>NC_092118.1:26179724-27497224 GCF_045679555.1 Salvelinus alpinus
CTGGCTCTAAATATGAATTGCAGTGTGTATGTATTAAACTGGCTCTAAATATGAATTACAGTGTGTATGTATTGAACTGGCTCTAAATATGAATTGCAGTGTGTATGTATTAAGCTGGCTCTAAATATGAATTGCAGTGTGTATGTATTAAACTGGCTCTAAATATGAATTGCAGTGTGTATGTATTGAGCTGGCTCTAAATATGAATTGCAGTATGTTTGTACTGAGCTGGCTCTAAATATGAATTGCAGTGTGTATGTATTGAGCTGGCTCTAAATATGAATTGCAGTGTGTATGTATTGAGCTAGCTCTAAATATGAATTGCAGTGTGTTTGTACTGAGCTGGCTCTAAATATGAATTGCAGTGTGTATGTATTGAGCTAGCTCTAAATATGAATTGCAGTGTGTTTGTACTGAGCTGGCTCTAAATATTAATTACATTGTGTTTGTACTGAGCTGGCTCTAAATATTAATTACAGTGTGTTTGTATTGAGCTGGCTCTAAATATGAATTGTAGTGTGTTTGTACTGAGCTGGCTCTAAATATTAATTACAGTGTGTATGTACTGAGCTGGCTCTAAATATGAATTGTAGTGTGTATGTATTGAACTTGCTCTAAATATGAATTGCAGTGTGTTTGTACTGAGCTGGCTCTAAATATGAATTGCAGTGTGTATGTATTGAGCTGGCTCTAAATATGAATTGCAGTGTGTATGTATTGAGCTGGCTCTAAATATGAATTACAGTGTGTATGTATTGACCTGGCTCTAAATATGAATTGCAGTGTGTATGTATTGAGCTGGCTCTAAATATGAATTGCAGTGTGTATGTATTAAACTGGCTCTAAATATGAATTGCAGTGTGTATGTATTGAGCTGGCTCTAAATATGAATTGCAGTATGTTTGTACTGAGCTGGCTCTAAATATGAATTGCAGTGTGTATGTATTGAGCTGGCTCTAAATATGAATTGCAGTGTGTATGTATTGAGCTGGCTCTAAATATGAATTGCAGTGTGTATGTATTGAGCTAGCTCTAAATATGAATTGCAGTGTGTTTGTACTGAGCTGGCTTTAAATATGAATTGCAGTGTGTATGTATTGAGCTAGCTCTAAATATGAATTGCAGTGTGTTTGTATTGAACTGGCTCTAAATATGAATTGCAGTGTGTATGTATTGAGCTGGCTCTAAATATGAATTGCAGTGTGTATGTATTGAGCTGGCTCTAAATATGAATTGCAGTGTGTTTGTACTGAGCTTGCTCTAAATATGAATTACAGTGTGTATGTACTGAGCTGGCTCTAAATATGAATTGTAGTGTGTATGTATTGAGCTGGCTCTAAATATGAATTGCAGTGTGTTTGTACTGAGCTGGCTCTAAATATTAATTACAGTGTGTATGTACTGAGCTGGCTCTAAATATGAATTGTAGTGTGTATGTATTGAACTGGCTCTAAATATGAATTGCAGTGTGTATGTATTGAGCTGGCTCTAAATATAAAATTACAGTGTGTATGTATTGAACTGGCTCTAAATATGAATTGCAGTGTGTATGTATTGAGCTAGCTCTAAATATGAATTGCAGTGTGTTTGTACTGAGCTGGCTCTAAATATTAATTACAGTGTGTTTGTACTGAGCTGGCTCTAAATATGAATTACAGTGTGTTTGTATTGAGCTGGCTCTAAATATGAATTGCAGTGTGTATGTACTGAGCTGGCTCTAAATATGAATTGCAGTGTGTATGTACTGAGCTGGCTCTAAATATGAATTGTAGTGTGTATGTATTGAACTGGCTCTAAATATGAATTGCAGTGTGTATGTATTGAGCTGGCTCTAAATATGAATTGCAGTGTGTATGTACTGAGCTGGCTCTAAATATGAATTGCAGTGTGTATGTATTGAACTGGCTCTACATATGAATTGCAGTGTGTATGTACTGAGCTGGCTCTAAATATGAATTGCAGTGTGTATGTATTGAGCTGGCTCTAAATATGAATTGCAGTGTGTATGTATTGAGCTAGCTCTAAATATGAATTGCAGTGTGTTTGTACTGAGCTGGCTCTAAATATTAATTACAGTGTGTTTGTACTGAGCTGGCTCTAAATATTAATTACAGTGTGTTTGTATTGAGCTGGCTCTAAATATGAATTGCAGTGTGTTTGTACTGAGCTGGCTCTAAATATTAATTACAGTGTGTATGTACTGAGCTGGCTCTAAATATGAATTGTAGTGTGTATGTATTGAACTGGCTCTAAATATGAATTGCAGTGTGTATGTATTGAGCTGGTTCTAAATATGAATTGCACTTTGTTTGTACTGAGCTGGCTCTAAATATTAATTACAGTGTGTTTGTACTGAGCTGGCTCTAAATATGAATTGCAGTGTGTATGTATTGAACTGGCTCTAAATATGAATTGCAGTGTGTATTTATTGAGCTGGCTCTAAATAGGAATTGCAGTGTGTATGTATTGAGCTGGCTCTAAATGTGAAATGCAGTGTGTATGTACTGAGCTGGCTCTAAATATGAATTGCAGTGTGAACTGGCTCTACATATGAATTGCAGTGTGTATGTATTGAGCTGGCTCTAAATATGAATTGCAGTGTGTATGTATTGAGCTAGCTCTAAATATGAATTGCAGTGTGTTTGTACTGAGCTGGCTCTAAATATTAATTACAGTGTGTTTGTACTGAGCTGGCTCTAAAAATGAATTACAGTGTGTTTGTATTGAGCTGGCTCTAAATATGAAATGCAGTGTGTATGTACTGAGCTGGCTCTAAATATGAATTGCAGTGTGTATGTACTGAGCTGGCTCTAAATATGAATTGTAGTGTGTATGTATTGAACTGGCTCTAAATATGAATTGCAGTGTGTATGTATTGAGCTGGCTCTAAATATGAATTGCAGTGTGTATGTACTGAGCTGGCTCTAAATATGAATTGCAGTGTGTATGTATTGAACTGGCTCTGAATATGAATTGAAGTGTGTATGTATTGAGCTGGCTCTAAATATGAATTGCAGTGTGTATGTATTGAGCTAGCTCTACATATGAATTGCAGTGTGTATGTACTGAGCTGGCTCTAAATATGAATTGCAGTGTGTATGTATTGAGCTGGCTCTAAATATGAATTGCAGTGTGTATGTATTGAGCTAGCTCTAAATATGAATTGCAGTGTGTTTGTACTGAGCTGGCTCTAAATATTAATTACAGTGTGTTTGTACTGAGCTGGCTCTAAATATTAATTACAGTGTGTTTGTATTGAGCTGGCTCTAAATATGAATTGCAGTGTGTTTGTACTGAGCTGGCTCTAAATATTAATTACAGTGTGTATGTACTGAGCTGGCTCTAAATATGAATTGTAGTGTGTATGTATTGAACTGGCTCTAAATATGAATTGCAGTGTGTATGTATTGAGCTGGCTCTAAATATGAATTGCAGTGTGTATGTATTGAGCTGGCTCTAAATATGAATTGCAGTGTGTATGTATTGAGCTGGCTCTAAATATGAATTGCAGTGTGTTTGTACTGAGCTGGCTCTAAATATTAATTACAGTGTGTATGTACTGAGCTGGCTCTAAATATGAATTGTAGTGTGTATGTATTGAACTGGCTCTAAATATGAATTGCAGTGTGTATGTATTGAGCTGGCTCTAAATATGAATTGCAGTGTGTATGTATTGAGCTAGCTCTAAATATGAATTGCAGTGTGTTTGTACTGAGCTGGCTCTAAATATTAATTACAGTGTGTTTGTACTGAGCTGGCTCTAAATATGAATTGCAGTGTGTTTGTATTGAGCTGGCTCTAAATATGAATTGCAGTGTGTTTGTATTGAGCTGGCTCTAAATATGAATTGTAGTGTGTATGTATTGAACTGGCTCTAAATATGAATTGCAGTGTGTATGTATTGAGCTGGCTCTAAATATGAATTGCAGTGTGTATGTACTGAGCTGGCTCTAAATATGAATTGCAGTGTGTATGTATTGAACTGGCTCTAAATATGAATTGAAGTGTGATGTATTGAGCTGGCTCTAAATATGAATTGCAGTGTGTATGTATTGAGCTAGCTCTACATATGAATTGCAGTGTGTATGTACTGAGCTGGCTCTAAATATGAATTGCAGTGTGTATGTATTGAGCTGGCTCTAAATATGAATTGAGCTAGCTCTAAATATGAATTGCAGTGTGTATGTACTGAGCTGGCTCTAAATATTAATTACAGTGTGTTTGTACTGAGCTGGCTCTAAATATTAATTACAGTGTGTTTGTATTGAGCTGGCTCTAAATATGAATTGCAGTGTGTTTGTACTGAGCTGGCTCTAAATATTAATTACAGTGTGTATGTACTGAGCTGGCTCTAAATATGAATTGTAGTGTGTATGTATTGAACTGGCTCTAAATATGAATTGCAGTGTGTATGTATTGAGCTGGCTCTAAATATGAATTGCAGTGTGTATGTATTGAGCTGGCTCTAAATATGAATTGCAGTGTGTTTGTACTGAGCTGGCTCTAAATATTAATTACAGTGTGTATGTACTGAGCTGGCTCTAAATATGAATTGTAGTGTGTATGTATTGAACTGGCTCTAAATATGAATTGCAGTGTGTATGTATTGAGCTGGCTCTAAATATGAATTGCAGTGTGTATGTATTGAGCTGGCTCTAAATATGAATTGCAGTGTGTTTGTACTGAGCTGGCTCTAAATATTAATTACAGTGTGTATGTACTGAGCTGGCTCGAAATATGAATTGTAGTGTGTATGTATTGAACTGGCTCTAAATATGAATTGCAGTGTGTATGTATTGAGCTGGCTCTAAATATAAAATTACAGTGTGTATGTATTGAACTGGCTCTAAATATGAATTGCAGTGTGTATGTATTGAGCTAGCTCTAAATATGAATTGCAGTGTGTTTGTACTGAGCTGGCTCTAAATATTAATTACAGTGTGTTTGTACTGAGCTGGCTCTAAATATGAATTACAGTGTGTTTGTATTGAGCTGGCTCTAAATATGAATTGCAGTGTGTATGTACTGAGCTGGCTCTAAATATGAATTGCAGTGTGTATGTACTGAGCTGGCTCTAAATATGAATTGTAGTGTGTATGTATTGAACTGGCTCTAAATATGAATTGCAGTGTGTATGTATTGAGCTGGCTCTAAATATGAATTGCAGTGTGTATGTACTGAGCTGGCTCTAAATATGAATTGCAGTGTGTATGTATTGAACTGGCTCTACATATGAATTGCAGTGTGTATGTACTGAGCTGGCTCTAAATATGAATTGCAGTGTGTATGTATTGAGCTGGCTCTAAATATGAATTGCAGTGTGTATGTATTGAGCTAGCTCTAAATATGAATTGCAGTGTGTTTGTACTGAGCTGGCTCTAAATATTAATTACAGTGTGTTTGTACTGAGCTGGCTCTAAATATTAATTACAGTGTGTTTGTATTGAGCTGGCTCTAAATATGAATTGCAGTGTGTTTGTACTGAGCTGGCTCTAAATATTAATTACAGTGTGTATGTACTGAGCTGGCTCTAAATATGAATTGTAGTGTGTATGTATTGAACTGGCTCTAAATATGAATTGCAGTGTGTATGTATTGAGCTGGTTCTAAATATGAATTGCACTTTGTTTGTACTGAGCTGGCTCTAAATATTAATTACAGTGTGTTTGTACTGAGCTGGCTCTAAATATGAATTGCAGTGTGTATGTATTGAACTGGCTCTAAATATGAATTGCAGTGTGTATTTATTGAGCTGGCTCTAAATAGGAATTGCAGTGTGTATGTATTGAGCTGGCTCTAAATGTGAAATGCAGTGTGTTTGTACTGAGCTGGCTCTAAATATTAATTACAGTGTGTATGTACTGAGCTGGCTCTAAATATGAATTGCAGTGTGTATGTATTGAACTGGCTCTACATATGAATTGCAGTGTGTATGTATTGAGCTGGCTCTAAATATGAATTGCAGTGTGTATGTATTGAGCTAGCTCTAAATATGAATTGCAGTGTGTTTTGTACTGAGCTGGCTCTAAATATTAATTACAGTGTGTTTGTACTGAGCTGGCTCTAAAAATGAATTACAGTGTGTTTGTATTGAGCTGGCTCTAAATATGAAATGCAGTGTGTATGTACTGAGCTGGCTCTAAATATGAATTGCAGTGTGTATGTACTGAGCTGGCTCTAAATATGAATTGTAGTGTGTATGTATTGAACTGGCTCTAAATATGAATTGCAGTGTGTATGTATTGAGCTGGCTCTAAATATGAATTGCAGTGTGTATGTACTGAGCTGGCTCTAAATATGAATTGCAGTGTGTATGTATTGAACTGGCTCTGAATATGAATTGAAGTGTGTATGTATTGAGCTGGCTCTAAATATGAATTGCAGTGTGTATGTATTGAGCTAGCTCTACATATGAATTGCAGTGTGTATGTACTGAGCTGGCTCTAAATATGAATTGCAGTGTGTATGTATTGAGCTGGCTCTAAATATGAATTGCAGTGTGTATGTATTGAGCTAGCTCTAAATATGAATTGCAGTGTGTTTGTACTGAGCTGGCTCTAAATATTAATTACAGTGTGTTTGTACTGAGCTGGCTCTAAATATTAATTACAGTGTGTTTGTATTGAGCTGGCTCTAAATATGAATTGCAGTGTGTTTGTACTGAGCTGGCTCTAAATATTAATTACAGTGTGTATGTACTGAGCTGGCTCTAAATATGAATTGTAGTGTGTATGTATTGAACTGGCTCTAAATATGAATTGCAGTGTGTATGTATTGAGCTGGCTCTAAATATGAATTGCAGTGTGTATGTATTGAGCTGGCTCTAAATATGAATTGCAGTGTGTATGTATTGAGCTGGCTCTAAATATGAATTGCAGTGTGTTTGTACTGAGCTGGCTCTAAATATTAATTACAGTGTGTATGTACTGAGCTGGCTCTAAATATGAATTGTAGTGTGTATGTATTGAACTGGCTCTAAATATGAATTGCAGTGTGTATGTATTGAGCTGGCTCTAAATATGAATTGCAGTGTGTATGTATTGAGCTAGCTCTAAATATGAATTGCAGTGTGTTTGTACTGAGCTGGCTCTAAATATTAATTACAGTGTGTTTGTACTGAGCTGGCTCTAAATATGAATTGCAGTGTGTTTGTATTGAGCTGGCTCTAAATATGAATTGCAGTGTGTTTGTATTGAGCTGGCTCTAAATATGAATTGTAGTGTGTATGTATTGAACTGGCTCTAAATATGAATTGCAGTGTGTATGTATTGAGCTGGCTCTAAATATGAATTGCAGTGTGTATGTACTGAGCTGGCTCTAAATATGAATTGCAGTGTGTATGTATTGAACTGGCTCTAAATATGAATTGAAGTTTGATGTATTGAGCTGGCTCTAAATATGAATTGCAGTGTGTATGTATTGAGCTAGCTCTACATATGAATTGCAGTGTGTATGTACTGAGCTGGCTCTAAATATGAATTGCAGTGTGTATGTATTGAGCTGGCTCTAAATATGAATTGCAGTGTGTATGTATTGAGCTAGCTCTAAATATGAATTGCAGTGTGTATGTACTGAGCTGGCTCTAAATATTAATTACAGTGTGTTTGTACTGAGCTGGCTCTAAATATTAATTACAGTGTGTTTGTATTGAGCTGGCTCTAAATATGAATTGCAGTGTGTTTGTACTGAGCTGGCTCTAAATATTAATTACAGTGTGTATGTACTGAGCTGGCTCTAAATATGAATTGTAGTGTGTATGTATTGAACTGGCTCTAAATATGAATTGCAGTGTGTATGTATTGAGCTGGCTCTAAATATGAATTGCAGTGTGTATGTATTGAGCTGGCTCTAAATATGAATTGCAGTGTGTTTGTACTGAGCTAGCTCTAAATATGAATTGCAGTGTGTTTGTACTGAGCTGGCTCTAAATATTAATTACAGTGTGTTTGTATTGAGCTGGCTCTAAATATTAATTGCAGTGTGTATGTACTGAGCTGGCTCTAAATATGAATTGTAGTGTGTATGTACTGAGCTGGCTCTAAATATGAATTCTAGTGTGTATGTATTGAACTGGCTCTAAATATGAATTGCAGTGTGTATGTATTGAGCTGGCTCTAAATATGAATTGCAGTGTGTATGTACTGAGCTGGCTCTAAATATGAATTGCAGTGTGTATGTACTGAGCTGGCTCTAAATATGAATTGCAGTGTGTATGTACTGAGCTGGCTCTAAATATGAATTGTAGTGTGTATGTATTGAAATGGCTCTAAATATGAATTGCAGTGTGTATGTACTGAGCTGGCTCTAAATATGAATTGCAGTGTGTATGTATTGAACTGGCTCTAAATATGAATTGAAGTGTGTATGTATTGAGCTGGCTCTAAATATGAATTGCAGTGTGTATGTATTGAGCTGGCTCTAAATATGAATTGCAGTGTGTTTGTACTGAGCTGGCTCTAAATATTAATTACAGTGTGTTTGTACTGAGCTGGCTCTAAATATTAATTACAGTGTGTTTGTATTGAGCTGGCTCTAAATATGAATTGCAGTGTGAATGTATTGAGCTGGCTCTAAATATGAATTGCAGTGTGTATGTATTGAGCTAGCTCTAAATATGAATTGCAGTGTGTATGTACTGAGCTGGCTCTAAATATGAATTACAGTGTGTTTGTACTGAGCTGGCTCTAAATATGAATTGCAGTGTGTATGTATTGAGCTGGCTCTAAATATGAATTGCAGTGTGTATGTATTGAGCTGGCTCTAAATATGAATTGCAGTGTGTATGTATTGAGCTAGCTCTAAATATGAATTGCAGTGTGAATGTATTGAGCTGGCTCTAAATATGAATTGCAGTGTGTATGTATTGAGCTAGCTCTAAATATGAATTGCAGTGTGTTTGTACTGAGCTGGCTCTAAATATGAATTAGTGTGTTTGTACTGAGCTGGCTCTAAATATGAATTGCTCGATCCGGTCACAACACCAGAGGAGTTATACAAATCTTGGTGAAATAAATCAATAAAGGAAACAGAGGGAACAGAGATCCCAACAGAAGATATTCAATTACTCAGCTGGATATTAAGTCAAGTCGTGTCAGCTGCCAATACATTTTTACACCTCTGGAGTAGCAGCCTGGTGATGCAGATTGGTGCTGATAACTTGAACTTTTACACATATTAAAGTATTCAGAATAGTTAAGTGCAGTGTGTGTGTGTGTGTGTGTGTGTGTGTGTGTGTGTGTGTGTGTGTGTGTGTGTGTGTGTGTGTGTGTGTGTGTGTGTGTGCAGCAGCCAAACCCTTCAGAGCGAGAGGAGGTGAAGTCTCTTAGATGTGTTACACCACAGGAGGTGAACAGAGAGAGTGTTGAACAAACTGTGAAGCGTTGGTTAGAAAATTCTGCCATATCAGGGCTCCAGATAAGAGCGGTAGTGTTATGGATGTTCTTGAATTGACTGGTAATCTAGTCCCTGAGCTAAAAGCTGGTTGGGTTTTACTGCGGTAGTATCTTAGCTCTTCACGTATGCACATACGCACACACACAAACACACACTTACACAATCCACACACACTACGCTCCCGTTTCTCCCTACTATGGTAGGATGAGAAAGGCATCAGACAGACATCCAGAGAGAGTGATTACCTCAGCATGGTTGTCCAGACTGGCCCAGAGCAGTCAGTCAGGCAGGTGGTCAGTCAGCAAGTCTGCCATGTTGTTCGTGCGTGGCGTAATCTGATAATATCAATCATAATTGTGTTAGATGTAATCCATCTGACTTTCAGTGTGCTGGGGTCAGGGAAGGAAGCAAGGCCCCACTTGCCATCAATTACCAGTCATAAGAGAGTAGTGGATGGAGCGCTGCCCTCTCTTCTAGAAATAATAGCAAGAGGTCCCGGCGCTAGCAATCGATGCGGTACAGTTCCACTGTCATGGCTTTAATGGCAGCTGGCTTTCTTGGCGGAGGGGATCAATACCGTGTCTCCTCGGGGTTCAGTCTGGTGCCCCGCGTGGTCGTTCATGACACCTCTGTTGTGATTGGGAAATCACAGGCCTTTTGGGTTATTTACTCAGACTACAGTACCACCCCTGGGCGCTGTCTCCTCGGGCCTCTCAGAGGGCCAAGAGAACACTTGTCAGGGTTGGGGGGACATAACCGCCACAACAGCTCAGATGCTACTGGTTGGGAGGCAAACATACAGTACAAAGGTATGTTTTCTCCAAAACTCCTCTGTCGGCATCCTCCCCTCCACCCCCTACATTGGGTTAACTCACATCAGGGAGGTAGAGAGTAGGCGCTGCTGGGTAAAACTAGTAAAGAGGATTTGAACCACAGCAGGTTACACCTTTTGCATTAACCTCAATATAACATTTCTGTCCTCAAAGAATATTGCAGATTATTTCAATTCAAACTGTCTGTAGATTCCATTATAATCACTGAAATGTGATGATGAAACATTCTAAATGAAATGACTATAATCAAACATCTCTGTAAGCGTGCTGACATGAGGAATGTAAATTGATATTTATAATAAGAGGACCTTTGTAGATGCTCATCCAACTGAATCACAAACATGACACTATTTCCATATTATTATATTGTTATTCTTCAAATATAAAAGGGTTACATATAGCAGGGTTGGCTTGCAGTGCAGCTAAACAATGGAATAATGCCCTTTAATTTCGAGGCAGGGATGGCTGAAGTGACGTCTAATTGAAAAACATGAAGCCCCGGAACGTGGCTGTGTCAGAATTTCAATGGAGGCAGCACAGGAACAGCACAGTCCCTTTCTGACATAGGCTGCTTCATATTGACAACACACAACAGCCAGACCAATAAACATATGCAGATACAGATATACAGATAGATACTGTAGGTAGAAGGTAGACATGTACTACACAGACAAACATACAGACAGACAGGTAGGTAATCAATTGCACATACAGATGTAGAAACTTAATTTGAGCCAGTTTCCTACAGCTGAAAGTTAATCCTACAGCATTAATAAATGTGAAATAACTTGTGGATTACCATAAATTGACATTTTTGTAGGGGTTGATACATTTTTTGTTTGGGAAAATCTAGTCTGAAATGACAAACTTCAGAAGCCTTTTTAAAACGCCAATACACCACATTTAAAATGTCCTGCAACAGGGTGATCAAATTAAGATCCCACATCTGTTGACAAACATGCAGTACATACAGACATCAGGAGGACAGACATAAACAAATAATAGTTAAAAGAAAATGTATTATTATTGTGCAAAATCCGATGCTGAAAATGTTTCAAAAAGGCTCAAAACAAATCCAACCTGAGAAAACTATGAATAGAAAGAACAGAGAAAAATATATTGAATCAAAATTACATTCAATATGTCTAGCAAGTCTTTCCAGCTGTCTGTTGAGATAAGGAGGATAAGGAGCTCTTCAGGACATGTTGAGTCGTTTCTCTAAAGCAGGAAAGACCATGCATCTGACATGGATCTAGTCTCATTTGAAGTGTTCCTGCAGCGGAAGCCGTCTCGCCACCGGCACTGGGAGTGTATGAAAGATAAACCACGTATGTAATTAATAGAGATATGGGTCAGTGGACAACAGAGACCAAAGGGGTCTAACGGCATTTTTTGTCCCTCCACCCTCCTCTACTCTGTTATTTTAGGAGCGAGAAAGAGAGAGAGAGATATATATATATAGAGAGAGAGAGAGAGACCGGAACAAGGTTACCTCCTTGACCACACATGGAAGAGGCGACTGAGGCTCTCTCATTTCAGTTAAGTGTCTCACCCTAACTAAAGAAACACCCTGCATGAATGAATCAACCACAAGCCTGGCGCTTGGGGAGGAGGAGCACCACAGTCACAGAGACATGGCTGACTTTGATGTAAACACATGTTCCCTCTCCTTCAGGCACACTGTGCCTTGCAGGACAGTGTTTTTCTGGTCTGCTCAGACAAAACAGCATTAGTGGTGGGTTTCTTAAAACATTACACAGTTCTGCTGCTGCCACTGGTCCCTGTGAATTCCCAGAATAACTCTCTAATTGGTCGGAAATCTACTTAGTACATTTGAAATGGAACTGTGTTTCTAATGTTACCTTTAGGAGGTCTAGCCTAGCTGTCACCTTACACTGCTTCTTCAGACAGGAAGACATTGAATGCAGCAGTCAGTGTTGAACTTGTGTCTCATTTCTTTGTTTGAATAAACACACACTGGATTTACAATGGTGTCATTTGGGGAAATATTTATCTGGTGATTCTTTTTCAGGGCAACTAGCCCTTGTGTAATTGGCCACAATGACGTGTACGTAGATCATAAAGGAGAACTTGAGACGTGCCAATTATTGTACTGTTTATGACCTGAACCAAGTGAATCAGAGTTCTTTGTCCTGAGCTCGGTGAGGAGGGTTCGAGAGAGAGAGAGAGAGAGAGAGAGAGAGAGAGAGAGAGAGAGAGAGAGAGAGAGAGAGAGAGAGAGAGAGAGAGAGAGAGAGAGAGAGAGAGAGAGAGAGAGAGAGAGAGAGAGCTCTCTCTGGGTGTTTCTGCTCGGCTGCCTGTGGGCCACAGAGGGCCTTTCCCTGGAACTAATGGAGCTTCCTCTGGCTCGCTTTTCCCCTCAGATGGGCACAGCTGGGGGAGTTCCGCCACCCAGCACTGGGTTACATTCCCCCCTGCCTCCACACCAGTGGGACTGAGGAACTGCCCTGTGACTGCCTGCTTGTCGTGCTGCGCCCTCCCCCCCCCCCTCCCTCACACACTCCTCACATCTCCGCTAACAACCTTGGCCAGGGGGAGGGGTCTGCCGGGCCCCCTGCCCCACAGCTCCAGCTCCAGACCAGACGAGTGTGGACCACCGTGGTGAGTACAGTCAGCCTCATATCTGCCCCTCAGAGTTGGGGGAGAGGGGGTCCATGGAGGAGGAGGGAGGGGTCCTACTGGAGCTGCTGACGTTTATGTAGCGCTACAGCAAGTCCCCCGTAGTCTGTTCCTTCAGCTGAGAGGCAGGCATGCTTAAATAACGGGGCTGTCTAACGAGCCCAATGAACCTGGCTGTGTGGTGTGTGCTGGACCAGGGGGAGGCCGCCCCCCCCCCCGCCGCCCGCCCCACGGCTCTTTGATATGCCTCTGTGCAGCCCTGTGGGCCTGTACCCCCCCTATAACCAGCCCTCCACCTCCCTGACATTTTACATGGCCTGGGAGACAGGGCCAGAAAAAAAGACCTGCATCGTGTCATAAAATGCCATAAAGGTCCGAGAAAAGGCAAACAGGAGTGTTTGATGTTTCCACCCCACATTCTTCACCAACCCAAAGACGACGTCGTCCACTCCGTGAAGTATTGGGTGGCACTGTATATTGCCTATCATGGTTGACACTAGGACTGTGTGTGTCAGACCCCACTCTCCTGTGTATTCACAACATTCTAGATTCACTCACTACACTTGTCTTTAGTGAACACATACAACAGTAGCTATAACTTAATGTATGACTGTACAAGTTAAATTAAAAAAACTCCATGCAAAACTTTTCAGAGCTTCTGATAATTTAAACAAAATAAATAACAGTCTTGATAACTATACACCAATATTTATATTAACAAAAAAACTGTCATCAAACCTGTCATATAGCCTTGCATGGTTCTTTCCACAGTCCTCATTTTCCCAGCACAGCCATAGCATTTCCAGAGGTTATGCATTTCCACATCAGATACACTTCCACTAACACAATACCATGGAGCAGTGGTTGGTCGCTCCCTCCCCTCTCACTGTTTGTGTGTGTGTGATGGATGGTGCGTGTGTGTGAGCAGGTTATAAAAAAGTGTACTTCCACACTGTGGAACTTGTAAAACATAGAGAGGACTACATCCTCTGCAGCCACACAGCAGGTTCCAATTACAACTCTTATCTACTAATTATGTTCTGAACACATCTGCATTCCAGAATCAGAAAAACCCGCTGTATGTCCTCTCCCCGTAACAAGCCTCTGGAATTAATGAGATTGCTCTGTAATTGAACCTCTTCATGTGTCCCTTGGCAGTGAAAATACGCTACGTTAGATTTGAATGAACAGAGCATCAATCATAGCTGATCAAAAGATAAACAGTGTCGATGATCTTGTGCCCAAGCGTTTGCACCTTTATGTAAATGTTCTGTTCACCTCGGAGGCACTGGGGAGTCAGTCAGGAGGCAGTAGGGGTTTGGAGTGAGTGGCTGGGCTGGTTGACTGGGACATGCTGAGACTACTGTACACCACTGTGGGGCGATGTGCTCCAGATCACAGACACTGATACACACACGTTGTCACACAAAAATGCTTACACACATGCATGCATGTCACACACACACACACACACACACACACACACACACACACACACACACACACACACACACACACACACACACACACACAGTTCTAATAGTACCATGGAAAGTGCTTTGTTTGAGAATGAGGGAAAAGAGATGAAATGAGCCAGCAGGTCTTTACAGTAAAACACATCAACATTAAAAGAGAACGTACTACTGAGTGGTTTGAACTGATTTAAAGTCATGTAGACAGACCCTGAAATAGAATGTGCCCAACTAAGAAAAATCTAATAACCAGAAAACAAACCCATGTTTGTGTGACATTTTGGATGTTTCCTCTCTTCTAAAACTATTGGAAAGACAAATCCAACATTGTAACATACAGTGATAATTCTGATAATAATTTGAAGGAATTAACAGGAATCTATTGATACCGAAAACAAAAGGACAAACAGAAATTCTGCATAAGTACTGGAATGTACATTTATAACATGTTAAGAAAAATAGCTTATCTCAAGAGTACTATATGGCAAGATGTTACATTTAATATGAATGTATTTTCAGCAGGTACCCTAGTGGTTAGAGCGTTGGACTAGTAACTGAAATGTTGCAAGATCAAATCCCCGAGCGGACAAGGTTAAAATCTGTTGTTCTGCCCCTGAACAAGGCAGTTAACCCACTATTCCTAGGACGTCGTTGTAAATAAGTATTTGTTCTTAACTGACTTGCCTAGTTTAGTAAAAAAAAAATGAAATAGTAATTTCTGTGGCATGTCTGTATCCTTTAACATGGGTTCTATGCTGAGTTCGTCTTCTTTAAGTTTCAACATTACCCAAATAGTTGGATTCATTCAAGACCTTTGAAACGTTCTATTAAGTACATTCCTCATCTTTTTAATAGATTTTAGTTATAAGTACTAACCTGTGCTAGTTTCTAGCTCTGAATTCAGAGTATGTTTTGACATCTACTATAAACCATTACCTACAGTACATACTGCAGTTTTGTATATGCCTGCCTCTTTGGAATTGATGCCATGATAGTTGTGAAATGTATTTTGAGAAAACCTTTATCAATGATAGGTATTCTCTTATTATTTCTAATCACAATAGGAATTATTTTATGTGTTTTAATTCCTAAATTGATTAGCTTTGAAGTTCATCCAAAAAGTCATTATTGTGCTGGTTTCATGTATGGATATTGAATAAGGAAAACAGAAGACTTTTATGATGGATTCCCAACATTTATATGTATAAAACAATACTTACATTTCAAAAGAAAGAATCCACCAAAAGACTATACAATATATCTCTCCACACAGACATGTACTTCAAGGTGATTTTTCAAAAGCATGCCATGCAAGATATTTTCTCCAAGCATGGCAGAGTTTAGCAGGTGCTTGAGATTCAAGTGAGGGGGACATGCTTGAGCCTCTGCTGTCACAATGACAAGGTAAAATATATGTACTTAAACCCCACCATCACAACCCAGGTGTGGACAAAAGGACTGCTCCTCCATAGTGGTTTGTCCTTTAAGTAAAACAAAATAGGATTCAATTACAGTATGTCTGCAAATACTTTCAACAACAACAAAAACGTTATTGTATTCTTCGTTTTTTTATGTTGTCTCTACTTTAGGCACAATGCTGACTGTTTTCATCCCACATACATCCTAAAAACTATCAACAGCAGGAACAAGGGGATTTAAATCAAGTGTGTCTTCTCCTCAGAGTGTGTTAATTGCAGGTGTTTGGTTCACCACCTACAGTTAATAGGTAGGATAACTGACCTGTACCTGGTGGGAATGAGGGTGAGCCATGCACTGCATACGGCTGGACCGGGAGTCCAGAAAATCTACATGTGAATGGAGAGAGAGGAGGCATTCTTGTGAAGCTGATCTCACTTTATAAGCATTGATTCTCTTTTTATGTATTTTGTCACAGATAGCTAAATGCTATCGATTTGAAGCTTTAACACTTTAACAAATTGTGAGTTTTCATGGCTCTTTTCAGGCTCAAAGGTGTGAGATGGCTTTTGAAAAGCATCAGTCAGTCACCCTTGAGACAAAGTCATGTTGACTGAATGGTGATGCAGGATTCATGTGTAATTGTTCGATTCTCCCTTTATGCCATATCTTTTTTTATGTAGTTTGACCATTTATCTGAATTGATTAATAAAAAAATAAAGATCTATTTGCACAGTTGATGTGAAATGATCCTGATGCTTTTGAACTCATGATGTTGTAACATTGCCCATGTTTTATCATTGTGACGCCAAACACAAATTCCCACTCTGTTTGGACAATAAAGTTATTCAATTTCTATTCCACTGTATGTTTAGTAATGGGTTGTGTCTGCTTATGATCTGTGTCTATACCATCATACCACCATCTGACAGAAGAGACCAAACAAACAGACAAACAGACAAACAAACCAACAAACATAGAAACCAAAGATTATGAAGTGGGCCTGACTTCTGAGAGGCAGCCCAGAGAGGTTTAAGGACTCCCAGCAGACAGTCTGATGTGGTGTGGATGTCAGGTCCTCTGCTCCTAGTCCCCACGGCCCAGCAGCACAGCGACAGCCCCAGCCCTACGCTGCTCTGAGCTGCATAACATAGCCAGAAACAGCATGTCTTCTGTGATAGTGATTGAGCAGAGGCCGCGTGTCCCCCTCCATCTCAAACAGCTTCCCCACAGAGCAGGAGAATACCAATTAACATGCTAAAGGTAGTAGGCGCTAATGCCAGCCCAGCCAGCAGATCTTTAGTCTGAACCCGCTCTGAACTGAGGTGGCCATTACAAAGCCGCGATGCCGTTAGTGAGGATCAGTTATACAGTGAGAGTACAGAGAGAGAAGGAGCATGATTGTAATGCTAACTGTCTTCGCAGGGGTTCAATATAAAGTATCAGAGTTCCAATCAGTATAGTTTTGTGCAAGTGAATGAGCTGTGTGTAAAATGGATGACCTATTTTAAGCAGACATCATATGAACTCACATCAACCTGTTTGGTTGTGGCAATGAAATGTGTCTGTGTTTGAGTCGTTTAAGTAATGTGCAAACTGACCATCCTCTTATATCCAAGTAGAATACAAGAGGATAACAGAAGAGAATGCTGAACGCCTGGAGCTGGGTTTCTTTGTTACTCATGTTCTTTGTTTTGTCAATCCGCTTATATTAGTTCTGAGACCCAATGACAAATTATGAGCATATGAGTGAGGACTGTTGAAACGCTCCTTTCCCTCAGTGTGTTTGATACTGAGACGAGGGAGGCATGATGTTTCTCATCAGCCTATGGTAATGCTGTTGAAGAGTGTGACTGACTGCTGCAATACCCAGAGAGGAGCAGCTGAAAGCCACAGCCTCTGACATGGTCTGTCTTTCACCTGACACCTGACAATAGCAGGGGGAGGGGAGGGGGGGCAAACCCACACACACACCTGATCATCATCGAATTATATCTCTCCTCTCCCGGGGCCCAGCTGTTCATGGACCTCCCAGTAAGAAAGAGGGGATGGAAGGAGGGGGGAGGGGGGAGGGAAGGACAGAGGGAGGGATTTCAGGGAGGGAGGGAGGGAGAAAAAGCCAAAACGTCACGCTTCACTGCCTCCCAATACCACCATTTTTTTTAAAGAGAGACAAAGTGAAAAGATACCATTTCAGCCAATGAGGCTGGTAGCAGAGGCAGGGACAAAAGAGACAAGATACTGCAATCTAGAGGTCACTGACACTGTCTCTACTATAATTACTACACTTCCTTTAATACTTCTCTAAAGCCACTGTGCTCCCCCCTCACCCCTCCCAGCTTACATCTATGTATTAGTAAGAACAAGTGTTTGGTGCAATAGCGGTATTGTGTGGCTTGAAGGCTGACTTCATTCTGTGGAGATTAGGCCTTTAATATGTGCTCTGGGTGGTTCGGTGACATGGGGCAGGTTTGTGACCCTTAGTCCATCTACTCTACTGAATCCTGTTAGAAAACTTATTCCATCCACCCTTCTTTTCACACCAGTGATGATCAATAGCTGAATGAAATGGGTAATGAAATGATACCAACTTTCTCCACTAGTTGAAGTTGGACTCTAACCCCATTAATGTGTTGGTGGTATTTTGTTAAGGTTTGTAAAGGTCACAATGTTGATGAAGACTATCACAACTAAAATGAGTGAATGAGACATACACACCGCAGACAAGACAAACAAACCATTATAGACCCATCATCATCATCTAGTGGATCAGCAGAGACTCATTTGGCGTATCTAGCTACACCTAAACTATGGAGAAACTGTGGGGTTTGTACGACCATAGTAATCAGTATTTTCCGAAAAGTGTGCAAAAAGAATGAGCATGAATGACAAGAAATCCTGTTTGAAATTCACAACATGTTTTACAATTCTGACAGAAAGTATCTCCTCTTTATACTTTAAAACAATCAACATTTTTGTTTCTGATAAAAACTCAAAGCCACAGAGAGATCCTCTCTGAAGAGAGAGATGGAATGACTCACATCAAACACCCTGCATTTTTCTTGGAAAAGTGTTGATGTGTTGATGTTTGTGTTGTTTTAAAAGATTGTGGTTTGGGTAACAAAGAGCTGCAGTCAACAAAAGAAGCATCATAGCTACTTCTGTGCCTTCCCCGCCAACCACTTAAGATATCTTTGAAGATGAATCAATCACTATATTATAGCGGAGAGCGAAGAGCAGAGCCCACAAGGTGCCTGGCTGATAATCGAACACTGCGCCTGACTTCATAGCAGTCTGCAGGCATTGATGCCCTGATTGATCGCTGAATGGAAGTGACTGGGAAGAAGAAAAGGATTACTCTTGTCAAATGCAGTCAATATGCCGGGCTGGATGGTCAAATGTTTGCAGTAAATCTCGAATAGTGTCTGCAAAGCTAAAAAGGATGGAAAACAACAACCAAAAGGAAAAATGCTCCTGCTTTGGGTTGCATGGAAGAAATGGATCAGGGTCCATCTGGCATCTGGCATCTCTTCCTTCCCAGACTAGACTGACAGGAGAGAGAAATGATGCTCTGGGATGAGTAGCCGGAGAGTTTAGGGGATTAACAACACTTTCAATATCAAAACGCTTGATTCCATTATCTCAGGAAGACCTGCAATCTAATAATGAGTAGATACAACGGGGATTGTCAAATGTACATGCTTAATAAAGTGATGTTGTGTAGTTATCATCTGTAAAACATTTGGTTGACTCCCAGGATGAACATTTTAAAACGTTTCTAATGCTAGTGTAACAGTATTGCTCCCGTCCCTCTCCTTGCCCCTGGGCTTGAACCAGGGACCCTCTGCACTCATCGACAACAGTCACGCAAGAAGCATCATTATCAATCGCTCCAGAAAAGCTGCAGTTCTTGCAAAGCAAGGGAAACAACTACTTCAAGATCTCAGAGCGAGTGACGTCACCGATTGAAATGCCACTAGAGTGCACAGCTAACTAGCTAGCCATTTCACACCAGTTACAGTAGAAGACTAGGAACACTGGATTACATGGAGTATTTCTCACTGCTAAACTGTAACTTCCCTGTATGTCTCTTGATATTGCTGCTACTTACCCTTCATTAAATCTCCCTCGATATGAACTGATGCTACTTAGAACTCCAGGTATTAGAATCAGATTATTCTTGTATCCCTGTGTTATTCAGGGGCATTTGGAAACATTCAACAGTGATATCTGCGGATAGATAATGCCAGCTGTAATGCAGAGCTCAGTGGAGAGGAGATGTAACGGCTCTCGTGGGTTGAAGAAGGAGACCAAGGTGCAGCGTGGTAGGCATTCATGATTCTTTATTAATTTAACTGAACACCGCAACAAAATAACAAAGTAGAAAAAAACGAAAGTGCACAGTTCTGTCAGGCAACAAAACAGCTAAACAGAAAATAACTCCCCACAAAACCCAAATGGAAAATGACAACCTATATATGATCCCCAATCAGAGACAACGATAGACAGCTGCCTCTGATTGGGAACCCTACTCAGCCAAAAACACAAAGAAATAGAAAACATAGATTATCCCACCCAAGTCACACCCTGACCTAACCAAACATAGAGAATAAATAAGGATCTCTAAGGTCAGGGCGTGACAGTACCCCCCCCCCCCCCCCCCAAAGGTGCGGACTCTGGCCGCAAACCTGAACCTATAGGGGAGGGTCCGGGTGGGCATCTACTCTCGGTGGGGGCTCCGGTGTGGGACGCAGACCCCGCCCCGCTTTAGGCTCCCTCCACTTCGGTGGCGCCTCCGGTGCAGGGTTCGTCGCCGGGACCTCCGGACCGTAGATCATCGCCGGAGGCTCTGGACTGCAGACCGCCGCTGGCGGTTCTGGACTGCAGACCGCCGCTGGAGGCTCAGGACTGCAGATCGCCGCTGGAGGCTCTGGACTGCAGATCGTCGCTGGAGGCTCTGTACTGCAGATCGTCGCTGGAGGCTCCGGACTGCAGATCGTCGCTGGAGGCTCCGGACTGCAGACCGTCACTGGAGACTCCGGACTGAAGACCGTCGCTGCAGGCTCCTTGCCATGGATCATCACCACAGGCTCTGGGCCATGGATCATCACTGGAGGCTTCGTGCCATGGAATACCACTACAGGCTCCGGGCCATGGATCATCACTGGAGGCTTCGTGCCATGGATCATCACTGGAGGCTCTGGGCCATGGATCATCACTGGAGGCTTCGTGCCATGGATTATCACTGGAGGATTCGTGCCATGGATCATTACTACAGGCTTTGGACCATGTATCATCACTGGAGGCTTCGTACGTGGAGCCGGAACAGGTCTCACCGGACTGAGGAGACGTACTGTAAGCCTGGTGCGGGGAGCTGCCACAATACGTCCTGGCTGGAAACCCACTCCAGCTCGGTGAGTGTGGAGAGCTGGCACGGGACGCACTGGGCTATGACGGCGCACTGGAGGCATAGTGCGTAGAGCCGGCGCAGGATATGCTGGGCCATGACGGCGCACTGGAGGCATAGTGCGTAGAGCCGGCGCAGGAAATGCTGGGCCATGACGGCGCACTGGAGGCATAGTGCGTAGAGCCGGCGCAGGAAATGCTGGGCCGTGGAGGCGCACCGGAGGTCTGGAGCGCAGAGCTGGCACAACGCGTCCTGGCTGAATCCCCCCTGTAGCACGGCAAGTGCGGGGAGCTGGAACAGGCCGCACTGGGCTGTGCTGGTGAACTGGGGATACCGTGCGTAGAGCTGGCGCAGGATATCCTGGACCGAAGAGACGCACCGGAGGCCAGGAGCGCTGAGCCGGCAGAATCCGTCCTGGCTGAATGCCCATTCTAGCACGGCAACTGCGGGGAGCTGGAATATAGCGAACCGGGCTGTGACTGCGCACTGGAGACATGGTGCGCATCACCGCATAACACGGTGCCCGACCGGTCACACGCTCCCCACGGTAAGCACGGGGAGTTGGCTCAGGTCTAAACCCTGACTCCGCCAATCTCCCCGTGTGCCCCCCCACATTTTCTTTGGAGCTGCCTCTCGGGCTTCCGTGCTAGCCGTGACCTCTTGTATAGTTGCTCCCTCCTTGCTGCCTCCGTCTGCTCCCATGGGAGGCGATCCCTCCCAGCCAGGATCTCCTCCCACGTCCAGGATCCTTTACCATTCAGGATGTCCTCCCATGTCCATTCCTCCTGACCACGCTGCTTGGTCTTCTTGTGGTGGGGAGTTCTGTAACGGCTCTCGTGGGTTGAAGAAGGAGACCAAGGGTCCGCGTGGTAGACGTTCATGATTTTGAATAAACTGAACACCGCAACAAAATAACAAAGTAGAAAAAAAACTAAAGTGCACAGTTCTGTCAGGCAACAAAACAGCTAAACAGAAAATAACTCCCCACAAAACCCAAACGGAAAATGACAACCTATATATGATCCCCAATCAGAGACAACGATAGACAGCTGCCTCTGATTGGGAACCCTACTCAGCCAAAAACACAAAGAAATAGAAAACATAGATTTTCCCACCCGAGTCACACCCTGACCTAACCAAACATAGAGAATAAATAAGGATCTCTAAGGTCAGGGCGTGACAGGAGAGATGCTTTTGGGACTTTATTTGTTCAACAGCAACCAGGGCAAATAGCAGAGTGTTATTTACAGCTGGCTTTTCTTTTATGGAAAAATCAAGACGTGATTGATTGAGGTTAATGTGACGGCGAGGCTGCACCAAGCTGCATTTGAGTGCTGCAGGTTAACAGAAAACACTAACTTCCATAAACCGCTATGGAGATAAATCACTGTTATTTTGGCGGCTCTGACAGCAGTTTAAGCAGCGGCAATCATCGAAAGCACCTCGGGAGCCCCTACGCTGCGCTTTGCAAAATGTCAAGGAGGGGGCTGCGGGGGATAGCGGTGCAGAGGAGGAGGGGGACACTGGTGAGAGAGATGGTCATATCAACGGCCCGTCAGCGGGCAGGTGTTTTACATAAACATCCCAGAGTGCAGTAGGCAAATTCTGTTGACAAAAAAATGCAATAAAACAAAGAGGGTTTGGAAGTGTGACCGGTCCCCAGTGCATTCCCACCCTCCTCTCCTCCGCGTTGCTCCTCCGCTCACTCACTACCAAGCTGACCGGGGTGAGATTATGGTGTTTGCTTTTATCTGTCAGAGATCAATATTTCACACGTCCGATAAAAGAGGAAATTGAACTGGGAATAGACTGAAGTGCTGTAAAAAGTACAAAGCACAATTATCAAAAAGCACTTAAAGAGCTTAATAGGATACACATATTAAAAATGCTCAAATGCATGTCTCTAGGTCATAATGAGAGCTGGTTCTTCTCTCTCCAAACACCTCCACCCCCCCTGTACCCCCACCACCACTACCTTTTGATCACAACACTATGCCCCCTGTATGCAGGCAGGCTCTGTGGTCAATGCATTCAATGCATTCTGGGTAGTATATGGACCCCTAGAGAACTGAAGGCTGTGTTTTAACACGACAGCCATTAGGTGTGATTGGGCACATGTTGCCTTTATAGGAAATGCATTATACGTGTAAACTGGGCATCAAGAGCCAAACTGATGTTGAAAATACAAGGACATCTGAGAGGCGTTGTAGAACCCGACCAGAGAGAGGAGAGTCCATAACCTTCTCTCTGTTAGAGGAGCTTTACTGTAGTTTACTACTTGGAATGCAGTGGAGGCTGCTGGGGGGAGAACAGCTCATAATAATGGCTGGAATGGAGTAAATTGAATGGTATCAAACCCATGAAAACCATGTTTTTCATACCATTCCATTTACTCCAATGCAGCCATTATTATGAGCCCTCTGCTGCCAAGTCCACTTCGTACTCTCTCCATCCAATAGGCACCAGACAAGTGATCCATACAGAGTAAAAGGTTCAGAGAACCAACAGAGCCAGTCTCTGGATAGAGCACCAGCTCTCCTAGCCCTAGCCCTAACCTTAACTATAACCCTAACCCTAGCTCAAACCCTAACCCAACCCTAAGCCTGTATGAAATGAAGGGCTCCTATGTCAGGATTTTCTGTCAAATTTCATGGTACTATTACTACAACAACCTCCATGGAACACCAAGCACCCAATGAGGCTTCTGTCTAGAGGTCAGTCATGCTTTAAGCAGTAAGAGCCACTCAACATGTACTTCCGTGGTAAGTCAACGTTACCCTCAGCGCTAGAGCTACTGACCTCCTCCTCATGGGTCACCCAGAGTGGCCAAATGACTGGCCTTTTCACTCTCATCATTCACATATTGATATCTCCATTAATCTATCTTCTACTTAAATATTATTCATGGCACTCAGCTTAATGCTTGGCAATAATGAGGCAAAACCGCCAAGCAACATATATTGTTGAGCATGTATTGATTCTAAATTTCCCTAAAATGGCCATTGGGGCAGTTGGCTAATGGCTTAAATGGTAAACAGTAGGCTAATAGCGGGCTAATAACAGATGGTCACATTTTGGGAATATGCATGTATTGACGTTATCTCAACTTCTTTGCTCGCTCCCTGATTTAGTCCTCAGATTAAAACACATATCACAATGGAAAGAAAACCAGAACAGGTTTCCATTTTGAAACTCAAGCAGGGCTGATACTGATATCTGGGCATCTTTTGATAAAGACATCCTATCACTGCACATCATGACATGATAGGAGTGCACTCTTCTCAGCCATATCTGAACGAGCCTTCATTAGCAACCTGATCAATACTCTCTCTTGATTAAGTGGGATGAGGGACACTCATTTAATTTTCAAGCATTTTCACAAATCGATCAATGGTGAGATTATCTTGCAAATGACAAAGATGCAAGCAAGGGATTCTGAACTGAGGCCACCTTCTCTCTCTCATCTATTGCTGACACACACGCGCTCGCACACACACACACACACACACACACACACACACACACACACAGTAAATCACAGAACTCCGTAATCACTGGCCCAATATAATTGCAGACAGAGCTTTTAATCGGCAATGGTAAGACATTAACTAAATTAGTTTTTAAAGATTTAAGATGTTTAAAGATTTTATTTGCAGATACCTCTGATTCTATTCTATGTGGCCTGGGAATTGCAGTTGATTGAAGCTGATTGATGCAGGTCCGTAAAATGTATCTTTAAAGCATCTGAGCTGTCTGGTATATTCTACACAGCAGAACCAGACTCCCCTAAGGAAGTGTCAAACTTGCTTTTTCTCCAGATTACAGAGCGCACACCACAAGACACTAGACCAGGTGCAATACATCTACATACCTCATCAAGATAATTCAAATTGTACCCTGATCATGAAGTGTCTTTTACTTAGTTATTCTAGTTTATCCAGCTTAGAATTCAGAAACTGAATTCCAGTCCATGTCATCCATTCTCAAGGACATTAATCATAAAAAGTCATAAAATGACCAGTCAGAAGATAAAAAAAATTCCCGGCACCGTTCAGAAATCCACCGTTTATGGGTCACCCTGTTAAAGAGAGGGGGCCACTAAAGTCACTCAGGGGATGGTAATTAACCTCCAGGCCAGTGTGGTCTGTAGCTCTGAGACTCAGGTCCATGCTCTCTGGGGCCTGCATGGGCCTGCAGTGCACTGAGCTGAGAGTAAGCTAAAGAGACTCATCGATGCCAGTAAAAGAGAAGACTGGCAGCATCCCAAATGACACCCTATCCTCTATATAGTGCACTACTTTCACAATTAGTGCACTGTATAGGGAATAGGGTGCCATTTGGGACACAACCTGGGTAAGGTGGTCTGTGCGTGCGTTGGTTGTTACGCTACATACTTCCTCCTTGTAATGCCCTTCAGGGATAATTTTTCCTGGGATGATTCAAATCACATTTTTGATATTTGCTTTGCATGATGGAAAATGGAAGAGGAGGATCTAGATGGAAGGTATTTATCAGTTTGCGACTAACTGGCTACCCTGGAGGGCCCTCTTCTGATGTTCAAGCCTAATTTGGAAAACTAAAAAAGTCTTGCTGTGTTATCATAATTTGTGCTGGTGCATTTTACACAGGGGTTTGAGCAAACAGACAGAGGTTGGTGGAAGGGAGGATGAGGTTATATTCAGGCCGCTGTACGACCACAGTAATATGTCTGTCTGTGTGTCTGTATGTCTGTCTCCAAATGCACCCGTGCAGAATTCTTAGCATCAAAGATAAGCTTTCTCACAGGACTAAGGACATAACGAGGTATCAAGTAACACCATGAACTTCAAGCTAAGTAGCCCTGCCTACAATCATGTTTTATCTTAATTTTCTTTTTTCATTTAAATTGATCACGATCATTATGAAAAAAATTGGCAAATTCATGTCAGCTAATATTAAAGACCCTCATATTTGTGAGATGTGGTATTTATCATTTATGGCGCCATCACACACTGTGAGTGTCACGACTTCTGCCGAAGTTGATGCCTCTCCTCGTTCGGGCAGTGTTTGGCGGTCGACGGCCTTCTAGCCATTTTTCATTTTTCATTTGTTTTGTCTCATTTTCCCACACACCTGGTTTTCATTTCCCAATTACTGCTCATGTATTTAATCCTCTATTTCCCCCATGTCTTTGTGTGTGATTATTTATTGTTAAGGTCGGTACGTTTCCGGCTGGGTTTTTCCGGGTGCTGTTTTCACCCGTGTTTTGTGGCAACCGTTATTGTTCGCACATTGGTGTTTGTTTACTTTGTGCTATTTTCTTTAGTAAAGTGCGTTGTTCACTCATCTCTGCTCTCCTGCGCCTGACTTCATGCACCAGCTACACCCACCGCCTGACAGAATCACACACCCACTATCGTCATGGACTCAGCAGGAGCAGGTACCGCTGGGACCGCTGCACAATGTCAGGGTTTCCTATTACAGCTGGAGCTCTACCTAGCAACCGTTCACCCGGCCCTTCGGACCGAGAGAGGGTGTCCGCCCTCGTCTCATGCCTCCCAGGGAGAGCCCTGGAGTGGGCCAACGCCGTGTGGGGAGAAGGAGATGTGGTGCTAGACCACTTCGAAGATTTCACCCACCGCTTCCGGGCAGTCTTTGACCATCCACCTGAGGGTAGAGAGGCGGGTGAACGTCTCGTACATCTGAGGCAGGGGACGAGGAGAGCCCAGGAGTTCGCTCTGGACTTCCGGACCCTGGCCGCTGGCGTGGGATTGAACGACAGGGCCCTGATCGACCACTATCGTTGCAGTTTGCGCGAGGACATCCGTCGGGAGTTGGCCTGCAGGGACACCACCCTCACTTTTGATCAGCTGGTGGACCTGTCCATTCGGTTGGATAACCTGCTGGCTACCCGCGGACGTCCAGATCAGGGTCTGTCGGTTCCATCCCCCAGCACCACCGCTCCGACGCCCATGGAGCTGGGAGGTGTTGCGCTTAGGGAGACTGGAGGAGGTTCCGTTTTATGCACTATCTGTGGCCGCAGAGGGCACACTGCCGGTCGGTCCTAGGGAGGTTCCTCTGGGAGTCGAGGCAGCAGGCAGGGCACTCTCGCGTCACCCCAGGTGAGCCGGCACCATGCTCACCCAGAGCTCTCTGTTGCTCACATGTTTTTGAACTTTACTTTTCCTGAGTTTTCCCCGCATTCCCAGCATAAGTCGCTTGTCGATTCAGGCGCAGCTGGGAATTTCATTGACAGATCATTTGCCCATAGATTAGGGATCCCCATTGTTCCAGTGGATATGCCCTTCCCAGTTCACGCCCTAGACAGTCGACCATTAGGGTCCGGGTTGATTAGGGAGGTCAACGCGCCCCTGGGCATGGTGACGCAGGAGGGTCATAAGGAGAGAATCAGTCTCTTCCTTATTGATTCTCCTGCGTTTCTCGTGGTGCTAGGCCTACCCTGGTTAGTCTGTCATGATCCCACTGTTTCATGGCAGCAGAGGGCTCTCACGGGGTGGTCACAAGAGTGCTCAGGGAGGTGTTTAGGGGTTTCCGTTGGTGCTACTATGGTGGAAAGTCCAGACCAGGTCTCCACCGTGCGCATTCCCCCTGAATATGCCGATTTGGCTCTCGCCTTCTGTAAGAAGAAGGCGACTCATTTACTCATTTACGGCTATTGAGACATATGTCTCCGAATCCCTGCGTCGGGGTACATTCGGTCTTCCCCTTCACCCGCCTCCTCTAGTTTCTTTTTTGTGAAGAAGAAGGAGGGAGGTCTGTGCCCGTGTATTGACTATCGAGGTCTAAATCAAATCACGGTGAGGTACAGTTACCCGCTACCTCTCATCGCCACGGCGATTGAGTCAATGCACGGGGCACGCTTCTTCACCAAACTAGATCTCAGGAGCAACCTGGTGCGTATCCAGGAGGGAGACGAGTGGAAGACAGCGTTCAGTACCACCTCAGGGAATTATGAGTACCTCGTCATGCCATACGGGTTGATGAATGCTCCATCAGTTTTCCAAGCCTTTGTAGACAAGATTTTCAGGGACCTGCACGGGCAAGGTGTAGTGGTGTATATTGATGACATTCTGATATACTCTGCTACACGTGCCGAGCATGTGTCTCTGGTGCGCAGGGTGCTTGGACGATTGTTGGAGCATTACCTGTACGTCAAGGCTCAGAAATGCTTGTTCTTCCCGCAGGCCGTCTCCTTCCTAGGGTACTGCATTTCCACATCAGGGGTGGCGATGGAGAGTGACCGCATTTCAGCCGTGCATAATTGGCCGACTCCCACCACGGTAAAGGAGGTGCAGGGGTTTTTAGGGTTTGCCAATTACTACCGGAGGTTTATCCGGGGTTTTGGTCAGGTGGCGGCTCTCATTACCTCACTGCTGAAGGGGGGTCCTGTACGTTTGTAGTGGTCGGCTGAGGCGGACCTAAGGGCTCTGTTACCTTGGCTCCCGTGCTGGCCCATCCGGATCCCTCTTTGGCGTTCATAGTGGAGGTGGACTCGTCCGAGGCTGGGATAGGAGCCGTGCTCTCTCAGCGCTCGGGCACGCCACCGAAGGTCCGCCCCTGTGCTTTCTTCTCGAAGAAGCTCAGCCCGGCGGAGTGGAACTATGATGTGGGGGACCGGGAGTTGTTAGCTGTGGTGAAAGCCTTGAAGGCGTGGAGACATTGGCTTGAGGGGGCTAAACACCTTTTTCTCATCTGGACTGACCACCGCAATCTGGAGTCCATCCGGGCAGCGAGGAGACTGAATCCTCGCCAGGCAAGGTGGGCCATGTTTTTTACCCGTTTTGTGTTTACCCTGTCTTACAGACCAGGTTCCCAAAATGTGAAGGCAGACGCACTGTCCCGGCTGTATGACACAGAGGAGCGGCTCATGGATCATACTCCCATACTCCCAGCCTCCTGCCTGGTAGCGCCGGTCTGTGGGCGCAGGACGCGGACATTGAGCAGGCGTTACGTGCAGAGCCCGCTCCCCTCCAGTGTCCAGCTGGGCGTCTGTACGTTCCGTCTGCTGTCCGTGACCGGCTGATCTATTGGGCCCACACGTCACCCTCCTCTGGTCATCCTGGTATTGGTCGGACGGTGCGCTGTCTTAGTGGGAAGTACTGGTGGCCCACTTTGGCTAAGGACGTGAGGGTTTATGTTTCCTCCTGCTCAGTGTGTGCCCAGTGTAAGACTCCTAGGCACCTACCCAGAGGTAAGTTACAACCCTTACCCGTTCCACAACGGCCGTGGTCGCACCTGTCGGTAGATTTCCTGACCGATCTTCCTCCCTCACAGGGTAACACCATGATCCTGATCGTTGTGGATCGTTTTTCTAAATTCTGTCATCTCCTCCCTTTGCCCGGTCTCCCTACGGCCCTACAGACTGCGGAGGCCTTGTTTACACAAGTCTTCCGGCACTACGGGGTGCCTGAGGATATAGTGTCTGATCGGGGTCCCCAGTTCAAGTCGAGAGTCTGGAGGGCGTTCATGGAACGTCTGGGGGTCTCGATCAGCCTTACCTCAGGTTTTCACCCCGAGAGTAATGGGCAGTTGGAAAGAGTTAACCAGGATGTGGGTAGGTTTCTGAGGTCCTATTGCCAGGACCGGCCAGGGGAGTGTGCAGCGTTCGTGCCCTGGGCAGAGATGGCCCAGAACTCGCTCCGCCACTCCTCCACTAACCTCTCCCCCTTCCAGTGTGTATTGGGGTATCAGCCGGTTCTGGCTCCTTGGCATCAGAGTCAGACCGAGGCTC
The DNA here is from genome assembly GCF_045679555.1 of Salvelinus alpinus. Classification (NCBI taxonomy): domain Eukaryota; kingdom Metazoa; phylum Chordata; class Actinopteri; order Salmoniformes; family Salmonidae; genus Salvelinus; species Salvelinus alpinus. The sequence goes on from NC_092118.1 coordinate 26,209,617, forward strand.
CTGCGGTGGACGACTGGTTCCGGCACGCGGAGGAAACACGGGACCCCGCCCATGTCCACCTTCAGCGTGCCGTGCTGTGCCAGAAAGTTGGCGCAGACCGTCACCGCAGTGAGACCGGGGACCGGGGGACCGGGTCTGGCTCTCGACCCGAAACCTGCCCCTCCGCCTGCCCTGTCAGAAGCTGGGTCCGCAGTTTGTGGGGCCAAACCAGCCTACGGGTCGTCCCCGAGGCCGGTGTCGACGCGCTGCTGGAGCCGCGCGTCAAGGGGGGGCACTGTCACGACTTCTACCGAAGTCGATGCCTCTCCTTGTTCGGGCGATGTTCGGCGGTCGACGTCGCCGGTCTTCTAGCCATCTCCGATCCATTTTTCATTTTCCATTTGTTTTGTCTCATTTTCCCAAACACCTGGTTTTCATTTCCCAATTACTGGTCATGTATTTAATCCTCTGTCTTTGTGTGTGATTGTTTATTTTTAAGGTCGGTACGTTTCCGGCTGGGTTTTTCCGGGTGCTGCTTTCACCCGTGTTTTGTGGCAACCGTTATTGTTCGCACATTGGTATTTGTTTACTTTGTGCAATTTTCTTTAGTAAAGTGCATTGTTCACTCATCTCTGCTCTCCTGCGCCTGACTTCATGTACCAGCTACACCCACCGCCTAACAGTGAGGATGCACTCTATCTGAAGCTCTGTTAGGATAATTAATTAATTGCCTTAAAACAAAGATTCTGAGCTTGGTTCAGCAGTGTAGCCGCACCTACTGTTCACCAGTGTCTCTGAAAAGTACATTGCATGTTCAGGCATGCCCCATGCGCTTTCCATGTTAATGAGCTCTGAAATACATTTTGAACGTAGGTTATGGCTGCCTCACACTCCTGTGGGATGAGAACAGCTCAATAAAATATACACAGGAGGTCAAAACAGGAGGGAAATAAAACCCCTTTTTGACAATGTTAAGCCTTGCAGCTGCTTTGAGGCAACTGCAGGGGTTTTATCAGCTCTTCAGATGTTGGATCATGGGGCGCAGAAAGCTTTCCAAGGGTAAGCAAAGTCAGAGTCAACGAGTCTGTACTGTACCATGTAGCCAGTCCTAGCCCTCGTTATGAACACATCAGCCAAGCATCTCTTCAGTGGAGTGTTATTGTAGTGTCTGACAGAGGCTGTGCGTTCGTGTAGACCTTACCTCACCAGAACTCACACCTGAGCAATGCATGATGTAGCTCTAAAATGGTTAGATCACATGAATCACGGTCTCGTGCATCCACAGTCAGTCAACTGTCTGTCAGGGTAATGTGTAACCAATAGTTATGAAGGAAACCAGATCTACTGTATCTCAGTAAATATCCACATTTATGGCACTCAAATGAGCAATGACCAACAACCAATAGAGATGAAACTGGACTGGACTATAGGTATTAATGCTAAATTGCAATTATTTTCACCTCTATGGCCTATTTATTGCCTACCTCCCTATTCTTCTACATTTGCACACACTGTACATAGATTTTTCTATTTTTAGTTTATTTTGTGTTATTGACTGTACGTTTGTTTATGTGTAACTCTGTGTTGTTGTTTTTGTCGCACTGCTTTGCTTTATCTTGGCCAGGTCGCGGTTGTAAATGAGAACTTGTTCTCAACTGGCCTACCTGGTTAAATAAAGGTGAAGTAAAAAATACATTTAAAAAAAGTAACAAGGTTACAGTTGAATATACATTCTCTGGCCCGACCAACAGCTGCCCAGGACAGGGGAGAGGAGGAAATGAGTTTATTGATGTGTGTCTGTGTCTGTGTCTGTGTCTGTGTAGTGTAGTGTAATAAAGACGAGGTCAAGTAACAAAAGCTGCTCTCACTAAAACGGACGCTCCAGCCATTTCTATAATGACCTTGCTCCCACATCATGGCTGCGGGTTAATGGTTCTAGACTCTACACCTGGCCTCTACATCTCCACTCTCCTCTCTGCACAATGATTTTTCAGAAGAGGGGCCGGGGCGTGTGATCGATGAAGCCTGTACTTGTTTTGGGGGTGTATAAATTAAAATAAATGTGTGGTGTAACATCCCGGATGATGAAATAAGAGGCACTTCAGGCAAAATTTCTGATAAAGCAGTCCGACCCCATGGCGGAGGAGAGGATGATAGGATCAGAAGCACTTGTGCAGGCTTCTCCAGCCAAGATACAGAGCCTTCTCCTGACTGGCCCAGGTGGGAGCATCTCACAGACACTGGGCTGGAAAGGAAACAGGAAGGAAGAGACTCCTAAAGAGTAGGGGGATAGAGTGAGCAAATCAAATCAAATTGTATTGGTCACATACACATTTAGCAGATGTTATTGGGGTGTAGTAAAATGCTTGTGTTTCTAGCTCCTACAGTGCAGTAATATTTAACAAGTAATATAAAAAATAAACTCGCAGCAACAAGATTATGTGGATTATAGTAACATTTTTGTAGGGATTGAGAAATGTTTTTGTTATGGCAAATGAAGTCTGAAATGTTTAAGTGAAAATTATAAACTTTAGAAGCCTTTTTAAACCTTGAATACACTACAAATTAAGTTACCTGCTTTGCAGGAAAATTCTTTTTGACAACAGAGTGATCAAATGAAGATAGTAGATATGTATCTCCAATAGCACTAGTCTCTTAATTCCCATGAGAAAACTTTATGAATCTACCAGTTTCATTTGTAGTTTCAGTTGCATATACTTTTTATTTTTATTTATTTATTTCACCAGGTAGGCCAGTTGAGAACAAGTTATCATTTACAACTGCGACCTGACCAATATAAACAAAGCAGTGTGACACAAACAACAACACAGAGTTACACATAAACAAACGTACAGTCATTAGCACAATAGAAAAATATATGTACAGTGTGTGCAAATGTAGAAGAGTAGGGAGGTAAGGCAATAAATAGGCCATGGAGGCGAAACAATTAAAATTTAGCATTAACACTGGAGTGATAGATGTGCAGATGATGATGTGCAAGTAGAGATACTGGGGTGCAAAAGAGCAAGAGGATAAGTAACAATATGGGGATGAGGTAGTTGGGTGTGCTATTTACAGATTGGCTGTGTACAGGTACAGTGATCTGTAAGCTGCTCTGACAACTGATGCTTAAAGTTAGAGAGGGAGATATAAGACTCCAGCTTCATTGAATTCGTTCCAGTCATTGGCAGCAGAGAACTGGAAGGAAAGGCGGCCAAAGGAAGTGTTGGCTTTGGGGGTGACCAGTGAAATATACCTGCTGGAACGCGTGCTAGGGCTTTACCTAGCATAGACTTATAGATGACCTGGAGCCAGTGGGTTTGGCGATGAATATGTAGTGAGGGCCAGCCATGGGGCTTTGGTGACAAAACGGATGGCACTGTGATAGACCACATCCAGTTTGCTGAGTAGAGTGTTGGAGGCTATTTTGTAAATGACATCGCCGAAGTCAAGGATTGGTAGGATAGTCAGTTTTACGAGGGTATGTTTGGCAACATGAGTGAAGGAGGCTGTGTTGCGAAATAGGAAGCCGATTCTAGATTTAATTTTGGATTGGAGATGCTTATTGTGAGTCTGGAAGGAGAGTTTACAGTCTAACCAGACACCTAGGCATTTAGAGTTGTCCACATATTCAATAAGTCAGAACCGTCCAGAGTAGTGATGCTAGTCGGTTGAAGGGCAGAAATCGGTTGAAGAGCATGCACTTAGTTTTACTTGCATTTAAAAGCAGCTGGAGGCCTCGGAAGGAGTGTTGTATGGCATTGAAGCTCGTTTGGAGGTTTGTTAGCACAGTGTCCAAAGAAGGGCCAGATGTATACAGAATGGTGTCGTCTGCGTAGATGTGGATCAGAGAATCACCAGCAGCAAGAGCGACATCATTGATATAAACAGAGAAAAGAGTCCGCCCGAGAATTGAACCCTGTGGCAACCCTATAGAGACTGCCAGAGGTCCGGCCAACAGGCCCTCTGATTTGACACACTGAACTCTATCTGAGAAGTAGTTGGTGAACCAGGCGAGGCAGTCATTTGAGAAGCCAAGGCTATTGAGCCTGCCGATAAGAATACGGTGATTGACAGAGTCGAAAGCCTTGGCCAGGTCGATGAAGATGGCTGCACAGTACTGTCTTTTATCGATGGCGGTTATGATATCGTTTAGGACCTTGAGCGTGGCTGAGGTGCACCCATGACCAGCTCGGAAACCAGATTGCATAGTGGAGAAGGTACGGTGGGATTCGAAATGGTCAGTGATCTGTTTGTTAACTTGACTTTCGAAGATTTTAGAAAGGCAGGACAGGATGGATATAGGTCTATAACAGTTTGGGTCTAGAGTGTCTCCCTTTTGAAGAGGGGGATGACCGCAGCAGCTTTCCAATCTTTGGGGATCTCAGACGATACAAAAGAGAGGTTGAATAGGCTAGTAATAGGGGTTGCAACAATTTCGGCAGATCATTTTAGAAAGAGAGGGTTCAGATTGTCTAGCCTGGCTGATTTGTAGGGATCCAGATTTTGCAGCTCTTTCAGAACATCAGCTGTTTGGATTTGGGTGAAGGAGAAGCGGGGGGGGGGGGGGGCTTGGGCAGGTTTCTGCATGTGGTGCTGAGATGTTGGCTGGGGTAGGGGTAGCCAGGTGGAAAGCATGGCCAGCCGTAGAGAAATGCTTATTGAAATGATCGATTATCGTAGATTTATCGGTGGTGACAATGTTTCCTATCCTCAGTGCAGTGGGCAGCTGGGATGAGGTGCTCTTATTCTCCATGGACTTTACAGTGTCCCAAAACTTTTTGTAATTAGTGCTACAGGAAGCACATTTATGTTTGAAAAAGCTAGCCTTAGCTTTCCTAACTGACTGAGTATATTGGTTCCTGACTTCCCTGAAAAGTTGCATATCGCGGGGGCTATTCGATGCTAATGCAGAACACCACTGGATGTTTTTGTGCTGGTCAAGGGCAGTCAAGTCTGGGGTGAACCAAGGGCTATATCTCTTCAAGGGTTCTACATGTTCTGAATGGAGCGTGCTTATTTAAGATGATGAGGAAAGCACTTTTAAAGAGCAACCAGGCTTCCTCTACTGACGGGATGAGGTCAATATCCTTCTAAAGTGTTTTAGGGAGCGTTTGACAGTGATGAGGGGTGGTCGTTTGACCGTGGACCCATTACGCACGCAGGCAATGAGGCAATGATCAATGAGATCCTGGTTGAAGACAGCAGAGGTGTATTTGGAGGGCAAGTTGGTCAGGATGATATCTTAGAGGGTGCCCATGGTTACGGATTTAGGGTTGTACCTGGTAGGTTCCTTGACAATTTGTGTGAGATTGAGGGCATCTAGCTTAGATTGTAGGACGGCCAGGGTGTTAAGCATGTCCCAGTTTAGGTCACCAAACAGTACAAACTCTGAAGATAGAAGGGGGACGATCAATTCACATATGGTGTCCAGGGCACAGCTGGGGGCTGAAGGGGGTCTATAACAAGCGGCAACGGTGAGAGACTTGTTTCTGTAAAGGTGGATTTTTAAAATTAGAAATTCGAATTGTTTGGGCACAGACCTGGATAGTATGACAGAACACTGCAGGCTATCTCTGCAGTAGATTGCAACTCTGCCCCCTTTGGCAGTTCTATCTTGTCGGAAAATGTTATAGTTAGGGATGGAATTTCAGGATTTTTGGTGGCCTTCCTAAGCCAATAAGACATATTGGTATAGGAGTGGCTTTGAACAATTAGTGTTCAATTAATACTTAGAATATGAAACATATTGTATAACAAAGAACTAGGGTCAGGCTGTATAGTCCTCCTTGATGTGCCTTGTTGTGTTTCATCAGTAGGATGATTTACTCTCCCCATTTGGCAGCTGTTTTTTCAAGCTCCATTTCCCCTCTCTCCTCTGGAGGAAGAGAGCAGCAGGAGTCAATGTGTGTGTCCAGGAGGTTGGGCTATTTAACATAAAAAATGATGATATTGCATCAGGGTGATAAATAAATGAATACATATGTGGAAGGAAGCAGGATGACAAATACCAACACTTGAAGCAGCCCATTAGTTGTTGACAGTTTTTGCCAGGGAAGCAGGCCGGATTCTGAGGCCTGTAATTCTGTCTCATTACCTCCCCGGTCCGCACTTCCTCCCCCGCAAGCTTAATTAATCTCTTATAGTTTGCCCTGTTGCTGTCCCTTGTTTTATTGCTAACTAACTCTCATGTTATGGTCTTGATTTATGGCGGGAATTGAGACGCCTGCAAATCATGGAATATATTCATTGATTACCACAAATTGTCTAATCTGCTGTATGTTCTTAGCTCTTGATTGGGTGGTACTTACCGATTGCCTTCTCTCCTAACTTAAAAATCAATCAGGAGCAACATGGAGAGTGGCTGGATGAATCCGGTCCACGCTGGCCATTTCCTACTCAATCACATTTGTGGCAAATTTACATCTCTAAGCCTAAAGCCGTCAAATGAATTCTAATTTCTTATGATGCCTCCATATGCAGTTTTCACAGGCCCTATCCTATGATGGATGGAATAGTTGGATTTGCATTATGGTTTTGTTTTATTATGTACTCTAATGCAAATCACTCCCAGTGTGTAACTTCACAGGTGTAAATGGATTGTGTGCTTGTTAGAAAATGTTATTTTGAGCGAGTCAATAGTTGCGCTACATTTGGCAATGTAGCGCGCTCAACTAGCTGTTACTATCATAAATTGTTTAGTATAAATATACAATATCCCTATTACAATTCAGTACAGGGGGATTTGCTGCAGATAAATGAGGTAAGTGGTAAGACATACAGCTGTATTCTGAGGGGTCAAAGCAAATCTCCACGGTCACACCTGAAATGTCTGCTTTGTTCCTGTCAGTATTGGACTCATTTTCCTGACAGGGGCCCAGCTTTCATTTGCACTTTTGACACTGCGCTGACTTCCTGACACAAGGTGCAAGGGATAATTATAGAATGCATTCAGGTTGCCAGAGGTGTGTGCTAGTTCAGGCTAAATGAAATGCAGTCACATCTGGTTAACCTCAGTGGCCATGGAAACCTACCTACAGGTCTTACTGGAGAATAACAAGCAAACAGACAAAGAAACCGCTGGTACACTGGACAGGTTTAGAGTGCATTCTGGCCAGTGGCACCTCAGATGGTACCTACACAACGACAACAACAAGGCTCCTCTATGTGTTGGTGGAGAGGGCATGGAAGGGGATCAGTGTCTGTGATATGAGGCTGTGATGACAAGTGGTGATTTATATTGAGGTGGACATAGGGAAGTAAAGCAACCCTGAGGGCAGCTCACCTATTCACACATTACCATCACTGTCAACTGCAAAGAGAGAGAGACAGAGAAAGAGAGAGAGAGAGAGACGTGACAAAATGGCACAAGGGTCGAAGCACCTGGTCACCAGTTTCCATCTCTGCATTAGGCATGCTTTTTTCTACTTATAATGCCTTCGGAAAGTATTCAGACCCTTGACTTTTTTCACATTTTATTATGTTACAGCCTTAATCTAAAATAGAGTAAATCAAATAAATCCTCAGCAATATACATTTATACCCCTTAATGACAAAGCAAAACCTTTTTTCCCCTCAAATGTATTAAAAATACAAAAACAGAAATACCTTATTTACATGTACATATTGATTGGAGTCCACCTGTGGTACATTTAATTGATTGGACAGCGCATGTCAGAGCAAAAACCAAGCCATGAGGTCGAAGGAATTGTCCGTAGAGCTCCGAGACAGAATTGTGTCGAGGCACAGATCTGGGGAAGGGTACCAAAAAATTTCTGTTGCATTGAAGGTCCCCAAGAACACAGTGGCCTCCGGCATTCTTAAATGGAAGAAGTTTGGAACCACCAAGACTCTTCCTAGAGCTGGCCGCCCAGTCAAACTGAGCAATCAGGGGAGAAGGACCTTGGTCAGGGAGGTGACCAACAACCCGATGGTCACTCTGACAGAGCTCTAGAGTTCCTCTGTGGAAATGGGAGAACCTTCCAGAACGACAACCATCTCTGCAGCACTCCACCAATCAGGCCTTTATGGTAGAGTGGCCAGACAGAAGCCACTCCTCAGTAAAAGGCACATGACAGCCCTCTTGGATTTTTCCAAAAGGCACCTAAAGACTCTCAGACCATGAGAAACAAGATCCTCTGGTCTGATGAAACCAAGATCAAACTCTTTGGCCGGAATGCCAAACATCACATCTGTGGTAAACCTGGCACCATCCCTACGGTGAAGCATGGTGGTGGCAGCATCATGCTGTGGGGATGTTTTTCAGCGGGAGGGACTGGGAGACTAGTCATGATCGAGGCAAAGATGAACGGAGCAAAGTACAGAGAGAGCTTTGATGAAAACCTTCTCCAGAGCGTTCAGGGCCTCAGCCTCAGAAGGTTAACATTCCAACAGTACAACGACCCTAAGCACACAGCCAAGACAACACTGGAGTGGCTTAGGGACAAGTCTCTGAATGTCCTTGAGTGGCCCAGCCAGAGCCCGGACTTGAACCCGATCGAACATCTCTGGAGAGACCTGAAAATAGCTGTGCAGCCACGCTCCCCATCCAACCTGACAGAGCTTGAGAGGATCTGCAGAGAAGAATGGGAGAAACTCCCCCAATACAGGTGTGCCAAGCTTGTAGCGTCATAACCAAGAAGACTCGAGGCTGTAATCTCTGCCATAGATGCTTCAACAAAGTACTGAGTAAAGGGTCTGAATACTTATGTAAATTTATTATTTACGTTTTTATAATTTTATAAATTAGCTACAATTTCTAAAAACCTGTTTTTGCTTGGTCATTATGGGGTATTATGTGTAGATTGATGAAGAAAAAAACTGTTTAATCAATTTTAGAATAAGGCTGTAACATATCAAAATGTGGAAAAAATCAAGGGGTCTGAATACTTTCCGAAGGCACTGTAGTTCTGCACATGGTATTCTTTTGAGTAATCTAACCAACCAGGCTTGAGGCTTGAGTTTAATGAGAGAAAGAGATAGTTAGCAAGTAATAGAGATAGAGTGAGTGAGTGAGTGAGTGAGTGAGTGAGTCTTTTTGTCTTTCTTTATTGAAACATTCTCATTTCATTTAAAACTCACCCCCCCTAAAACAAAAAAACAAAAATATATCCTGTACTGCATACATGTACCATACTCACCTTTCCATCTACCACATGATACAAATCACCATACACAAAAACAAATACCCTCTCCTACAACCGTATATCCAAAACATCTTCCCCAGCAATACAGACAGCCCCCCCAACACACCATATCTCCTCAAACATCTCCACACATTTGATCAGTTTATAGAACTCAAACTCCACCCTAAGGCGCGCAGAGACCATCCCATTAAACAGTAGTAAAGGGTCTGTTATCCCCCCACCTTTGACCCTGTTTCTCCTTGTTAGCCAAATAGCTAATTTTGCCAGAGCAAACAGAAAATTCAACAAAACACATTTTTCTTTCTCCTTACTCGAATACCCGTATCCCATTATAAACATCCCAACAGCAAAAACCACCCCCAACCTGTCACACAGACATTCCAACAGAGACATTAATGGCATTAACCTGGTGCACACAGAAAACACATGAATTACAGTTTCTTTCATTTGACAGAAAGGACACCCCTGCCCAATTCCCGGATCAACCCGTGCCAACCAGCTGTTAGTGGCCAGGGCTCCATGAAGAACCCTCCACTGGAGGTCCCCTGACCTCTTTGGTACTGGGGGTTTGTAGAGCGCCCTCCATCTAAAACCCACCATACTCTCCGCCCCACATTCCCCCTGCCACTGATGTGCCTTCACTCCTGTTAGGCTCCTAATGTTCCTCACCTTAACACAGAGGTTGTAGAGGGCTTTACCTCCCACCCCCTCAAACTCCCCCAGGCTCGGAGTGTTAAAATCTAACAAGTCCTCCAGACCCCCTTGCCAGTCTCCAGTCTCTGCCGTCACCTGCAGTGGCGGAAACATTGGTGGCCCCTCACCCTTTGGCCTCTCAAACACCCCCCTTACCGGCTCAGACAGTGCCTCCTGGACCTCCTCCAGGAATCTCTCCAGCAGCCTAAGAGACGTTATTCCTGTTTGTTGCACCCCTCCTCTCCCAGCAGTCTCAGGTCACCCAGCCTTTGTAAACCCCCTGCCATCAGTTGCCTCTGCAGGGTGGCAGACTGAACCGATCTCAAAGGGATGGCTGGGTTGTGGAAAATAGGCTCCTCCCACACCCACAGCCCAGGCTCCACACCCCCTTCTCGTGTGGGCCTTAATAGCTGCCAGGCCCTCAGCACCGCAGAGTAAAACTCTGAGAGACCTGCTGTACTCAGTCCCTCCAGCTTCATGAGGAAGAGCTGCCGGTCCAACCCTAATCCTCCAGCTCTCCTCAGCAGCGCGCATGCTGGTTCCCTCCAGCCGACATCAGTATGGTACAGCAGTCTCTGCACCGCCTTTAGCCGGAAAGCAGCCATCCTGCTCTCCAGTTCCACCAGGCCCTGTCCTCCTTCGTGGACGGTCATGTACAACACTGCTGCCTTCAGCCAGTGATGTCCCGACCAAAAGAAGTCCACTAGCTTGCGTTGCAGGTCTGCAAGCAGACCGGCGGGGGGGTTGAGGACAGCCAGTTTATGCCACAAGGAAGATGCCACCAGGTTGTTGATTATCAGCACCCTCCCTCTATATGACACTTGGGACAGGAGCCACCTCCACCTGGCCAGTCTTGACACCACTGCCTGTGACAGCCCCTCCCAGTTCTTGCTGACCCACCCCTCCGAGCCCAGGTACACCCCCAACACTTTAAGCCCTTCACAACCCCACTGCAAACCCCCTGGAAGCAGAGGAGGAGCCCTATCCCCCCATGCCCCACATAACAGAGCTTTGCTCTTTCCCCAGTTTACCTTAGCTGATGAAGCTCCCTCGTACACCTTCAGACTGGTCTCTAGTTCCTGCATATCTTGCCCATCCCTGACCATCACAGAAACATCATCTGCATATGCTGACACTGCTATTCCTGTCACCACATCCATGCCTGTCCAGCACACTCCCTGCAGTCTCCTGCGTAGCAGGCCCAAAAAAGGCTCAATGGCTAGTGTGTATAGCTGCCCAGATAGAGGGCATCCTTGTCTAATGCCCCGTCTCACCCAGACTGGCCTACTGAGCCCCCCTCCCACCTTAACCATACATGACGCCCCAGCATACAACAGCTTCACACAGGTCACAAAGCTCTTCCCAAACCCAAACACAGACATCACATTAAACAGATACTCATGATCCACTCTATCAAAAGCCTTCTCTTGATCTAAAGAGACCAGTCCAAAGTTCACATTAGAACCTCTCGACAAGTCCAACATGTCCCTAATCAAGAACAAGTTGTCCGTGATTGAGCGTCCCGGTACACAATATGTCTGGTCCTTGTGTATTATAGAGTCCAGATGGGACTTCAGTCTGTTAGAGAGGACCTTGGCAAAAATCTTGTAGTCCGCACAGAGTAATGCCACAGGCCTCCAGTTCTTAAGTTCACACAAGTCCCCTTTTTGGGCAGGAGAGTCAGAGCCGCCCGACGGCAGCTCATCGGCAACTCTCCTACCCCGACGCATTCACGCAACACGCAAAAGAAATCCTGTCCAATTGTTCCCCAGAATTTTTTGTAAAACTCCACTGGAAGTCCATCGACCCCGGGTGCACGACCGGGGGACATCTGGGTTACTGCCTCTGCCAGTTCATGTGACAACAGAGGAATGTCCATTTCATCCCTCTGTGCCCGAGAGAGCTTAGGGAGTCCTGCGAACAAAACCTGAGCACACATAGGATCACACATTTCTGCCCTATACAATTCAGTATAAAACTCCACAGTCCGCTCCCGCATCTCCCCCACCACAGAGGTCACCCGCCCATCAGACAGCCGTAGACAATGCATACCCTTGGCTTCACTGCTCTGTCTTTCCAAACCAAAGAAGAAGGAGCTGGGAGCATCCATCTCCTTGAGCATGGAGAACCTAGCTCTTACAAGTGCTCCCTTTGCTTTAACCTGGAAAAAACTGCCCAGGTCCCTACGTAATTCGGCTAAGTTAGCCTGGAGGCCTACATTGCCTTGCCCCACCATCTCTACCTCCATCTCACTAATACACCGCTCTAGTTCCCCCAATACTCTCCTAGCCTCTGAGGATGAGAGAGCTGTGTACTGTTGACAGAAAAGCCGAATTTGCACTTTCCCCACATCCCACCATTGACTCAGAGACTCATACTCCTCTCTTCGCTGCCCCCATCTTTCCCAAAAAGTTTGGAAACCTGAGCAAAAAGTGGCATCTTGTAAGAGCTTTACATTGAACTTCCAATAAGATGCCTGCCGGGGCCCTGGTGAAATAGACAGCCGAGCCATGGTTATGTGGTGATCCGAAAACCCCACTGGGAGAATGGTAGCACCCAGCAGCCTATTGCTCTGATTCCTGGACATGTAAAAACGATCAAGTCGAGCTGCACTCACCCTAGCCCCAAAAACCTTCACCCACGTATACTGTCTTGTGTTTGGATGTTTAGTTCTCCAAACATCCACTAGGTCAAACTGATTAAAGATGTCCCTTAACACTCCCACTGACACTGAATGAGGCTCTTCCCCATTTCTGTCTTTAGTAAAATCCATTGTACAGTTCCAGTCACCTCTGATCACCAGCGTCTCCTCAGGCGCTACTTGTGAGAGTTCCTGTCTAAGACTCCCAAATAGAACCCCTCTTTCTCTCCCTGTGTTAGGCGCATACACATTTATAAAGACAAAACCCATGTTGTTAATTTCTGCTTTAACAACAAGCAACCTACCCCTACACACCTCCTTTGAGGAGGAAATTTTTACAGCCAGACCCGGTGCAAAAAGGACTGCCACCCCTGCACTAAGATTTGTCCCATGGCTCAACACACTTGCCCCTTTCCACCAGAGCCCCCAATCTACTTCATTCAACACATTTACATTTAAGTCATTTAGCAGACGCTCTTATCCAGAGCGACTTACAAATTGGAAAGTTCATACATATTCATCCTGGTCCCCCCGTGGGGAATGAACCCACAACCCTGGCGTTGCAAGCGCCATGCTCTACCAACTGAGCCACACGGGAACACATCACTATGCGTCTCCTGCAGAAACAACACCTGTACTTTTTTTTGTTTTACATATTCACCCAACACACTCCTCTTTCCCGCATCTCTGGCGCCATTTATATTGAGTGATCCTACCCGAAGAGTCTCCATAAGAAGTGGGAGAAAAGCCAGCAGAGAAATAGACCAATAGCAAAGCTCAAAAAGCCCCAGTGTCAGTAAGAAATTAAACATTTAAACAGTGTCTGAAGGTAAACCTTTACGCACTGTTGTGACCCACTTCCTCAACCTAAACCGTTTCTTGGGTGAGAGGACACCATGCCCCTCATTTCTCATAGCATGTTGTACTGATCTTACAAACTTTCTAGGATCAGGGAAAAAAGCCTCAAGATTAACTTTTTTCCCCTTAGTCTCATTCAGGAACCTTGTCAGTTCTCTCAACGTGTACTTAGACCCCTCTGGTTGACTGGCTGTCAGCTCCGGGCCAATTGAAGAGGAGTCTGAAAAAAATAACTCCTCATCCTCTTCCTCAGACTCACTTTCCTCCTCTTCTCTATCTCCCACCCTGACCACCTGCCCTTTCTCTCTGGTTAGGGCCTCACCCACAGCAACAGGCAACATTTCCATGGTGCCTTTGTCCACACCCTTTTTCCTTTTCCTCTTGACACCCTCCTCCTCCCACCCTAATCTCTTACACTTCCCCACTATATTCTCCTCATCCACTAGAATAACCTGACTAGACCCAGTATCATCTACACCACCCTCCATAGCATGACTAGGCCCATCATCATCTACACCACCCTCCATAGCATGACTAGGGCCAGCCTCAGCTACCCCACCATCCATAGCTTGACTAGACTCAGCCTCTGCTATACCACCATCCATAGCCTGCCTAGACCCAGCACCCTCTACACCACCCTCCATAGCATAACTAGGCCCAGCCTCAGCTACCCCACCATCTCTAGCCTGACTAGACCCAGCCTCTGCTTCCCCACCATCTCTAGCCTGACTAGACCCAGCCTCTGCTTCCCCACCATCTCTAGCCTGACTAGACCCAGCCTCTGCTTCCCCACCATCTCTAGCCTGACTAGACCCAGCCTCTGCTTCCCCACCATCTCTAGCCTGACTAGACCCAGCCTCTGCTTCCCCACCATCTCTAGCCTGACTAGACCCAGCCTCTGCTTCTCCACCATCTCTAGCCTGACTAGACCCAGCCTCCACTACCCTACCATCTCTAGCCTGACTAGGCCCAGCCTCATCTACACCACCATCTCTAGACTGACTAGGCCCAGCCTCTGCTGTCTGCATCTCCTTACCCCCTGCATTTTGACCTCAATTTCCCCCACTTGCGCTTGTACCCTCACCTTGTCTACGGCCTTTATGTGGGCACGCAAAGCTCTTGTGCCCCAAATCCCCACATTCAAAACACCGTAGACTATCTGTGCTGGCAAAACCTGCATAGAGCCCCTCCCCATGCCTCACTTTAAAATGCACATTTAGCTGTTGCTCATTATTGTTCAGAAACACAAAAACTTGCCTCCGGAACGAAACAACGTGCTTAACGACATCTGCCTGAAACCCTGCTGACAGTACACGGAAACCGCTAGCAAACTTACCAAAACGACTCAGCTCTTTCCTAATTTGATCATCCGTGATAAACGGAGGCAAATTTGCCACTACAACTCTTGTTGAAGGGGTAGAGAGAGGTGAAATTGACACCAACACATCCCTTACAAATATTCCGCTAGCAATTAGCCTACCGACCAAATTAGCCCTTTTCATGAACACAACCACAGCTTTGTTCATTCTAGAAGCAGAATGTATAAACTCAGCTCCTACCTGTTCACCGACCGCGAGCAGAACCTCCTCCACCTTAACTCCGTTCTCAGGAACACACCTGAATCCATGCTGTATCGACAGCGTCTCCTCCGCGCTAGGCTGAGAAGCCATTGTGCACACTACACCTTCCAAACACCAGGAAAGTTACTCTGTCCTCTTCCACCCTAACTTTGAAAAAAAAACTTTGGATACCGCTAAAAACAAATATTGCATTAACCCTCCACCATAGAAAATAACATGTAAAGAAAAGAATCAAGAAAGTTAGTTAGGATAGAGCTTTCCACACCAAACACTCAAACTCCAAAAACACCCAGCATGCACCGAGAGAGAGAGAGAGAGAGAGAGAGAGAGAGAGAGAGAGAGAGAGAGAGAGAGAGCTATTTAGTCATTTCATCCGCTGACATACAGATTGTGGGATCATTTTAAAACTCCAGCCATTAAAAAGTAAGAGTTCATATAACTTTATCCATTGAGATTTTTATAGATTCCACGTTAGAAATGACCTTGAAAAGAGAAAAAAGGAGACAAAGAGACTGTTAAGGAAAACTACTTGACAGGGATAGAATTACAGAGGAGGTTAAAATGGTTACAATGTTTGATATGGAGTAGGCTATAGAAGTGGAAGGCTTGGTTCCATGGATCAGCAGCAGAGGAGGCTGGTGGGAGGAGCTATAAGAAAACGGGCTCATTGTAATGGCTGGAATGTTATAAATGGAACGGAGTCCAACATGTGGTTTTCATATGTTTGATATGTTTGATACCGTTCCAATTATTCCATTCCAGCCATTACAATGAGCCTGTCCTCCTCTAGCTCCTCCCACCAGCCTCCTCTGATCAGCAGCATAGAGTATAGTAGTGCTCTGCTCTGCAACTCACTAAATAAAAACACTAGACCTTAAGACTAATATCTATTGGTCAGGACTTGTAATATCCAGAAAACAACATGCAGATCAGCAGCTAGATTCAGAAAGAAGAATACATTCTGTGAGCGTACACTATGTAGCTATGTGTGTTACATTTTGCATTGACTAATCAACCGATAAATTGTGGCCGAGTCTTTGACATATCCTATGTGCTGCATGAATGTTCTTTGAGAATAACAGCTGTAGTCTCCAACAGGCAAAAATATTATGAACAAAAACCCCTCTGTCACAATCAGCCTTTGGCGAGCCCACCATCTTTCCCTGATGAAAAACGTTATGATGAATTTCCTGTTTTGTCTGCCTCATATCCCTGCCAGGCTTGACTGATGAACCATGTCCAGTGTTTTTGTGTTATGCTACATAAAGTGCTTTCAAATATTTACAGACTTCCTTTAATAACTGCATTTCCGTCACCGGTTTTCCTATTCACCTATTCACATCCAGCTCTGACTGCAACAACAGCGTCCGGCCTGATTTTGTTAGATGGACGGAAGATTATGGTGATTGGAAATGTAAACATCCGCCAGGTTTATCCCTCATCTTGGGATCATGAAATGTGTTTTTCGATGGCCCACAATGTTTTTAATAATTAGGCCACCAAACGATACTACGATACCTGATTTCCCATGGCAAAAAGGAAAACACAAAGCAGACTAAAATCTTTGGTCCTTTACTACTCTATATAAAATATGTGTTATAGCTCGGAAAAGAAAAGTGTGATTCTGGGTGACAGCATCAGGCTGTTTGTTTCCAACATTAGGACTGTTTTACTCAGGAAAGTCTGTGCACTTCATGCTTTGTTTCCTTTCAACGATACCTACTGGTATCATGGTGACAATCCTAGATCCTATAATATAAGCCTTTACAGTAAATTATAAACCGGGTCGTTCGAGCCCTGAATGCTGATTGGCTGAATGCCATGGTATGTCAAACTGTATACCACTGGCATGACAAAAAATACTTATTTACTGTTCTAATTTCATTGGCAACCAGTTTATAATAGGATTGTGGCATATGTCCAATATACCACGGCTAAGGGCTGTCTCCAGGCACTCCGCGTTGCGTCGTACA
Organism: Salvelinus alpinus; assembly: GCF_045679555.1. NCBI lineage: Eukaryota > Metazoa > Chordata > Actinopteri > Salmoniformes > Salmonidae > Salvelinus > Salvelinus alpinus. The sequence goes on from NC_092118.1 coordinate 26,226,487, forward strand.
TAAGAACAGCCCTTAAAGTAGCTGTGGTATATTGGCCATATACCACATCTCCTCGGGCATTTTTACTTAATTGCAGGCCCATATGTAGACACTAGACAGACAATACCCCCATGGGTGAAAGCACTAAGGAAACAGGACAACTGATAGTACTGTTGCAGGGACAGATTTTAGCTGTGATGTGAAACATATCATCTCTCAACTCCTTTGGGGGACTACTCTACAACCAGCAAAATCTATAGGAGAGAGCAAGCTCACACACAGTCACTGGCTCGACTGAGTGGCACTCTCCATCCCTTTCTCCATCGCACATATCCCCCCCCACACCTTGACCCCCTCCCCCCAGCCTCAGCCACCCGTCACCCCCCACCTCGACCCCCTCCCCCCAGCCTCAGCCACCCGTCACCCCCCACCTCGACCCCCTCCCCCCAGCCTCAGCCACCCGTCACCCCATCAATGAATCCATCCAGAGGATCGATGCCTGAGCGAATCAGTAAAAGTTATCAGCTCAGGCCCTGCCGAATCTGCAAACACAATCAGTATGTAAATCCATCTTCAGCTCTCCTCTCTTCTCCCAACAAAGACAGCTTTCTGCTGTTACAGTGCAAGGCATTAACAAGCTGCTTTCTCTCCGACCAGCCTAAACATTAAATATCAAATGGACAAAATTGGCTGGCCAACACTGGGCTGGATCTTGAACCACAACACATTAAAGTATATGGAAAATAACCTAGTTTTGAAGCAAGTGCTAATTTCCAGGGGAACCACAATTTCTCACCTAATAAATATGGTGTTAAGAGAATTACAAAACTCCCACCAAGTCCAACTTGCCTGCTAGTTAATTGTGTGTGCATGCATGGATGTGTACGTGCGTGCATGCCTGTTTGTGTGTGCATTCAGGCTGCCAGTAACTGCCATGCCTTTAACAGCTTATTCAATGTCAATGTTTCACTAGAAGGTTGCCAATGGCTGGTCATTTCTATGCCAAGATGGAACTCTCACAATGACATCTGTGCTTCTGTCAGTCATGATGTCGCTCCCTCCCCATCCCCATCACTGCGGGCAACCCCTTCCCTACATCACTCCACCCCAGACAGCCTCGTCACCCAGCCTTGCCAGAGAGGAGAGGAGACTCAGCATCACCGTGATGGAATAGAAGCAGGCAGTTGTTCTTTCAGCCCCAGGGTCATTATTTAAAAAGTGACAGAGACCCAAGTGAGTGAACGTGTGCGAGGTGAAGAGAGACGGAGGGAGGGTGGGGGTATGGAAGTAAGGAGTGAAGGCGAGGACGGGGGTTAGAGAGAGGGGAGGGGGTGTCGGTTGTGCAGGTGCATTGTCCAGTGGAGGTAGAGGAGGGAGGGTGCTGGGAAACAAATGAATCCAGCAGTCATTTGGTACACACCGGAGATTGCTTATTGATCCAGATCACAGTATTCAGGCCGGCCCGGGAGAGGCCTGAGAATTTTCTGAGGGAGTTAATAACCTGGCAGCTCAGCTGTCTTGTCCAATTCACCAAAAGCAGAGGCCTAATCAGGGCTGGATTCTTTTTTCTGTCTGAGGAGGAGGCTTTCTCAAGCCTCCCTCCTTTCTCCCTCCCTCTCTTCAAGCCTTCATCCCTCTCTCCAGCTCTCTCACCCTCTCTCTCTCTCACACCATCCCTCCCTCAGCCCTCACAGTGATTGAAATGACAGCCTATAGAAAGAGGCTAATCAAATTGTTTATTATCAGTCTGAATCAATATGTATGGATTGTTAAAACATCAAAGTCAGCCCCTGGAAAAGTAATCGTCCCAGACCTCTGCAGCAGCTGCTGCTGCTCAACCAAGGCCGGACTGGGCCCCTCAGAGCCTCTCTCCATTCAAAGTGACTTTCACTCTTACAAAGTGACTTTCACTCAACGAGGTCAGCTGGCTGGAGGGGGATATTGTGGGGTTTGAGGGGTTTGGGGTTTTGCTTGGGGAGTACAGCCAGACTGGATTAGGCTAGCTCCCCAACCAAACTCCTGCCTGCCCTCCAGCTACGGACTCAAATACATGTCTGTCTGTCCCCATCCGGCTGAATGATAAACAACCTATCAACTAAATAAATGAGTCACAATGGTATTGACATTAAGACCATCACTCACCAGATCTACTAACTCCAAGCCATGGGGATTGCAGCTACATTTGTACCACTGGGCATTGACTCTACGAAACTCCATATCTTGCAACAAAAACCTTCAACTAAATTACTCTAACACTCTTCTACAGGACAAAGGCCCAAGTTGCAAATGAGGTCGTCAGCCAGATGAATGTGATGAATGAGTCAAGCGAGGGGATGAAATTGCTAGTAGATCCACATTCTAGTTGGTCTCCAGCTCCGAGACAAGTTGGTGTGTGAGATTGATGGATGACCATTGTCCATTCATTGGTAGTCACAGTGACACCTGATGTTTGGCTGGGGTCTACACAGGGCTATGGGCTCTACTCTACAGAACCCCACAAATACAGGCACTGTGTCACACTCTTGGACAATGAAGAATATCATCTTCTCCAACACTCCGTCTTGACCAATTTGCAGTCACGATGCGGCCTTACGCTCCACAGGGAGTGAGGAGGAGTAATAAGTAAGTAACATTGAGGGTCATCTCCTGATCTAAAACCTCCTAGATCAAAACCTGACCATTTAACTGACCAGTTAATATGGAGACAGCGTTACTTTGTTACAGTCCTGCCTCTCCTACAGTATCAGTGAGTGTTGATTACCACTGCAATGCAGCAAGGCCTCTACTTCAAAACAGGCAGTAATCCAAATCACATAACAACCAATTTTAATGGACATCCACTCAACTCCTTATCATCACAGTAACAACATGAGAACACAACCATTCATCATTCTCAGAAGTTGCTTCTGTCATTTTTTATTTTGTCCAGCCATGTAAACTAAAGTAAGATAAGGGCCAGAGGCTTCGTATTGAATTCTTTAATATGTGAAGCTAAGAAGTGAAAGTGTGTCCTGTTATCAATAATGGGAATAATAACCATGACAGGGAAACGCATCTGGCCCTTAGATCCTCAGCAGTAGACAGATGTATGAGAGGAATTAATAAGGCCTGCTGCCTGCCATGCAGACGGCCACATGAGGAACAATAATATATACCATTTAATAATTAGACCTGGTTAACTTGAGTCTCTCTCTCTCCCTCCCTCCCCCCTCCTCCCTCTCTTCCTCCCTCTCTTCCTCTCTTCCCCCCTCCTCCCTCCCTTTGTCCCTCTCTCCCCCCTCCCTCCCGTCCTCCCTCCCTCCTCCCCCCAGTCGGAGATGGAAGTAGCAGCCAGGTTTCAGTCAGTATATTCTGCTCTTGCCAAAGCAACACTAGGACTGGGCACGTTGCAGTGCTGTGAACACCAAGACGACTTCTCCTCTTTACATGACGGGGGTCTCTAATTAAAGTGTGCAACGAGACACCCCCACCCCAGCCAAAGCTCCTTCGTATCAGCTCTACACCCACAATTAAAGCTATAGTCTGCGATTCGAAAACTAACAGAACAGAGTCCCGTCACTTGGTATACAGCTGACGAATGGACCTGGGGAAGTGAAACCGCTTTCAAATTCATAGAAGGCGTTCTAGATACCAGGACTGACAGTCTATGACTCCCACATGATAGTTCTAAACATATTTTGAAGCTATATATTGTTTGTTTACATTCTTGTTGTTTGTAAACAATGTAGTAATAAAACCTTAGATTTTGGGTTATGATAAATACAAATAGTTAAGCTCAGCTCATGATGCATTTCTAAGTTATATTCTTCAAGAACCAATGTGTAAACATACAGATTTGAAATGACCATTGAACAATTTCCCAATACGCAGACTGCATCTTTAAGTCCACTATGGGAGCCAAGGCGCTGCATTATTGATGGAGCAGAACGCTTGATAAGAACTCTTTACACAGCTCCGGAAGAGAACAGCCAGCCCATTGTCATTAAACACCACTTAAACCAAGTCAAAACATACACACTTCCTAAACATCCGGGTTATGATGGAGGAACAACTGGATTGAATATCAATGCAGGTTCATGCTAACATATGTTGGGGGGTTTAAACATACAGGAACAAGGTGAGCAAGCAAAGAAAGAAGCACCTGAGGCCAGAAAAGTAAAGGTCACCTTGATGGCCGATGATCTGTGAGGGGAAGTAAGTTGAGGAAGTAGGATTTCACATCCCAACTCAAACAGATGCAAAAGGTGCTAAACTAAGTGAACCAGGGCAATTACAAAGCTCCATATGATGAATCAACAAATGGTTGAAATTATAACAACCCCTGACCAGGAAATATGTCTGCACATCAAAGCCAGACGGCCATGAGAGGGGCTAAAGTGTATTACCGGCTGGGAGTCAATCACCCGTATCCTCAGTGTGCAGATAATGTAGCATGACTTCAGATCAAAAGCCCTGCTTATGAAAACAGGCTGCTTTATGTAACACCAATGTATGTAGACTATGTATGCATTGAGAGACAGTCAGTCAGTCAGTCAGTCAGTCAGTCAGTCAGTCAGTCAGTCAGTCAGTCAGTCAGTCAGTCAGTCAGTCAGTCAGTCAGTCAGTCAGTCAGTCAGTCAGTCAGTCAGTCAGTCAGTCTGTCTGTCTGTCTGTCTGTCTGTCTGTCTGTCTGTCTGTCTGTGTGTGTGTGTGTGTGTGTGTGTGTGTGTGTGTGTGTGTGTGTGTGTGTGTGTGTGTGTGTGTGTGTGTGTGTGTGTGTGTGTGTGTGTGTGTGTGTGTGTGTGTCTGTCTGTCTGTCTGTCTGTCTGTCTGTCTGTGTGTGTGTGTGTGTGTGTGTGTGTGTGTGTGTGTGTGTGTGTGTGTGTGTGTCTGTCTGTCTGTCTGTCTGTCTGTCTGTCTGTCTGTCTGTCTGTCTGTCTGTCTGTCTGTCTGTCTGTCTGTCTGTCTGTCTGTCTGTCTGTCTGTCTGTGTGTGTGTGTGCACGTACTGTGTGTGTGCACGTACTGTATGTGTGTGTTTACAGGAGACTAGGGGGAATACTGTGCAAACTCCTCCTCTGCAATAGGTTTAATTAATACACACTCAATGGTTGATAACATTGTGGCTGAAAGTAGATCTCTTTAAGAGATACTTAATCCAGCAGCTAAAGATTGTGCCGTTCCACTCCTCTCCTCTCCCCTCCTGTGTATCACAATCAAAGGTATTGTGTGGGTCTCCTGTGGACTCATTAGTGGACTGTTCAGCCCTCCCCAGAGCCCCCCACTCACCCTCCACCCCATCGCCCCCTCCCCTGTCCACTCCCCACCCCCCTCCCCTCCCCTCTCCAGCCCCCACCCCCCTCCCCTCTCCAGCCCCCATCCCTTCCCCTCTCCAGCCCCCACCCCCCTCCCCTCTCCAGCCCCCACCCACTTCCCATCATCTGACCTGAGCAGTCAGGGAAGCTCCTATTATTATGACATTCATTAGGCCCTGCTGATGGACACCTAGCCACTGCACTAGTCTCATCAGTCCTGTGATTAATCATGCCCTGTTATCGGGTCTACCGACCACTATCTGCTGGCTGTACAGGGGAGGAGGTGGAGGTGTGTGCGTGTTTGTTTGTGTGTGTGCAAACACGCATGTGTGTCTTTGTGTGTATGGGGCGTGTGTTTGCGTGTGCGAGAAGGGAGGTTGAGGTCAGGTATCAGAGGTCAGATATTGTCTGTAAGGCACCAGAGGTGATCAGCGGTCCTTCAGTGCTGGACATCATCTACTACAATCACTGTTCTGGGTTCAGATTTACACACACAAAGAGGACCATCATCAGGTCAGAGTATCGAGCGATCCATATGATCCTCAGATACGAAAACAACCTACTGGTTAAGGGGAGACAATTACCAATATATAAAAAGGCGATGATTAAGATGAAGAAAGGGCCTGGATAAACATCTATCTTTACTGATCAACATTCAGCCAGCATCATACAATGGCATGCAGGTTACTGGGTGGGATGGAGTTAAAGAGGTATTGGACCATGTTAAACCACTGCAACAGAGGAAACCACATCATGTCTCCGCATTAATAAAACCTCTGAAATGTAATCATTATGAGCACCTTACGTGCCTGGCCTCTGTTTACTGAGCACTCTAATAGCTAACTGGTCAAGACTGATTTATCTGAGAAGGTGCTTAGTGTTCCACAGGCCTGGCTGCCTGACAGAGATGGGTTGGTTTAGACTTCTAAAATGCACTTTATAAATACAAAAGCAAATAGCTGCCTGGGGAGGGGGGTATGGTGTGTGTGTGTGTGTGTGTGTGGGGGGGGGGGGGGGGGGGTTGCATGTGTGTGTACGTACACGGTACATGCGTGTGTGTGTGTGCGTGTGTGTGCATGCGTGTGAGTGCGTGTGTGTGCATGCGTGTGTGAATGTGTGCTGTTGTATCATCTTGCGCTTAGGGGAAGAAGAAAGAAAAACTGTTCTATAGTCAGAACTCTTCCGTCACCTGCCTGCTATGCATTACTGGGGATGTACAGCAAATTACACCCGGCGTCCATTAGTTCTTTTCAGGGTTAATATTGATGCAGATATCATTTCTATCTACGGTGTCATTTATTTGAAATACTATGTGAGAGAAGTAGCTCCGGCAGTGAATCAAATCAATTGATAGAGCAGTTAGCCTCGCAGCCCGGGCTGCCTGGGAGACCGCTGAGCGAGCATGAAATATTATGGAGATTGTTCTTTAAAGTGATCTCTTTATCATCATTTGTCTGCAGCCTGGGCGATCCTATCCAGCCCGCGCAGCGCTAGCTGGTTTCCTCTTGGGCACCAGCTGTCATAACTCAATCAGCTGGATAATGCAGTCGCGTTCTGCATGCTACCGCTGCGGTGTGTGTGCCCCTCTCACCCCTCCCGTCCACCTCCTCCACCCTTCACCTCCCCCTCTACCCCTCACATCCCCCTCCTCCAACCCTCGCCTCCCCCTCCTCCACCCCTCACCTCCCCCCTCTTCCACCCCTCGCCTCCCTCCTCCACCCCTCGCCTCCCCCTTCGCACCCCTTCGCATCCCCCTTCACACCCCAGCCGCTGCACATGTCAAGGAGCATCCAGAGAGCCGCTCATCATCGGCGCTGATGGCCCTTCCTCTCTGGGGCCTGCTTGTTTATGTCACTTCCTATGTGAGGGGCCACTAGTTCATGTCACCCACTACAGTAGGAGCATGACTGCTGCGTTATTTCATGTTCAGCTCAGCTGGCTGTCGGTGTGTGTGAGTGTGTGTGTGAGTGTGTGTATGTGTGAGTGTGTGTGTGTATGTGTGTGAGTGTGTGTGTGTGTGTGTGGAGCCAAGGCTGGGTGGCTTTGTAAAATCCCCCTCCTCAGTGTATGACAGCTAGTTTAACTCCCATGCTGTCTGTTGTGTTGTGCTCTAAGTGAACATGAGTCTTTTATGGCTCCCTTCTCCACAGTCTGTTAGTGAGCCTGTGGATGGTTGTTTTACTGCCCATAAATGGTCACGTGTGGCATATTTTTTGTGTCATAAGGACGGCAGTTAGGAGACTCACTTCAAGAGAGGCGTCTTACTTAAGGTCATCAACCATTCAGTCCAATAAAAATGTACTATTGTCAGAGTGGACTCTCAAAACAATATACAATACTATATACTGTATACAAAACAATATACAATATTATATACTGTATACAAAAACAAAAACAATACTGTCTCCAGCCTCTCTCAGAAGAATATACACTATATGCACTGATATGTATCCATATGGGCTGTCTCCAGCCGTGGTGTCCTGTGTGTCTCTGGGTTCAGTTGAGTGGGCATCTTTAGTGACACAAAGGGAATAAAGGGTGGAGACAAACAGAGTTATACAGGCTATCTGGGATCCACCGGGATCAAATGAAAATGTGTACTCTCATAAATTAATATGTATAAAGTACACAATTTATTATACATTATTATACCTTGGTGTCCTGTGTGTCTCTGAGTTGAGAATGGGCATCTTCAGTGACAGACAGGAACTGTCCATAGATGGCATCTTCAGTGACAGACATGAACTGTCCATAGATGGCATCTTCAGTGACAGCGCCAGGACAGTAAAGGGCGTTAAGGAAAAAGCTGCATTATTCAAAGACAGCAGGACACCAGGATCCGCTGGCTGTGTCATGTCATCCTGATCCGTGCCTTATACCCTACTGATATTCCATCACTCACCATGTACTGGATACTGTGGCAGATAGTACAGGACCTTCCGCACCAACTGATACTCAAAACCATACTTTGCCCTTTGCTATACAATCACGTCAACATCAAGGGTGACACTGAGCCATGGATGTTGACGTTGACGATAATTGTGTAAAGCGATGATGTGGGACATAGTTACTGTACATAGTTGACATTGTATGGTGTTACAGACCTGTACTCTCTCCAAAACCAATACTTGTCCAGAGTGTGCTCTCTCCATCTCTCTCTCTCTCTCTAGCTATCCATCTCTCTCTCTCACTGTCCATCTCTCTCTCTCGCTCTCCATCTCTCTCTCTCTCGCTCTCCATCTCTCTCTCTCCAGCTCTCCATCTCTCTCTCTCGCTCTCCATCTCTCTCTATCTAGCTATCCATCTCTCTCTCTCGCTCTCCATCTCGCTCTCTCACTCTCTCTCGCTCACTCTTCATCTCTCTCTCTCACTCTCCATCTCTCTCTCTCTCGCTCTCCATCTCTCTCTCTCTCGCTCTCTCGCTCTCCATCTCTCGCTCTCTAGCTATCCATATCTCTCTCTCACTCTCCATTACTCTCTCTCTCTCACTCTCCATCTCTCTCTCTCTCGCTCTCCATCTCTCTCTCTTGCTCTCCATCTCTCTAGCTCTCCATCTCTCTCTCTCTAGCTCTCCATCTCTCTTTCTCTCTCGCTCTCCATCTCTCTCTCTCACTCTCCATCTCTCTCACTCTCCATCTCTCTCTCTCTCGCTCTCCATCTCTCTCTCTCTCGCTCTCCATCTCTCTCTTGCTCTCCATCTCTCTCTCTCTAGCTCTCCACCTCTCTCTCTCTAGCTCTCCATCTCTCTCTCTCGCTCTCCATCTCTCTCTCTTGCTCTCCATCGCTCTCTCTCTAGCTCTCCACCTCTCTCTCTCTAGCTCTCCATCTCTCTCTCTCTCTCTCTCTCTCCCATCTCTCCCTCTCTCTCGCTCTCCATCTCTCTCTCTTGCTCTCCATCTCTCTCTCTCTCACTCTCCATCTCTCTCTCTTGCTCTCCATCTCTCTCTCTCTAGCTCTCCATCTCTCTCTCTTGCTCTCCATCTCTCTCTCTCTAGCTCTCCATCTCTCTCTCTCTAGCTCTCCATCTCTCTCTCTCGCTCTCCATCTCTCTCTCTCGTTCTCCATCTCTCTCTCTCTCGCTCTCCATCTCTCTCTCTCTCGCTCTCCATCTCTCTCGCTCTCCATCTCAATTCAATTCAATTCAATTCAAGGGGCTTTATTGGCATGGGAAACATGTGTTAACATTGCCAAAGCAAGTGAGGTAGATATTATACAAAAGTGAAATAAACAATACAAATTAACAGTAAACATTACACATACAGAAGTTTCAAAACAATAAAGACATTACAAATGTTATATTATATATATACAGTGTTGTAACAATGTACAAATGGTTAAAGCACACAAGTTAAAATAAATAAGCATAAATATGGGTTGTATTTACAATGGTGTTTGTTCTTCACTGGTTGCCCTTTTCTTGTGGCAACAGGTCACAAATCTTGCTGCTGTGATGGCACACTGTGGAATTTCTCCCAGTAGATATGGGAGTTTATCAAAATTGGATTTGTTTTCAAATTCTTTGTGGATCTGTGTAATCTGAGGGAAATATGTCTCTCTAATATGGTCATACATTGGACAGAGCCTGGTGCTGGGAGACAGAGAGACAGAGCCTGGTGCTGGGAGACAGAGAGACAGAGCCTGGTGCTGGGAGACAGAGCCTGGTGCTGGGAGACAGAGAGACAGAGCCTGGTGCTGGGAGACAGAGCCTGGTGCTGGGAGACAGAGAGACAGAGCCTGGTGCTGGGAGACAGAGCCTGGTGCTGGGAGACAGAGAGACAGAGCCTGGTGCTGGGAGACAGAGCCTGGTGCTGCGAGACAGAGAGACAGAGCCTGGTGCTGGGAGACAGAGAGACAGAGCCTGGTGCTGGGAGACAGAGAGACAGAGCCTGGTGCTGGGAGACAGAGAGACAGAGCCTGGTGCTGGGAGACAGAGAGACAGAGCCTGGTGCTGGGAGACAGAGCCTGGTGCTGGGAGACAGAGAGACAGAGCCTGGTGCTGGGAGACAGAGAGACAGAGCCTGGTGCTGGGAGACAGAGAGACAGAGCCTGGTGCTGGGAGACAGAGCCTGGTGCTGGGAGACAGAGAGACAGAGCCTGGTGCTGGGAGACAGAGAGACAGAGCCTGGTGCTGGGAGACAGAGAGACAGAGCCTGGTGCTGGGAGACAGAGAGACAGAGCCTGGTGCTGGGAGACAGAGCCTGGTGCTGGGAGACAGAGAGACAGAGCCTGGGCTCTAAAAGGCCAGGGTGTGTTGGTGTGGCTCTCAGTGTCCCAGTGACTGGTGATAACCACTAGCTCACCATATTGATCATGGAGACCAGAGGGGAGTGGAGGGTGAGAGGTGGCCACACACAAACACACACAACCCAGAGAGACAGCCTCCTAACGCAGCTTTAATAACAGTCTTGTGGTGAAAAGAAGACCCCGGATTCAAACCCAGTCAGTCACACTGTGCAACCTCATAGTTTTGAATTTCAAATCCAAACGGACAAATTAAAACGAGTCCCTAAAGAGTTTCTATCAATGAGCTTTCACTATGAGCTGCTATAGCCTACTACGTCAATACATCTCTGTAGACCAGGAGGAATGCCTCCCTTCATATAGGAGTGTAAGTAATGTTCCAGCCCACCACACCAGACTGTTGTGTATGACTCATGTTCATCAGCTGGATACCATTCTCCCCCCAGCTTCACTATTCTGATTGGACAGGTAGACACTAAGGCGTGTTGCTTCTCTCCACTATGTTTCCACAGATTCAGCAGAAAATGTTTTATTGTGCATGTTTGCCTCACCAATCAAAACAATGTGAGCTGCATGCACATGGCCCATGGCTCCGTTTTGGCTGTGTGACGTAGGTTGGTTCCTCTCCCGTTCTATGAATTACCCAGATATTGTTTTGACTTTAGAGAGAGCGGGAGAAAGAGGGCTGCTCGATCGCTTTAGAGTTTTAGGTTAAACTGAGCTTTTAATTTGAAACGTTGACTTTAATAATCCCCTGTCATTGTCCAAGTGGTGCTCTGTTTTCTCTCCACTGAATGGGTTCAGGGTGTGTGTATGTGTGTGAGTGCTTTTCGTGCGTGCGTGTGTGTGCTTGTGTGTGTGTTCTTGTGTATCATGCAGGGTTCTGGTGGCAGGTAGCTGGGTGCAGAACGGGGGCACGGTAGGTCTGTGACAACCTCTCTCTGCTCCCAGGAGCAGATCTGCCACACTCTCCAAATTACACAGTGGGCTGGAGTCAATGCACTGAAACTAAGCACAAACAACAACCAAGTCTGCCCCTTATTCTGAATCAAAGTGAACTTACATGAACCAGGTTGTGGATGCGTCATACTACAAGTCCACACTTGTGCATCCCTTTTCTATTCGTTTTTTCTCTGCCTCTCTTTTTACTAATCCCACACCTCCTTATACAGTACAGCCTCCCACTCCACCCTTCCCACTCTACTCTCCCCCTCCTCTCCCTTTTCCCCTGCTGTTTCATTCATGAAAACTCCTCCTCATCCTCCCCTCGTCGTTCTCACCCTCCTATCTCTCTATCCTCCCTGTGTTGTGTGTCACAGTGTGCAGCTGGTTTGTTTTAACCTCTACCGCTTCTCTCTCCCGGATCCGGGATCCTCCTCATCAAAAAAGCTGACTAGCATAGCCTAGCCTAACGCGACAGGGATATCATATAATATAATTTTCATGAAATCACAAGTCCAATACAGCAAATGAAAGATAAACATCTTGTGAATCCAGCCATCATTTCCGATTTTTAAAATGTTTTACAGCGAAAACATAATATGTATTTCTATTAGCTAACCACAATAGCAAAAGACTCAACCGCATATTTTCACAATTTTTCTACCGCATAGGTAGCTATCACAAAACCGACCAAATAGAGATATAATTAGTCACTAACCAAGAAACAACTTCATCAGATGACAGTCTTATAACATGTTATACAATAAATGTATGTTTTGTTCGAAAATGTGCATATTTGAGGTATAAATCATAGTTTTACATTGCAGCTACCATCAAAAATATCACCAAAGCAGCCAGAATAATTACAGAGAGCAACGTGAAATACCTAAATACTCATAAAACATTTATGAAAAATACATGGTGTATAGCAAATGAAAGATAAACATCTTGTGAATCCAGACAATATTTCCGATTTTTTAAGTGTTTTACAGCGAAAACACAATATAGCATTATATTAGCTTACCACAATAGCCAAACACACAAATGCATTTATTAGCAGCAAAAGGTAGCGATCGCAAAAACCAGCAAAAGATATAAAATTAATCACTAACCTTGACCAACTTCATCAGATGACAGTCTTATAACATCAGGTTATACAATACACTTATGTTTTGTTCGAAAATGTGCATATTTAGAGCTGCAAACCGTGGTTATACATTATGAATATGTAGCATCGATTCACCAGAATGTCCGGAGCTAGTTTGGACACTCACCTAATCTGACCAAAGAACTCATCATAAACTTTACTAAAAAATACATGTTGGACAGCAAATGAAAGATACACTGGTTCTTAATGCAACCGCCGTGTTAGATTTTTAAAAATAACTTTACCATAACAAACAGCTTACGTTATAGCGAGACAGCGCCCGCCAAAACGCGGATAATAGGACTCAACATTTTCCACAGAAATACGAAATAACATCATAAATTGTTCTTACTTTTGCTGAGCTTCCATCAGAATCTTGTACAAGGAGTCCTTTGTCCAGAATAAATCGTTGTTTGGGTTTAGAATGTCCTTCTCTCCTGTCCAATTCGCTCCACAAGGCTAGCCAATGTTGATGACGTTCCCAATTTCTCTCGACGCAGAGAACGGAAAACTCCAAAAGTCCCATTAAACGTTGAATAAACTGATGAAATTCGGTTGAAAAAACCTACTTTATGATGTTTTTCTAATATGTATCAAATAAAAACAAAGCCGGAGATATTAGCTGTGTATACCGAACGCTTATCATAAGACAATAGGGAGGTGCTTCCCGCGCCTAGGTAGAGAAAGGAAATTCTGGACACGTCATTCCAAGAGCTCTTGTTCGACCTCAGATCAAGCTAGACACCCCATTCCACCTTCCACTGCCTGATGACATCTAGTGGAAGGCGTATGCAGTGCATGCATATCCATAAATATAAGGCAATTCAATAGGCAGGCCCTGGAACAGAGCATCGTTTTCAGATTTTTCACTTCCTGTCTGGAAGTTTGCTGCAAAATGAGTTCTGTTTTACTCACAGATATAATTCAAACAGTTTTAGAAACTTGAGAGTGTTTTCTATCCAATAGTAATAATAATATGCATATTGTACGATCTAGAATAGAGTACGAGGCAGTTTAATTTGGGCACGATTTTTTCCAAAGTGGAAACAGCGCCCCCATATTGACAAGAAGTTTTAAGGGACAGGGCTCCAGAGGATCTTTGCAGCCACCAGCTTGCTCTCAAAACCAAACACAACCAATGCTTGTCTAGAGTGCTCTCTCTCTCTCTCTCTCTCTCTCTCTCTCTCTCTCTCTCTCTCTCTCTCTCTCTCTCTCTCTCTCTCTCTCTCTCTCTCTCTCTCTCTCTCTCTCTCTCTCTCTCTCTCTCTCTCTCTCTCTCTCTCTCTCTCTCTCTCTCTCTCTCTCTGTTAAATATAGACCACCGCTTGGTTGTCGTAAAAGATTTAATGAATGTATCTTCCAAGTTTGCATAATACTCTTCTAGTACTAGACCAGTCTACTACTTGTTATTGCCCAGGCCTGATGGTTGATCTCTTCTGCTGCTGTTGAAATGTAACGTTTCAGTGCTGGTCCAGTGCAAAGCTGCTCATGTGTTTAATGAAGTTGACTGTGTCTCAACACAGGGACCACGTCCTACTACACTACGGTGGAGACAGACGGAGAGGAATTAAGAAAGTGACATGGGGGAAAGGACAACAGTCTATTATCACTGTCATAATATCATACTTAGCACTGAATCAATGGATGATGTAATAGGAGACATGCTGTCATTATCTGAACATTGGAGACACAACCTACTGTAAGATAAATGACATCTCCATAAATGACACCGTACGTCTCAGCTGCTGGTCCCAAAACTCCCTCACATTCATGGTTCAATCCAGCTGGTACAGTACAATAGTATCAGCAACATGAAGACTGGCAGAACGGAGAGCTCCAGCTGTGGTGGGCACACACACACACACACACACACACACACACACACACACACACACACACACACACACACACACACACACACACACACACACACACACACACACACACACACACACACACACACACACACACACACGCATGCACACTCACACTGGCTCTGTGCATGCCACCAGATAGACCAGACCGTGTGTGTGGTGTAGGTCTGTGTGTGTCACGCCATCAGAATGTGTGGTTCTGTTGTGTGATGGAGGTCCTGAGAACGGCGGCTGTGGTTGCAGTCCTATCAGCCTATCAGATAACAGTATGGAAAAACTGAGGCCAACAGGAAGGACCTGCATGTTTCCCAGCAGCCACCACTGTTCTCCAGAGAGCCAATAACCTTTCAGATGTACTCTCCAGCAGGTCTGGGTTCAGTGTTCTCTTTGGCAGCCAGACTATATTGTAAATGGCCTACGTCTTTACAGGTCAAAACAGGTGCTCTCAGTATATATCTACAGGGTGGTGGTCTGAGGGGTGGGTGACATCACCCCATTTAGATGTTGAAAGAGCCTGTAAAAGGCCATGATTTTAAAAGGGCCTCGTGCGTGTGTGAATTCTCCTCATAACACCTGGGCCTATGTAAACCACTAATGACAGGGAAAAAATAAACCTCAACTTATCCCTTTTATTTAGCTGATAAGGGACATGACACGCATTTGTCTCATTGAGATCAATAAAATTAGAAAGGAGGCCATTGGAGACGGAGAGCCATGTGTAAAACCCCCACCATAAGTGACCGTTCTGTCTCTGTGTTGCGTGTTGCATTACGTTACCTCTCCACTCTCCATATAAACACATGCAGCCAGACCAGGACCAGACCCATATTGCTGGTCTGTCATGTAAGCAGAGAGCCTAATTAATAACACACATTGGCATGTCCCATCTTCCTTCAGCATGCTAAAGAGAGAGAGAGAGGGAGAGAGAGAGAGAGAGAGGAGAGAGAGAGAGAGAGAGAGAGAGAGAGAGAGAGAGAGAGAGAGAGAGAGAGAGAGAGAGAGAGAGAGAGAGAGAGAGAGAGAGAGAGAGAGAGAGAGAGAGAGAGAGAGAGAGAGAGAGAGAGAGAGAGAGAGAGAGAGAGAGAGAGAGAGAGAGTGTACAACGTGTACAACGTAGAACACCAAATAATGCATGCAGAGCAGAATTAGGCCGATACCCACTAATTATCAAATCCAGAAAAGAGCCGTTAAATTCTACAACCACCTAAATGGAAGCGATTCACAAACCTTCCATAACAAAGCCATCACCTACAGAGAGATGAACCTGGAGAAGAGTCCCCTAAGCAAGCTGGTCCTAGGGCTCTGTTCACAAACACAAACACACCCCACAGAGCCCCAGGACAACAGCACAATTAGACCCAACCAAATCACGAGAAACAAAAAGATAATTACTTGACACATTGGAAAGAATTAACAAAAAAACAGAACAAACTAGAATGCTATTTGGCCCTAAACAGAGAGTACACTGTGGCAGAATACCTGACCACTGTGACTGACCCAAACTTAAGGAAAGCTTTCACTATGTACAGACTCAGTGAGCATAGCCTTGCTATTGAGAAAGGCCGCCGTAGGCAGACATGTCTCTCAAGAGAAGACAGGCTATGTGCACACTGCCCACAAAATGAGGTGGAAACTGAGCTGCACTTCCTAACCTCCTGCCCAATGTATGACCATATTAGAGAGACATATTTCCCTCAGATTACACAGATCCACAAAGAATTCGAAAACAAATCCAATTTTGACAAACTCCCATATCTACTGGGTGAAATTCCACAGTGTGCCATCACAGCAGCAAGATTTGTGACCTGTTGCCACAAGAAAAGGGCAACCAGTGAAGAACAAACACCATTGTAAATACAACCCATATTTATGCTTATTTATTTTCCCTTTGTGTGCTTTAACCATTTGTACATTGTTACAACACTCTATATATATAATATGACATTTGTAATGTCTTTATTGTTTTGAAACTTCTGTATGTGTAATGTTTACTGTTAATTTTTATTGTTTATTTCACTTTTGTATATTATCTACCTCACTTGCTTTGGCAATGTTAACACGTTTCCCATCCCAAATCCAAGATGGCGTAGCAGTGTAGACGTGTTTTGTTTCGTCCTCTCATGTACGTTTGTATTTTTCGTATTTCTTGTATATATATAAAAATAAAAAAAAATCTATCTCTTTTCGATTTTTAATTCGATTATACCTTCCGGTAACCTACCTCACCCAATGTGATACGGGATCGCTATTATTTTTTAACTTTGGAATACATTCAAGAACCCCCAGTGCTAACCAGCTAATCAGCTACAAGCTATTTAGTCATTTTTAGCCGCTGCTAGCAGCTTTTACCTTCTGCACAGACACCAGCCCTGTTATTAGCCTGGATATTACTCACCAATTTACCAGCATCGGACTGTCTCTCGACAACAACGCCGGATTCCTGCCGTAATCCCTGAGCCACTACTTCTGATCCTCACAGCTAGCTTGCAGCTAGCGCAGCTAGCGCCACTGCCATGAAGCTAGCACCAGTTAGCAAACACAATTCTACAATTACAACCTCTCTTTCGCCATCGCCATCCGGCTTGGATTCTCTGTCGACACGACCACGTCTGGTCTGCAGACGAATACCCCATCCGCTGTGCCCTCAACCGGCCTCCGTCTGAGCAGACCCCCTCCGTCTGAGCAGACCATCCCACGGGCTACTAACTTTAAACGCCGCGTGCTAGCGTAGTGGCGGCTTCCCTGCTCCATCTACGGCTGCCCCCTGGACACTATGATCACTTGGCGACATAGCTGATGCCTGCCGGACTGTCCATTAATTCACGGTACTCCATTCTGTTTATTTGTGTTTTATCTGTCGGCTCTGTGTTTTAACTCAGGCTCTGTGTGTAGTTAATCCGACCCTCTCTGCCTAGTCGTCGCCATTTTTACCTGCTGTTGCTGTGTTAGCTGACTAGCTGCTGTTATCTCACCTGTTGTTTTAGCTAGCTCTCCCAATCAAGACCTGCAATCACTTTATGCCTTACTGTATGTCTCTCTCAAATATCAATATGCCTTGTATACTGTTGTTCAGGCTAGTTATCATTGTTTTGGTTTGCAATGGACCCCGTAGTTCCACTCTCCGTACCTCTGATACCTCCTTTGTCCCACCTCCCACACATGCGGTGACCTCACCCATTGAGACCAGCATGTCCAGAGATACAACCTCTCTTATCATCACCCAGTGCCTGGGCTTGCCTCCGCTGTACCCGTGCCCCACCATACCCCTGTCTGCACATTATGCCCAGAGTCTATTCTACCACGCCCATAAATCTGCTCCTTTTATTCCTTGTCCCCAACGCTCTAGGCGACCAGTTTTGATAGCCTTTAGCCGCACCCTCATCCTACTACTCCTCTGTTCCTCGGGTGATGTGGAGGTAAACCCAGGCCCTGCATGTCCCCAGGCACCCTCATTTGTTGACTTCTGTGATCGAAAAAGCCTTGGCCTCATGCATGTCAACATCAGAAGCCTCCTCCCTAAGTTTGTCTTACTCACCGCTTTAGCACACTCTGCCAACCCTGATGTACTTGCCGTGTCTGAATCCTGGCTTAGGAAGGCCACCAAAAATTCTGAGATTTCCATACCCAACTATAACACTTTCCGTCAAGATAGAACTGCCAAAGGGGGAGGAGTTGCAATCTACTGCAGAGATAGCCTGCAAAGTTCTGTCATACTTTACAGGTCTATGCCCAAACAGTTCGAACTTCTAATTTTGAAAATTAATCTCTCCAGAAATAAGTCTCTCACTGTTGCCGCCTGCTACCGACCCCCCTCAGCTCCCAGCTGTGCCCTGGACACCATCTGTGAATTGATCGCTCCCCATCTAGCTTCAGAGTTTGTTCTGTTAGGTGACCTAAACTGGGATATGCTTAACAACCCGGCAGTCCTACAATCTAAGCTAGATGCCCTCAATCTCACACAAATCATCAAGGAACCCACCAGGTACAACCCTAAATCCGTAAACATGGGCACCCTAATAGACATTATCCTGACCAACTTGCCCTCCAAATACACCTCTGCTGTCTTCAATCAAGATCTCAGCGATCACTGCCTCATTGCCTGTATCCGCTACGGGTCCGCGGTCAAACGACCACCCCTCATCACTGTCAAACGCTCCCTAAAACACTTCTGCGAGCAGGCCTTTCTAATCGACCTGGCCCGGGTACCCTGGAAGGATATTGACCTCATCCCGTCAGTTGAGGATGCCTGGTCATTCTTTAAAAGTTACTTCCTCACCATATTAGACAAGCATGCTCCGTTCAAAAAATGCAGAACTAAGAACAGATATAGCCCTTGGTTCACTCCAGACCTGACTGCCCTCGACCAGCACAAAAACATCCTGTGGCGAACTGCAATAGCATCGAAGAGTCCCCGCGATATGCAACTGTTCAGGGAAGTCAGGAACCAATACACGCAGTCAGTCAGGAAAGCAAAGGCCAGCTTTTTCAAGCAGAAATTTGCATCCTGTAGCTCTAACTCCAAAACGTTCTGGGACACTGTAAAGTCCATGGAGAACAAGAGCACCTCCTCCCAGCTGCCCACTGCACTGAGGCTAGGTAACACGGTCACCACCGATAAATCCGTGATAATCGAAAACTTCAACAAGCATTTCTCAACGGCTGGCCATGCCTTCCTCCTGGCGACTCCAACCTTGGCAAACAGCCCCGCCCCCCCCGCTGCTACTCGCCCAAGCCTCCCCAGCTTCTCTTTTACCCAAATCCAGATAGCAGATGTTCTGAAAGAGCTGGAAAACCTGGACCCATACAAATCAGCTGGGCTTGACAATCTGGACCCCCTATTTCTGAAACTGTCCGCCACCATTGTCGCACCCCCTATTACCAGCCTGTTCAACCTCTCCTTCGTATCATCTGAGATCCCCAAGGATTGGAAAGCTGCCGCGGTCATCCCCCTCTTCAAAGGGGGAGACACCCTGGACCCAAACTGTTACAGACCTATATCCATCCTGCCCTGCCTATCTAAGGTCTTCGAAAGCCAAGTCAACAAACAGATCACTGACCATCTCGAATCCCACCGTACCTTCTCCGCTGTGCAATCTGGTTTCCGAGCCGGTCACGGGTGCACCTCAGCCACGCTCAAGGTACTAAACGATATCATAACCGCCATCGATAAAAGACAGTACTGTGCAGCCGTCTTCATCGACCTGGCCAAGGCTTTCGACTCTGTCAATCACCATATTCTTATCGGCAGACTCAGTAGCCTCGGTTTTTCTAATGACTGCCTTGCCTGGTTCACCAACTACTTTGCAGACAGAGTTCAGTGTGTCAAATCGGAGGGCATGTTGTCCGGTCCTCTGGCAGTCTCTATGGGGGTACCACAGGGTTCAATTCTCGGGCCGACTCTTTTCTCTGTATATATCAATGATGTCGCTCTTGCTGCGGGAGATTCCCTGATCCACCTCTACGCAGACAACACCATTCTGTATACTTCTGGCCCTTCTTTGGACACTGTGCTATCTAACCTCCAAACGAGCTTCAATGCCATACAACACTCCTTCCGTGGCCTCCAACTGCTCTTAAACGCTAGTAAAACCAAATGCATGCTTTTCAACCGGTCGCTGCCTGCACCCGCACGCCCGACTAGTATCACCACCCTGGACGGTTCCGACCTAGAATATGTGGACATGTATAAGTACCTAGGTGTCTGGCTAGACTGCAAACTCTCCTTCCAGATTCATATCAAACATCTCCAATCCAAAATCAAATCTAGAGTCGGCTTTCTATTTCGCAACAAAGCCTCCTTCACTCACGCCGCCAAACTTACCCTAGTAAAACTGACTATCCTACCGATCCTCGACTTCGGCGATGTCATCTACAAAATAGTTTCCAATACTCTACTCAGCAAACTGGATGCAGTTTATCACAGTGCCATCCGTTTTGTTACTAAAGCACCTTATACGACCCACCACTGCGACCTGTATGCCCTAGTCGGCTGGCCCTCGCTACATGTTCGTCGTCAGACCCACTGGCTCCAGGTCATCTACAAGGCTATGCTAGGTAAAGTGCCGCCTTATCTCAGTTCACTGGTCACGATGTCTACACCCACCCGTAGCACGCGCTCCAGCAGGTGTATCTCACTGATCATCCCTAAAGCCAAAACCTAATTTGGACGCCTTTCCTTCCAGTTCTCTGCTGCCTGCGACTGGAACGAATTGCAAAAATCTCTGAAGTTGGAGACTTTTATCTCCCTCAACAACTTTAAACATCTGCTATCCGAGCAGCTAACCGATCGCTGCAGCTGTACATAGTCCATCGGTATATAGCCCACCCAATTTACCTACCTCACCCCCCATACTGCTTTTATTTATTTACTTTTCTGCTCTTTTGCACACCAGTATCTCTACTTGCACATGATCATCTGATGATTTATCACTCCAGTGTTAATCTGCTAAATTGTAATTATTCGATTTATTGCCTACCTCCTCATGCCTTTTGCACACATTGTATATAGATTCTCTTTTTTTCTACCATGTTATTGACTTGTTTATTGTTTACTCCATGTGTAACTCTGTGTTGTTGTCTGTTCACACTGCTATGCTTTATCTTGGCCAGGTCGCAGTTGCAAATGAGAACTTGTTCTCAACTAGCCTACCTGGTTAAATAAAGGTGAAAAAAAATAAAAAAATAAAAAATAAAAAAATAAAGCCCCTTGAATTGAATTGAATTGAGAGAGACAGAGATAGAGAGAGAGAGGGGGGAGACAGTGAGGGAGAGAGAGCAGAACTGAACTAAGCTTGGCCCCCTTTTCATCCCCACCTCGTACTGCTGTGGGGGAAGAGTTCAGATGTGATGAGGGTCAAGTAAATAGCCATGATTCATCCCACTCTGCAATACCACTATAACATCCACTCAGCCCCAGGTTTCCTCAGCCAACACCCAGCCACCTGTTGCTCTTCTTCTATAAACGCTGGCCGAACTGAGGAAGTTCTCTCATGTGGAATTGAGCCCTCGATCTCCGCTCCTATATCCCTACTCTCCACCTCCTTTCCTCTCCTCACCCCTGCCTCCCTTCTTCTCCTCTCCACTCTCCCATCTCCTCTCCTCTCTGCACCTCTTCTCTCCACTCTCCCATCTCCTCTTCTCTTTGCACTTGTCCTCTACACTCTCCCATCTCCTCTCCTCTCTGCACCTCTCCTCTTCTCTACACTCTCCCATCTCCTCTCCTCTCTGCACCTCTCCTCTTCTCTCCACTCTCCCATCTCCTCTCCTCTCTGCACCTCTCCTCTTCTCTCCACTCTCCCATCTCCTCTCCTCTCTGCACCTCTTCTCTCCACCCTCCCATCTCCTCTCCTCTCTGCACCTCTCCTCTTCTCTACACTCTCCCATCTCCTCTCCTCTCTGCACCTCTCCTCTTCTCTACACTCTCCCATCTCCTCTTCTCTTTGCACCTCTCCTCTCCACTCTCCCATCTCCTCTCCTCTCTGCACCTCTCCTCTCCACTCTCCCATCTCCTCTCCTCTCTGCACCTCTTTTCTCCACTCTCCCATCTCCTCTTCTCTTTGCACCTCTCCTCTACACTCTCCCATCTCCTCTCCTCTCTGCACCTCTCCTCTTCTCTACACTCTCCTATCTCCTCTCCTCTCTGCACCTCTCTTTTCCACTCTCCCCTCGTCTATTGCTTCTCCACTAGCTCGGTGGAACTGTAATGATTTAAATAAAAATTGTACATGGCCTCTGAAACATCGTTCTGGCCCTTTACCTTCCCCAGAATCAGCAGAGAGGCACTCTATCTCAATCATGGGACCAGATGCTAAGGCCTTCAGGTCTATGAAGCTGGGAGGGAAAAGCCATGGAGTAGTTACTGTATAGAGCAGGACATACTCTAAACTGCAGTGGGATAGTTTTTTATGTGACAGACAATACATGTTTACAAATTTGTGCAAAATGTTTATGGTATGTGCTTTCTGCTTTGAAAAAAATACTCTGCAGTCTGCACTAATGTGAAATGATATAATGTACATTTAATAAATATATTTATTTAATATTTATTCACAATATCAAAGTCTGGAAACACAAAAATAGAATACTATTTCTGGTATCTGAAAAAACATCTATCTTTCATCCACGTCTTTACACGGTCTTTACTGACTTCCCTCAGAGCAACTCAGTACCTTACATTAGGCTTCCAATTACTTTAAATGCCCTTTTGATCAAATTTAATTAAAGGCGGTGGGCAATTACCCAGGTGAAATTAGCAGCATTTAAATTCATCATTTACTTGATTAAAGTTACATGATGAGAGTGAGGTAAGCTAAGACCAATACTTCTAGAAGATGAAAGCAATCGGTCCTGATATAGGGTGTCAGGTGAGGTGCAGCACAGTGGACATTACAAAAAGCAACAGGTAAATAAATGAAGAGCGATGGATGGCCGTGTTACATCCTGCTGGGTGGATGGACAGAGAGACCGTCGAGGTCCACTGGGTATCGTGTAAAGCTCAAAGCACTGCCCTCAGTGTCAGATACTCCCATGGTCTTCTATTGTCAGCCCCAACCGGCACAGATACCGTACAGATACCGTCCGCAGCCTCTGGTTACCGTATGGAGATGGAAGGAGAGAAGAAATCCAGCCCTCTCAGCCCCAGCTCCATTTCTCCAGGCCGGAACTAAGATGGAGGAGAGGAGTGACTAGTCTGCATGCTGTACATTTAACCCATCCAAACTCTTCAAACTCTTAAACAGATCCCTTATGTATGAGGTAGCAGGGCCTAAAGCGTCATCACCAGCCAAACCTTTAGCCCTCCAGTGCCTTGCAAAAGTATTCATCCCCATTGGCGTTTTTCCTATTTTGTTGCATTACAACCTGTAATTTAAATTGATTTTTATTTGGATTTCATGTAATGGACATACACAAAATAGTCCAAATTGGTGAAGTGAAATGAAAAAAATTACTTGTTTCAAAAAATTCAAAAAAAATTAAAACGGGAAAGTGGTGCGTGCATATGTATTCACACCCTTTGCTATGAAGCCTGCAACAACACTAAGCAAGGGGCACCACCAAGCAAGCCAAGCATGAAGACCAAGGAGCTCTCCAAACAGATCAGGGACAAAGTTGTGGAGAAGTACAGATCAGGGTTGGGTTATAAAGAATATCAGACACTTTGAACATCCCACAGATCACCATTAAATCCATTATAAAAAAAATTGAAAGAATATGGCACCACAACAAACCTGCCAAGAAAGGGCCGCCCACCAAAACTCACGGATCAGGCAAGGAGGGCATTAATCAGAGAGGCAACAAAGAGACCAAAGATAACCCTGAAGGAGCTGCAAAGTTCCATAGCGGAGATTGGAGTATCTGTCCATAGGACCACTTTAAGCCGTACACTCCACAGAGCTGGGCTTTACGGAAGAGTGGCCAGAAAAAAAGGCATCGCTTAAAGAAAGAAATAAGCAAACACGTTTGGTGTTCACCAACAGGCATGTGGGAGACTCCCCAAAGATATGGAAGAAGGTATTCTGGTCAGATGAAACTAAAATGTTTCTTTTTGGCCATCAAGGAAAACACTATGTCTGGCACAAACCCAACACCTCTCATCACCACGAGAACAACATCCACACAGTGAAGTATGGTGGTGGCAGCATCATTCTGTGGGGATGTTTTCATCTGCAGAGACTGGGAAACTGGTCAGAATTGAAGGAATGATGGATGGCGTGAAATACAGGGAAATTCTTGAAGGAAACCTGTTTCAGTCTTCCAGAGATTTAAGACTGGGATGGAGGTTCACCTTCCAGCAGGACAATGACCCTAAGCATACTGCTAAAGCAACACTCGAGTGGTTTAAGGGGAAACATTTAAATGTCTTGGAATGGCCTCGTCAAAGCCCAGACCTCAATCCAATTGAGAATCTGTGGTATGACTAATTGCTGGCCACCAGCGGAACCCATCCAACTTGAGCTGGAGCAGTTTGCCTTGAAAAATCCCAGTGTCTAGATGTACAAAGCTTATAGAGACATACTCCAAGAGACGTGCAGCTGTAATTTTTTTGGCTTATTTCTTGTTTGTTTCACAATAAAAATATGTTGCATCTTCAAAGTGGTAGGCATGTTGTGTAAATCAAATGATACAAACTGTTACGGCTGTCTTCGGGTGAAAGAGAGGAGGACCAGAACGCAGCGCGGCTAGTGTTCAACATGATTTAATAAATAATATAACGTGAACACTACAAGCAACAAAACAATAAATGTGAAAACCGAAAACAGTCCTATCTGGTGCAGAACACAAAGACAGGAAACAACCACCCACAAACCCCAACACAAAACAAGCCACCTAAATATGGTTCCCAATCAGAGACAATGACAAACACCTGCCTCTGATTGAGAACCATATCAGGCATACATAGAAATGGACAAACTAGACACACAGCATAGAATGCCCACCCAGCTCACGTCCTGACCAACACTAAAACAAGTAAAACACACAAGAACTATGGTCAGAACGTGACACAAACCCCCCAAAATCTATTTTAATTCCAGGTTGTAAGGCAACAAAATAGGAAAAATGCCAAGAGGGTGAATTCTTCGCAAGCCACTGTATATCTAAATTAGAACTGTTGTTATGTCCCTGTGAACCCCATGAACCTGCAGGTGGAGTGTCTTTTCCTCATGGTAACCAGCAGAGAGAGACTACAGCGCAGACACCCAGGTATGGGCAGCATTGGGGGGAGAGGAGGTCTGAGACTGTGCATATGGTGTTACCATGCCTGGGTTAGATGGTTCTGAATGAGTGAATGTGTGGGATGCTGGCTGAAATGCTGCTGGCTGGTGAACAGATATCTGTCACTCCTATCAGGGGTCCTGAGGAACAAAAATCAGTCCTACAGTCCCACAGTGGCCGGGGCCTGGCTGCCTGGTTCCTAGCTCCTACCAGCCTCCACAGTGACCTGGGACTGGCTGCCTGGCTCCTAGCTCCTACCAGCCTCCACAGTGACCTGGGACTGGCTGCCTGGCTCCTAGCTCCTACCAGCCTCCACAGTGACCTGGGACTGGCTGCCTGGCTCCTAGCTCCTACCAGCCTCCACAGTGACCTGGGACTGGCTGCCTGGCTCCTAGCTCCTACCAGCCTCCACAGTGACCTGGGACTGGCTGCCTGGCTCCTAGCTCCTACCAGACTCCACAGTGACCTGGGACTGGCTGCCTGGCTCCTAGCTCCTACCAGCCTCCACAGTGACCTGGGACTGGCTGCCTGGCTCCTAGCTCCTACCAGCCTCCACAGTGACCTGGGACTGGCTGCCTGGCTCCTAGCTCCTACCAGACTCCATAGCCTCATAAAGTCCCATGACATTCATTCCAACCAGTAACATTTGGCAGAGCCACTCACTTCTATCAAATAACTAACTCAAATTGAGCCATTTCTTCCTTTCACTCTTTCTTCTCATCCCTCTCTTTTCATTCCTCCCTCTCTTTTCATTCCCTGATATGAATAACGAGGCAGGGGGTTAACTGCAGGTCACAGACAGCTTCCTATCGCCAGGGTTAGTTATTCAGCGGAATGAGAAATTGATCACATTATTGTGTTAAGAGGGAGCTGATTCGTTATAATCAGCCTGGTATTGGCAGTTGAAGGCCTGCAGGCCTGACTGTAGCATTAGGTATGTTCAGCCTGCCATAGGTCACCACCGCTCAGGCCATTTCACAACTTCACCTCCCTGACCTTTTGATGACCACTTACCAAAATGGAGGGGTGGACGAAAGACTAAAGGAAAGCAATGAAGGGGAGTGCAATATTAGTCGGTGAACAGACACCATGCATCTTGACTACAGGACATGTGGTATCGTATGCCGAGGGGCAGAGATTCAATCACATTAAATACACCTACACCTATTACAGTAATCTTAGAAGCAAGCACAAAACATATCAATAGTATGCAAAATAAAAATAAAACATGTGGGAGCATGATGACATCTGTTTGTGACATTGTCCTGTCATTCTAAAACAAATTGAGTCTGACCTACTGACTAAGAAATTATAAGATTAGTACTGACTTTCTACTGACCACATGGAAGCATGTTTCCATTGTGCATCCATTTCAGAGCCATCATGAATTTTATCACCCTCTCCCAACTATTTACATGCCCAAGAAAGACCGCTCTGTGACAGTGTTCAATTTTTTTATTTTTTTATTTATTTAACCTTTATTTAACCAGGTAGGCAAATTGAGAACACGTTCTCATTTACAATTGCGACCTGGCCAAGATAAAGCAAAGCAGTTCGACACATACAACAACACATAGTTACACATGGAGTAAAACAAACATATAGTCAATGATACAGTGAAAAAAAAAACAAGTCTATATACAATGTGAGCAAGTGAGGTGAGATAAGGGAGGTGAAGGCAAACAAATATATGTATAAATAAATAAAAATATAAAAAGGCCATGGTGGCGAAGTAAATACAACACAGCAAGTAAAATAAAACTAAAAACACTGGAATGGTTGGTTTGCAGTGGAAGAAAGCGCAAAGTAGAGACAGAAATAATGGGGTGCAAAGGAGCAAAATAAATAAATAAATACAGTAGGTAAAGAGGTAGTTGTTTGGGCTAAATTATAGATGGGCTATGTACAGGTGCAGTAATCTATGAGCTGCTCTGACAGCTGGTGCTTAAAGCTAGTGAGGGAGATAAGTGTTTCCAGTTTCAGAGATTTTTGTAGTTCGTTCCAGTCATTGGCAGCAGAGAACTGGAAGGAGAGGCGGCCAAAGGAAGAATTGGTTTTGGGGGTGACCAGAGAGATAAACCTGCTGGAGCGCGTGCTACAGGTAGGTGTTGCTATGGTGACCAGCGAGCTGAGATAAGGGGGGACTTTACCTAGCAGGGTCTTGTAGATGACCTGGAACCAGTGGGTTTGGCGACGAGTATGAAGCGAGGGCCAGCCAACGAGAGTGTACAGGTCGCAGTGGTGGGTAGTATATGGGGCTTTGGTGACAAAACGGATGGCACTGTGATAGACTGCATCCAATTTATTGAGTAGGGTTTTGGAGGCTATTTTGTAAATGACATCACCGAAGTCGAGGATTGGTAGGATGGTCAGTTTTACAAGGGTATGTTTGGCAGCATGAGTGAAGGATGCTTTGTTGCGGAATAGGAAGCCAATTCTAGATTTAACTTTGGATTGGAGATGTTTGATGTGAGTCTGGAAGGAGAGTTTACAGTCTAACCAGACACCTAGGTATTTGTAGTTGTCCACATATTCTAGGTCAGAGCCGTCCAGAGTAGTGATGTTGGACAGGCGGGCAGGTGCAGGCAGCGATCGGTTGAAGAGCATGCATTTAGTTTTACTTGTATTTAAGAGCAATTGGAGGCCACGGAAGGAGAGTTGTATGGCATTGAAGCTCGCCTGGAGGGTTGTTAACACAGTGTCAAAAGAAGGGCCAGAAGTATACAGAATAGTGTCGTCTGCGTAGAGGTGGATCAGAGAATCACCAGCAGCAAGAGCGACATCATTGATGTATACAGAGAAGAGAGTCGGTCCAAGAATTGAACCCTGTGGCACCCCCATGGAGACTGCCAGAGGCCCGGACAACAGACCCTCCGATTTGACACACTGAACTCGATCAGAGAAGTAGTTGGTGAACCAGGCGAGGCAATCATTAGAGAAACCAAGGCTGTCGAGTCTGCCGATGAGGATGTGGTGATTGACAGAGTCAAAAGCCTTGGCCAGGTCAATGAATACGGCTGCACAGTATTGTTTCCTATCGATGGCGGTTAAGATATCGTTTATGACCTTGAGCGTGGCTGAGGTGCACCCATGACCAGCTCTGAAACCAGATTGCATAGCGGAGAAGGTATGGTGGGATTCGAAATGGTCGGTAATCTGTTTGTTGACTTGGCTTTCGAAGACCTTAGAAAGGCAGGGTAGGATAGATATAGGTCTGTAGCTGTTAGGGTCAAGAGTGTCCCCCCCTTTGAAGAGGGGGATAACCGCAGCTGCTTTCCAATCTTTGGGAATCTCAGACGACACGAAAGAGAGGTTGAAAAGGCTAGTAATAGGGGTGGCAACAATTTCAGCAGATAGTTTTAGAAAGAAAGGGTCCAGATTATCTAGCCCGGCTGATTTGTAAGGGTCCAGATTTTGCATCTCTTTTAGAACATCAGCTGACTGTATTTGGGAGAAAGAGAAATGGGGAAGGCTTGGGCGAGTAGCAGAGGGGAGGGCAGTGCTGTTGTCCGGGGTAGGGGTAGCCAGGTGGAAAGCATGGCCAGCCGTAGAAAAATGCTTATTGAAATTCTCAATTATAGTGGATTTGTCGGTGGTGACAGTGTTTCCTATCTTCAGAGCAGTTGGAAGCTGGGAGGAGGTGTTCTTATTCTCCATGGACTTTACAGTGTCCCAGAACTTTTTTGAATTTGTGTTGCAGGAAGCAAATTTCTGCTTGAAAAAGCTAGCCTTGGCTTTTCTAACTGCCTGTGTATACTGGTTTCTAGCTTCCCTGAAAAGTTGCATATCACGGGGGCTGTTCGATGCTAATGCAGAACGCCATAGGATGTTTTTCTGTTGGTTAAGGGCAGTCAGGTCAGGAGAGAACCAAGGGCTATATCTGTTCCTGGTTCTAAATTTCTTGAATGGGGCATGCTTATTCAAGATGGTGAGGAAGGCATTTTAAAAAAATGTCCAGGCATCCTCTACTGACGGGATGAGATCAATATCCTTCCAGGATACCTCGGCCAGGTCGATTAGAAAGGCCTGCTCGCTGAAGTGTTTCAGGGAGCGTTTGACAGTGATGAGTGGAGGTCGTTTGACCGCTGACCCATTACGGATGCAGGCAATGAGGCAGTGATCGCTGAGATCTTGGTTGAAAACAGCAGAGGTGTATTTGGAGGGCAAGTTTGTTAGGATGATATCTATGAGGGTACCCGTGTTTACGGAATTGGGGTGGTACCTGGTAGGTTCATTGATAATTTGTGTGAGATTGAGGGCATCAAGCTTAGATTGTAGGGTGGCTGGGGTGTTAAGCATGTTAAAATGTAGGTCGCCTAGCAGCACGAGCTCTGAAGATAGATGGGGGGCAATCAGTTCACATATAGTGTCCAGAGCACAGCTGGGGGCAGAGGGTGGTCTATAGCAGGCGGCAGCGGTGAGAGACTTGTTTTTAGAGAGGTGGATTTTTAAAAGTAGAAGTTCAAATTGTTTGGGAACAGACCTGGATAGTAAAACAGAACTCTGCAGGCAATCTTTGCAATAGATTGCAACACCGCCCCCTTTGGCCGTTCTATCTTGTCTGAAAATCTTGTAGTTGGGGATGAAAATGTCAGAATTTTTGGTGGTCTTTCTAAGCCAGGATTCAGACACGGCTAAAACATCCGGGTTGGCAGAGTGTGCTAAAGCAGTGAACAAAACAAACTTAGGGAGGAGGCTTCTAATGTTAACATGCATGAAGCCAAGGCTATTACGGTTACAGAAGTCATCAAAAGAGAGCGCCTGGGGAATAGGAGTGGAGCTAGGTACTGCAGGGCCTGGATTCACCTCTACATCACCAGAGGAACAGAGGAGGAGTAGGATAAGGGTACGGCTAAAAGCTATGAGAATTGGTCGTCTAGAACTTCTAGAGCAGAGAGTAAAAGGAAGTTTCTGGGGGCGATAAAATAGCTTAAAGGAATAATGTACAGACAAAGGTATGGTAGGATGTGAATACAGTGGAGGTAAACCTAGGTATTGAGTGATGATGAGAGAGATATTGTCTCTAGAAACATCATTGAAACCAGGTGATGTCATCGCATATGTGGGTGGTGGAACTGTGAGGTTGGATATGGTATAGTGGTCAGGGCTAGAGGCTCTACAGTGAAATAAGCCAATAAACACTAACCAGAACAGCAATGGACAAGGCATATTTACATTAAGGAGAGGCATGCTTAATCGAGTGATCAATAAGGGTCCAGTGAGTAGAGGTTGGTTGGGGTCACGGCGATCCAGACAGCTGGCCGGGTAGATGGCTATCGGTAGCAAGATAGCATAGTATGGAAGTCTATTTGTAGATACCTCGTGCGTTTCCGTCGGTAGGTTAGTGGGGGTAGGTTAGTGGGGTTCCGTGTGGTAGAGGGGATCAATCCAAATTGGCAAAATAGATATAGTGACCCAAGAAAAAAAATAAATAAAAATAATAATAATAATAATTGTCCGATATACTTATTCAGATAGCAGCCGATAAGACAGCTAACGGTTAGCGGGCCCCAGATGAGCGTTCAGGTAACGTCGGGACGGAGGTGCCAGTTGGATAACTCCCTCGGGCAGATAACGTCGGCAGTCAGTCGTGAAGGCCCGGTGGGGCTCCGTATCTGCAGCAACAACAAAACAACAAAAAAACGGGTCCGGATAGGTGGCTGTAGCCCAGGAATGGCTGATGGAACTCCTCAGCTGGCTAGCTCCGGAATGATTTGAGTTTGCTCCGGGATCGACGTAAGCCAGTAGTCACACGGTTTGCAGCTAGCTAGCTGCAAATGTCCAGAGCCTGCGGCTGAAATCCGGGGAAACTGAGAGAAAAAAAGTCCCGGAATGCTCCGGTCCGAGTCGCGTTGCACAAAAGTGCCGGTAGATTATCGAGCTAAAGGAATAGCTGATGACCACAAAACGTGGGCAGCTGAAACACCAACGCTAGCCAACGCTAGCCAGCAGACCGGCTAATTTCTGGCCAGCTACAGATTAGCTTCTGGCTAGCTATCGGATAGCTTCTGGTTAGCTTTCTGGCCAGCTTCTGAATTAGCCCCTGGCTAGCTTCCACGGTGGTTTTTCAGATTTGAGGTAAATAATACTTTTTTGTAATTGGTGAAGCGGGTTGCAGGAAAGCTTTTGCAGGGAAGCTTTTGTAGTTGAGTTCTTGGATAATAAAATATATAAAAGATATGCGAAGAAAGGTGTAAATATATATATATACAGGACACGACAATACGAAACAGAAATGACGTCTGAACTGCTAAGCCATCTTGGGCTTTTGAGACAGCTGTATTCAACAAATCCACAGCATTCAATAAATTAGCCCACTGTATAAAAGTATTACGCTTCAAACTGTTTTCTGGAACGTTTGCCTGCTAGTGTAACTCAATGGCATCTTTCCAAATGAGTGAAAAATGGGTTAGAAGACCTGGTACTCTAACTAACCTCTCTCCCTCCCAGGTTACATCAGCCATTACAACAGACCATTAATCAGGGGAGCTCCATCGCTCTGTTTGCATAGTGGACGGCAGATATTTGTTTATGCCTGTTGATTTAACCCATAACGCCTCAACATGGGAACATATCCTTGGATGTAAAATTAATCTTCAACATGTATGTATGTATGTATGATGATGTATGATGTATGATTTTCCTCTGGAAATATATATATATTTTTTACAGTATATAAGACTTGTAATGTGCCGTGCCGCCGAACCCAGGGCTGAAAAACAGCCATACCCTCTCTCTCTCTTCACTCTTTCTTCTCCAGCCTCTCTCTCTCTCCTCCCCAGCCTCTCTTCACTCACTCTTCTCCAGCCTCTCTCTCTCATGCCCAGCCGCTCTTCCCCTCTCTTCTCCTCTCTTCTCCAGCCTCTCTCTCTCCTCCCCATCCTCTCTTCCCTCTCTTCCCCAGCCTCACCAGATCTGTACAGCTGTTTACAGTGAGAAATATCTGTATTTAAATTATTCCACTTCCTCAGGCTTGAATAAAATCTGTCTCCTCAAAACAACAACAGGAAGAGAGCCATATTTGCAATAGCTGTACTTAAATATGTGGAACAATTCAGTGACGCCTGCTGCCCGCCTGTATGCAGATGAATACACTATGAAAGTACCCCAGTATCGTCTGCTGCCTGTATGCAGATAAATACACTGTGAAACTACCACAGCATCGCACAGCAATGCAAAACAACACCCTATTTTCGCGTTACCAAATGCTAACCAATTTTTTTTTTTTATCTTTGCATTTGTTTTTGTTTTTCACAGAGAAACATAACATTTTAGAGTAGTCCTTTTTGCACTACAAATGTACCCACAAAATAAAATATTTAAATTTGTATTCATGTTTTATTTGATCTTTACGTCTACAACATCTGTAATTGTAATGCCTAGGTTTTACCAGAAGATACTTTTCTGTAGATGTGGTCAGAACTACATCATTACACATATACAACAAAATGTATTAATCTGAAGCATATTGTGTGGCACTACATCGATATTCCAAAACCACAAAGCTTCCTTCCAGTGTTCTTTCCTCTCTTCCACCTCTCTCGTTCTCTCGCTCATCTCTCTTCCTAACACATACTGGAGGCAGAAATCTGTCTTTCCTCCCTGCAGGCAGACATGGCAGGCAGCTCTAACTGGTCAATCATTAGCCAATAGCTGCCACTGCCTAGCCCTGGGCATTTAAACACACACAGGTCTCGCACAGGACCAGCTCTATAGTACACAGCTGGCCCTGGGAACCAAACCTCACAGCACACACTGAATCTCATTTCACAGGTGCATTTCAAGGGTGCAGGGTGGTAGATAAAACCTTTAGTGGTTGAGTAGTCAAGAATGACAGCTTGTATATAGATGCTAATTTATTTAGGAGCATTAACTCAACTAAGATCATTCAAGCTGATATGTGGAAATGATTAAGAACAGAAGAAGTCACATAAAATACCTGCTTACATTAGGCCTACTGTAACATTTGTCAGAGTATTGTAACAGTGTAGTGATAGTAACTCTAGTCCCTTTTTCATCCTGAAAATGTTATTATTGTCCTCTCTTGTTCTCAGAGTGTGTTTCAGTCACAGGAAACTACCCTGAGGCATCTAGCCAACCATTTCTGTCTCAGTGACTGCCTGCCTCCACCGGGGCGAAGGGACCACGGTATTGAAAAGAGGCAGGTACTCATGTAAACAATCTCCCCACTCCACACTGCTCTGCACGCGGCCCTAAACTTGTTTAAAAATGTCTCAGTGTCCGTCACCCTGAAGCGTTTACACAGCCAGTGTGCACACTGTTACACACATGCAGAATTAATCTGAAAGGCTTACAATTAAGACATTGAGGAATTTCCCTCCATGCGATGAGGATATGACCCTGTGATCTCTAGAACGGTAGTCTGTAAGACGTGTGTGTATACAAACCTCCTGTGGTTACTCCAATGCTGTAAACTGTATAACTAAAGCTTAGGCCTCATTCATAAGCTGTTTACCTTGTCGATAAATCACTTTGTGTCCGGTGGGACAGCTGGCGACAGGCAAGGAGCTAAACACTGGGTTTGGCTCAAGTATAGGGGAGACCAAAAAACCTTTGTCACGAAATATACACAAAATAAAAGTAATTCTGTGTCCACCAAAACACATATTAGTCATTACTTACAGAATGTACAACATTGTACAATAATTTGCTTTTCATTACACTGTATCTGTTGTCAACACTTTCTAAATGAAACAGTTCAACAGACTGCAATAATAGAGTTGACAGAAACAAACAATTCAATAAAACTATTAATTATCAACCAATACATTAAAACATTTTCCATTCTTTCTCTCGTGCCTTTGCAATTTTCCCAGACTGTTAAAGCGGGTGTGCGTGCTCTACCTGGCCATTCAGCATCACGGTACTGTGCTCTCAGAAAGAGCTGCAGTACCAGCAGTGCTTTTACAGGCCAGTGAAAAGGCCTGGCCAGGGGTTGGTGGATACTCCATTGTGTGTGTGTGTGTGTGTGTGTGTGTGTGTGTGTGTGTGTGTGTGTGTGTGTGTGTGTGTGTGTGTGTGTGTGTGTGTGTGTGTGTGTGTGTGTGTGTGTGTGTGTGTGTGTGTGTGTGTGTGTGTGTGTGTGTGTGTGTGTGTGTGTGTGTGTGTGTGTGTACATACATTGGTGTGTGGGTGTGTGAGACAGGGGTGCTCTCCAGCTCTGGTTAGAAGGTATTGCTGTGGCACATTCCTCCAGTCCCTGCAGTCTACTGGACACCCCCCTGTTACATTCCCCAGAGATACAAATGAGTGCTAGCTGGAGCCCTCTTCAAAAGAGCAGGACAGCGGGGCCTGTGGCACACGTCAGCCCACACCATGATGGATGTATCTGGTAGACATGGACACGTGTGGACACTGGTACTGTAGGAGTAAAACCTGACACCAGAGTGTTGACGGAATCATCTAAACCTGGTTCGTACTCACTGTTTTGTGGTAACATGATCACTTCTTTGTTGTTTGTGGGTTATTTTCTCTGTGTCAATGAATGTTCTACATACAGTAGTGGGCTACTATGTCGGAAACTGTGTGTGTGAATAAAGCAGCAATTCACTCAATAACAGTAAGAAACAGTATCTTGACTTATCCATCCTCCATCCTACATTAAACCACTAGACAGGGGGACTCCTGTTGTATCAGAAGCTAGCCGGGTCATCGCTATACATTTCTAAGCTCCAGGGGTGCTGAAGATCAATTTGGTTCTCCAAGGCTTTTCACAACCACCTTCTGGGTCAATGGTGCTTGACCCCATCCTTCACACACTCAGTCAAGTGTACAGTATGAAAGCAATGACATTCATTTAGGAACAAGCGAAGGGAGGGAATGGCAGTTAGGACTGATGCTAATACACAATCTGGCCTTGAGACTTTTACATGGTTTTACACATTATTAACAGTGTTGTCACCTGGTAAGGTCACCCTTACAACCAGCCTTTAGTCTGGAAGCCCCAAGGCGACATCTGAGTAAAACGAGATTCAGTCCTGTTTACGACAGGCCAGCCCAGTAAAGCTGGAGTCAGTCTGCATGTGAAGTGTGGAATAAAGGATATCTCAGGTTTAGTAGGAGGGGTCCGTGTGTGTGCGTGTGTGTGTGCGTGTGCGTGTGCGTGTGTGTGTGTGTGTGTGTGTGTGTGTGTGTGTGTGTGTGTGTGTGTGTGTGTGTGTGTGTGTGTGTGTGTGTGTGTGTGTACTGGGGGCTGTACAGTCCCATGGGGAACAGTGGCATTAGAAATTAAACTGTGACTGCTCTGATAGCTAATAGCCATGCTGCATGATAACATCACAGCTGCTATGAAACTTCTTCCTCTGATGTTAGTTACAAACTGCTACGGTTTCACTTGCCTTTCATCAAACTTCAAACTTTTAAATATTTAAATAAGAATATGAAGAGTGAATATTGAAACTAGGGAGGTATAATACTTTGACAATGTTTGACAATGTTCAATAGTTTTGACACACAAAATGTATGTCACGCCCTGACCTTAGAGATCCTTTTTATGTCTCTATTTTGGTTTGGTCAGGGCGTGAGTTGGGGTGGGCATTCTATGTTTTGTTTTTCTATGATTTTCTATTTCTATGTTTTGGCCGGGTATGATTCTCAATCAGGGACAGCTGTCTATCGTTGTCTGTGATTGGGAAACATACTTAGGTAGCTCTTTTTTCCACCTGTGTTTGTGGGAAGTTGACTTTTGTTTAGGGCACACAGCCTGTAGCTTCACGGTTAATTTTTGTAGTGTTTATTGTTTTGTTCGGCGTCTTTTCAATTAAATAAAGAAATTGTACGCTCACCACGCTGCACCTTGGTCCTCTGCTTTCAACAGCCGTGACAATGTAGGTCATATAAAAGTATTTTGTTTCATCACATTTCACATGAACATTCTAATATTTTAACTGTTGGTTAATTCAGAAAACAAAAAAACTATGGCATTACAGAAATTGACAAATATCTAAATTATGTGAAAATTCTAATAATTTCCACCATGAAATTCCAGTAAACAATTGTAACAAATATCATACTAAATACTGAGCGTACAGTCTTTTACTGTAGTGTTACATCTCTGATCATGGCCGTCCTCTATGCCAGGCAGCACATGACCCCTTTGTCACTGTAGGATGATCACAGATGAACCCTCACAATAGGAAATGCTTAATCACTACAGTAGCAGTGGGCTAAAATCCGCAGTATGATGATTAGACTGACACATTTGTCTCTCGGTAAAGAAAATAATCCATTAATGGCACTATTCAGTCATTCAGTCATTTCCCTATCGCTGCCACCCACATCCTGCCTCTTTATCCTTCATAATAGTGGCACACAGACAGATAGGAACTCTGTCAGGGGATATGACTGAGGGAAATAACAGTCACTGAGACAGCTAGAGGGGTGAGGTAAATCTATCTGTCACTCTGAATACAGACCTGTCTCTCCTGCTGTAGTACGCTCTCCCTCTGACTCACCACGCATAGTTTAGTTACTACGTACTGCATGTGTGTATGAGAGAGAGCTCAACCAATATTACCTGTAGAAAAAAATAATAATTGTGGAGCATGTTGAAAAGGCTAATTACTATTAGCAATTTTAATTATAATAATACCCTTGGATTTTGCCAACGATGATTATACATTTTTTAAAGCAACAATAACAGTATATGGAAGAAAAACGGTACTATTATTTACAGTTCTTTGTACACTAACCACTAACCGTAATGAACAAAGCTCTTATTTAGTGTTTTGGGGCTCTTCATCCACAGTATATCAACAGTCTCCTCTGTAGATAGGGCAGGGCAGAGAACCACACCAGACCTGATAAAGCCAGTATAATCCTGCCTCATGGTTAATGTCAGGCCCCACTAAAGTTGTTTGATCCTGGGTTAGTGGTGGTGACTCTCTGCCCTGTGTGTTGGATTCACCAGGCATACACACTCTCTGAGAACTCCATTACAGAAGTGTGTGTGTGCGTGTTTGTGTGCATGCCCTCTGTGAGAACTTTACACTACAGGAAACCTGGCTTTAAGGTCTGACTGGCAATCTGATGACTTCACAGACCCACTGTATCCCTCTGAGACAGTAGTCTCTCTCTCTCTCTCTCTCTCTCTCTCTCTCTCTCTCTCTCACACACGGTATACAGACAGACACAGCCATTTTCCACATAGGCACATGTTCACATCATTGAACATTTCAGAGGTTGGTTGCTTGCAGCTGCTCTCAAGGACTCTCAAACTAGCTCCAAGAACAAGACAGAAACAACAGACTACTGGAGGCCTAACCTAACCTGTTATCTCTGCCCCCCTCCTCATTGTCATTTCTATGTCTGGCATTAGGTTTTGTTGTGCAGTGGTCCTTTTTAACTTGATTCCCTTTCTTAAATGTGCCCTGTGGGGCCTTTCTCTGCAGCTGCTCTGTGTCACCCTGACACCAGTATGACAGTAATGCAACAGCCTGCTGAGGATCCTGGTCCCAGAGGTGGCCCATTAGAGTTCAGGTGAGAGAATTGTTATGCTTTCCACTGTGTGTGTGTGTGTGTGTGTGTGTGTGTGTGTGTGTGTGTGTGTGTGTGTGTGTGTGTGTGTGTGTGTGTGTGTGTGTGTGTGTGTGTGTGTGTGTGTGTGTGTGTGTGTGTGTGTACAGAGGGTTTGTTTGACGCCTCCAGTGTTGATTAGTGTCATGTATGACATGACTGTGCAGGCTCCAGGAGTTCACAAGCACATTTACACACAGCCGGGCCCCTCTACAAGTGCCAATCACTTACTGGAACAACTCCACATTGTACCCCACACCACAACCACACCACAACCACAGGACAGGACAGGAAAATAC
This sequence comes from Salvelinus alpinus, assembly GCF_045679555.1. NCBI lineage: Eukaryota > Metazoa > Chordata > Actinopteri > Salmoniformes > Salmonidae > Salvelinus > Salvelinus alpinus. The sequence goes on from NC_092118.1 coordinate 26,264,509, forward strand.
CCTGCCATATCATTAGCTTACACAATACACAACCTAGAATTGTCAATGTGATAAATGTTCAACATATTTTTTTTACTAAATTTTACTAAATATACAGCATTTACAAAACATTTCAGAATTAAAGAGATTTGCATTTTTTTTTTTAAGTGTTAAAAAAAAAGAAGCTATATCCACCAGTTTTTCACCTTTGTGTTTTTTCATCAGAAATGATTGCTTTTGGGTACCTTCATGTGTGTGCAAAATAGTACTGTTCTCAGATTTTTTTAGTCATAGATTTTAGATGTGTATGAAAATGTTAATTTTTTTTGCAAAGTGCTATATCCATTGTTTAGCTGGAATGGAATGTTTGTATCCTGTATATTTGACTGTGATAATATCATAATATGTGGTTGTGTCACCTAGCTATCTTAAGATGAATGCACTTACTGTAAGTTGCTCTGGATAAGAGCATCTGCTAAATGACTAAAATGTCAAATGTAAATATTTTACATAAAATTATTTATTGTATTGTTATTTTTAATATTGATGTCAAATGTATAATTTGTACATTTCTTTATTTAATTGTTTTTATTTTTTACATTTGATTGTGTACAACCTAGCAGTACTATTTATTTCTCTGAGAGTGTGGCAGATATATAACATTTTGCAAAAAAATACTTATTTGTCTGTCTGAAATGAAATCATCAAGTGATAGATTTGAAACAAATACATGTCTGTCATTGAACAACCCCATGACATGATTAGACACCAATCTCTTTCATCATTTCTTTAAACAATAACAGCATACTTAACAACAGTTCTGAAAATAGATATATAGCATTTTGGAATGAAACTTTTCTTTAAAAAAATGTTTAACTAGGCAAGTCAGTTAGGAACAAATTCTTATTTTCAATGAGTCCAACGCTCTAACCACTAGGCTACCTGCCACCCCTATTTAACCTATTTACTCATTGCACTTTCAAATGTCTAAAATCAGGCCGTTTGAAACAAGCAGAATGCATGTCCAGACAAAGAACAAGAGTGGCTCTAAAAGGCATTATGCCATGTTTGGCTAAGGATGAGATTATATTGGATTAAGAAGAATTTTTGCAATGCAAATGAATGCACCTAGAATCAATAAGGCCTGTTCAACTCAATATACAAACTAATTAAGAGGTAACACAATCAAACTAAAATAGATTGTCCAAGCTTCCTCAGAAAGAAAAATCCAATCAAACCTTTTTATGTGAATGATAAAATCTAAAGTGATCCTTCTTTGTACGAATAATGACCTGAGCTTTGTGTCTACTTAATAAAGGAAACTTGTCTTAGGAGGTTACATTCAATGTGCATATTCTAATCAATATGAATTACATAGGGTTTTATGTTATCTGCACCAGACAGCTAAACTAATTAATGTTTTATTGAGTGTTTTAACTCAATTATTTTCCAAAGTCACAGAAAGGTACAATGCCATTTTCTATGCGAAGGCAAATCAAGCAGGAGTGGAGTCTATTTTCAATGCAGTCTCAAGGAGAGTTTAGTTCCTTAGAAAATAAACCTTCATGGAAAACAAAGTATACTTACCTAAGATGCTTATTTTCAGTTTATTAATGACAACTACTATTTATACTGGTGATATTAAACATGTACATAAATATTTATAGAAAAATATTTTTATTAAATATCAAATTGATGAATTATACCAACTCATATTATATAAGTTTACCAGACACTCTTATCCAGGGCGACTTACAGTAGAGAGTGGAAACATTTTCATTTGGGAATCAAACCCACAACCCTGGCATTGCAAGTGCCATGCTCTACCAACTGAATCACACAGGACCCAAAATTATATGCATGTGTGTGTGCACAAGTGTATTGTTAGTTGTTGATATATCATATTATATCACATGCACAATATTCTCAGTATGCCTACAATGACCAAAGTTTGGATATGTCCCCCACCCTTCTCCCCTTGTTCATTCCAGCTGATTGCTTATTTCATAATGCTAATGTCTGGGCTGGCTGTGAGGCTGTGGCTGGCCGATAGGCTGGACTAGGTGGCTATGGTTTCTCCCCTGTCAGCTGGCCAGCCTGGCTACTCACTGGGGCTGCTCTCTGAGGCTGTGGGACGGATGTAATGGGCTCTGACAGGAGGGAACTGATCTCATTCACAGGGGATTTGATATGTGGCATGAATGTGGTGACCCTCAATGGACATATTAATGACCGTTATCATTCACAGACTTTCTGCTGCCATTCATAAAGAAGCCTTTTTCGGTGCTCCAGAGCTGGGACAGTCACACTGCTGCTCCCGGCTGCATAAAAGACATGACTTATGGATGAGCTGGCCGTATATTGTTTTCACTGCCTTTAAGATAAAGCAGCGTCAATTTGGCTTAGCCTCTGTTCTTTTGACTGGGTAGGTGGGTGGGATCGGATAGTTGGGTGGTTGGTCGAATGCTTTGAGCAGCAGCATAGTGAAGTAAATAGTAACATTGTTTACAGTTCAGTTACAACCACATGCTGACAGAACAAAACAAAATCCTACAGTCTGTCACCAGAAACCCATGCTGCAGTCACATGGTCAATATTTAGCATCAGCCCACTGCTATTTATGATTAAAAAAAACGATATTTACATAAAACCATGTTTTTAAAATTAATTTAGAGGTTCATATGCAGTATGAACGGTTATGAGGATTATCAATTTTAAATCCACAAAAAATCTAAATTTAAATACATAGTAATTTTAAATGACAAATGCCTGATTGCAGTAACGACATGGTTACAATAATATATTTGGACACCCAAAAACAAACATTGCTTTAAAAAGAGAGCACAGGAAGTGAACCAAATAGAACGGTTATAATTAAATGTTCTAGAGGCAGGATGTTCATCAGTGTGTGGTTTACAAAAAAAATCCCAAACAAATCTAACCTCACTATGAATGGGAGAACAGTCAGAGAAACGTTTCAGTCATATTGAAATGAAATGTTCAGTACAGTGAAGAGGGCTGGTTGGGTTCTGCATTACAAAGGGTGTCCATTACAAACACGTGGTGAGGCAGCTGCAACATGAGTATTCTCTCTGTGTACCTGGCTTAGATATCTGTCAGAAGACTTTTGGTCTGCCTCAAAAGACCAATAAACACACAATATGATGTTCAAAGCTGTTAGACCTGCTATTGGTAAATTCATCATCAATCAGAAAAGGTAAATGTATCACCTGTCAAACTTCAATCTCATAATGTGCTTTTTTAAGCCTGAGCATTTTTTCATTCTGGCAGGCCAAATTGTGTTTTCCAAGAATAGGTGTCTTGACATCCCGCACACTGAAAATGAGCTAACAAGCTAACATCACAACTTCTTCTAATGAAAACTAGCAAAACAAATTCCAATGCATGCATGTCTAATTTCCACTGCAATATTATTAGCGAGGCAGAGGTGCTGATAATGATATGAAAGTCTGTAGAGTTCTATGGGTACTGCCTGCCTGCTTGGGTGGCTGGCTGGCTGCCTGCTTGGCTGGCTGGCTGGGACTCAGAGGTGTTGTTTGGCAGCTGCACAGGAAGAGCCTCCCTCCACACATAGAGGTGTCAGCAGCGTCTGTACATTTCCAATTTTGATGTCAGATTCCCTGTGCATGTGTCGATATCAAAATCACATTCTCTTCCGCTCTACATCGCTGCTTGCCTCCCTCTCATACACCGACCAATCTGTTCATTAAGATAAGTTGCTCATTAAATGAAAACGTGTACTTGTTCTTCCAAGCTCACAACAAAAGATTGTATGCAATTATTCATTCCAAGCATAGCTTTACCAACACTGAGGAGTGTTTGATAATGCTTTGAAAACACTTAATTGAAGGTGTGCTTTTACAGGTGAAAAAATAAGCTAGGCTGACATACTGTTGAGAAATATATACATTTACACCAAATTAACAAACACCCCGGCTACTTCCTAACAAATAGAGATGCCGCTGAGTTAATGTACCCTTCTCACAATTTAGAATAAAGCTATTGAGATTACAGTATACACTTTTCAAAATGGTATATATCATTTTAATACCTAAAAATAACCTTAGTTGAAATGCTAAATCTGATAAGTAAAACAGAAATATAAAAATGTAATAAGCTCTACACAGACAGCAAGTGAGGTAAGGAAGGACATTTTCTACCCATCTTCCAACTCAAGGCAGTGAGTGCAGCCTCCAAAATCCTCCCAATGCGAGGGTAGGCTCTAAAATTCTCCCCATGTGAGCGCAGCCTCCAAAATCCTCCCCATGCACATAACTCCTATTGTTAGACACCGGCCACTTTGCTTTCACAGTCCAGAGATCAAACCAGCGGCCATGTTCCCAGAGGAACAAATGTCTTCGCATGCTGGGCAGTTGGGCCGGTGTTGGTGTGAACACAGATATAACGCTGACAGGAAGCAGAGGCAGTCAGTTGGAGAGCCAATTATGGGCAGAGCTGCAGGAGAAGGTTTAGAAACACCAGTGTTTCTGTGTTGCGCCACTCTAGGGTACATGATTAACTTCTAAAAAAGTCCCTGAAAGTTAGCCAGCCTTTTGTTAGTGGCAGTGAAACAGTGTGTTGGAAAGTTGGGGTTGGCACTGCCCAAAGACACCAGACTGGCACAACAACAACAACCAGACAACCAGTTACGAACCAACCAACCAGAGTGCTTGTTTTGTTGTTCCCCGAACTGACTGTATTACCACATTCTTCAGGCTTTTAATGGTTCTTATTTTTTCACATTTGGTTAAGTTTTAGTGTGCTTCAGCGTATCAGTGAGAAAATGCAGGTTATGAGGCCTCTCCTGAAGCCACGACTTGGAGGGAGGCATTCTCCTCCAGTAGAGTTAGGAGGAATTCAAGTTGACCCATCCAAAGAAAATAGCTCCGCTTTATGGGAAGAACTAATTACAGGACATTGCCATCTGAATGGAGGTTGAAGGAGCAAGTTAATTAACTGGCCTCCAGAAAACAGAAAACCCTGCTTCGCCTCTGTTAGTTCGATTTTCCACACAAAATAATTTAGCAAGTAAGCAAGGGATCATCAAGACTTTGCTCTGACAGTTTATATTTAAACAAAAAAAGAAAACATGAGGGATTGAGAGAAGTAATTCCCTGCTGGTCAATCTCCCTTGGTATCAAAATAAGGAGTGTCCACGTGGACCGGCTCCTCCTCTATAACATTGTGATGATGGCAAAGAGGGATTAACAGTGACCAACAGTCTTTTAACTACCCATGGCTACCAGCCCTCTGACACTAGCTGTATTTAAAAAGTTCCTTTCAATCCATCTGTCTCTCCTTTCTTCACCTGACTTGCTCAAGAGATTCGCTTTATCTTAAAGGTCATTTCATTCAGCCGGGCACCAAACAGAACTGAATATAACTGTCCCGATCTTTTGCCTCAGAGCAGAATTCATGCTTGAGTTGCCTCAAATAAAACAGGTCCCCAGCTAGCTAGCCGGCAGCAGAGAGAGAGAGAACTCTAACGGAGCTCAGAGCAGATCTATTGAAACAGCTCCATGTATCATACAGTTCCACTTACAACAGAACATTTCCATTTAATGACACCAAACATATTAACCCTGGTCAGCACCCAATTACTCAGAATAAATGAATTATCTGCTCCGCCATGTAATTTGGAAATGTTGTCAGGCAATGTGAGCCAGGCCGACGCAGAGGGAGGTCCCCCTTTTTTCATTTGGTTAATCCAGCTCTCATTAAATCCCAGGCCTCGTGGGTTATTTCAAATCCATTAACTTTGAATACAGGTGATTCCTTCATTCCCGTCCGCCCATTCAAACAGAAGGGAACACCGAGATTCCCTGTCTGTCAGGGGCTGTTGTTAGGGGTGTAGAATGACACGAACAAACTGATTTGATGAGCTTTTTCCTCCCAGTTCAGCACTCAATCAAACAAACTGGCTGGGCAGTGAACAGAACACCATTCATATTTAATTACAGGCTTCTAACATCTCCCTCAGATAGCATTACACCACCCAGGCCTATACCAGTCATGTTGCTATCAAATACTGTACATGGAAAAAAAGTTATTGGAAGTTTGTGAGATGTTTACAAAAACAAATGCCTTAATTAACTATCCTTCAAGACACACAGAAATGTCTCTCCCTGACACACACATATCTTATTCTATACCTCATACTGATGTGTGTACAAAGTAACAATGTTTCAGTTGCAGCGCCGAGCCAGCAGCTCCCATCTCACATTTAATGGCATGTAAATAACACCAGGTGGTGAATATTAAGTATCTAACATGTGTCACATGACCCAGCACTCTGTGGGTGTAAAGTCCCTGCTGGCCTCCTAGGCAATGATAGTAGAGGGTGATTTAACTGGTGAACCTGTTACACTCTGAGTCACAGCATATATTCTACACTGTAGACTAGAACATGGGCAGCTAGTTTAGACCATACAGCATGGACTGACAGATAGGGTATCAACTGTGATGCAGTAGAGACATCCAATGAGCATGAACACACAATGAATGTGTAAACATACTATTACATACTTGTCGTGGATACACGCTCGCACTCAGGCACGCATGCATTCACACACACACACACACACACACACACACACACACACACACACACACACACACACACACACACACACACACACACACACACACACACACACACACACACGTACAAGTGCACACACAATACTGTAAGTGTATTCTGGCATAAAAACCCAGGTTGGCGCCTGTCACTCAACAAGGTCCTGGAATATGCACGGGGTCCATCGACAGGACGGGCGTCCACATCGATGCCTGACAAACCTCCAGGCACCAGGCTGTAATTGGAACGGCTTAATCCTCAGATCAAGACAGACTCATTGACAACCTAGGGGGTTGGCCGGTCCCAGCAGTGTCTTATTAGTGGAGGGAGCAGCCCGCCTCTGTGGTTGAGGCAGTGGTGATGTCATCACTACTAGACAAACAACACAACCCTAAAAGAAGCACTCCACATTCTACACAGTATAGTATGGTGAACTATATCTCTATCATGTACCAGCTGTTCCAGTATGTGTATGTGTGTCTGTGTGTGTGTACATGCATCATATCCTCTTTAATTGGCCATCCTGTGTATCCTGTGTGAGTCTCTGCTCTGTTTGGTGCCATGGATGGCCTGGCCTATGCAGTATCATGGAGAAGAAGTGAAACATCAGCCTCATGACTTTAACACACTGGGGCAAGCCTCCTCTTAACAGTCTACTGAAGGCCATCTGAGGAGTCGCTCACTCAGGATAAACACACCTTACCTCTAGCATCACTCTGAGCAGACAGCCAGTAGACAGCCTCTCAGACCTCCCTGCCTCAAAAGAAATAGCCACTACTCTCTCTTGAAATTGCCCCACATCCCTTCCCCTCACCTCCCAGATAGGTAATCTGCTCTCTGGTAAAAGGGAGTAGAGGAGAGCCATGTAGCAAAGGCCTACTGTGACATGTTCTTGGCAGGGTCTCACAGTTTGGCTCCAAATCCTATTTTCAGGAGCCAAGTTGCACCAAAAAACTGCACAGTGTTCATTTGTAACCATTGTGAGTGCCTGGGATCGCCTGTCACTGAGCATATCAGAGGGCTGTCTATGAAGTGAAACACACAGACTCATATACACTAGAGAAACAGGACAATTGGGTGGTTGCTGCTACCTAACATTTCAAATAGCAAATTGTTAATCAGTGAAGTACAACCTGTCTTAAAAAGTCAATAAAAAGGTGGGAATGACAAAACTATTCATGTAAAACTACCCACAGAGAAGTAAGCAATGGAAACACACATCATGTAGTTAGTTCAACCACTACAGCTGCCCTGTAACCAACAACAACCAAGCAGTGCTGATGTGGTCCATTGGTAATGCAGCCAGGACCAAAACTAAACAAAACACATCCCCAAATAGATAAAGATAAGAAATATAATGTTACACGGAAAACACAATATGTCCCTTTTCTAAAAGAAAGCGCAGTCTTTGGCAGAACCCGGGTGGCGGGAGAAACATCCTCTCCATACAGAACTTGATATTAGTGAGGGTGATTCCTGGATATTGTTAGCTGTGTGGCCTTTTTAGATGGACGGAGGGAGTTGGGATGAAGGAGCTGTTTCATTTACAGGGAACGAACAGGAGGTATCGCCTTCCCTTTGCTGTTAGAGTTCATTCAGCTAACACACTGCGTTATTATTGGTTTTGAATTGAAATGTTAATTTTGGGAACTAGGCAACTGTGACTGCCTGAGAGCTCTGTGTTCATTTCTCATTTTTCAGTCTGTCTGTAAACTAAAGGACAGTCTGTCTTCATGTTAATGGTTAACCCCCAACTCTCCATGCTACATTTAAACTCAACACAGGGAGGGACTGAGGCCTAGCCTATACCAGTGTGTCTACACTGCAACCAGTCAGAGGTCTCACCAGCATTTGTCTAAAAACTAGACCCAGTGGGAACCTGTGGGATCCTAGATCCTGCTTGGCATAATAGGAGGTTGGCTGTGCAGCACAAACAGATTTGTGGCCAGGCTAGAGGTCCAGGGCTGGCCAGTGGACAGTGGGTGTAGCAGGGCTCCAGGCGCTACTCCTACACTCTGGAGCTGGGCAGTCTGGAGCTGGGCAGTGAAGCTCCGGGGCTGGGCAGTGAAGCTCCGGGGCTGGGCAGTGAAGCTCCGGGGCTGGGCAGTGAAGCTCCGGGGCTGGACTGTGAATGCAGTGAACAGTGGGTGTAGCAGAGATTTGGGGCTGGACAGTGGAGACAGTGGGAACACAGACATGGGTTGTGGTTCATAAACTCTGAGGAAGGAGTCACTATTGATCTGGAGTCTACAGGTCTACAGAGAAACAGATATATTCCAGTGGCTTGTGTATGGCGTGGTGCAGTCAGCGGGTCAGACTCAGCACAATACTGCTGTACACAGAAAGAGGGAGAGAGGAGAGAAGAGAAAGGAGAGAGGAATGAGGAGAGATGAGAGAGAGAGAGAGACTCAGTAGAGAAATGAGTGCATCAGCAAGCAGGCCTTCCAGGGAGATCTATATGACAGGAATTAAACGGCATAATCAAATTGTTTGCGGAACCATTTAGCATTCTCCCTGCCTGCCGCCCTGCCCCGGGGATAAACTGACCACTGGAGACCGGCCATCCAAGCGTCCTCAGCAGTAACAAAGTAGAGCAATAACTAACAGCAATTAAAGGAATATTGATGGCCTGTGACACACAGCATCCTGAAATGTTTTATTTGGTCAAGTAGCTACAATAATTAAGTATATGAGGGTCAGTCAATTTAATCTGGTCTTTTTATATGAGCCATTATTGAGTAAACTGGCCAAGGCTTCAGAGAGTCCTTATTGCTGACCAACTGTCTGATCATTCCATACTGCATGAGGTGTAGTCTCATCATGCCATAGTGTATGAGGTGTAGTCTCATCATGCCATAGTGTATGAGGTGTAGTCTCATCATGCCATGGTGTATGAGGTGTAGTCTCATCATGCCATAGTGTATGAGGTGTAGTCTCATCATGCCATAGTGTATGAGGTGTAGTCTCATCATGCCATAGTGTATGAGGTGTAGTCTCATCATGCCATAGTGTATGAGGTGTATTATCATCATGCCATAGTGTATGAGGTATAGTCTCATCATGTCATAGTGTATGAGGTGTAGTCTCATCATGCCATAGTGTATGAGGTGTAGTCTCATCAGGCCATAGTGTATGAGGTGTAGTCTCATCATGCCATAGTGTATGAGATGTGGTCTCATCATGCCAGAGTGTATGAGGTGTAGTCTCATCATGCCATAGTGTATGAGGTGTAGTCTCATCATGCCATAGTGTATGAGGTGTAGTCTCATCATGCCATAGTGTATGAGGTATAGTCTCATCATGCCATAGTGTATGAGGTGTAGTCTCATCATGCCATAGTGTATGAGGTATAGTCTCATCATGCCATAGTGTATGAGGTGTAGTCTCATCATGCCATAGTGTATGAGATGTAGTCTCATCATGCCATAGTGTATGAGGTGTAGTCTCATCATGCCATAGTGTATGAGGTGTAGTCTCATCATGCCATAGTGTATGAGGTGTAGTCTCATCATGCCATGGTGTATGAGGTGTAGTCTCATCATGCCATAGTGTATGAGGTGTAGTCTCATCATGCCATAGTGTATGAGGTGTAGTCTCATCATGCCATAGTGTATGAGGTGTAGTCTCATCATGCCATACTGCATGAGGTGTAGTCTCATCATGCCATAGTGTATGAGGTGTAGTCTCATCATGCCATAGTGTATGAGGTGTAGTATCATCATGCCATAGTGTATGAGGTGTAGTCTCATCATGCCATAGTGTATGAGGTGTAGTCTCATCATGCCATAGTGTATGAGGTGTAGTCTCATCATGCCATAGTGTATGAGGTGTAGTCTCATCATGCCATAGTGTATGAGGTGTATTATCATCATGCCATAGTGTATGAGGTGTAGTCTCATCATGTCATAGTGTATGAGGTGTAGTCTCATCATGCCATAGTGTATGAGGTGTAGTCTCATCAGGCCATAGTGTATGAGGTGTAGTCTCATCATGCCATAGTGTATGAGATGTGGTCTCATCATGCCAGAGTGTATGAGGTGTAGTCTCATCATGCCATAGTGTATGAGGTGTAGTCTCATCATGCCATAGTGTATGAGGTATAGTCTCATCATGCCATAGTGTATGAGGTGTAGTCTCATCAGGCCATAATGTATGAGGTGTAGTCTCATCATGCCATAGTGTATGAGGTGTAGTCTCATCATGCCATAGTGTATGAGGTGTAGTCTCATCATGCCATAGTGTATGAGGTGTAGTCTCATCATGCCATAGTGTATGAGGTATAGTCTCATCATGCCATAGTGTATGAGGTGTAGTCTCATCATGCCATAGTGTATGAGGTGTAGTCTCATCATGCCATAGTGTATGAGGTATAGTCTCATCATGCCATAGTGTATGAGGTGTAGTCTCATCATGCCATAGTGTATGAGATGTAGTCTCATCATGCCATAGTGTATGAGGTGTAGTCTCATCATGCCATAGTGTATGAGGTGTATTATCATCATGCCATAGTGTATGAGGTGTAGTCTCATCATGCCATAGTGTATGAGGTATAGTCTCATCATGCCATAGTGTATGAGGTGTAGTCTCATCAGGCCATAGTGTATGAGGTGTAGTCTCATCATGCCATAGTGTATGAGATGTGGTCTCATCATGCCAGAGTGTATGAGGTGTAGTCTCATCATGCCATAGTGTATGAGGTGTAGTCTCATCATGCCATAGTGTATGAGGTGTAGTCTCATCATGCCATAGTGTATGAGGTGTAGTCTCATCATGCCATAGTGTATGAGGTGTAGTCTCATCATGCCATAGTGTATGAGGTGTAGTCTCATCATGCCATAGTGTATGAGGTGTAGTCTCATCAGGCCATAGTGTATGAGGTGTAGTCTCATCATGCCATAGTGTATGAGGTGTAGTCTCATCATGTCATAGTGTATGAGGTGTAGTCTCATCATGCCATAGTGTATGAGGTGTAGTCTCATCATGCCATAGTGTATGAGGTGTATTATCATCATGTCATAGTGTATGAGGTGTAGTCTCATCATGCCATAGTGTATGAGGTGTAGTCTCATCATGCCATAGTGTATGAGGTGTAGTCTCATCATGCCATAGTGTATGAGGTGTAGTCTCATCATGCCATAGTGTATGAGGTGTAGTCTCATCATGTCATAGTGTATGAGGTGTAATCTCATCATGCCATAGTGTATGAGGTGTAGTCTCATCATGCCATAGTGTATGAGGTGTAGTCTCATCATGCCATAGTGTATGAGGTGTAGTCTCATCATGTCATAGTGTATGAGGTGTAATCTCATCATGCCATGGTGTATGAGGTGTAGTCTCATCATGCCATAGTGTATGAGGTGTATTATCATCATGCCATAGTGTATGAGATGTAGTCTCATCATGCCAGAGTGTATGAGGTGTAGTCTCATCATGCCACAGTGTATGAGGTGTAGTCTCATCATGCCATAGTGTATGAGATGTAGTCTCATCATGCCATAGTGTATGAGGTGTAGTCTCATCATGTCATAGTGTATGAGGTGTAGTCTCATCATGCCATAGTGTATGAGGTGTAGTCTCATCATGCCATAGTGGATTAGGTGTAGTCTCATCATGCCATAGTGTATGAGGTGTAGTCTCATCATGCCATAGTGTATGAGGTGTAGTCTCATCATGCAATAGTGTATGAGGTATAGTCTCATCATGCCATAGTGTATGAGGTGTAGTCTCATCATGCCATAGTGTATGAGGTGTAGTCTCATCATGCCATAATGTATGAGGTATAGTCTCATCATGCCATAGTGTATGAGGTGTAGTCTCATCATGCCATAGTGTATGAGGTGTAGTCTCATCATGCCATAGTGTATGAGGTGTAGTCTCATCATGCCATAGTGTATGAGGTATAGTCTCATCATGCCATAGTGTATGAGGTGTAGTCTCATCATGCCATAGTGTATGAGGTGTAGCCTCATCATGCCATAGTGTATGAGGTGTTGTCTCATCATGCCATAGTGTATGAGGTGTAGTCTCATCATGTCATAGTGTATGAGGTGTAGTCTCATCATGCCATAGTGTATGAGGTGTAGTCTCATCATGTCATAGTGTATGAGGTGTAGTCTCATCATGCCATAGTGTATGAGGTGTAGTCTCATCATGCCATAGTGTATGGGGTGTAGTCTCATCATGCCATAGTGTATGAGGTGTAGTCTCATCATGCCATAGTGTATGAGATGTAGTCTCATCATGCCATAGTGTATGAGGTGTAGTCTCATCATGCCATACTGTATGAAGTGTAGTCTCATGCCATAGTGTATGCTGATGTATCATCATGACCCAGCCAAAATACACTATTACAATACAATCATCTCTCTACACTATTACAATACAAACATCTCTCTACACTATTACAATACAAACATATCTCTACATTATTACAATACAAACATCTCTCTACACTATTACAATACAAACATCTCTCTACACTATTAAAATACAAACATCTCTCTACACTATTACAATACAAACATCTCTCTACACTATTAAAATACAAACATCTCTCTACATTATTACAATACAAACATCTCTCTACACTATTACAATACAAACATCTCTCTACACTATTACAATACAAACATCTCCCTACACTATTACAATACAAACATATCTCTACACTATTACAATTCAAACATCTCCCTACACTATTACAATACAAACATCTCTCTACACTATTACAATTCAAACATCTCCCTACACTATTACAATACAAACATCTCTCTACACTATTACAATACAAACATCTCCCTACACTATTACAATACAAACATATCTCTACACTATTACAATTCAAACATCTCCCTACACTATTACAATACAAACATCTCTCTACACTATTACAATACAAACATCTCTCTACACTATTACAATACAAACATCTCTCTACACTATTAAAATACAAACATCTCTCTAGATTATTACAATACAAACATCTCTCTACACTATTACAATACAAACATCTCTCTACACTATTACAATTCAAACATCTCCCTACACTATTACAATACAAACATATCTCTACACTATTACAATTCAAACATCTCCCTACACTATTACAATACAAACATCTCTCTACACTATTACAATACAAACATCTCCCTACACTATTACAATACAAACATCTCTCTACACTATTACAATACAAACATCTCTCTACACTATTACAATACAAACATCTCCCTACACTATTACAATACAAACATCTCTCTACACTATTACAATTCAAACATCTCTCTAACATCTCATACTTGAAGAAACTAGCACCACAAATAATTACATAGGCTGTAACATTTTCCTGAACGTGGTCTTAAAAACATTAGCTGAATTAAAGTAATGAATGTGGATACGTTTAAAACCTCCTGCCTTTGATTAAGTTCAGGCAGTGGTAAAAAATAAACAGGACAATTTTAGTCCCTTCTCTGATTGATTAAACATTAACCAACACGATGTGGGATATTTCCAGCTCATCACAGGTGTTATGGACTAACCTGGCCATACAGACCAAATACATATTTTCCAATACTCAGTTACACTTTTCACTGAGGAAGTACATTTTAGTCACTTAGCAGATGCTCTTATCCAGAGCAACTAGGGTTAAGTGCCTTTTTCAAGGGCACGTCGACAGGTTTTTCACCTAGTAAGCTCAGGGATTCAAACCAGCAACCTTCCAGTTACTGGCCAACACTCTTAACCGCTAGGCTACCGGCCTGTGGCATTGCGTTGTGTGGCAAAACTGCACATTTTAGAGTGGCCTTTTATTGCCCCCAGCACAAGATTAACCTGTGTAATGATCATGCTGTTTAATCAGCTTCTTGATATGCCACATCTGTCAGGTGGATGGATTATCTTGGCAAAGGAGAAATGCAGGGATGTACAGGGATGTAAACAAATTTGTGTACAAAACGTGAGAGAAATAATATTTTGTGCGTATGGAACATTTCTGGGATCTTTTATTTCAGCTCATGAAACATGGGACCGACACTTCACATCTTGTGTTTATATTTTTGTTCAGTGTACATACAGGAGGACAACACAAAACACTAGAACATGTTCTGTTTTGACCAAACTTCAATAGCTTCAGGGTTGTACTAGCGCATCAGCTGTCACCGTGTGATGTGCTTGTAGGGGCTTACCACTGCACAGGTACCCTTTTCACTTCCAGGCAGAAAATGACACATTCAATAAACTCAAGTATCTTGGTCAAGTGTCAATGGCATCAAACACACCTGACAAGTGACTGAAGTCTTCCGCACGAACATCGAAGCCATCCTGTCATAATATTTTATCATTTCAAAATCGTTATCTCTCTTTGATACATCGAACCACTGCCTTGCTGGCATGCTTTGGCACTGTGAAAAACAGGAAAGTAAAAATGTTTGTCGAGGGTTGTGGGACTTAGATGGTGATGAGGAAATCTAATCTGTGAGATGACATTAACAGAGAGTGTCAACGAGCCTGTGTGTGTCTAAGCCCTCTAGCAGACAGTGGTGGCTAGGGTTACCAACCGTAATTCTGACGGTGAAAGGGACACAATCAGCCTACTTAATCTCAAAGAGCTAGTCTCTTAAAGAAAAGAAAGATGATCTGTCTCCGTTCTACTGTATAAAACAAACGTACATGTGACATATCTTACAATGGAAGCAAACGTACATGAAATTAAAAACGCAGATTGGAGAGATCATAAAGAAAGCCTGAATACAGTTTTCCCTTTATAAATAAAAGCAGGTTGTTTCTCCTCAAATCCCAGTCTTATAAACCTACCTGGCTTGAAAGACACAAACCCAGACAGCACACTTTTAAGAATTAGCATCACAAAGAAGTTAAATGTCTCTCCTTGCAATAAACCCCTCCTAAAATGGCCTGCAATTTCACTGGTGATGATAAACAGGGGGGGAGAGAGACAACAGAGGCCTTGTGGTAAGACAAGCCCTTACTGTACATTACAGCCATTAGCATCCCTGAAGGATCCTGTTGGATGGACGATGGGGAAACAGAGCATTGTGGTGGCTGTGCTATGCATGAGTGGCTTATTAAAGAATACCCAAAGAGCCTCCCAGTCCCTCCTCTCCTCCAGTCTAGTCTGACTAACCCAGTCTTCCTGCCCTCCCCAAGAGGACCCCACATTAGTGCTCCCACCTGTTTGTCTGGGGACTCCCTGGACACAATAGGTCATGAAATGCAATCTCTCTTTCTTACCACACAAAAGGAAAGAGAGTGGATGAACTGCAAGCTAAATTACCTTCACGTTTGGATAGTCCCCAGAATCGCTCTACCATTAAAATAAACTATGCAGATACTATATTTTACAACTACATGAGCCCAAGAGGATTACTTAAATGTAGAACAAACACAAAGGGTAAATGAAAAGTGTTAGAACTGGGTGGATAGTGGATATTTCATTGTGAGTGTAACACAGGGCAAAGAAATCCTGCTTAATGTTTGTACTCACAATCTGGAAGTCTTGTCTCCCAACCAGCTGTGTACACGCTGTAGACTGTCACTGTTTTTTCCACAGGAAACCAAATCCATGAGAACCATCAGAGGAGAAGAGAGGGGGAGACATACTGGAGCTGAAGAGGAGAAGAGAGGGGGAGACATACTGGAGCTGAAGAGGAGAAGAGAGGGGGTGTAACGACTTTCGTTGGTGGAAGGAGAGGAGGACCAAAATGCAGCGTGGTACGTATCCATAATAACTTTTAATGAGAATGAATACAAAATACAAAAAGAACAAGAGAATCAAAATGAAAACCGAAACAGTCCCGAATGGTGAAAACACTAAAACGGAAAGCAATCACCCACGACCCATAGTGGGAAAACAGGCTACCTAAGTATGATTCTCAATCAGAGACAACGATCGACACCTGCCTCTGATTGAGAACCATACTAGGCCAAACACATGAAAATACAACGTATAGAACAAAACATAGAAAAACAATATAGAATGCCCACCCCAACTCACGCCCTGACCAAACTAAAATAAAGACATAAAAAAGGAACTAAGGTCAGAACGTGACAGTACCCCCCCCCAAAGGTGCGGACTCCGGCCGCAAAACCTGAACCTATAGGGGAGGGTCTGGGTGGGCATTTACCGAGGTGGCGGCTCTGAAGCGGGACGTGGACCCCACTCCACCATAGTCTCGGCCCACTTATGTGGCACCTTAGAAGTGGCGAACATCGCCAAAGACCCCGGATTGGAGACCCTAGTAGAGGGCACCACTGGACCGAGGAGCGCCTCTGGACTGAGGGGCGCCTCTGGGCTGACGGGCGACTCTGGACTGACGGGCGACTCTGGCAGCTCCGGACAGGAGGGCGACTCTGGCAGCTCCGGACAGGCGGCGACTCTGGCAGCTCCGGACAGGCGGGCGACTCTGGCAGCTCCGGACAGGCGGGCGACTCTGGCAGCTCCGGACAGGCGGGCGACTCTGGCAGCTCCGGACAGGCGGGCGACTCTGGCAGCTCCGGACAGGCGGGCGACTCTGGCAGCTCCTGACAGACGGGCGGCTCTGGCAGCTCCTGACAGACGGGCGGCTCTGGCAGCTCCTGACAGACGGGCGGCTCTGGCAGCTCCGGACAGGGGGGCGACTCTGGCAGCTCCGGACAGGGGGGCGACTCTGGCAGCTCCGGACAGGGGGGCGACTCTGGCAGCTCCGGACAGGAGGGCGACTCTGGCAGCTCCTGACTGACGGGCGGCTCTGGCAGAACCCACCAGGCTGGGGAGACCTACAGGAGGCCTGGTGCGTGGAGGAGGCACCGGATGGACCGGGCTGTGGGGGAGCACTGGAGCTCTGGTGCGCAGCCTTGGCACCACTCCTCCAGGCTGGATGTCCATTTTAGCCCGGCCCCTCCAGAGTGCAGGCACAGGTTGAACCGGGCTGTGAGTGAGCACTGGAGATCTGGTGCATACCACTCGCACCTCTCCCATAGGCTCAATGCCCACATTCGTCCGGCACGAGCGGAGTGCAGGCATAGGACGCACTGCACCCTCCCAGCGTACCGGAGACCAGACACGCTGAGTTGGCACAACACGCCCTGGCTGGATGCCCACTATCGCATGGCGCTTGCGGGGGGCTGACCTATAGCGCTCCGGGCTATGAACACATACTGGCGACACCGTGCGCTTAACCGCATAACACGGTGCCTGACCAGTAACACGCTGCTTACGATAAGCACGAGGAGTGGGCTCAGGTCTCCAACCTGACTCTGCCACACTCCCCATGTGCCGCCCCCCAAAAAATGTTGGGGCTGCCTCTCGTGCCTGTCGCGCTGCCGTGCTACCTCCTCATATCGCCGCCGCTCAGCTTTCGCTGCCTCTAGTTCTTCCTTGGGGCGGCGATATTCCCCAGCCTGTGCCCAGGGTCCCTTACCATCTAGTATCTCCTCCCATGTCCATGAGTCCAGAATCCTCTGCTCCTGTTTACCACGCTGCTTAGTCCTTGGTTGGTGGGTAGTTCTGTAACGACTTTCGTTGGTGGAAGGAGAGGAGGACCAAAATGCAGCGTGGTACGTATCCATAACAACTTTTAATGAGAATGAATACAAAATACAAAAAGAACAAGAGAATCAAAATGAAAACCGAAACAGTCCCGAATGGTGAAAACACTAAAACGGAAAACAATCACCCACCACCCATAGTGGGAAAACAGGCTACCTAAGTATGATTCTCAATCAGAGTCAATGATCGACACCTGCCTCTGATTGAGAACCATACTAGGCCAAACACATAGAAATACAAGGTATAGAACAAAACATAGAAAAACAACATAAAATGCCCACCCCAACTCACGCCCTGACCAAACTAAAATAAAGACATAAAAAAGAAACTATGGTCAGAACATGACAGGGGGAGACATACTGGAGCTGAAGAGGAGAAGAGAAGAGATTTAAAAGCATACTCTAATGAGCTGATAGTCAGAGAATATTACTTTTCTTTTTTTTCCACTAATCTATTCACTCAATGATGAGTATGATTTCCAATGAATTTTTTAAGTGTATATTACATATGATAAAAAAGACCTGAAACTTGACACTCACTTGAGAGTCACTCTAGGAAGCTCCTTTTAGAGGCCCTTAGCGGCAGACCTGTCACCTGGCTGGTATTGATTGACAGGTGTAGGCTGCGATGCAGGTGTGGCTCGGTGGCCGTGTGTCCTGGGGCCGTGGAGCGTGGCTCAGCGTGGCTCACCATTGTTCTTTGCAGATCTTAGATCACCCAGAGCCAGGCCAGAGACTCAGTGGGGAGTCCCGGCTCCACACCATACCAGGCTCTCCACACCACCAGGCCCCAGGCCACAGTTTGTATCGACTCGACAGGCCTGACAGCCCAGGATGGGACAGTGAAGAAGGGGGGCTTTGGAGTACACAGGTCTGTGGAGCATAATCCAAATTTCATTGAGAGGTTGGGTAGGGACTGTATGGAAGAAACACTGCATGAGTTCAAGTCCATAAAATATGTCTGATGGATTATAGAATTAAAGAGGTGTTTGCTCCCTTGCTATTTATACTTTCATAACTAAAATTGCAAAAAAAAGAAAAAAGAAAAAGCAAATGACAAGTTATACATTTGCCAAATTATAGAGCACAGACTTTACTGTAGAGACACTAAAACTAAAGGAACAATAAAGTTACTTTGCTAATGTGTCCCATCCTCCCCTTCAGACATTACCACCTTAAACCAGTTAGGTCCATTAGACAACAACACTAAAGCAGCATGTTATTAAGGCTGCAAAACAAACATCAATACCCGTAGTGGTGGAAACGAGACAGATCTACATCTTCCATAAGAACGTTATAGAAGATGCACATGTGCATGAGTGTGAATTAAAAAGTGTGTATTCATCTTATTCTATCACACTGGACAGTGGCATGGAGACACACTCCAAAAGCCTGTCTGTCAGAGAGCCACATGGGCAGACTAGGGGCAGCCCCACTCAGCCTGTAGAGATTGTGTTTCACCATGTTTCACCCCAGTCTTCCTGTGGTGCTGTGTTGTGAAGCAGAAAGCCACTACTGGGAGGCACAGTGGAAGAGATCAATTCTACACATTCCTGCCACCTGAGATTCAAGTGTTTCTGTAATGCTGCACAGCTCAATCAATACTTAACAAAACCTAGTAGGGCTGTTGCCTGCTGCACGCCTGGGGGAAAAGGCCCTCCACCACACATCACTAGGACCACTCACTGAGGGTTTGTTACACAACTAAAAGCATGTGTCTATTTCAATATTTCTCCTCGTTGTATCCTTTTTCTCTCCTTTGATTACACAAGCGGAGCTGCTCCACATGCTTATCCCACCATTTTTCATTCTCCTAAATCCCTGGCCAGGCTCTCGAGTTAAGGCTGGGTTCTTTTTTATGATTATGTAATTAGCAATCATTGATGGTTTGCTCCCTAGTATCTGGGCTCTCAAGCCTCTCTGAAGATTTGATCTTTCTTTAAATAGCTGAATTAAAATGATATATACATTAAAAGGAAATATTCCTGAAATTAAAAATACCATTGTTTTCAACACATTTTCCTTGGTGCATTGCAGCATTTCAGAGCTTTGGACTGTCATCAAGAACATAGACTATACCCTACTGCAATCAGAGTAGTTTATCCACCTTGAGGCTGAGTGAAAACAAGCACACTGTATCACATCAAACACTTCATTACCACTACATGCACAACAGTGATACAGTGAACTATAGCCACACACTATAGCCACACATATAGGCATATAACTCATGTTTGAAGCTCCACCAGTTCAAAGTTTGATTGAATTTAAGTAATTCCAGCTCTTAAAATAAAAACCATAATATCCATCCACTATTACATGCATTTGAAAATTGTATCTATTGGTTTTATGAAGAATTAGGAATGATTTAATATGGTTGAATATGGTTTAAACAAACAAATTGTTCTCTATGTCGTGGCAATTTTACCATTAGTATTATTGCTATTATTATTATTATTATTATTAGTTCATTATAGTTAATTATAATCATTATTATTATTTTTTAAATATGGTGCTTCTGGATGGAGATTGAACCAACTATAGTTATAGTATAACATATATTATGAAATTCGTGTTAATACATCTTAAGAAAACTTTTTTCCTGCATAGTTTTACAGGCCCACTAAAGGTTACAAACGAAATATTAAATAACTTCCATTCTACATCAAAGTGTATGGGGCTAAATCTACGACTGATTAAATGGGCAGATCAGGTATCATTAGTCAAACTATAATCATAAACTGCTATATCAATAAATGTCACATTTACAAGACAAAAAAATCCGATATTATCCTACACCTCATTTCCTTGTTTACTTTTCTAAGACAAATCACTAACCAAATCACCGAGCACCGAGATCAGGACGGAGTCAGGTATTCTGACTCTTTAATAAAAGAATCCGGAAGCTGATGCACTGTACGAACAACTCTCTATCATCACCAGATGTGACCGTCAAAGGGAAAACAGGCACGGGGGGCAGGGATCTCATCGTCGGTCCCGCAAGGATAATTTAGCGTCGAGATCTTGTAAATATTGGGGAATCTAGCCAGCTATAAAATCCCGAAGAGGAGGGGAGAGAGAGCAGCGGGGAGAGAGGATGCGGAGCTCAAATGAACAGGTCCTGTATTGCAGGATGTGCAATGATGTGTTAAATTAAATGCAGCTGTGAAAAGCAAAAGGGGAAAATAGGCCTCCAATGTCATCAACCGTTCCATCAACTGTCCACGTGGTCTTTCTGGCGATATGTCCCCTGCTCTAGTTTTGTGAGGCGTTACACAGAAAGTAACAATGCAGCCTGTTTTAGCACACTAGTTCAAAACAACAATTCATATTTTCTATCACCAAATATCCAAATGCGTCATGACACATTGTATGCCTAAATTGGCTAATTTAGCGACAGTTTTAGAATGTTGGTGTTCACTTTGATGTAATTTATAAGGCCTATTCTGGCCATCATCAAGAATATAATTATTATTTTTACATTTGAACGAAACGTGGTCTGCAATCTGCATAGGCATACAGCCCGGACATCCCAATTATTTCCATTCACTTCGTTTCTAATTTCACTCCGGTGAAACATGGATTAAAATGTATGATGATTAACAGAGAGTTACCCTAGGCCTAGACGGTGACGACGAGTCTTCTAAATCCATCACATCAAGCCTTTGAAAGACAAGAGGTTTTCGGGACCGGTCGATTCTTTAATTAAAGATTCAATGGACTGACAACAGCAGGAATGATGAACTAAGAAATGTGACTTCTGCTATCGGATAATTTTTTATGACCGATCAACACAACCCAGGTGTCCTCATTGATTACGTTTACATCCGAACTCAGATTGTTTGACACAATCATGCAAATCACTTTTAAATTATTTTAGAAAAAATAGGCTGCTTCACAACAAGTGCCAGTCGAAAATGAGAGGGGAGATACATTAATTGACCAGTGATGTAGATCCATGATACAGTATTATTTCATAAGTGCATATTTAAACTCAAATTTAAAAGTTCAAACCACAAAAAAATATTTGATCCCTCAAATAACATGAAAAGACCACATTTCAAAAGTGAAAACCCTCCAATTATTCCAACCCCCCCATTATCTCCAATCATAAAGCATACATAAAAGAAAGAAACAAAAGAGAATGAAGAGACACAAACACTCATGATTTTCTTTTGGAAAACGGATGTATTTGAATAATAGAGTAAAGAATGACAGTATCTTAGTTGTTAGTAGGTATTAAAGTGTAGAGAAACTGGACCCATAAAGATCTTCCAACTTTCCAGGAAAGTGCATGTAACAGTCCGAAGGTTGTCAAACCTAATATATATTTATATTTATAAAAACACTATCATTTGTCCCCTAGCCAAGATGGACTTTGTCTTATGAGCTTTATATGTACATTTTGTTGTGATGGAATTTCTAGTTCCCACGTCTCACATTATTTACATAGACGTCAACACATATGTTGCACTTGATGTCAATGAGGATGCTGAGGACATAGCAGCAATGTGGAAATCCAGCAGATGACCTATAGGAGAATCCCACCCACATGATTGGCTCTCTTCTCAGTTCAAACCAGGGAGTGGACCTCTCCGAATTCATCATCTCCTCTAACAACACAACTGTTTTGTGTTAAACTTAACACCAAAAAGCAACAAAACAAAAAAGATAAAGAAAAAAAATGGAACTATGGAAGAAAGAAAAAAAAGTACAATACATAGAATAACATTAATAAACAAAACAGGTTAGACCTACTGTAACTCTAAATAAACACTTGAAATGATCGAATGCTTGCTTTTTCCTTAAATAAAAGATCAACAGCGGTTGATAAGGAAAGGACTACAGTGTAATCATAGTCCCTTGCCTGAAGTCTCAATGATTATTTTCAAGGGGGAACGTTAATACACTTCTGTTAGACCATCTAGAGTAGATCAGTGTACATTATTTACAGCCATTCTGTTTCACTTATTACAGATCTAATGCATCACATGAACATCAACAATTGTGTTATATCTATATACTACAGACAAAAATAACTTAATGCCAAGGTAAAGATATGCTAAAGTTTCAAAAACTTACTTTCAGCTCATACCCATTCTGGCTGTAGAACAGAAAAAAACTAACCGTTAATGCTTCCACTTGGTTCCGAGCAAGGTTATAATCACTAATAAATAAGCTCCTTAAAACTATAACATGTTGTACATTGTACAAAAAAGCAACTTCTCTTCACACTCATGTTGGTAAAGTTTCAAAGGCAAGCCAAAGCCAAGTCACTCTTTGTCTTTGCCCTGTTCTCTTTCTCTTTTCTCTCACTATGTGTGTGTGTGTGTGTGTGTGTGTGTGTGTGTGTGTGTGTGTGTGTGTGTGTGTGTGTGTGTGTGTGTGTGTGTGTGTGTGTGTGTGTGTGTGTGTGTGTGTGTGTGTGTGTGTGTGTGTGTGTGTGTGTGTGTGTGTGTGTGCGTCTCTGAGTACATATGAGAGGGAAAAAGTATCTAGTTGGTGGCAATCTCTTTGTTGTCCTCCATGAAACGTGTGAATCGGAAGTGGGTCCCGTTCTCGGCATTGGCCATTTTCTCCAGGCCAGCCAGAGCGGCACTGGATTCTGTACTGTGCAGCTTCTCCAGGTTACCTGTGAGGCCGCCCACGGGTGAGCTGCCACCGTTTCCCATGCTCCCCGACAGAGACGGCAGGCCTCCGTTCTGGATGACAGAGATCTCGTTGGTCTTCATGGCCAGGCCGCTGGAGAAGGCTGCAGCGTACTGGTTCCAGAAGCTAGCCGGGTCTCTGTTGCCCAACCTAGATGCCATGTCCTTCTGGAAGATCTCTGGGAACTTGACAGGGTTGGTGCCCAGAAAGGCCATGGAGCCGTCTACAGAGAGCCGGCGGCCGCGTCTGGCAGGGGCGCTGTTCCACATGTGTGTGCCCATATGAACCTGGAGAGAGAAACAGAGATACAGAGAGAGGGAGAGAGAGAGAGAGAGGACGCAAATTAGAAATATTTCAAACTTGGCCATGACAAAGGCACATAGTAACAGATGATGCAATGGAAAAAATTATAATAATAAACAGCAAGTTAGTATTAAAATAGGTCAGCACCCTGGGTGCAGCAGGAGGATTGGTGCAGTGAGCTGTGAACGGCGTGGGGACGTGGACATGGTGTAACCATTTTATTATGGCTAGGATGAAATACTGCATTTAATCTGAAACCTTCATTCAAACGTCTCATGAGGGAGACCCTTGTGCTTTGGTTCAAATTGCAGTGCCCACTCTCATTGCCCTGGCCAGTATTACATCTGACGTTTACCCCTGCTATGCCCTTTCCCAACGAGGACAATGTATTTTTCTTCTTCTTTTGATCCTGAAAGGATGAGTCTTTTTAAATCAATGTAGAAACATGGAGGTGTCAGATACACAACTGATTGTGTTGTCTACAGTGATAACATGTTTTAAAATATCACTTGCTAGAAGTTATACATTATTTTAATAAAAACACACTACAAAATCATAGCATCAGCAAAATGTGAAATCTTGCTACAAATAATAAGGGTATTGTTTTTTTATATCATCAAGGGTGCTGATTACCCGGTAATTGCAATCTGGTTATACATTTGACAGTGCTTCCTAAATATTACGCCTTTCTATGTTTCGCCCCCTTGATTTCTCACAGTTGAGTGGTGTGATCACATTTGGCCCTTCAGTTCCTGTTTATCTCTGAGGTTTATCACCTTTTCCAAATGATCAAAGGGAAACTGGAATTTTCAAGGGGTAAACTCTGGAAAACTGAGGATGGTTGCCTCTGGTTGCCTCTAGTAACTGTAGTTAATGCTGTTAACTGAACCATTCCCAGCTGTGCTCTGCTGATCACATTCTCAGGTTTCTACCCAATAATCATATTAATGGAGTGATTCAACCTTTCCGCTGAGCTGGTTCTTTCATCAATTATAGAACATTACT
This sequence comes from Salvelinus alpinus, assembly GCF_045679555.1. Classification (NCBI taxonomy): domain Eukaryota; kingdom Metazoa; phylum Chordata; class Actinopteri; order Salmoniformes; family Salmonidae; genus Salvelinus; species Salvelinus alpinus. Next base: position 26,289,584 of record NC_092118.1, read on the forward strand.
GCCTCCGAATGGCACTGACATAACATACTTCAATTTGTTGCTCAAAGTTGTGGATCAAAATTCTGGTGATTTTTATACTCCTCCTATAGATATTCATGAATAAATATGTGAACATTTTCCAATTCCATTCATAATGTTTTTAAATATACAATTGCCCTGAGATATTGAATATGTGTGTATTTTACCTATTGTATTCATAATGTTTATAATCATACAATTACCTTGAGATTTCCTTTGGTGGTGAAAGCCCGACCACAGATGTGGCAGGCGAAGGGCTTCTCCCCAGTGTGGGTCCTCTCGTGTATCTGCAGAGCGCTGGAGGAGGAGAAGGTCTTCCCACAAGTGTTGCAGTAGTGCTGCTTGGGTGTCCGGCGTAGAGGTGCAGAGGCCGAGAGCACTGGGGATGTAGAGGCCGAGGTGGTCACCAGGCCGTGGGGCATGTTGCTTGCCATGTCCTTATGGTGATCCCGGTCCTGGTGGTCCCTGTGGTGTTCCCTGTGGTGTTCCCTGTGATGGTCGATGTGGTGGTCCCTGTGGTGGTCCCTGTGGTGGTCCTGGTGGTGGTGGAGGCCATGGAGGAAGCCGTTGACCTCTGATTTGATCATGGAGGACAGAGAGTTCACAGAGAGGAGGGAGGGGGTCGGACTGGAGGAGAGGCTGGTGTTAGAGGGTTCGAAGAGCTGCGAGGGCAAGTCCCTCATCTGGTGGGTGAGCATGTGCTGCTTCAGGTTGCCCTTGGTCGAGAAGCCCCGGTTACAGGCCGTGCAAATGAACGGCCTTTCTTTGGTATGGCTTCGGTAGTGGATGTCCAAGGCACTCTGACATGCAAACGTTTTCCCACAGATGTCACAGGCTGTGTTCTTGAACGTGCCGCGCTCACGGAATGGGAAGAGCATGCCCAGTGGGTCTTTAGACGGGTTGCAGGATGTCAGGTCCAGGGCCCCGATGCTAGAAGGGTGATGCTGCATGAGGCTGGCACTGATGTGATCCAGGGACATAGCCCTCTGGTGCCTCTCCTGTCTCTCCTGTCTTTCCTCCAAGCTGGGGGATTTACGTTGATGTTGGGGGTGCCCATTGGTAGGGGATGGGGGCTGCATGGAAGAGGTAGATTCTGACAAGGCTGGACTCCCGGCACTCGGGCTCACGATGTCCCCACCCAGGGATGAGGAGTCGTTAGTGAGGCAGTCCCCTTCCATTGAACCTCTGTTCCCCATGGCCTTCATTTTGCTGGCCTGCAGCTCCTCTACCAGCCTCTGGTGGGGGTTATGGTGGCTGTGATGCTGATTGTCATGGTGGTTGTTAAGCTGATTGTTATGGTGGTTGTCATGGTGGCTGTGATGCTGATTGTTATGGAGGTTGTTGTGGTGGATTCTATAGTCAATATCATGGTGGGTATTGTGGTAGGCGTTGTGATGGGCATGATGGTTTTTATCTTGCCCGTCCTGGACGACCATCTCAGGTTGAGAGGGGGAATTGCACAGGCTGTCTTGGGAGGCATCGGCTGACTTAGGGGTGTCTGGGACGCTGCTATCAGGGCCATCTTCCATCCCTTCCACTCCCTCCATCCCCTCCATATCATCATCAGAGAAGTTGTCCAGATCATCAAAGTTCTCATCGAAGTTCCTCTCATCGAAGGAGCCTGTGTCGGAGCCCATGGACTCAGGGTAGCTGTCTGGCAGTGGGGTGTTTGGGATCTGCCCTCCCATGTGCATGCGGATGTGCTGCTGCAGGACCACTGCGTTGGTGAACTTCTTCTGGCAGATGGGGCAGGAGTGATGGACCCTGAGTGGAGGCATGGCCCGGTGGACGGTGTAGTGGGTCTTCAGGTTCCCTTTGGTGGTGAAGGCTCTGCCACACACTTTACACTTGAAGGGCCTCTCTCCAGTGTGAGTACGGTAGTGCATTTTCAGAGCGCTCTGACAGCTGAGCACACGGTGGCAGATGACACACTCATTGGGGTCCGTCAACTTCCTGTCGATGTTCTCCACCAGCTGCTGCAGCTTGGAGGTCTCCGACCCCTGGAGCGGGTCCAAGAGGCCCCCGAACGGGAACTTAGCCTTGAACTGCTCAGACATGAGGGGCATGAGAGGGTTGGTCATCATAGGCGGGCTGTTGGAGGTTGTGTATTCTGTGTTGCGCTCAGACTCAGAGCTCACACTCGCCATGAAGCTTGACGAGTGATTGCCCTCTTCAGTTTTCCCGTTTGACGTAGGCAGGGCCGCAGCTTCTTCAGACAACCCGTCGTTGCTTTTTATTGATGGCTCAGCAGCGTCACGACCGGAGTCAGTCTTTGTAGAAATGGAGGGGCTGGTTATGGCTACCGAATGATCCTCTTTTTTAATGAATGGCGGCAGGCTGGGCATGGTTGGTGGGAGCAGCATGCCCACTGACGAGGTCAGAGTGGAGAGAACAGGTTTGCTGTCCAGCCAGCTGGTCACAGGCTTCTCTGGAGGCATTGACATACCATATGGAATGCCGGTGCTCGTTGGAATATTGTCTAAATGCTCGGGGACAGGGTATGGGTTCATCTGAACATGTGGATACTTCTCTTTATGACGCTGGAAGTGGACCTTCAAGTTACCGCGTGTGGAGAAGCGATTTCCACAGATGTTACACTTGTACGGCCTCTCACCTGTGTGAGATCGCAGGTGGATCTGCAAGGCACTGTCACTCCCGAACACCTTGGCACAAAATCTGCACTTATGCTTGAAGAACGCCTCCTCTGAGCTGCTCTTGGGTTCAAATGAAGTTACGTTTGGTGGCTTGCCTTTCCTCTGGGCCAGCGCAGCCAGACAGTTGAGGTCCTCCATTGTGGTGCAAATACTAGGCAGGGAGCTGGAAAATAGGGGGTTTCCAGATGGGGGCTGAGGTAGATGTGGATTAGTTACAGGGTTCAACAGGCTACCTATCCCAAAGGCTGGTATGGATGACTTAGTGTGTGATGGGTTACTGAGCTGAGAGTGGAGGTTGCTGCTGATCGCATGTATTGGCCTCTTGTCAGATGACGACTGGACGTTGTTGACTGTGGACGACCCCAGTGAGCTGATGCTCTGAGATGATTCACCGCTGCTGGGGTTGTTGCTCTGAGGTAGCTGCGCCCTTTCAGCCAGCTGCTTCAGGCTGCTGATGCTGGCAGACTGGCTGGCCAGGCTCTGTGCTAAGCCCGCAGCTGCAGCCAGCTGCTGAGAGAGATGGGAGCTGAGCGTGGTCAGTGGGTTGGCTGACGGCCCCAACGAGCCTCCTGGTGTGGAGATACTGGGGGGCACCTGCATTTCAGGGGACTGGGAGGCCAGCAGCAGGATCTGGTGACGGATCTGTTCAATGAGCTGCAGCTGGTGGATCTGTTGCTGCTGCAGGCCCAGGAGTTGCTCCATCAGGGCCGGCACTGCCACCCTGGGTCCTCCGGACCCGGACCCAGAGGAGCGCTGTGTCTCCTGGGTGAACTGGGCCACAGCCACTTTGGTGCTCTGCAGGTTTTCGATGATGACGTTGCTGTTGATCATAGAGATGCTCCCCAGGTCAGTCAGGTTGCCGAGCGGAGGTAGCTGAGGGGCAGAGACGGTCGAGGTGCCCGGTGCTGGTCCGGAGCTGTTCCTGCTGGAGCTGTGGCCATTTCCCTCGCCCGTGTTCATGTTGATGTTACTGCCTCCCTCCATGTGGCTGCTGCTTCCATCATTGTCGTGGCCAGGATGAGCGTTGATTCCGGAAACGTCGACGTCCATGGATTCTTCTTTGTCGAGAGCGTTATGCTCCAAAAGGTCACTGAACTGCCCTTGATCAGTGTTATTAACCGTGTCATTCATCTGCTCATCAGGATTATGTGGAGGGGAGCCAGGCGAGAAGGTTCCGGAAGGGGAGGCAGGATTCTCATTCACTATCAGAACTAATTGATTCTTAGTGCAATTCTTCTGGTGTTGTTCAAGATCTGATAGTTCAAAGAACTCAGCACAACATCTGCTACAGACATGGGCATCTGACTCCTTGCAGGGGGGGTCTTCCTCCGAGCAGGGCTCTTCTGTGTCCCCTGAAAAACACAAGAGGGGGAAACAGAGGATTAGTGATTAGAAATGTTTTGCAGCTGAAGAGGCAGCTTTATCTATTCAAATTCCTTTGTTGTTAGTCTTAAGTTAATCAGTTTTACACATATCTGCTTGATATGTTCACAAAAAACAACCATCAAAAAAGCAACAATAAACCAAAACAATTGTGAAAAAGACCCCTTTTAATGTGGTGGCTCTGAGAAACAGGATAAGAAAAGAATGGAAATCAATAATACTTGTTCAAATATTGCCTAAAAGTGATCTTTGAAGATGTACATCTGGTTTCAACAAGCCAACCATTTTTCAAGTAATAATTTTCTATAGACAATCCATCAACATATAAAATACTATGAAGTGAGGACATTGGGGCTTAATGACATTTCATAGAGAAGCATTGATTTCCAATATTTCATACTCCTCCATGTCTACTTGTCCATTGAGCGCAAATCAACCATTTGAAGGACTTATTAGACTTTCAATTTGCTGTCAACTTTGCTCATTTTCAACTCGACTACAGGCATCTTGGACAGGTTATCCCTGTCACTAAGCTAATTTGTATCCAGTCAGGCTGCAATCGGAATCTGACAGCCACAATAAACAGAGCCTTTGGATTCCAGATCGTTCTCTCTAGCCACTCGGACACTCAACAAAGACAGTGCAAAATGATATATGCCATTATTGTACTGATATCACTAAGAATAATACATTTTGTTATTACTGAAATATCTGTAATGTTTACATAACACATGTTTTTATAAATATGTTATGTATATTTAATAAATTTATATAACATCAAATAAATAAAACACATTATAGTACCTAATATAAAATGAAGAGTAAAACATAAAGTATAAAACTTTGTATAAAAAAACTGTTAATTTGTATTGATGTAAATGTGTAAGTATATATATATATATATATATACCTTCCAGGGAAAAATAAAACAAAAACATAACTACAAATGGGTCAAGAAAATGAGTCAAGAACTATGAGTGGAGCTGCTGTATATTAGAATGAACAGCTTGCTGCCCTAATCCAAGCAACTGGCCACACCAGTTTAAGCAACAGGCAATTCAATACCAGCCAATAAGAATATGCAAAATGAATAATTGTCTTTTAAATGTGCATAGAAACTGGTCTTGGTTATGCAATTTCCATTCAACAAACACAGGGGTCAGTGTGAAAAGAACAAAAGGCGAGGCAACAACCCTGTGCCACTGCTGTGCTCCAGACTTTCCTCATTCTATCTTCTTTTTGTCAAACCCAAATCTCACTGTTTAACATACAAGTTGATTTACAAATTGCAATTCTCTATGAATCCCTTTCATTGTGGGCCCCGGCGATCTACATTTTCATCACGGGTGGAAAGGGAGGAGGGTTCATTTGAAAATGAAACCCAGAGAGAGAGAGAGAGAGAGAGAGAGAGAGAGAGAGAGAGAGAGAGAGAGAGAGAGAGAGAGAGAGAGAGAGAGAGAGAGAGAGAGAGAGAGAGAGAGAGAGAGAGAGAGAGAGAGAGAGAGAGAGAGAGAGAGAGAGAGAGAGAGAGAGAGAGAGAGAGAGAGAGAGAGAGCTGTGCCGAGGGTCGTGAGAGAGAGAGAGAGAGAGAGAGAGAGAGAGGCCGTGCCGATGGCCGTGAGAGAGAGAGAGAGAGAGAGAGAGAGAGAGAGAGAGAGAGAGAGAGAGAGAGAGAGAGAGAGAGAGAGAGAGAGAGAGAGAGAGGCTGTGCCGATGGCCGTGAGAGAGAGAGAGAGAGAGAGAGAGAGAGAGAGAGAGAGAGAGAGAGAGAGAGAGAGAGAGAGAGAGAGAGAGAGAGAGAGAGAGAGAGAGAGAGAGAGAGAGAGAGAGAGAGAGAGAGAGAGATGAGTGCGGCCCTGCCCCACTGAGACAGGATGGCTTCCCATTGTTCACACAGCATGGGAGTGGCGGGCTCATCGGCACGGCCTGGCCTGGCCTGCTCATCTTGGCCAACTCAAAGCAGATCCTGTTTAATTCAGGGATTATCTCCCTCAATGTTTCTCTGCTCTGGGACATCAGATAACGCAAAGTTGCCATGACAGTAAAACCCAGACTCACACCACTCTAACCATGCAAACGGAGAAGACTCGCTCCAACTTTAATGGTAACTTTTTAATATCAACCATGCAGCCTCCCCTGAAAGCGTCAGTAATGAAAAATGTGTTTGATTTACCTCGTGGGAAGGAAGAGTAGCTTTGTTTGGTGTTGGTGGACCATGTGAACAAATGAAAGTGGATTTTATGTAAGAGGAAATACATCAACTTGCACAATGTCCTGAATACACTGCTGTAGAAAACACTAATGTAGCTAAAGAAAAATGTGAGAAAACTACCCAAAGTCAACAACAAAATGAAAGCGCTTGAACCGCCCTTCAAGAACTTACCTAGAGGTTACAGGAGCAAACTTTTACAAACATACAAAAGTGCACTATCAAAGCAAAAATGTAAACATCAAGTTCATAGCGGTAATTCTTATTCTCTTACTAGATTAAAGTGCACTGGAGTGTAGTGATGACACACGTTGAAGCCGCAAGCTACTATTTCCACATATCATTAATAAAAAATGTAAAAAGGATTTAAGATTCCATACATCCAAACGTTTGTTTAAACTGTCCAATGGAATCTGTATGAAAACACTAAGAACAAGTGACTAGCTCAAGTTTCTTCAGAGACCTGTGGATAACTTATTTAGTTAGGCAGTCAGTAATAACTATCTTTCAATGTAACATTCTCTCATTCGTCAAGTGAATGGAAACTGGACATTGTGGATTGTATCACATTGTGGATTCTATCTAAACATTATCATGTTTAGCGACCAAAATAACTATATCCAAAACCACAGAGAAAAATAAAACAAAGAGCATATGCCCAAATGTAACTCTGTTATCAACTTCTCATAACATTCACTGAAACCACAATATATATGTCCCTAATAATAACGTACTTGTAACAGGCTAGGATCTGACCAACCAAGGGGTAAATTCCCCTTCTAAATCTCAAAGTGTTACTCTCAACACCCAGCACACCCCACCCCACCCCCTTCCTTCGTAAATACTCAGTGATTGTAAAGCAAATAGTGGTCCAATTAAAACAATACAATTATTCCATCTCAAATGTGCTCTTTCACAAGAAACTATTTCCATACCACCACCTTGACTATTAAAAAGGGTTAAACATCTCAGAAGTATTTGAAAGTCTTAAATCTATAATCATGTACTGACATGTAATCATGTTTGTTTACATAAGTAGACATGCTCTTAAAAAGAGATGATATTGAATATTTTGTTCATCTGATGTCTTTATGAATAAAGAAAATGAATACTATGAAAATAACGCCAACAAATGAGAACAGCCACAATACACACAACACCCAAATGTCTACAGCAACAGTGCATAAATTAGTCAATGTTTAAAAAAATAGCTGAGGATTATCTCTGAATAGAAATAATGCATTACTCTGTATAAAAACGGTGTCCTAAAACAGCTAAATCTCAACATCATCATCATGCTACAAGGAGTCACCAGAGCACAGGCCTTCAGGGAGGCAGAAGAGACACATGCCAAAACAGAGAGCCTCTGATACAAAGGACAGAAGAGAGTAAATAATAAGTGATATAGAAATGTGGATTAGTAGAAAAGATGACAGAGTAGCTTTTTGAGAGTTCCTACGTTACTTTGTAGGGACGCTGGCTTCAAGCCTCTTGACACTTGTGAATTCAGTAGAATGTCTGATGCCTGATGTCTGATGCATGCCTGAGCTAACCCACCTCCTCTCCAGCCCTCACACTGCTGGCCTCACTGGAAACATCCCAGTGAACACTAGATGGGGTTCCACTATAGCTGCCGTTTCCCGGATGGACAAGCCCCAGCCTTAGCAGCTCTGCCCTGATGACATGCTTAAAGCTTAAAGGGGAGGAGAAGGGAGAAAAGCAAGCAAGTCCTTCAGCCGGGATACATCTCAGCCTTCCACTTTATAAACATTGGCAAAATGACAAGTGACTGAATCCCTGTTGTTTGTGGGGTACAACAGTGCGAAGGGCCGGGGACCGCCCTGCCGATCTCCCTCTGGGAGGGGCTACTCTTGCAGGGTGGAAGTGGATGGCGGTCACATTGATAAGACCCCCCCATCACAAATATAGGACAGAGTCCCTGTTAGGCCCCTGTGGCTTTGATCAGCGGGGTCAATGACGAGGTACAGGAGAACACACTGCGGCATGAACTCTCATCAACTTCACATAGGGAGACACAGGGGGACCCTGGCAAAGGTTAAAACAGCTGAACATCCCACCCGAGTACTCTCTCTCGGAGAGACGAGATGAGAGACAGACAGACAGCCTTGACTTTCAACCTCATACACTAACTACCCAGCGGCAAAATGCCCTCAGCATCTCCTTAAAATGTATTCAGAATGTTAGCCTCCCTCTTTATATTTTGCAGAGACTCTTGAGGACTTTCCAGTTCCACACAAACAGGAGATCTCTCAGTCATGAGCACACATTCTAGAATTATCAACCCATTACCAGAAATGCAAGTATTCCATGTCCCTAACCCATAATTACAGGTATTGCATTTTCAGCTTGTTTAATGCATGATGCATTTGGGTTATTTATTGTGAAACTTAGTAGGCACCAGTCTGCTGACAGAGAATGACTAAAGTTACTATTCACTACTTTATTACATTTTAGGGAAAATGCAGCAGTCAAGGAAAAACAAGTATGATTCTAGGTATAGACTATGTTTTGCATTGATCCCTAGTTCCAACCAAATCATGCAACCTTAGGTAGCAGTAAATGCTTCTTATGCAAGGTTTTAGTTTGGGTGAAACAGACCTTTATTTCCAGCTAGCATAACATATTTTTAAAGGATTTAAAGGATACTGCAAACAACATAGTTGTACACACACTGAAAGAGCTTAAAACATGGACAATGTCAAGTCAGTCCAAAAATATAGATTAGTTAGATTAGTTAGTTATATATGAAAAATAAGTCAAACTAAATTGACTGACTTGATCAAAATACAAAATATATAATGTATTTTCCTTCCTCAGAAGGAAAATACATAGACAATATGTATGGAAAAAACAGCCATATAGGGTAAATTAAAGATCGTCTAGAGTTTCATTTCTGTAGGCTATGTCATGGCAAACACTTCTAATAAACATATATTAATATTAATAATAGTAATAATAGAGGAATATGGGCTACTATAGAGCAGTACCTACAAACAAGTCACATGTAATCTGTATCAGAGAAAGGAGCTTATGATTTCCTTTGAAAAAACCTAGTGCAATGACAATATAGTCTGCTAAAAGACAAAGCCTAATCTAACTTCCATTTAAACTAATGAACAGGGAAAACGCAACACTTAAATCTACTGTATATGTGAGACTTATAAAATTAATTTACAATTCTAGAATGTTAGATCTATACTGCTGTCGTGTCACTACGACCATTCAACCATTTTGAAAATAGTTATTTCAGTAAATTGTACGTTTGAGGCAATATATACTATACAAACCTTAATAATCTGCAAATTGCTTGCTATTTTTAAGATAGTGAAACTTAAACTTTGCCGCATCAAACTACCTTACAAACACTATAGGGTGAAAGTTATGGCTATGGGTGTTGTAGGCCTATAAAAAATACTTCCATATCCTGGTTTTCACAGCAGGTCTAAAGCACATCTTTCCAGCTGTCCAGCTGTCATAGCTCTCTTTGGAAAACATAATTTATCAAATGTATCATCATAAGAGGAAACGTGACTGTTGGGTGGACGTAAAAGAGATGGTCAGTTGGTCACTCCGGAGTAGTGGAAACTCGCAAGGGTGACAAAGCGTTCCAAAAGCAACCAAGGTAGTTGCATAATAAAATTCATTCAACCACTGTCGCCATCTTTTTGATAGTCTCAACCACAACTTGACATATTCTTTATACTAGCTAATTTTCATGACGTGAGGTAATTTGGTGGTGAGCTTTTGTTAAAGTAAATTAACATAAACCTTTTACATATTTTTGAAAATTATAGGTAGAAGTTTCAGGGAGAAGTTTACTTCTTTCGTAAAATAACAGGCCCTCGCTATTTCTTTCTCTCTCGTCTTCTCTCAGTGTGTGTGTGTGTGTGTGAGAGAGAGAGAGAGAGAGAGAGAGAGAGAGAGAGAGAGAGAGAGAGAGAGAGAGAGAGAGAGATAATGGGGCGGGGGGCGAAAGAGAGAGAATCGGAAGCAGTATGTCATCTATACAAACATTTAAGTTTTTTAATATTTTGAAAATTATGGTTTAGGAATATACACCGGCAGGTAGCCTAGTGGTTGAGCGTTGGACTAGTAACCGAAAGGTTGCAAGATCGACTCCCCGAGCTGACAAGGTAAAAATCTGTCCTTCTGCCCCTGAACAAGGCAGTTAACCCACTGCCATCATTGAAAATAAGAATTTGTTTTTAACTGACTTGCCTAGTTAAATAAAGGTTAAAAAAATACACAAGGGAAATGTAGGAAGTAAATAAAAAGTGTGCATGCGGCTAAGCTTAAAACCATTATAATGTATTAACATTAAATAAGGATATACATATTAACTATAAGGTGGCGACAGGTAGCCTAGTGGTTGAGCGTGGACTAGTAAGCGAATGGTTGCAAGATCGAATCCCGAGCTGACAAGGAAAATAATATGTCGATCTGCCCCTGAACAAGGCAGCTAACCCACTGTTCCTAGGCCGTACTTGTAAATATTCTTATTTGTTCTTAACTGATTTGCCTAGTTAAAAATACATTTAAAAAAAGGTAATTTTGGCTTCAGTGTTGTGGTGCATCACATTGAGATTGTGGTTTAAAAGCCATATAATTTGTAAACGAATGTTTACTATCCGCCATTAAGACCACAAGATGTCAACAAACTGAAAATCGATAATTCAAGCAAGTGTTTATATTTTCTTATCATTTTATTTTCATCCAGCTAAGGCTTGGCTGAGAAATACCGACTTTGTAGACTAGCCTATATACAGGACAGTCAGAAACAGTAGAAACTTCACGCGAGTATGCAAATTATTATTTATTTCCTATATAGGCCTAAATCCAAAATAGAGGGCAAACATTTAAGAAAAGACTGGTTATTTCGACGCACAGGTACTTGTCCATGCATAGAGTACAGTTAGGCAACGATTGGAGTGAAACTAAGTCGACTACAAAAGCAGAAACTTGAACGAGCCTCTCGCTGCAGCAACTTTGCTTGCAGCAGCAATAGAGGAAACTTGCTTCAAAGTGTGTAAGACAAAAATGTTGATTAAAAAACTCAATCTTTGTAGCCTACCACACAAAGTGTTCTAAAAAGTGAATACTAAAAGTGTAGGCGACATAGAAGCCTATGTCGAGGTAAAAGTAGGCTAAGCAGCCTAATAACAAAACTATAACGCATGCACTTTTACACGGTTATATTTTGTAACATACAGTTTCATTCTAAAGTAATATGAACAACAAAACGCAATAATATTATATTTTCAAGAATAAAAGTATTTGACTGTGTCTTAGAGCGATATAGAAAAGGCACATAGTTCGATCATAAAGTAGATAGTCTATACATATAACAAATGTGTCTTGTTATGATAAGCTGATTTTGAGACTGTAAATTGCATGAATTCATAAAAAAAAAAATCTAACTTAGAAAAGGGGGAAGAGTTCCTATCCAAAAATAAACAATCATAAAAAGACAAAAACATCTGAAAACCAGCTATTAAAAGATAGTAGCGTGGATAAGAGCGATCCATTGCCAGAATTTACCATTGTGCTTGGATAAGGCCAGATGAGGGTCCGATTGGAAATGTTGCGGCTTTGCTTGTTTCCTCCGCGACATGCTGGCTCACACATCAGCCAAGAAAGAATAAAAAATTACTACAAAATCTGCTGAAAATTACAAAAATCGAGTCCATCCACAGCGCATTTGTCCTGTTATGATTATCAATAATGCTTTGCGATTAATCATAAGAGGGTTCTTTGAAAGGCGATTGGCACCTCGCCAGCCCCCTATTCAAATTAAGTCTCTTTAATCAATTAGGTCCTGATTTGCTGGGGACTCTTGTCTCTCTCTCAGCTCCCACCCAATGAGTTGATCCGTGTGGAAGAAAAGGCTGGGTTTTCCAACTCCCTTTAGATACAGTTTAACCCTTCTTAGCAACCAGCTGGTAGCTACGTAAAGCTTATCTTGGCTACTAGTGGAATGTCAGAGTCTCCAGTCCATGCGCGGAACCGTATCTTTCCTATTGACCAAGCAGCGATCAAACCCAGCAGAGTTAGGTCAATTCGAACTGACGAGACGCTCACCGTGAAACCTCCGTGATCTCACATACAAATACTTTCCACAACTCTGGTCGCTGTTGCTGTGCATATCCCCCTTTCAGATTTGCATTGAGGTCGTTGTAATTCAGATATTGTATGTTGAAACACCAATACCTAATCGTTGGTTGGTGGTGCCTCAAGGCAGCGAGGAAAACGTTTATCGACTATAAGAGGCTCGTGCGTAATGGCACCGTAGGTGTCTCGGAACTCCAAGATATGTATCGAATATCCAAATCAGATTAATTTGATTATCGCCGAACGGGGTTAGTAACACGTTTTCATCACACATCGCATTCCGCGAACAAACAAACTTTAAGGGCCCATGTAGGACTGTGAGAAATGTTGAGCCCAGCCCACCTATGACGTGATTGGTCACTGGGCTATTCTATCATAAACCGACGGAGGTGCAATCTCTCTCTCCCCTCTCTCTCTCGCTAATTCTCATACGCATGGCTCGCGAGCGAGTGTGTGCGTGAGCGTGAGCGAGTGACTGACCAGTAGAGGGGACAGTAAAGAGTGTATGATTCTGTTTCGAAGGCATGAACATGTTTGTGTTGTTTATAGATGTTTACTATACATAGGCTACTTCAGCACATCATGCATACATTTCACGAACTTGCGCGTCATTGAAACATTTAGTTGCTTTCATTTCATACGTTGATTGGATTGTTTAGCGAAACTCGCTACAATCAGCATCTTGTTCAAATTGTAGCCTACAGTAGCCCAGCATGTCACGGGTAGCCTATGTGTTTTTTTGCTGTACGTCAAGTTTATAATTTCATCAGTTCTGTAACAAAAATGAGAACCTTATTGCGCAGTTGTAATGCAAGACAAAGCAGTTGCTATTCAAGAAGTGGATTTAAAGAGAATAATAATAGTAGAATAGTATAAATTTAAAACTATAGAGGTTACACTGAATAGACGTTGATCTTTGCTCCAAACACAACGATAATTGTGTACTTTTTCAACATAGAGAACTACTGGTATATACAACGGGGAGGAGAATAGGGCCAGACAAGATCTTTATTGATAAAGCATTATAATACAATATAGGTCACATAATAAGTGTTGAAAAATATAATTTAATTGTAACACATTGTTTTGAATATGTTAAGCCAATAGCTAAGTCCATTTTATAACCTACTGTATGTACGTTAGTAATTTTATAATAATAATAATACAAATCATAATATACAAATTATAAGAATCATAGTTCTAAAATTATACACTATTCGTGATGACTCCTGGAGTCATCCTTGGGAATGTTTGAAGAGAGCAGGAGTTCCCATAGGAGCTGCTCTGTGTCTAGTAGATTTATTGTGTGGAAAAGATAAACGAAGCTACCAGTCGGGCTGATTTTGAGAAATGAAGATAATAATGTTACTATAGGTGATGTCTTGGATGCCATTATTTTTCACTGAATATTTAAAGAGCTGCTGCAGGCTAGATGGATCTAGTCCTCTCTTGTTTCAGCTATCTTTTAGGACGAGTCCTATTTACTTATTAATGGCCGAGGAAGGGACAGGGGAAAAATATTGGTGATAGCTACTTTTGTTTGGCGGACACTGATATGTCAATACAGAATATCAATAAGTAATACATATTTTAAAAATGTTTATAAAATTGAAATATTGTTTTGTATATTGTCGTATTGGAAGTGCCATTTACAGTATAGTCTATATAATAAAGTTGTATGTTCACAATCCCTCAATATCTCAAAAGGTAGAAATAAGACAACAAGGAATTAAATAACCCAACAAAAATAAAGCCTATTCATACAGAGATGATAAGGAAACAGGAATACAATTACATACCTATATGTCATACAGGGTTATAATAGGCCTACTTGATACCCATGGGAGAGAAACTTTGCTGAAAATTATATCGGCGGTTAAACTAAGAGGGACAAGAAAATAGGTCTGCAATATTGTAATGTCCCGGGCGGAAAAATCAATGGCCAGTTAATTGATGTGAGTGTTGGTGTGAGATTGTAAACAGGGTGATTTGCAGCCCAGTCGAGCGAGAGACATTTTAAATGAGATTCACCCCAGACGGCCGGACTATACTGTGTTAACAATCACGGGATGAATGACACAAACAGCAAGAATTTTGGGGGACTCAATTGAAATAAGTGGAGGAATGAAAGCGAGGGATGGGGGTAGGGGTTAAATAAAAGCAGTCCGAAACTCACTCCCACATTGAGAGCACTGGAAGCAAATGTATAGGGGGACATCTCTCGCTTATAATGAAAATATGACACAGTTATTAACAATGATATCATATTCATAAAGCGGGTACTACTAGAGTAAGACATAGCCTATACATTAAGATTGAGTCAATTAAAAATAAAAGTTAGTTGTTTCACTCAAGAAAAAAGTATTTATTCTTTTGAGTTTGGGAGAATATTTTTGCAATGCATGTAAAGTGACTGACGCTGTATTTTGCGCACACATACTCAGTTCGCGCTCACTCTCTCTGTCATGCGCAATCGATACGCAGCATATAAGAGTGGGGGATGCGTGGGACCATCATTCACTATTATCACTGACATCCGATAATTGATCATTGCTCAGAAAACGCAGAGCGTTTGACCGCATAATTGAATATCATAAGCAAAATGGGCATTTCCACCGCACCCCGAGACCTGTGTTGCTGGTGGATCCCATAGATCAGTCTCTTGCGAATACCCCCCCCCCCCCGGCGCGCTCTCTGTAATAGAGGGCTTTTGTGTAACACCGCATTCAACATGTAGTATTCACACACAGTGCTGTCGGTTTCTAAACACGATGCCCAAAGAATTAGAACTAGTTGGATCACACTTTGAACTAGGTCAGATGCATTAGTGGGCTGGAGGCTAAAACAGAATAATAGAAGCTCTAAACAGCTCGAAATTATTTAATTAATGTAAAGAAACTAGACAAGTTGTTTCACGGATACATTTATGAGGGTTTTCAATCTGTAAAAAACGGATAACGGTCTGTCGTCTTCCCGGTATAGGCTACCGCCCATTACACTCCTCAAGGCATTTACTTACCCAGTAGGCCTACATTGTATCGGCCTAATTTACATGCGAACAGTTGAAGAACACGGGACTATTTTAAGATCCGGTATTTATCCAGATTCACTTGTGGGCCTCATGAGGATAAAGAGGCTTTCAATAGCAGATAAACGAGCAAATAACACATCATCAACTGACATGGGACAAGACAATACCCAGCTGAAAGTAGGAATTTTGCTTTACTAGAATGTTTACATTTCAGTTGAGTTTCTGTGCTTTACATGACATGCACGCCATGGTAGGCCTACTTCTAAACACGATATAATCAATTAGTCAGTATTTTAATTTCAAACGCAAGCATTTCACAATAATCATGATCAAGATAAATACTGGACAAGCAGAGGATGGCCTCATTCATGACACTGCCGTCCTTAATGCGGATTAAAGTCTTGATTAAAGGGATTTCATGCAGAGACCAGCCTGCTACACAAAGCCATAGTCATTTATTTTCCATGTGCTAACTTGCTAGAATAAAAAGTAGGCCTATGTCACTTCTAAAGGTTTAGAGTATTATACAACTATAACTAAGCTATTCGATACAAAAAACCCAAGATAACATAACTGTGGATATTGCATATTATATTGTTTCCTTAGTTGTTAAAATAATTTCAATACATATTTTGACAAAATAATATTATGACAACATCTATTCATAAGTAAGTTTACACCCTGTCAATCATCTTGATTTTGTGATGTATCAAGTTTCCATCAGCAATAACAGCAAGAGAACTGACAACCCACTTAAAAATAAAAATACAATCATATTTTCTGTCAAACTCTCCCGTGTTTAAAACTCTATATAAGACAACACAATGTGCCATTTGGCAGGGATCCCTTTGAAAAATGGTCTGCATTAAAATTCAGTACCTGCCTCATGCAGCAGAGAATGATGTCCATTAATTAAGAGATCACGCCTCTTCTATTGTCCTCTAGCAACCCTGCTACACTTGTGCCACAGATGGTGTCTCCCTATTGTTGCCCTCCACAACTTCCTGGAGCATTACTCCATATCAATAGGAACTTGTTTGTATTTACATGATCTTAGTTGGAGTTACAGCCTCTCCTTTCAGGTCTGGCTTGTTTGAGAAAAAACAAGCAAACATTCACAAGTGTCACAGTGGTGCCAGAGGTCATCACTCTCCAGCACTCTGTTTCTCCATTTTGTGTGTGTGTGTTGTCAGGTTAGCTGTTGTCCAGGTACTAGTGCTGAGAGCTGTGGGTAGATTAATAAGTATCTGACCTAAAGGCTTACTACCAATGAGAAGGAGTGAGGTGTGAGAGCAGAGAGCCAACAGTTGATCTCGTATTTAAGCCATGAGACACTTAGCTAGAGTATACATACAGGCTTCAGGATGTTAGCGGGGGAGTGAGAGCTCCTTTCAGCACCAAAAAACAAGACACTGTGGGTTGGGGTTTGTAAAATTGTTCATACATGCTCAAATCCCAGGTCAGGTTTAATAACACATATGTATAAGGCTATTTGAATGGAATTATTTGCCTCTTTTGATTGAAGTAAGATTTAGAGTATTGTTGCACACACAGGGTGTTGTGTGTTCTTTTGCAGGAAGTGGTATTTGTGTGCTCAACACTTGATAAGTGGGTTTTGCTCTATTTAACAATCTTATGTGATAAATACATTTAGGATATTAGATATTTGATTTTAAAAGTATTTGTGTAAAATCCATACACTGGACCTCAATGTCTGTTTCTCATTAGTTCAATCAAACCCCCAAGAGACCCAGAGCGTTTTCTCAATAGATAAACAGTCATTCCCAGAGATGCAATCATCAAATACTCTCCATAGTTATGATACAAATTCACTTGATTGTATTTGATGAAACCCACTCGCTTGAGTTGGAATAATGATAAACACCTTGGCACTCTGAATACCACCAAGATTCTAATTCTGGAATCCTTCATATTCTTTTAAAACAGATTCTGCTTTCATATGACTTTGACAAATTATATTTGGAAACAGAGATGCTTAGTTTGTTAAACGTTTCACTGGAGTCAGAATTACACTGACACACATCCCTTCAGACATGGGAGTTAGAGGAGGACAAAACACTTTAAACATCTTGAAGAAGTTACAGACATCACCAAAAAAGCTGAGTGTTTATGTATTTTTAAGACCCTGGAAGAAAAAAAATCAAAATTACACTTGAAATGATCCCTACAACACCACATACACTCGCAAACATTAAACATTACGTTTCTTCGGATGAACCAACCAAACAGACAGTGTAACTTATTCCCCCACAAAAGGCCATGCATGCAGGTAACAAAATGGAGGGAGAGCGAGCGAGTCAGTGAACACTACGAAAACCATACGTCGTCGCAATAAATAACCCTGAAAAGTTCAAACATCTCAAGTGGTTTATTTGTAACAGTCCTGGTCACAAGATGTTTATCAGCCACTGTCAGACAGCCATACTGGTTGGCCAGCGCTTTAACTCTGTCTCAGACAGACCCTTATTGCTATTGATAGTTAGCATCAGTGTCCCGGCTGAGAAATTGAGATGCTGCGGGAAAACGGGGGCTATTGATCTCACGCTTGTCCCTGACTTGCCTGGAGCCAAAGGAGAGGGATGGGAGGGGAGGTCGGGTGTACCACTACACAATCCCAGCCCCCCCTCCTGCCTGGCACTCCTGGGGAAGTAGGGCTGGTGTAGTGGTACACCCGGGGACTACTGTATATATGTGACAGATAGCTGCCTTCAGTACATTTACTCTAGACACCTTGAGGAGTTATAAGGTTTGATGGTCCTATGAGGTATGAGGCTTTAACATTACTGTAAGTACATCACAAAAAAATAGCAACAAAGAGAACTGCAAATCTCCCGTCACATAATTTTGCCCTGTCTTCAATTGTGTTTTTATTCTAGTTCAAATGGTGTCATCTTATAGCTGCACTGTAATTTGTTGGCTATTGTAATAACGTTTAACAGTATTAATGTATTACAGTATTTCAGGTTCAGAGTGTTCTTTCTCGTGGTTGGCATAATGATCCCAATTTACTTGGGTGGACAACAGTTGCCATGCTATCTCCATGCTGGGCCAAAGTGGCGTGAGATATATCAGATTAGTATTTCAAGATGTTCTCTACATCATTCATGTTTCCCCCTCTGCCCCTATAAAGAAAATAATGCCTGATTTTGAACGCCTTTCCATTTTTAATTGTTCTTTAAAACAAGCACAAACACACATTATACTGAACTGAGGTTATGGTGGTTGAAATGTGTCACTGTCTGGAAAAGTAAAGTGAGGAGTAGTAGAGGTCCTTCTTTGTAAATCCGTCTGTTATTTTATTTCATAGGGACCACACCGTAAAGCACTGAATGTAGACTACACTAAGGAAATGTCTGCAGAGCAATAACAACTAGCAGACAAGGTTGGGGTCAATTCCATTTCAATTCAGTCAATTCAGGAAGTAAACAAAAAATTACAATTGAAATGGAACTGACCCCAACCCTGCTGGCAGATCATCTCTGACAAATGCATTCAGGAAATGTGTTATGATTAGAATTGAGCATTTCATTCCTCATCATGTCTACAGTATTACTGTATTTGGCACTGTGAGAGAAGGAGACGATGCCCAGGGGTTAGTGTCATACTCATTTAGCCCACTAGCTGAAGCACAGTCGGATGTGGGACTTCAGAGAGCTCCCTCTCTTTCCCAATGACTACCACACTCACTACCTAGAGGGATGTGTGAGTTTATTCAGTGACGCTACAGCAGTGCCATCTCTCTCTCACCCACTCTCTCTCTCTCCATCTCTCTTCCTCACTCTTTCACTCTCTTCCAGTATCTCTCTCTCCCCCAACTTTTTCTGCCTCTCTCGTTCTCTCTCTCTCTCCTCAGCCCTACTCAGGCAGTGTGTCAGACAGAGCAGAGCTGCAGTCTGCAGACTCTCTCTCTCATTGAACAGACCTACTCTGCCCTCTAATCTGAGTCACCTCCCAGCTTTTTGGCCTTGCTGTCTTGTCTGTCTGTGTTCCTTTCTATTCCCCTCAGTGTCTGGCAAAGAGCATAGCGTGAATCTCCTTACCTTTTCATGACCAGGGTGATTCACCCTCCCCTTTTATGATGTCATAGCTAGCTATGTTAATTCTGTCTCGTTCTAATGTCTGAAAACCGAAATCCTTCTCTTACAACAACAACGACATACGCACATGCACAGAAGTACACTCACACAGGTCTCTTTTCAAATAAGTTTTTTTTATGACTTCCTCTCCCATTCAGTGTCCCTCCCCTCTCTCCCAGAGTGCCCTGGGTTCTGCTGTGATAGAGCCTGGGCTATTATCCCACTAAAATTCAAAACCCAGCTTTGTTTTGTCCAGATAGCTCTGCTTTTCTCTGCTCTACTCTCTCGTTAATATTCACAGAAAGAGCCCTGGCTTTCACAAGACGGCTGCTCTCACAGTTTAGTTTCCCCCCAGCCAGCCCAGTAACAGCCCTGTGAGTGTAAACATGCTGGAGGGAGGGACATCTCCTGACAAACATCTCCCAGGACGTGCCAGCCTGGCACCCCCTCGGATCCCCCTGGCCCCGTCATTCACAGCCTCCAGCCTGGCACTGGAGCTAAACGGGAACGTGAGAGTACCTACTAGACATCACTGCCAGAGGGTAGTGGGCACACACACGCACGCACGCACGCACGCACGCACGCACGCACGCACGCACGCACGCACGCACGCACACACACACACACACACACACACACACACACACACACACACACACACACACACACACACACACACACACACACACACACACACACACACACACACACACACACACACACACACACACACACACACACACACACACACACACACACACACCTCCTGACTAGAGACACTCTCAAGTCTGCTTTCTGCAGCGGAAAATTGGGGGTGGATGCAGCCTACATTGAGATTAATTATGAAATAAGTATTACATTTAAGCTAACTATCATAAGCAAATTCAAATTCATATTTCATAGAATCATCTAAGAATTATAAATAATGAATAGTACCATTTCAAATGATCATTTAACTAAGCATAGCTAACATGGAAAACAACATAACACTACTATTGTATTTAATTCGATTTTATAATGTAGCCTTTATTCAACCAGGTGGCTCAGCTGAGAACCGACTGACTATCAAGGTACTATCTTAACCTTGCAGCCTTACACTCCTCCAACCCCACCACGGTAAAAAACACACACCATGTATTAAGTACAGGCCCTATATTTAAGAGCCACGCGCATCACTCCACTCCAAACATTGATAACGCAGCCGACCATGTGGCAGTCAGACCCCTGGTGATGTTAACAGCACACTGCTATTATCGCAGGTGTGATGGCTAGCTCCACACTGTCTCCCTCACCAGCCACCATCCAGCCCACAGTCACATTTACATCTTAATTACCTGCACAATCAATGGGGCTGCACTTTGGTTTCATTTGTGACATTCATGAAACCTCATTTAAGGTGTAAGAATAGCCTCCATAAGTATCGGTGGCAAAAGAAAAGTACCATTCTTCAACATTGTGTAAAAGGTAGTAAAGGGACAAAGCAGTGCATTCTTATAGGTGTAGATAACGCATGGCACTGAACAACAGTTATAGTGAGGTTAGGTATTTATGATGATAGCTGGGAGCAGCAGCCTCCTCCCCAAAATTACAAAGCAAATTGTTGGAACATGTGCAATGTATGACAGAAAACAGATGGCTCATTGGGGGTGATGTGGGTGATTTAAATGGCAAGTGACTGAACAACAAACTCACATTAAGACTGTATTGATCAGTTCACTGTTTCATTTGTGACCGATAAGACAATAGGTAGGGGCTGAATCCAACACAGGCAGGGCCAGGGAACATACTGGACTGAAAGTGTATCAAACCCTCTTTACTGAGGTATGGAGGAGAGAATAGCCCGGGACTAGATAACAGGCGAAGTAGCAGAGGACCGTTTCTATATGGCAGATGGTCTGAAATAAATACCTTGAAAGCTTATCTAACCTCATCCAAAACCTTCACCTATTTGTAGGATTGGAGGGAAAAGAGATGATGCCAGAATCCATGAAAGTGTATTGAGATCCACCCGTTGAATCTACAGAGGGTTTTATACAAAGCTTTACACTCCTGAGTCTGACATTCAGCCCAGTGCTAATGAAGACCACAGTGCAGACTGAGCCACTGGCACCTAACAGCTCTCCTTCTGCTGTAAACCAAGTGAACATGACTATCCCCTGTGTCATCACTATTCCCCTACAGGGTGATTGATGTGAAATACGCACATTTCATTTTCAGCCGCACAGTGAGACACGCTGCTCTTCTGACAGAGATGAACGGAGGACTGCATGATGAATTATAGCACTTTGATGTATCACGACAGGCCGATCTGAATAATACAAATGAACAATTAGCAAATTTGGTCTTAATTAGCTGTTTCCAGACATTACAAAGAGCTTGTACAATAATGTACATGAACATGTCTCATCTCTAATCTTTAGGTAGTTACATGAATATTACTGTGACTTAATTAGGGTTAATTGTATAATTTCCTTCCAGTTATCACTGATCATGGATGTCAAGTACAAAAGGAAAAGCTACACGTATCTTAATTAATTCTTAATTAATTCATCACCAAGCGTACCAAATAGAGGCTACATGACTTGGTGAAAACAAAATCTGGTCTCAATTGGTTGATCTATTCAAAATAGACTGAAACAGAAGGAGATACAGAAGGAGTACAGGAAACCGTTTGGGACCAGGGTTTGTTCTGGTCTGGTTGGCTGAGTTCAGGCCTTGTTAGGGTGTATTAGGTTGGAGACTAGGAGCTTGTTACACTTCATACTCCCACACCTCAACACCGGTGTTACTCACACCCTGTCTGTCTCGTAATTAAATTTCACCAAATTCAATTGACATCAGGAAAATTTAATTTGTCCAAACCTATTCCCCAAATAATAAGTTGATTAGAGTAGACTCTCTAAAAATATCAATGGTAGGCCTAAACTTATGTAAACAATGCAATTTTAGGTTTAGGACAAGGTACAAATCGATGGAAGAACAATGAATTAGCAAATGAAGGAAGGCATCCTAATGCCTTACATAATGCAGGTACAGAAATAGCGTTTGGATTATACCAACATAACAGACAGGATAATTGGATTGACAGTGAATGGTTTCTAACTTCACATGAAGTAAACCCATGTTTTTATTTGAAAACCTCTCATGGTGAAATGTGTCTACATACAGTAATGTGCTTAACCGTTATCGTGGAAGCATTCTGTTTATTTGTCAAATTGTGTTGAGAAGATTCATTCTTTAATTGAATGATGAAAGGTGTAAACACAAACATAATCTGTGAACATACAGTGGTGAATGAGGTGAGTTTCCCCCTACTACTGTAAAGCTCTTTGAGTACCTCAGTTGGTAGAATAGTGCTATATAAATCCAATCAATTATTCTGAAATTACATGCATGTATAGTAGTACATACTTAACAAGATCAGAGGATCACCTCAGATTTGTCAATTTGGGAAAAATAAAGAAGGATCAAAAGTTGACACGTGTAAATGTCGGGGAAGCACAGTTCTGTATCAAATGAAATATGTGTGTAAAGATAAATCAGGCCCTCAGCCAGAGAGCTGGCAGTAAATATCAGCCGTATAAATGATCATGTGAATACATGGGGCTCATAAATCAGACTCCTCCTCTGCAAAGTAATGTAGTTCACAGCTGACATGGGGAAGGCACAAATCATAAATACTGTGTGGCATATTAATATTACATCAAAAGTCAAGAGGATTGTGTTATAACATACTCACGCTGAAGCTATGGTCCCTGGAGCCAGATCCCGGACTTCCAGCTCTCTGGGGAGAGAAAGTGTTAAATGGTTTGGCTACTACAGGGTATTGTATCATGGTTAACACTTGTCAATCATTTCTCACTAGATAATGCTATCAGAAGTGCTATTGTGTGCGGACATACGCTATATATACAAAAGTATGTGGACACCCCTTTAAATTAGTTGATTCGGCTATTTCAGCCCCACCCGTTGCTGACAGGTGTATAATCGAGCACACATCCATGCAATCTCCATAGACAAACAGTGGCAGTAAAATGGCCTTACTGAAGAGCTCAGTGACTTTCAAAATGGCATGGTCATAGGATGCCACCTTTCCAAGAAGCCAGTTCGTCAAATTTCTGCCCTGCTAGAGCTGCTGTAAGTGCTGATATGGAGAAGTGGAAACGTCTAGGAGTAACAATGGCTCAGCCGCGAAGTGGTAGGAGGTTGACAAAAGGTTGACAAAAAAGATGGAGCGAAAGTGAGAGAAAGAGGGAGAGATAGGGAAATAAAGAGAAAGAGCAAAAGACAGTCGGGGTAGAGAGAAAGAGCAAAAGACAGTCGGGGTAGGGAGAAAGAGCAAAAGACAGTCGGGGGAGAGAGAAAGAGCAAAAGACAGTCGGGGGAGAGAGAAAGAGCAAAAGACAGTCGGGGGAGAGAGAAAGAGCAAAAGACAGTCGGGGGAGAGAGAAAGAGCAAAAGACAGTCGGGGGAGAGAGAAAGAGCAAAAGACAGTCGGGGGAGAGAGAAAGAGCAAAAGACAGTTGGGGGAGAGAGAAAGAGCAAAAGACAGTCGGGGGAGAGAGAAAGAGCAAAAGACAGTCGGGGTAGAGAGAAAGAGCAAAAGACAGTCGGGGGAGAAAGAGAGAAAGAGCGATACAGAGAAAGACCAGAAAATGTGTTAGGAAACCAGAGACTGTGAATGTGGGGGCTAATGGTAGTGGGGGGTGGTGGAGACGGAGGGGGGTAACTGAGGTTGCAAGGCAATTTCTCTTTGTTATCAAGTGAAATGACTCTGCAAATATGACAATAAATCATGTCGGAAATCAATCTGATAGGAGGCGACTGCGAGCCACTGATAATGCATCAATCAATATTTAATGTTTGGGCCTTAATTAATCCACAGACGCCAAGCATTCTTTAAGTGACAAAGAGGAGAGAGGAAAAACGAGCAGAGAGTGCTTTAGCATAGAACAGCTCTTATATCAAACAGGGGACATTGAACTGAGAGGCCTCGTCAGTCGATTCCCTTTTTTGTGGTTTATTAGTCTTCCCTACGTAATTTACAGAACCAAGATGAGCATAAGACACGTTGTGTGGCATGGGATCTATCAAAATCATGCATTGTGAGACTGGTGATGAAAAAGATACTGAACTGAATGTGCTAATATACAATAATTAAAAAAGACTAAAATGAAGTAAAATCTTCCTCTATACATCCTACACGGACATAGTCTAATTATTTACAAGTGGCATCACAGTAATTCCATTTGAAATGTTTTAAAACTATCAGCTAATTCTCTATTCTGTACCAAGCCGTGTGAATGTACATTTAGAACAGTCTCCATTTCCAGGTTGTGAGAACACTGAGACCCTCCCTAATGCATCAGCTGCCCCTGCCTCCATACCTGTGCACCGATGACACCTCCATGTTTGATCCATGCGAGTTGAATGCAAGGCCTCTCTCACAGTCGCACAGAAGATCCAAGCCTGAACGCTGCAACTGCAGAGTCGTAATGGAGGCCATGCTTACCCTGAGCCCTCTGATCACACAGACAACGTCCCACAGGTACTAATTACTAAATCCACAATGCAGAGATACAGTAGCACAAAGAAATAACACAGGGGACGGCTGACATTTGGATACCTGCAGTGAGATTCAGACGGATAATTGGACCACAATCTCCCACAGAGAGGGAGTGTTTAAAGGAGCTGATGGATAAAATGGTCTCTGGATTAATATAGAAACAGTTGAACTAGGCCAGGTCACCAGAAACATCCCCTCAGTGGAGTTACAGACCAAGTTAGAGAAGCTGTAGAGAAACACAGCAGTAGTACTTCAAGTTACTAAAGACTCCTTAATAAAGAATCACTTAAAGAGCTTCTTGAGATGTGGATAATGTGTTGAGGGCTTGGGTATTGTTGACTGAACATATTGATAGCAGCATTTTATCTGTTGTGTTATTGTCCTCAGATTTACAGCTCTTCTTTCATCTTCAAAGAGACATTTATCTTACCTTTATTTAACTACACAAGTCAGTTAAGAACAAATTCTTATTTTCAATGACAACCTAGGAACAGTGGGTTAACTGCCTTGTTCAGGTGCAGAACGACAGATTTTTACCTTGTCAGCTTGGGGATTCGATCTTGCAACCTTTTGGTTACTAGTCCAATGCTCTAACCACTAGGCTACCTGCTGCCCACTCAATACATCTGGAGCAAGCTTGAAATATGCTCACATCAACAACAAAAAATGCAACACACTTCTTGCGTTAAATTGTAAACCTTTTTGAAAAAACTTTGTCTGAATGTAAAGCTTCATTTTCACATTTCACCACAAACCTGAATACAGGTCAAACACAACTGTCTCAAACAAAGGATTCTTTTTTACTCAGTGACATTTTTGTCACCTCAAAAATACAGTAGCTTTCTATTCCTGATGCCTATCTCAGATACTGAAAATGCTCTGAGGCACTAACAGAAATAGCTTGGCAAGTTCACTATTAAGCCAGAGGGTAGCCCCAACACATTTCACATCAATATTACATGTACATCCTCAACATTTCAAAAACCAGAGAGAATAACAAACATAATATTCCACTGAAATGAATGACAGTTCTTATGCCATTTCCTGCTGGTGGTGTGTCTGGTTGCAATAACCTCCATGGGTGATGTAACGAGACTGTATAGGATACTTCCTCCCTGCTGAACTGTAACATAAAATGTATTCTACATTTGCTTGGCTGTGTAAGCACACATACACACTGACACCTTATGCACATATAATCACATACAATGTACAGAACATACAGTACACATGACATGACATACGACACAGTTCATACACTTGACATAGGGCTACATATGACGCCACATGCTGATAGGGAGCCACATGAACCATATTTACAGAACGTCACACGTACTAAAAACTAGAAATCTGGAGACAGCCCATGCAGCCATCCCTTTTCTGGTCCCCTGCTACTCTAATGCACAATGGCTCGCTGTACTGGAGGAGCTATGCAGTTGCCAATAGCACATATCCAATTGGTCATGCTCATTAAAAGCGAGAGGGCTAAAACAAGCAGGACTGAAAGTGAGTTGTTGGGCAGACAGAGGAGCCATTTGGTGATTTATTGGGATGTGCTGCTGCGTAATGCAAAGTGAGAAATGGAATAAGCCAAAGTGTGAAGCAGCAACACTGAGCTGCAGACAGACAGAGTTAAGACGTAAATACCAGAAGGTTAAATAAGACATCGGCCCAAATGGCAGTAAAGTGTCTTAATTCCCCCAGACATATGTGAACATGTGTAACTATATCATCAAATCCCCAAATGCCATGGGCGGACATGTTCCCCGCCATGCAGGCTGTGTCTGGGTGATGTAAGAGTAGCCTTCTGTCAGGACCTATCAGAGCAGAATACATGAACATGTCTGGGGAGAAGACAGGCTCATATGAACTGACTGACTGGAGAGATACTGTACTTCCTACTAAAGATGGACAATGGTGGTGTCTAAAATATGAAAAAAGCTAAAAGATTTATTATATACATATGTAATCATAATTATTCATAACACATTTTGAAACATACTTTGATGAAACAAATAAATATGTTTTTAGGAAACTAAGAAATATACTTTGTGGAAATTAAGAAATACTTTTCTAGGGAAGTTAGAAATACACTTTGAGGAAACTGAGAAATATGATTTGTGGCATCTAACAGCAAGTAAAAGACAACGGTTTTACCATGAATACATAAACACCAAACAAAGAAGTATCACTCCACTGATGCCCTTCTAAATGGACTTCTCAAAGTCTCTCGTGACTCTCCCCTCCCTCCAACCTCCTCCTTGGCCCTAGAGTAGACCACTCTCCCCGACTGCCCCCACCCTCCTCCCAGTGCCATCTTTAGTGTTTATTACAGGTGACCTGCATCTTCAGTCAGAGGCTAAGTGGTGGCAGGCTGGAGGCTGGAAACGGGCCTGACACACAGATTGAATGAATCTCCTGACGTGGCTAATCTCATCCACAAGATGCCTTTAATGCAGCTGTCTGGCACTAGAGCTGGATTCAAATTCTATTTGAGCTTAATTAAGCTTACCTAGTGCAATGGGACCAATGGAATAGTCCCAAAAATGCAAACCCTGACTACTTGGCTCTCCAGACAGGCTCAATCGAACATTTTAAGTATTTGAAAGAAAACAAATACTATTTGAACCCAGGCATGGTGTCGGAAGCCTCTAATGCAAGCTCTCAAAGCATCTCTGTCCCCTGATGAGGACCACTGCCACAAGATGCCAAGAGACAATGGGGTCCAGAGGGGCACCTGCCATTCCATTCCTGCCTCATAAAAAAACTAACAACAGGGGACGATAAAACCCAGGCAAGGAGGGGATCCATCTCCTATGTCCCCGTCTGACGAACGAAGGAAGGCTTTTCAGCTGGACCAAGGCTACGTCTGATGATGTCACCTCTTTTATCATCCCTTTGATTAATTCCTCTGTCAATTTGAGACCCAAATTTGTTGCTGTGGTTTTTAGAATGCATCCAAGCAATATACAAGCTGATTGCATATAAAGTCATAGGCTCGGGTAATGGAAATGGGGTGGGGGGGGGGGGGGGTGGGACGGTGGAGGGTGGAGGGGTCTGGGTCAAGGAACTTTAGGAATGTAGTGTTGTTCTGTCCTTTTGTGTAACCATGCTCCTGTGCCAGGGTGGGGGCTTTCTCTCTAATCCACGCTGATTTGGTAAACACTCACGCTAATACCGCGGCCAGGGCCCTAATTCTGTTGTTTTCTCCCTACTAAAGAAAATTTGTATTTCTTGGGAGATGTCTTGAAGCAGATGGATGGATGGAAAATGTGGGGATAGATTTAATCTCACTAAGGCTCATGCTCAGATTGGACCCACAGATTAGGATTGCAGCCAAGTATTTTCAATAATTATTCTCTGGTTGAATTAAACATATCCTCTTAACACAAAAACATACGCTTGCCATGCATGTCTGACTGATGGAACATCTGTAAGGATCACTGCTGTTATTGAGTGGAGAAAATGTATCCACACCATGTGCCATAGGCTTTAGTTTTATCCATTTGCAGTAGAAATGTACAGATTTTCTATATAATTTGGACTAATTCTAAATGTAAATATAATGTACAAATATATACATGAAGTTATTATATTGTATATACAGCAGAAATCCGATTTTTTTATTAAACAATCACAGACTGAGCATGCTGGCAAGCAACATCCATTTGAACACTGACTATCTCCTATGACACTGGGGACAGCATAACAGCATCATTTGAAACAGCGTCAATTGATTGAATTCACCCAGAGTCCGACCTGTCCCTTCCTCCCCCTTGTCGCCTGAACAATGACCTGGAAACGTATCTCTCTGCTCACCTGCTCCTCTGATTGTCCTGTATCAAATGCATTTTATTTTTCTTCCCTCAGAGACAATCAAACAATTGGGCTTGTTTGCTAATTGATGGCAAAGTGGCGGGAGCATTCATTTTAGAGATCCATCTATTTGTTGGTATGGAGCCATGGATAAAGACAGCTCATTGAATTATACACTTCTCCCCTGCCTGGCCCAGAGCCCATTGTTCTTTTATCACTCCCCATTTTCATAAATATCAGGTGGTAACCTGCCAGCCAGCCCAGTGTGGCCCACCCCAGATGACACCATGTAAAACAGTTACCTGCCGGCCTCTCCTGCTGATTTTATCTGGGGGATGTTGACAATGAAAGCAGCTGCTCTGTAGACTACCTTGGGCCAGGCCCCCTCTGTATCCTCTTCTGCTACCTCCTTCCACCTCTCCTCTCGTTCCCTGAGCGGTGGAGGTGGTGGGGTGGGGGGGTGGGGTCACTCGGTCTCCTTTCCCAGATCTTATCAGGCCAGTGGAGGACCTGCTCCCCTCTAATCACTGGCCTCTCTGGAAATGACACAGTGTAATACAGTCATTCAGGCTGTTCCATGTGTATGTGAGCATGTTTGACTGCGTATACAACCGCTCGTGCTTGCGTGTGTGTGCATGTGTGTATGGTTTAATAAAGGGAAAAAAGCCCAGAGCTGCAGCAGCGGAAGCAGACAAAAAAAAGATATGTTTTAGAAGTCATTAAGACGGACTCAGCAAAGAGCCTGCTGTGGACTTGATTTAACACGCCAGGCCAGTAAGTCAGTGGTGGGTGTAAATAATGTATTCATTTTTAAAGAGATTTTTTTCTCCTTACAAAGATAAAAAACAACATCTCCATCTGGTCAAGTGTAAACTGGGACAGAGCTAGATTAAAGAATGTTCTGTTATCTTATGTGTGGCTCCACTGGCTTAATGTCCTCAGAATCAATGCCCTCCAACAAGTGGTTCATTAAAACAGAATGGCAATGTTTAATTCTGTGTATTACAAACATGTACTGGCACTCATTCCAGACCTGCCAGTGGTGCTATAGACAAGAGGAATTAAAAACAAGACAGAAATCAAAGCACAAGCAGGGAGATTTTTCCAATTACTATATTGTAACGAAACAAATATGAAAGTGTTGGCAATATATCATATACACTGAACGTAGGAAACATTAAAAACACTGCTATTTCCATGACATAGACTGACCAGATGAATCCAGCTGAAAGCTATAATCCCTTATTGATGTCACCTGTTAAATCAAAGAAAGGGAGGAGAAAGGTTAAAGAAGGATTTTTAAGCCTTGAGACAATTGAGACATGGATTGTGTTTGTGCAATTCAGATGGTGAATAGGCAAGACAAAATAATGAATTACCTTTCCATGGCGTATGGTAGTAGGTGCCAGGCATACCCGTTTGTGTAAAGAACTGCAACACTCAACAGCTTCCAGTGTGTACCACCCAAAGGACATCCAGCCAACTTCACCCAACTGTGGGTGTCACGCCCTGATCTGTTTCACCTGTCTTTGTGCTTGTCTCCACCCCCCTCCAGGTGTCGCCCATCTTCCCCAGTATCCCCTGTGTATTTATACCTGTGTTCTCTTTTTGTCTGTTGCCAGTTCGTTTTGTTCGTAGAATTTACCAGCGGTTTTCCCCTTGCGCCTGTCTTGTCTAAGTTCCTGTTTTCTAGTTTTTCCCAGCTTTGACCCTTCTGCTTGCCCTGAGCCTGCCTGCCATCCTGTACCTTTGCCCCACTACTCTGGATTACTGACTTCGGCCTGACCTGACCCTGTTCCTGCCTGCCTAACGTCCTGTACCTTTGCTCCTGTTGTTGTAATAAACATTGTTACTTCGACACAGTCTGCATCTGGGTCTTACCTTAAACGTGATAGTACGAACTGGCCATGACTGACCCACCACACTCGAACCAGATACGCAATGCCCTCGTCTCCCAAGAAGCCATCATTGGAAGGCATGAGGAGTTGCTTCGTGGTCTGATAGAAGGGTTCCAGGCCGTGGCCGAATGTCACGACCAAACATCGGACACATTGCGAGAGCAATTCCGTGGGTTGTCTACTAGGCAGCCTACCCCAAAGGTAACCTCCCAGCACCTCAGTAACCCGGCTGGTAGCAGTGCCGTCACCCCGGGTTTCCCGGGAACACGGCTTACCTCCCCCGGAGCGCTTCGATGGAGAGTCGGGCACCTGACGGGCGTTTCTCGCTCAGTGTTCCCTCGTCATGGAGCTGCAGCCTTCCTCCTTCCCCTCGGACCACTCTAAGATAGCGTACCTCATCCCGCTGATGTCCGGGAGGGCCCTCACCTGGCCCACGGACGTTTGGGAACAACAGTCGGCCGTATGCTTCTGGCTGGAGGGATTCGTGGCGGAGGTGAAAAAGTTTGAGGCTCCGTTGTCTGGGGGGAAGGCTGCCCGGAAGTTACTCCAGCTTTGGCAGGACTCCCTCAGTGTGGCAGACTATGTGGTGGATTTACGCACACTGGCAGTGGAGGGTGCCTGGAACCCGGAAGCGCTGTTCGTCACGTTCCTGCATGGATTATTGGAGGAAGTAAAGGACGAGCTTGCAGCCTTGGAACTACTGACGGATTACGACTCACTCATCGCTTTAACCATTCGGATCGATGGTCGGCTACGGCAACGTAGAAGGGAGAAGAGGTCTGATTGCGGTCCCAATCGCTCACTCAAGGATCCCACTTTGCATCTGATGAACTCCAGAAGTCCCCGGCGTCTACGTCCCTGAGAGGATCCGAGCTTACCCGAGTTCCTCCAAGAACCTCCGAAACTGCCGATTCACC
The DNA here is from genome assembly GCF_045679555.1 of Salvelinus alpinus. NCBI lineage: Eukaryota > Metazoa > Chordata > Actinopteri > Salmoniformes > Salmonidae > Salvelinus > Salvelinus alpinus. Next base: position 26,321,302 of record NC_092118.1, read on the forward strand.
TCTTCCCGAGCCGATGCAGCTCAGCAAGGCTAGGCTGTCTCCAGCCGAACGCGTGTGCATACTTGACTCCCAGAGTTGTCTGTATTGCGGTACTGCCAGTCATTATGTGTCTACCTGTCCCTTCAAGAGACCTAGTTCGTCTGTTGGAGTGAGTACTCTGGTGGATCTTAAAGATAATTTTTCTTCTCCACTTACTCGCGCCGCCTCTCCATGCTATCTTGCTGTGGGGGGCGACCAGTCCAAGTCTCTCCAAGTACTCACCGACTCAGGGGCCGATGTGAGTCTTATGGCCGTTACCCTGGCGTCCGAGCTGGGCAACCCCACTCAACCTCTCTCCTTCCCATTGATGTTAGCTTCTTTGGGGTAGGGGGCAGTATTTTCACGTCCAGATGAAAAGCATGCCCAGAGTAAACTGCCTGCTACAAAGCCATAAAAGCTAGAATATGCATATTATTACACTATTAAACTCTGAAGTTTCTAAAACTGTTTGAATGATGTCTGTGAGTATAACAGAACTCATATGGCAGGCAAAAATCTGAGAAAAAATCCAACCAGGAAGTGGGAAATCTGAGGTTGATCGATTTTCAACTCAGCTCCTATTGAAGATACAGTGGGATATTGGTAATGTTGCACTTCCTAAGGCTTCCACTAGATATCAAGAGTCTTTAGAACCTTGTTTGATGCTTCTACTGTGAAGTGGGGCCGAATGAGAGGGGAATGAGTAAGGTCTACCATGACCTGAACATGCGCTGACCATGCACGTTCATGTGAGAGCGAGCTCTGTTCCATCACACTTCTGAAGACAAAGGAATTCTCCGGTTGGAACATTATTGAAGATTTATGTTAAAAACATCCTAAAGATTGATTCAATACTTTGTTTGTCATGTTTTTACGGACTGTAATATAACTTTTTAAACTTTTCGTCCATACTTTCCGCTGGACTTGACCGCGCTTCGTGAGTTTGGAAAGTGTACTGAACGATAGAACAACAAGGAGGAATTTGGACATAAATGATGGACATTATCGAACAAAACAAACATTTATTGTGGAACTGGGTTTCCTGGGAGTGCATTCTGAGGAAGATCATCAAAGGTAAGTGAATGTTTATAATGTTATTTCTGACTTCTGTTGACTGCACAATATGGCGGATATATTTTGTCTTGATTGGGCTCTGAGCGCAGACCTCAGATTATTGCATGGTGTGCTTTTTCCGTAAAGCTTTTTTGAAATCTGACACAGCTGTTGCATTAACTTCTTGTGGATAGGGGGCAGCATTTTCACGTTTGGATGAAAAGCGTGCCCAGAGTAAACTGCCTCCTACTCAGTCCCAGATGCTAATATATGCATATAATTATTAGTATTGGATAGAAAACACTCTGAGGTTTCTAAAACTGTTTGAATCATGTCTGTGACTATAACAGAACTTATTTCGCAGGCAAAACCCTGACGACAAACCATTCAGATTTGTTTTTTGAGGTCACTCTCTTTTCAATGGGTTTTCATTGGGAATCCAGATTTCTAAGGGACATTCCTGCAGTTCCTATGGCTTCCACGGGATGTCAACAGTCTTTAGAAATTGGTTGAGGTTTTTCCTTTGAGAAATTAAGAAGTAGCCATGTTCAGAATGAGGCTCCAGTGAAGTGTACTGTTAGGTAGAGGCGCGTGACCTGAAAGCATGCTACACATTGTTTTCCTCCGGTATTGAACACAGATCATCCGGTCTTCAATTTTATCGATTATTTACGTTAACTTCTCTAGGGTAGGGGGCAGCATTCGGAATTTTGGATGAAAAGCATGCCCAAATTAAACTGCCTGCTTCTCGGGCCCAGAAGATATGATATGCATATAACTGGTAGATTTGGATAGAAAATACTCAAAAGTTTCCAAAACTGTTAAAATAGTGTCTGTGAGTATAACAGAACTGATTTGGCAGGCGAAAACCTGAGAAAAATCCATTCGGGAAGTATTCTTTTCTTTTGGTTTTGTAGTTTTCTATTCAATGCCATTACAGTATCCATTGACTTAGGACTCAAATTGCAGTTCCTATGCCTTCCACTAGATGTCAACAGTCTTTAGAAATTGTTTCAGGCTTGTATTCTGAAAAATTAGGAAGTAAGAGCAGTCTGAATGAGTGGACCCTAAAGTGTCACAGAGCTTTTTCATGCGCACAACCGAGAGAGTGCCTTTCTTGTTTACCTTTTATATTGACGACATTATTGTCCGGTTGAAATATTATCGATTATTTAGGCTAAAAACAACCTGAGGATTGAATATAAACATCGTTTGACATGTTTCTATGAACTTTACGGATACAATTTGGATTTTTTGTCTGCCTGTTTTGACTGCGTTTGAGCCTGTGGATTACTGAAGAAAATGCGCGAACAAAACAGAGGTTTTTGGATATAAAGAGACTTTATCGAACAAAAGGAACATTTATTGAGTAAATTAATGTCTGCTGAGTGCAACCATATGAAGATCATCAAAGGTAAGGGATTAATTTTATCTCTATTTCTGACTTGTGTAACTCTTCTCCTTGTTGGTTACTGTTTGTAATGATTTGTCTGCTGGGCTATGTTCTCAAATAATCGTAAGGTATGCTTTCACCGTAAAGCATTTTTTAAATCTGACATCGTGGTTGGATTCACAATAAGTTCATCTTTAAACCTATGTAAAATATGTTTTTTTTCCTGAATTTTTATAATGAGTATTTCTGTATTTGAATTTGGCGCCCAGCAGTTTCACTGGCTGTTGAAGAGGTGGGACGCTAACGTCTCACGTACCCAAGAGAGGTAGAAAAATACCTAAAGTTGTATTACAAAAGTAGTTTGAAATGTTAGGACAAAGCTTACAGGTAACTTATGAGATATTTTGTAGTCACGTTGTGCAAGTTGGAACCGGTGTTTTTCTAGATCAAACGCGCCAAATAAATTGACATTTTGGAAATATATCGACGGAATTACCGTCCCACGTACCCTAGAGAGGTTAGAGGGTTGGACGGGTGCTCTATAGGCTGGGTCACCCACCATACCACCCCCATCAATCTACTAGTTTCAGGGAACCACAGCGAGACAATCCTTTTCCTGCTAGTTGAGTCTCTGCAGGATCCTGTGGTATTGGGATTCTCTTGGCTCCAGCGACACAATCCCTCGATTGACTGGGCTACTGGTGCCATCGTGGGCTGGAGCCCATCCTACCTCACTCATTGCCTGCCCCGGGATGTCTTTCTGGGAGCCTGGAAATTGCCCCGGACCTCTCCGTCAGCCCAGCAGAGTACCAGGACCTTCCGCAGCACCGACCGGTATCCAAGAAGGTCAAGCCAGATGCTCTGGCATGCCGCTATAGCCCCGGGGCTACACCCCCGGAAGCCGAGACCTTTCTCCCCCGCTCCAAGATCATTAGCCCCTCTGCTGTTCATCCTCTGTTGCCCCGTACCCTCCGTATACTTCCTACCTTTCCTGTGTATTAAACCATGTCTTACAGCCCTTTGTCTCCTGCTTCCAGGCCCACTCCTCTCCCCCGTCTCATCTACGGCTAACTGGCGTACATGGTGAGGCGTCTCCTGAAGGTTCGACCTCTGGGCAGGGGATTCCAGTACCTGGTTGAACGGGAGGGTTATGGCCCAGAGGAGAGGTGCTGGGTCTCCGAATTCCACCGGTGGCACCCCGCTCAGCCAGGTAGGACGCAAGGTGGCGGGGGGTACTGTCACGCCCTGACTGTTTCACCTGTCTTTGTGCTGGTCTCCACCCCCCTCCAGGTGTCGCCCATCTTCCCCATTATCCCCTGTGTATTTATACCTGTGTCCTCTGTTTGTCTGTTGCCAGTTTGTTTTGTTCGTAGAACCTACCAGCGTTTTCCCATTGCTCCTGTCTTGTCTAAGTTCCTGTTTTCTAGTTTTTCCCAGCTTTGACCCTTCTGCCTGCCCTGACCCTGAGCCTGCCTGCCGTCCTGCACCTTTGCCCCACTACTCTGGATTACTGACTTCGGCCTGCCCTGAGCCTGCCTGCTGTCCTGTACCTTTGCCCTTGTTGTTGTAATAAACATTGTTACTTCGACACAGTCTGCATCTGGGTCTTACCTTAAACGTGACAGTGGGAAAAATTGGAGTCAACATGGGCCAGCATTGTAGAATCAACTCAATATTAGGAATATGTTCTTAATGTTTTGTACACTCAGTGTATATCCCAATACATACAGTATTTTTTTCTAAGGAATAAAGGATTTCACTTAGATGAAAATAGATAATTGTATCAAGTTAAAACCATTGTTAAAGGCTATGCAGTACTATGAATTCTGCATTCTGATACGTTTTGCTGTATGGCCAATATTCAAACGTTTGTAGAAAAGTGAAGTTTGGTCTTTGGATGTGGACTAACCTGAAGAGCTAAAGCTAACCCAAACAGTGGGTTAAACCACCTCAGAATTATAACTTACACCAGTAAAACCAGTAACCAGACCCACATTAAGGAGAGGTTAATCTAAAGTTCCATGTATAATACTTGTATCTTTTATCAATGTTTATTATGAGAATTTCTGTAAATTGATGTGGCTCTCTGCAAAATCACCGGATGTTTTGGAGGCAAAACATTAATGAACATAATGTGCCAATGTAAACAGAGATTTTGGGATATAAATATGAACTTTATCGAACAAAACATACATGTATTGTGTAACATGAAGTCCTATGAGTGTCATCTGATGAAGATCATCAAAGGTTAGTTATTCATTTTATCTCTATTTCTGCTTTTTGTGACTCCTCTCTTTGGCTGGAAAAATGGCTGTGTTTTTCTGTGAATAGGTGCTGACCTAACATAATGATATGTTGTGCTTTCGTCGTAAAGCCTTTTTGAAATCGGACACTGTGGTGGGATTAACAACAAGTTTATCTTTAAAATGGTGTAAAATACTTGTATGTCTGAGGAATTTTAATTATGAGATTTCTGTTGTTTTTAATTTGGCGCCCTGCACTTTCACTGACTGTTGTCATATCGATCCCGTTAACGGGATCCCAGCCATTTAATGCAACCGCTGTGTCAGATTTCAAAAAAACTTTACGACATGGAACTTTAGATAAACCTCTCCTTAATGTAACCGCTGTGTCAGATTTCAAAAAAACTTTACGGAAAAAGCACACCATGCTATAATCTGAGTACAGCGCTCAGAGCCCAAACAAGCTATGAAGATATCCGCCATGTTGTGGAGTCAACAGATGTCAGAATAGCATTATAAATATTCACTTACCTTTGATGATCTTCATCAGAATGCACTCCCAGGAATCCCAGTTCCACAATAAATGTTTGATTTGTTCCATAAAGTCCATAAATTATGTCCAAATTCCTCCTTTTTGTTTGCGCGTTCAGTACACAATCCAAACTCACGACGCGCGGGCAAGTCCATGCGAAAGTTCAGACGAAAAGTCATATTACAGTTCGTAGAAACATGTCAAACGAAGTATAGAATCAATCTTTAGGATGTTTTTAACATAAATCTTCAATAATGTTCCAACCTGAGAATTCCTTTGTCTTCAGAAATGCAATGGAACGCAAGCTAACTCTCTCACATGAACGCGCCTGGTCAGCTCATGGTACTCTGCCAGACCCATGACTCAAAGAGCCCTCATTCCCCCCTCCTTCACAGTAGAAGCATCAAACAAGGTTCTAAAGACTGTTGACATCTAGTGGAAGCCTTAGGAAGTGCAATATGACCAATATCCCACTGTATATTCGACAGGCGATGAGTTGAATACCTACAAACCTCAGATTTCCCACTTCCTGTTTGGATTTTTTCTCAGGTTTTTGCCTGCCATATGAGTTCTGTTATACTCACAGACATCATTCAAACAGTTTTAGAAACTTCAGAGTGTTTACTATCCAAATATACTAATAATATGCATATATTCGCAACTGGGCCTGAGTATCAGGCAGTTTACTCTGGGCACCTTATTCATCCAAGCTACTCAATACTGCCCCCAGCCATAAGAAGTTAACCAAAACACTACAGCCCCTCCCACATCATGCCTGTTAGCCAACCAGCTCTGCCCAAATAACTCATCATCACTTCAGCCACCATCACCGCCCGTGGCTTTGTCTTTTACTGCCAATGAACTGCACCAACACAGACACCAAACCAAATAGAGAGACACTGTTTTATTCCAGCTTCTGATCATTAATGTACATAAACATGAGCAGGAGAGGACAGCAATGTGTCAGCTAGCTAGCCCTTCTCTCCCTTGTATGTCGTCTCTGTCTGTATGGTCAGGCCCAGGCCCAATCACTCAGTCATACAGTATATATAATTCATGAACCCCCCCTCTGTCTCCTCTCCCATGCCCTGTCCAGCCTCGGAACAGCCACGGCCAGCCCTATAAAGGACTGTGTTGTGGGGGTATAAACTTGTTTGGTGCCAATATCTCGTCATGCTCAGAATCACAATGGCTTGATCCTGCCTCCATCCATCACGGCAGAGCAGACAGGGCCTACCATGATATTAGCCAAATATTATTACAACTTTGAACCCCTTGCCCATAAATTAGGAGCTAAATCGCCCCGGTGCTATTACGTGCGGAGAATGTATTGGCGTCCGTCGCCTTCAAAGTAATTACACACTAAACGGGAAGCGTGGCTGGGCATTCTGCAACCAGGGAAGTAGTGGAGAAGAGGAGGAGTGGGGGTGAGAAGGGAGGGAGGGTGAAAGAGGAAAAGAGCAAAGGATTTGCGATCGGCGTTATGAGCTTGTTACAGTTTCAGTTTTTTGTGCAGCACATTATTCATTCATCAGGTCAGGCCAACCTGAGTATGGAGCCATTACCCAGCCTAGAGAGACCTAACATCTGCTGTTAAGTGCAAGCAGGCGATACTGTGACATGTTTGCAATCTTGTCTTCTTCAGATGTTTGGCCTACAGTGATACACTTCAAACACTTGGCCAGCGCTACTTTCTTTCACCCGCTCCAACACTCTCTCTTTCCCTTCTCTCTCTCATTCTCTCTCTCTCAGTTGAGCTGCGGTACTGATACCCTCTTCTCCTTGACTTCCTCATTATTTTCTCTGGTATCTGCTGCCTGTCTTATCTCTCTTCATCTCCCTCTCTCTTTCGCTCTCTCTCTCTCTTTCTCAGTTTCTCATATATATTAGTATCCATCGCTGTGCGTGCTAACCAACGATGAGATTTGACCTCCTTGCATTGGATCATGCAAGGTAGATCTCTAAGCAGGTTAGCATCTCACCCTCTCACAGGTGGAAAGGACACCATGTTTACTCTCTCCCTCTTTGACCTGGAAACTGTAGAAGGCATCTGATGTCATTAACAGGTATGGACTGGTAATGTACTCTGTGTTGAGTTGTAGGGTCATTGTCAGTACTTAGATACAGGATAGGTGGGAGATAAGAAGCAGGTGTATTTTGGTGGCTGATGCCTCCTTCAGGCAATGTGCATCAGTTACCCCCACCCACCTGACAGGCTAGGCCTACATGGGTACTGGGACTGGTGGGAGCTGGGGCTGGGGATGGGGCATCTGCTGAGCGGCAGGTGTCTCCTCCTCCTTCTCTTGTCACTGTGTTAACTAATGATCTCACCCTGCTACATCGCTGTACTGATCATAGCCCCCCTTCGTTCGTAGCCTCCCTCCCTCTCCACTAAACAAGTGACTGTGACACACACGTCCCTGGAGCATAACAAATGACACATAGTGTACAGTGGGGAGAACAAGTATTTGATACACTGCCGATTTTGCAGGTTTTCCTACTTACAAAGCATGTAGAGGTCTGTAATTTTTATCATAGGTACACTTCAACTGTGAGAGACGGAATCTAAAACAAAAATCCAGAAAATCACATTGTATGATTTTTAAATAATTAATTTGCATTTTATTGCATGACATAAGTATTTGATCACCTACCAACCAGTAAGAATTCCGGCTCTCACAGACCTGTTCGTTTTTCTTTAAGAAGCCCTCCTGTTCTCCACTCATTACCTGTATTAACTGCACCTGTTTGAACTCGTTACCTGTATAAAAGACACCTGTCCACACACAATCAAACAGATTCCAACCTCTCCACAATGGCCAAGACCAGAGAGCTGTGTAAGGACATCAGGGATAAAATTGTAGACCTGCACAAGGCTGGGATGGGCTACAGGACAATAGGCAAGCAGCTTGGTGAGAAGGAAACAACTGTTGGCGCAATTATTAGAAAATGGAAGAAGTTCAAGATGACGGTCAATCACCCTCGGTCTGGGGCTCCATGCAAGATTTCACCTCGTGGGGCATCAATGATCATGAGGAAGGTGAGGGATCAGCCCAGAACTACACGGCAGGACCTGGTCAATGACCTGAAGAGAGCTGGGACCACAGTCTCAAAGAAAACCATTAGTAACACACTACGCCGTCATGGATTAAAATCCTGCAGCGCACGCAAGGTCCCCCTGCTTAAGCCAGTGCATGTCCAGGCCTGTCTGAAGTTTGCCAATGACCATCTGGATGATCCAGAGGAGGAATGGGAGAAGGTCATGTGGTCTGATGAGACAAAAATAGAGCTTTTTGGTCTAACTCCACTCGCCGTGTTTGGAGGAAGAAGAAGTATGAGTACAACCCCAAGAACACCATCCCAACCGTGAAGCATGGAGGTGGAAACATCATTCTTTGGGGATGCTTTTCTGCAAAGGGGACAGGACGACTGCACCGTATTGAGGGGAGGATGGATGGGGCCATGTATCGCGAGATCTTGGCCAACAACCTCCTTCCCTCAGTAAGAGCATTGAAGATGGGTCGTGGCTGGGTCTTCCAGCATGACAACGACACAAAGCACACAGCCATGGCAACTAAGGAGTGGCTCCGTAAGAAGCATCTCAAGGTCCTGGAGTGGCCTAGCCAGTCTCCAGACCTGAACCCAATAGAAAATCTTTGGAGGGAGCTGAAAGTCCGTATTGCCCAGCGACAGCCCCGAAACCTGAAGGATCTGGAGAAGATCTGTAGGGAGGAGTGGGCCAAAATCCCTGCTGCAGTGTGTGCAAACCTAGTCAAGAACTACAGGAAACGTATGATCTCTGTAATTGCAAACAAAGGTTTCTGTACCAAATATTAAGTTCTGCTTTTCTGATGTATCAAATACTTATGTCATGCAATAAAATGCAAATTAATTACTTAAAAATCATACAATGTGATTTTCTGGATTTTTGTTTTAGATTCCGTCTCTCATAGTTGAAGTGTACCTATGATAATAATTACAGACCTCTACATGCTTTGTAAGTAGGAAAACCTGCAAAATCGGCAGTGTATCAAATACTTGTTCTCCCCACTGTACGTGTACCTGTAGGCCCAAACTGACTTGAGGACACAGCCATAGCTCATCTCACCAACCAACAGTGTGATGTCCCATGCAGCCATGACTTCAGAGTAAAGGCATTGACACTGCATAAGAATGATCCTCACTCACCACAGCTGTATTTGTCTTAGGAAGATGAAGACATATTTTTTTTTTGCAAATACAGCTGGCAGGCAACTTAAAAGGGCCATTAGACTAGGCCTTGTAATTGTTGAAAGATAAGAGAGCAGACAGGGAAAACTGCACACAAGACAGAGGCCGGGGAAGCGGGGACTGGGCCCACTCTTCAAAGAGATATCAATTTTGCCATTAGTTCAATTTGAATTGATCTCCCCCCTTTCAAACACCAAGAAACAGATGCCAAGATGCTTTTGTTACAGTGCCCTCAAAAACTAAGCAGCGGATAAAACAAAAAGAGAGAGAGGGAGAGAGAGAGAGAGAGAGAGAGAGAGAGAGAGAGAGAGAGAGAGAGAGAGAGAGAGAGAGAGAGAGAGAGAGAGAGAGAGAGTGGAATTCAGCATCTCTGAGCCCTTTGATTGCTATCTTGGGGCTATACAGAGCAATTACTGGATGGAACCATTAAAGAGGCTGATTACAGGCAGGCTAGTCTGTGGAGGGAGCAGCATACACAGACAGGACAGGCAGATTCCAGGTACCACTCAGCTAGCACTTCTGTCTGCTGGGCATGTCACTCCCCTAACTCGGCCCTCAGCGCAACACCTGACCAGTGTACGCTCACACTAATGAGGCCACAGACAACCCATCACACCTACAGGCCGAAAGGCACAACTCCTATTATACCTATACCAGTGGGGCTCAGCTCTGTGGTCAATGGGGCTCTATCATGTATGTTCAGTACTAGACACTACAGCAGAGGATACGAGGAGTCAGAGGACAAAGTCTTTTCAATATGACTGACTGTGTTTCCTAAGACCAGCTCATATATCCAGACTACTGTCCTGTCCCATCTGTCCACAGTCATACTATATCACGTTGGTTTTATTTCCTCTTAATAAACATGCTATCATTTCATACAAATCTGTCCAATCTGCTATCGTTCCATCTCCTGAGTGACCTAGTTATGTGATATAGGATGCATCCCAAATGGCACCCCATTATCCTACACAGTGCACTACTTTTGAACAGAGCTCTATGTAGTGCACTATATAGGCAATAGGGTGCCATTTGGAATGCGACAATGGAGTGTATATAGAGTGTCAAATCAAATCAAATCAAATTTTATTAGTCACATACACATGGTTAGCAGATGTTAATGCGAGTGTAGCGAAATGCTTGTGCTTCTAGTTCCGACAATGCAGTAATAACCAACAAGTAATCTAACCTAACAATTCCACAACTACTACCTTATACACACACACAAGTGTAAAGGGATAAAGAATATGTACATAAAGATATATGAATGAGTGGTGGTACAGAACGGCATGGCAAGATGCAGTAGATGGTATAGAGTACGGTATATACATATGAGATGAGTACTGTAGGGTATGTAAACATAAAGTGGCATAGTTTAAAGTGGCTAGTGGTACATGTATTACATAAAGATGGCAAGATGCAGTAGATGATATAGAGTACAGTATATACATATGAGATGGGTAATGTAGGGTATGTAAACATTATATTAAGTGGCATTGTTTAAAGTGGCTAGTGGTACATTTTTACATAATTTCCATCAATTCCCATTTTTAAAGTGGCTGGAGTTGAGTCAGTATGTTGGCAGCGGCCGCTAAATGTTAGTGGTGGCTGTTTAACAGTCTGATGGCCTTGAGATAGAAGCTGTTTTTCAGTCTCTCGGTCCCTGCTTTGATGCACCTGTACTGACCTCGCCTTCTGGATGATAGCGGGGTGAACAGGCAGTGGCTTGGGTGGTTGTTGTCCTTGATGATCTTTATGGCCTTCCTGTGACATCGGGTGGTGTAGGTGTCCTGGAGGGCAGGTAGTTTGCCCCCGGTGGTGCGTTCTGCAGACCTCACTACCCTCTGGAGAGCCTTACGGTTGTGGGCGGAGCAGTTGCCGTACCAGGCGGTGATACAGCCCGACAGGATGCTCTCGATTGTGCATCTGTAGAAGTTTGTGAGTGCTTTTGGTGACAAGCCGAATTTCTTCAGCCTCCTGAGGTTGAAGAGGCGCTGCTGCGCCTTCTTCACAACGCTGTCTGTGTGGGTGGACCAATTCAGTTTGTCCGTGATGTGTACACCGAGGAACTTAAAACTTTCCACCTTCTCCACTACTGACCCGTCGATGTGGATAGGGGGGTGCTCCCTCTGCTGTTTCCTGAAGTCCACAATCATCTCCTTTGTTTATTTGACGTTGAGTGTGAGGTTATTTTCCTGACACCACACTCCGAGGGCCCTCACCTCCTCCCTGTAGGCCGTCTCGTCGTTGTTGGTAATCAAGCCTACCACTGTAGTGTCATCCGCAAACTTGATGATTGAGTTGGAGGCGTGCATGGCCACGCAGTCGTGGGTGAACAGGGAGTACAGGAGAGGGCTCAGAACGCACCCTTGTGGGGCCCCAGTGTTGAGGATCAGCGGGGTGGAGATGTTGTTACCTACCCTAACCACCTGGGGGCGGCCCGTCAGGAAGTCCAGGACCCAGTTGCACAGGGCGGGGTCGAGACCCAGGGTCTCGAGCTTGATGACGAGTTTGGAGGGTACTATGGTGTTAAATGCTGAGCTGTAATCGATGAACAGCATTCTCACATGGGTATTCCTCTTGTCCAGATGGGTTAGGGCAGTGTGCAGTGTGGTTGCGATTGCGTCGTCTGTGGACCTATTGGGTCGGTAAGCAAATTGGAGTGGGTCTAGGGTGTCCGGTAGGGTGGAGGTGATATGGTCCTTGACTAGTCTCTCAAAGCACTTCATGATGACGGAAGTGAGTGCTACGGGGCGGTAGTCGTTTAGCTCAGTTACCTTAGCTTTCTTGGGAACAGGAACAATGGTGGCCCTCTTGAAGCATGTGGGAACAGCAGACTGGGATAAGGATTGATTGAATATGTCCGTAAACACACCAGCCAGCTGGTCTGCGCATGCTCTGAGGACGCGGCTGGGAATGCCGTCTGGGCCTGCAGCCTTGCGAGGGTTAACACGTTTAAATGTTTTACTCACCTCGGCTGCAGTGAAGGAGAGCCCGCAGGTTTTGGTAGGGGGCCGTGTCAGTGGCACTGTATTGTCCTCAAAGCGGGCAAAAAAGTTGTTTAGCCTGTCTGGGAGCAAGACATCCTGGTCCGCGACGGGGCTGGTTTTCTTTTTGTAATCCGTGATTGACTGTAGACCCTGCCACATACCTCTTGTGTCTGAGCTGTTGAATTGCGACTCGATTTTGTCTCTGTACTGGGACTTAGCCTGTTTGATTGCCTTGCGGAGAGAATAGCTACACTGTTTGTATTCGGTCATGCTTCCGGTCACCTTGCCCTGGTTAAAAGCAGTGGTTCGCGCTTTCAGTTTCACGCGAATGCTGCCGTCAATCCACGGTTTCTGGTTTGGGAATGTTTTAATCGTTGCTGTGGGTACGACATCGTCAATGCACTTCCTAATGAACTCGCTCACCGAATCAGCATATTCGTCAATATTGTTGTTGGACGCAATGCGGAACATATTCCAATCCGCGTGATCGAAGCAGTCTTGAAGCGTGGATTCAGATTGGTCGGACCAGCGTTGAACAGACCTGAGCGCGGGAGCTTGTTGTTTGAGTTTCTGTTTGTAGGCTGGAATCAACAAAATGGAGTCGTGGTCAGCTTTTCCGAAAGGGGGGCGGGGGAGGGCCTTATATGCGTCGCGGAAATTAGTATAACAATGATCTAGGGTTTTTCCAGCCCTGGTAGCACAATCGATATGCTGATAGAATTTAGGGAGTTTTGTTTTTAGATTAGCCTTGTTAAAATCCCCAGCTACGATGAATGCAGCCTCAGGGTGTGTGGTTTCCAGTTTACAAAGAGTCAGATAAAGTTCGTTCAGGGCCATCGATGTGTCTGCTTGGGGGGGAATATATACGGCTGTGATTATGATTGAAGAGAATTCCCTTGGTAGATAATGCGGTCGACATTTGATTGTGAGGAGTTCTAGATCAGGTGAACAGAATGACTTGAGTTCCTGTGTGTTGTTATGATGATCACACCACGTCTCGTTAATCATAAGGCATACCCCCCCGCCCCTCTTCTTACCAGAAAGATGTTTGTTTCTGTCGGCGCGATGCATGAAGAAACCAGCTGGCTGCACCGACTCCGTTAGCGTCTCTTGAGTTAGCCATGTTTCCGTGAAGCAGAGCACGTTGCAATCCCTGATGTCTCTCTGGAATGCTACCCGTGCTCGGATTTCATCAACCTTATTGTCAAGAGACTGGACATTGGCGAGTAGTATGCTAGGGAGTGGAGCGCGATGTGCCCGTCTCCGAAGCCTGACCACGAGACCGCCTCGTTTTCCCCTTTTACGGCGTCGCACAGGGTCGCCGGCTGGGATCAGATCCATTGTATTGGGTGGAAGGCAAAACACTGGATCCGTTTCGGGAAAGTCATATTCCTGGTAGGAACGATGATGAGTTGACGTTAATCGTATATTCAGTAGTTCCTCCCGACTGTATGTAATGAAACCTAAGATTACCTGGGGTACCGATGTAAGAAATAACACATAAAAAAACAAAATACTGCATATTTTCCAAGGAACGCGAAGCGAGGCGGCCATCTCTTTTCGGCGCCGGAAGTTCCAATCAGAGAGATTGGCCTCATGTTGGCCTCATATAACGCTTTGAGGTGTTCAGTTGGACAACAGCCCCCCCACACACTTTCCCCCCATCTCTCTGTCCCCGTGTTCCTGCATGTCGCTGGAAGATGAGGGGGTAGGCTGAAGGATAGATGGATGGAGGGAGCAAAAGCATGGAGGAAGGGAGGGAGGAGAGGAGGGGTAGACAATTTGTTTACAGTTTTCTCACAGCTCCAGGCCTGGCGTCTCCCACTTCTGTTGATTTACAGCCTTTCTCGACACAACCACATCTAAGAGAGGAATAATTAGAAGCCTCTAAAACTGGGCAGTTTAAGGCTGTTGTAATGAAATTTGTTGGCCTGCAGTCGGTGGGGATGGGGGTGAGAGGGGTGGCAGGAGGGTGGGAGGAGTGGCTGGGCAGGGGAGGTAGTGCTAGGGGTGTGGATGGAGGGAGGGAGGGAGGCAGGGAGGAGGGGTGGTGGTGGCTGGGCAAGGGGAGCAGGGGAGGTAGGTGGACTGCACATACACAACTCCACCCTCCTCCACCCCAGCCCATAAGCTGTGATCCAGCTCATTCAGAGAGCTTCACAGAGAGCAAAACTTTACAAGGTCATTTATTCCTACCAACTCCTTGTTATGGTGATTAAATATATCCCAAGTCCAAGGCTTCAATTACTGGGCAGTGGAGCACCACAATGGGGCCTGGCTGAGGGGGCTGGCGGGCTGCTGTCCTGGCTGCGATGTGAGGAAGAGTTCCAGGCCCAGAACCTGTCCCCAGCTCCAGGAGGGTTGTGGAGCAGTGCCGTGGGGCCTGGCTGAGGGGAGGCCTGGCTGGGTTAGCCCTGGCTGGGTTAGCCCTGGCTGGGGAGCCCTGGCTGGGAGAGCAGGCAGCTGGGGCTGCCTCCCTGGCTCCAGTGGAGGGAGGAGCTCCAGAGGGAAGGCTGCTGAGTGATTCAGTCTTTCAGCTCTGAGGTCAGCAGCTCTGACGCAAGCCGTTCTAAACAACACAAGACATGCAGGCTACCTACAAACAACGGCTACAGGTCTACAGCCCCTTCCTGTTCTGGGTCTGGCGAGGGAACAACAAAATTACAGCAGTAACTATAAGGAGCGTTTTGGAAACTGCTGGATGTTTTTTTGTTTTCAAACTATGTGGTTTTATTGCAGGGATTTTTAAACCTATCCTCACCACTGAAATGACTGTCACACTTCTCCATGGAAGATAAGCGAGGAGAAAAACACAACACAAAAAATAATAGTTATTACCACTATCATCCACAAACAACTATAATCTTACCCTATGCCATCGCCCATAGCCCAAAAACCTATTTCCATTTATGTTTGGTTGATAGTTTTCCTAAACAAGAACAATGTCACTACTCTTCTGATCATTAAAGTGAACTTATACATCACATCAGTGAGTTCTCCACTTTCCACAGGCAGTGCGGTCAACTACATCTACACATCCTGTCCCTCTGTACATGGTGAGCCACGGTGGGCTCAGCCAGGTGACCTCATCCCCACCATCAGCACCGGCAGCGGCAGGAACCCAGCAGGAATGGCAGCTGTTCAGGCTGCCCTGCTTTGATGGCATCCTGCCTCTTATTTACCGCGCTGGGACCACGCATCATTTACTCTGAATCGACCAGGCTTTGTCCACCTGTTACCTGACCCCTTCCGCCACTGTGGGGGGATCATGTGGAGGAACAGGAGCAAGCACCCCCAATAGGCTGCTTCACAGCTTGGTCTCATGGTGGTGGATTGGACAAGAACACCTAGAGTAAAGGTAATGAAGGAGTGAGTGAGGAGGAGAGACAGAGAGAAAGAGAGATAGAGAGAAGAGGGGCAATAAAGAGAGAGAAAGAGGGGAGAGACAGAGAGAGAGGGGAAAGGAAAGGGAAGGGAGAGCGAGAGAGAGAGAGAGAGAGAGAGAGAGAGAGAGAGAGAGAGAGAGAGAGGAGGGATAAAGAGTCCTGAGGGGTGTGCTGTGCTGTGCTGTGGGTGTTTAAGAGGACATGGGAAAACATCAGTGGGGTGATGGCCTTGCCTCTCACAGGCTTGGTGGGAGTTCTGGGCGAGTCAAGGCAAGTTCCTAAAATATGGTTTACACCAGGCAGACATACAGCTATCTTCCCTATTGAATGTTTACAGCTGATAACTGTCAATTTAGGAACTATGATACACTTCCTTCATCATAAAAGGTAAATATACAGGAACTCCACAGAGGCAAAAAAAAACAAGATTCTCATTCTAAAGCTATAGTGAAAATATATACACTATCGTTCAAAAGTTTGGGATCACTTAGAAATGTCCTTGTTTTTTAAAGGAAATTATTTTTTTCGTCCATTAAAATAACATCAAATTGATCAGAAATACAGTGTTAATGTTGTGAATGACTATTGTAGCTGGAAACGGCAGATTTTTTATGGAATATCTTTAACCAGGACAACAGTTTTTTAGCTGTGCTAACATAATTTCAAAAGGGTGTTCTAATGATCAATTAGCCTTTTAAAATGATAAACTTGGGTTAGCTAACCCAACGTGCCATTGGAACACAGGAGTGATGGTTGCTGATAACGGGCCTCTGTACGCCTATGTAGATATTCCATTAAAAATCTGCCGTTTCCAGCTACAATAGTCATTCACAACATTAACAATGGCTACAATGTATTTCTGATCAATTTTATGTTATTTTAAAGGACAAAAAATTAGCTTTTCTTCCAAAAACAAGGACATTTCTAAGTGACCCCAAACTTTTGAACGGTAGTGTATATACTGTAGTAACTCAATCAAATGTATTTATAAAGCCCTTCTTACATCAGCTGCTGTACAGAAACTCAGCCTAAAACCCCAAACAGTAAGCAATGCAGGTGTAGATGCACAGTGGCTAGGAAAAACTCCCTAGAAAGGCCGGAACCTAGGAAGAAACCTAGAGAGGAACCAGGCTATGAGGGGTGGCCAGTCCTCTTATGGCTGTGCCGGGTGGAGATTATAACAGAACATGGCCAAGATGTTCAAATGTTCATAGATGACCAGCAGGATCAAATAATAATAATCACAGTAGTTGTAGAGGGTGCAACAGGTCAGCACCTCAGGAGTAAATGTCAGTTGGCTTTTCATAGCTGAACATTCAGAGTATCTCTACCGCTCCTGCTGTCTCTAGAGAGTTGAAAACAGCAGGTCTGGGACAAGGTAGCACGTCCGGTGAACAGGTCAGGGTTCCATAGGCAGAACAGTTGAAACTGGAGCAGCAGCATGACCAGGTGGACTGGGGACAGCAAGGAGTCATCAGGCCAGGTAGTCTTGAGGCATGGGCCTCCAAGAGAGAGAAAAGGCTCAGGTCCTCCAAGAGAGAGAAAGAGAGCGAGAGAGAGAGAGAGAGAGAGATAGAGAGAAAAAAGAGAAAGAGAGAGTGAATTAGAGAGAGCATATTTAAATTCACACAGGACACCGGATAATACAGGAGAAATACTCCAGATATAACAGACTGACCCTAGCCCCCCTGACACATAAAGTATGGCAGCACATAAACTGGAGGCTGAGACAGGAGGGGTCAGGAGACACTGTGGCCCCGTCCGACGATCGATACCCCCGGACAGGGCCAAACAGGCAGGATATAACCCCACCCACTTTAGCACAGCCCCTCCGCCAATAGAGGGATATCTTCAACCATCAACTTACTATCCTGAGACAAGGCTGAGTATAGCCCACAAAGATCTCCCCCATTGCACAAACCCAATCTGAATCTATCGTGTACTGAATCCTCAGTACACGATAGACCTTCTGTAGAGACTGGACCCTCTGTCAGTCTACTCCATCCAACTGTGAACACTCCATTGGTTCTTGTGTAGACCCTCTCTCTGAACAGGGGAGGGGAGGGTTAAGGGGCGGCCTGTGGAGGGGACTGAAGAATTTGACTAGGATGTAATCCCGTCCAAGTGCCTCTGGCTCTTTCTTCTCTCTTGTTAGGAGCTCCCTTTGTGAGGAGGTGTTGGCTGGAAGGGAGTGGATGTGTAGTGTGCAGTGGCTGGCTCGCTAGCTGTTGCAGTGGGGCCTGGGGGTGCAGAGAGGGGTCCAGGCCTGTGCATTAGCTGGCTGTGACAGTAGGGCCTGGGTGTTCAGTCCAGGATATAGGCAGGGGTGGAGGGCCTGAGGGACTTGGGGGTGCATGCAGGTGTGTAGCAGAGGTACAGAAGGGGGTGCAAGCAGGGGTACAGGCAGGGGCGCAGGCATTGGTAGACTTCCAGTGTCAGTAGGGCCTGGAGGTGCAGGCAGGGGTGCAGGGCCTGGGACCGCCTGGCTGACCGGAGGGTAAACGAAAACACAACGCCCCTCAGTGACATTATCAGTGACATTAACGAACACAACGCTGCTGTGCCATCATCTGGTTCTCATCTGGAACCCCGATGATCTATGACAAATGGTTATGTATCCTGTTCAAATAAACACATTGAATCCAAAGTCCATATACATGCACTTTTTTACCCCACACATCTGTTGATTCCTCACATGAAACACTGTGTGTTATCTGTGTATCTGTCTATGAATATCTATGTCTATGGTATGTATCCATACCTGTACAGGAACATATTGCTTTTATTGTACCTTGTTGGCATGAGACTAGTGTCACTGTGCCTACTGTGCACCCCTCTACCCCCACCCTTCCATCTCTCTCTCTCCAAAGTGAGTCTTGCTAGTTAGGCAGGCAGGGGAGGGTGGGGGGCACACTGCAGGAATGCGGGCCTGTGTATTGTTTGTAAAAATAAACCATCTGGACAAAGATATTCACAGAGAATTTATATTAAACAGCTGCGAAAGCAAGCTTCTGAATGTGGACGGGGTGACTGGTGATGCAATGGGACCACACCACTAGTATTACTCTGGCAGTCCTCAAGGAGAGGAGAGGAGGAGTTTGGCTAGTTCTAACATTAGCTCCTCCTGCCTTAATGAGAGCAGCCAATCTGAGCACAGCATATTGAAAAACACTCCACGTTTGTTGACTACATCCTGTTATTTCTATTCTATCATGCATGTCACCATACAATAATTCTACATTTATATGACACATAGGCCTAAGGTTAAAACAAAACTTTGCTTATACTTTGTAAGTATCTCTATTATATCGACTATAGCCAAGCTCATCCCAGGGGAAAAGCTATGTCCCTGTGCCCATGGGGCAATAATGTTTCTCAACTCCAGGGTCGTGCTCACTGCACAGTCAGTCAGTCAGTCAGTCAGTCAGTCCACTATTCAGTCAGTGTTGGAGGGCTCATCCCATCCCATCACGCTGTTTGACTACCTCAGAGCACAGGAAACAGCTCACACACACAAACGCAAAGAGACGGACGGACACTCGCTGGCTGACTGTCAAATCACAAGCAGCAGATGTGGAAAGGGCTATGAAGCCTGCCTGGCCCTGCATGCTCTCTCTGGCCATCTGGCCAAGCCAAATATTGCCCCAGCGCACGGCACCCCCGTCTATTTGTCTTTGGCGCTGCTGCAGCATTGTCTGTGGTCACACCTAGGTACTCTCCAGTCACACGAGTCACTGCCCCCCCATCAAGAGACTGACAGCATACAGTTAGCTGAGGTTTATAGAGGTGTCATCAGGGTGATTAGTTCTATTGGTAAACAATGTCCTCTTCCTGCTCATCCTGCTCTGATTGGAGGGTATATGTAAGAGGAGTAGTCCTCAGACCTGGGTTTAAATAATATTTGAAATCTTTCAAATACTATAGCTGTGCTTGATTGAGCGTGTCTGGAGCAATGCAACCAATGGAATAGTGACAAAAGTGCAACCCCTGGTCATCAGGCACTCCAGGCTGCCTGAAGTAAACGCTCAAAGTATTTGAAAGATTTAAAATAGTATTTGAACCCAGGTCTGGTTGGAGTCTCCCTCTCTGGTCATAGGGAAGCTTGAACACAGATCAGTGCTTGCTGTACTCAATAAATAGTCTCTCTTTCTCTCTCTTTGTTTCTAAAGTCACGCCAAACAAACACAGTAAACGAAGAGTAACGATTTAGTAAGTAACAGTAACGATTTTCGTCATCAGATGAAGAGTAGTTGGACCAAAGCGCAGCGTCGTAAGTGTTCATGTTAATTTATTAAAAAGCAGAACACTGAACAAAATAACAAAGAGAATGAAATGAAACGAAACAGTCCGGTCTGGTACAGACACAAAGACAGAAAAGAACTACCCACAAAACACAGGTGGGAAAAGGCTACCTAAGTAGTACTGTGTTTGTTTGGCGTGACTTTAGAAAAAGAGAGACTATTTATTGAGTACAGCAAGCACTGATCTGTGTTCAAGCTTCCCTATGACTAGAGAGGGAGACTCCAACCAGACCTGAGTTCAAATACTATTTTAGCGGGCCCCGGACTGGGGACCCTCATTGTGGGGGCCGGACTGGGGACCCTCGTTGGAAGCTCCGGACTGAAGGGCGCCTCTGGAAGCTCCGGACTGAAGGGCGCCTCTGGAAGCTCCGGGCTGAAGGGCGCCTCTGGAAGCTCCGGACTGAAGGGCGCCTCTGGAAGCTCCGGGCTGAAGGGCGCCTCTGGAAGCTCCGGACTGAAGGGCGCCTCTGGAAGCTCCGGACTGAAGGGCGCCTCTGGAAGCTCCGGACTGAAGGGCGCCTCTGGAAGCTCCGGGCTGGAGGGCGCCTCTGGAAGCTCCGGACTGAAGGGCGCCTCTGGAAGCTCCGGACTGAAGGGCGCCTCTGGAAGCTCCGGGCTGGAGGGCGCCTCTGGAAGCTCCGGACTGAAGGGCGCCTCTGGAAGCTCCGGACTGAAGGGCGCCTCTGGAAGCTCCGGACTGAAGGGCGCCTCTGGAAGCTCCGGACTGAAGGGCGCCTCTGGAAGCTCCGGACTGAAGGGCGCCTCTGGAAGCTCCGGACTGAAAGGCGCCTCTGGAAGCTCCGGACTGAAGGGCGCCTCTGGAAGCTCCGGGCTGGAGGGCGACTCTGGAGGCTCCGGGCTGGAGGGCGACTCTGGAGGCTCCGGGCTGGAGGCCGTCTCTTGAGGCTCCGGGCTGGAGACCGTCGCTGGAGGCTCCGGACTGGAGGCCCCCGTTGGAGGCTTCGTGCCATGTCTCACCCCTGGAGGCTTCTTGCCATGGATCATCACTGGAGGCTTCTTGCCATGAATAATCACTGGAGGCTTCGTGCCATGGATCATCACTGGAGGCTTCGTGCCATGGATCATCACTGGAGACTTCGTGCCATGGATCACCACTGGAGGCTTCTTGCCATGGATCATCACTGGAGGCTTCGTGCCATGGATCATCACTGGAGGCTTCGTGCCATGGATCATCACTGGAGGCTTCGTGCCATGGATCACCACTGGAGGCTTCCTGCCATGGATCATCACTGGAGGCTTCGTGCCATGGATCATCACTGGAGGCTTCGTGCCATGGATCACCACTGGAGGCTTCTTGCCATGGATCATCACTGGAGGCTTCGTGCCATGGATCTTCTCTGGAGGCTTCTTGCCATGGATCATCACTGGAGGCTTCTTGCCATGGATCATCACTGGAGGCTTCTTGCCATGGATCATCACTGGAGGCTTCTTGCCATGGATCATCACTGGAGGCTTCTTGCCATGGATCACCACTGGAGTGGAGAGACACACAGGAGGCCTGGCTCTGGGAGCAGGCACAGGACTCACCAGGCTGGGGAGACATGCAGGAGGGTTAGTTCTTAGCACAGGCACAGGACTCACCAGGCTGGGGTGACATGCAGGAGCCCTTGTCCTTGGTCGAGGTCCCGGATACACTGGGGCCGTGGAGGCGCACTGGAGGTCTCGAGCTAAGCGCCTGCACAACCCGTCCTGGCTGCATGGTGACTTTGGCCCTGCACGTGCGGGGCGCAGGCACAGGACGCACTGGGCTGTGCAGACGCACTGAAGACACAGTGCCCAGAGCCGGCGTAGGATATCCTGGGCCGCAGAGACGTACTGGAGGTCTGGAGAGCAGGGCTGGCACAATCCCTCCTGGCTGGATGCTCACCCTAGCCCGGCAGATACGAGGAGCTGGAATATAGCGCACCGGGTAATGAGTGCGCACTGGGGACACCGTGCGCATCACCCCATAGCACGGGGCCTGACCAGTCACATGCTCGCCACTGTAAGCACTCTGCCACACTCCCCGTGTGCCCCCCCACCCCCAAAAACATTTTCTGGGGCTGCCTCTCGTGCACGCCTCTTTGAACCAACTCCTCGTAGCGTCGCCGCTCCGCCTTAGCTGCCTCCAGCTCCTCTTTAGGACGGCGATATTCTCCCGTCTGTGCCCAGGGTCCCTTGCCGTCCAGGATTTCCTCCCATGTCCAACTCTCCAAAAACCGCTGCTCCCTCTTCCCACGCTGCTTGGTCTGTTTTTGGTGGGTAGTTCTGTCACGATCGTCTGTTGAAGAAGGAGTGGACCAAAGCGCAGTGTGGTAAGTGTTCATGATTTATTGATAAAACTGAACACTAAATAACAAAACAACAAAGAGAACGAACGAAACCGAAACAGTTCTGTCGGGTGCAGAAACACAAAACAGAAAACAACTACCCACAAAGCATCGGTGGGGAAAGGCAACCTAAGTATGGTTCTCAATCAGAGACAACGATAGACAGCTGCCTCTGATTGAGAACCACACCCGGCCAAACACACAGCAATACAAATCATAGAAAAAGGAACATAGAATGCCCACCCAAATCACACCCTGACCAAACCAAAATAGAGACATAAAAAGCTCTCTACGGTCAGGGCGTGACAATTAGCCTTACCTTGGTCTGGTTGCATCACAGCACAGGAATTCACCTCTTCCTCTAATCATCCCAGACCCAATATCCTGCAATTAGTTCAGTTTACACACACACACACACACACGCATATGCATGCACACAAACGCACACACACACAAACACAGATGCAAGTACATTCCTGCGCACACACACACAGAGACACACACAAATACTGCCTTGGGTTTCTGCCCTGTTCTGTTCAGCCTGCCTGGGAAATGGGATCCAGTCTCCCTCTAAGCCTGCTACTACCGTGGTGCCAGAGAGCAGGACTGTACCTTCACATACTGAGAGATACTGCAGGCCAGGACACACGGTTGTTGTTATTGACTTGTTTGCATGGAGAAAATGTGTAACATGCAACATGGACATGTACGTGGAATTGGACAAGCAGGGAGAAGTGATGTTTTGCTGTTGTGTCTGAGTGAGTTGGGATGAGTTGGCCGTGAAATTATCTGACCACAACACAGAGCCTCACTGTCCTATGGTTGACCGTTAGAGAACACTGTGCTTACTAACAGTAAGGGTATGATAGGAAGTGTGCACATCGACTGGGGCCCCTGTTTATTCAATCAGAGCAAGTTAATAATAGCAGAGAATAACGCTCTTTAGAATGTTATTTTAATTAGTTTATAAATTTTGCCAATTATGCACCGGAATTCCCCCTCTAAGTCACCTTCACTAATCTGCTTGAAGAGTCAGAGGAATCAAATGGAGCGGTGACACCGAGTCAAACACTGACGTGAGACATGCAGAGGCCAGGAGACTGACAGCACGAGTGTGTTTGAGCTGTGTGTGTGTTCCTGTGTGTGTGTTCCTGTGAGTGTGTATGTAAGTGTGTGTTCCTGTGTGTGTGTTCCTGTGTGTGTATGTAAGTGTGTGTTCCTGTGTGTGTGTGTGTGTATGTAAGTGTGTGTTTCTGTGTGGGTGTATGTAAGTGTGTGTTCCTGTGTGTGTGTGTGTTCCTGCACTGCAGATCATGTGAATACGGCAGCCCAATTGGATTAGCACCAGATTTGCCCCCTGACCTCTGAAGCAGGCAGTCAGACACTGGTAGTCTTTGCCTGGCTGACAGTGACGTTGCTTATGGCATGTCGTCCTGTCGGCTGCCCCCCCCCCCCCCCAAGGGTAGTCACACCCTTTACCTGTAGGAAGGGCACTGTGGTCAGACAAACAACTAAATGTCGGATTAGAATTATGTAGAGGATTAGCCTAGCTCACCCACTGCAACAATAATCTGGACATAACAGATTGCGGCCTATGTTTAATCCCTATCCTCTTCATTGTAATGCAATGGAAATGGATGAGTCTATTCTTCAAATCATTATAATGTCATGGTAATGCTTATTACCTCTTGACACTACAGGGGGTGCTGTTTCAACTTGGACATTTATCGTTCCCAAATTAAACTGCCTCGTACTCAATTCTTGCTCGTACAATATGCATATTATTATTACTATTGGATAGAAAACAATCTCTAGTTTCTAAAACCGTTTGAATTATGTCTGTGGGTGAACCAGAACTCTTTCTGCAGCGAAATTCATGACAGGAACTGCGAAGGTCTGAAAACGAGGCTCTGTTCTCAGATCAGTTTAAAGCTCTGTATGTATCCTATGGGTTGACATGAACTGCACCCGCCTTCCCCTGGATGTCAGTAACCAATGAGAAGTGGAATGGATTTTCTACGTAGTTCTCAGAGCTTATAAAAGGCCAAGGAACGAAGGGAGCTCTCTTTTCGACGTTCGTCATTGCGCAAAGCAAGACCTCAGGATGGCATTTTGAAACGCTCAGTTATCGGCCTTAGCTATATCCGTCTGTAATTTAATTCGATATAGGTGTTAGAAACATCATAACGAAGTTATTTTAAACCGAGTTATATCAGTTTATGCGAGTATATTGCTATTTTCGGAATTTCCTTAGTATTGCGCTTTGAACATTTGGGCATGTTGTGGCCACATAGCTAATGTTAGCTGCTAATTCCGAAGTTGAAGACGACGTTTTACAACCAAGCAACGATTCTTTTGGACAAAGGACCACTTGCCCAAGATTCTGATGGAAGCTCGTCCAAAAGTAAGAGCTATTTATGATGTTATTCCGTATTTATGTGGAAAAATGTAAACGGATTTGTCCGCCATTATTGCGGCACTAGTCTGGCTGTAACGCACACTGTATGTCTAGTAACGTTAATTTTAAAAATCTAACTCAGCGGTTGCATTAATAACTAATGCATCTTTCATTTGCTGTCCAACCTGTATTTTTTAGTCAAGTTTACGATTATTTATTGATTAGATTAGGTGCCTTTCCAAGATGGCGCCGGCCAGAATGCATGACCTGTTGCCACTGATCACATTGTATAACCACGATTTGTGCTGCTAAATATGCACATTTTGGAACAAAACCTATATGCATTGTGTAATATGATGTTACAGGACTGTCATCTGACGAAGTATATCAAGGTTAGTCCAAAATTATACATCTTTTGCTGTATTGTTACGATCGCTAACCTGTGCTGCTGGTAAATTGCTTGTGTTTCTGGCTATTGTGCTAAGCTAATATAATGCTATATTGTGTTTTCGCTGTAAAACACTTAAAAAATCTGACATATTGGCTGGATTCACAAGATGTTGGGCTTTCATTTGCTGTACGCTGTGTATTTTTCAGAAATGTTTTAAGATGAGTAATTAGGTATTTGACGTTGGTCTCTGTAATTATTCTGGCAGCTTCGGCACTATTTCAGATTGCAGCTGCAATGTAGAACTGTGATTTATACCTGAAATATGCACATTTTTCTAAAAAAACATATGCTATACAATAAATATGTTATCAGACTGTCATCTTATGAAGTTGTTTCTTGGTTAGTGGCTATTTATATCTTTATTTGGTCGAATTAGTGATGGCTACTGATGGAGTAAAAAACTGGTGGAGTAAAAAAAGTGGTGTCTTTTGCTAACGTGGTTAGCTAATAGATTTACATATTGTGTCTTCCCTGTAAAACATTTTAAAAATCAGAAATGATGGCTGGATTCACAAGATGTGTATATTTCATCTGGTGTCTTGGACTTGTGATTTAATGATATTTAGATGCTAGTATTTACTTGTGACGCTATGCTAGGCTATGCTAGTCAGCTTTTTTACTGTGGGGGCTTCTATCTCAAGGCCATCAGACTGTTAAATAGCCATCACTAGCACATTAGAGGCTGCTGCCTATATACATAGACTTGAAATCACTGGCCACTTTAATAAATGGAACACTAGTCACTTTAATAATGTTTACATACAGTGGGGAGAACAAGTATTTGATACACTGCCGATTTTGCAGGTTTTCCTACTTACAAAGCATGTAGAGGTCTGTAATTTTTATCATAGGTACACTTCAACTGTGAGAGACGGAATCCAAAAATCCAGAAAATCACATTGTATGATTTTTAAGTAATTAATTTGCATTTTATTGCATGACATAAGTATTTCATACATCAGAAAAGCAGAACTTAATATTTGGTACAGAAACCTGACCACGACTCAATTTTGTTGCTCCCAGCCTACAGACAGAAACTAAAACAGGAAACGCCCGTGCTCAGGTCTGTTCAACGCTGGTCCGACCAATCTGATTCCACGCTTTAAGGTTGCTTCGATCATGTGGACTGGGACATGTTCCGGATAGCGTCGAACAACAACATTTATGTATACGCTGATTCAGTGAGAGAGTTTATTAGCAAGTGCATCGGTGATGTTGTACCCATGGCGAATATTAAAACCTTCCCCAACCAGAAACCATGGATTGATGGCAGCATTCGCGCAAAACTGAAAGCGTGAACCACTGCTTTTAATCAGGGCAAGGCGACCGGAAACATGACCGAATACAAACAGCGTAGTCCCTCCGCAAGGCAATCAACCAAGCTAAGCCTCAGTATAGAGACAAAGTAGAGTCGCAATTCAACGGCTCAGACACGAGAGGTATGTGGCAGGGTCTACAGTCAATCACGGACTACAAAAATAAAACCAGCCCCATCATGGACCTCAATGTCTTGCTCCCAGACAAACTAAACAACTTCTTTGCTCGCTTTGAGGACAATACAGTGCCACCGACACGGCCCGCTACCAAAACCTGCAGGCTCTCCTTCACCGCAGCCAATGTGAGTAAAACATTTGAACATGTTAACCCTCGCAAGGCAGCCGGCCCAGACGGCATCCCCAGCCGTGTCCTCAGAGCATGCGCAGACCAGCTGGCTGGTGTGTTTACGGACATATTCAATCAATCCCTATCCCAGTCTGCTGTTCCCACATGCTTCAAGAGGGCCACCATGGTTCCTGTTCCAAAGAAAGCTAAGGTAACTGAGCTAAATGGCTATCGCCCCATAGCACTCACTTCCGTCATCATGAAGTGCTTTGAGAGACTAGTCAAGGATCATATAACCTCCAACCTACCTGACACCTTAGACCCACTCCAATTTGCTTACCGCTCCAATAGGTCCACAGACGACGCAATCGCAATCACACTGCACACTGCTCTAACCCATCTGGACAAGAGGAATACCTATGTAAGAATGCTGTTCATCGACTACAGCTCAGCATTTAACACCATAGTACCCTCCAAACTCGTTATTAAGCTTGGGACCCTGGGTCTCAACCTCACCCTGTGCAACTGGGTCCTGGACTTTCTGACGGGACGCCCCCAGGTGGTGAGGGTAGGAAACAACATCTCCACCCTGCTGATTCTCAACACTGGGGCCCCACAAGGGTGAGTTCTCAGCCCTCTCTTGTACTCCCTCTTCACCCATGACTGCGTGGCCATGCACGCCACCAACTCAATCATCAAGTTTGCAGACAACACTACAGTGGTAGGCTTGATTACCAACAACGATGAGACGGCCTACAGGGAGGAGGTGAGGGCCCTCGGAGTGTGGTGTCAGGAAAATAATCTCACACTCAACGTCAACAAAACAAAGGAGATGATCGTGGACTTCATGAAACAGCAGAGGGAGCACCCCTCTATCCACATCGACGGGACTGTGGTGGAGAAGGTGGATAGTTTTAAGTTCCTCGGCGTACACATCAAGGACAAACTGAAATGGTCCACCCACACAGACAGTGTGGTGAAGAAGGCGCAACAGCACCTCTTCAACCTCAGGAGGCTGAAGAAATTTGGCTTGTCACCCAAAACTCTCACAAACTTTTACAGATGCACAATCGAGAGCATCCTGTCGGGCTGTATCACAGCCTGGTATGGCAACTGCTCCGCCCACAACCGTAAGGCTCTCCAGAGGGTAGTGAGGTCTGCACAACCCATCACCGGGGGCAATCTACCTGCCCTCCAGGACACCTACACCACCTGATGTCACAGGAAGGCCAAAAGATCATCAAGGACAACAACCACCCGAGCCACTGCCTGTTCACCCTGCTATCATCCAGAAGGCGAGGTCAGTACAGGTGCATCATTTACATTTTAAGTCATTTAGCTGACGCTCTTATCCAGAGCGACTTACAAATTGGAACGTTCATACATATTCATCCTGGTCCCCCCGTGGGGAATGAACCCACAACCCTGGCGTTGCAAGCGCCATGCTCTACCAACTGAGCCACACGGGACCGGGACCACACGGGACCATCAAAGCTGGGACTGAAAGACTGAAAAACAGCTTCTATCTCAAGGCCATCAGACTGTTAAACAGTCATCGCTAACATTGAGTGGCTGCTGCCAACATACTGACTCAAATCTCTAGCCACTTTAATAATACAAATGTGGATGTAATAAATGTATCACTAGTCACTTTAAACAATGCCACTTTATATAATGTTCACATACCCTACATTACTCATCTCATATGTATATACTGTACTCTATACCATCTACTGCATCTTGCTTACGTTCGGCCATCGCTCATCCATATATTTATATGTACATATTCTTATTCATTCCTTTGTTGTTGTGAAATTGTTAGATTACTTGTTAGATATTACTGCATGGTCGGAATTAGAAGCACAAGCATTTCGCTACACTCGCATTAACATCTGCTAACCATGTGTATGTGACCAATAAAATTTGATTTGATTTGATTTGACCTACAGCTCTGTCTATGTCACGTCCAGTTGTGTAAAGTACTTCAGTAAAATACTTGAAAGTACTACTTAAGTAGTTTTTGGGGGTATCTGTACTTCACTTGGGCTCCCAAGTGGCGCAGCGGTCTAAGGCACTGCTTCTCAGTGCTTGTGGCATCACTACAGACACCTTGGTTGGAATCCAGGCTGTATCACAACTGGCCGTGATTGGGAGTCCCATAGGGCGGCACAGAATTGGCCCAGCGGCCTACACCCAGCCGGTGTAGGCCGTCATTGTAAATAAGAATTTGTTCTAACTGACTTGCCTAGTTAAATACAGGTTTTCACTTTTACTTTTTTACTTTATATATTCTTAATTCTATTCCTTTACTTAGATTTGTGTGTATTTGGTATATGTTGTGATATTGTTAGATATAACTGCACTATCAGAGCTAGAAACACAAGCATTTCTCTACAACCATAATAACATCTGCTAAACATGTGTATGTGACCAATACAATTTGAGTTGATTTGTAGAACAATTATGAAAAAACGGTAATACAAGTTAATAATATTTATCATAAAAGTTTCCTTTAGACTTTGTTTCTTTTGATAATAGGGTGTTGTTCTGGTTGTGTTTCGACCACCAGGCAGTGGATGATTTATCCTGGTGTGAAGCAGCAGCAAAGCCACCTTTGAGAATAACGCTGGATTGTTTTTAATGGCCTGCAGTAATGTGTGGACACATTTTCTCCAGGTCAGCGAGTGACAGCCGTCTATCTAACTTGCTGACGGCCACCAGAACCCACACTCACTTTATGATTAATTTAATCTCCTGTTTGTGTGTGTGTGTGTGTGTGTGTGTGTGTGTGTGTGTGTGTGTGTGTGTGTGTGTGTGTGTGTGTGTGTGTGTGTGTGTGTGTGTGTGTGTGTGTGTGTGTGTGTGTGTGTGTGTGTGTGTGTGTGTGTGTCCATGTCAGCCACTGTGTGTATGTGTTCTTGTGTGTGTCTGTGTTTCTGGCCGAGCGACAAATGCAAGTTATTTACAGGTGGCTGCTGCTGTTGTTGTTACTAATCCATTAGAACAACTCACAGGACCAGGTTCACCAGTAGCTGTTACTTAAACAAGCATAAAGACAGAGCACACTACTGTTACCAAAAGTCTTTGAACAAAATGACTTCCTCTCCTCAAGCACACCACAGGTTTAATTATGTGTTGCAGAACATATAACAGGACAGACAATTTGTAGTGGGAAATCATATTTCCATTGGAAGGGAATTAGGACCTAACTAGTGATTTATAAAGAGGAATGTCATAATTGTATTTTTCACAGAGCTTCGAGGATTGTGTTTCAGCTAATGGGTGTCAGGCTGAAAGCACTAATTAGTTTTTGTAGTCGACTGTCACCGGCAGAGAAAGAAAAGGTGCCACAATAAATATGTTCCCACCGTGGGCTCTAAAGCCTGTAATTTGAATCAATGCTTCTGTATTAGGTTGTGGGAATTCTAAACGTCTCAACAACATGCAGAGATGTAATTGCGTGGTTGTCTCACCCACACCTTGGCTTGAGTAGAGGGACTCTGACAACAACGATTACTAGGATACCCCCCTCTTTTACAAATCACATTGCAGGCTTTATGAAATTATAAACATCCACGACCTGAGTATTCTATTGTTTTTGTTGAAAAAAACTGCCACGAGGCAGGGGCAAAAGCAACCAAACCAACGTCGTCATTTTAATATCTGTATTTGTTTTGTGACAGAAGCCATATTATATCTGAAGAGGGAACTACATATAATATGCTAAAGCAGCACATGAAATCTTTGGTTTAGGCACATACTCCCATCAAGTCAATAATACTGATATTTTCAAAGAGATTAAAAATGCTTGAGAAGCAAGATCTAACATACTTGTCCAAACACAAAATAAATCCCTGACACACACACACACACACACACACACACACACACACACACACACACACACACACACACACACACACACACACACACACACACACACACACACACACACACACACACACACACACACACACACACACACTTTTTTTACTATCCTTGTGGGGACCAAACAATTGATTCCCATTCAAAATCCTATTTATCCTAACCCCTTCACCATAAGCTTTACCCTAACCTTAACACCAACCTTAACCCCAAACCCTAAACAAAATCCTAACCCTAAACCTAACCCCGAAGCCTAAAATGGCATTTTTCCTTGTGAGGATAGTAAAACCAAACACACACACAACCAAGTGTTGTTTTTCCTTTTTGCTCTTGCCCTACATAAAAAAAGGAGAAAAAAATATGTTGTATTTGTTTACATGAAATTATGTAAACATATGCTGTTACCTTTTTTAGTTTTGCCATGAGCAGATAAAGGAGTCTGGTGGCCTGAGCTGAAAAACCTTCCAAGTCTGGAATTTTCCATCTCCCATTTGAAGGGGCTTAAACATGACAATTAGGGAGGGTCACATGGTCTCTTTATTCATGGCTTATTCAGCGGTGGTTGAAAACATAAAGATACAGAGGCTTTACCTTCTCTGAGAGAGGTGAGGTAGCTAGGCTGGCGGAGTGGGGCAGCGCCAGGTGCTCTTCTCTTCTAGTCTACACCCCACTCACATGTCGTCATGTGAGTCACACTCCATAGTCATTAGGAATGAAGGAGGCCCATCCTGGCCCCCGGCCCTTAGCAACAGACACTCTGCCAAATGACACCTTCCTGTCAACAAACAACAGACAGCAGCAGAAGCCTCTCCACTCCTTGACACTGCTAGCCCCTCCTCCTCTACTCTCCTCTCCCTGTCTCTGACCCAACTGGACCACACTGACTCCTGCTGCCTGGAACACCCCCACTAACCCCCCAACTGGACCACACTGACTCTGCTGCCTGGACCACCCCCACTGGACCACACTGACTCCTGCTGCCTGGACCACCCTCACTGGACCACACTGACTCTGCTGCCTGGACCCCCCTCACTGGACTACACTGACTCATGCTGCCTGGAACACCCCCACTGGACCACACTGACTCCTGCTGCCTGGACCACCCCCACTGGACCACACTGACTCCTGCTGCCTGGAACACCCCCACTGGACCACACTGACTCTGCTGCCTGGACCACCCCCACTGGACCACACTGACTCCTGCTGCCTGGACCACCCTCACTGGACCACACTGACTCTGCTGCCTGGACCCCCCTCACTGGACTACACTGACTCATGCTGCCTGGAAAACCCCCACTGGACCACACTGACTCCTGCTGCCTGGACCACCCCCACTGGACCACACTGACTCCTGCTGCCTGGACCACCCCCACTGGACCACACTGACTCTGCTGCCTGGACCACCCCCACTGGACCACACTGACTCCTGCTGCCTGGACCACCCTCACTGGACCACACTGACTCTGCTGCCTGGACCCCCCTCACTGGACTACACTGACTCATGCTGCCTGGAACACCCCCACTGGACCACACTGACTCCTGCTGCCTGGACCACCCCCACTGGACCACACTGACTCCTGCTGCCTGGAACACCCCCACTAACCCCCCAACTGGACCACACTGACTCTGCTGCCTGGACCACCCCCACTGGACCACACTGACTCTGCTGCCTGGACCCCCCTCACTGGACTACACTGACTCATGCTGCCTGGAACACCCCCACTGGACCACACTGACTCCTGCTGCCTGGACCACCCCCACTGGACCACACTGACTCATGCTGCCTGGAAAACCCCCACTGGACCACACTGACTCCTGCTGCCTGGACCACCCCCACTGGACCACACTGACTCCTGCTGCCTGGACCACCCCCACTGGACCACACTGACTCCTGCTGCCTGGACCACCCCCACTGGACCACAATGACTCCTGCTTTCTGGACCACCCCCACTGGACCACAATGACTCCTGCTTTCTGGACCACCCCCACTGGACCACAATGACTCCTGCTTTCTGGACCACCCCCACTGGACCACACTGACTCCTGCTTTCTGGACCACCCCCACTGGACCACACTGACTCCTGCTTTCTGGACCACCCCCACTGGACCACACTGACTCCTGCTTTCTGGACCACCCCCACTGGACCACACTGACTCCTGCTTTCTGGACCACCCCCACTGGACCACACTGACTCCTGCTTTCTGGACCACCCCCACTGGACCACACTGACTCCTGCTTTCTGGACCACCCCCACTGGACCACACTGACTCCTGCTTTCTGGACCACCCCCACTGGACCACACTGACTCCTGCTTTCTGGACCACCCCCACTGGACCACACTGACTCCTGCTTTCTGGACCACCCCCACTGGACCACAATGACTCCTGCTACTCTAACTTCCACGATGCATACGAAGCCCTCCCCCGCCCTCCCTTCGGCAAATCCGACCACGACGCCATCTTGCTCGTCCCGGCTTATAGGCAGAAACTCAAACAGGTTGTACCAGGGACAAGAACCATTCAACGCTGGTCTGACTAATTGGAAGCCACGATCCAAGACTGTTTTGATCACACGGACTGGAATATGCTCCGGTCAGCCTCAGAGAACGACATTGATCTATACGCTGACTCGGTGAGTGCGTTTATAAAGAAGTGCAGGGAGATGTTGTACCCACTGTGACTATTAATTAACCTTTACCTTAACCTCTCAGTCTGCAACCCAGAATTTGTAAGATACGGGTTGAATGAAACAGACGAAGGCCCAGCTATGATAGTCAAAATGTTTATTCACGAGAGCGCTAGTTCGTTGTACAAAACCATTCATTTTATACTGGCTCCTTACGCACATACTTTCACACACAAACAGTAGATATTATACGCACATACATACACACGAACAGTAGGTATCCTACGCACATACTGTATCAATACCCAGCCGACAAAGATTAGGGACCGTGAGAAGTACTCCCTGCCCTCTCCCAAATCTCTCAGTGGCCCCTAGCCAAGGTCGGCACCGAATCTTGCTCAGACCGTCTGTGTTTAAGATACTATAGAGACATATTGTACAGAAATATTGTTTTACCCTAATTCTGACTAAAACTACACACATAATGTATTATAACTTTACTGACTAAAACGCTGTTGCGCCTTCTTCACCACACTGTCTGTGTGGATGGACCATTTCAGTTTGTCCGTGATGTGTACGCCCAGGAACTTAAAACTATCCACCTCATCCCTTCTATGTGGATAAGGGGGTGCTCCCTCTGCTGTTTCCTGAAGTCCACGATTATATCCTTTGTTTTTTTGACGTTGAGTGAGAGGTTGTTTTCCTGACACCACACTCCCGA
The DNA here is from genome assembly GCF_045679555.1 of Salvelinus alpinus. Lineage (NCBI taxonomy): Eukaryota > Metazoa > Chordata > Actinopteri > Salmoniformes > Salmonidae > Salvelinus > Salvelinus alpinus. The sequence continues at coordinate 26,355,461 of NC_092118.1, forward strand.
GTGCCCACACCTCCTCCCTGTAGGCTGTCTCGTCGTTGTTGGTAATCAAGCCAACTACTGTTGTGTCATCTGCAAACTTGATGATTGAGTTGGAGGCGTGCATGGCCACGCAGTCGTGGGTGTACAGAGAGTACAGGAGAGGGCTGAGCACACACCCTTGCGGGGCCCCAGTGTTGAGGGTCAGCGAAGTGGAGATGTTGTTTCCTACCTTCACCACCTGGGGGCGGCCTGTCAGAAAGTCCTGGACCCAGTTGCACAGGGAGGGGTTGAGACCCAGGGCCTCCAGCTTGATGATGAGCTTGGAGGGTACTACGGTGTTGAATTCTGAACTGTAGTCAATGAACAGAATTCTTATGTAGGTATTCTTTTTGTCCAGATGGGTTAGGGCAGTCTGCAGTGTGATGGCCATTACGTCATCTGTGGACCTGCTGGGGCGGTATGAAAACTGAAGTGGGTCTAGGGTGGCCAGTAAGGTGGCGGTGATATGATCCTTGACTAGCCTCTCAAAGCACTTCATGATGACAGAAGTGAGTGCTACGGGGCGGTAGTCATTTAGTTCAGTTATCTTTGCCTTCTTGGGTACAGGAACAATGGTAGCCATCTTGAAGCATATGGGTACAACAGACTGGAATAGGGAGCTATTAAATATGTCCGTAAACACACCAGACAGCTGGTCTGCGCAAGCTCTGAGGACGTGGCTAGGGATGCCGTCTGGGCCAGCAGCCTTGCAAGGGTTAACATGTTTAAATGTTTTACTCATGTCAGTCACTGAGAAGGAGAGGGGGGGGCGCTGTCTTTGTTAGCGAGCTGCCACGGTGGCACTGTATTGTCCTCAAAGAGGGCAAAGAAGGTGTTTAGTTTGTCTGGAAGCATGACGTTGGTATCCGTGACGTGGCTGTTTTTGTTTTTGTACTCAGTGATTTCCTGTAGACCCTGCTACATACGTCTTGTGTCTGAGCCATTGAATTGCGCCTCCACCTTGTCCCTGTACCGGCATTTCGCTTGTTTGATTGCCATGTGGAGGGAATAACTACACTGTTTATATACAGCCATATCACCAGACCGCTTTCCATGGTTAAATGCGGTGGATCGTGCTTTCAGTTTTTTGTGAATGCCGCCATCCATCCACAGTTTCTGGTAGGGTAGGTTTTAACCTCTAATTCCTCCCAACCCCGGATCCGGGAGCACCCCCCACAGTAAAAAAGCTGACTAGCATAGCCTAGCATAGTGTCACAAGTAAATACTAGCATCTAAATATCATTAAATAACAAGTCCAAGACACCAGATGAAAGATACACATCTTGTGAATCCAGCCATCATTTCTGATTTTTAAAATGTTTTACAGGGAAGACACAATATGTAAATCTATTAGCTAACCACGTTAGCAAAAGACACCACTTCTTTTACTCCACCAGTTTTTTACTCCATCAGTAGCCATCACTAATTCGACCAAATAAAGATATAAATAGCCACTAACCAAGAAACAACTTCATAAGATGACAGTCTGATAACATATTTATTGTATAGCATATGTTTTTTTAGAAAAATGTGCATATTTCAGGTATAAATCACAGTTCTACATTGCAGCTGCAATCTGAAATAGTGCCGAAGCTGCCAGAATAATTACAGAGACCAACGTCAAATACCTAATTACTCATCTTAAAACATTTCTGAAAAATACACAGCATACAGCAAATGAAAGCCCAACATCTTGTGAATCCAGCCAATGTGTCAGATTTTTTAAGTGTTTTACAGCGAAAACACAATATAGCATTATATTAGCTTAGCACAATAGCCAGAAACACAAGCAATTTACCAGCAGCACAGGTTAGCGATCGTAACAATACAGCAAAAGATATATAATTTTGGACTAACCTTGATATACTTCATCAGATGACAGTCCTGTAACATCATATTACACAATGCATATAGGTTTTGTTCGAAAATGTGCATATTTAGCAGCACAAATCGTGGTTATACAATGTGATCAGTGGCAACAGGTCATGCATTCTGGCCGGCGCCATCTTGGAAAGGCACCTAATCTAATCAATAAATAATCGTAAACTTGACTAAAAAATACAGGTTGGACAGCAAATGAAAGATGCATTAGTTATTAACTTTTACTGCCTCAGAAACCCGGATCCGGGAGCACCCCCCACCCCCCACACACTGATTAGCATAGATAGCATAGCTTCAGAAGTAGATAGTAGCATCTAAATATCATTAAATCACAAGTCCAAGACACCAGATGAAAGATACAGATCTTGTGAATAAAGCCACCATTTCAGATTTTTAAAATGTTTTACAGGGAAGACAAAATATGTAAATCTATTAGCTAAACACGTTAGCAAAATACACCACTATTCTAACTCCATCAGTTTCTTACTCCTTCAGGTGCTATCACCAATTCGGCTCAACTAAGATATTGATAGCCAATAACCTATAAAAAAAACCATCAGATGACAGTCTGATAACATATTCATGGTATAGGATAGTTTTTGTTAGAAAAAAGTGCATATTTCAGGTAGAAATCACAGTTTACAATTGCACCGACCATCACAAATCCACTAGAATTACTAGATAGAGCAACGTGTATGACCAATTTACTCATCATAAAACATTTCATAAAAATAGACAAAGCATAGCAATGGAAAGACCCAGTTCTTGTGATTTCAGACCATATTTCAGATTTTCTAAGCGTTTTTCAGCGAAAACACAATAAATCGATAAGTTAGCATACTACATGTTCCAACGTTACCAGAGCATCGATTCCAGCCAAAGAGCGCTATAACGTAACCACCGCCAAAAGATATTAATTTTTTCACTAACCTTCTCAGAATTCTTCCGATGACACTCCTGTAACATCATTTTACAACATACATATACAGTTTGTTCGAAAAGGTGCATATTTAGCCATACAAAACCGTGGTTACACAATGAAAATACTAGGAAATCAAGCCTCAATATGTCTGACGTCATCTATCAGAGTGATCTAGTTTAATTAAAAGCTAATCATATACTTGACTAAAAAATACAGGGTTGACAGGAATCGAAAGACAAATTAGTTCTTAATGCAACCGCTGATTTACATTTTTAAAATTATCCTTACTTTTCAATACAGGGTTGGCCAAGTGAAGCTATACCAAACAAAATGGCGATGTATGCGTTTAAAATATTTCGACAGAAACACGGTTTATCATATTAAATATTGCTTACTTTGAGCTGATCTTCCATCATATTCTTGGGCAATGTATCCTTTCTATGTTATAAACGTCTTTTGGTCGATAGATGTCCTCTGTCCTTCGAAATGTCCATCACCAACGACCGACACCCTAAAGCGTGTCCAAACTTTCAGAGTGCACGACAAAGAAATTCCTCAAAATCGCACTAAACGGATATAAATTGATATAAAACGGTTAAAATTCACTACATTATGATGTTTTTAACAACTATAACGACTGAAAACATGACCGGAGAAATACTGCTGGTTAGAAAACGATTTGGAACGAGGCAGGTCCGATGGCCTTCACGCTTGAGGCGCACGTTGAGAAAGAGGGGTCTCTGTACATTTTTGTCATTTATAATGGCTGTGAACGTCCCATAGACTTCATTGAAAACGTGATGACGTACAGACACCCAGAGGAAGACGTAGGTAGTGTCGGTTTCTTCATAGCATTCACTGTGGCCTTATAAACAGACCCCAGATCAGAGGTAAAAATTTCTGAAATCTGAACCCTGTCATGAAAAGTGCTGTAGAAATTGTTCTGTACCACTCAGAGACAAAATTTCAACTCCTATAGAAACTATAGACTGTTTTCTATCCAATAATAACAATAATATGCATATTGTACGATCAAGAATTGAGTACGAGGCAGTTTAATTTGGAAATGTAAAAAAAAAAATAATGCTAACAGCTCCCCCTATTGACAAAAGGTTAATTAATGCAACCGCTGAGTTAGATTTTTAAAATTAACGTTACTAGACATACAGTGTGCGTTACAGCCAGACTAGTGCCGCAATAATGGCGGACAAATCCGTTTACATTTTTCCACATAAATACGGAATAACATCATAAATAGCTCTTACTTTTGGACGAGCTTCCATCAGAATCTTGGGCAAGGTGTCCTTTGTCCAAAAGAATCGTTGCTTGGTTGTAAAACGTCGTCTTCAACTTCGGAATTAGCAGCTAACAAGCAGCTATGTGGCCACAACATGCCCAAATCCTCAAAACGCAATACTAAGGAAATTCCGAAAATAGCAATATACTCGCATAAACTGATATAACTCGGTTTAAAATAACTTCGTTATGATGTTTCTAACAACTATATTGAATTAAATTACAGACGGATATATCTAAGGCTGATAACTGAGCGTTTCAAAATGCCATCCTGAGGTCTTGCTTTGCGTAGTGACGAATGTCGAAAAGAGAGCTCCCTTCGTTCCTTGGCCTTTTATAAGCTCTGAGAACTACGTAGAAACTCCATTCCACTTCTCATTGGTTACTGACATCCAGGGGAAGGCGGGTGCAGTTCATGTCGAGCCATAGGATACATACAGAGCTTTAAACTGATCTGAGAACAGAGCCTCGTTTTCAGACCTTCGCAGTTCCTGTCATGAATTTCGCTGCAGAAAGAGTTCTGGTTCACCCACAGACATAATTCAAACGGTTTTAGAAACTAGAGATTGTTTTCTATCCAATAGTAATAATAATATGCATATTGTACGAGCAAGAATTGAGTACGAGGCAGTTTAATTTGGGAACGATAAATGTCCAAGTTGAAACAGCACCCCCTGTAGTGTCAAGAGGTCTCAATAGGGGGTGCTGTTTACACTTTGAAGATTGTTCGTTCCCAGATTAAACTGCCTCGTACTCAAATCTTGCTCGTACAATATGCATATTATTATTACTATTGGATAGAAAACACTCTCTAGTTTCTAAAACCGTTTGAATTATTTCTCTGAGTGAAACAGAACTCATTCTGCAGCTCACTTCCTGTCAAGAAGTGAGATTTCTGAAATTGAGGTCTCTGTTCCAGGGTCGGTTTATAAATTCCCTTATAAGCTATGGGGCTACATGCACTGCATACGCCTTCCCCTAGATGTCAGTAAGCGGTGAGACTTTGAATGGAGCGGATAGCACCATCTGGGGGAGTATAAAACCTCTTGGAACGGAAGTACCGACCTTTTCGACGAGGCGCCTGACGCAGGAGGGAAACCGGCATGGCGTCTTCAAAAGCTTTCGGTTTAGCAGTTCTATATCTCCGGCTCTGATTTAATTTGTTTTTTGTCTTAAAAACTTCATAAGGTAGTTAATTTAAACCGACTTATAGCAGTTTATAGCAGTTTATTGCGATTTTCTGGAGTTTCTTTGTCAGGCGTTATCACGAGTTGGGCACCTCTCCGGTACATCGGCGTTAGCAGCTAATTTCTACAGGAGTAGAGGACATCTTTCAACCAAAAGACGATTGTTCTGGACAAAGGACCACTTGCCCAAGATTCTGATGGAAGATCATCCAAAAGTAAGAGCTATTTATGATGTTAATTCGTATATCTGTGGAAAGATGTAAAATTATTTGTCCGCCATTGATTTAGGCATGGTCTCGCTGTAACGCACGCTGAATGTCGAGTAACGTTAATTAAAAAAATCTAACACAGCGGTTGCATTAAGAACTAATGTGTCTTTAATTTGCTGTCCAACCTGTATTTTTTAGTCAAGTTTACGATTAGTTATCGATTAGATTAGGTGCCTCTCCAAGATGGCGCCGGCCAGATTGCCTGAAATGTTGCTACTAATCACATTGTATAACCACGATTTGTGCTGCTAAATATGCACATTTTCGAACAAAACCTATATGCATTGTGTAATATGATGTTACAGGACTGTCATCTGATGAAGTATATCAAGGTTAGTCAAAAATTATATATCTTTTGCTGGATTGTTACGATCGCTAACCTTTGCTACTGGTAAACGGCTTGTGTTTCCGGCTATTGTGGTAAGCTAATATAATGCTAAATTGTGTTTTCGCTGTAAAACACTTAAAAAATCTGAAATATTGGCTGGATTCACAAGATGTTGGTCTTTCATTTGCTGTATGCTGTGTATTTTTCAGAAATGTTTTATGAAGAGTATTTCGGTATTTGACGTTGGTCTCTGTAATTATTCTGGCTGCTTCGGCACTATTTCAGATTGCAGCTGCAATGTAGAACTGTGATTTATACCTGGAATATGCACATTTTTCTAAAAAAACATATGCTATACAATAAATATGTTATCAGACTGTCATCTGATGACGTTGTTTCTTGGTTAGTGGCTATATATATCTTTATTTGGTCGAAATTGTGATAGCTACCTATGCAGGAAAAAATGGTGGAGAAAAAAAAGTTGTGTCTTTTGCTATCGTGGTTAGCTAATAGATTTACATATTGTGTCTTCCCTGTAAAACATTTTAAAAATCAGAAATGATGGCTGGATTCACAAGATGTGTATCTTTCATCTGGTGTCTTGGACTTGTGATTTAATGATATTTAGATGCTAGTATTTACTTGTGACGCTATGCTAGCTTCTCACGAGTCAGCAACCCTGATCCGGTAGCACCCCCCAACTCACCCCACTGATTAGCACAGCTAGCATAGCGTCACAAGTAACTTGTAGCATCTAAATATCATTAAATCACAAGTCCAAGACACCAGATGAAAGATACAGGTCTTGTGAATAAAGCCACCATTTCAGATTTTTAAAATGTTTTACAGGGAAGACAGAATATGTAAATCTATTAGCTAACCACGTTAGCGGAGGACACGATATTTTTACCAGGCAGATTCGGCTGGGCGCCCACGGCAAGATCACATGCACAACAGATATGATATAACATCGTAAATTGGGTCTTACTATGGCTGATCTTTCATCAGAATGTTGATCAAAGTGTCCTTTGTCAAGATGAGTTGTTGGTTCCGTTAAGAGTCGTTCCTTTCCCACTCCATTTAGCACAGGTACCGGTCGAGTGGCACGGATTTCTCAAACGATACTAAAATCTAACAACGGAACACCGAAAAACTCCCTATAAAATTCAAATAATCTGATTAAACTATATTGAAAAAACATACATTACGATGATCTGGTCACATGTATCAAACAAACTTCGACACGGAGATAATAATGGCCGCACAACACAAGAAAAACGTAGCTCAAATTCCATCCAATCGAGAACCGGAAGTTGTCGGTCATGCCAAAGATTTTGCTCTCATTTCACGTCAGTCCCAGATAGACAAGAAATTTTTCCTCTGACGTCCTCTAGACACCCAGAGGAAGGCCAGTGAGTTGTGTTTCGGGTCATAGGGGGCACGACCATATATAGGCAGAGCTTTGAAGCCAGCATAACACATCTTGATTTTATGTTCTTGGTCATGGAAAGTGCTGTTGAATGACTTCTGTATCACTCAGAGACAAAATTGAAACGGATTTAGAAACTAGGGATTGTTTTCTTTCCAATGGTATGATTCATATGCATATAGTAAGAGCAATAATTGAATAAGAGGCAGTTTAATCTGTAGAGCAAATTATGCTAATGCGAAAATATTACCCCCTGTATTCTCAAGAGGCTAGGCTATGCTAGTCAGCTTTTTTACTGTGGGGGGTGCTCCCGGATCCGGGATTGGGACCAATTAGAAGTTAATTGAATTGGGTTTTGAACATTGAGAACATAATTCTCGTAACAGGTTTGCACAACGCATCACCGGGGGCAAACTACCTGCTCTCCAGGACACCTACAGCATCCGATGTCCTGGAGAGCAGGTAGTTTGCCCCCGGTGATGCGGAAGGCCAAAAAGATCATCAAGGACAACAACCACCCGAGCCACTGCCTGTTCCCACCGCTATCATCCAGAAGGCGAGGTCAGTACAGGTGCATCAAAGCTGGAACCGAGAGATTGAGAAACAGCTTCTATCTCAAGGCCATCAGACTGCTAAACAGCAGTCACTAACTCAGAGAGGCTGCTGCCTACAGTGAGACCCAATCGCTGGATACTTTAATAAATGGATCACTAATCACTTGAAACAATGCCACTTTAATAATGCCACTTTATATCTTACATTACTCATATCACATGTATATACTGTATTTTATACCATCTACTGCACCTTGCCTATGCCGCTCGACCATCGGTCATCCATTTACTTATATCTACATATTCTCATTCACCCCTTCATATTTGTGTGTATTAGGTAGTTGTTAGATTACTTGTTAGACTTGTGTGTATTGGGTAGTTGTTGGGAATTGTTAGATTACTTGTTAGATATTACTGGACTGTTGGAACTAGACGCACAAGCATTTCGCTACACTCGCATTAACATCTGCAAGTGTGTCACGATCGTTATAAGGAGTGGACCAAGATGCAGCGTGGTATGTTTCCATCCTTTTATTTGGAAGAGAAACTTAAAGAACAAAAACAATAAAGTGAACAAATGAAACGTGAAGCTCAGAGTAGTGCTCACAGGCAACTATACCTAGACAAGATCCCACAAAGCACAATGGGGAAATGGCTACCTAAATATGATCCCCAATCAGAGACAACAATAAACAGCTGCCTCTGATTGGGAACCATACCAGGCCAACATAGACATATAATTCCCCTAGATAACCCACACTTAATCACACCCCGACCTAACCAACATAGAGAATAAACAGCTCTCTATGGTCAGGGTGTGACAGTACCCCCCCCCCAAAGGTGCGGACTCCGACCGCAAAACCTGACTCAATAGGGGAGGGTCCGGGTGGGCATCTACTGTCGGGGGCGGCTCTGGTTCGGGGCGAAGTACCCACTCCGCTCGTGGATTCATCGGAGGAACCGGACCGTGAATCATCGTTGGATGCTCCGGAACGCAGACCGTTGCTGGAGGCTCCGGACCGCAGACCGTCGCTGGAGGCTCCGGACCGCGGACCGTCTCAGGAGGTTCCGGACCGCGGACCGGCTCAGGAGGTTCCGGACCTCGGACCGTCTCAGGAGGTTCCGGACTGTGGACCGTCTCAGGAGGTTCCGGACTGTGAAACGTCGCCGGAAGCTCTGGACTGGGAGCTGTCGCCGGAAGCTCTGGGCTGGGAACTGTCGCTGGAAGCTCTGGACTGGGAACTGTCGCCGGAAGCTCTGGACTGGGAACTGTCGCCGGAAGCTCTGGACTGGGATCTGTCGCCGGAAGCTCTGGACTGGGAACTGTCGCCGGAAGCTCTGGACTGGGAACTGTCGCCGGAAGCTCTGGACTGGGAACTGTCGCCGGAAGCTCTGGACTGGGAACTGTCGCCGGAAGCTTAGTGCGTGGGGCCAGCACTGGTGGTACCGGGCTGGTGACACGCACCTCAGGACGAGCGCGAGGAGCAGGCACAGGACGTACTGGACTGTGGAGGCGCACTGGAGGCCTAATGCGTGGGACCGGTACAGGTGGCACCGGGCTGATGACACGCACCTCAGGGCGAGTGCGGGGAGGAGGAACAGGACGTACTGGACTGTGGAGGCGCACTGGAGGCCTGATGTGTGGGACCGGTACAGGTGGCACTGGGCTGATGACACGCACCTCAGGGCGAGTGCGGGGAGGAGGAACAGGACGTACTGGACTGTGGAGGCGCACTGGAGGCCTGATGTGTGGGACCGGTACAGGTGGCACTGGGCTGATGACACGCACCTCATGGCGAGTGCGGGGAGGAGGCACAGGACGACCTGGGCTGTGAAAGCGCACTGGAGACACAGTACGTATGGCCGGCGCAGGATATACTGGGCCGTGGAGGCGCACTGGAGGTCTGGAGCGTAGAGCTGGCACAACGTGTCCTGGCTGGATGCTCACTTTAGCCCGGCAAGTGCGGGGCGCTGGCACAGGACTCACTGGGCTGTGAAGGCGCACTTGCGACACAGTGCGTAGAGCCGGCGCAGGATATCCTGGACCGAGGAGGCGTACTGGAGACCAGGAGCGCTGAGCCGGCACAACCCGTCCTGGCTGGATGCTAACTTTCACACGGCAAGTGCGAGGAGCTGGCACAGAACGCACCGGGCTGTGGATGCGCACTGGAGACACAGTGCTTATCTCTGCGAAACATGGTGCCTGACTGGTCCCACGCTTCTCACGACGACTGTCTTTCTCCAGACACCAAACCATCCACTCTACCTCATCACTCCCCTCAACTATCTCACAATACTCCTCGCTCAGTCTATCCCAATATACCTCTTCGCTCTCTGACTCGCCACTCGGCTTCGCCGACCTACCCGTGTGACCCCCCAATTTCATTTTGGGGGGGCTGCCTCTCGGGCTTCCGTCGTGGTCGTGGACAACACTGACTCCCGCTGCCTGGAACACCCCCACTGGACCACACTGACTCCTGCTGCCTGGAACACCCCCACTAAATCCCCACTGGACCACTCTCTGACCACTGAGACCACCATAGGTCATCTCTGTGATAGACAAAAAAAACAGTGTTTGAGGGCTTACTTGTGATTACTAATATGAATAAACCCGTTTTGGAGAAGCTACTGTGAATACATTATTTACCTGCCTCGCCATCTAAATCATTGGAATTTCATTACCGGTGTGTAAACATGTACAAAAATGTTACTTCACAAGCAATTGAATGTTCTGAATGAAAACACAGGATTATGTATAAATAAATACAACTCACAGACAACGACGCATACCATAATAAAACTGACTAGAGGATGACCAATTATACAGTCACCATATTACCCTGCAAGGCATTACCACACTCTACTCTCCATTCAGTTATACATACACACTCCCACACTGTCAGTAATACACACACACGGATGCACACACACACGCACGCACACACGCACACACGCACACAGTCAGTCACACATACATGGTCAGATAGCAGCGGAGGCCCTGGCCCCTATCACTCATTAGTTTACAAAAGCCGTCTGTGGCAGACATGAGGTCACTGCGGCTGTGCAGTGTGGCTTTGAAGGCAGAAAACACAGACAGTGTATTAGAAGGTAAAGTGCATCTGACTGGGACCAAGACAGAATACTTATTAACCCAGTGGGAGAGTGCTGCTATAGTGTCTGTCTCCACACCCCTCTGGTTAGGAGTTAGGACTAGACACAGATCAAGACGCTCTGTGTGTGTAGCTAATGTTCAGGTCAGACAGTCTCTCACATACTGTTCCACTATGCCATCACATCTCTCATCTGATTCTAGGGTCAGGGCAAATTATTTATTAATTCATTCCGGTATTGGGCTAATATGACCAGTGTTCTCAACCATTCTAGGAAACCATTTCAGCAATAACTAGAACAAACATTACATGTATTTCAGAATGGGCAAGCATGCACTGTTGGAGCTAGAAAACACAAGTATTTCGCTACACCCGTAATACACCAATAAAATTGCAATCGATTTGATTTGACACACTTTTGTGCTGAGTTAGTGTGTGAGGTTGTTGGTGTATGAAACGAAGGGGAGATGTTTTCATTTCCTCCTCTCCCCTGGCTGGCCGGGTCAGGGGGGTCGTGGTACGGGGGTTGGGGGGCTGCCCACCAGAATGTACCTCCCCTGGCCCTCTGGCCTCGTTCAGAGTGTCACAGGCAGTGACTCACAGCCAAGAGAGCAAACAGGAAGGATGTTAAACACTACCACCACCAGCGCAGCATTTCACCACCCTCCCCTCCGACCCCCACCTCCCCTCCACACAAAAGACCCTAACTTAATGAAGCCTGGATGAGTGCACGGCACGGCGATGACATCAGAGTTGGAGGGAAAACACACACACAGCAGGAACAATGAGCAGCTCCAGAGGAGAGGATCAAAGTGGGCTGTTGAGGACTCTGAGCTGCTGCAGTGTCCAGACAGGAACACAGGACTAACCTGGACAAAGATATGTTAGTGCCAACCAGGGTACACAGCACAAACAGACCTGGGACCAGGCTACACAGAACACATACCTTCTGTCAAAGTCTGGGAAAAAAGAGGAAGAGATGGCGGGGGTAGTGGTTAAAGACGGAGATAGAGAGAGCATGAGATAAAGAGAGAATGACAGAAAAAGAGACAGAAATAAAGAGAGAAGGTGAGAATTGGATGCGTTGGTCAGTTGCCATCACTCACCTATGTCCTCACCAGAGAGTTTCTCTGTCACCCCGTGCCAGCACCTTGTCACCCTGCATCCCCACCACCCTGTCACTCTGTCCCCCTAGCTTGTGTCTCTGTCACCCCATTGTCATGTTATCAGGCTCACCCCTGACCGTGTGTGTCCCAGGTTTAGAAAAATAAAGAAGGTAGAGAAAGAGAGAACGGGAGGGGGTTGTGCCTGGACATGTCTTTCTCCTTAGATCACAGGCCCCGGACATGAAGTGCTAATGCTATGTGTCCATAGATTTATGAGGGTGTGTTAGGGGTTAGGGTGTGTGTGCCGGTGTGTTTGTATGTGTGTATGAGGTTGTGTGTGTATGTGTGTGTTGGAGGGGGGTATGGGCAGAGGAGCACACACTGGGGCTACCACTGAGTCACACACACACACTACCCTGGGGGTAGCGCCTCTGTCTGGTCACACACATGATCTCACTGTCGTAGACTTTATGGATGACGGACACTACAATTATGACTACATACTTTTATCCTAATTTATCCTGGCTACAGTTATCCTCAACCTGGGTGTTTGTCAACATCTGTATCTGTATACTCATCACAAAAACAAAGAGAGAGTCAAACTCATTCTGAGAAGATCCTATTCTTCCTAATTCCAGGAAGTGCCATTGAGCTACGGAAACAGGCTTCAAGACATTTCACACTCTCTGGGAGTGAATCATAAAAGATGTGCTTCTAAAATTCAGCTTTTTGAGAAAGGAGCCGGGCTGGTGGCGTCACATAGCACATTATTATGCCGTGAGCCAAGAAATACGTCCCGAAAAGCACACATGTCGACCAATCAGACGCCTGGGATTCCATGGAACACTACCGATAATCCACTGAACAAATACATGTATCTAATACCATAACAACCCTCCACCGACGCGCCAGAGACGCCAGAGTCAGGCCAAGAGGAGTGTGACGCATCCGTAGCAACACACCATAATTAACAGTGCCAGGATAGACTCTTAGTTTAGAAGACCCAGCAAGCTACCCCCCATCCTCCCCTCCCCTTCAACCCTCCTCCTCTCCTTCTTCACATGCCCCCACACTGATATTTAACAAAACATTCATCTTCTTGCCAGCTCTTCTAAAGAATCCTGTGATGTAGCTGTGAGCTCCAGACGAGACTGGCTAATAGTAATTCCATTGTTCTGGTCGTTATTTATGCCTTGGCTGTACCAGGCATGATGAGGTAAGTTTTCTTTATGTTATTATTCACAACTGGTGATACATAAAGCCAGATTACACAAATGTCTCTCTGTTTCATAGCGCCGCTACCTCACACCCTCCTCCTCCATCCCTCACTCCATCGCCTTTCAATAGCACATTTCCCCTTTTCTCCCCTCTTTCTAAATCACCCACAGCATTTGCATGTGAATCGCTTGTATATCTTCTTTTATATGATGCCCCCTCAACTCAACCCAACCCTGCCCCAACTCAACCCAACCCCCCATCACCAAAAAATGTAATGCTACTCTCCCATTCCCAGCCTGGCATGGCAGACCTTTTAATAAAAGAAGACAGGGTTTATGAAATCAAGACGAAACGTTGTTTTTCTGCCCTGAAAGATAAGCCATCGTCTACTGATGTTACTGGGGTGATAATCCATGTGGAATTTCTCCAGAGCACTTTTATTTACATTTTCAATTATCACTCTGCCAGGTCTTAGTGATCGACAGTGGAGCGGGAGTTGGGAGGCATATCATTACAATAGCGAACCATACTTGTGAATCAGACACAGGGGCCTGTTGGACTCTGCTCTGTTTGCCTGTGTGTGTGTATGTGTGTGTGTGTGTGTGTGTGTGTGTGTGTGTGTGTGTGTGTGTGTGTGTGTGTGTGTGTGTGTGTGTGTGTGTGTGTGTGTGTGTGTGTGTGTGTGTGTGTGTGTGTGTGTGTGTGTGTGTGTGTGTGTGTGTGTGTGTGTGTGTGTGTTTGAGCCTGGTTCACAAGGAGACCAGTATGCTCCCGTAACACACACATAGACACAGACACACACACAGGTCTCTCCTCTCTGGGCTAGGGTTATTTACAACACCAGTTTAGTCCAGACCCTTTCAGAGAAAGCACATGGTAAGGACCCAGAAAGCCAAACAGACAGGATGACCTCTTACATGCACAGTGCACAGGGTCATACTTGTTTTCCCTGCACTCTGATTAGATCCATTTACACAGACTCAAAAGCACTCCAGACCTCTAAGGTTACATACTTACATCCCTGTAATAATTCAGACATGTATTGGAAAGGGGCTTTTTTTCTCTTGCTTTTTCTTTCTCTTTTGGTGAGTTCTGCTGAATTCTGCTTTGTTTCAAAAGCAGATCAACTTCAAAGCATTGAAACGGACAGATTAATAGATTAACAGAAATGCTATTTCATAAGCTATTGAGTTCCGGTGCTATCACTCAAGGCTTTTTGTCTGACTGTGTGAGGAGGTGTGTGTGTGTGTGTGTGTGTGTGTGTGTGTGTGTGTGTGTGTGTGTGTGTGTGTGTGTGTGTGTGTGTGTGTGTGTGTGTGTGTGTGTGTGTGTGTGTGTGAGAGAGAGTGCATGCCTGTGTGTGCTTGTGCATATGTATGTACAGTGGGGCAAAAAAGTATTTAGTCAGCCACCAATTGTGCTAGTTCTCCCACTTAAAAAGATGTGAGAGGCCTGTAATTTTCATCATAGGTACACTTCAACTATGACAGACAAAATGAGAAAAAAAAAATATCCAGAAAATCACATTGTAGGATTTTTAATGAATTTATTTGCAAATTATGGTGGAAAATAAGTATTCGGTCAATAACAAAAGTTTATCTCAATACTTTGTTATATACCCTTTGTTGGCAATGACAGAGGTCAAACGTTTTCTGTAAGTCTTCACAAGGTTTTCACACACTGTTGCTGGTATTTTGGCCCATTCCTCCATGCAGATCTCCTCTAGAGCAGTGATGTTTTGGGGCTGTTGCTGGGCAACATGACATTCTCCCAATCTTCTTCTGGATCATCCAAATGCTCTCTAGCAAACTTCAGACGGGCCTGGACATGTACTGGCTTAAGCAGGGGGACACGTCTGGCACTGCAGGATTTGAGTCCCTGGCGGCGTAGTGTGTTACTGATGGTAGGCTTTGTTACTTTGGTCCCAGCTCTCTGCAGGTCATTCACCCGTGTGGTTCTGGGATTTTTGCTCACCGTTCTTGTGATCATTTTGACCCCACGGGGTGAGATCTTGCGTGGAGCCCCAGATCGAGGGAGATTATCAATGGTCTTGTATGTCTTCCATTTCCTAATAATTGCTCCCACAGTTGATTTCTTCAAACCAAGCTGCTTGCCTATTGCAGATTCAGTCTTCCCAGCCTGGTGCAGGTCTACAATTTTGTTTCTGGTGTCCTTTGACAGCTCTTTGGTCTTGGCCATAGTGGAGTTTGGAGTGTGACTGTTTGAGGTTGTGGACAGGTGTCTTTTATACTGATAACAAGTTCAAACAGGTGCCATTAATACAGGTAACGAGTGGAGGACAGAGGAGCCTCTTAAAGAAGAAGTTACAGGTCTGTGAGAGCCAGAAATCTTGCTTGTTTGTAGGTGACCAAATACTTATTTTCCACCATAATTTGCAAATAAATTCATTAAAAATCCTACAATGTGATTTTCTGGATTTTTTTTTCTCATTTTGTCTGTCATAGTTGAAGTGTACCTAGGCCTCTCTCATCTTTTTAAGTGGGAGAACTTGCACAATTGGTGGCTGACTAAATACTTTTTTGCCCCACTGTATGTGTGTGTATGATTGTATGTGTGTATGATTGTATGTGTGTGTGTGTGTGTGTGTGTGTGTGTGTGTGTGTGTGTGTGTGTGTGTGTGTGTGTGTGTGTGTGTGTGCGTGCGCGTGCGCGTGTGCGTGTGCGTGTGTGTGTGTGTGTGTGTGTGTGTGTGTGTGTGTGTATGTGCGCGTGTGTGTGTGAGGAGGTGTAGTCAGGGCACAAAGGAAACCAGTTCAACCATAACAGCTGGTTACCCATGGCATGTATGAGTGCCCTCTTCCTCCTTCGCTCACCCTGTTGACATCATCCACTACATCTCCCTCTCTTTTCTAGTGGATGGATTCTGTTATGACAAGTTTAATTGAGGGTTGTCAACCTATAGCAGTTTTGTAAATATTAGACTTGCGAAGAGCGCCGAATAGAGGAAATGGCCATGCAGTATGGTGTTCTTTGCTGAAGCACAATGTCTGTCTTTGTGAAGTGGATCGCTAGGAGACATTTTGATACTTTTGTCTCAATGACCCCTCACGCACTATAGATTCTATCTCATCCTGGCCTAGGAGTTGTATATCTATGTAATATAAATCTTTAATTAGGAAACAATCTCATCCAACTACAAGGACAGCTTTTCTTTGCTCTTTGTTTATTAATCATTGACCTGAGAGAACATTGGACATCAAGCCTACTCTTTTGAATATGAGCTGCTTATTATAGCCACCATTGTCTACCTTTTAATAAATGACTCAGAGCTTTATAATGTCTATGGAAGTACCCTTCTCATTAGTGTGGGTATTGAGGGGGACAGGCTGAACCAGGGCTGACACATCACCTATGATCTCTGATCTGTCCATGCAGCAGCTTCCTCATTGATCAGTCTCAAAACAACGCTTTAGTTCTCCTGATGACTTTTAATGTGTGAGTTTAACTGTCTCTTTCACACTGTGCCAAACAGGTCAGGTCTTGCGTTATCCATTGGATGTTATTTTTAGCTAAAGGTGGAGGAGTGGGTGGTGTTTCGATTTTAGTCCACTGTTTGATTCATTAGTCAGAGCGCTGTGTGTGTACTCGTGTGTGTGTGTGTGTAGTCTCCATTTTATTGTGGTGGTGTGTGTGTAGTCTCCATTGTGTTGTGGTGTGAGTGTGTGTAGTCTCCATTGTGTTGTGGTGTGAGTGTGTAGTCTCCATTGTGTTGTGGTGTGTGTGTGTGTAGTCTCCATTGTGTCGTGGTGGTGTGTGTGTGGTCTCCATTGTGTCGTGGTGGTGTGTGTGTAGTCTCCATTGTGTTGTGGTGGTGTGTGTTCCAGTAAGTGACGCTGCTGTGCATTATTCACCTGGGGGCGGGGCTGAGGCCAGTGAGTCAGTGCCGTGTCATCAGCCATCACCAGGCAGTCTGGGCAAGAGCTTTCTCAAAGTAGCACACTGGGCCCTCCTCTCCTCTCAGATCCTTCCTCTCCCCCCAGTGAAAACATGCAGCAGTAATGTGCCCATATCCCCTTCATAATCGCCCCTCACCTCCCACCATGTCGGCCTGAGAGACAGAGAGAGTGAGAGAGAGTGAGAGAGAGAAAGAGAGACCAACAGACAGACAGAGGGAGTGGGAGAGAGGGGGAGGGGTAAAGGGAAACAAGAGACAAGATTTAAAAAAATTATAATAATTATTAAACCCTAAAACTCAACTATTACACTATTACAAATCTAAACAGAGCCTTACATCTAGGCTTGGCATAGAACAACTAAATAAACAGATGATACTGTATATCTTGAGTGATGACATGAATTTAATTTCTGGTCTCTCTCTCTTTCTCTTTGTACCTTTCTCCCCCTCTCTCTCTCACAGGGAGGTCTTAACAAGAGTCTCCCAGAGACATAACTCAGCACTCTCCACTCCAATAACCGCTGAAAAATGAAAATTGACAGCGGTGTCACGGCAACTATGCCACATGTTTACAAGAGGCTGTCTTTACTGGCCTCAGCCTCAGTGATATAAGTCATACACAGTAACAGTCTGCTCATCATAGAGCTGGATTTATAGACCCAGTGCATAGCCACATGACCTGCCATCCGCCAGCCCAGCTCATAGACCAGGAATCATTATCTAGAGCCACTAACTATAACCTTCATAGACTGTTCCTCTATTCAAATAGGCTCAGTCTGGATCAGACTGTCAACTCAACATATGCTGACAGACACAGGTCTAGTCTAGGAAGGTGTACAGTGCCTTGCAAAAGTATTCAACCTCCTTGGCGTATTTCCTATTTTGTTGCATTACAACCTGTAATTTAAATAGATTTTTATTTGGATTTCATGTAATGGACATACACAAAATAGTCCAAATTGGTGAAGTGAAATTTTGAAAATCACTTAAAAAATATATAAAAAATTTAAAACGGAAAAGTGATGCGTTCATATGTATTCACCCCCTTTGTTATGAAGCCCCTAAATAAGATCTGGTGCAACCAATAACCTTCATAAGTCACATAATTAGTTAAATAAAGTCCACCTGTGTGCAATCTAAGTGTCAAATTATCTCAGTATATATACACCTGTTCTGAAAGGCCCCAGAGTCTGCAACACCATTAAGCAAGGGGCACCACCAAGCAAGCGGCACCATGAAGACCAAGGAGCTCTCCAAACAGGTCAGTGACAAAGTTGTGGAGAAATACAGATCAGGGTTGGGTTATAAAAAATATCAGAAACTTTGAACATCCCAAGGAGCACCATAAAATCCATTATTAAAAATTGAAAGAATATGGCACCACAACAAACCTGCCAAGAGAGGGCCGCCCACCAAAACTCATAGACCAGGCAAAGATGGCATTAATCATAGAGGCAACAAAGCTCCTTGAAGGAGCTGCAAAGTTCCACAGCGGAAATTGGAGTATCTGTCCATAGGACCATTTTAAGCCGTACACTCCACAGAGCTGGGCTTTACGGAAGAGTGGCCAGAAAAAAAGCCATTGCTTATAGAAAAAATAAGCAAACACATTTGGAGTTCGCCAAAAGGCATGTGGGAGACTCCCCAAACACATGGAAGAAGGTACTCTGGTCAGATGAGACTAAAATGTAGCTTTTTGGCCATCAAGGAAAACGCAATGTATGGCGCAAACCCAAAACCTCTCATCACCCCGAGAACAACATCCCCACAGTGAAGCATGGTGGTGGCAGCATCATGCTGTGGGGATGTTTTTCATTGGCAGGGACTGGGAAACTGGTCAGAATTGAAGGAATGATGGCGCTAAATACAGGGAAATTCTTGAGGGAAACCTGTTTCAGTATTCCAGAGATTTGATACTGGGACGGAGGTTCACCTTCCAGCAGGACAATGACCCTAAGCATACTGCTAAAGCAACACTTGAGTGGTTTAAGGGGAAACATTTAAATGTCTTGGAATGTCAAATCCCAGACCTCAATCCGCTTGAGAATCTGTAGTATGGCTTAAAGATTGCTGTACATCAGCAGAACCCATCCAACTTGAAGGAGCTGGAGCAGTTTTGCCTTGAAGAATGGGCATAAATCCCAGTGGCTAGATGTGCCAAGCTTATAGAGACATATCCCAAGAGACTTGCAGCTGTAATTGCTGCAAAAGGTGGCTCTACAAAGTATTGACTTTGGGGGGGTGAATAGTTATGCACGCTCAAGTTTTCATTTTTTTGTTTTAATTTCTTGTTTGTTTCCGAATCAAAAATATTTTGCATCTTCAAAGTGGTAGGCATGTTGTGTAAATGAAATGATACAAACCCCCCAAAAATCAATTTTAATTCCATATTGTAAGGCAACAAAATAGGAAAAATGCCAAGGGGGGGAATACTTTCGCAAGCCACTGTAAGCGCAGAGGAGTTTGAGTCAAAGTAGATTGTGGGGAAAGTATGTTTTTCCTTCGATTTCAGTGATGTTTTTTTATTTCACCCTTATTTTGACTGAGAACACGTTCTCATTTACAGCAACGACCTGAGGAATAGTTACAGTGGAGAGGACACGAATAAGCCAATCAGAAGCTGGGAATGATTAGGTAGCCAGGACACCAGTGTTAACACCACTACTCTTACAATAAGTCCTTGGGGTCTTTAGTGACCACAGCGAGTCAGGAGACCCATTTAATGTCCCAACCCGAAAGTCGTCACCCTACACAGGGCAATGTCTCCAATCACTGCGATGGGGCATTTTTATTTCAGACCAGAAGAAAGAGTACCTCCTACTAGCCCTCCAACACCACTTCCAGCAGCATCTGGTCTCCCATCCAGGGACTGACCAGGACTAACCCTACTGAGCTTCAGAGGCAAGCCAGCAGTGGGATGCAGGGTGCTATGCTGCTGGTTGCTGTTGTTCTACAGAGGTCATGATGTGAGTTACTTTATTGATTTGTATCCATGTGGATGGTTATGGTTAGGTAAACAACGCTGGTACACAGCCTTCTCTCTCTCTGCATCTCCAGGCGGAGAGGCCTGGGTCTGAGTTTCTCACTGGAGGACACAGAGTTCTGTTCTCTGGATGTTTGCATACTTGCTCTGGGAATGTGGCGTCAGAGAAGCTGGGCAAGGGAAGCACTTATAGCATACTGCCAGGGAGACAAGGGCTGTTATCACAGGGAGTTCCAATGTTTTCTACTGGTCGCCCTGGCCTGCCTTGAGCCTGGCTGGTAGGGCACCGTAACCTGGAGGAGAGATTCTCACACCCTGGCTGGTTCATTCACCTGCTGCTTAGAGAGAGAGAGAGATAGAAAGAGAGAGGGAACCCTGGTGAATCTAGAGGGGCAGGATATAACGTTTTTAGTTGAGGCTTACTCAAAGGGACATCATAATATGTGATTAAATAATAGTTGCTCCAGGTCTAAAGAAGGTAGACTGACTCCTGAGAAGTATGTCAAAGGTCTGGTTATGCAACAGCCTTCTAAACAAGCTGAGCCTGGTGCTGGTCTGGGACACAGGCAGGATGCTGCTAATGAATGGTGCTTTGAACACAAGCACAGTTAAAGCCTGTACTGCTGTCGGTCACTGAGATTGACACGCATGCAAATCATAGCAGAGATGACAGGCTGTGCGACACCAGCCCCCCACCATTCAGCCACCCAGCCACCCCGCCCTTCCTGCCAACCCCATGCCTGTGCACACAGAGCGGAGACAAATTGGCGGGTCTCCCCCCTCGCTCCTCCGCAACTCTGCACTCCAGCGGCCTCTGCTCAGGGGGCTAATTCCAAGTTCAGATCACCATTTGTACTTATTATGCTGACATAATTAATCCCCTGTTGTGATCAGCGGGGGTGGGAGGGCCTCAACGCTCCACTGCTCTGCCTGGCTGGACCTGTCGCTCTGCTTTGAACCACTCCTCTCCTCTCTTCTCCTCTTCCACTCCTCTC
This sequence comes from Salvelinus alpinus, assembly GCF_045679555.1. NCBI lineage: Eukaryota > Metazoa > Chordata > Actinopteri > Salmoniformes > Salmonidae > Salvelinus > Salvelinus alpinus. The sequence goes on from NC_092118.1 coordinate 26,376,673, forward strand.
CTCTCCCCCTGCACACAGCCCTGTCTGTCTGTCATTCTGTCTGCTGGTCAGTCATTCTGTCACCCTATCTGTGTGTGGCTGTCTGTCGTAACATATATCTCATGAGACTGTCTTGGTCTGTCCCGTCCTTTTCTTCTATAACCCAGCAGTGGATACACACTCTGACAAGACTGACAAACACAGTCACACTAGTTCATGTTTGTGTTCTACCACCAAAGTGGGGCAAAAGGCTGCATAAGGAACGCAATGTAAAGCAGTGAGTTTAGAGAGTTGCCAATGCCATCCCCTGCATTACACAGAGGCCTGTACACATCTAGGCCTATGGAACAGCAGAATACCTGCTGCCTCCCACTGCTCTCAGGTCAGCTGAGAGTCATGAATGATAAATCCCTCTGCTTATTGCAATCATGGACAAAGAGACTAGCTTTGGGGATAGAGGAGTAGGATGAGGAGGAGTAGGAAGATGGGGAGTAGGAGGAGGGAGGAGTAGGGAGGAGTAGGAGGAGGGGGAGTAGGAAGAGGGAGGACTAGGAGAAGTAGGAGGAGGGAGGCCTAGGAGGAGTAGGAGGAGTAGGAGGAGGGGGAGTAGGAGGAGGAGGGAGGAGTAGGAGGAGTAGGAAGAGGGGGAGTAGGAGGAGGGAGGAGTAGGAGGAGTAGGAGTAGGGAGGAATAGGAGGAGGGGGAGTAGGAAGAGGGAGGACTAGGAGGAGTAGGAGGAGTAGCAGGAGGAGGGAGGAGTAGGAGGAGTAGGAGGAGGGGAGTAGGAGTAGGAAGAGGGGGAGTAGGAGAAGGGAGGAGTAGGAGGATTAGGAGGAGGGAGGCCTAGGAGGAGTAGGAGTAGGAAGAGTAGAAAGAGGGAGGACTAGGAGGAGTAGGAGGGAGGCCTAGGAGGAGTAGGAGGAGGAGGGAGGAGTAGGAGGAGTAGGAAGAGGGGGAGTAGGAGGAGGGAGGAGTATGATGAGTAGGAGTAGGGAGGAGTAGGAGGAGTATGAGGAGGAGGAAGTAGTAGGAGGAGTAGAAAGAGTGGGAGTAGGAGGAGGGAGGAGTAGGGGGAGTAGGAGTAGGGAGGAGTAGGAGGAGGGAGGAGTAGGAGGAGTAGGAGTAGGAGGGAGGAGTAGGAGGAGTAGGAAGAGTGGGAGTAGGAGGAGGGAGGAGTAGGGGGAGTAGGAGTAGGGAGGAGTAGGAGGAGGGAGGCCTAGGAGGAGTAGGAGTAGGAAGAGTAGAAAGAGGGAGGACTAGGAGGAGTAGGAGGGAGGCCTAGGAGGAGTAGGAGGAGGAGGGAGGAGTAGGAGGAGTAGGAAGAGGGGGAGTAGGAGGAGGGAGGAGTATGATGAGTAGGAGTAGGGAGGAGTAGGAGGAGTATGAGGAGGAGGAAGTAGTAGGAGGAGTAGAAAGAGTGGGAGTAGGAGGAGGGAGGAGTAGGGGGAGTAGGAGTAGGGAGGAGTAGGAGGAGGGAGGAGTAGGAGGAGTAGGAGTAGGAGGGAGGAGTAGGAGGAGTAGGAAGAGTGGGAGTAGGAGGAGGGAGGAGTAGGGGGAGTAGGAGTAGGGAGGAGTAGGAGGAGGGAGGCCTAGGAGGAGGAGGAGGAGGAGGGAGGAGTAGGAGGAGTAGGAAGAGGGAGGACTAGGAGGATTAGGAGTAGGGAGGCCTAGGAGGAGTAGGAGGAGGAGGGAGGAGTAGGAGGAGGGCGAGTAGGAGGAGGAGGGAGGAGTAGGAGGAGTAGGAAGAGGGGGAGTAGGAGGAGGGAGGAGTAGGAGGTGTAGGCCTAGGAGGAGTAGGAGTAGGGAGGAGTAGGAGGAGGAGGGAGGAGTAGGAGGAGTAGGAAGAGGGGGAGTAGGAGGAGGGAGGAGTAGAAGTAGGGAGGAGTAGGAGGAGTATAGAGGAGTATGAGAAGGAGGGAGGAGTAGGAGGAGTAGGAAGAGGGGGAGTAGGAGGAGGGAGGAGTAGGAGAAGTAGGAGTAGGGAGGAGTAGGAGGAGGGGGAGTAGGAAGAGGGAGGCCTAGGAGGAGTAAGAGGAGGAGGGAGGAGTCGGAGGAGTAGGAGTAGGGGGAGTAGGAGGAGGGAGGAGTAGGAGGAGGAGGAGTAGGGAGGAGTAGAAGGAGGGGGAGTAGGAGGAGGGAGGAGTAGGAGGAGGGGGAGTAAGATGAGGGGGAGTAGGAAGAGGGAGGACTAGGAGGAGTAGGAGGAGGGATCCTAGGAGGAGTAGGAGGAGGAGGGAGGAGTATGAGGAGGGGGAGTAGGAGGAGGAGGGAGGAGTAGGAGGAGTAGGAAGAGGGGGAGTAGGAGGAGTAGGAGGACTAGGAGTAGGGAGGAGTAGGAGGAGTAGGAGGAGGGAGGAGGGAGGAGTAGGAAGAGGGGGAGTAGGAGGAGGGAGGAGTAGGAGGAGTAGGAGTAGGGAGGAGTAGGAGGAGTAGGAGGAGGGAGGCCTAGGAGGAGTAGGAAGATGGGGAGTAGGAGGAGGGAGGAGTAGGGAGGAGTAGGAGGAGGGGGAGTAGGAAGAGGGAGGACTAGGAGAAGTAGGAGGAGGGAGGCCTAGGAGGAGTAGGAGGAGTAGGAGGAGGGGGAGTAGGAGGAGGAGGGAGGAGTAGGAGGAGTAGGAAGAGGGGGAGTAGGAGGAGGGAGGAGTAGGAGGAGTAGGAGTAGGGAGGAATAGGAGGAGGGGGAGTAGGAAGAGGGAGGACTAGGAGGAGTAGGAGGAGTAGCAGGAGGAGGGAGGAGTAGGAGGAGGGGAGTAGGAGTAGGAGGAGTAGGAAGAGGGGGAGTAGGAGGAGGGAGGAGTAGAAGGATTAGGAGGAGGGAGGCCTAGGAGGAGTAGGAGTAGGAGGAGTAGGAAGAGGGAGGACTAGGAGGAGTAGGAGGGATGCCTAGGAGGAGTAGGAGGAGGAGGGAGGAGTAGGAGGAGTAGGAAGAGGGGGAGTAGGAGGAGGGAGGAGTATGATGAGTAGGAGTAGGGAGGAGTAGGAGGAGTATGAGGAGGAGGAAGTAGTAGGAGGAGTAGAAAGAGGGGGAGTAGGAGGAGGGAGGAGTAGGAGGAGTAGGAGTAGGAGGGAGGAGTAGGAGGAGTAGGAAGAGGGGGAGTAGGAGGAGGGAGGAGTAGGGGGAGTAGGAGTAGGGAGGAGTAGGAGGAGGGAGGCCTAGGAGGATTAGGAGGAGGAGGGAGGAGTAGGAGGAGTAGGAAGAGGGAGGACTAGGAGGAGTAGGAGGAGGGAGGCCTAGGAGGAGTAGGAGGAGGAGGGAGGAGTAGGAGGAGTAGGAGGAGGGCGAGTAGGAGGAGGAGGGAAGAGTAGGAGGAGTAGGAAGAGGGGGAGTAGGAGGAGGGAGGAGTAGGATGTGTAGACCTAGGAGGAGTAGGAGTAGGGAGGAGTAGGAGGAGGAGGGAGGAGTAGGAGGAGTAGGAAGAGGGGGAGTAGGAGGAGGGAGGAGTAGGAGTAGGGAGGAGTAGGAGGAGTATGAGGAGGGAGGCCTAGGAGGAGTAGGAGTAGGGAGGACTATGAGGAGTATGAGAAGGAGGGAGGAGTAGGAGGAGTAGGAAGAGGGGGAGTAGGAGGAGGTAGGAGTAGGAGAAGTAGGAGTAGGGAGGAGTAGAAGGAGGGGGAGCAGGAAGAGGGAGGCCTAGGAGGAGTAAGAGGAGGAGGGAGGAGTCGGAGGAGTAGGAGTAGGGGGAGTAGGAGGAGGGAGGAGTAGGAGGAGGAGGAGGAGGGAGGAGTAGAAGGAGGGGGAGTAGGAGGAGGGAGGAGTAAGATGAGGGGGAGTAAGATGAGGGGGAGTAGGAAGAGGGAGGACTAGGAGGAGTAGGAGGAGGGATCCTAGGAGGAGTAGGAGGAGGAGGGGTAGGAGGAGTATGAGGAGGGGGAGTAGGAGGAGGAGGGAGGAGTAGGAGGAGTAGGAAGAGGGGGAGTAGGAGGAGTAGGAGGACTAGGAGTAGGGAGGAATAGGAGGAGTAGGAGGAGGGAGGATGGAGGAGTAGGAGGAGTAGGAGTAGGGAGGAGTAGGAGGAGTAGGAGGAGGGAGGCCTAGGAGGAGTAGGAAGAGGGGGAGTAGGAGGAGTAAGAGGAGGAGGGAGGAGTAGGAGGAGTAGGAGTAGGGAGGAGGAGGGGGAGTAGGAGGAGGAGGGAGGAGTAGGAGGAGGGGGAGTAGGAGGAGGGGGAGTTGGAAGAGGGAGGCCTAGGAGGAGTAGGAGGAGAAGGGAGGAGGAGGAGGAGTAGGAGTAGGGGGAGTAGGGGGAGTAGGAGGAGGGAGGAGTAGGAGGAGGAGGGAGGTCTCGGAGGAGGAGGGAGGAGTAGGAGGAGGGAGGCCTAGGAGGAGGAGGAGGAGGGAGGACGAGGAGGAGGGAGGCCTAGGTGGAGGAGGAGGAGGGGGGACTAGGAGGAGGAGGAGGAGGAGGGAGGACTAGGAGGAGGAGGAGGAGGAGGGAGGCCTAGGTGGAGGAGGAGGAGGAGGGAGGCCTAGGAGGGGAACAACATCTCATCTCATCAGAAACACCGGCTGGATTAATAAAGCTGAACGGTGACTGTGTCAACATCTTAAACAGTTCAAGACATTAAAATAAAAACTATGTCCTGAAACATATGTCAGCAAGGCTGTGCAAACAAGGCCAGAATAATGACAGTCAGAGATGAACACCGCTGGCACCGAACACACTGACACTATACCCTGTGATACTAATCTGAATAGGGACAGTCAGAATCAATCGTTCCCAGAAATAAAACATCCCGTATTGGACCTTGATTCTTCTGAGCATAGCGTGGGCATACTGTAATTGTATAAGCACGTGCAAATTTCCCCCCCCCCCAAAATACTTTTGGGAATTGGAACTTTGATTGGAATATCCTTGTCTGAGTTTATTTGGGTCAATTGGGGGCATTTTCTGACATCAAAATAAGATGATTCAATATTTGCCATTCACTGAGGTTGTAAATAATTCAATGTCCCCATTACCTAAACTATAACTGTCTGGAGTGATGTGGAATCAGGAGGACTATAATGACCTGTGTCACTGGTTACAGCAGAAGTAAATGTAGGACAAGATATATTTATCCATACCTAGGCATAATACATGGAATCTTCCTATACAAGGGTATATTTATTCTGAATTTATCGCAAGTACACAATCTTCTTCAGATCTATGGATCAACATTTACATACTGTAAACACGCTATAGATGGAGACAGGAAGCGTTCATGCAGAAGACGTCAACTGTCAAAGCCAATAAGTGATCAACAAGATATTCACTTAATATCCTTATTGTGATTGCTTTACTCCAGATTTAAACCTGATTAAAACTGGGGACAAACCTTCAGCTCAGACATGCTCTCAAATCTCCTTTGAACATAACATGTGATGAAATAGGACACCAGAAATACTTCAATTCAAACTCCATTGTTAAGAAGTATAGCCAACCGACACCTCCAGATGTACCTGGAACACTGGGACACCTGTGTGTTCTGAGAACCCCTACCTTCTGTTCTGTTATCCTGCACAGAGAAGACAATGTACAGTAAACAGTTAAGTTATGCATGCAATATGTGATTATGCGGCAGAAGAATTCATCACAAATAACAAAATTTTTCAGAAATGTGGCCTCTGTGAAAAAGTATTAATCTGTACAGCATTGGTAGGAATGTGGCTGCTGAGGACTCTAAACACACTGTTATATCATGATTATGGCAATACACTTTTGCAACGATCATACATCATACTGATGTCAACAACTACAGACCAGTATCCCTTCTTTCTTTTCTCTCCAAAACTCTTGAACGTGCCGTCCTTGGCCAGCTCTCCTGCTATCTCTCTCAGAATGACCTTCTTGATCCAAATCAGTCAGGTTTCAAGACTAGTCATTCAACTGAGACTGCTCTTCTCTGTGTCACGGAGGCGCTCCGCACTGCTAAAGCTAACTCTCTCTCCTCTGCTCTCATCCTTCTAGACCTATCGGCTGCCTTTGATACTGTGAACCATCAGATCCTCCTCTCCACCCTCTCCGAGCTGGGCATCTCCGGCGCGGCCCACGCTTGGATTGCGTCCTACCTGACAGGTCGCTCCTACCAGGTGGCGTGGCGAGAATCTGTCTCCGCACCACGTGCTCTCACCACTGGTGTCCCCCAGGGCTCTGTTCTAGGCCCTCTCCTATTCTCGCTATACACCAAGTCACTTGGCTCTGTCATATCCTCACATGGTCTCTCCTATCATTGCTATGCAGACGACACACAATTAATCTTCTCCTTTCCCCCCTCTGATAACCAGGTGGTGAATCGCATCTCTGCATGTCTGGCAGACATATCAGTGTGGATGACGGATCACCACCTCAAGCTGAACCTCGGCAAGACGGAGCTGCTCTTCCTCCCGGGGAAGGACTGCCCGTTCCATGATCTCGCCATCACGGTTGACAACTCCATTGTGTCCTCCTCCCAGAGTGCTAAGAACCTTGGCGTGATCCTGGACAACACCCTGTCGTTCTCAACTAACATCAAGGCGGTGACCCGTTCCTGTAGGTTCATGCTCTACAACATTCGCAGAGTACGACCCTGCCTCACGCAGGAAGCGGCGCAGGTCCTAATCCAGGCACTTGTCATCTCCCGTCTGGATTACTGCAACTCGCTGTTGGCTGGGCTCCCTGCCTGTGCCATTAAACCCCTACAACTCATCCAGAACGCCGCAGCCCGTCTGGTGTTCAACTTTCCCAAGTTCTCTCACGTCACCCCGCTCCTCCGCTCTCTCCACTGGCTTCCAGTTGAAGCTCGCATCCGCTACAAGACCATGGTGCTTGCCTACGGAGCTGTGAGGGGAACGGCACCTCCGTACCTTCAGGCTCTGATCAGGCCCTACACCCAAACAAGGGCACTGCGTTCATCCACCTCTGGCCTGCTCGCCTCCCTACCTCTGAGGAAGTACAGTTCCCGCTCAGCCCAGTCAAAACTGTTCGCTGCTCTGGCACCCCAATGGTGGAACAAACTCCCTCACGACGCCAGGTCAGCGGAGTCAATCACCACCTTCCGGAGACACCTGAAACCCCACCTCTTTAAGGAATACCTAGGATAGGATAAAGTAATCCTTCTAACCCCCCCCCCCCTTAAAAGAGTTAGATGCACTATTGTAAAGTGGTTGTTCCACTGGATATCATAAGGTGAATGCACCAATTTGTAAGTCGCTCTGGATAAGAGCGTCTGCTAAATGACTTAAATGTAAATGTAAATGTAAATACTTAGATTGCCATGCTTGGTGATTTATTAAACGTTATTTTTCAAGTCCAATTAGTAGTAAATCACATTTCAGCATGGTGCTTGACAATGTTGATTTCAACTCATGGGAATGTTTGTTTCCTTCTCTTTCTCGCTCCATCTGTCTCTCATCTTTACATAAAAGTTCAGACAGGCTGCATATTAAAAGGAGCTAAAATATTCCCACTGTGTGTCAGAGGTGGTCAAAGGCTTCTGCGTTCACACAGGACCTGACAAAGAGGAGGCGGCCAGCGCTTGGCCCACAGAGCCGTGTTGAAATAAATCCAAACCAGAGACAGAGACTGAGAGATAATAGGGCAGCTAGGAGCTGTATGAGCTCCAGAAACACACATGATAGCACCACCACACCATGTTAGTAGCTCCACGCGTCAATGCATACCTGGGTTTAAATAGTATTTGAAATCTTTCAAATACTGTTAGCATTTGCTTTAGCTTGCCTGGAGTGCCAGGTGAGTGGGGTTTGGGCTTTTGCCACTATTCTATTGGTCCATTAAGCTAGGCATGCTCAATCAAGCACAGAAAAAGTATTTCAAAATGATTTCAAATAGAATCTGAACCCAGGTCTGGGCTCTGCTAGTCCCGTCCCACTCCTCCCTCTCCTCTTCACTGCTGCTGGCTGCCGCTGGGAACAAAGTCTGCGCATAGATTAATATTTATTTTGCAGCACACATAGTTCAGGACATATTATTGGGAAAAACACCATAACTTCAGTTCACGTCGCCCCCGTTGACCTACAGTATTTCCCACTTGTTCTGAATCAGACAAATAAAGACGTGGAATGTCCACAAATGGGTCCACATGGTTCACAGGAGAGATGGGTTCACATGAGAGGCTGGCTGGGACAGTGCATCTCAGAAACATCCACCATTACCAGGCAGAGGGCTAAAGGACCATAGAAGAGGGTGCATTGGGTGTTTACCATAAAAATGACTACCGGTGGCTGACACTTACACGGCATATAAAACCATGATATTACAATGATAATAAACTCAGCAAAAAAAAGAAATGTCCTCTCACTATCAACAGCGTTTATTTTCAGCAAACTTAACATGTGTAAATACTTGTATGAACATAACAAGATTCAACAACTGAGACATAAACTGAACAAGTTCCACAGACATGTGACTAACAGAAATGGAATAATGTGTCCCTGAACAAAGGGGGTGTCAAAATCAAAAGTAACAGTCAGTATCTGGTGTGGCCACCAGCTGCATTAAGTACTGCAGTGCATCTCCTCCTCATGGACTGCACCATATTTGCCAGTTCTGTGAGACGTTACCCCACTCTTCCACCAAGGCACCTGCAAGTTTCCGGGTATTTCTGGGGGGAATGGGCCTAGCCCTCACCCTCCGATCCATCAGGTCCCAGACGTGCTCAATGGGATTGAGATCCGGGCTCTTCACTGGCCATGGCAGAACACTGACATTCCTATCTTTTTTTTTTTATTATTATTTTTTTTTTTTATAGGGGTGGATCAGCTTAATATTGCGGAAAGAATGTTGCTTCCAATGTAATTGTCTGCATCATTTCCAGTCCCCCATATTTTTTGGGGTAAATATATATATCCATACACGCATGCATACATATACACATATATACAGTGGGGAGAACAAGTATTTGATACACTGCCGATTTTGCAGGTTTTCCTACTTACAAAGCATGTAGAGGTCTGTAATTTTTATCATAGGTACACTTCAACTATGAGAGACGGAATCTAAAACAAAAATCCCGAAAATCACATTGTATGATTTTTAAGTAATTAATTTGCATTTTATTGCATGACATAAGTATTTGATACATCAGAAAAGCAGAACTTAATATTTGGTACAGAAACCTTTGTTTGCAATTACAGAGATCATACGTTTCCTGTAGTTCTTGACTAGGTTTGCACACACTGCAGCAGGGATTTTGGCCCACTCCTCCCTACAGATCTTCTCCAGATCCTTCAGGTTTCGGGGCTGTCGCTGGGCAATACGGACGTTCAGCTCCCTCCAAAGATTTTCTATTGGGTTCAGGTCTGGAGACTGGCTAGGCCACTCCAGGACCTTGAGATGCTTCTTACGGAGCCACTCCTTAGTTGCCATGGCTGTGTGCTTCGTGTCGTTGTCATGCTGGAAGACCCAGCCACGACCCATCTTCAATGCTCTTACTGAGGGAAGGAGGTTGTTGGCCAAGATCTCGCGATACATGGCCCCATCCATCCTCCCCTCAATACGGTGCAGTCGTCCTGTCCCCTTTGCAGAAAAGCATCCCCAAAGAATGATGTTTCCACCTTCATGCTTCACGGTTGGGATGGTGTTCTTGGGGTTGTACTCATACTTCTTCTTCCTCCAAACACGGTGAGTGGAGTTAGACCAAAAAGCTCTATTTTTGTCTCATCAGACCACATGACCTTCTCCCATTCCTCCTCTGGATCATCCAGATGGTCATTGGCAAACTTCAGACAGGCCTGGACATGCACTGGCTTAAGCAGGGGGACCTTGCGTGCGCTGCAGGATTTTAATCCATGACGGCGTAGTGTGTTACTAATGGTTTTCTTTGAGACTGTGGTCCCAGCTCTCTTCAGGTCATTGACCAGGTCCTGCCGTGTAGTTCTGGGCTGATCCCTCACCTTCCTCATGATCATTGATGCCCCACGAGGTGAAATCTTGCATGGAGCCCCAGACCGAGGGTGATTGACCGTCATCTTGAACTTCTTCCATTTTCTAATAATTGCGCCAACAGTTGTTTCCTTCTCACCAAGCTGCTTGCCTATTGTCCTGTAGCCCATCCCAGCCTTGTGCAGGTCTACAATTTTATCCCTGATGTCCTTACACAGCTCTCTGGTCTTGGCCATTGTGGAGAGGTTGGAATCTGTTTGATTGAGTGTGTGGACAGGTGTCTTTTATACAGGTAACGAGTTCAAACAGGTGCAGTTAATACAGGTAATGAGTGGAGAACAGGAGGGCTTCTTAAAGAAAAACTAACAGGTCTGTGAGAGCCGGAATTCTTACTGGTTGGTAGGTGATCAAATACTTATGTCATGCAATAATATGCAAATTAATTATTTAAAAATCATACAATGTGATTTTCTGGATTTTTGTTTTAGATTCCGTCTCTCACAGTTGAAGTGTACCTATGATAAAAATTACAGACCTCTACATGCTTTGTAAGTAGGAAAACCTGCAAAATCGGCAGTGTATCAAATACTTGTTCTCCCCACTGTACATACACATACCTATATAGACATACATACTTTTTTAAAGAATATACCTTTATTATTATTCCCCGCAACCCTACCTATCATGCAGGAAATCACGCACAGAACGAGCAGAATGGCTGGTACCATTGCCATGCTGGAGGGTCATGTCAGGATGAGCCTGCAGGAAGGGTACAACATGAGGGAGGAGGATGTCTTCCCTGTAACGCACAGCCTTGAGGTTACCTGCAATGACAACAAGCTCAGTCCGATGATGCTGTTACACACCGCCCCAGACCATGACGGATCCTCCACCTCCAAATCGATCCCGCTCCAGATTACAGGCTTCAGTGTAACGCTCATTCCTTCGACGATGAACACGAATCCGACCATCACCCCTGGTGAGACACAACCGCAACTTGTCAGTGAAGAACACATTTTGCCAGTCCTGTCTGGTCCAGGGACGGTGGGTTTGTGCCCATAGGCAACGTTGTTGCCGGTGATGTCTGGTGAGGACCTGCCTTACAACAGGCCTACAAGCCCCCAGTCCAGCCTCTCTCAGCCTATTGCGGACAGTCTGAGCACTGATGGAGGGATTGTGCATTCCTGGTGTAACTCGGGCAGTTGTTGTTGCCATCCTGTACCTGTCCCGCAGGTGTGATGTTCAGTTGTACCGATCCTGTGCAGGTGTTGTTACATGTGGTCTGCCACTGCGAGGATGATCAGCTGTCCGTCCTGTCTCCCTGTAGTGCTGTCTTAAGCGTCTCACAGTACGGACATGGCAATTTATTGCCCTGGCCACATCTGCAGTCCTCATGCCTCCTTGCAGCATGCCTAAGGCTCGTTCACGCAGATGAGCAGGGACCCTGGGCATCTTTCTTTTGGTGTTTTTCAGAGTCAGTAGAAAGGCCCCTTTAGTGTCCTAAGTTTTCATAACCGTGACCTTAATTGTCTACCGCCTGTAAGCTGTTCGTGTCTTAACGACCGTTCCACATGTGCATGTTCATTAATTGTTTATGGTTCATTGAACAAGCATGGGAAACAGTGTTTAAACCCTTTACAATGAAGATCTGTGAAGTTATTTGGATTTTTACAAATTATCTTTGAAAGACAGGGTCCCGAAAACGGGACGTTTCTTTTTTGGCTGAGTTTAATAAAGAAAACTAACACCTGACCTAGAAGAGCAGACGTATAATTGAAAAAAAACTCTCAATTACATTTTGGGTCTTTTTTAATTGTACCTTTTGGCAAAAATGTAAGTTTCTTGTATAAAATTAAAAGTTTGTCTGAATGCCTCACTTTCCCAGAGAGGGGACTGACTCCCAATACTAAAAGGCCTGAAGGGTGGCATCAAGAAAGAGCAGTCATTGAGTAGTTCGTTCCACTTTATATGATATGGATTTGTGTCAAAATTGCTTTTACTGGTCATAAGTGAACCTGTTGGCCATGTTATAGGACAGAAGTACAGCGGCCTGGCTAGGCTTATGTGTCCCATGAACAGTCAGGCGCTTGTTGCATGCCACACGATAGGGCACACAGTTCCCAACGCTGGGATTAAGAACCAATATTTGTAAACCACAGGTGGCTTGCAGGCATGGCGCAAAAATGGAGCAGAGAAACATTGGAATCCTTGGCAAAGCCTAAGTGTTAAAAACTATCAAATTGCTGGCCGTGACAGGAACAGTTACACACACTGGCTTCTCGCTGACAGTAACTATAAGCTATTCAACTATGAAACACTGGCCTTGTTTCTATTAACATTGTGTGTACGAGGATTCATATTTTACAATATAAAACATTAGATGGAGGAAATTGGGAATTATTTCTTAACTCCACACCATCACAATTCCTTTTCACCCCCTTTATTTCCTACTGCATATTGCCTGATGAACAACTACAGAAAACAAGTACATAAGACATGTTAGCACTTCTATATAACTGAAATAAGTTCAGAAGTGAACAGTTTTGGACAAGAGGACCAAGCCCTTTAACTTTCCACATAGTAGGATAAGGATATACTCCCAAAATTCACATGATCAACCCCAAACCAGGTCCATAAAGAAACTAAAAGATCCCAGACACACAACAAGGACCCACTTTAACCTTTGTTTAAAAATGTTCCTTTAGCCCAAGTCCTCGGCAGTAAATTCATACAGCTATGAAATGAATGTGCCAGAGTCCACATCCCCATCCACTCTCTCATTAATCATACTGGGAGAGGGAAGAGATGGGGTAGGAAGTCAGGGTTTTTCTTTTTTATAATGGGCCAGATTGTGTAATTATTGTTGCACTCAATATTAACTGTGTTCCGGCTATCAACATCCGCTCTGTTGTGAAATGGAGAGGTGGGGAGGAGGAGGAGAGAGGGGAGAGGAGCGGTTAACACACATCTGTGCTCACCTTGATCCACACTGCCTAAAAGTTTTAACCTTCACCACCTATAAACACACATATACAGGCTTAAACACACACACACACACACACACACACACACACACACACACACACACACACACACACACACACACACACACACACACACACACACACACACACACACACACACACACACACACACACACACACACACACACACACACACACACACGTACACATACAGAAATACCAGCTCAAACAAAGCCACCCACACACAGGCAAGGCAGGTACATACACATTTTCAAAAAGCTGATCAGAAGGGAACCCCTCTTAACCTTTGTAGTCAAATTGTCCTCAACAGCTTTGATAGCTAATCTGAAACAAACCTGACATTAAACTCAAGTGTTCAAATGCACTTTCTACCTGTGAAGGTGATGTGATGTGAATATCCTATTCTGTATGGTAAGTGTACTGGCAATGAACCCCATAGCTCTGTCAATGAGGTGTTTGGTTTAAACACCTCCAGCATGGCCGCTCTGTTCTATGGGACAGTTCAGCCTCTATCTTAATTACACACGTCGTGAGCGGCAAGCAGGCGGGCAGAGCAGGACATGACAGGCGTGGTGCTAGCTAGCTCACTTCAAACACAGCAGCGCGGTAAAAGTCAATAAAAGCAGGCCTAAACTCTGAGCAGCTACAGATGTAGGATCATCATTTAATCACTCTTTTGTTGCTGAGAATTTTCCTGCACTGCAGGAAATGCAGTTGAGCTTAGTGATTTACATAAATTCACTGAAAACCCGCACGAACACACGGTTATGTTAACAGTATTACACTTTTCATGTAGCCTAATTTTCGCCAGCTAATAGCCTACCACCAATCAAGCAACATTATCAAATCAAATGTATAGTCACATGCTTAAAAGCCCTTAACCAACAATGCAGTTTTATGAAAATACCCCCAAAAAATAAGAAATAAAAGTAACAAATAATTAAAGAGCAGCAGTAAAATAACAATAGTGAGGCTACAGTATATACAGGGGGTACCGGTACAGAGTCAATGTGCGGGGGCACCGGTTAGTCGAAGTAATTGAGGTAATATTTACATGTAGGTAGAGTTATTACAGTTTTTTTTGATTGCTTAAGCACGATTTTCAAAACAGGGCCCGTGTTTTCAAAACACTACACACAATTAGCACAACCACACACCCAATTAGCAAAACACTACAGATCCTTTGCAAAATTAAACACTCTTGTAAAAACTATACACTTCTTTTTAAAAACCACACTTTGTTACCATATGAAACACACACCTTTCACATTACTATACTCTGTTTGCACGAGTTACACTCTGCTGTGATAAACCTAAAACACTTTTAGCACTTCTACTTCCCTATGATTAGAGTAGGCTACTATCAACAAAGTTGACCAAACGTCACTTTACGTATTGTAAGTTCAAAAAAATAAAATAAAAAATAACTAGACAATGTCTCTTCGCCTAGCTGGATCTGGCCAGAGAATTTCATCAAACCACGCAGGCAAAGTTGTCATTAGCAAGACACCTTGGAAAGAAACGTCTTGAATGACGAATCCATCCTTGCATTGCTGCTACCTCCATCTGGTCACAGGCCTCCTCCATGGCTTGGATGAGGGGTACCTCAGCCTGGAGACAGAGATCATATACCTTCCACCTCCATGCAGAGAAAAACTCTTCTATGGGGTTGAGGAATGGAGAGTATGGTGGAAGATATAGAACGGTGAAATGTGGATGTTGCTGAAACCAGTTCTGAACCAGAGCAGAGCGGTGGAAAGACACATTGTCCCAGACAACAATGTATTGCATATGATCGATTTGATTTGCTGCTGTTATGTTGTGCAATTGGTCCAAGAATGTAAGTATGAGTCCTGTGTTGTAAGGGCCCATATGGGCATGGCGGTGGAGGACCCCATTCTGTGTAATGGCTGCACAGAGTGTTATATTACCCCCACGTTGCCCTGGGACATTGACTATAGCCCTGTGGCCAATGATGTTTCTTCCCCTCCTTCGTGTTCTCATCAGGTTGAACCCAGCCTCATCTACGTAAATGAACTCATGCTGGATCTCCTTTCCATCCATTCGTAAAACTCTCTGAAAAACAGTGTCAGGCAAAATTGTGTAGTTCAGTGTAGATCTAGTATACATATTACAGTACAGTAAAAGATTATGAGACAGTATGCAAGATCACACTGCTAAAGTGAATACATACCTCTGCATAATCATGCCGCAGTCGTTTCACCCTTTCGGAATTGCGCTCGAAAGGCACTCAATAAATTTGCTTCATTTGAATATGTTTTTTTTTTAGGATGCGTGCCAGTGTTGATGTTGAGACCTGATGGATATCGTTGAAAATGACGTGGTTATTGACAATGTTAGCTTGGAGCTGCTTGAGTGTTATAGCATTGTTGGCCAAAACCATGTTTACTATCTCCCTCTCTTGCTGTTCTGTGAACATAGGAGGCCTTCCCCCTTGTCATCCCTGACCCTCAATCCTATGTAGAAAAAAAAACAGTATACAATAGTACAGTAATTTCACAGGAAAAGGTAACAGAAGTGCTGATAGTGCATAGAATACAGTACTGTAAGCAGTTACTGAAACCGTGCAGATGTTTTTGATATGATGATATTTTTACAATACCTATTTTCCAGTCGAAATGTTCTCATCACACTTGCCACTGTATATCGGCTTAGATTTGGCTGTACTCGCAGTCCAGCCTCCCTCAGCATCAGGCCGTGGTTGACAACGTGGTCAACCAGTGTTGCGCGGATCTCATTTGTCAGATTCGGTCCTCTTTGAGCACCTTCTTGTCTTCCTCTTTCTCTTCCTCTTCCTCCCCTTCCTCCTCCTCCTCGTCCTCCTCGTTCCCCTCCTCGTCCTCCTCCTTCTCCTCGTTCTCCTCGTCCTCCTCGTTCTCCTCGTCCTCCTCGTTCTCCTCGTCCTCCTCCTCCTCGTCCTCCTCCTCCCCCTCGTCTTACTCTTTCTCTGACTCTTTCCATTGTCCTTGAAGACCGATGAACTCACGTGCTGCTTTTTATAGTGCTTATACACCTGATTGGTGTGTCTACAATTAAGCAAACAAGTGTTTGCACACCTGATGACTGTGTTGAACCAATTGGTTGGACGGTGTGGTAATTTGACAGTCAGTGCTTTGGTATTGCAAGGACGTGACTTCATGATAGATTTTTGTGTGTAATGTATGTTAAGTGTGTTTAGTGTTTTGCAAATCACTGTGTGTAGAGTTTTGCAACAAGTGTGAGGTTGACAATGTGCTTATACAGTAGTTGTGCAAATATGGGCTGATGTTTTGCTTCTTGAGTGTAAGGTTTTGCTAATAGTGTACTACTTTTAATTTTAGTGTGTAAGCAATCCAAAAAAACTGTAAAGTGACTATGTAATAATAACAGACAGTAGCAGCAGCGAAGAAGAGTGTGTGTGTGTGGGGGGGGGGGGGGGGCAATGCAAATAGCCTGAGAAGCCATTTGATTAGATGTTCAGGAGTCTTATGGCTTGGGGGTAAAAACTGTTTAGAAGCCTCTTGGACCTAGACTTGGCCCTCCGGTACCGCTTGCAGTGTGGTAGCAGAGAGAACAGTCTATCACTAGGGTGGCTGGAGTCATTGACAATTTTTAGGGCCTTCCTCTGACATCGCCTAGTATAGAGGTCCTGGATGGCAGGAAGCTTGGCCCCGGTGATGTACTGGGCCGTACGCATTACCCTCTGTGTGGTCGGAGGCCGAGCAGTTGCCATACCAGGCGGTGATGCAACCCGTCAGGATGCTCTCGATGGTGCAGCTGTAGAACCTTTTGAGGATTTGAGGACCCATGCCAAATCTTTTCACTCTCCTGAGGGGGAATAGGTTTTGTCGTGCCCTCAACGACTGTCTTGGTGTGCTTGGGCTATGTTAGTTTGTTGGTGATGTGGACGCCAAGAAACCTGAAGCTCTTAACCTGCTCCACTACAGCCCCGTCGATGAGAATGGGGGCTTCCCTGGTCCTCCTTTTCCTGTAGTCCACAATCATCTCCTTTGTCTTGATCACGTTGAGGGAGAGGATGTTGTCCTTGCACCACACGGTCAGGTCTCTGACCTCCTCCCTATAGGCTGTCTCGTTGTTGTCGGTGATCAGGCATATGGACTAAACGTTCAAATCCTGTTGGTCAAATTAAGATCCTACATCTGTAGGTCCTAATGCCCGAAGGTAATGGATCAGAGCCACAGAGAGACGGTCGTCACTAGTTACCATAGCCACCAAGTCACAAACCCTGTCTATTTCTACAATTTCTCTAACCGTACCCACACAGTCAACCTTATTCCTAACCCTGACCTTAAATTAAGACCAAAAAGCTCAATTTTATTTTGATAAACTTCACGATATAGCCAATTTTGACTTTGTGGCTGTAGTTACGAGTGACAACCCAGAGACACCTGCAGCTATAGGCTGCTGCTGCATGGGGAAACTTCAGGAGAAGAGAGGGGGAGGAGAAGAGGAGGTTAAATAAACACAAAAAAAACTTCCTGTGGAAAAAACTTTTGTCTGCCATATACTACCCTATTTTTATTCATTTATTTTATTTAACCTTTATTTAACTAGGCAAGTCAGCTTAGAACTAATTCTTATTTACGATGACGGCCTACCCCGGCCAAACTCGGACGAAACTGGGCCAATTGTGCGCCGCCCTATGTGACTCCCAATCCCGGCCAAATGTGATATAGCCTGGAATCGAACCAGGCACTGTAGTGACACCTCTTGCACTGAGATGCAGTGCCTTAGACCGCTGCACCACTCGGGAATCCACACTCCAAAAAGTATTTGGTTAAAACGCTCTACATTCATATGAGATTCTTCCTGATCCATAGTGTAAAAAGAGTTTCACTATTGGGCATACTACAGAAAAAAAAGGATCAAAGTAGTACAAGACCAACCACTGGGAAATCCAGGGACTACAGAGGACAGAGTTAGTCTTGCTCTACTCTGGTGTTATTGTGATCAGCAGTGCAATGAGTGTGCATCCCCTTCCCCAGCCCACCATGCATGGTCTTCCCTTCAGACACTCCACACACACTTCCCAGAAACACAGCGGTATAGGGGACATTGTCCAACCAGAACCCAGTGTAGTCCTTTCTACTCCAGCTCACATAAAACTTCTGTCCCAGTGATGTGATCTGGAGGTCTGGGAGGAGGGGCTAGCACTCAGATATTATGTGGAGGCAGGGAGGGAGACAATGGGTAGCAGTTTTATAAAGGAGAGTTATTTTGGTGTTGACTGGAGGTTAGACAGCTTTAGTGTCAAACAGCGGAGTCAGGGACTTCTATTCAGTGTATTCAGTGTGTTGTCCAGTATAAAGTAAAATATGTGTTTTTTAGTAGTGATTTAGATTAGTTTTGGTCAGTGTGATTGCATCATCTGTATTCTTTATTTATATAACATGTTTATGAAAGAATGATATATGTTTATGACAATGTAATTATGTTTATGACAATGTTTCTATATGTTTACAACAATGTCTATGTTTATGAAAAATGTGATATGTTTATGACAATGTCTATATGTTTATGACAATGTAATTATGTTTATGACAATGTCTATATGTTTATGAAAATGTATATGCTTTTATGATAATGTTTCTTCATGTTTATGAAAATGTCTCTATATGGTTATGACAATGTCTCTATATGGTTATGACAATGTCTCTATATGGTTATGACAATGTCTATTCGTTTATGAAAAATTCTATGTTTATGACAGTCTCTATATGTTTTTGACAATGTCTATATATTTATGAGAAATTATATATGTTTATGACAATGTCTATATGTTTATGACAATGTCTCTTTGTTTATGAACAATGTCTCTATATGTTTATGACAATATCAATATTTTTATGACAATGTCCCTAAATGTTTACGACAAAGTCTCTATATGTTTATGAAAAATTATATGTTTATGACAATGTTTCTATGTTTATGACAATGTCTATTCGTTTATGAAAAATTACATATCTTTATGACAATGTCTCTTTATGTTTATGACAATGTCGCTGTATGTTTATAACAATGTCTATATATGTTTATGACAATGTCTATTAGTTTATGAAAAATTATGAGTTTTTGACAATGTCTCTATATGTTTATGACAATGTGGCTGTATGTTTATGACAATGTCTCTATATGTTTATGACAATGTCTATATATTTATGACAATGGCTCTAAATGTTTTTGACAATGTCCGTAAATGTTTATGAAAATGTCTATATGTTTACGACAATGTCTCTACATGTTTATGACAAAGTCTCTGTATGTTTATGACAATGACTATATGTTTATGACAATGTCTCTATATGTTTATGACAATGTCTCCATCTGTGTCTCCAAATCAAATTTATTTATATAGTCCTTCGTACATCAGGTGATTTCTCAAAGTGCTGTACAGAAACTCAGCCTAAAACACCAAACAGCAAGCAATGCAGGTGTAGAAGCACGGTGGCTAGGAAAAACTCCCTAGAAAGGCCAAAACCTAGGAAGAAACCTAGAGAGGAACCAGGCTATGAGGGGTGGCCAGTCCTCTTCTGGCTGTGCCGGGTGGAGATTATAACGGAACATAGCCAAGATGTTCAAAAGTTCATAAATGACCAGCATGGTCAAATAATAATAATCACAGTAGTTGTCGAGGGTGCAGCAAGTCAGCACCTCGGGAGTAAATGTCAGTTGGCTTTTCATAGCCGATCATTAAGAGTATCTCTACCGCTCCTGCGGTCTCTAGAGAGCTGAAAACAGCAGGTCTGGGACAGGTAGCACGTCCGGTGAACAGGTCAGGGTTCCATAGCCGCAGGCAGAACAGTTGAAACTGGAGCAGCAGCACGGCCAGGTGGACTGGGGACAGCAAGGAGTCATCATGCCAGGTCGTCCTGAGGCATGGTCCTAGGGCTCAGGTCCTCCGAGAGAGAGAAGGAAAGAGAGAAAGAGAGAATTAGAGAGAGCATACTTAAATTCACACAGGACACCGGTACTCCAGTTATAACAAACTGACCCTAGCCCCCCGACACATAAACTACTGCAGCATAAATACTGGAGGCTGAGACAGGAGGGGTCAGGAGACACTGTGGCCCCATCCGATGATACCCCTGGACAGTGCCAAACAGGAAGGATATAACCCCACCCACTTTGCCAAAGCACAGCCCCCACACCACTAGAGGGATATCTTCAACCACCAACTTACCATCCTGAGACAAGGCCGAGTATAGCCCACAAAGATCTCCGCCACGGCACAAACCAAGGGGGGGGCGCCAACCCAGACAGGAAGATCACGTCAGTGACTCAACCCACTCAAGTGACGCACCCCTCCTAGGGACGGCATGAAAGAGCACCAGTAAGCCAGTGACTCAGCCCCTGTAATAGGGTTAGAGGCAGAGAATCCCAGTGGAGAAAGGGGAACCGGCCAGGCAGAGACAGCAAGGGCGGTTCGTTGCTCCAGAGCCTTTCCGTTCACCTTCACACTCCTGGGCCAGACTACACTTAATCATATGACCCACTGAAGAGATGAGTCTTCAGTACAAACTTAAAAGTTGAGGCCGAGTCTGCATCTCTCACATGGGTAGGCAGACCATTCCATAAAAATGGAGATCTATAGGAGAAAGCCCTGCCTCCAGCTGTTTGCTTAGAAATTCTAGGGACAATTAGGAGCCCTACGTCTTGTGACCGTAGCGTACGTGTAGGTATGTACGGCAGGACCAACTCGGAAAGATAGGTAGGAGCAAGCCCATGTAACGCTTTGTAGGTTAACAGTAAAACCTTGAAATCAGCCCTTGCCGTAAGAGGAAGCCAGTGTAGGGAGGCTAGCACTGGAGTAATATGATCACATTTTTGGGTTCTAGTCAGGATTCTAGCTGCCGTATTTAGCACTAACTGAAGTTTATTTAGTGCTTTATCCGGGTAGCCGGAAAGTAGAGCATTGCAGTAGTCCAACCTAGAAGTAACAAAAGCATGGACCAATCTTTCTGCATCATTTTTGGACAGAAAATGTCTGATTTTCGCAATGTTACGTAGATGAAAAAAAGCTGTCCTTGAAACAGTCTTGATATGTTCGTCAAAAGAGAGATCAGGGTCCAGAGTAACGCCAGGGTCCTTCACAGTTTTATTTGAGATGACTTTACAACCATCAAGATTAATTGTCAGATTCAACAGAAGATCTCTTTGTTTCTTGGGACCAAGAACAAGCATCTCTGTTTTGTCCGAGTTTAAAAGTAGAACGTTTTCAGCCATCCACTTCCTTATTTCTGAAACACAGCCTTCTAGCGAGGGCAATTTTGGGGCTTCACCATGTTCATTGAAATGTACAGCTGTATGTCATCCGCATAGCAGTGAAAGTTAACATTATGTTTTCGAATGACATCCCCAAGAGGTAAAATATATAGTGAAAACAATAGTGGTCCCAAAACGGAACCTTGAGGAACACCGAAATGTACAGTTGATTTGTCAGAGGACAAACCCTTCACAGAGACAAACTGATATCTTTCCGACAGATAAGATCTGAACCAGGCCAGAACTTGTCCATGTAGACCAATTTGGGTTTCCAATCTCTCCAAAAGATGGTGGTGATCGATGGTATCAAAGGCAGCACTAAGGTCTAGTAGCACAAGGACAGATGCAGAGCCTCGGTCTGACGCCATTGAAAGGTCATTTACCACCTTCACAAGTACAGTCTCAGTGCTATGATGGGGTCTAAAACCAGACTGAAGCATTTCGTATACATTGTTTCTCTTCAGGAAGGCAGTGAGTTGCTGCGTAACAGCTTTTTCAATTTTTTTTGAGAGGAATGGAAGATTCGATATAGGCCGATAGTTTTTTATATTTTCTGGGTCAAGGTTTTTACTTTTTCAAGAGAGGCTTTATTACTGCCACTTTTAGTGAGTTTGGTACACATCTGGTGGATAGAGAGCCGTTTATTATGTTCAACATAGGAGGGCCAAGCACATGAAGCAGCTCTTTAAGTAGTTTAGTTGGAATAGGGTCCAGTATGCAGCTTGAAGGTTTAGAGGCCATGATTATTTTCAGAATTGTGTCAAGAGATATAGTACTAAAACACTTAAGTGTCTCTCTTGATCCTAGGTCCTGGCAGAGTTGTGCAGACTCAGGACAGCTGAGCTTTGGAGGAATACGCAGATTTAAAGAGGAGTCCGTAATTTGCTTTCTAATGATCGTGATCTTTTCCTCAAAGAAGTTCATGAATTTATTACTGCTGAAGTGAAAGCCATCCTCACTTGGGGAATGCTGCTTTTTAGTTAGCTTTGCGACAGTATACATTTTTTGGGGGGGATTGTTCTTATTTCCTCAATTAAATTGGAAAAATAGGATGATCGAGCAGCAGTGAGGGATCTTCGATACTGCACGGTACTGTCTTTCCAAGCTAGTCGGAAGACTTCCAGTTTGGTGTGGCGCCATTTCCGTTCAAATTTTCTGGAAGCTTGCTTCAGAGCTCGGGTATTTTCTGTATACCAGGGAGCTAGTTTCTTATGACAAATGTTTTTAGTTTTTAGGGGTGCAACTGCATCTAGGGTATTGCGCAAGGTTAAATTGAGTTCCTCAGTTAGGTGGTTAACTGAATTTTGTCCTCTGACGTCATTGGGTAGGCGGAAAATGTCTATATGTTTACGACAATGTCTATATGTTTATGACAAAGTCTCTGTATGTTTATGACAATGTCTATTTGTTTATGAACAATGTCTATATGTTTATGACAATGTCTATATGTTTATGACAATATCTATATGTGTATGACAATGTCTATATGTGTATGACAATGTCTATATGTTTATGACAATGTCTCTAAATGTTTATGGCAAAGGCTATATGTTTCTGAGAAATTATATGTTTTTGACAATGTCGCTATATGTTTATGACAATGTCTCTAAATGTTTATGACAATGTCTATTCGTTTATAAAAAATTATATATGTTTATGACAATGTCTCTATCTGTTTATGACAATGTCTCCTTATGCCTATGAACAATGATCTATGTTTATGACAATGTCTACATGTTTATGACAATGTCTACATGTTTATGACAATGTCTATATGTTTTCGACAATTTCACTACATTTTTATGACAATGTCGCTATATGTT
Source organism: Salvelinus alpinus (assembly GCF_045679555.1). Taxonomy (NCBI): domain Eukaryota; kingdom Metazoa; phylum Chordata; class Actinopteri; order Salmoniformes; family Salmonidae; genus Salvelinus; species Salvelinus alpinus. The sequence continues at coordinate 26,399,620 of NC_092118.1, forward strand.
TATGACAATGTCTTTATATGTTTGTGACAATGTCTCATTATGTTTATGACCAATGATCTATGTTCATGACAATGTCTCTATATGTTTATGGCAATGTCTGTATATGTTTATGACATTGTCTCTATATGTTTATGACATTGTCTCTATATGTTTTTGACATTGTCTCTATATGTTTATGACAATGTCTACATGTTTATGACAATGTCTCTAAATGTTTACAGAATACTATATATGTTTATGACAATGTCTCATTATGTTTATGACATTGTCTCTATATGTTTTTGACATTGTCTCTATATGTTTATGACAATGTCTACATGTTTATGACAATGTCTCTAAATGTTTACAGAATACTATATATGTTTATGACAATGTCTCATTATGTTTATGACCAATCATCTATGTCTATGACAAGGTCTATATGTTCCTGACAATGTCTCTACGTGTTTAGGACTCTGTTTAAATATGTTTCTGACAATGTCTCTTTATGTTTATGACAATGTCTCTATATGTTTATGGCAATGTCTCATTATGTTTATGACCAATGATCTATCTTCATGACAATGTCTCTATATGTTTATGGCAATGTCTCTATATGTTTATGACATTGTCTCTATATGTTTATGACATTGTTTCTATATGTTTATGACATTGTCTCTATATGTTTATGACAATATCTACATGTTTAGGACAATGTCTCTAAATGTTTACAGAATACTATATATGTTTATGACAATGTCTCATTATGTTTAAGACCAATCATCTATGTTTATGACAAGGTCTATATGTTCCTGACAATGTTTCTATGTTTCTGACAATGTCTCTATATGTTTCTGACAATGTCTATATGTTTATGGCAATGTCTGTGTGTGTATGACAATGTTTTTACGTTCATGACAATGTCTATATGTTTATGATAATGTATGTATGTTTATGATAATGTCTATATGTTTATGATTATGTTTATATATGTTTATGACAATGTCTCTAAATGTTTACAGAATACTACATATGTTTATGACAATGTCTCTATATGTTTATGACAATGTCTCTAAATGTTTACAGAATACTACATATGTTCATGACAATGTCTCTATATGTTTATGACAATGTCTATATGTTTATGACAATGTCTCTAAATGTTTATGACAATGTCTCTACATGTTTATGACAATGTCTCTTTATGTTTATGACATTGTCTCTATATGTTTATGACAATGTCTCTATATGTTTATGGCATTGTCTCTATATGTTTATGACAATGTCTCTATATGTTTATGACATTGTCTCTATATGTTTATGGCAATGTCTCTATATGTTTATGACAATGTCTCTAAATGTTTATGACAATGTCTATATATTTATGACAATGTCTACATGTTTATGACAAAGACTACATGTTTATGACAATGTCTATATGTTTACGACAATTTCACTACATTTTTATGACAATGTCGCTATATGTTTATGACAATGTCTCTAGATGTTTGTGACAATGTCTCATTATGTTTATGACCAATGATCTATGTGCATGACAATGTCTCAATATGTTTATGGCAATGTCGGTATATGTTTATGACATTGTTTCTATATGTTTATGACATTGTCTCTATATGTTTCTGACATTGTCTCTATATGTTTATGACAATGTCTACATGTTTATGACAATGTCTCTAAATGTTTACAGAATACTATATATGTTTATGACAATGTCTCATTATGTTTATGACCAATCATCTATGTCTATGACAAGGTCTATATGTTCCTGACAATGTCTCTACGTGTTTAGGACTCTTTTTCTATATGTTTATGGCATTGTCTCTATATGTTTATGACAACGTCTCTATATGTTTATGGCATTGTCTCTATATGTTTATGACAACGTCTCTATATGTTTATGACAACGTCTCTATATGTTTATGACAACGTCTCTATATGTTTATGACAACGTCTCTATATGTTTATGACAACGTCTCTATATGTTTATGGCATTGTCTCTATATGTTTATGACAACGTCTCTATATGTTTATGACAACGTCTCTATATGTTTATGACAACGTCTCTATATGTTTATGACAACGTCTCTATATGTTTATGGCATTGTCTCTATATGTTTATGACAACGTCTCTATATGTTTATGGCATTGTCTCTATATGTTTATGACATTGTCTCTATATGTTTATGACATTGTCTCTATATGTTTATGACAATGTCTCTATATGTTTATGACATTGTCTCATTATGTTTATGACATTGTCTCTATATGTTTATGACAACGTCTCTATATGTTTATGACAACGTCTCTATATGTTTATGGCATTGTCTCTATATGTTTATGACAACGTCTCTATATGTTTATGGCATTGTCTCTATATGTTTATGACATTGTCTCTATATGTTTATGACATTGTCTCTATATGTTTATGACAATGTCTCTATATGTTTATGACATTGTCTCATTATGTTTATGACATTGTCTCTATATGTTTATGACATTGTCTCTATATGTTTATGACATTGTCTCTATATGTTTATGACATTGTCTCTTTATGTTTATGACATTGTCTCTATATGTTTATGACAACGTCTCTATATGTTTATGGCATTGTCTCTATATGTTTATGACATTGTCTCTATATGTTTATGACATTGTCTCTATATGTTTATGACAATGTCTCTATATGTTTATGACATTGTCTCATTATGTTTATGACATTGTCTCTATATGTTTATGACATTGTCTCTATATGTTTATGACAATGTCTACATGTTTATGACTATGTCTCTAAATGTTTACAGAATACTATATATGTTTATGACAATGTCTCATTATGTTTAAGACCAATCATCTATGTTTATGACAAGGTCTATATGTTCCTGACAATGTTTCTATGTTTATGACAATGTCTCTTTATGTTTCTGACAATGTCTATATGTTTATGGCAATGTCTGTGTGTGTATGACAATGTTTTTACGTTCATGACAATGTCTATATGTTTATGATAATGTATGTATATTTATGATAATGTCTGTATGTTTATGATTATGTTTATATATGTTCATGACAATGTCTCTATATGTTTATGACAATGTCTATATGTTTATGACAATGTCTCTAAATGTTTATGACAATCTCTATATGTTTATGACAATCTCTATATGTTTATGACAATGTCTCTTTATGTTTATGACATTGTCTCTATATGTTTATGACAACGTTTCTATATGTTTATGGCATTGTCTCTATATGTTTATGACAATGTCTCTATATGTTTATGACATTGTCTCTATATGTTTATGGCAATGTCTCTATATGTTTATGACAATGTCTCTAAATGTTTATGACAATGTCTATATGTTTATGACAATGTCTATATGTTTATGACATTGTCTCTATATGTTTATGACAACGTTTCTATATGTTTATGGCATTGTCTCTATATGTTTATGACAATGTCTCTATATGTTTATGACATTGTCTCTATATGTTTATGGCAATGTCTCTATATGTTTATGACAATGTCTCTAAATGTTTATGACAATGTTTCTAAATGTTTATGACATTGTCTCTATATGTTTATGACATTGTCTCTATATGTTTATGACAACGTTTCTATATGTTTATGGCATTGTCTCTATATGTTTATGACAATGTCTCTTTATGTTTATGACATTGTCTCTATATGTTTATGACATTGTCTCTATATGTTTATGACAACGTTTCTATATGTTTATGACATTGTCTCTATATGTTTATGACAATGTCTCTTTATGTTTATGACATTGTCTCTATATGTTTATGACAATGTCTCTAAATGTTTATGACAATGTCTCTAAATGTTTATGACAATGTCTACATGTTTATGACAATGTCTCTATATGTTTATGACAACGTTTCTATATGTTTATGGCATTGTCTCTATATGTTGATGACCAATGATCTATGTTCATGACAATGTCTCTATATGTTTATGGCAATGTCTGTATATGTTTATGACATTGTCTCTATATGTTTATGACATTGTCTCTATATGTTTTTGACATTGTCTCTATATGTTTATGACAATGTCTACATGTTTATGACAATGTCTCTAAATGTTTACAGAATACTATATATGTTTATGACAATGTCTCATTATGTTTATGACCAATCATCTCTGTGTATGACAAGGTTTATATGTTCCTGACAATGTCTCTACGTGTCTATGACTCTGTTTCAATATGTTTCTGACATTGTCTCTATATGTTTATGACAATGTCTATATGTTTATGACAAGGTCTCTAAATGTTTATGACAATGTCTCTAAATGTTTATGACATTGTCTCTATATGTTTATGGCAATGTCTCTATATGTTTATGACAATGTCTATATGTTTATGACAATGTCTATATGTTTACGACAATTTCACTACATTTTTATGACAATGTCGCTATATGTTTATGACAATGTCTCTAGATGTTTGTGACAATGTCTCATTATGTTTATGACCAATGATCTATGTTCATGACAATGTCTCTATATGTTTATGGCAATGTCTGTATATGTTTATGACATTGTCTCTATATGTTTATGACATTGTCTCTATATGTTTTTGACATTGTCTCTATATGTTTATGACAATGTCTACATGTTTATGACAATGTCTCTAAATGTTTACAGAATACTATATATGTTTATGACAATGTCTCATTATGTTTATGACCAATCATCTCTGTGTATGACAAGGTTTATATGTTCCTGACAATGTCTCTACGTGTCTATGACTCTGTTTCAATATGTTTCTGACAATGTCTCTATATGTTTATGACAATGTCTATATGTTTATGACAAGGTCTCTAAATGTTTATGACAATGTCTCTAAATGTTTATGACAATGTCTCTCTATGTTTATGACAATCTCTAAATGTTTATGACAATGTCTCTATATGTTTATGACATTGTCTCTATATGTTTATGACAATGTCTCTATATGTTTATGACAATGTCTATATGTTTATGACAATGTCTCTAAATGTTTATGACAATGTCTCTAAATGTTTATGACAATGTCTCTAAATGTTTATGACAATGTCTCTAAATGTTTATGACAATGTCTCTCTATGTTTATGACAATCTCTAAATGTTTATGACAATGTCTCTATATGTTTATGGCATTGTCTCTATATGTTTATGACAATGTCTCTATATGTTTATGACATTGTCTCTATATGTTTATGGCAATGTCTCTATATGTTTATGACAATGTCTCTAAATGTTTATGACAAGGTCTATTTGTTTATGACATTGTCTCTATATGTTTATGACAATGTCTCTTATATGTTTATGAAAAATTATATGTTTTTGACAATGTCTATATGTTTATGACAATGTCTCTAAATGTTTATGACAATGTCTCTATATGTTTATGACATTGTCTCTATATGTTTATGACAATGTCTCTATATGTTTATGACAACGTCTCTATATGTTTATGATAACGTCTCTATATGTTTATGGCATTGTCTCTATATGTTTATGACAATGTCTCTATATGTTTATGACATTGTCTCTATATGTTTATGATAACGTCTCTATATGTTTATGGCATTGTCTCTATATGTTTATGACAATGTCTCTATATGGTTATGACATTGTCTCTATATGTTTATGGCAATGTCTCTATATGTTTATGACAATGTCTCTAAATGTTTATGACAAGGTCTATTTGTTTATGACATTTTCTCTATATGTTTATGACAATGTCTCTTATATGTTTATGACTTTGTTTCTATGTTTATGACAATGTCTCTATATGTTTCTGACAATGTCTATATATTTATGGCAATGTCTGTGTGTGTATGACAATGTTTTTACGTTCATGACAATGTCTATATGTTTATGATAATGTATATATGTTTATGATAATGTCTGTATATTATGATTATGTTTATATATGTTTATGACAATGTCTCTAAATGTTTACAAAATACTGCATATGTTCATGACAATGTCTCTATATGTTTATGACAATGTCTATATGTTTATGACAATGTCTCTAAATGTATATGACAATCTCTATATGTTTATGACAATCTCTATATGTTTATGACAATGTCTCTTTATGTTTATGACATTGTCTCTATATGTTTATGACAACGTTTCTATATGTTTATGGCATTGTCTCTATATGTTTATGACAATGTCTCTATATGTTTATGACCAATGATCTATGTTCATGACAATGTCTCTATATGTTTATGACAATGTCTCTATATGTTTATGACATTGTCTCTATATTTTTATGGCAATGTCTCTATATGTTTATGACAATGTCTCTAAATGTTTATGACAATGTCTATATGTTTATGACAATGTCTATATGTTTACGACAATTTCACTACATTTTTTATGACAATGTCGCTATATGTTTATGACAATGTCTCTAGATGTTTGTGACAATGTCTCATTATGTTTATGACCAATGATCTATGTTCATGACAATGTCTCTATATGTTTATGGCAATGTCTGTATATGTTTATGACATTGTCTCTATATGTTTATGACATTGTCTCTATATGTTTTTGACATTGTCTCTATATGTTTATGACAATGTCTACATGTTTATGACAATGTCTCTAAATGTTTACAGAATACTATATATGTTTATGACAATGTCTCATTATGTTTATGACCAATCATCTCTGTGTATGACAAGGTTTATATGTTCCTGACAATGTCTCTACGTGTCTATGACTCTGTTTCAATATGTTTCTGACAATGCCTCTTTATGTTTATGACAATGTCTCCATATGTTTATGACAATGTCTCTATATGTTTATGACATTGTCTCTATATGTTTATGGCATTGTCTCTATATGTTTATGACATTGTCTCTATATGTTTATGACATTGTCTCTATATGTTTATGACATTGTCTCTATATGTTTATGACATTGTCTCTATATTTTTATGACAATGTCTACATGTTTAGGACAATGTCTCTAAATGTTTACAGAATACTATATATGTTTATGACAATGTTTCATTATGTTTAAGACCAATCATCTATGTTTATGACAAGGTCTATATGTTCATGACAATGTTTCTATGTTTCTGACAATGTCTCTATATGTTTATGACAATGTTTCTATATGTTTATGACAATGTTTCTATGTTTATGACAATGTCTCTACGTGTTTATGACTATGTTTCAGTATGTTTATGACAATGTCTCTATATGTTTCTGACAATGTCTATATGTTTATGACAAGGTCTCTAAATGTTTATGACAATGTCTCTAAATGTTTATGACAATGTCTCTCTATGTTTATGACAATCTCTAAATGTTTATGACAATGTCTCGTTATGTTTATGACATTGTCTATATATGTTTATGACAATGTCTATATGTTTATGACAATGTCTCTAAATGTTTATGACAATGTCTCTAAATGTTTATGACAATGTCTCTAAATGTTTATGACAATGTCTCTAAATGTTTATGACAATGTCTCTATATGTTTATGACAATCTCTAAATGTTTATGACAATGTCTCTATATGTTTATGGCATTGTCTCTATATGTTTATGACAATGTCTCTATATGTTTATGACATTGTCTCTATATGTTTATGGCAATGTCTCTATATGTTTATGACAATGTCTCTAAATGTTTATGACAAGGTCTATTTGTTTATGACATTGTCTCTATATGTTTATGACAATGTCTCTTAAATGTTTATGAAAAATTATATGTTTTTGACAATGTCTATATGTTTATGACAATGTCTCTAAATGTTTATGGCATTGTCTCTTTATGTTTATGACAATGTCTCTAAATGTTTATGACAATGTCTCTATATGTTTATGACATTGTCTCTATATGTTTATGACAACGTCTCTATATGTTTATGACAATGTCTCTAAATGTTTATGACAATGTCTCTAAATGTTTATGACAATGTCTCTATATGTTTATGACATTGTCTCTATATGTTTATGACAACGTCTCTAAATGTTTATGACAATGTCTCTATATGTTTATGACATTGTCTCTATATGTTTATGGCATTGTCTCTATATGTTTATGACAATGTCTCTAAATGTTTATGACAATGTCTCTATATGTTTATGACATTGTCTCTATATGTTTATGGCATTGTCTCTATATGTTTATGACAATGTCTCTAAATGTTTATGACAATGTCTCTATATGTTTATGACATTGTCTCTATATGTTTATGACAACGTCTCTATATGTTTATGACAATGTCTCTCTATGTTTATGACAATGTCTCTATATGTTTATGACAATGTCTCTCTATGTTTATGACAATGTCTCTAAATGTTTATGACAATGTCTCTATATGTTTATGATAACGTCTCTATATGTTTATGATAACGTCTCTATATGTTTATGACATTGTCTCTATATGTTTATGACAACGTCTCTATATGTTTATGACAATGTCTCTATATGTTTATGACAATGTCTCTATATGGTTATGACATTGTCTCTATATGTTTATGGCAATGTCTCTATATGTTTATGACAATGTCTCTAAATGTTTATGACAAGGTCTATTTGTTTATGACATTTTCTCTATATGTTTATGACAATGTCTCTTATATGTTTATGACAATGTTTCTATGTTTATGACACTGTCTCTACGTGTTTATGACTTTGTTTCAATATGTTTTTGACAATGTCTCTATATGTTTCTGACAATGTCTATATATTTATGGCAATGTCTGTGTGTGTATGACAATGTTTTTACGTTCATGACAATGTCTATATGTTTATGATAATGTATATATGTTTATGATAATGTCTGTATATTATGATTATGTTTATATATGTTTATGACAATGTCTCTAAATGTTTACATAATACTGCATATTTTCATGACAATGTCTCTATAAGTTTATGGCAATGTCTCTATATGTTTTTGACAATGTCGCTATATGTTTATGACAATATCTATATGTTCATGACAGTGTCTATATGTTTATGACAATGTATCTATATGTTTGTGACAATGTCTCATTATGTTTATGACCAATGATCTATGTTCATGACAATGTCTCTATATGTTTATGACATTTTCTCTATATGTTTATGACATTGCTTCTATATGTTTATGACAATGTCTCTTATATGTTTATGAAAAATTATATGTTTTTGACAATGTCTATATGTTTATGACAATGTCTCTAAATGTTTATGACAATGTCTCTATATGTTTATGACATTGTCTCTATATGTTTATGACAACGTCTCTATATGTTTATGACAATGTCTCTATATGTTTATGGCATTGTCTCTATATGTTTATGACAATGTCTCTATATGGTTATGACATTGTATCTATAGGTTTGTGACAATGTCTCATTATGTTTATGACCAATGATCTATGTTCATGACAATGTCTCTATATGTTTATGGCAATGTCTCTATATGTTTATGACAATGTCTCTAAATGTTTACAGAATACTATATATGTTTATGACAATGTCTCATTATGTTTATGACCAATCATCTATGTCTATGACAAGGTCTATATGTTCCTGACAATGTCTCTACGTGTTTAGGACTCTGTTTCAATATGTTTCTGACAATGTCTCTTTATGTTTATGACAATGTCTATATGTTTATGACAATGTCTCTATATGTTTATGACAATGTCTCTATATGTTTATGACAATGTCTCTATATGTTTATGACAATGTCTCTATATGTTTATGACAATGTCTCTATATGTTTATGACAATGTCTCTATATGTTTATGACAATGTCTCTATATGTTTATGACAGCGTCTCTATATGTTTATGGCAATGTCTCATTATGTTTATGACATTGTCTCTATATGTTTATGACATTGTCTCTATATGTTTATGACATTGTCTCTATATGTTTATGGCAATGTCTCATTATGTTTATGACATTGTCTCTATATGTTTATGACATTGTCTCATTATGTTTATGACATTGTCTCTATATGTTTATGACATTGTCTCTATATGTTTATGACATTGTCTCTATATGTTTATGACAATGTCTACATGTTTATGACAATGTCTCTAAATGTTTACAGAATACTATATATGTTTATGACAATGTCTCATTATGTTTAAGACCAATCATCTATGTTTATGACAAGGTCTATATGTTCCTGACAATGTTTCTATGTTTATGACAATGCCTCTACGTGTTTATGACTATGTTTCAATATGTTTCTGACAATGTCTCTTTATGTTTCTGACAATGTCTATATATTTATGGCAATGTCTGTGTGTGTATGACAATGTTTTTACGTTCAAGACAATGTCTATATGTTTATGATAATGTATATATGTTTATGATAATGTCTGTATATTATGATTATGTTTATATATGTTTATGACAATGTCTCTAAATGTTTACAGAATACTGCATATTTTCATGACAATGTCTCTATAAGTTTATGGCAATGTCTCTATATGTTTTTGACAATGTCGCTATATGTTTATGACAATATCTATATGTTCATGACAGTGTCTATATGTTTATGACAATGTATCTATAGGTTTGTGAAAATGTCTCATTATGTTTATGACCAATGATCTATGTTCATGACAATGTCTCTATATGTTTATGGCAATGTCTGTATATGTTTATGACATTGTCTCTATATGTTTATGACATTGCTTCTATATGTTTATTACATTGTCTCTATATGTTTTTGACAATGTCTCTATATGTTTATGACAATGTCTCTAAATGTTTACAGAATACTATATATGTTTATGACAATGTCTCATTATGTTTATGACCAATCATCTATGTCTATGACAAGGTCTATATGTTCCTGACAATGTTTCTATGTTTCTGACAATGTCTCTACGTGTTTAGGACTCTTTTTCAATATGTTTATGACAATGTCTCTATATGTTTATGGCATTGTCTCTATATGTTTATGACATTGTCTCTATATGTTTATGGCATTGTCTCTATATGTTTATGACATTGTCTCTATATGTTTATGGCAATGTCTCATTATGTTTATGACATTGTCTCTATATGTTTATGACATTGTCTCTATATGTTTATGACATTGTCTCTATATGTTTATGACAATGTCTACATGTTTATGACAATGTCTCTAAATGTTTACAGAATACTATATATGTTTATGACAATGTCTCATTATGTTTAAGACCAATCATCTATGTTTATGACAAGGTCTATATGTTCCTGACAATGTCTCTGTATGTTTATGACAATGTCTCATTATGTTTAAGACCAATCATCTATGTTTATGACAAGGTCTATATGTTCCTGACAATGTCTCTGTATGTTTATGACAATGTCTCTTTATGTTTCTGACAATGTCTATATGTTTATGGCAATGTCTGTGTGTGTATGACAATGTTTTTACGTTCATGACAATGTCTATATGTTTATGATAATGTATGTATGTTTATGATAATGTCTGTATGTTTATGATTATGTTTATATATGTTTATGACAATGTCTCTAAATGTTTACAAAATACTACATATGTTCATGACAATGTCTCTATATGTTCATGACAATGTCTATATGTTTATGACAATGTCTCTAAATGTTTATGACAATCTCTATATGTTTATGACAATCTCTATATGTTTATGGCATTGTCTCTATATGTTTATGACAATGTCTCTATATGTTTATGACATTGTCTTTATATGTTTATGGCAATGTCTCTATATGTTTATGACAATGTCTCTAAATGTTTATGACATTGTCTCTATATGTTTATGACATTGTCTCTATATGTTTATGACATTGTCTCTATATGTTTATGACAATGTCTACATGTTTAGGACAATGTCTCTAAATGTTTACAGAATACTATATATGTTTATGACAATGTTTCATTATGTTTAAGACCAATCATCTATATTTATGACAAGGTCTATATGTTCATGACAATGTCTCTATATGTTTATGACAATGTTTCTATATGTTTATGACAATGTTTCTATGTTTATGACAATGTCTCTACGTGTTTATGACTATGTTTCAGTATGTTTATGACAATGTCTCTATATGTTTCTGACAATGTCTATATGTTTATGACAAGGTCTCTAAATGTCTATGACAATGTCTCTAAATGTTTATGACAATGTCTCTCTATGTTTACGACAATCTCTAAATGTTTATGACAATGTCTCGTTATGTTTATGACATTGTCTCTATATGTTTATGACAATGTCTCTATATGTTTATGACAATGTCTATATGTTTATGACAATGTCTCTAAATGTTTATGACAATGTCTCTAAATGTTTATGACAATGTCTCTAAATGTTTATGACAATGTCTCTAAATGTTTATGACAATGTCTCTCTATGTTTATGACAATCTCTAAATGTTTATGACAATGTCTCTATATGCTTATGGCATTGTCTCTATATGTTTATGACAATGTCTCTATATGTTAATGACATTATCTCTATATGTTTATGGCAATGTCTCTATATGTTTATGAAAATGTCTCTAAATGTTTATGACAAGGTCTATTTGTTTATGACATTGTCTCTATATGTTTATGACAATGTCTCTTATATGTTTATGGAAAATTATATGTTTTTGACAATGTCTATATGTGTATGACAATGTCTCTAAATGTTTATGACAATGTCTCTATATGTTTATGACAACGTCTCTATATGGTTATGACATTGTCTCTATATGTTTATGGCAATGTCTCTATATGTTTATGACAATGTCTCTAAATGTTTATGACAATGTCTCTAAATGTTTATGACATTGTCTCTATATGTGTATGACAACGTCTCTATATGTTTATGACAATGTCTCTCTATGTTTATGACAATGTCTACATGTTTATGGCAATGTCTCTATATGTTTATGACAATGTCTCTATATGTTTATGACAATGTCTCTATATGTTTATGACAATGTCTCTATATGTTTATGACAATGTCTCTATATGGTTATGACATTGTCTCTATATGTTTATGGCAATGTCTCTATATGTTTATGACAATGTCTCTAAATGTTTATGACAAGGTCTATTTGTTTATGACATTTTCTCTATATGTGTATGACAACGTCTCTATATGTTTATGACATTGTCTCTATATGTGTATGACAACGTCTCTATATGTTTATGACAATGTCTCTCTATGTTTATGACAATGTCTACATGTTTATGGCAATGTCTCTATATGTTTATGACAATGTCTCTATATGTTTATGACAATGTCTCTATATGGTTATGACATTGTCTCTATATGTTTATGACAATGTCTCTTATATGTTTATGACAATGTTTCTATGTTTATGACACTGTCTCTACGTGTTTATGACTTTGTTTCAATATGTTTTTGACAATGTCTCTATATGTTTCTGACAATGTCTATATATTTATGGCAATGTCTGTGTGTGTATGACAATGTTTTTACGTTCATGACAATGTCTATATGTTTATGATAATGTATGTATGTTTATGATAATGTCTGTATATTATGATTATGTTTATATATGTTTATGACAATGTCTCTAAATGTTTACAGAATACTGCATATTTTCATGACAATGTCTCTATAAGTTTATGGCAATGTCTCTATATGTTTTTGACAATGTCGCTATATGTTTATGACAATATCTATATGTTCATGACAGTGTCTATATGTTTATGACAATGTATCTATATGTTTGTGACAATGTCTCATTATGTTTATGACATTGCTTCTATATGTTTATTACATTGTCTCTATATGTTTTTGACATTGTCTCTATATGTTTATGACAATGTCTCTAAATGTTTACAGAATACTATATATGTTTATGACAATGTCTCATTATGTTTATGACCAATCATCTATGTCTATGACAAGGTTTATATGTTCCTGACAATGTCTCTACGTGTTTATGACTCTGTTTCAATATGTTTATGACTCTGTTTCAATATGTTTATGACTCTGTTTCAATATGTTTATGACAATGTCTCTAGATGTTTTTGACAATGTCGCTATATGTTTATGACAATGTCTCTAGATGTTTTTGACAATGTCGCTATATGTTTATGACAATGTCTATATGTTCATGACAGTGTCTATATGTTTATGACATTGTCTCTATATGTTTACAGAATACTATATATGTTTATGACAATGTCTCATTATGTTTATGACCAATGATCTATGTTTTTGACATTGTCTCTATATGTTTATGACATTGTCTCTATATGTTTATGACAATGTCTACATGTTTAGGACAATATCTCTAAATGTTTACAGAATACTATATATGTTTATGACAATGTCTCATTATGTTTATGACCAATCATCTATGTTTATGACAAGGTCTATATGTTCATGACAATGTCTCTATATGTTTATGACAATGTCTCTATATGTTTATGACAATGTCTCTATATGTTTATGACAATGTCTCTATATGTTTATGACAATGTCTCTATATGTTTATGACAATGTCTCTATATGTTTATGACAATGTCTCTATATGTTTATGACATTGTCTCTATATGTTTATGACAATGTCTCTATATGTTTATGACAATGTTTCAATATGTTTATGACAATGTCTCTATATTTTTTCAACAATGTCTATATGTTTATGGCAATGTCTGTGTGTGTATGACAATGTTTTTTACGTTCATGACAATGTCTATATGTTTATGATAATGTATGTATGTTTATGATAATGTATGTATGTTTATGATAATGTATGTATGTTTATGATTATGTTTATATATGTTTATGACAATGTCTCTAAATGTTTACAGAATACTACAAATGTTTATGACAATGTCTTATTATGTTTATGACCAATGATCTATGTTCATGACAATGTCTCTATATGTTTATGGCAATGTCTCATTATGTTTTTGACCAATGATCTATGTTCATGACAATGTCTCTATATGTTTATGGCATTGTCTCTATATGTTTTTGACAATGTCTATATGTTTATGAATTTAAAAAAAAATGTTTATGACAATGTCTCTATATATTTATGACAACGTCTCTATATGTTTATGACAATGTCTCTATATGTTTATGACAATGTCTCTATATGTTTATGACAATGTCTCTATATGTTTATGATATTGTCTCTATATGTTTATGACAATGGCTCTAAATGTTTATGACAATGTCTCTATATGTTTATGACAATGTCTCTATATGTTTATGACAATGTCTCTATATGTTTATGATATTGTCTCTATATGTTTATGACAATGTCTCTATATGTTTATGACAATGTCTCTATATGTTTATGATATTGTCTCTATATGTTTATGACAATGGCTCTAAATGTTTATGACAAGGTCTATTTGTTTATGACAAGGTCTATATGTTTATGACAATGTCTCTTATATGTTTATGAAAAATTATATGTTTACGACAATGTCGCTATATGTGTATGACATTGTCTCTATATGTTTATGACAACTTCTCTATATGTTTATGGCAATGTCTTTATATGTTTATGATAATGTTTATATGTTTATGAAAAATCATATATGTTAATGACAATGTCAATTTATGTTATGAACAATGATCTATGTTAATGACAAGGTCTATTCGTTTATGAAAAATTATATATGTTTAGGACAATGTCTCTACATGTTTATGACAATGTCTACATGTTTACGACCATGTCTATATATGTTTATGACAATGTCTATACATGTTTCTGACAATGTTGTTTATGAAAAAGTATATATGTGTCAGGATTTCAAAAGTGGTGAGTGAAGGAGTCAGGCGCAGAGAGCAGGGTAGTTCAAAAAGGACGTGGATTTAATATTCCAAAATACCAGAGAGACGGTCACGCCACACACACAAGGGCGCGTAAAGTCTCAGTCCAAACAAACAGGACTAAACTGAATAGGAACAGACACCACAAGAATAAACCAAACACCACAAACAGAAAAACAAGCCCGCACAAAAGTCGGCGGGCCAATTGGGTTTAAATAGCCCACAATTAAACTTAAACATGAAACAGGTGCAACAAATCAGACACAACTAAATGAAACAGAAAAGGGGATTGGTGGCAGCTAGTAGGCCGGAGACGACGACCGCCGAGCGCCGCCCGAACGGGAAGAGGCACCATCTTCGGCGGGATTCGTGACAATATGTTTATAACAATTTCTCTATATGTTTATGACAATGTCTCTAAATGTTTACAGAATACTATATATGTTTATGACATTGTCTCATTATGTTTATGACCAATCATCTATCTCTATGACAAGGTCTATATGTTCATGACAATGTCTCTACGTGTTTATGACTCTGTTTCAATATGTTTATGACAATGTCTCTTTATATTTCTGACAATGTCTATATGTTTATGGCAATGTCTGTGTGTGTATGACAATGTTTTTACGTTCATGACAATGTCTGTATGTTTATGATAATGTATGTATGTTTATGATAATGTCTGTATGTTTATGATTATGTTTCTATAGGTTTACGACACTGTCTATATGTGTATGATTATGTTTATATATGTCCATTACAGTGTTTGTGGGTGTTTCTATTTACTTTTCATGTCATTTTTATTTACCTTTAGTACATACATTTGTTTTATCAAGAAACAAAAGGTTCAACATTTTTTTTTTTTTTTTTTTTTTTTATATATATTTTTTTGTTTGTTTGTTTTTTACATACACTTTATTAAAAAGTGTATGTAACTGCGAATGCGTGTGCACATGTGAGCAGGATTGTTTTTGCAATGCATGGGTGTGTGTGTTTGTTTGCACATGCTCTACAGGCTAGGCAGGGGGTGAGATCACTGTGTTTAGTGTTGTTGGGGAGATCTGAGGAACACTTGACCGGGTGGACTGGCACATTTAGCCTGTGTCACCCCTCCCCTCCTACCCCCCCACCCCCCACCACCACACACACACACACACACACACACACACACACACACACACACACACACACACACACACACACACACACACACACACACACACACACACACACACACTCACACTCACACTCACACTCACACTCACACTCACACTCACACTCACACTCACAGACACACACCACGTCCCTGCTCCATCTCTGACTGCCTCCGCAGACACAAAGGGCCTGCTGTGCAGACAACTCAACTGGAAGAGAGCTTAACCCTTCACCCCCAGGGTCAAACTATTATCACAAACACTGCTCCCTAGTATGCAAATTAACCATCTTATGACTGATATGAAACATACACTTATGGATGACAGATATAATAACAGGCACTTAAAGTTTGACTTAGTTTCAAATGCATTTAACATAAAAGCTGAGGTAAAATATGAAATTAAGAGCAGAAAATTATCTACAGAGTCACGTAATAAATGTTATTTAAAAACTTATCAGGTAACTTTATTGTAAAAGCCTTAGATCAGCTAGATGTAATTGTCCATACCCTCTGTGTGTGTGTGTGTGTATTCCCTGCCATATTGTACTGCATTTGTCTCTTCGTAAAAGATGAACGCAATCATGTCCTGAGTTTTAACACCTCTAACTTCCACTCCTCATTGAGAGAGAAAAGTTCTAGAACCTTGTAATTCCCAGTCATCTGAACTACTGTGCTCTGACTGTAAATGCAGAAAGGAAAGGAGAGAGAGCTTGTTTAGGCATGTTTAGCTGTGTGTAATTGAGACAGAGGTGCGGTGTATGAGGCAAGTGTGGAGGCATTGTTCTCTTTGATGGGATTATTTGCACTTTTCAATGCTGTAAAATCAGGTATCATCATAGGGAGTGGAGGGGAGGCAGCCAACTAAATTTACTGGATTTGGTTTTTCTTCAAGGTTGTGTACTTATACCTGCTCTCTGTGTAATTAGGAGCAGGAGGCTTCACGACCTAGATGACTACTGTCTTGTCTACTTTGAAAGTAGAATCACTTCAAACTCCTCAGGAGGAGAAAGTACAATGTTCTGTTTTGCTTTTCTTTTTGCTCTTGTCATCTTTCTTATCCCTTTGTCTTGTTCTAAGGGCTTGGCGATCTTGGGTGATTAAGTTATTTTTTACAAATGAATAAATGTGAATACATAATACTGTATCAAGCCAGGTGAATAAACGAGTTGAAGAGAGCAGTTTGAGGTCAAGTTCAGAACAGAACACCTTATATAAATTGAACAGTGATGTCCATTGGGAAAGGTCCTACACTCTTAGAAACCCAGGAGGGTTCTTCAGCTGTTCCCATAGGATAACCCTTTTTGGTTCCAGGTCGAACCCTTTTGGGTTCCATGTAGAACCCTTTCCACAGAGGGTTCTACATTGAACCCAAAAGGGTTCTACATGGGACCAAAATGGGTCCAAGAGTTTCTAAGAGTGTAGGGAACTGATAAAGCTTCCCCTTGGCATGCACTGCACTCACTTGTACCCTGATCTGACTTTGACCAGTCTAGAGACTAAGAGATGGCATTATCATTAAGACTGCACACCGGGGGGTAATGTGCCGTACATGGACGTAGACAGACTGAGTACAGGATTAATGACAAATTACTTTGTGGTATCTGGCTGAAAACAGATCACAGAGCCATGACGTGCATGTGTACGCGCCTGTGTAACAAAAGGGACTACTAGTAGTTAGTGCATGTACTGTACGCAAAGGAATTGCTGTAGAAGCTGACTTAACAGAAAATGCACTATCTTGCATAAGTATCTTTGTGAGTGGTGACATGAGGCCAGATCTGACAGGCTACAGTGGAGGTGTGAGGGAGTGCAGGTCAGGAATGCAGTGTGCACGGTTTAGGTTTTAGGGTGTATGGAGCAGTTTGCACAGTGTAGGTTTTAGGGTGTAGGGAGCAGTGTTCACCTGTACAGTATACTCACTACTACCCAAGGCAAACCTCTCAGCTGCTGTCTGACACACCAGCCAGCCAGTAACAAAAGGAGAGAGAAAAGGAAACATATGCTTAAGTCAGCCGCATTTACTCCTGACCTTCCTTACCAGGGTACACTGCAGTTAAGCTGAGGGGATTTACACCAGCTCAACATTTACACCATATGGATGCTTCATTACAGAGTAATGATGGCTTGCTCTCTCACCTCTTCCTCTTCCCCCCTTCTCTCGCACTTGTTCGCTCTATCTCCCTCCCTCTCTCTCATGCTCGCACTTCTTTCTCCCAATCTCTCCCTCTCTCAAATCTCCGTCTCTCTCTCATTTTCCGTGTACTCTATTGCTCTTCTCTCACACACTCTCTCTCCTTTTTCTCTCGCTCTCCCTCCTCTCTCTCTCTCTCTTTCTCTCACTAGAGATGATTTGAAAAACCAAATAGCCTTATGTGTAACCAGGTGATCAGAAGGACTTAGAGGATCTTATGAAACTCAAGAGGAATGCAATGCAGGGATTTTTTTTTTAACTCAATGCTTTATGTGGGTCACACTTAGACTCATTTAATTGACCAAGTAAGACAAACAGAATTGTAGATAAAATGGTGACATTAGGTATCCATTATGTGTCTTTGTATTTGAAATCAGACCATATAGATATTGATATATGTTAGTAGGCTATATATATTTACATATTACATTGAGGCAAATTAATATTATTGAATTTATACCAATGATTATCCTGTGCAGATTTAAAAAACATTTATTTCTTACATTTCTGGGTGTGAGAATAATTGGATTTGTGCTGAAATGAGAAAAGAGCTTGGTATTGATTTGGTTTATTCCATATTAGCAGGGAATAATCAATATGGAGATGGTGCTTATTAAAGCGTAAAGAGCAGGCATGGCTCTCATCAACCAATAGCTGCTCATCTCATAACTGACCATGCTGAGGTAATGCACTTAATGCATCACATATTGCTTTTGATTATGGGTGAAATAATGGTGGTCAATTATGCTAATCATGCAGGAAAATAACCTGGTAACAATAAGATATTCTAAAGATGAGCTAAACAATAACATGGACATGGTCATATTCAGTCATTTATAAGAGACAAACCATCCATCAAAGTCTGGCTTACTGCTATGAACATACTTTTTCTTGGCATTTTGAAAAATTAATTTGTCAAGTCTAAGGTACACAATGGTATGACGGTGCATAAGAAAGCAAATCACTCACCACTAACGCTTCTGCAGAGTTTGGGACACTGGGTTTATTCTATTCTGGTTAGGTGCTCAGTTCTCTCAACATTGTGAGGCTCCATAGAATAATGTTGGTAAAGTGCTCTTAAATTCACCGAGATGGATCTACTTGGTCCACTTTAGCGAATGTGGACCAAGTAATCCAACTGGGCCAAAGAAATCCAAACTAAAACGTCAGAAAGTTGAATTTGGGGCAGCTCTTAGAACTGAGCCAAATGTTTGTTCCTCTGCTTTCTGAATTAGTTCTAGAAGGTATTTCAGAGTCTGGGAATTAAAAGCGAGGGGGTGATTTACAAATTAATGCAGTTGTGAAAATAAAACTGTGGGCTTAGTTTGGGACACTGGAACAAACAACAGTTTTGAGGGGAGAGGGAGAAAAAAAGAGGGGAAGCCCCATGTTAATTCATTACAGAACTGCAGCATTTATCACCTAGACGCCAAGGCAACTACTCCGTTGTGGCTTGAAATGAAATGAGTGGTCTTCTTCTGTAACAGAAACAATGTTCCCAGCCAGTTACAGGTCAGCAGACAGAGGCCTATAGCCCAGACAGAGCCCAGAGTCTGAGAGTCTCAGCCCAACTGCAGTGCTGTGCTGTGTGCAAATGAACTGCTCTCCCTTTCTCCCAATTCATTTCTCATGCCACAGTATTTGTACTCCCCTTTTCATGAATGTTAGGCCCTATCTTGTGGCCCTCCCTTTCAAAAGCCTGCCCGGTGACAGAGGAGACCTGCCACGCAGAAAAAGGAGGACCTGCCATGAACTGAGTGTCAGCCATTAAATATGATTTCGCCCCTGAATGGCGATGCAAACACATTCAACTCAGTGAAACTCATTAAGACCCGCATAATCTCTCTTTTCTTAAGCATAACAATGATTTCAGCTGGGAAATGCAATGGTTTTGGTGGGACTGAACCATTGATTCAACTTGCATTCAAAGTAATAAATCAAGTCCAGCTTCACATCCTGTGCCCATTTGTCTAATTCAGTGGCGCTCACCATACTAGTCAATTAGTTGAAAGAATATATTCAATACACTGAGCAATTCACTGACAACACAGTATAATAAATCCCCCTTGCTTTAAACCCAGAACATATGGCCAATGTCCACAAAAAAAGTGTTATAGTACCCTACTCTAACGGCAAAGTACTTATTCTTGTGCAATGATGATTTAAATTGTGTTACTGTAATGTTGTATGTTATATATTCTTAAACATTAAAAAGTTGCATGAAATCATTGACTAAGCCAATGCAGGCTGTCCTGGGACGGGACAGACAGATACAGACAGACAGGATGTATAGAGGTGTTAAGCCCTAGCCTGATGAAATAAGTAAGTGAACTGTCTGTTTGATTCTTCTCAGCGGCCATCATCCTAACCTTCACCTCCACTACCTCCACCACCACCTCCACCTCCACCTCCACCTCCACCACCTCCCCAATGCTCCTCAGAGGACAACTCCCAGGTCCAGTAGGATATGGCTTTCTGAATTATTATTTAGATTTTTGAACAAAGTTTCCTTCCTATTTCTATTGACTTTGCTTAAAAGCTTCCAGGGGAAGAAGCCAGGCCGCCCTCTCGTTTAATTACAGCCCCACACACGCACACACACACACACACACACACACACACACACACACACACACACACACACACACACACACACACACACACACACACACACACACACACACACACACACACACACACACACACACACACACACACACACACACACACACACACACACACACACACACACACACACACACACAGATGAACAGAGCGAAGGGACAGCTGTGTCAGAGCTCTCAGTAGTCAGACCATTGTAATCTGCATTAACCACATTGCAGGGGAGTGCAAAGGGTCAAAGTCTTTAAGTGCCTGTAGGGATCTATGCTGCTTATGGATTACAAGCTATCACTCTGGGTACATTGGGGTAATTGTACAGTGCCAACAGCACTGCCTCTCTGTTGTTCACATGAAATGATTTACTATACGTGTTCATGTTTTGATTTCAAGGCTGAGAGAGTATTCATTGTCATAAGGGTTTCAAGTGGAAGATTATGTGATGGGGCTAATGCATGCTAGGCTTTAACAATGAACAATGAATTAACCTAAAGACATGGTTGTAGTTAGAGGTATCATTCAACTTATACATATCCTATATCAAGTGGCCTGTCTATGCATTCCATTCAAAACATTATAAACTAATTTAAAAGTAAAACTAATTTTAAATACTTGTATATTTTCAACAGTTATTCAATGTATTCCTATATATAAATAGTGGAAAGTGTGTCAACTCAAAGCTAACAGCATATTGTGCCAGCCAACAGACCTCCAGTATGATCTGTACAGGTATTTTTCTGGAAGGTAATTCAGGACGGTCAGTAGCAGCAGGCAGTGAAGCCCTGAGCCCTGGAGACCTGATCAGCCCTGGAGACCTGATCAGCCCTGGAGACCTGATCAGCCCTGGAGACCTGATCATCCCCGGAGACCTGATCAGCCCTGGAGACCTGATCATCCCCGGAGACCTGATCATCCCCGGAGACCTGATCATCCCCGGAGACCTGATCATCCCCGGAGACCTGATCAGCCCCGGAGACCTGATCATCCCCGGAGACCTGATCATCCCCGGAGACCTGATCATCCCCGGAGACCTGAGGAGCTGAGCTGAGCCTCATTGTTTGTCTGATTCCTTGAGAGAGGGTTAGACAGTGAGAGGGAAGGACCTTTAAAGCTCTTTCACAGGACTGGTGATGACTGTACGTAGAGGAACTTGGTCTCAGAGCATTTCGTGTCATTCTGTACATAAAGTCGAGACACATCTTTTAGATATGTTATGTTTGGTATGAGTTACTTCAGGCAAAAACGAAAGGAGGGTAGTTGGTGGGGGTGGATGGGTGGGCGTATAATGGTTGCGAGTTCGAATGTCATCACGGATGTCATCAACTTTAGCATTTTAGCTAATTAGAAACTTTTCAACTACTTTTTTTAGCTGTTTTGCAACTACTTAGCATGTTAGCTAACCCTTCCCCTAACTCTAACCCTAAACTTAACCCTTTAAGATAACCCTCCACCTAACCCTAACCTTAACCCTTTTAGCTAACCCTTCCCCTAACCTTAATCTTAACCCTTTAACCTAACTCCTCAACTTAACTCTAACCTTAACCCTAACCCCTAGCCTAGCTAACGTTATTGAGCTAGCTAACTAGCTAGAATCCAACTAGCTAGAATTCGTAACATATTTTACGTTTTGCAAATTCGTAATATATAGTACGAACTGCAATTAGTAACATATCATACGAAATGGGTGATGGACCTCCACAAATTAATACATGTCATATGAAACGTAACATATCATACTAAATGGAGTGTCTCTGATTTAGGTACGAATAATATGAAATGCTCTGAGACCAGGTTGCTTAGAGGGACAACTTATAATGATCTGAATAATTTGAATTTATCAACCAAAAATATGGTAATTGACTAGAGTATCTTGCAGTCATTAGATACAAGTATTCCAAAAATGATGAAATCGAAATAATCCATCAAATATTTAAAAAATATATGTTTTCCTTTCTGTGCATGTTTCTCGCTAATAGAAATGGCTCATTAATCCCATTAACTTCTCAGAGACTTTTAAAAAGGGGAAACACATATGTCTTGATGAATATTGTCAGGGCCTAAATTTAGTGTCATTGAGAACAGCTTTCCCAGAGCCAGGCTGCAGACAGCTTGTGTGATGCCTGGCCTGCCTGCGCTGCGTCGCACGGAGCTTATATTTATCCCAGCCGTCTGTGTCTGTCTGTGGAGGAATGATAGAGAGCTCAATGGAGGCGTCCGTCTCCCCGTCTCCCCGACACTCCCTCCCCCCATCCCGTCCCCTATACCTCCAGACACTGGTGATGAATGCAGGCATAGTGTGTGTATGTGTGTCTCAACCACACACAGATGACATTATTAACACAGTATAACATGTGATGGAATGTCTCTGCCACACCGGTGGGTCCCAGGCACAGCACAGCGGCACCCCAGCTGTGATTTATTCCTGTAACCATGAAAAGTAAGCGTGCCATTAAAAACACAGGTGTTTGGAGGCTGCCCCGCTCGCAGGGTGTGTGATCGATAATGCCACTCTTTTTCTATGCTCATTTTGAGGCAGCCACACCATCATACACCATTAAATACCCCCTGATACAGGGAGCTGGCCACATACACACACCGCACACCACTGTATTTACAGTGTAGTTATCTGCACTCACACATAAATCAGCAGAGCTAATGTGGGAGATAATGGACTGTAAATGGCAAAGTCCCTGATTGATATCTCCACTTAGAGCAATTATTGGTTTTTAAAACTTGAGAAAAGACAAAAGTTTGCCAACTTACCTTTAGGCCTGGCTACTGTGTCTCAGTATCTCATTTGTTAGTGTTTGTTGAGTGGGTTCCCAAGGCAGTAAAACAGGACACTTCAGACAAATAACAACTAATGTTGTCGCTCGGAATGAATACTTAGTAGAACTTCTACTCCATGTGCAGGGCTTTGTCCTACTCAAACAGGTTATGAAGAGATATTCACATTCATAGTGTTTATTGCTTAACATATTATGATTTATTATTATGATTTCAAATTAATGTACCTACTTTACCTATTTATTTCACATTTATTTCTGTAATATTATTTTATGTAAAAATAAGGGCCATCTAGAGTGGATAATTCTGATACAAGCTAAAGATGGTTCAAATTCCATGCTAATTCCAACCTATTCAAGTGAGTTCTGCGAAAAAAGATTCTAAAAAGGAAAGCTTTTTTCTTGGCAGTGAGGCCTCATCTCTGATAAAATAAAAAATAGATTATAAGGAAGAAAACAATGCTGCTAAACTTCCTCATAGCTGAGACTGTATTCTGGATGACATTTTACAAAAACAAAACCATTGGGAAATATACTCTCAGTCTTTATCCAAAATGCAAAGCTATTTGCATACGGATAATGTATAGATGCAGAGGGCATTGCAAGGCATATTTATATGTGGAAAAATTAAGAAAATGAAGCTGACAAAAGGTACATTTCAGACAAACACTTTTTTTATTTGAAAAAAAAAATTGTGTCAGTGTTCTCGACTGCCATGAAAATGAACTATTAATCTGATTTCCAAAGGAATTCCTCATGCCAGAGACGGCCCTGACAGCTGCAATACAGAAGTTGTTGTGTGGTCAACAAACCATTTTCCTGGGCTTCAGTGCCTTTCAAAGGGGATTTTTTTCTTTCAGCCAGATCATGTGAAAAATGTCACTGTCAAAGGATCTCTCCTTTTCTTCTCTCACAAAGATGTCAGATGGAGAGAGTTAGAATTCCCAAACATGTTAATGAGTAAGAGAGTAAACTCTAAACTCAGAGCCTTCCTCCACACACAGCACTTGAGAAAAAATGCTTTTCACTGTGAGACTAACTTCCCTTCTCTGTAACTTTGAGCAATAAGGATGTTTAGGATGTGGTCAACACAGGACACTGACTTATGAAGTTCTTAAAAATGAATTCAATACTACCCAATGCAAGCAAACGATTCATACATTTATTTTTATTCCCTGTCTGTTGCCCAATGTTGCTCTTTATTATTATCTTTATAAAATAATAGGACACCTTTTGTGTAAAAAAAAATCGGAAACTTGCGTGAAATATTAAAGTTCAGGATGTGACTATACATGACCATTTTGGTTAGATGGGAAGTTATGTTTTTCTCCTTCCATTAAGACATGAATTCCAGCATCTTGAGAGTTGAGTAACTTCCTTATAAGTTATACACTGTAAGTCATATAAGTATATACATATTTCTGGCCTTCATTAGTCTTGTGAAATAAGAAATATAAGAATAATTTGTTCCAGATTAAAGTCAATTGTGCAATGAAGTGATGGGAGGGGAGGTGTGTGTGTGTGCGAGTGTGTGAGTGAGTGAATGAGCAGAACTGACAAGTGGGATGTTCCGCCACTCTCCCCGCCCCCTAGACACCCACCCCTAACCCCTCCCCAGAGCCCCAGCCCCTTCCCCCATCCCTCCAACCCACCTGCCTCCTCTGCAGCCTCTCATCACGGCTACATCCTGTCATCACACACACATCCCTGTCACACTGCGCCTGATTGACGAGGGCACTTTTGATAATGGCATCAGGAACAGGGGTGTCTGCCTTGTCATTAAAGCCTATCAGAGCTGCCTTATTACAGCTGAGGAACCGACCGGAAGATAGTCACAGCCCCGGTGGTGTGGAGATATGGCCAGAGATAACCAAGCTCTGGTAGGTACTAATATAGCACCAGGCTTAATGCATCTATCACACGCATCAAAGTTAAATACCCTCTGAGAAGCTCAGATGAACCACCCACTGCTCGTCTGACTGATGGGAATAAAAGGAACAGCTACCAAGAATTATCATTGTCAGCTGTACATGTTCATACTTGATATAACACATTTTTGACAAAAAGAAAACATGTTAGTAAAACCCACAGCGCCATAACAACAGAGAAAATGTAAACACCAACCAAATATGTTTGAAGTCAGTTGAACTGAGCCCTCTGAGCACAGCACACACAGCTCCCCATTAAACCTGACAAGCTACCACAAACTCTGGAGAGAGAGGCGGTTACAAGTTAGGAGTTAGAGGGAGAGGTCATGTTTATGTCTGCTGATTTGATTCGGGTGCCAAGATGGCCTTTCCAAACCGGATGATTTCACTTGGAATCCGACACTGTGCAGTAACATAGTTAGCACATAGGGGGCTACAGGCACATGTGGGGTAAGGCTACAGGCAGGCACCCCATGTTGTCTTTCCCCAGACTGGAGCAGTGGGAGCAGCGGAGTGTAGTGGCCATGTGGGGACTGGAGGGGTTAGCCTGGTCACCCGACCCTGCATGTTTGGAGCAGATGAGCACCATTCCCTGTGCAACTACAGCCAGGCTACAATCCTGTACTTTTTCCATAACACTATATCTGTATACTGTAAGTATAATTGTACATCATAACCATGGAAATGACTGCCTAACTGTTCCTTGACTAGACATTGGCACACCTTATTCCTCTTGTAAAAGTTATAAGTTATTCCTCTTCTGTCAAAGTTGTTCCTCTTCAAACATGAACAGAGAGAGTGGTAAGTCTGAGCAAACACAGACTTACAATATGTTCCTAAGAGCCTGTCCTTGAGTCATACTGTACATGGTGTTGATGGGCTGGCTCATGTGTGGTGTGTGTAAACGGCTTACCATTTCTGGGAAAGATGAATTGATGGCTGTGCTACAACAGGACAGGAGGTTGCTCACAGAGATCACAGAGGTTGCTCACGGAGGTCACAGAGGTTACTCACAGAGATCACAGAGGTCACTCACAGAGGTCACAGAGGTTGCTCACGGAGTTCACAGAGCTTGCTCACAGAGGTCACAGAGGTTGCTCACGGAGGTCACAGAGGTTGCTCACAGACTCTAGTGTATACCACATCCCATCTTTCAAAAGCATCAGTAGGAATTCAACAGAAGAAAATGTACACAACAAAACATACAACATAAGCTTTTACTGCCTAACAAAGCATGGAACGGCAAAACAAAGCTTATAATTGCAACACAGTTGGGTGGCTCTAGTGAAACTTCTGGATATTTCTCTAAATATGACATAATTGAAATTGTTCAATACAACATTGAACAATAGAGGCGGCAGGTAGCCTAGTGGTTACAGTGTTGGGCCAGTAACCAAAAGGTTGCTAGATCGAATCCCTGAGCTGACAAGGTAAAAATATGTCGTTCTGCCCCTGAACAAGGCAGTTAACACACTGTTCCCTGGTAGGCCGTCATTGTAAATAAGAATTTGTTCTTAACTGATTTGCCTAGTTAAATAAAAAAAACATCTGAATCTGTCACACCCTGACCTTAGAGAGCCTTTTTATGTCTCTATTTGGTTTGGTCAGGGTGTGATTTGGGGTGGGCATTCTATGTTTTGTTTTTCTATGATTTTGTATTTCTATGTTTTGGCTGGGTATGGTTCTCAATCAGGGACAGCTGTCTATCGTTGTCTCTGATTGGGAACCATACTTAGGTAGCCATTTTCCCTCCTTTCTTGGTGGGAAGTTTACTTTGTTTGTGGCACATAGCCCTTAAGCTTCACGGTTGTTTTGTTTATTGTTTTTGTTGGCTTCACCTAAATAAAAGGAATATGTATGCTCACCACGCTGCACTTTGGTCCTCTTCATTCGACGGCCGTAACAGAATCATTATGTGCATGTATAAAGTGGAAATTTCCTAATTTCAAATTCAGTACTGCTGTAGGATAAACTGATCACTGAAAAAGGAAACAAAAGACAGGAGAAATGAAAAGCATGTGCTGGCAGGATAATAACAGAACCATAGCACCATACACAGTGCAACTCAAAAGACCTGGGCTTTCAAACGGAAGAATAACTGGTTTGAATTATGGATAGATCTGAATAGTGTCTCTTATCTACAGATGGCTGAACACACGACAATCCTAAGGCTGGCCTGTATAATTGTATCACTAATAAGCAGTAAGGCCAATTAGGTCTATAAGTGTGCTGTAATCACTTGGACAGGAGAGATACAGAAAGAGAGGCGAGAAAAGAAGGAAGGATGAGGGAAGGATAGAATGAACGAATGAATGCATCCCTCTTTCAACCAACACTGACAGGTATAATTAGACATACTGTAAATGTACCTTTGAAAAGTCCACAGTGAGAGTGAGGCTGGTGGGTGAGTAAACCTTTGTGTATTTTCTTTGTAACCACTCATTTTCATTCATTCTTTGTTGTGATAAAATTAGTGTATAACAAGTAACAAGGAGAAGGGGGTTAGGACATGGTGCTACGTTACAACTATCTGACTACAAGGATACTCATTAGAGCCTGAGATCCCTGGTGTGAGACTAATCTCTAAATGCCAAGATGAGCCCAACACAACATGGTGACTTTCAGAACGCATTTGTTTTTGTTTTGTTTTGCCTGATTCAATCCACAGAAAATATCTGCAGCATCAATAGTTTACATTATAGCTTGTCATTTTTATACTCCAGTTCCCCTCTGAATTGTTCCTCTCTTAAACATGCCCAAGACTGCCAGGCATGTGGTATGGACAGTTTGGGGGTGACAGTGTAACCATGTACCAGTCACAATGCAGACGGGCTATAAACCGCTCCAGACAAGCTGTCTGACTGTCACAACATTTGTTTGCCACATTACATTCCTCTCTGCCACTGATGGTGGCTGTGAAATGGCTGACATTCTGCACGCTGCCTCGTCAAAATCCCAAATCGCTTTATTTTCTTCCTTCCTGCGAACTGCAATATGTCTCAAGTCAAATATGTTGGGCACCAATGGAATATCAGCACAATGGTGTAGGAGTTCTATGCAAAGTTTTGTCCCCTCAGTGTTCTGGAACTTTTTAGAATTCAGATAGTTGTGAGGACAAAGCCTGGGTGGACTATGAGGACTATCAATACATTTAAACAGGGGCATGCATTTCTCATAAAGTGGCTCCCAAAAGCAGCCAGAGCAAACGGGGAGGCGGCTGTCTGATCAACCCATAAATGGGACCTCAGTTATGAAGCAGACAGAAAATTAAGAGAAAGAGAAAAGAGGAAGAAAAAACAAACGAAAGAAATAGGGGAAACGGGGGAGAGAGAAAAAAACGTCTGAATGAAAAGGTCATGACTGGCAGTTGATTTGAAGAGTTTCTGCGACCTCACAAAGGGCCATGACATCATTAGGTATTGAAGTAGGAGATGGGAGGAGAAGGGATTCTTTAAAAAGCAGTCTGCTTACCGAGGACGTAATTACATTTGTGCTAAACACGCCCAAGTGCTCCTGTGCTGGGGTTGGGGTTGGGAGAGAGGGGGAATCATGTTCAGAGTTGGGGGGTGGATGGCTGAATTAACCTTTCACGGCTACTAACCCCGGATCCGGGAGCACCCCCCACCCCCCACACACTGATTAGCATAGATAGCATAGCTTCAGAAGTAGATAGTAGCATCTAAATATCATTAAATCACAAGTCCAAGACACCAGATGAAAGATACAGATCTTGTGAATAAAGCCACCATTTCAGATTTTTAAAATGTTTTACAGGGAAGACAAAATATGTAAATCTATTAGCTAAACACGTTAGCAAAATACACCACTATTCTAACTCCATCAGTTTCTTACTCCTTCAGGTGCTATCACCAATTCGGCTCAACTAAGATATTGATATCCACTAACCAAGAAAAAACCTCTTCAGATGACAGTCTGATAACATATTCATGGTATAGGATAGTTTTTGTTAGAAAAAAGTGCATATTTCAGGTAGAAATCACAGTTTACAATTGCACCGACCATCGCAAATCGACTAGAATTACTAGATAGAGCAACGTGTATGACCAATTTACTCATCATAAAACATTTCATAAGAATAGACAAAGCATAGCAATGGAAAGACCCAGATCTTGTGATTCCAGACAATATTTCAGATTTTCTAAGCGTTTTACAGCGAAAACACAATAAATCGATAAGTTAGCATACTACATGTGAAAACGTTACCAGAGCATCGATTCCAGCCAAAGAGCGCTATAACGTAATCACCGCCAAAAGATATTAATTTTTTCACTAACCTTCTCAGAATTCTTCCGATGACACTCCTGTAACATCATTTTACAACATACATAT
Organism: Salvelinus alpinus; assembly: GCF_045679555.1. Taxonomy (NCBI): domain Eukaryota; kingdom Metazoa; phylum Chordata; class Actinopteri; order Salmoniformes; family Salmonidae; genus Salvelinus; species Salvelinus alpinus. The sequence continues at coordinate 26,430,415 of NC_092118.1, forward strand.
ACAGTTTGTTCGAAAAGGTGCATATTTAGCCATACAAAACCGTGGTTACACAATAAAAATACTAGGAAATCAAGCCTCAATATGTCTGACGTCATCTATCAGAGTGATCTAGTTTAATTGAAAGCTAATCATATACTTGACTAAAAAATACAGGGTAGACAGGAATCGAAAGACAAATTAGTTCTTAATGCAACCGCTGATTTACATTTTTAAAATTATCCTTACTTTTCAATACAGGGTTCGCCAGGTGAAGCTATACCAAACAAAATGGCGAAATATGCGTTTAAAATATTTCGACAGAAACACGGTTTATCATATTAAATATTGCTTACTTTGAGCTGATCTTCCATCATATTCTTGGGCAATGTATCCTTTCTATGTTATAAACGTCTTTTGGTCGATAGATGTCCTCTGTCCTTCGAAATGTCCACTAACAACGACCGAGACCGCGAAACGTTCCCAAAGCTAGAAAGTGCACGACAAATAAATTCCTCAGAATCGCACTAAACGGATATAAATTGCTATAAAACGGTTAAAATTCACTACCTTATGATGTTTTTAACAACTATAACGACTGAAAACATGACCGGAGAAATACTGCTGGTTAGAAAACGATTTGGAACGAGGCAGGTCCGATGGCCTTCACGCTTGAGGCGCACGTTGAGAAAGGGGGGTCTCTGTACATTTTGGGCTTTTATAATGGCTGGGAATATCCCATCGACTTCATTGAAAACGTGATGACGTACAGACACCCAGAGGAAGACGTAGGCAGTGTCGGTTTCTTCATAGCATTCACTGTGGCCTTATAAACAGACCCCAGATCAGAGGTAAAAATTTCTGAAATCTGAACCCTGTCATGAAAAGTGCTGTAGAAATTGTTCTGTACCACTCAGAGACAAAATTTCAACTCCTATAGAAACTATAGACTGTTTTCTATCCAATAATAACAATAATATGCATATTGTACGATCAAGAATTTAGCACGAGGCAGTTTAATTTGGAGACACAAATATGCTAATGCGGAACAGCACCCCCTATAGTTGCAAGAAGTTTTAATCAACTCTGTTCTGTTTGCTGTGTGTGGGGGGAAACTCTTTTAATAGCAAAATCTTTCTCACCGCAAGCTGTATTCTCAACAACACGACGTGTTCTAGCGCTGCCTTATGTTTTGGATATTTTTCCCTAAAGGTTTTTCCCATTTCCCTTTTGTGCTAGCTGTTCCGGTCTGTTTTGGCTATAAAAACCCACCGAAATTGCAAACTATGTAAAAGTCTGAAAAAGGTTTCCCCCCCCTCTCTTCACCCACCCCTCCTCTCCTAACTCTGAGATCTTCCATCCTTAGCACCAGGAGCATATAAAGCCTTTGCAGTGCATGGTGGGTAGGCATGGCGTGAAGTGCACAAGGAAGGAATGCTATTAAGTAAGTTATGCACATAATGAATCTGAGAAATGCTTGGGAAAACTGCAGCAACGTTTATTCCTCTTTCTGTTCAGCCTGTTTCTCAGTGAAAGGTCCAGGACCACAGTAAATCACGCTTTAGTTCTGGAAAGACAGAGAGAAAGAGAGAGAGAAATAGATAGATAGATAGAGAGAGAGTGAGAGAGAGAGAAAGAGAGAAAGAGAAATAGAGAGAGAGAGAGCGAGAGGGAGAGAGAGAGAGAGAGAGAGCGAGAGAGAGAGAGAGAGAGAGAGAGAGAGAGAGAGAGAGAGAGAGAGAGAGAGAGAGAGAAATTGGGAGCGAGAAAAAAAAAAATGAGAGCGAGAGCTCCATGCCCCCCCCACAGTCATATTTTTCTAAAACATTATTCCGTCTCAAACAAGTTGTATAGAGCATGACAAAACCTATACAAAATGTCTCCCCAAAAATATACATAGAAAACGACAAACAGGCACATTGGCTCACAGTGATAAAAAAGGTTTTTACTAAGTGCTTAGAATAAACGTCACTCACAAAATACTAACCAAGTACTCAACAAGTGCTGGCGTGGTGACTGTGATGTGAGGTGACAAATTCACCAGGCGTATGATATCTCTGAGAGAGAGCGGGTTTTTTCCCTGTTCCTGTCACGCTAGGATACAGCAGCATGACATGCCAGCACGATACTGACAGGCCCACAGCAGCAACACACACTGCACAGTTAGCATATTAAATCCAATTATACATTTGACAAGATTATGTTGTTGATTTCATCTCTTTGGCCACAATGTGATGACACTGCCAAACAACTCCAAGCCCAGTGGTCAAGGGCCAATACCATAGACGCATACCATACCCTTACAGAAAAACCACATGAATTCACATGTGGAAAATCACACTATTTCACATGCAATTTAACATGTGAAATAATGTGAAAATATGTGTTTTTGGAACACTTCACATGTGGTAACATGTTTTCACATGTGTAGTTTCATGGTATCACGTTGCTTTAAGTGTTGTCAGGTTATCACATAAACTTCACATAAGATCACATGTGATTACATGAAAACATGTGTTTTTGGAACGCTTCATATGTGATCAGGTGAAATTCACGTGTTTTTTCTGCTAACTACCAGGCCTCAAAACTGAGACCTCTACAGATACAACACCCATCCTCCTCCCTCCCCTCTCCACAGACACTTCTCATATTTTCCCACAACTTGAGAGGACGGACTTCAGCTTAGCATCCAGCCTGGTCAAAGATGTCTTTCCTATGGATTGAATCTGTTTGTCTATGGCCTAGAGCCCTTATCTGTTTTCTCCTTGCCATGATCTATTTTATGGATGTTGGTCCATGACGGCTTCATGTTGCCATCGATGCCTCCTTTTCTATATTTCTCTCAGGATCCAAAACACCTGTCTGCTCTAATCACTAAGTCCTTCCCAGCAGGACTGCCATCGCTGAATAGACACTGGCTGCTCTCTGACATTGATAGGAACAAGATAGTATAGATCCACTTTTGGCAATGAATAACAAAGAAGCTGCAAAGACACACACAACAAGAGGATCTGTTCAAGCTCAGTTTAGCATCTTTATGTTTCTGTGCTTACTACTACTGAATGACTCACAAGCATCGTAAAGCAGTGCCGGAATTGTGACGTGTCATTATGCAAATAAATAGCATGACGTGAGGGGATACTGGAACCATATTTTAATTTCCGTTATGAAGAATGAGTCACCCAACAGCCCAAAATGTACACAAGATCTTCTGAAAGTGCAATAAAATCACTTATTATGGATTACTGAAGAGAGATGAAAGAACATGAGGTAATACATTACACATTTTTCACTAACTAGTCAGAAATGACTCTTGTGGTTTCTATAGGTGCTTTTTAGAATTCCAACAACATGTATCATGGTCTGGAAATCACAGCCATGATCAAGAGAATGACCACAGACATTCTGGGAATTCCCTCCCAGGCCAGTGTTCCATAATGCCCAGGCTGTGAAGTTTGCTCCTGTGAGCCATAACCTTGGTCACTGTCTGACTACTATGAAATAATCTACCAGTCGGGTTAATAAACTGCCACAGCCAATGGGACAAAGAGATCTGCTCAAAACATTTTTTTTTTTTTTACCCCACATTAGTCAGAAGAACTGCCAAATATCCGACATGGCCCCATACAAGGACAGGGCTGTGATAGGCTGGTTTCCCCTAAAATGGAATCTTTTGTAAAGGCAAATAATGACTAAGGTTCACTTAGTGATGAAAAACTCCACCCCCTTCTACTGAAAGAGATAAGAGACTAGGTATTAATCGATACCTAACCCTTCAAAACAAAACAGAAGCAGGACATTATTACACTGACTTGTTATAACTGCTGATTTGACAATATAACTGATGTAAAAGGATACAAGCAAGCTCAACAAAAGAACAGTACTTCTTATACATTATTTAGACGTATGATAATACAATCTAAATGTCACATTTACTACAACCATCAATATTATGACTACGTCTCTCTGAAGATAACTGCAGAATGTTATCTGAATGTTTGTTTGAGACTATACAGTCATCACTCTAGCTAGCCAAAGGGGGCAGTGGGTGAAAGGATAGGCCTATAAGAGAAAGGGGGATACCAAGTCAGTTGTACAACTGAACACATTCAACTGAAATGTCTTCCGCATTTAACTCAACCCCTCTGAATCAGAGAGATGCGGAGGACTGCCTTAATTGACATCCACCATCATCGGTGCCCGGGTAACAGTGGGTTAACTGCCTTGCTCAGGGGCAGAATGACAGATTTTTACCTTGTCAGCTCTGGGATTCGATCCAGCAACCTTTCTGTTATTGGCCCAACGCTCCTACCCCCCAGCCACATTCATTTTCCAGTTTGTCACGCTCGCCGTACGAACTGGAAGCATACTCGGACCAACGTGCAGCGTGATCTGGGTTCCACATCTTTATTTAGTGAAACGCACAACAAAACAATAAAGAAAGAACGAAACGTGACGACAATGGAGTGCTAACATGCAACTACACATAAACAATATCCCACAAACACAGGAGGGAAAAACAGCTACTTAAATATGATCCCCAATTAGAGACAACGATTACCAGCTGCCTCTAATTGGGAATCATACAAATCACCAACATAGAAATCAAAACTAGAACCCCACATAGAAAATATAAACTAGACTAACCCTCCAGTCACGCCCTGACCTACTCTACCATAGAAAATAAGGGCTCTCTATGGTCAGGACGTGACACAGTTAGTATGTACAGTCCCACTCCTCAAGGCAGCCTGTCAATGCAGTCCGGCCGTGCCACAATCACAGACACTAGAAACATGACCCTACCGTATTACTGACAAACATACTATTCATTGGGTTGGTCGAGACTATGCACATTAATACACATTGAAAAATATTATATTATATACGCATACATGGGTGTTGGAATACATATCAGCATGGGGGTTTATTTCATCAGAAAGCAGCAGTTACCTTTTCTTAGTGGCTATAAAAGGTGGGATTATTCAAATTCACCAGGCGTAGGTGGGATTATTATCGCCCAGCTTGTAAAGACTGCCAGCCTATTTGAGTGAGACGTAAAAAAAACAACAGACAGGACTCACAGCTGATAGTTAAGTCAAGGCAGGTGTTTGGGCAAAATACAGCTCCTGCTCCCTCTCAGAATGGCTGATCGGTCAGGGACGTCTGCATTGTTACACACACAGCCTGTCAATGCAGTCCGGCCGTGCCACAATCACAGACACAAGACACATGATCCAACTGTATTACTTACAAACATACTATTCATTGGGTTGGTCGAGACTTTGCACATTAATACACATTGAAAAATATTATATTATATACGCATAAATGGGTGTTGGAATACATAGGCTAAAACACATGGATCATGTATGTTTCAGACAGATTTAGCAGAGGTGTAAATGAGACCAGACATGTGGAACACTGTAAAATACAGTCTATAGGCTCCCCTCGGCTGAAAGGCCTGATCAGCAGTAGCAGGAGAAACAGTCCATGCTTTCAGCCAGTTGGTTGCTGAGGTGCAGGAGTCTCCGGACCCCCCAGAGTTCAAAGATGACTGGTTTCCCACAGAGCAACACCAACAGACTCCATCCAGCTTGTTGTGAAATAAGATTGTGCTTCATTAGGTTTGAAAAAGATTAGCATATTTACTACAGCCCTAGCTCTGTGTATTGCATGGCCCCGGATATTCAAGGGAGTTAGAATGGGATTAATTCCTAGCTGTGGATCTGGTGTGACTGAGCATGTTTGTCCAGCAAACAGTCTCCTTCCTTAGCTACTACTGATCAGCTCCACTGGTCAACCCCACTGGTCACTCCTGTCCGGCCTCCAAACCTGCTTATAGATTTCCTTTGCTGTGTGGCCTGAGACAGGTCAGGGGGGTCAGCCCGTTGCAGGGCACTCTGCTAGTGATCGTTCTCTAAGGTCCTGGGTTGGGTGTGGAATCTATCATCATTAATGCACCAGTCCACTCTTTTTAGTCCGATGGCCAAACACGATGAGGAGAGAATAGAGGCCCTGTGTAAGGTGGCTTTTGAAAAGAGATCAAATTCATCACTTCAGCTAATAATTGGGCCAAATAGAGCCAAGCCAGAAAGTGCAAGAGGTCCCGGCCTTAACGTGGTGGTGTGGTGACGGAAAATCACCCATTTGATTACAGTGATTTTTAGAATGGTCACTGTTTGATTATTATTATTATGACAAACATTGTCATAAAACAGTTAATTATCAGTATAGTCACTTCAAAGTAAGAGAAAATGTATAGTATCTTTATATTAGATTTTCTTTTACGTGGCCATTTTCACTGGAGCTGGAAATTAGAAAGTAATATGACACTAGGTATTTGTGTCACGACTTCCACCAAAGGTGGCTCCTCTCCCTGTTCGGGCGGTGCTCGGCGGTCGTCGTCACCGGCCTACTAGCTGCCACCGATCCATTTTTCCTTTTCGTTTGTGTCTGTCTATATTGTTTACACCTGTGTCTTATTAGTTGATTTCGGTGGGTATATTTACCTCCGCTGCCTGTTAGTCTTTGTGTGGGATTGTGTAGTAGGGGTGCGTGTCTGCACCACGGGGTTTCTCTTCTCTCGGCAGTTGTGCCGTTTGGTAGTGAGTTTAGGAGCAGAGGTTTCTCCTCCGTGTGTAGCGCTTTATTCCCTGTGTGTGTGGCAACCTCGTTAGGGCGTGTTTCAGTCCCATGTTTGTAGTTGAGTTGGGACTGCTCAATAAACATTATTTGCCACTGGGATTTCCTTGCTCTCCTGCTCCTGATTCCTGCACCTCCCTCCGTTAGGAGGCACGTAACAATTTGGTTGGATGACAAGTTGTCCTTTGAAGTTCATGTGGATAATCTTGTGACAAAGCTTAAATTGAAATTGGGTTTTTATTTTCGTAATAAGGCTTGCTTCCCGCTTATGGCTAGAAAGAAGCTTGTTCAGGCCACTTTTCTCTCTGTAATTGATTATGGTGACTTGTTGTATATAAATGCAATCTCCTCCGATAAACTCTGTTTATCATGCATCCTTGCGCTTTATTACAAATGCCAAGTCACTCCCCCACCGTTGCACATTGTACCAAATGGTAGGTTGGACTTCACTTTATATGCGCAGAAAGATACATTTGTATGTGTTCATCTACAAAGTCATTTTGGGTAAACTCCCTCTTTACCTCTGTAGTCTGGTCTCCTTCACCACCAGCAGTTACCATACCCAGTCGCCTAGGTGGTTGCTACTTAAAGTCCCCAGGACATTTACAGTATTAGGCAAGACTGCCTTCTCTTCTTGTGCACCAGACGCATGGAATAGTCTACAATCCATGCTTCATCTAGATATGTTAGTGCCACTGAATAAATGTATAATATTGATGGGAGACTCTGTTACAGAGGAGTGTAAATGCTTTTTTTAGGCTGGATCATGTTGTTGTATTCTACTGTATTGTTGTATGTTTTAATTATGTAATGTATTGATTGTTGCTGCCTTCTTGGCCAGGTCTCCCTTGAAAAAGAGACGCTGGGTCTCAATGGGCTTTTCCTGGTTAAATAAAGGTTAAATATAGAATTTTACTGTCAAAGCCCATAAAAATCTCCTGACCACACGGCAGAAGGACCACCTGCTAATCCTGACAGGGGTTTTTAAAGCCTGCCTCACACCAGCAGCTGGGAGTCCTCACACTGATGAATATAGGAAATGTATGTATGCCCGTTTCTCAATGTTTACTTCAATTTCTGAACCTGGGTTACGGTACCACGACCCTGGAGTAATATCACAGTTTCTCCATCATCCAAACGTGCACTCTCACACTCGCTGCCTGTCTGCTGTAAACCTGGTGGGTGAGAGAATACAGCTGCTAAAATTAATGTAGGCTGACACCTTTCTCCTCCCCTGAGATATAGGGATGTTCCTTTATCCCAAATACTGCCCCAAAACAAACGATGCCTCTGTTTTATCATACCTTTGACCCCTCAGTGGAAACAGATAATAATAAATTCCATATTTCCCAGAGCTGGTGAGCAGGGTTAACCGTTAGTCACCATCAATCACACAGAGCATGACAGTCACAGCACTGACCACACGCTGACCACAGAGTCACCACACCATTCTACTCTGGACAGTGGAATGGGCAGTGGAGACCAGGATGACACCGAAAACCATAAACTCACAAACACACACACACACACACACACACACAGACAGATGAAGAGAAACAACAGTGCAAACATTGCTGAACTGCACTGCAGTTAAACATATGCTTGGGAGATGTAGCCATGGAAACTGTCAGGGAGACTTCAAAGCACAGTAAAGAGTGGGAACAGTAAGGTCTCTGGATTACATATGAAACCACACTGCTTTTCACTTACAGAAAAAAACTTTTTCTGAAACTATAGACACAGATAAGACCCGTGTGAAAAATCGATAAGGGAGCTCAGTTGTCAGAGTGACTGTGCTGACTGACTAGCCTAACTCTCAGTGGAGGGAGCCAGTCAGAGGGAGACGGGTGGGAAGAAGGGTTTAGGGACGCCCACAGGAGATAAGGGCACAGAGAAACAGCCACATGGGAACATTTCTATTTTTTTCTCTCCCAAAGTCCCCAAATCTTTAGAGGAACAGAGTGAGTGTTTGCCTTCCTCCTTAGGTAGACGTCTGTGACAGGCCTGCCTCCGCTGGGACTGGGGAGCAGAGCTCGCTCTACGCTGGGCTGGCAGTGGGAACGGGGAACGGAACTGCCTGGGTAATCTCCCACTAAACCAGGCCTATTTATCAGGGAGGTAATGATAAGAATCAGATTTAAAGGTGAACCCTGAGATGGGTCAGAGCCTTGCACAGGCGGTAACGCGTCTGCAGGAGGAGTGGCTGATAACCCGGGACAATGCGGAGGACCGGCCTGTCAGATAAATAAAACAAACGGCCGCTGTCCTATAAAGATAGACCACGTGGTGTTGGCCAGGCCGCTACGCAGAACAAACGCAGCACAGTGGAGGTGGAGAAGAAGAGGAGTGATGGCTAGAGAAAGAGAGAACACGTCTTTAAGGCAGGAGAAAGGCAGGGTCTGAGTGGGCAGCAGATAGAGCAGAAGCAGTTACAGCCAGTGACACACAACTGGTCCAAGATTCATTAATAAACAATAATAATAATAATTTTAAAAAACGGAACCAAAGAGAGCCACAAGTTGTGATGCATCATTGGCCCAGAGCTCATTGGTCCAGAGCTCATTGATCCAGCACTCATTGGTTCAGAGGTCATTGGTCGAGAGCTCATTGGCCCGGAGCTCATTGGTCCCCACCTTGTGGGCATCTGAGCCTGAGTGGATTGTCCTCTGCTCGTTGTGTCGCCCTGTGAGGTCATCAATGGCCACCCTGATCCTCAGGCACTTCCCCTATGAGGAACAACAGAGCACTGAAGTACTGACCTCTGGGAATCTTTCGGTTCAGGAACCTGTGAGGTCATGTTTTCCGTCCTCTCTCCAGGCACATGTTGTCCTGTCCCTGACCAGCCCAGCTAACTGAATCAACTCACACAGCTACTCCAGTTATGATAATATACTAGCTGGAGACAAACAATAGAGAGTATCCACTGGGCAAATACTGGATAAATCAACGTTGTTTCCACGACATTTCAACAAAGAAATTCAATGTGATGACATTGAATCCAAATGGAAAACTGATTGGATTTGCAAAAAGTCATCAACGTAAGGGAATTTAGTATTCTTTTCACCCAACGTTTAACCTAAATCCAATGTCATGATGACATATTTTGTTGAATTCACGTTAGTTGACAACTCAACCAAATGTAAATCAAAACTAGATGTTGAGCTGACGTCTTTGCTCAGTGGGTACTAGCACTTTGGTGACAAAACGGATGGCACTGTGATAGATTGCATCCAGTTTGTTGAGTAGAGTGTTGGAGGCTATTTTATAGATGACATCACCGAAGTCGAGGATCGGTAGGATGGTCAGTTTTACGAGGGTATGTTTGGCAGCATGAGTGAAGGAAGCCAATTCTAGATTTAATTTTGGATTGGAGATGCTTAATGTGAGTCTGGAAGGAGAGTTTACAGTCTAACCAGACACCTAGGTATTTGTAGTTGTCCACGTATTCTAAGTCAGAGCAGGTGCGGGCAGTGATCGGTTGAATAGCATTAATTTCGTTTTACTTGCATTTAAGAGCAGTTGGAGGCCACGGAAGGAAAGTTGTATCGCATTGAAGCTCGTCTGGAGGTTAGTTAACACAGTGTCCAACGAGGGGCCAGAAGTATACAGAATGGTGTCGTCTGCGTAGAGGTGTATCAGAGAATCACCAGCAGCAAGAGTAACATCATTGATGTATACAGAGAAGAGAGTCGGCCCGAGGATTGAACCCTGTGGCACCCCCATAGAGACTGCCAGAGGTCCTGTCAACAGGCCCTCCGATTTGACACACTGAACTCTATCAGAGAAGTAGTTGGTAAACCAGGCGAGGCAATCATTTGAGAAACCAAGGCTGTTGAGTCTGCCAAAAAGAATGTGGTGATTGACAGAGTCGAAAGCCTTGGCCAGGTCGATGAATACGGCTGCACAGTAATGTCTCTTATCGATGGCGGTTATGATGTTGTTTAGGACCTTTAGCGTGGCTGAGGTGCACCCATGACCAGCTCTGAAACCAGATTGCATAGTGGAGAAGGTTTGGTGGGATTTGAAATGGTCGGTAATCTGTTTGTTAACTTGGCTTTCGAAGACCTTAGAAAGACAGGGTAGGATAGATATAGGGCTGTAGCAGTTTGGGTCTAGAGTGTCTCCCCCTTTGAAGAGGGGGATGACCGCGGCAGCTTTCCAATCTTTGGGAATCTCAGACGATACGAAAGAGAGGTTGAACAGGCTAGTAATAGGGGTTGCAACAATTTCGGCAGATCATTTTAGAAAGAGAGGGTCCAGATTGTCTAGCCCGGCTGGTTTGTAGGGGTCCAGATTTTGCAGCTCTTTCAGAACAGCAGCTATCTGGATTTGGGTAAAGGAGAAATGGGGGAGGCTTGGGCAAGTTGCTGTGGAGGGTGCCGGGCAGTTGACTGGGGTAGGGGTAGCCAGGTGGAAAGCATGGCCAGCCGTAGGGAAATGCTTATTGAAATTCTCAATTATAGTGTATTTATCAGTGGTGACAGTGTTTCCTAGCCTCAGAGCAGTGGGCAGCTGGGAGGATGTACTCTTATTCTCCATGGACTTTACAGTGTCCCAGAACTTTTTTGAGTTAGTACTACAGGATGCAAATTTCTGTTTGAAAAAGCTAGCCTTAGCTTTCTGAACTACCTGTGTATAGTTGTTCCTAACTTCCCTGAAAAGTTGCATATCACGGGGGCTGTTCGATGCTAATGCAGAACGCCACAGGATGTTTTTGTGCTGGTCAAGGGCAAACAGGTCTGGAGTGAACCAAGGACTATATCAATTCCTAGTTAAATTTTTTTGGAACGGGGCATTCTTTTTTAAGATGGTGAGGAAGGCACTTTTAAAGAATAGCCAGGCATCATCTACTGACGGGATGAGGTCAATGTCATTCCAGGATACCCCGGCCAGGTCGATTAGAAAGGCCTGCTCGCAGAAGTGTTTTAGGGAGCGTTTGACAGTGATGAGGGGTGGTCGTTTGGTTGCAGACCCATTACGGATGCAGGCAATGAGGCAGTGATCGCTGAGATCTTGATTGATAACAGCAGAGGTGTATTTGGAGGGCAAGTTAGTTAGGATGACATCTATGAGGGTGCCCGTGTTTACGGATTTGGAGTTGTACCTGGTAGGTTCATTGATAATTTGTGTGAGAATGAGGGCATCAAGCTTGGATTGTAGGATGGCCGGGGTGTTAAGCATGTCCCAGTTTAGGTCACCTAGTAGCACGAGCTCAGAAGATAGATAGGGGGCAATCAATTCACATATGGTATCGAGGGCACAGCTGGGGGCAGAGGGAGGTCTATAGCAAGCGGCAACAGTGAGAGACTTGTTTCTGGAAAGGTGCATTTTTAGAAGTAGAAGCTCGAATTGTTTGGGTACAGACTTACATACTAATACAGAACTCTGCAGGCTATCTTTGCAGTAGATTGCAACACCGCCCCCTTTGGCAGTTCTATCTTGGTGGAAAATGTTATAGTTAGCGATGGAGATTTCAGGGTTTTTGGTGGTTTTCCTAAGCCAGGATTCAGACATGGCTAAGACATCCGGGTTAGCAGAGTGTGCTAAAGCAGTGAGTAAGACAATCTTCGGGAGTAGGCTTCTAATGTTTTAACATGCATGAAAAGGTCTGTCACTTGGTCACGTCAAACAGCTCCCTGACACTTGGCGTCAGTCACTTCATCCCTCTACTCTGCATTACTGGTGATAAACACAACACTATTGAACCTCACTGGCTGCAATTAACTGGCCCCTAATGCATCTAGAAGTACTTGGATGGATGCAAATACTATATAATGCCATTTCTTTGTTGTTTTTGAGAATATAGAATTTTTTCACAACCAGACTTTAAAAATGTTGTGAAAATGTGAGTAAGGAAAGCATTAAAAACAAAATAAATATATTATTTATGTAGGTACTTGTCAGGTATGCGTAAATGGCTGCAAGGGAGTCAGGCGCAGGAGAGCAGGTAGTGGGTAGCAAACGGAGCCTTTTATTTAGGCGAACTAAAAGCACACGGCACAACGAACACGATATACAATACGGGTTGACATAACCCAGCGCAACCAGACATACGTGTGCATACATGAAACAGATAAACAATACCACACAAAGACATGGGGGAAACAGAGGGTTAAATACACAACACATAATGAGGGAAGTGAGAACCAGGTGTGTGGAAAAATGAGACAAAACAAATGGAAAATGAAAAATGGATTTGCGATGGCTAGAAGACCGGTGACGTCGACCGCCGAACACCGCCCGAACAAGGAGAGGCATCGACTTTGGCAGAAGTCATAACAGTACCCCCCCTGACGACACCGGCCTCGGGAACGACCCGGAGGATGAGGCGCAGGGCGATCCGGATGGAGACGGTGGAACTCTCGTAGTAGAGAAGGATCCAACACGTCCTCCACCGGGACCCAGCATCTCTCCTCCGGACCATACCCCTCCCAGTCCACGAGGTACTGAAGGCCCCTCGCCCGACGTCTCGAATCCAGGATGGAACGAACGGAGTACGCCGGGGCCCCCTCGATGTCCAGAGGGGGCGGAGGAACCTCCCGCACCTCAGACTCCTAGAGCGGGCCAGCCACCACCGGCCTGAGGAGAGACACATGGAACGAGGGGTTAATGCGGTATTCAGGGGGAAGCTGTAACCTATAACATACCTTGTTCACTCTCCTCAGGACTTTAAATGGCCCCACAAACCGCGGACCCAGCTTCCGGCAGGGCAGGCGGAGGGGCAGGTTTTGGGTCGAGAGCCAGACCCGGTCCCCCGGTGCGAACAACGGGGTCTCACTCCAGTGACGGTCTGCGCCCACTTTCTGGCGCAGCATGGCGCGCTGAAGTTGGACATGGGCGGTGTCCCATGTTTCCTCCACGCGCCGGAACCAGTTGTCCACCGCAGGAGACTCGGTCTGACTCTGATGCCAAGGAGCCAGAACCGGCTGATACCCCAATACACCTGAGGTAAGGCTGACCGAGACCTCCAGACGTTCCATGAACGCCTTCCAGACCCTTGAAGTGAACTGGGGACCTCGATCAGACATTATATCCTCAGGCACCCCGTAGTGCCGGAAGACGTGCGTAAACAAGGCCTCCGCAGTCTGTAGGGCCGTAGGGAGACCGGGCAGAGTGAGGAGACGGCAGGACTTAGAGAAACAAATCCACAACGACCAGAATCGTTTTAAACTTTTTCCCTGTGATGGGGGAAGATCGGTCAGGAAATCGATCGACAGGTGTGACCATGGCCGCTGTGGACTGGGTAAGGGGTGTAACTTACCTCTGGGTAGGTGCCTAGGAGCCTTACACTGGGCGTACACCGAGCAGGAAGAAACATAAGGAGGAAACACCGTCCGACCGATCCCTGGCTGACCAGAGGTGGGTGACGTGTGGGCCCAATAGATCAGCCGGTCACGAACAGCAGACGGAACGTACAGACGCCCAGCGGGACACTGGAGGGGAGCGGGCTCTATACGCAACGCCCGCTCAATGTCCGCGTCCAGTTCCCACACTACCGGTGCCACCAGGCAGGAGGCTGTGAGTATGGGAGTGGGATCCATGGGCCGCTCCTCTGTGTCATACAGCCGGGACAGTGCGAGGGTTCAGTCTCCTCGCCGCCCGGATGTACTCCAGATTGCGGTGGTCAGTCCAGATGAGAAAAGGGTGTTTAGCCCCCTCAAGCCAATGTCTCCACGCCTTCAAAGCCTTGACGACAGCCAACAACTCCCGGTCCCCCACGTGATAGTTTTGCTCTGCCGGGCTGAGCATCGTCGAGAAGAAGGCACAGGGGCGGAGCTTCGGTGGCGTACCCGAGTGCTGAGAGAGCACAGCTACTATCCCAGCCTCGGACGCGTCCACCTCCACTATGAACGCCAAAGAGGGATCCGGTTGAGCCAGCCGGGGTAAACAGAGCCCTCAGGCAACTAAAAGCCCTGTCCGCCTCAGCTGTCCACTGCAAGCGCACCGGGCACCCGTTCAGCAGTGAGGTAATGGGAGCCACTACCTGACTTAAACCTCGGATAAACCTCCGGTAGTAGTTGGCAAACCCTAAGAACCACTGCACCTCCTTTACCGTGGTGGGAGTCGGCCAATTACGCACGGCTGCAATGCGGTCACTCTCCATCTCCACCCCTGAGGTGGAAATGCGATTCTCTAGGAAGGAGACGGACTGTTGAAAGAACAGGCATTTCTCAGCCTTGGCGTATAGGTCATGCTCCAACAGTCGACCAAGCACCTTGCGCACCAGGGACACATGCTCGGCGTGTGTAGCGGAGTTTATCAGAATGTCATCAATATACACCACCACACCCTGCCCATGCAGGTCCCTGAAAATCTTGTCTACAAAGGCTTGGAAGACTTATGGAGCATTCATCAACCCGTACGGCATGACGAGGTACTCATAGTGCCCAGAGGTGGTACTGAAAGCCGTCTTCCACTCATCTCCCTCCCGGATACGCACCAGGTTATAAGCGCTCCTGAGATCTAGTTTGGTGAAGAAGCACGCACCGTGCATTGACTCTATCGCTGTGGCTATGAGGGGTAGCGGGTAACTATACCTCACAGTGATCTGATTCAGACCCCGATAGTCAATACACGAGCGCAGACCTCCCTCCTTCTTCTTCACAAAAAAGAAACTCGAGGAGGCGGGTGAAGTGGAGGACCGAATGTATCCCTGACACAGGGATTCGGAGACATATGTTTCCATAGCCTCCGTCTCCGCCTGTGAGAGGGGATACACGTGACTCCTGGGAAGTGTAGCGCCTACCAGGAGATCTATCGCACAATCGCCCCATCGATGATGTGGTAATTGAGACGCCTTCTTTTTGGAGAAGGTGAGAGCCAAATCGGCATATTCAGGGGTAAATGCGCATGGTGGAGACCTGGTCTGGATTCTCTGCCATAGTAGCACCAACGGAAACCCCTAAACACTTACCTGAGCACTCTCGCGACCACCCCGTGAGAGCCCTCTGTGGCCATGAAACAGTGGGGTTATGACAAACTAACCAGGGTAGGCCCAGCAACACGGGAAACGCAGGAGAGTCAATAATGAAGAGACTAATTCTCTCCGTATGATCCCCCTGCGTCACCATGCCCAAAGGAACGGTGACCTCCCTAATCAGCCCTGACCCTAATGGTCGACTATCTAAGGCGTGAACGGGGAAGGGCACATCCAAGGGAATGATGGGGATCCCTAAACTATGGGAAAATGATCTGTCAATAAAATTCCCAGCCGTTTCTGAATCGACGGGCGCCTTATGCTGGGAATGCGGGGAAAACTCAGGAAAAGTAACAAACAAAAACATGTGTGCAACAGAGGGCCCGATGTGAGAATGGTGCCTTCTCACCTGGGGTGAAGCTAGAGTTCCCTGCCTGCTGCCTCGAACCCTAGAGGAACCAACACGGCACCGACCAGCAGTGTGACCTCTGCGGCCACAGTTGGTACACGTGAAAGCCCCTCCTCCGGTCTCCCTGTGCGCAGCACCTCCAAGCTCCATAGGCACCAGAGCGGTGGTGCTGGGAAAAGGAATCGACAGAACCCTCTCTGGACGTCCGCGGGTGACCAGCAGGTTATCCAGCCAAATGGACATGTCCACCAGCTGGTCGAAGGTAAGAGTGGTATCCCTGCAGGCCAACTCCCGACGGACAAACTCGCACAGGCTGCAACGGTAGTGGTTGATGAGAACCCTGTCGTTCCATCCCGCTACCGGCGGCCAAGGTCCAAAATTCCAGTGAGAACTCCTGGGCGCTCTTCCCCTGCCTCAGGTGGAACAGACGTTCACCCGCCGCTCTACCCTCGTGAAGTCATCCATCGCTGCATCTCCTTCTCTCCACACGGCGTTGGCCCACTCCAGAGCTCTCCCTGAGAGGCACGAGACGAGGGCGGACACCCTCTCCCTTCCCGAGGGAGCTGGATAAACGGTGCTCAGGTAGAGGTTCAGCTGTAGCAGGAAGCCCTGGCACCGTGCCGCCGTCCCATCATACTCTCCAGGAAAGGGGAAACGCAACCAACTGGAACCGGGTACAGGTGGGACGGGTAGTGAGGACCCCTGTTCTGCTGGGGGAGGTACTGGAGAACCTCCCTGTCTCTCCCAGAGATCCATTGTCTGAACCACGCGGTCCATGGCGGTGCCGAGATGGTGAATCAACGCCGTGTGCTCCTTGACGCGCTCCTCGACTCCGCTACCATAGGTACCTGCTCCTGCTGACTCCATAATGGGTGTGGTATTCTGTCAGGTATGCATAAATGGCTGCAAGGGAGTCAGGCGCAGGAGAGCCGATAGTGGGTAGCAAACGGAGCCTTTTATTTAGGTGAACCAAAAGCTAGTAGACCGGCGACGTCGACCGCCGAACACCGCCCGAACAAGGAGAGGCATCGACTTCGGCAGAAGTCGTGACAGTACTAAATAGACTAAGCTAAGCCTAACATAAATATAATACTGGTCTGGTTCATAATTTAGACGTTGGTCTATTTTCAGACTAGAAAACAACAACAAAAACATCAGAGAACCAGTTGACAAACCAGTTGGAGGAGGTGCTCTTTTTTTTTTTTTAAAGGGGAATAGAGTTGTTGTGTAAATTTCAGTACAGGGAGATTATAATGAAAATACAATTTCCTGCTTTTAACAATGCCCTAAAACATATTTCTTGATGCAGAGGAGGCAGTTGGTTAATTAATATCTTTTGCTGGTTTATTCGCTAACGCTAACGTGCCTATTGCTATCGCTAACGTGCCTTGATGAATGAATGCGGTTGTGTGGTAGGCTATTGTAGTAAGCTAATATAATGCTATATTGTGTTTTCGCTGTAAAACACTTAAAAAATCGGAAATATTGGCTGGATTCACAAGATGTTTGTCTTTAATTTGCTGTACACCATGTATTTTTCAGAAATGTTTTATGATGAGTATTTAGGTATTTCACGTTGGTCTCTATAATTACTCTGGCTGCTTCTGTGCTATTTTTGATGGTAGCTGTGATGGTAGCTGCAATGTAAAACAGATTTATACCTCAAATATGCACATTTTTCGAACAAAACATAGATTTATTGTGTAACATGTTATAGGACTGTCATCTGATTAAGTTGTTTCTTGGTTAGTTTGGTTGGTTCTTGGTTAGTTTGGTTGGTTTCGTGCATGCTACCTGTGCTGTGAAAAATGTCTGTCCTTTTTTGTATTTGGTGGTGAGCTAACATAAATATATGTGGTGTTTTCGCTGTAAAACATTTTAAAGATCGGACAAGTTGACTGGATTCACAAGATGTGTATCTTTCATTTGCTGTATTGGACTTGTTAATGTGTGAAAGTTAAATATTTCAAAAAAATATTTTTTGAATTTCGCGCTCTGCCTTTTCAGTGGAATGTGGGAGGAGTTCCGCTAGCGGAACGCTGGGGCTAGACAGGTTAACTGACTTGCCTGTGTCACGACTTCTGCCGAAGTCGGTCCCTCTCCTTGTTCGGGCGGCGGTCGACGTCTCCGGCCTTCTAGCCACCGCCGATCCATTTGTTTTGTCTTTGTTTTACACACCTCATTTCAATCCCACAATTACTTGTTCATTATTTAACCCTCTGTTCCCCCGTGGTTTTTTTTGTGAGTGATTGTTTTTTCGGTCTGTCATGGTATTTGTTACTTTGTATACATTACATTTTGAGTAAAAGTACGTAGATTACGCATATCTGCTGTCCTGCGCCTGACTCTCTACACCAGCTACACATAGGACCCATTACAGCCTAGTTAAAAATAATAATAATTGGACTGCCTTCCTAATAACACCACATTAGTCCAGAAATATGCAAAAGCTTTGAATTTGCAGGAAGGCAAACTAAACTGTGTGACTATAACAACTAATTTAGATACCACATGTTGAGGATCTGCTGTTTACATGTCCCATGAGGTGATTGTTGTTACTCCGATCATGCAGATGCATACTTATCATACTGTATCAACGATGTCCAAACATGATGTCAGAATGCACTGTAGCATGACACTCACTGAGTCAGATGGTACTAAAGTTGATATCCAGAAAATAGTATGCTTTTCTGAAATGACACAAGAACCAAACTGCCATAAGAACTAAAGCACTGTGTTCTGAAGAGTTGTTATTGACTAGTTTTATACAGTATTTACATAGCATATCGGCTGAAATCCTGCTCTAAAGCCTATAACACAGTGTTCTGGTCTAGAGCACTGCCTGTCTGCCAGGGACATGGTGACCTAATCCCAGGCCTGTTCTACCACAACAACATAAAAGTGTGGGAAAATATTCCTACAGGTAGGTTTCTCACACATTTTGCACTGCAACATAAATATTGTTTTATAAAAGTTGTTTTGTTGCTTTGTTTATCCATACACACATATGGACACTTGTGCTGCTGGTAACGTTGTGACGACAACAACAACAAAAATAGATTAACACCAACCCCCTCTTCCCATTCCACAAGTTTTGGTTCCCATGCATGTTGGGAATTCAATTACATCCTATTTGACTCAGAACACACACATACACACAACATATCATTGTTTTGATTTTCGATAGGACGAGTAGAAGTTATTCATCTCACTGTGAACAAGTTCCTTTTTTCTAAGAAGTCAGAGTTCCCCCCTCCCCCCCTTCTCTCTCTCCTTTACGCTAGTGTCTGCAGCTGTATTTTTAATCAAGGGAAGGATCCATAGAGAAATGGCCATTTCTTCTTTTCTTTCCCAGCATTACATTCTTACCCCTCCTGTCTCTGCTCATGGATCACTGGTTAGCTTAGAAATACAGCCGGCACAAAAGCAGCAGCTGACATGTGGGGCTTAATGGCAATAATGGCCATTTTTAAGCCCAATCAATCACATTTAGTGGACATCTCCATTTTTTGTCCCTGAAAAGGTATAAATAATAATAATGATAGAAAGAAGAAGAAATGCTACAGGGAGAGAGAAAAGCACCTCCCCTGTAAATATTTTAACTGCTTATTACGATTTGGAGCCTGGTACAAAAGAAGCATCTGTGCTCCACAGAGCAGGCTGAATGGACAGACCCAGATGGTTCTTAGAACCAAACAGTGAAAACTGATCCATGAGCTGGGCAAAGTAAAGCCCATTTATTTAACTATTTATTTATTGTGTGTGTGTGTACTTGTGAGAGTCAGTGTGTGTGTGTGTGTGTGTGTGTGTTTGTGTGGGTGTCTGTGCTGGTGTGTGTATTGAGTGTGTGTGAGTGTGTGTGCAGTTGCTTTTATGTGTGGGTGTAAGTGTGTTTTTGATTGCACAAATTGATCTGCAGTCCAAAATCCCTGGTCCTACACCAAAAGCCCTGACAGAGGACAGAATTCTTTGGACAGACCATAAAATGTGCAATGAATACCTCCATTTGTTTATCTTTGCAAGGTTCATATATTTCAATGTCTCTTCGCCTTTCTTTTATGATTCTCCCTGACTTGCGGTGTGATTCGTAGACACACAACACAGAGAGCCGAGGGAAAGGGGGGCTGATGAGTCGGGTTGTCTCAGCACAACAATGCACTTAATTTATTACTGTCAATAGCCTTTTTCTGGCTATTAGAAAAATAAATGTATTTCGAAGATCCCTCCCTGGAAAGAGGAGCCTGAATTAACAATGAGGATGATGTGTAAAGGAGACTTGCTGCTGAAAGTTCACATTGCTCCCGCTCTGTCCCTCAGAATAATGAAGGTACATGTAATAAAGGAGTAAAGACAGAGAGCATAGCTTTTCACAAGATAATATGGAAAATGTTACAGCTTTCATCCCTTCCTAATCCTCCGTGCTCTTTTATCTTGTTGGGTTTTTATTGGCCGAGCTGCTCCTGGGAACTTTACCCTAATTAAAAACAATCCTGCGGAATTTTCCAGAGAATTTATGCACTATGCAAAAAGATAGGCATGCCATGCCACTTCCTCAGTGGACACTTCTTTACATAATGACACAAAAGGAATGTATGCTTGTAATTGTTTTAGTGTTTAAGCAGGATAAATAAGACTGTGTCCTAACTGTGATCGTACATAGGGAGAGTCTGTATTGCTCATTAGACCACAACACAGTAGGGTTTCAGCCTCTGTCACTGTGGCTGATGGATCTGAACACCAGAGAGGGCTTTACGTGTGCTGTGGGTTGAAGCAGTCAGATACACATACACAAGGTAGGTCTGTGGCAGAGTAGGTAGGTACAGTATAATGGATATCTTGGCAAACAGAGTTTATTCTGGTCCCTGTCCATCACCAGTCTAAGCCCTCCCAGGTAGTAAGGTACTACTGATGTACATGCCTCATTCAAGTGAATCATATCAATAGGGAAATAACAATGTACTTGATACTCTGAATATTATATATTTTTTTTAAATGAACAAACATTTAAATTTAATATTCAGCATAATATTCAGAAAGTACAGTATGTCTGTGTAAAATACCACGTGAATGACATACAAAACGGTGACAGAAAATATTGTCAAGGGCACGATGAATCATGTGATTTGTAATTTGTTTGATTCAGCTCTTTCCAGGTAATGCATTACATTTCATTTCCAAAGAAGCTCTGTTCATTTTCAAAATCAAACTCATAAAAGCATCATATGAGCAATAACAAAACAGAGGGGCCTAGTGGAAATTTACATATTAATCCAATGTTAAAATTCCCCCTGTATTAAAACTTTTACAGGGTAAAATAAAACAGAAATGCTTCATGACAAAATTTATGTGGCCAGTGCCAAGACTTTGTTCTGGGTGCTCTGCATTTCTGAGAGCATAGATTCGTCGCCACAGTGACACAGCAGCTCTGAGCCGTAAACCAGGCACTGGGGCGATGGAAGGATGGAGGAGAGGTGGAGAATACATTGTTCCATCACTCAACTCTCTGACTCTGCTCTGGTCATCCTCACCAAAGGCCTTTGTGGCTACTGAGGTTATATCATACTTATGCAGTAAGGAGAAAGCAAATCAAAGATTTATACAAATCCTTTAATATAATTCCATCAGACAAATCAAATAAGTGATAGACAGTATGTTATAAAATATCTCTGGTTTCCATGCTACATAGTCAGACACTGGTAAACCAGTACAGTTTATAAACCAGGGGTCAGAGTGTGAGGCCTAGGAGCTGCAGCCCTGCGACCACCAGGGGTTAGTTAGCTGACCAGTGGGCCAGGCCTCAGCCCTCTCAATGCTTCTCTAGTGTGATAAATAATCAAATTCTAGATGTACAGTATCAGATTGATACATAATCCATACATCATGTTAGCTGACAGGCCGGACGCCTCATACACACAGGGGTAGATGAGGGGAGATCAGAGGGGAGATGAGACCAGCTGTTGCTGACAGGGCCTGTATTGGGGACTGCTAAATAGAATGCACTAAACTATACATGATGTTGGCATGACAAAGTTGAGTTGAGCGCAGATCATTGCAATGCTGAACAGTGCTCAAAACAGCCGATTGACTGTCGGGCAAAGTCTCGCAGCCAAAATTACTAGTGAAGAGGATTCTAGTTTGTATGTCAGTTTACAAACAAAATCTGCCAGACTTGTGTGACAGAGAAAGGATTACATGTGAATCCCTCCCTGCAAAGCCTGTCTTCTCATAGATAAGCAGAGCCTGTCAGGAGCACTTGGTGGTGATAGGAGCAGGAGAGGCTGTCTCTGAGAGGGGTCAGAGGTCGAGGGTGTGTGGTTTGTGGGTAGAGGTTAGCGGTAAAACGTGTAATCATTAGTCCAAAATGTTTTGCAACAGAAAACGTTTACTCCAAACAGGAAACGTTTTGCAACAAAAACAGGAGTTCCTATTGGACAAATGAAGGTAGGTCCCACACAGTTTCATTCAGTTTGCTTACATTTGGTTCTGTTTGGTTGCTAGTGAATACACCCCAGGTTTGTGGTCCTCCCCTGTGTGGATGGCCAGGACACTCTGATCATTGGTCAAATAATTCCACAGCATGGAGAGATGAGTGTGGAACTTTCTTTTTCAATTGTACAGTTTATCCTTTGTTAGTAAGCATTTTACCTAAAGGTGAATTCTTTCTTTCTTAACGTCACTGGCTGTCAGAGGAACAGATGATGGAGAGGGAGAGGAGCTAACTCCCAGAGGATGACCAGTCAGTCAGAACAACACACTCCTTTACACATTTAGTAACACAAGCTGCAACCCCAGATCTACATATTTATTCAATAAGTGACCATCTGGGCCCAAGCCAACTGAAGCTGTTCATATGTCCATGCTTTTGTTTGTCTCAGAAAGGAAGGAAGGACAACTAAGTCAAAGACAGAAAAGGGAATAAGCAGAGTAACGTCAACTCTTTACTCCTGGGCCTTAGTTTCAATATTTTAATTCATAATTGAATGTCAAGAGTTGCTTGATTAAGAAGAGGGTTTTAATTCAACGTCACTATGGTCCGGTTTCCCAGGTCACGCCCTGACCTTAGAGAGCCTTTCTATTTCTCTATTTGGTTAGGTCAGAGTGTGATTTGGGTGGGCAATCTAGTTTTCCTATTTCTTTGTTTGGCCTGGTATGGTTCCCAATCAGAGGCAGCTGTCTATCGTTGTCTCTGATTGGGGATCATACTTAGGCAGCCTTTTTTCCCACCTTAGGTTGTGGGATCTTGATTTTGTTAGTTGCTGTATAGCCTGCAGAACTTTACGTTCACTTTGTATTTTGTTGGTTTTTGGTGTTCATTTTAAATAAAAGTAAGATGTTCGCCTACCACGTTGCACCTTGGTCTCCTTCCAACAACGGACGTAACAGTCACTATCTCTTTGATTCCTCTGCAGTCAGGGAGGAAAATAAACACTGGTGCGCAGATGCAAGGCCTTATCCTGAATCTCTTCCTGCCTCTCCTCTGAACTACACAGAGCCGAGCTGCGCCACTAAAACAATTCGTCCTCCTCGTCATTCGTTCTCAGTCCAGCTGAGTTTTTATTGGCCATCTCCAAACAGACGCCTGTAGCCTCTCAAACAGCTGTGTCCGCTGTTCCACCGTATAGCACTAATCTGATTAATGCACTCAGCAACAACAGCAACAATAAGGCCTGCTGATATACATAACTGTAATCACGTTTGACAACGATATCAAATAAAAACCATGCATAAATCAGGAGGACTTTGTGCTCCGTGTCCACTGGGGTTCCTTGGACGTAGAGTGAGACAGCCAGGCAGGCTGCTAGTGGAGGAGGGGGCGCTACAGGCTCTCTCTCTCCCTGGCCTCTGTGGGTTCCTATGGAGCAGCAGACTGTAAAGTAAAGTTTGGGTGGTGAAGCGGTGGTGTCTGGCCTGGTCTGGCTGGTAGTCTGAGGGCCATTTGCGCTACATTTAGGCCCCTCAACTCATACATAGGCACATAACTGGATCTGTTGCTGTGAGATTTGAACGTGTAAGGAGAGCCAAAACAGCGAGGCTCTTTAAGTGTGGCCCCCTAACCACAAAGGCCTCCTCAGTGTGGCGGATAATAGAGCCTGACCATGCACACCCTCTCACCGCACGCACGCACGCACGCACGCACGCACGCACGCACGCACGCACGCACGCACGCACGCACACACACACACACACACACACACACACACACACACACACACACACACACACACACACACACACACACACACACACACACACACACATACACACACACACCTTACCCTAGCATTAGTGTTATTAATGTACCAGTGTCATGCATGGCCTGTGACTACGGCCTCTCGCTTCCAAACACATATTTTAGCCTCACTTTCCTCCTCAACAAATAAGCTGTTTAGAGAATGATTTCCAGGGCGCTGTCCGTTTCCATAGAGATGACATTAAATGAAAAGGACACAAAAATCATAGTGGGTGATAAATGCGGTTGGTTGTGGATGACACACTCCGCAGCTTCTCACCCAGGCTTGTGTTGTATTCAAAACCCTGGAGCCAGAAGCCACGTTTTTTCCCCTTCTCTCTTTGTTGTACAAAAGAGCAAATTAAAATGTATCTCAACCGCGTCATGACTGACAAGCCATTGTTCAGCTGCTGTTAGCACATTGTTCCCCTGTATTTATTGTTTGTCATGGCACTGTAAATCATGTCACTAAAAATGCCATCAGTGATGTGGGAGACAGGGGCTAGTCTCAGGGAGAGGATTGGTGTAACAGGGGGAAGGAGAGTGGGAAGTGAGGGGAGAGACCTGTGGAATCTCAGAGATATCCCATCCTCATGCCTCCCGGGCCATTAACTGCCTGTCAAACCACCAACAGGCTCTCTCCATGTCTGATTGTCTATCTCTGTCTGGAACGGAGGAGAGATATTCAGCTCTCATATTCACAATCAATGGAGAAAGATATTGTATATTTTCTTATAAGCAAATAAAAACAAAACCTAAATAAAAGTATTATCTATTTGAGCTGTAGAAAATGTGATGTATGTTGATTAGTACTATTATCTGTCTGCAAAGCTATGTAAAACCACAACATTACTCTCTGGGTATATTAACTTACTTCTCCTTGTCATAGTGTTTGAGACGTTGGACAATATCAACCGCATGGAGTGAGAACAGCAGCTATTTGTTCTGCATTCTTCCTATATTTGATGCACTAATTATATAGTTAGGGAGGTGGCAGAGAGGCTAGTATGGGACAAAACCTCATAAGTGGCGGTATTTGTCATTCTCAGGGCCAACTCAAGAGACCAAAAGCAGCACCTTTGCGTAGCCTGTCAACTATGTCCCGCGTTTAATATAATTACCATTTTTATTGGATTTTTATTTTGCGGCAACAAAAGGGCCATCTGCTGTGGAGCAATACTCCAGTAGACCTCTAAGATCAGCTGTGAGACAATACTGGACTGGATCAAAGAGCTGCTCTACTCTGCTCTGCGTTTCACTCCCAAACTTCACTCCCCAGCCAAGCCTCTCCCTCCCTGTCTCCCCCTTTTACTCTCTCTCTCACTCTCTCTCCTTTATCTCTCCCCCTTTCACTCTCGCTCCCCCCTTCACTCCCGGTTCTAGCCTCTCCCTCAATCCCCCCTAACCACCAGATCAAACAGCTTCCCACATCGTTCTCTCTCCAATAGAAGCTTCACATATTTCAGAGAATCACTTAATTTGTCCCTTTTATACACATGCTGGTTAAGTGCAGGGTGGAAAATGATCTCCCAGTTGTTCTATTTTTTTCATTATAGAGATGAAGGGAACAATTCAATTTTCCCCCCCACTCATTTTATCCCTTGATGATGCCCTTCAAACTCTTCCGACAGAGGTAGATAGAGAATATCCCTAGCCAGTGGTTAAGGAGAGGTTGATTGAAGATGTTTAGCGTTGGAGATTGCCTGGACTACAGAATCTCATAAAGGGCATGTTATTATTGTCTCTGCATAGCAGTGAGTGAGTCAGAAATGATCATAGTATTCTCATGGCCCATTGTCTATTCTCTAGACACTTGTCAATTGTTCCACTACCTCACATGTAATGATCTTGATAATACATTTTAACACTGATCTCAGCTCTGTCTCTGTCTGGGTGGAGGCTCAGAATCCATGATAAGAACACTTCAAAGTTGACTTGCCAGCTAACAGGGATATGGCCTATGGGCTCTGATGATTCAAGTTGTACTAAAGTCAGTAGAACAAGTCTAGGTGTGAAGTAAAGAGTAATTCAATATCACTCCTGCTACTCATGTTATTACTACTTTACTACTGCTTCACCTGACAAATGACTACCATTACATTGTATTTAAGGAACCTGACTGCCCCTCCTAATCCTCCCTAGCCTGTCCCAGTCCCAGCGGCCCCTGACACAGAGAGGAGAGGGGTGTTAAATGGTTCTCCACGGGGGCTGGAGCCTGGTGGCAGCAGTTGGGGGACCTCCGCCCTCTCTCTCCTTCTCCCTCTCTCCCCTTTCTTCCTCCCCCTCTCTTTCTACTATTTCACTGGCTGCACC
Source organism: Salvelinus alpinus (assembly GCF_045679555.1). NCBI lineage: Eukaryota > Metazoa > Chordata > Actinopteri > Salmoniformes > Salmonidae > Salvelinus > Salvelinus alpinus. The sequence continues at coordinate 26,456,902 of NC_092118.1, forward strand.
TCTCCCCCTTCTCACTATCTCTCACTCTCGCCCTCCCTCTCTCCCTACCCCACTTTCTCTCCCTCCCTCTATCTCCCCCTTGCTCTCACTCCCTACCCCCCTCTCCTCTCACCCTCTCCATCTTCCCCTTCCCTCTCTTCCCTCCCTTTTCTCTCTGTGGGATCATATTTCTGAGGGTTATCAAGCGGCTCATTTAAATGAGGACTGGTCACAGCAGGAACCAGCTGAACAAAGTTACTATTACCAGGGCCTCGCCTGTGCTGTTCTCACTCCCAGCTAATTGGCTTTGACTGCATTTGTTTAAATCCACAGAGGAAGAAAGAGAAAAGGGAAAATGCAGTGAAACTGAAGTGTGTCAGTTTGGCCAGACAGGGTGGCACTTTAGAAAAAAGACAACCTGGGCTTTTTAAAGAGAGACGGGGTGGCGGGTGAGAGGGGTGGAGGGGGGAGAAGGCCTTGTCACTGGCCTCTCCCCAGTCAGTTAGTCACTGGGCTGCCGGGTTGGTCACGGCTGGTCCACACACACACACACACACACACACACACACACACACACACACACACACACACACACACACACACACACACACTCTGGTCACCTCTGGGGGTCTCAGCTCATTTCCCCAATCAGCAGGAGTATTCACACACCACACATATGAACACACATACACATGGTGCGCACACAAGCAGGTACACATGCAGACAGGCAGGCACACACACACACACGGACGCTAATTTCCCCAAACACACGCAGCACACACACCTAAAATATATAAATATATATACTGCATATATTTATATCTATATATACAGTACCAGTCAAAAGTTTGGACACACCTACTCATTCCAGGTTTTTTTTAATTTATTTTTTTACTATATTTTAGATTGTAGAATAATAGTGAAGACATCAAAACTATAAAATACCACATATGGAATCATGTAGTAACCAAAAAAGTGCTAAAGAATCTAATAAATGCTTCACAGAGTTCAAGTAACCAACACATCTCAACATCAACTGTTTAGAGGAGACTGCATGAATCAGGCCTTCATGGTCGAATTGCTGCAAATAACCCACTACTAAAGGACACCATTAAGAAGAAGAGACTTGCTTGGGCCAAGAAACATGAGCAATGGACATTAGACTGGTGGAAATCTGTCCTTTGGTCTGATGAGTCCAAATTTGAGATTTTTGGTTCCAACCGCCTTGTCTTTGTGAGACGCAGAGTAGGTAAACGGATGATCTGTAACGGCTGTCAATGTCGTTCTCCTCCTCAGACGAGGAGGAGCATGGATCGGACCAAGATGCGGAGTAGGAGGTATTCATGATTTTAATGGCAAACCAACAAACACTACAAATAAACAAAACAACAAACGTGACTAACCTGCAACAGTCCTGTGTGGCCCAAACGCTAACACAGGAAACAAACACCCACAAAACACCAGTGAAACCCTGGCTGCCTTAGTATGACTCTCAATCAGAGACAAACGATACACACCTGTCTCTAATTGAGAATCATACCAGGCCGAACACAAAACCCAACATAGAAATAGAAAACATAGACTGCCCACCCAACACTCACGCCCTGACCAATAAAGACTTACAAAACAAGAGAAAACAGGTCAGGAACGTGACATAACCCCCCCCTTAAGGTGCGAACTCCGGGCGCACCAGCACAAAGTCTAGGGGAGGGTCTGGGTGGGCATCTGACCACGGTGGTGGCTCAGGCTCTGGGCGAGGTCCCCACCCCACCATAGTCACTCCCCGCTTCCGTATCCCCCTCCCAATGACCACCCTCCAACTCAACCCACCTAAATGAAGGGGCAGCATCGGGATAAGGGCCAGCACCGGGATAAGGGGCAGCAGCTCCGGGATAAGGGGCAGCAGCTCCGGGATAAGGGGCAGCAGCTCCGGGATAAGGGGCAGCAGCTCCGGGATAAGGGGCAGCAGCTCCGGGATAAGGGGCAGCAGCTCCGGGATAAGGGGCAGCTCCGGACTAAGTGGCAGCTCCGGACTGAGTGGCAGCTCCGGACTGAGTGGCAGCTCATGACTGGGTGGCAGCTCATGACTGTAGGGCAGCTCATGACTGTAGGGCAGCTCATGACTGGAGGGCAGCTCATGACTGGAGGGCAGCTCATGACTGGAGGGCAGCTCATGACTGGAGGGCAGCTCATGACTGGAGGGCAGCTCATGACTGGAGGGCAGCTCATGACTGGAGGGCAGCTCATGACTGGAGGGCAGCTCATGACTGGAGGGCAGCTCATGACTGGAGGGCAGCTCATGACTGTAGGGCAGCTCATGACTGTCTGGCGTCTCTGGCAGCTCCTGACTGGCTGGCGTCTCTGGCAGCTCCTGACTGGCTGGCGTCTCTGGCAGCTCCTGACTGGCTGGCGTCTCTGGCAGCTCCTGACTGGCTGGCGTCTCTGGCAGCTCCTGACTGGCTGGCGTCTCTGGCAGCTCCTGACTGGCTGGCGGCTCTGGCAGCTCCTGACTGACGGACGGCTCTAGCGGCTCCTGACTGACGGACGGCTCTAACGGCTCGGGACAGACGGGCGGCTCTAATGGCTCGTGGCAGACGGATGGCTCAGATGGCGCTTGGCAGACGGATGGCTCAGACGGCGCTGGGCAGACGGATGGCTCAGACGGCGTTGGGCAGACAGATGGCTCAGACGGCGTTGGGCAGACAGATGGCTCAGACGGCGTTGGGCAGACGGATGGCTCAGACGGCGCTGGGCAGACAGATGGCTCAGACGGCGTTGGGCAGACAGATGGCTCAGACGGCGTTGGGCAGCCGGGCAGTTCAGGCACCGCTGGGCAGACGGGCAGTTCAGGCACCGCTGGGCAGACGGCAGACTCTGGCCGGCTGAGACGCACAATAGGCCTGATGCGTGGTGCCGGAACTGGAGGTACCGGGCTGAGGGCACGCACCTCAGGGCGAGTGCGGGGAGGAGGAACAGGGCTCTGGAGATGCACTGGAAGCCTGGTGCGTGGTGTAGGCACTGGTGGTACTGGGCTGGGGCGGGAAGGTGGCGCCGGATATGCCGGACCGTGAAGGAGGACACGCGCTCTTGAGCACCGAGCCTCTCCAACCTTACCAGGTTGAATGGTCCCCGTAGCCCTGCCAGTGCGGCGAGGTGGAATAGCCCGCACTGGGCTATGCAGGCGAACCGGGGACACCACCTGTAAGGCTGGTGCCATGTACGCCGGCCCGAGGAGACGTACTGGAGGCCAGATACGTTGGGCCGGCTTCATGACATCCGGCTCGATGCCCAACCTAGCCCTCCCAGTGCGGCAAGGTGGAATAGCCCGCACTGGGCTAAGCACGCGTACTGGGGACACCGTGCGCTTTACCGCATAACACGGTGTCTGACCAGTACGACGCCCTCTCACTCCACAGTAAGCCCGGGGAGTTGGCTCAGGTATCCAACCCGGCTTCGCCACACTCCCCTTTAGCCCCCCCCCCAAGAAATTTTTGGGTGAGTCTCTAGGGTTTCCAGCCACTCTGCCTTGCAAGCGCCTCATAATGCCGCCTCTCCGCTTTCGCTGCCTCCAGCTCCGCTTTGGGGCGGCGACACTCCACTGGCTGTGCCCAGGGTCCTTTACCGTCTAGGATCTCCTCCCAAGTCCATTCCTCTTCTCTCCATTGCTTTGGTTCTTGCCGTCCTTCTCCAATCCGCTTGGTCCTGGTTTGGTGGGTGTTTCTTTAACGGCTGTCAATGTCGTTCTCCTCCTCAGACGAGGAGGAGCATGGATCGGACCAAGATGCGGAGTAGGAGGTATTCATGATTTTAATGGCAAACCAACAAACACTACAAATAAACAAAACAACAAACGTGACTAACCTGCAACAGTCCTGTGTGGCCCAAACGCTAACACAGGAAACAAACACCCACAAAACACCAGTGAAACCCTGGCTGCCTTAGTATGACTCTCAATCAGAGACAAACGATACACACCTGTCTCTAATTGAGAATCATACCAGGCCGAACACAAAACCCAACATAGAAATAGAAAACATAGACTGCCCACCCAACACTCACGCCCTGACCAATAAAGACATACAAAACAAGAGAAAACAGGTCAGGAACGTGACATGATCTCCACATGCGTGGTTCCCACCGTGAAGCATGGAGGAGGAGGTGTGATGGTGTGGGGGTGCTTTGCTGGTGACATTGTCTGTGATTTATTTAGAATCCAAGGCACACTTAGCCAGCATGGCTACCACAGCCTTCTGCAGCGATATGCCATCCCATCTGGTTTCCGCTTATTATTTTTTTAAATTGTAATTTAACTAGGCAAGTCAGTTAAGAACAAATTCTTATTTACAATGACAGCCTAGGAACAGTGGGTTAACTGCCTTGTTCAGGGGCAGAACAACAGATTTTTACCTTGTCAGCCCGGGGATTCAATCTAGCAACCTTTAGGTTACTGGCCCAACGCTCTAACCACTAGGCTACCTGCCTCCCTGCTTAGTGGGATTATCATTTGTTTTTCAACAGGACAATGACCCAAAACACACCTCCAGGCTGTGTAAGGGCTATTTGACCAAGAGAGTAATGGAGTGCTGCATCAGATGACCTGGCCTCCACAATCACCCGACCTCAACCCAATTGAGATGGTTTGGAATGAGTTGGACCGCAGGGTGAAGGAAAAGCATATGTGGGAATTCCTGTTGGAAAAGCATTCCTCATGAAGCTGGTTGAGAGAATGCCAAGAGTGTGAAAAGCTGTCATCAAGGCACAGGGTGGCTACTTTGAAGAATCTCAAATATAAAATATATTTGGATTTGTTAAACACTTTTTTGGTTACTACATATGTTATTTCATAGTTTTGATGTCTTCACTGTTATTCTCCAATGTAATAAATAGTAAAAATAAAGAAAAGCCCTTGAATCAGTAGTTGTGTCCAAACTTTTGACTGGTACGGTGTATTTATATGTTTATTGCCACATACAGTACATCGGATAGGTGCAGTGAAATGTGCTGTTTTACAGGCACATTTGTAAATGGTAGCTCCTATGGTATGACTATGAAAAAGCTTTGATCTCCAATATAACAACAGTTGACACCAGTTAGGAGAAACTTAAAGGGCATCAATACTCCAATATGTTTGCCTCAGCAGCTTTTTAAAGGACATCATTGGGAAAGGGGGATACCTAGTCAGTTGTCCAACTGAATGTATCTTCCGTATTTAACCTAACCCCTCTGAGTCAGAGAGGTGCGGGGGGCTGCCTTAATCGACATCCATGTCTTCGGCGCCTGGGGAACAGTGGGTTAACTGCCTTGCTCAGGGGCAAAACAACAGGTTTTTACCTTGTCAGCTCTGGGATTCGATCCAGCAAAATTCTGGTTACTGGCCCAACGCTCTACCCACTAGGCTACCTGCCACCCCATTGACCCTTTTACATATATTAAAATGAAGCCTGTCCAATTCTGCACAATTACCTCTCCTACCGCTGCATGGTGAATTACAGCAGAGGCAGACAAATGAACCTGGCCATCAACCTATGGCGTTCTGAGGTGACTGAATGGATGGCGAAGCAAATTAAAAACCCTGGTAGCAGCTGAAAAAAAAAACTCTGTTCTGTCAGTCCTCCGCTCTGCTCCGGCCTTTTAATCCACATAAATAAAAGCAAACCAAAACAGTAACGGTCGACAGTGTTTTTCATCCTCCGTCCATGTTTTTTCTTCTTTAACTTCTTGACCACACCTTGCCTTGTATCAGGCTAAAAAGGGGTTCCTTGTAAACTTTATTGCAGCGGTGTCAAAAAGACTCCCATCGAAGACGCAGTAAATATTCTAACGGGGTCTGGATGCAAGGCCATTCCTGCTGGCTCCAGGCACTGAATTAGGCCAGCCTGTTTCTAGTTAGAGAGTCATTAAAGAGATCTTACAGCCACAGCAAATGGTTTCCTGTCCTGAGTGCTTAACTCCTGTACTAGGAAATGTCCTAGGCCGTAAAGGGTGAACCAAACTTCCTGAAACATTTTTAAAGTTACCACTGGGTCCGTGGGGCCAAACGAAGCAGCCGACCGGCATGTTCCGACCCTTTCGATGTGGCCAATCAAACGAGACCCCGCTTGAACCTAGCATGACATTGACCGTTTAAACAGGTGGTGTCCATTTATTGGCCGAGTGTCAGGGTTAAATGTGGGAAGGACCGGCACATTCAACCGAGAGGAGGCTCGACATGCATAAAAAAAAGAACGATAGGACAAATAAATAATGACTATGTCGTAGCCATGGCAAACACGATTGGTCAACGTGAACAAAAATGGACAATGACTACATAGTGTCTACTTTAGATAAAGACAATATTAAACTGCATTTATGCTTAACAATATGCTCAACAATCTGTAGTAGTGCTCTAGACATCACTACCAACTGTATGGGTGAAAAGCTTTGTTTCCAATTCCACCCAGTGTTTTATTACACTTCCAGTGCCAGGTGTTAGTCTATGAATTAGTCATGTTTATAGTATGGACTTATGTCCCATTGTGTTGGATGAAATGAATAAACAGAGACATTGAATGACACATGAAACCAGGGCACATGTCCACACATTATAAAATAACATAATGCCTCAATCATCTAGCTACTAAGTCCTATCTGCCAACTGTTCCTAGGAGGAACAAACAAACTATATCCTCTACCTACATTATTCAAGACAGTGAGTGAGCAAATGTGTGTGTGTGTCCATATCTCTGTGTGTGTGTCTTCTTCTGCGATCACACATCCGCACATCCCAAGTGAAAGAATGGGCCATTCCTCTGAGATGCTCTCCCATGCCCCCTCTGCTCTGCCAGCCCAGCAGCAGCCTGTGTATAGTACGCTTAATGGCTCCCAGGGTGGTTAAGATGTGACCTGAGACCTGAGAGGGAGAACACCTGTTCTTACCTGCTCCCCCCTCCCCTAACACACTCTACAGGTGCCTTTGTCTGTCTCTACAACAGGCCCACCACTGTTCACTGTTCCCAGAGCACACTGTCTGTCTGTCTGTCTGTCTGTCTCTACAACAGGCCCACCACGACTCACTGTTCCCAGAGCACACTGTCTGTCTGTCTGTCTGTCTGTCTGTCTGTCTGTCTGTCTGTCTGTCTGTCTGTCTGTCTGTCTGTCTGTCTGTCTGTCTGTCTGTCTGTCTGTCTGTCTGTCTGTCTGTCTGTCTGTCTGTCTGTCTGTCTGTCTGTCTGTCTGTCTGTCTCTACAACAGGCCCACCACGGTTCACTATTCCCAGAGCACACTGTCTGTCTGTCTGTCTGTCTGTCTGTCTGTCTGTCTGTCTGTCTGTCTGTCTGTCTGTCTGTCTGTCTGTCTGTCTGTCTGTCTGTCTGTCTGTCTGTCTGTCTGTCTGTCTGTCTGTCTCTACAACAGGCCCACCACTACTCACTGTTCCCAGAGCACACTGTCTGTCTGTCTCTACAACAGGCCCACCACGACTCACTGTTCCCAGAGCACACTGTCTGTCTGTCTCTACAACAGGCCCACCACTACTCACTGTTCCCAGAGCACACTGTCTGTCTGTCTCTACAACAGGCCCACCACGACTCACTGTTACCAGAGCACACTGTGTGTCTGTCTCTACAACAGGCCCACCACGACTCACTATTCCCAGAGCACACTGTCTGTCTGTCTTCCCTGCAGAACAGGCAGGCAGGCCAGGTCATACATTAGTCATGCAGACACATTCATGTTAGCGGATGTATAATGCAGAGCAAAGGTGTGTTTATGACTGTTGAGGTTTGCTGGGCTTAAATATGTCTGTCTGCATGTATGCCTGGGGCACTGGGCTGACACAAAGAGCTAAAATATGATATCACAGGCAGCGGTAGGATAGGGTGAGTAATATCCTTTAAAGATGACTACTTAGATGATGACTGATATGAATCAATGCACTCAAAGATAATTAAAGTACAGTAAACGTCTAGTTAATGGTGGGCTGCTATGGGGATATGACTTTTAAAAGCAAAAGATGAACAATGCGTACGTTGTAAAGATGTAGGGTCGACGGCAGGTCAGAGTGACTGAACATCATTCCAGAGAATGCATTAGCAAACATTACCCTGCATGGTTTGGCTGATATTTATCCTCTCAAATTATGCTTCTACAGTAGTTCTTGATCTAAATTTAGATTTATACTGTTGTAATAAAGTTTTAAACTCAAAGTTAACACAAACATGCACACGCATGCAAATTCATAAAGGTGTATTTACTCTGTTATGACAACCCTCATGGTCAAGGAAGTCTTTGTCACATTTCTTTGAAAACATCTAATCACAACAACATGTCGTCAATAGCAGCATCCCTAGATATGAACAACATCCCGTCAATAGCAGCACTAGCTACCAGATATGAAAATAGTGTGATTCAGTGTGTTGGTGTAATGGTGCTGTCCAGTCATTAATCACACTGCTCCAGAGAAAACAGAGGGTTGACTCATGGCAGCCATGGCCAGGTTCTGGGATGGAGATTAGGCCCCTAATGAAAGCAAAACAAAGCTGGACATGCTAAATTTATTGGCACATTTAGAGAAACTGGCCCCAGAAGGACACTGCCACCAATAATCATTTCAGAAGTGCTGTTTCCTTCGGCTCTCAGACACAATCTGGAGAGGGGATATTTGTGGAGTGGCTGAACAAACACAGATTTGCCGGTATCTCCGTCTTTCCCAGCTGAGGGGCTGAGGGAAGGCAGTACGGAGCAGAGCACAGCACTGGGCTGGTGTGTCGGCTGCTGCTCCCCCTGCCTCCTGTTCCCGTCACCCCGCCTCCGTGCAGTCCGCTCCTGGGAACGGACGGGACTCGTCCTCCTGGCTGACTGGCCCCTCCTCCGCCCTGGGTGCTGTAGAGTAACACTCTCCATTTTTCTTCCTCTCGCTGTTTCTCTCTCTCTCTGTTTCTCTCTCTCTTTCTGCCTCTTTCTCTCTCTGTCACTTGCTCTCTGTACACAGCAAGCCTCAGGAAAGCAGGGACAGGCTTCAAAACTGAAAGTAGAGTCCAGCCTGCCATAGTTACAGTGTTTTTCTCTCTCCCTAACCTTACATCAGTCCTTGGGCTTAGGGGGATTCTACAGGTATGGGTGCTGATATCTTCCACACAGGACATAGATAGACCACAGTGCTGATAACTGGGCAGCATAGAGACAAGGCTCTTTCCTTAACTGACAAATTAAGTCGTGACACTTTACAGATTTGGACTAGATGTTTAAAATGTGTGAATAAATCCACAAAGTATCACTATAAACATGATCCATCTATTTGCTCATGTTCAGTGCCACGTCACAATACTTTTTCTTCTCAAAATCTGGAAATACAAATCAGAGGATCATGCCAAATGCAAAAGACTAACCAAGAGAGTGGACATGATATGAGACAGACATGAAGCTTTGGCCTAATGACAACTGCCTAAGTTAATGTGTACCACATGCAGTGGAGATGGAGGAGGATGAAATGGTACTTAAAATGGCCATTGTTCTAATTCAGATGCAATCTGGAGATAATGACACTGACTTCAATAGCAGACAGTCGATTCATGGATAGAATAGCTTCTATTTTTTCTTCCTTTTTCCCTGGAGCCATTATCGTGAGCTGAAGAGGGATTCATAATTTTGACATGGAGGTTACTGTCACGTTCCTGACCTATTTCTGTTAGTTTGTTGTATGTGTTAGTTGGTCAGGACGTGAGTTTGGGTGGGCATTCTATGTTGTCTGTTTCTATGTTGGTTTAAGGGTTGCCTGGTATGGCTCTCAATTAGAGGCAGGTGTTTGGCGTTCCTCTAATTGAGAGTCATATTTAGGTAGGTTGTTTCACAGTGTTCGTTGTGGGTGGTTGTCTCCTGTGTCAGTGTTTGTCGCACCATACGGGACTGTTCGGTATGTTTGTACATCGTCATTTTTGTGTAGTCTATTTTTCCCTGTTCGTGCGTTCTTCGTGTTTTATTGTAAGTTCGTATGTCTAGGTTTGTCTACACATTCGTTTTGTTATTTTGTTAGTTAATTCAAGTCTAGTTCGTTTTCTGTCTTAGTTGTTTTGTCGTGTCTTTATTAAATCATGTCATTTCACAAAGCTGCGCCTTGGTTCAATCACTACTCCTCCTCTTCGGGTGAAGAGGAGGAGGACTACCATAACAGTTAAGTCCTTGGTTTTGTGAGTGTTTATGATTTTAATCTTTAAAGACAGGTCTAGATGATCAATATGTCTAATTAATGCATGATCATAATGTAAAAGACAGTTGGCTGAATAAAAACTGGGGGGAGACAATTTGTGTTCTATTATGGTCTGTTATAACACGATACTGTGGGAGAAATGTAATCATTATTGATATGAAATGTGTGTGTGTGTTTGAGGTGTAGCCTATTATCTGTGCTCCCTCCAACAAACGCTAATTAGCGATGATTTACACCTGTGCTCTTTGCCCCTGGTCAGTCTCCTCTGTCCCTTCCTCCTCACCTTGTAACACAACACTGCCCTACTGACCACCCTCTAAATGATCCACCACTCCAAAAAGGCTTTAGGGTCTGTAATGACTGGCCTTCAGATTATAAATGAAGAGTTTATTTCCAAAATGCTACATCCATCCATTTTTTTTACATTAAATTTTTTTCATCAGAAATTATTGCTTATTCATGGGTGTGTAAAATATGACTGTTCTCTGATATTTGATTCATAGATTTCAGATGTGCATAACACTATATATCCATTGTTTAGCTGGAATGGAATGTTGGTATCCTGTATACTGTGATGTGTGGTTGTCTCACCTAGCTATCTTAAAATGAATGCACTGTCGCTCTGGATAAGAGCATCTGCTAAAAGTCTAAAATGGCAAAAATAAATGTTTGACATACAGATATAATTTTACTGTACTGAATTATATAATATTTTCATCATATACAGTGGGGAGAACAAGTATTTGATACACTGCCGATTTTGCAGGTTTTCCTACTTACAAAGCATGTAGAGGTCTGTAATTTTTATCATAGGTACACTTCAACTGTGAGAGACGGAATCTAAAACAAACATCCAGAAAATCACATTGTATGATTTTTAAGTAATTCATTTGCATTTTATTGCATGACATAAGTATTTGATCACCTACCAACCAGTAAGAATTCCAGCTCTCACAGACCTGTTAGTTTTTCTTTAAGAAGCCCTCCTGTTCTCCACTCATTACCTGTATTAACTGCACCTGTTTGAACTCGTTACCTGTATAAAAGACACCTGTCCACACACTCAATCAAACAGACTCCAACCTCTCCACAATGGCCAAGACCAGAGAGCTGTGTAAGGACATCAGGGATAAAATTGTAGACCTGCACAAGGCTGGGATGGGCTACAGGACAATAGGCAAGCAGCTTGGTGAGAAGGCAACAACTGTTGGCGCAATTATTAGAAGATAGAAGAAAATAGAAGAAGTTCAAGATGATGGTCAATCACCCTCGGTCTGGGGCTCCATGCAAGATCTCACCTCGTGGGGCATCAATGATCATGAGGAAGGTGAGGGATCAGCCCAGAACTACACGGCAGGACCTGGTCAATGACCTGAAGAGAGCTGGGACCACAGTCTCAAAGAAAACCATTAGTAACACACTACGCCGTCATGGATTAAAATCCTGCAGCGCACACAAGGTCCCCCTGCTCAAGCAGGCGCATGTCCAGGCCCGTCTGAAGTTTGCCAATGACCATCTGGATGATCCAGAGGAGGAATGGGAGAAGGTCATGTGGTCTGATGATTCAAAAATAGAGCTTTTTGGTCTAAACTCCACTCGCCGTGTTTGGAGGAAGAAGAAGGATGAGTACAACCCCAAGAACACCATCCCAACCGTGAAGCATGGAGGTGGAAACATCATTCTTTGGGGATGCTTTTCTGCAAAGGGGACAGGACGACTGCACCGTATTGAGGGGAGGATGGATGGGGCCATGTATTGCGAGATCTTAGCCAACAACCTCCTTCCCTCAGTAAGAGCATTGATGATGGGTCGTGGCTGGGTCTTCCAGCATGACAACGACCCGAAACACACAGCCAGGGCAACTAAGGAGTGGCTCCGTAAGAAGTATCTCAAGGTCCTGGAGTGGCCTAGCCAGTCTCCAGACCTAAACCCAATAGAAAATCTTTGGAGGGAGCTGAAAGTCCGTATTGCCCAGCGACAGCCCCGAAACCTGAAGGATCTGGAGAAGGTCTGTATGGAGGAGTGGGCCAAAATCCCTGCTGCAGTGTGTGCAAACCTGGTCAAGAACTACAGGAAACGTATGATCTCTGTAATTGCAAACAAAGGATTCTGTACCAAATATTAAGTTCTGCTTTTCTGATGTATCAAATACTTATGTCATGCAATAAAATGCTAATTAATTACTTAAAAATCATACAATGTGATTTTCTGGATTTTTGTTTTAGATTCCGTCTCTCACAGTTGAAGTGTACCTATGATAAAAATTACAGACCTCTACATGCTTTTTAAGTAGGAAAATCTGCAAAATCGGCAGTGTATCAAATACTTGTTCTCCCCACTGTATATGTCACAAATGTATCACCAATTCCTTGAATAATTTCTTTAAAAGCTAATTTACTAACATTTCTGTAAATGTTTATATGTTGTTTTAGAATTATACTCAAATCTATTCCATCCCAATCTATGAAATTCCAGACATTCAGGAGAATATGAAGGAAAAGTGAATGTGAACAACAGGATCTGGTGATTGTCCTGGAGATGGAGGAGGAGACCCCCATGCTGCCTCTCCAAGCCCTGTCCTCTATGGATGAACACCCTGTCAGAGGGCTGTGGCTATCAAAGAAAATCATTAAACCAAATAGAAACACTCATAACGGTGTGCAGAACATAATGTGAGCGTCCAGTACACTGGTGTCTATTTGTGTGCGTGTCTATGCTGCATCACTCCAGCCTTTAGCGGGAAGAGAGATGATAACATTTTGCCAGGAAGCCTCTCAGCCTTATGCCAATCGGATTAGTCATCAAGTCATTTGCAAACAGTGAGATGAAGGATCTTAAAAACCCTCCTTTACACTCTTAGCAGGACAATCAGTCCCCCCCTCCCTCACTTCCCCCCTCCCTCCCGGGTAAGAAGACCAAGAGATAGAGAGAAGTAAATTACATAAAACAGACATATGCCATTCTTATCCCACTCAAATAGTGGATTACCTCTTTGATTAATCACACACAATTTAATCTGACGACTGAAATTATAGTTCCTCTTTCAGCGGGGAAATAAGCTTATTTGATAAGAGGCAACGGAATGATTATTTTTTCTTCTCTCCCTCGGCTATTCTTCATTGCTAGCGGATTGTAACTCAATTATCTTTCTGTCAGACGATTATCCCCAGGCTTAATTTAATCTTCATTACTCCCAAGTCATATTTCAATTAAACATGCTATCATAGTGTTAACACATACTTAAACCTGTTATTCCTTCCGTTAATTTCCCACTCAAAGGTGCTGAGGGGGTAACAGATGTCATAATTATGCACTTATTAAACATATTTCACAATGTGGAGTGCCGGGCGGTGGCCCTAGAACATTCATCTAATGACAATATGCTTTAGTTGTGATCTATAATACACCGCCTGCTTAGCAACCTGCTTGGGCCCCTAGCTGCTTAACTGTGACACACAGATATCAGCGGTCAAGTTAAGGAAGGTAATGCATTAGTAAATTACTCAGCACACTCATTTCACCTCATGGAGAGGCAAGGTCGAAGCCCCTCTAGATCAATGTCTCTACATAGAGAGGGATACCAACACAGAGCCAGGTGGTTCCCCCAGGGGGTTAGAGAGGGGTACAACACCCACTTGGCACTGACAGGAGGGGTAATGTGCCAGTCACTCTGCCAGTGTGAATGCTACCAGTTAGCTACAGACAGTGTGATTGCAGTCTGAGTATTCACTGTTAGAACATGGACCCCCCTCTGGAACAGTATTAGGATAGATCCCTGCTTCACAGGACAGGGGAAAAGGAACATGTCAGTCATAGATAATAAGAGATCTCAAGATAATAAGAGATCTGCTGGTGTTGTTCTCAAATCTGTTATTCAAAGATTGCTTATTGACAGCATCTGCTATTAAACCCTGGATCTTCATTCAGATTACCTATTTACATCTATCATTTTCCCCAGGATAAGAAACTGTAATCTTTCCGTAATCTTAGTAGATTGAAAAAAACATGTTAAGCATTAAGTTAAAAGACTGAGCATGTAAACATATTGCTTTTGACAACAACAAAATCTTTTGAAGGATATCGACTGGCATCAAACTCCAACCCTACGTATCTTTTGCTACAATCCATGAAACACACACAGCTAGGGATCCTCCTCTGCATCTCACCCAGCATGATGACCCACCAGCACTGTTGCCAGTTTATTGAGCCTCTGACTAAGAGGAGACAATAGATTACCAATACCTCTGTCTGAGACACAAACAAACAACAAACAAACACAAATAAATAAATAAGCAGCAACGGTGCTCAAAAAGCAGAATGCTTTACAAATTAAGAAAATGTCTGTGAAGCCCACAGATAGGAAATGTGTGGGACAGGAAGGAAATGTGCTGCACAGACCTCAGCGCCAACAGACCTGCCAACCAACCAGCCAACAGACCCACACACAGCGGAACAGCTCCAAGGCAAGCCAGAGCTCTGTGCAGGCAAGCCTCTCAGACATTATAAGTGGAAAAACATGAAATGTATAATCGTTAAAATATTATACAAATCTTGTGAAATTACAGTAACAAATTAAATTGCAATATTAAAGGTGAATATATTATCAGATGGATATGTGGATAATGCATCACTAGAGTACAGTATAAGTTGAGCTATAAAAGTGGAAGAATTCACAAGGCATCACAGTCACAGTTCCAGGTTTTCTCTTGGCCCTCACACACTCTGCCTGACACTCTAACAACAGTATTAACCAGGTTATGGATGCTGTGCGCCGTTTAACCAAATCTGGGAAGTATTTGAAGTTGAGATTTGTAATCTTTACAATCTCTAAGGGATATCCTGGCGACTAATTTTTAGAATCAATAGTAATATGAATAATGTGTGAGAGAGGCCCGGGGGCATTGGCTGCTCTGGAGGAGATTGTATACAGGCTGAGAGTTAAAGGAGTAGGACAGGGGAGTGGGACAGGATGACTCACACACTCTCTCTCTCTCTCACACACACACACACACACACACACACACACACACACACACACACACACACACACACACACACACACACACACACACACACACACACACACACACACACACACACACACACACACACACACTAGAAGCATGTTTGGGAAAGACCTGAGCAAAGACAACCAGGCCCAATGGCATACTGATGAGATCCATGATAATTTAGATGGAAATAGAGACAGAGAGAGAGAGAGAGAGAGAGAGAGAGAGAGAGAGAGAGAGAGAGACTCAGACTCAGTGAGCATAGCCTTGCTATTGAGAAAGGCCGCCGTAGGCAGACATGGCTCTCAAGAGAAGACAGGCTATGTGCACACTGCCCACAAAATGAGGTGGAAACTGAGCTGCACTTCCTAACCTCCTGCCCAATGTATGACCATATTAGAGAGACATATTTCCCTCAGATTACACAGATCCACAAAGAATTCGAAAACAAATCCAATTTTGATAAACTCCCATATCTACTGGGTGAAATTCCACAGTGTGCCATCACAGCAGCAAGATTTGTGACCTGTTGCCACAAGAAAAGGGCAACCAGTGAAGAACAAACACCACTGTAAATACAACCCATATTTATGTTTATTTATTTTAACTTGTGTGCTTTAACCATTTGTACATTGTTACAACACTGCATATATATAATATGACATTTGTAATGTCTTTATTGTTTTGAAACTTCTGTATGTGTAATGTTTACTGTTCATTTTTATTGTTTATTTGACTTTTGTATATTACCTACCTCACTTGCTTTGGCAATGTTAACACATGTTTCCCATGCCAATAAAGCCCCTTGAATTGAATTGAATTGAAATTGAGAGAGAGAGAGAGAGAGAGAGAGAGAGAGAGAGAGAGAGAGAGAGAGAGAGAGAGAGAGAGAGAGAGGATGAGAAAGAGAGAGGGGAGGGAGAGGAGAGAGAGAAAGAGACAGAAGCAGAGAGAGTGAGAGATTCTCAACCAATCCGTCTCATTTCAGTGCATTGATTATGTGTTTTACATTGAAGCAGTAAGATGGACATATGAAACCTGACTCTGGGAGGACCTATAGCAGGGCTACTGGTCAGAGAGGCGGAGGGAGGGAGGGCAGGAGGCAGCCCCTGATTAGGGGTCGGTGTGGTGAACAGAGGGAAGAGGGGGAGGGAGAGGCAATCAGGGGTTATTGTCAATGACAGGGCTGCACCTTGATGGGCCAGGCGTTGCTTTGTTTGTCACCTCACCAACCTCAATCCATCAATCATCTCCTCTAGACCCACACGACCAATCAATCAGCTCTATGCTGCACCCAGTGGAGGGACGTCTGTCACAGCGTCACGGCAACGGCCTGGTTCAGGTTTCACCAGCCAATCACAAGTGTCACAGCAACTATCACATCTCATATCAAAATAATGTAAATATTTGACTGGAAACTCCTATTTGCTTTCAAGAAATGCTTTTTTTTTGCTTATTGTTTATTTTGGTAATTTTCAGAAGTATTATGAAGTAATTGATAGTAGTAAAATAGCAGTAGTTGAACTAGAGGTAGTAATATTAATAGTGGTAATATTTTATATAATAGTCTTCAACTGAAGTCTAGTTTTAAAAGGCTACATCAGACCCTGTCTTTCTTACCTCTTCTGTTGCATCTTACATTACATATTTGGTGCGTATTTGCTTGTTAACTCTTAACATATGTACCTAGCTCCCAGGAATTATTCGCTCACGTCTGGAAATTCTTAGGAAATGGCAATAAGTCACGGAAATGTGTAAATAACTCTGGCAATTTTCACTTCAATGTCATCAGTGAGGTACACTCTCCCAGAAGAAAGTATCTCATTTTCACCACCTACTGTAACTGTACATTTTATTTGTAGCATGTAGCAGCTAGAAAAGTTACACGTTTAATGAACAACAACTCCTGGAGGTATTTTTTGATTCCCAGACTCAGAGCCTTTTTTCTGGCGAACATGTTGTTTATTTACATGGGGAATTTGTGCCAGTCAGCAACTGGAACGCTTCTAATTTGGACTGCATGTATAATTATCAAAAGCAAGGCGTGCAGAAAAAAAAGAAGTATTAACAAAAAAAAGAAAAAATTATAATAATAAGTATGACCATTTTATGCCTCATTTCATAAAAAAGTACAAAACATTGAAAAAATTTAACCCAAAATGATCTTTATATTTAATTCTGAATTGTTTTCATACGCCTGCTTGTATAATTGTAGGTCTATTGAAGGTGAGTTACATTTGAAGAGGCTCGTCTCTCCCTCAGAGCCTCAACTGTTGCTGCTGGTTCTTTTTTCAGAACATTAGGTTGCAGCCTTAGGGATGCTTTGACCAGCGGATCAATGGATCTGCTTCTCTTGTCACCATTAATTTGGACTGAGCGAGGGGTACAGGCTCCAGCCCCAGCCCTCGTCTGCCGCTGGCCTGCCTGGCCGGCCCTGCCTTCACCTGGGCTCCTCTCTCTGTGAGCTCCCCTGACAGCTGGCTGCCACCAGCCACAGACACCAGCAGACAGGCGACAAGTCCTTGGGCTCCACACACACACACATGCACAGACGCACTCTAGAGTAGCCGTCGTGGTGCAGTTGAACACTGACGCCAAACACTCTCTCTCTCTCTGTCACATACTCCCACTGTCTGTCTCCCCTCCCTCTGTCTCTCCCTCCCTCCCTCTCTCTCTGTCTATCCATCTCTGTCTCCTCTTTGTCTCAGAGTTCTCTCCCTCCCTCTCTCTACTCCTTCCCCTCTCTCTCCGTCTCTCTCTCCTTCTCTCTACTCCTTCCCCTCCCTCTCAGTCTCTCTCTCATTCTCTCTACTCCTTCCCCTCCCTCTGTCTTTCTCCCTCCCTCTCTCTACTCCTTCCCCTCCCTCTCCGTCTCTCTCTCCTTCCCCTCCCTCTCAGTCTCTCCCCTTCCCTCTCTTTACTCCTTCCCCTCCCTCTCCGTCTGTCTCTCTCCTTCTCTCTACTCCTTCCCCTCCCTCTCCATCTGTCTCTCTCCTTCTCTCTACTCCTTCCCCTCCCTCTCCATCTGTCTCTCTCCTTCTCTCTACTCCTTCCCCTCCCTCTCCATCTGTCTCTCTCCTTCTCTCTACTCCTTCCCCTCCCTCTCCGTCTGTCTCTCTCCTTCTCTCTACTCCTTCCCCTCCCTCTCCATCTGTCTCTCTCCTTCTCTCTACTCCTTCCCCTCCCTCTCCGTCTGTCTCTCTCCTTCTCTCTACTCCTTCCCCTCCCTCTCCGTCTGTCTCTCTCCTTCTCTCTACTCCTTCCCCTCCCTCTCCATCTGTCTATCTCCTTCTCTCTACTCCTTCCCCTCCCTCTCCGTCTGTCTCTCTCCTTCTCTCTACTCCTTCCCCTCCCTCTCCGTCTGTCTCTCTCCTTCTCTCTACTCCTTCCCCTCCCTCTCCATCTGTCTCTCTCCTTCTCTCTACTCCTTCCCCTCCCCCACCGTCTGTCTCTCTCCTTCTCTCTACTCCTTCCCCTCCCTCTCCGTCTGTCTCTCTCATCTTCTCTCTACTCCTTCCCCTCCCTCTCCATCTGTCTCTCTCCTTCTCTCTACTCCTTCCCCTCCCTCTCCATCTGTCTCTCTCCTTCTCTCTAGTCCTTCCCCTCCCTCTCCATCTGTCTCTCTCCTTCTCTCTACTCCTTCCCCTCCCTCTCCGTCTGTCTCTCTCCTTCTCTCTACTCCTTCCCCCCCCCACCGTCTCTCTCCTTCTCTCTACTCCTTCCCCTCCCTCTCCGTCTGTCTCTCTCCTTCTCTCTACTCCTTCCCCTCCCTCTCCATCTGTCTCTCTCCTTCTCTCTACTCCTTCCCCTCCCCCACCGTCTGTCTCTCTCCTTCTCTCTACTCCTTCCCCCCCCCCACCGTCTCTCTCCTTCTCTCTACTCCTTCCCCTCCCTCTCCGTCTGTCTCTCTCCTTCTCTCTACTCCTTCCCCTCCCTCTCCATCTGTCTCTCTCCTTCTCTCTACTCCTTCCCCTCCCTCTCCGTCTGTCTCTCTCCTTCTCTCTACTCCTTCCCCTCCCCCACCGTCTCTCTCTCTCTCCTTCTCTCTACTCCTTCCCCCCCCCCCCACCGTCTCTCTCCTTCTCTCTACTCCTTCCCCTCCCCCACCGTCTCTCTCTCTCTCCTTCTCTCTACTCCTTCCCCTCCCTCTCCGTCTGTCTCTCTCCTTCTCTCTACTCCTTCCCCTCCCCCCCCGTCTCTCTCTCTCTCCTTCTCTCTACTCCTTCCCCTCCCCCACCGTCTGTCTCTCTCCTTCTCTCTACTCCTTCCCCTCCCCCACCGTCTGTCTCTCTCCTTCTCTCTACTCCTTCCCCTCCCTCTCCGTCTGTCTCTCTCCTTCTCTCTACTCCTTCCCCTCCCTCTCCGTCTGTCTCTCTCCTTCTCTCTACTCCTTCCCCTCCCTCTCCGTCTGTCTCTCTCCTTCTCTCTACTCCTTCCCCTCCCCCACCGTCTGTCTCTCTCCTTCTCTCTACTCCTTCCCCTCCCCCACCGTCTGTCTCTCTCCTTCTCTCTACTCCTTCCCCTCCCCCACCGTCTGTCTCTCTCCTTCTCTCTACTCCTTCCCCTCCCCCACCGTCTGTCTCTCTCCTTCTCTCTACTCCTTCCCCTCCCTCTCCGTCTGTCTCTCTCCTTCTCTCTACTCCTTCCCCTCCCCCACCGTCTCTCTCTCTCATCTTCTCTCTACTCCTTCCCCTCCCTCTCCGTCTGTCTCTCTCCTTCTCTCTACTCCTTCCCCTCCCTCTCCATCTGTCTCTCTCCTTCTCTCTACTCCTTCCCCTCCCCCACCGTCTGTCTCTCTCCTTCTCTCTACTCCTTCCCCTCCCTCTCCATCTGTCTCTCTCCTTCTCTCTACTCCTTCCCCTCCCCCACCGTCTGTCTCTCTCCTTCTCTCTACTCCTTCCCCTCCCCCACCGTCTGTCTCTCTCCTTCTCTCTACTCCTTCCCCTCCCTCTCCGTCTGTCTCTCTCCTTCTCTCTACTCCTTCCCCTCCCCCACCGTCTCTCTCTCTCATCTTCTCTCTACTCCTTCCCCTCCCTCTCCGTCTGTCTCTCTCCTTCTCTCTACTCCTTCCCCTCCCCCACCGTCTCTCTCTCTCTCCTTCTCTCTACTCCTTCCCCCCCCCACCGTCTCTCTCCTTCTCTCTACTCCTTCCCCTCCCCCACCGTCTCTCTCTCTCTCCTTCTCTCTACTCCTTCCCCTCCCTCTCCATCTGTCTCTCTCCTTCTCTCCTCCTTCCCCTCCCCCACCGTCTGTCTCTCTCCTTCTCTCTACTCCTTCCCCTCCCCCACCGTCTCTCTCTCTCTCCTTCTCTCTACTCCTTCCCCTCCCTCTCCATCTGTCTCTCTCCTTCTCTCTACTCCTTCCCCTCCCTCTCCATCTGTCTCTCTCCTTCTCTCTACTCCTTCCCCTCCCCCACCGTCTCTCTCTCTCCTTCTCTCTACTCCTTCCCCTCCCTCTCTGTCTGTCAATCCATCTGTCCATCCCTTGATCTTGGTCACACGCTCTCTGTCTGGGTCTATCACTATGTCCCACTACTCTTCTCTCTTGTCAGTGGAGTCAGAGAGCTGTACTTCAGACAGTTGGAGGGGGACCAGTCCCTCTACTCTTCTCTCTTGTCAGTGGAGTCAGAGAGCTGTACTTCAGACAGTTGGAGGGGGACCAGTCCCTCTACTCTTCTCTCTAGTCAGTGTAGTCAGAGAGCAGTAGTTCAGACAGTTGGAGGGGGACCAGTCCCTCTACTCTTTTCTCTAGTCAGTGTAGTCAGAGAGCAGTAGTTCAGACAGTTGGAGGGGGACCAGTCCCTCTACTCTTTTCTCTAGTCAGTGTAGTCAGAGAGCAGTAGTTCAGACAGTTGGAGGGGGACCAGTCCCTCTACTCTTCTCTCTAGTCAGTGTAGTCAGAGAGCAGTAGTTCAGACAGTTGGAGGGGGACCAGTCCCTCTACTCTTTTCTCTAGTCAGTATAGTCAGAGAGCAGTAGTTCAGACAGTTGGAGGGGGACCAGTCCCTCTACTCTTTTCTCTAGTCAGTGGAGTCAGAGAGCAGTAGTTCAGACAGTTGGAGGGGGACCAGTCCCTCTACTCTTTTCTCTAGTCAGTGGAGTCAGAGAGCAGTAGTTCAGACAGTTGGAGGGGGACCAGTCCCTCTACTCTTTTCTCTAGTCAGTGGAGTCAGAGAGCAGTAGTTCAGACAGTTGGAGGGGGACCAGTCCCTCTACTCTTTTCTCTAGTCAGTGGAGTCAGAGAGCAGTAGTTCAGACAGTTGGAGGGGGACCAGTCCCTCTACTCTTTTCTCTAGTCAGTGTAGTCAGAGAGCAGTAGTTCAGACAGTTGGAGGGGGACCAGTCCCTCTACTCTTCTCTCTAGTCAGTGGAGTCAGAGAGCAGTAGTTCAGACAGTTGGAGGGGGACCAGTCCCTCTACTCTTCTCTCTAGTCAGTGGAGTCAGAGAGCAGTAGTTCAGACAGTTGGAGGGGGACCAGTCCCTCTACTCTTTTCTCTAGTCAGTGTAGTCAGAGAGCAGTAGTTCAGACAGTTGGAGGGGGACCAGTCCCTCTACTCTTTTCTCTAGTCAGTGGAGTCAGAGAGCAGTAGTTCAGACAGTTGGAGGGGGACCAGTCCCTCTACTCTTCTCTCTAGTCAGAGGAGTCAGAGAGCAGTAGTTCAGACAGTTGGAGGGGGACCAGTCCCTCTACTCTTTTCTCTAGTCAGTATAGTCAGAGAGCAGTAGTTCAGACAGTTGGAGGGGGACCAGTCCCTCTACTCTTCTCTCTAGTCAGTGTAGTCAGAGAGCAGTAGTTCAGACAGTTGGAGGGGGACCAGTCCCTCTACTCTTTTCTCTAGTCAGTGGAGTCAGAGAGCAGTAGTTCAGACAGTTGGAGGGGGACCAGTCCCTCTACTCTTTTCTCTAGTCAGTGTAGTCAGAGAGCAGTAGTTCAGACAGTTGGAGGGGGACCAGTCCCTCTACTCTTCTCTCTAGTCAGAGCAGTCAGAGAGCAGTAGTTCAGACAGTTGGAGGGGGACCAGTCCCTCTACTCTTTTCTCTAGTCAGTATAGTCAGAGAGCAGTAGTTCAGACAGTTGGAGGGGGACCAGTCCCTCTACTCTTTTCTCTAGTCAGTGGAGTCAGAGAGCAGTAGTTCAGACAGTTGGAGGGGGACCAGTCCCTCTACTCTTCTCTCTAGTCAGTGGAGTCAGAGAGCAGTAGTTCAGACAGTTGGAGGGGGACCAGTCCCTCTACTCTTCTCTCTAGTCAGTGGAGTCAGAGAGCAGTAGTTCAGACAGTTGGAAGGGGACCAGTCCCTCTACTCTTCTCTCTAGTCAGTGGAGTCAGAGAGCAGTAGTTCAGCCAGTTGGAGGGGGACCAGTCCCTCTACTCTTCTCTCTAGTCAGTGGAGTCAGAGAGCAGTAGTTCAGACAGTTGGAGGGGGACCAGTCCCTCTACTCTTCTCTCTAGTCAGTGGAGTCAGAGAGCAGTAGTTCAGACAGTTGGAGGGGGACCAGTCCCTCTACTCTTTTCTCTAGTCAGTATAGTCAGAGAGCAGTAGTTCAGACAGTTGGAGGGGGACCAGTCCCTCTACTCTTTTCTCTAGTCAGTGGAGTCAGAGAGCAGTAGTTCAGACAGTTGGAGGGGGACCAGTCCCTCTACTCTTTTCTCTAGTCAGTGTAGTCAGAGAGCAGTAGTTCAGACAGTTGGAGGGGGACCAGTCCCTCTACTCTTTTCTCTAGTCAGTGGAGTCAGAGAGCAGTAGTTCAGACAGTTGGAGGGGGACCAGTCCCTCTACTCTTCTCTCTAGTCAGTGTAGTCAGAGAGCAGTAGTTCAGACAGTTGGAGGGGGACCAGTCCCTCTACTCTTCTCTCTAGTCAGTGTAGTCAGAGAGCAGTAGTTCAGACAGTTGGAGGGGGACCAGTCCCTCTACTCTTCTCTCTAGTCAGTGTAGTCAGAGAGCAGTAGTTCAGACAGTTGGAGGGGGACCAGTCCCTCTACTCTTTTCTCTAGTCAGTGTAGTCAGAGAGCAGTAGTTCAGACAGTTGGAGGGGGACCAGTCCCTCTACTCTTCTCTCTAGTCAGTGGAGTCAGAGAGCAGTAGTTCAGACAGTTGGAGGGGGACCAGTCCCTCTACTCTTTTCTCTAGTCAGTGTAGTCAGAGAGCAGTAGTTCAGACAGTTGGAGGGGGACCAGTCCCTCTACTCTTCTCTCTAGTCAGTGGAGTCAGAGAGCAGTAGTTCAGACAGTTGGAGGGGGACCAGTCCCTCTACTCTTCTCTCTAGTCAGTGGAGTCAGAGAGCAGTAGTTCAGACAGTTGGAGGGGGACCAGTCCCTCTACTCTTCTCTAGTCAGTGTAGTCAGAGAGCAGTAGTTCAGACAGTTGGAGGGGGACCAGTCCCTCTACTCTTCTCTCTAGTCAGTGGAGTCAGAGAGCAGTAGTTCAGACAGTTGGAGGGGGACCAGTCCCTCTACTCTTCTCTAGTCAGTGTAGTCAGAGAGCAGTAGTTCAGACAGTTGGAGGGGGACCAGTCCCTCTACTCTTCTCTCTAGTCAGTGTAGTCAGAGAGCAGTAGTTCAGACAGTTGGAGGGGGACCAGTCCCTCTACCCTTTTCTCTAGTCAGTGTAGTCAGAGAGCAGTAGTTCAGACAGTTGGAGGGGGACCAGTCCCTCTACTCTTCTCTCTAGTCAGTGGAGTCAGAGAGCAGTAGTTCAGACAGTTGGAGGGGGACCAGTCCCTCTACTCTTCTTTCTAGTCAGTGTAGTCAGAGAGCCGTAGTTCAGACAGTTGGAGGGGGACCAGTCCCTTTACTCTTTTCTCTAGTCAGTATAGTCAGAGAGCCGTAGTTCAGACAGTTGGAGGGGGACCAGTCCCTTTACTCTTTTCTCTAGTCAGTATAGTCAGAGAGCAGTAGTTCAGACAGTTGGAGGGGGACCAGTCCCTCTACTCTTCTCTCTAGTCAGTGGAGTCAGAGAGCAGTAGTTCAGACAGTTGGAGGGGGACCAGTCCCTCTACTCTTTTCTCTAGTCAGTGTAGTCAGAGAGCAGTAGTTCAGCCAGTTGGAGGGGGACCAGTCCCTCTACTCTTTTCTCTAGTCAGTGTAGTCAGAGAGCAGTAGTTCAGACAGTTGGAGGGGGACCAGTCCCTCTACTCTTTTCTCTAGTCAGTGGAGTCAGAGAGCAGTAGTTCAGACAGTTGGAGGGGGACCAGTCCCTCTTTTCTCTAGTCAGTGTAGTCAGAGAGCTGCACTTCAGACAATTGGAGGGAGACCAGTCCCTCTAATCTTCTCTCTAGTCAGTGTTGTCAGAGAGCAGTAGTTCAGCCAGTTGGAGGGGGACCAGTCCCTCTACTCTTCTCTCTAGTCAGTGGAGTCAGAGACCAGTAGTTCAGACAGTTGGAGGGGGACCAGTCCCTCTACTCTTCTCTCTAGTCAGTGTAGTCAGAGAGCAGTAGTTCAGACAGTTGGAGGGGGACCAGTCCCTCTACTCTTCTCTCTAGTCACTGGAGTCAGAGAGCTGTACTTCAGACAGTTGGAGGGGGACCAGTCCCTCTACTCTTCTCTCTAGTCAGTGTAGTCAGAGAGCAGTAGTTCAGACAGTTGGAGGGGGACCAGTCCCTCTACTCTTCTCTCTAGTCAGTGTAGTCAGAGAGCAGTAGTTCAGACAGTTGGAGGGGGACCAGTCCCTCTTTTCTCTAGTCAGTGTAGTCAGAGAGCAGTACTTCAGACAGTTGGGGGGGACCAGTCCCTCTACTCTTCTCTCTAGTCAGTGGAGTCAGAGAGCAGTAGTTCAGACAGTTTGAGGGGGACCAGTCCCTCTACTCTTCTCTCTAGTCAGTGGAGTCAGAGAGCAGTAGTTCAGACAGTTGGAGGGGGACCAGTCCCTCTACTCTTCTCTCTAGTCAGTGTAGTCAGAGAGCAGTAGTTCAGACAGTTGGAGGGGGACCAGTCCCTCTACTTTTCTCTCTAGTCAGTGTAGTCAGAGAGCAGTAGTTCAGACAGTTGGAGGGGGACCAGTCCCTCTACTCTTCTCTCTAGTCAGTGTAGTCAGAGAGCGGTAGTTCAGACAGTTGGAGGGGGACCAGTCCCTCTACTTTTCTCTCTAGTCAGTGTAGTCAGAGAGCAGTAGTTCAGCCAGTTGGAGGGGGACCAGTCCCTCTACTCTTCTCTCTAGTCATTGTAGTCAGAGAGCAGTAGTTCAGCCAGTTGGAGGGGGACCAGTCCCTCTACTCTTCTCTCTAGTCAGTGTAGTCAGAGAGCGGTAGTTCAGACAGTTGGAGGGGGACCAGTAGCTCTACTCTTTTCTCTAGTCAGTATAGTCAGAGAGCAGTTGTTCAGACAGTTGGAGGGGGACCAGTCCCTCTACTCTTCTCTCTAGTCAGTGTAGTCAGAGAGCAGTAGTTCAGACAGTTGGAGGGGGACCAGTCCCTCTACTCTTCTCTCTAGTCAGTGTAGTCAGAGAGCAGTAGTTCAGACAGTTGGAGGGGGACCAGTCCCTCTACTCTTTTCTCTAGTCAGTGGAGTCAGAGAGCAGTAGTTCAGACAGTTGGAGGGGGACCAGTCCCTCTACTCTTCTCTCTAGTCAGTGTAGTCAGAGAGCAGTAGTTCAGACAGTTGGAGGGGGACCAGTCCCTCTACTCTTCTCTCTAGTCAGTGTAGTCAGAGAGCAGTAGTTCAGACAGTTGGAGGGGGACCAGTCCCTCTACTCTTCTCTCTAGTCAGTGTAGTCAGAGAGCAGTAGTTCAGACAGTTGGAGGGGGACCAGTCCCTCTACTTTTCTCTCTAGTCAGTGTAGTCAGAGAGCAGTAGTTCAGCCAGTTGGAGGGGGACCAGTCCCTCTACTCTTCTCTCTAGTCATTGTAGTCAGAGAGCAGTAGTTCAGCCAGTTGGAGGGGGACCAGTCCCTCTACTCTTCTCTCTAGTCAGTGTAGTCAGAGAGCGGTAGTTCAGACAGTTGGAGGGGGACCAGTAGCTCTACTCTTTTCTCTAGTCAGTATAGTCAGAGAGCAGTTGTTCAGACAGTTGGAGGGGGACCAGTCCCTCTACTCTTCTCTCTAGTCAGTGTAGTCAGAGAGCAGTAGTTCAGACAGTTGGAGGGGGACCAGTCCCTCTACTCTTCTCTCTAGTCAGTGTAGTCAGAGAGCAGTAGTTCAGACAGTTGGAGGGGGACCAGTCCCTCTACTCTTTTCTCTAGTCAGTGGAGTCAGAGAGCAGTAGTTCAGACAGTTGGAGGGGGACCAGTCCCTCTACTCTTCTCTCTAGTCAGTGTAGTCAGAGAGCAGTAGTTCAGACAGTTGGAGGGGGACCAGTCCCTCTACTCTTCTCTCTAGTCAGTGTAGTCAGAGAGCAGTAGTTCAGACAGTTGGAGGGGGACCAGTCCCTCTACTCTTCTCTCTAGTCAGTGTAGTCAGAGAGCAGTAGTTCAGACAGTTGGAGGGGGACCAGTCCCTCTACTCTTCTCTCTAGTCACTGGAGTCAGAGAGCTGTACTTCAGAAAGTTGGAGGGGGACCAGTCCCTCTACTCTTTTCTCTAGTCAGTGTAGTCAGAGAGCAGTAGTTCAGACAGTTGGAGGGGGACCAGTACCTCTACTCTTCTCTCTAGTCAGTGGAGTCAGAGAGCAGTAGTTCAGACAGTTGGAGGGGGACCAGTCCCTCTACTCTTCTCTCTAGTCAGTGTAGTCAGAGAGCAGTAGTTCAGCCAGTTGGAGGGGGACCAGTCCCTCTACTCTTCTCTCTAGTCAGTGTAGTCAGAGAGCAGTAGTTCAGACAGTTGGAGGGGGACCAGTCCCTCTACTCTTCTCTCTAGTCAGTGTAGTCAGAGAGCAGTAGTTCAGACAGTTGGAGGGGGACCAGTCCCTCTACTCTTTTCTCTAGTCAGTGTAGTCAGAGAGCAGTAGTTCAGACAGTTGGAGGGGGACCAGTCCCTCTACTCTTCTCTCTAGTCAGTGGAGTCAGAGAGCAGTAGTTCAGACAGTTGGAGGGGGACCAGTCCCTCTACTCTTTTCTCTAGTCAGTGTAGTCAGAGAGCAGTAGTTCAGACAGTTGGAGGGGGACCAGTCCCTCTACTCTTCTCTCTAGTCAGTGGAGTCAGAGAGCAGTAGTTCAGACAGTTGGAGGGGGACCAGTCCCTCTACTCTTTTCTCTAGTCAGTATAGTCAGAGAGCAGTAGTTCAGACAGTTTGAGGGGGACCAGTCCCTCTACTCTTCTCTCTAGTCAGTGTAGTCAGAGAGCAGTAGTTCAGACAGTTGGAGGGGGACCAGTCCCTCTACTCTTCTCTCTAGTCAGTGTAGTCAGAGAGCAGTAGTTCAGACAGTTGGAGGGGGACCAGTCCCTCTACTCTTTTCTCTAGTCAGTGTAGTCAGAGAGCAGTAGTTCAGACAGTTGGAGGGGGACCAGTCCCTCTACTCTTCTCTCTAGTCAGTGGAGTCAGAGAGCAGTAGTTCAGACAGTTGGAGGGGGACCAGTCCCTCTACTCTTTTCTCTAGTCAGTATAGTCAGAGAGCAGTAGTTCAGACAGTTTGAGGGGGACCAGTCCCTCTACTCTTCTCTCTAGTCAGTGTAGTCAGAGAGCAGTAGTTCAGACAGTTGGAGGGGGACCAGTCCCTCTACTCTTCTCTCTAGTCAGTGTAGTCAGAGAGCAGTAGTTCAGACAGTTGGAGGGGGACCAGTCCCTCTACTCTTCTCTCTAGTCAGTGGAGTCAGAGAGCAGTAGTTCAGACAGTTGGAGGGGGACCAGTCCCTCTTTTCTCTAGTCAGTGTAGTCAGAGAGCAGTACTTCAGACAGTTGGAGGGGGACCAGTCCCTCTACTCTTCTCTCTAGTCAGTGGAGTCAGAGAGCAGTAGTTCAGACAGTTGGAGGGGGACCAGTCCCTCTTTTCTCTAGTCAGTGTAGTCAGAGAGCAGTACTTCAGACAGTTGGAGGGGGACGAGTCCCTCTACTCTTCTCTCTAGTCAGTGTAGTCAGAGAGCAGTACTTCAGACAGTTGGAGGGGGACCAGTCCCTCTTTTCTCTAGTCAGTGTAGTCAGAGAGCAGTACTTCAGACAGTTGGAGGGGGACCAGTCCCTCTTTTCTCTAGTCAGTGTAGTCAGAGAGCAGTACTTCAGACAGTTGGGGGGGACCAGTCCCTCTACTCTTCTCTCTAGTCAGTGGAGTCAGAGAGCAGTAGTTCAGACAGTTTGAGGGGGACCAGTCCCTCTACTCTTCTCTCTAGTCAGTGGAGTCAGAGAGCAGTAGTTCAGACAGTTTGAGGGGGACCAGTCCCTCTACTCTTCTCTCTAGTCAGTGGAGTCAGAGAGCAGTAGTTCAGACAGTTGGAGGGGGACCAGTCCCTCTACTCTTCTCTCTAGTCAGTGTAGTCAGAGAGCAGTAGTTCAGACAGTTGGAGGGGGACCAGTCCCTCTACTTTTCTCTCTAGTCAGTGTAGTCAGAGAGCAGTAGTTCAGACAGTTGGAGGGGGACCAGTCCCTCTACTCTTCTCTCTAGTCAGTGTAGTCAGAGAGCGGTAGTTCAGACAGTTGGAGGGGGACCAGTCCCTCTACTTTTCTCTCTAGTCAGTGTAGTCAGAGAGCAGTAGTTCAGCCAGTTGGAGGGGGACCAGTCCCTCTACTCTTCTCTCTAGTCATTGTAGTCAGAGAGCAGTAGTTCAGCCAGTTGGAGGGGGACCAGTCCCTCTACTCTTCTCTCTAGTCAGTGTAGTCAGAGAGCGGTAGTTCAGACAGTTGGAGGGGGACCAGTAGCTCTACTCTTTTCTCTAGTCAGTATAGTCAGAGAGCAGTTGTTCAGACAGTTGGAGGGGGACCAGTCCCTCTACTCTTCTCTCTAGTCAGTGTAGTCAGAGAGCAGTAGTTCAGACAGTTGGAGGGGGACCAGTCCCTCTACTCTTCTCTCTAGTCAGTGTAGTCAGAGAGCAGTAGTTCAGACAGTTGGAGGGGGACCAGTCCCTCTACTCTTTTCTCTAGTCAGTGGAGTCAGAGAGCAGTAGTTCAGACAGTTGGAGGGGGACCAGTCCCTCTACTCTTCTCTCTAGTCAGTGTAGTCAGAGAGCAGTAGTTCAGACAGTTGGAGGGGGACCAGTCCCTCTACTCTTCTCTCTAGTCAGTGTAGTCAGAGAGCAGTAGTTCAGACAGTTGGAGGGGGACCAGTCCCTCTACTCTTCTCTCTAGTCAGTGTAGTCAGAGAGCAGTAGTTCAGACAGTTGGAGGGGGACCAGTCCCTCTACTCTTCTCTCTAGTCACTGGAGTCAGTGAGCTGTACTTCAGAAAGTTGGAGGGGGACCAGTCCCTCTACTCTTTTCTCTAGTCAGTGTAGTCAGAGAGCAGTAGTTCAGACAGTTGGAGGGGGACCAGTACCTCTACTCTTCTCTCTAGTCAGTGGAGTCAGAGAGCAGTAGTTCAGACAGTTGGAGGGGGACCAGTCCCTCTACTCTTCTCTCTAGTCAGTGTAGTCAGAGAGCAGTAGTTCAGCCAGTTGGAGGGGGACCAGTCCCTCTACTCTTCTCTCTAGTCAGTGGAGTCAGAGAGCAGTAGTTCAGACAGTTGGAGGGGGACCAGTCCCTCTACTCTTTTCTCTAGTCAGTGTAGTCAGAGAGCAGTAGTTCAGACAGTTGGAGGGGGACCAGTCCCTCTACTCTTCTCTCTAGTCAGTGGAGTCAGAGAGCAGTAGTTCAGACAGTTGGAGGGGGACCAGTCCCTCTACTCTTTTCTCTAGTCAGTATAGTCAGAGAGCAGTAGTTCAGACAGTTTGAGGGGGACCAGTCCCTCTACTCTTCTCTCTAGTCAGTGTAGTCAGAGAGCAGTAGTTCAGACAGTTGGAGGGGGACCAGTCCCTCTACTCTTTTCTCTAGTCAGTATAGTCAGAGAGCAGTAGTTCAGACAGTTTGAGGGGGACCAGTCCCTCTACTCTTCTCTCTAGTCAGTGTAGTCAGAGAGCAGTTGTTCAGACAGTTGGAGGGGGACCAGTCCCTCTACTCTTTTCTCTAGTCAGTGGAGTCAGAGAGCAGTAGTTCAGACAGTTGGAGGGGGACTAGTCCCTCTACTCTTCTCTCTAGTCAGTGTAGTCAGAGAGCAGTAGTTCAGACAGTTGGAGGGGGACCAGTCCCTCTACTCTTCTCTCTAGTCAGTGTAGTCAGAGAGCAGTTGTTCAGACAGTTGGAGGGGGACCAGTCCCTCTACTCTTCTCTCTAGTCAGTGTAGTCAGAGAGCAGTAGTTCAGACAGTTGGAGGGGGACCAGTCCCTCTACTCTTTTCTCTAGTTAGAGGAGTCAGAGAGCAGTAGTTCAGACAGTTGGAGGGGGACCAGTCCCTCTACTCTTCTCTCTAGTCAGTGTAGTCAGAGAGCAGTAGTTCAGACAGTTGGAGGGGGACCAGTCCCTCTACTCTTCTCTCTAGTCAGAGGAGTCAGAGAGCAGTAGTTCAGACAGTTGGAGGGGGACCAGTCCCTCTACTCTTCTCTCTAGTCAGTGTAGTCAGAGAGCAGTAGTTCAGCCAGTTGGAGGGGGACCAGTCCCTCTACTCTTCTCTCTAGTCATTGTAGTCAGAGAGCAGTAGTTCAGACAGTTGGAGGGGGACCAGTCCCTCTACTCTTCTCTCTAGTCAGTGTAGTCAGAGAGCAGTAGTTCAGACAGTTGGAGGGGGACCAGTCCCTCTACTCTTCTCTCTAGTCAGTGTAGTCAGAGAGCAGTAGTTCAGATAGTTGGAGGGGGACCAGTCCCTCTTTTCTCTAGTCAGTGTAGTCAGAGAGCTGTACTTCAGACAGTTGGAGGGGGACCAGTCCCTCTACTCTTTTCTCTAGTCAGTGTAGTCAGAGAGCAGTAGTTCAGACAGTTGGAGGGGGACCAGTCCCTCTACTCTTCTCTCTAGTCAGTGGAGACAGAGAGCAGTAGTTCAGCCAGTTGGAGGGGGACCAGTCCCTCTACTCTTCTCTCTAGTCAGTGGAGTCAGAGAGCAGTAGTTCAGACAGTTGGAGGGGGACCAGTCCCTCTACTCTTCTCTCTAGTCAGTGGAGACAGAGAGCAGTAGTTCAGCCAGTTGGAGGGGGACCAGTCCCTCTACGCTTCTCTCTAGTCAGTGTAGTCAGAGAGCAGTAGTTCAGACAGTTGGAGGGGGACCAGTCCCTCTACTCTTTTCTCTAGTCAGTATAGTCAGAGAGCAGTAGTTCAGACAGTTGGAGGGGGACCAGTCCCTCTACTCTTTTCTCTAGTCAGTGGAGTCAGAGAGCAGTAGTTCAGACAGTTGGAGGGGGACCAGTCCCTCTACTCTTTTCTCTAGTCAGTGTAGTCAGAGAGCAGTAGTTCAGACAGTTGGAGGGGGACTAGTCCCTCTACTCTTTTCTCTAGTCAGTGGAGTCAGAGAGCAGTAGTTCAGACAGTTGGAGGGGGACCAGTCCCTCTACTCTTCTCTCTAGTCAGTGTAGTCAGAGAGCAGTAGTTCAGACAGTTGGAGGGGGACCAGTCCCTCTACTCTTCTCTCTAGTCAGTGTAGTCAGAGAGCAGTAGTTCAGACAGTTGGAGGGGGACCAGTCCCTCTACTCTTCTCTCTAGTCAGTGTAGTCAGAGAGCAGTAGTTCAGACAGTTGGAGGGGGACCAGTCCCTCTACTCTTCTCTCTAGTCAGTGGAGTCAGAGAGCAGTAGTTCAGACAGTTGGAGGGGGACCAGTCCCTCTACTCTTTTCTCTAGTCAGTATAGTCAGAGAGCAGTAGTTCAGACAGTTGGAGGGGGACCAGTCCCTCTACTCTTTTCTCTAGTCAGTGGAGTCAGAGAGCAGTAGTTCAGACAGTTGGAGGGGGACCAGTCCCTCTACTCTTTTCTCTAGTCAGTGTAGTCAGAGAGCAGTAGTTCAGACAGTTGGAGGGGGACCAGTCCCTCTACTCTTTTCTCTAGTCAGTGTAGTCAGAGAGCAGTAGTTCAGACAGTTGGAGGGGGACCAGTCCCTCTACTCTTCTCTCTAGTCAGTGGAGTCAGAGAGCAGTAGTTCAGACAGTTGGAGGGGGACCAGTCCCTCTACTCTTCTCTCTAGTCAGTGGAGTCAGAGAGCAGTAGTTCAGACAGTTGGAGGGGGACCAGTCCCTCTACTCTTCTCTAGTCAGTGTAGTCAGAGAGCAGTAGTTCAGACAGTTGGAGGGGGACCAGTCCCTCTACTCTTCTCTCTAGTCAGTGGAGTCAGAGAGCAGTAGTTCAGACAGTTGGAGGGGGACCAGTCCCTCTACTCTTCTCTAGTCAGTGTAGTCAGAGAGCAGTAGTTCAGACAGTTGGAGGGGGACCAGTCCCTCTACTCTTCTCTCTAGTCAGTGTAGTCAGAGAGCAGTAGTTCAGACAGTTGGAGGGGGACCAGTCCCTCTACTCTTTTCTCTAGTCAGTGTAGTCAGAGAGCAGTAGTTCAGACAGTTGGAGGGGGACCAGTCCCTCTACTCTTCTCTCTAGTCAGTGGAGTCAGAGAGCAGTAGTTCAGACAGTTGGAGGGGGACCAGTCCCTCTACTCTTCTTTCTAGTCAGTGTAGTCAGAGAGCCGTAGTTCAGACAGTTGGAGGGGGACCAGTCCCTTTACTCTTTTCTCTAGTCAGTATAGTCAGAGAGCAGTAGTTCAGACAGTTGGAGGGGGACCAGTCCCTCTACTCTTCTCTCTAGTCAGTGGAGTCAGAGAGCAGTAGTTCAGACAGTTGGAGGGGGACCAGTCCCTCTACTCTTTTCTCTAGTCAGTGTAGTCAGAGAGCAGTAGTTCAGCCAGTTGGAGGGGGACCAGTCCCTCTACTCTTTTCTCTAGTCAGTGTAGTCAGAGAGCAGTAGTTCAGACAGTTGGAGGGGGACCAGTCCCTCTACTCTTTTCTCTAGTCAGTGGAGTCAGAGAGCAGTAGTTCAGACAGTTGGAGGGGGACCAGTCCCTCTACTCTTCTCTCTAGTCAGTGTAGTCAGAGAGCAGTAGTTCAGCCAGTTGGAAGGGGACCAGTCCCTTTACTCTTTTCTCTAGTCAGTATAGTCAGAGAGCAGTAGTTCAGACAGTTGGAGGGGGACCAGTCCCTCTACTCTTCTCTCTAGTCAGTGGAGTCAGAGAGCAGTAGTTCAGACAGTTGGAGGGGGACCAGTCCCTCTTTTCTCTAGTCAGTGTAGTCAGAGAGCTGCACTTCAGACAATTGGAGGGAGACCAGTCCCTCTAATCTTCTCTCTAGTCAGTGTTGTCAGGGAGCAGTAGTTCAGCCAGTTGGAGGGGGACCAGTCCCTCTACTCTTCTCTCTAGTCAGTGGAGTCAGAGACCAGTAGTTCAGCCAGTTGGAGGGGGACCAGTCCCTCTACTCTTCTCTCTAGTCAGTGTAGCCAGAGAGCAGTAGTTCAGACAGTTGGAGGGGGACCAGTCCCTCTACTCTTCTCTCTAGTCACTGGAGTCAGAGAGCTGTACTTCAGACAGTTGGAGGGGGACCAGTCCCTCTACTCTTCTCTCTAGTCAGTGTAGTCAGAGAGCAGTAGTTCAGACAGTTGGAGGGGGACCAGTCCCTCTACTCTTCTCTCTAGTCAGTGTAGTCAGAGAGCAGTAGTTCAGACAGTTGGAGGGGGACCAGTCCCTCTACTCTTCTCTCTAGTCAGTGGAGTCAGAGAGCAGTAGTTCAGACAGTTGGAGGGGGACCAGTCCCTCTTTTCTCTAGTCAGTGTAGTCAGAGAGCAGTACTTCAGACAGTTGGAGGGGGACCAGTCCCTCTACTCTTCTCTCTAGTCAGTGGAGTCAGAGAGCAGTAGTTCAGACAGTTGGAGGGGGACCAGTCCCTCTTTTCTCTAGTCAGTGTAGTCAGAGAGCAGTACTTCAGACAGTTGGAGGGGGACGAGTCCCTCTACTCTTCTCTCTAGTCAGTGTAGTCAGAGAGCAGTACTTCAGACAGTTGGAGGGGGACCAGTCCCTCTTTTCTCTAGTCAGTGTAGTCAGAGAGCAGTACTTCAGACAGTTGGAGGGGGACCAGTCCCTCTTTTCTCTAGTCAGTGTAGTCAGAGAGCAGTACTTCAGACAGTTGGGGGGGACCAGTCCCTCTACTCTTCTCTCTAGTCAGTGGAGTCAGAGAGCAGTAGTTCAGACAGTTTGAGGGGGACCAGTCCCTCTACTCTTCTCTCTAGTCAGTGGAGTCAGAGAGCAGTAGTTCAGACAGTTGGAGGGGGACCAGTCCCTCTACTCTTCTCTCTAGTCAGTGTAGTCAGAGAGCAGTAGTTCAGACAGTTGGAGGGGGACCAGTCCCTCTACTCTTCTCTCTAGTCACTGGAGTCAGAGAGCTGTACTTCAGACAGTTGGAGGGGGACCAGTCCCTCTACTCTTCTCTCTAGTCAGTGTAGTCAGAGAGCAGTAGTTCAGACAGTTGGAGGGGGACCAGTCCCTCTACTCTTCTCTCTAGTCAGTGTAGTCAGAGAGCAGTAGTTCAGACAGTTGGAGGGGGACCAGTCCCTCTTTTCTCTAGTCAGTGTAGTCAGAGAGCAGTAGTTCAGACAGTTGGAGGGGGACCAGTCCCTCTACTCTTTTCTCTAGTCAGTGTAGTCAGAGAGCAGTAGTTCAGACAGTTGGAGGGGGACCAGTCCCTCTACTCTTTTCTCTAGTCAGTGGAGTCAGAGAGCAGTAGTTCAGACAGTTGGGAGGGGGACCAGTCCCTCTACTCTTCTCTCTAGTCAGTGTAGTCAGAGAGCAGTAGTTCAGCCAGTTGGAAGGGGACCAGTCCCTTTACTCTTTTCTCTAGTCAGTATAGTCAGAGAGCAGTAGTTCAGACAGTTGGAGGGGGACCAGTCCCTCTACTCTTCTCTCTAGTCAGTGGAGTCAGAGAGCAGTAGTTCAGACAGTTGGAGGGGGACCAGTCCCTCTTTTCTCTAGTCAGTGTAGTCAGAGAGCTGCACTTCAGACAATTGGAGGGAGACCAGTCCCTCTAATCTTCTCTCTAGTCAGTGTTGTCAGGGAGCAGTAGTTCAGCCAGTTGGAGGGGGACCAGTCCCTCTACTCTTCTCTCTAGTCAGTGGAGTCAGAGACCAGTAGTTCAGCCAGTTGGAGGGGGACCAGTCCCTCTACTCTTCTCTCTAGTCAGTGTAGCCAGAGAGCAGTAGTTCAGACAGTTGGAGGGGGACCAGTCCCTCTACTCTTCTCTCTAGTCACTGGAGTCAGAGAGCTGTACTTCAGACAGTTGGAGGGGGACCAGTCCCTCTACTCTTCTCTCTAGTCAGTGTAGTCAGAGAGCAGTAGTTCAGACAGTTGGAGGGGGACCAGTCCCTCTACTCTTCTCTCTAGTCAGTGTAGTCAGAGAGCAGTAGTTCAGACAGTTGGAGGGGGACCAGTCCCTCTACTCTTCTCTCTAGTCAGTGGAGTCAGAGAGCAGTAGTTCAGACAGTTGGAGGGGGACCAGTCCCTCTTTTCTCTAGTCAGTGTAGTCAGAGAGCAGTACTTCAGACAGTTGGAGGGGGACCAGTCCCTCTACTCTTCTCTCTAGTCAGTGGAGTCAGAGAGCAGTAGTTCAGACAGTTGGAGGGGGACCAGTCCCTCTTTTCTCTAGTCAGTGTAGTCAGAGAGCAGTACTTCAGACAGTTGGAGGGGGACGAGTCCCTCTACTCTTCTCTCTAGTCAGTGTAGTCAGAGAGCAGTACTTCAGACAGTTGGAGGGGGACCAGTCCCTCTTTTCTCTAGTCAGTGTAGTCAGAGAGCAGTACTTCAGACAGTTGGAGGGGGACCAGTCCCTCTTTTCTCTAGTCAGTGTAGTCAGAGAGCAGTACTTCAGACAGTTGGGGGGGACCAGTCCCTCTACTCTTCTCTCTAGTCAGTGGAGTCAGAGAGCAGTAGTTCAGACAGTTTGAGGGGGACCAGTCCCTCTACTCTTCTCTCTAGTCAGTGGAGTCAGAGAGCAGTAGTTCAGACAGTTGGAGGGGGACCAGTCCCTCTACTCTTCTCTCTAGTCAGTGTAGTCAGAGAGCAGTAGTTCAGACAGTTGGAGGGGGACCAGTCCCTCTACTCTTCTCTCTAGTCAGTGTAGTCAGAGAGCGGTAGTTCAGACAGTTGGAGGGGGACCAGTCCCTCTACTTTTCTCTCTAGTCAGTGTAGTCAGAGAGCAGTAGTTCAGCCAGTTGGAGGGGGACCAGTCCCTCTACTCTTCTCTCTAGTCAGTGTAGTCAGAGAGCAGTAGTTCAGCCAGTTGGAGGGGGACCAGTCCCTCTACTCTTCTCTCTAGTCAGTGTAGTCAGAGAGCGGTAGTTCAGACAGTTGGAGGGGGACCAGTAGCTCTACTCTTTTCTCTAGTCAGTATAGTCAGAGAGCAGTTGTTCAGACAGTTGGAGGGGGACCAGTCCCTCTACTCTTCTCTCTAGTCAGTGTAGTCAGAGAGCAGTAGTTCAGACAGTTGGAGGGGGACCAGTCCCTCTACTCTTCTCTCTAGTCAGTGTAGTCAGAGAGCAGTAGTTCAGACAGTTGGAGGGGGACCAGTCCCTCTACTCTTTTCTCTAGTCAGTGGAGTCAGAGAGCAGTAGTTCAGACAGTTGGAGGGGGACCAGTCCCTCTACTCTTCTCTCTAGTCAGTGTAGTCAGAGAGCAGTAGTTCAGACAGTTGGAGGGGGACCAGTCCCTCTACTCTTCTCTCTAGTCAGTGTAGTCAGAGAGCAGTAGTTCAGACAGTTGGAGGGGGACCAGTCCCTCTACTCTTCTCTCTAGTCAGTGTAGTCAGAGAGCAGTAGTTCAGACAGTTGGAGGGGGACCAGTCCCTCTACTCTTCTCTCTAGTCACTGGAGTCAGAGAGCTGTACTTCAGAAAGTTGGAGGGGGACCAGTCCCTCTACTCTTTTCTCTAGTCAGTGTAGTCAGAGAGCAGTAGTTCAGACAGTTGGAGGGGGACCAGTACCTCTACTCTTCTCTCTAGTCAGTGGAGTCAGAGAGCAGTAGTTCAGACAGTTGGAGGGGGACCAGTCCCTCTACTCTTCTCTCTAGTCAGTGTAGTCAGAGAGCAGTAGTTCAGCCAGTTGGAGGGGGACCAGTCCCTCTACTCTTTTCTCTAGTCAGTGTAGTCAGAGAGCAGTAGTTCAGACAGTTGGAGGGGGACCAGTCCCTCTACTCTTCTCTCTAGTCAGTGGAGTCAGAGAGCAGTAGTTCAGACAGTTGGAGGGGGACCAGTCCCTCTACTCTTTTCTCTAGTCAGTATAGTCAGAGAGCAGTAGTTCAGACAGTTTGAGGGGGACCAGTCCCTCTACTCTTCTCTCTAGTCAGTGTAGTCAGAGAGCAGTAGTTCAGAAAGTTGGAGGGGGACCAGTCCCTCTACTCTTTTCTCTAGTCAGTATAGTCAGAGAGCAGTAGTTCAGACAGTTTGAGGGGGACCAGTCCCTCTACTCTTCTCTCTAGTCAGTGTAGTCAGAGAGCAGTTGTTCAGACAGTTGGAGGGGGACCAGTCCCTCTACTCTTTTCTCTAGTCAGTGGAGTCAGAGAGCAGTAGTTCAGACAGTTGGAGGGGGACCAGTCCCTCTACTCTTCTCTCTAGTCAGTGTAGTCAGAGAGCAGTTGTTCAGACAGTTGGAGGGGGACCAGTCCCTCTACTCTTCTCTCTAGTCAGTGTAGTCAGAGAGCAGTAGTTCAGACAGTTGGAGGGGGACCAGTCCCTCTACTCTTTTCTCTAGTTAGAGGAGTCAGAGAGCAGTAGTTCAGACAGTTGGAGGGGGACCAGTCCCTCTACTCTTCTCTCTAGTCAGTGTAGTCAGAGAGCAGTAGTTCAGACAGTTGGAGGGGGACCAGTCCCTCTACTCTTCTCTCTAGTCAGAGGAGTCAGAGAGCAGTAGTTCAGACAGTTGGAGGGGGACCAGTCCCTCTACTCTTCTCTCTAGTCAGTGTAGTCAGAGAGCAGTAGTTCAGCCAGTTGGAGGGGGACCAGTCCCTCTACTCTTCTCTCTAGTCATTGTAGTCAGAGAGCAGTAGTTCAGACAGTTGGAGGGGGACCAGTCCCTCTACTCTTCTCTCTAGTCAGTGTAGTCAGAGAGCAGTAGTTCAGACAGTTGGAGGGGGACCAGTCCCTCTACTCTTCTCTCTAGTCAGTGTAGTCAGAGAGCAGTAGTTCAGATAGTTGGAGGGGGACCAGTCCCTCTTTTCTCTAGTCAGTGTAGTCAGAGAGCTGTACTTCAGACAGTTGGAGGGGGACCAGTCCCTCTACTCTTTTCTCTAGTCAGTGTAGTCAGAGAGCAGTAGTTCAGACAGTTGGAGGGGGACCAGTCCCTCTACTCTTCTCTCTAGTCAGTGGAGACAGAGAGCAGTAGTTCAGCCAGTTGGAGGGGGACCAGTCCCTCTACTCTTCTCTCTAGTCAGTGTAGTCAGAGAGCAGTAGTTCAGACAGTTGGAGGGGGACCAGTCCCTCTACTCTTCTCTCTAGTCAGTGGAGACAGAGAGCAGTAGTTCAGCCAGTTGGAGGGGGACCAGTCCCTCTACGCTTCTCTCTAGTCAGTGTAGTCAGAGAGCAGTAGTTCAGACAGTTGGAGGGGGACCAGTCCCTCTACTCTTCTCTCTAGTCAGTGTAGTCAGAGAGCAGTAGTTCAGCCAGTTGGAGGGGGACCAGTCCCTCTACTCTTCTCTCTAGTCAGTGTTGTCAGAGAGCAGTAGTTCAGACAGTTGGAGGGGGACCAGTCCCTCTTTTCTCTAGTCAGTGTAGTCAGAGAGCAGTACTTCAGACAGTTGGGGGGGACCAGTCCCTCTACTCTTCTCTCTAGTCAGTGGAGTCAGAGAGCAGTAGTTCAGACAGTTTGAGGGGGACCAGTCCCTCTACTCTTCTCTCTAGTCAGTGTAGTCAGAGAGCAGTAGTTCAGACAGTT
Source organism: Salvelinus alpinus (assembly GCF_045679555.1). Taxonomy (NCBI): domain Eukaryota; kingdom Metazoa; phylum Chordata; class Actinopteri; order Salmoniformes; family Salmonidae; genus Salvelinus; species Salvelinus alpinus. The sequence goes on from NC_092118.1 coordinate 26,495,835, forward strand.
GGAGGGGGACCAGTCCCTCTACTCTTCTCTCTAGTCAGTGGAGTCAGAGAGCAGTAGTTCAGACAGTTGGAGGGGGACCAGTCCCTCTACTCTTCTCTCTAGTCAGTGTAGTCAGAGAGCAGTACTTCAGACAGTTGGAGGGGGACCAGTCCCTCTTTTCTCTAGTCAGTGTAGTCAGAGAGCAGTACTTCAGACAGTTGGAGGGGGACCAGTCCCTCTTTTCTCTAGTCAGTGTAGTCAGAGAGCAGTACTTCAGACAGTTGGGGGGGACCAGTCCCTTTACTCTTCTCTCTAGTCAGTGGAGTCAGAGAGCAGTAGTTCAGACAGTTTGAGGGGGACCAGTCCCTCTACTCTTCTCTCTAGTCAGTGTAGTCAGAGAGCAGTAGTTCAGACAGTTGGAGGGGGACTAGTCCCTCTACTCTTCTCTCTAGTCAGTGTAGTCAGAGAGCAGTTGTTCAGACAGTTGGAGGGGGACCAGTCCCTCTACTCTTCTCTCTAGTCAGTGTAGTCAGAGAGCAGTAGTTCAGACAGTTGGAGGGGGACCAGTCCCTCTACTCTTCTCTCTAGTCAGAGGAGTCAGAGAGCAGTAGTTCAGACAGTTGGAGGGGGACCAGTCCCTCTACTCTTCTCTCTAGTCAGTGTAGTCAGAGAGCAGTAGTTCAGACAGTTGGAGGGGGACCAGTCCCTCTACTCTTCTCTCTAGTCAGAGGAGTCAGAGAGCAGTAGTTCAGACAGTTGGAGGGGGACCAGTCCCTCTACTCTTCTCTCTAGTCAGTGTAGTCAGAGAGCAGTAGTTCAGCCAGTTGGAGGGGGACCAGTCCCTCTACTCTTCTCTCTAGTCATTGTAGTCAGAGAGCAGTAGTTCAGACAGTTGGAGGGGGACCAGTCCCTCTACTCTTCTCTCTAGTCAGTGTAGTCAGAGAGCAGTAGTTCAGACAGTTGGAGGGGGACCAGTCCCTCTACTCATCTCTCTAGTCAGTGTAGTCAGAGAGCAGTAGTTCAGATAGTTGGAGGGGGACCAGTCCCTCTTTTCTCTAGTCAGTGTAGTCAGAGAGCTGTACTTCAAACAGTTGGAGGGGGACCAGTCCCTCTACTCTTTTCTCTAGTCAGTGTAGTCAGAGAGCAGTAGTTCAGACAGTTGGAGGGGGACCAGTCCCTCTACTCTTCTCTCTAGTCAGTGGAGACAGAGAGCAGTAGTTCAGCCAGTTGGAGGGGGACCAGTCCCTCTACGCTTCTCTCTAGTCAGTGTAGTCAGAGAGCAGTAGTTCAGACAGTTGGAGGGGGACCAGTCCCTCTACTCTTCTCTCTAGTCAGTGTAGTCAGAGAGCAGTAGTTCAGCCAGTTGGAGGGGGACCAGTCCCTCTACTCTTCTCTCTAGTCAGTGTTGTCAGAGAGCAGTAGTTCAGACAGTTGGAGGGGGACCAGTCCCTCTTTTCTCTAGTCAGTGTAGTCAGAGAGCAGTAGTTCAGACAGTTGGGGGGGACCAGTCCCTCTACTCTTCTCTCTAGTCAGTGGAGTCAGAGAGCAGTAGTTCAGACAGTTTGAGGGGGACCAGTCCCTCTACTCTTCTCTCTAGTCAGTGTAGTCAGAGAGCAGTAGTTCAGACAGTTGGAGGGGGACCAGTCCCTCTACTCTTCTCTCTAGTCAGTGGAGTCAGAGAGCAGTAGTTCAGACAGTTGGAGGGGGACCAGTCCCTCTACTCTTCTCTCTAGTCAGTGTAGTCAGAGAGCAGTACTTCAGACAGTTGGAGGGGGACCAGTCCCTCTTTTCTCTAGTCAGTGTAGTCAGAGAGCAGTACTTCAGACAGTTGGAGGGGGACCAGTCCCTCTTTTCTCTAGTCAGTGTAGTCAGAGAGCAGTACTTCAGACAGTTGGGGGGGACCAGTCCCTTTACTCTTCTCTCTAGTCAGTGTAGTCAGAGAGCAGTAGTTCAGACAGTTTGAGGGGGACCAGTCCCTCTACTCTTCTCTCTAGTCAGTGTAGTCAGAGAGCAGTAGTTCAGCCAGTTGGAGGGGGACCAGTCCCTCTACTTTTCTCTCTAGTCAGTGTAGTCAGAGAGCAGTAGTTCAGCCAGTTGGAGGGGGACCAGTCCCTCTACTCTTCTCTCTAGTCAGTGTTGTCAGAGAGCGGTAGTTCAGACAGTTGGAGGGGGACCAGTCCCTCTACTCTTCTCTCTAGTCAGTGTAGTCAGAGAGCAGTTGTTCAGACAGTTGGAGGGGGACCAGTCCCTCTACTCTTTTCTCTAGTCAGTGGAGTCAGAGAGCAGTAGTTCAGACAGTTGGAGGGGGACCAGTCCCTCTACTCTTCTCTCTAGTCAGTGTAGTCAGAGAGCAGTAGTTCAGACAGTTGGAGGGGGACCAGTCCCTCTACTCTTCTCTCTAGTCAGTGTAGTCAGAGAGCAGTAGTTCAGACTGTTGGAGGGGGACCAGTCCCTCTACTCTTCTCTCTAGTCAGTGTAGTCAGAGAGCAGTAGTTCAGACAGTTGGAGGGGGACCAGTCCCTCTACTCTTCTCTCTAGTCACTGGAGTCAGAGAGCTGTACTTCAGAAAGTTGGAGGGGGACCAGTCCCTCTACTCTTTTCTCTAGTCAGTGTAGTCAGAGAGCAGTAGTTCAGACAGTTGGAGGGGGACCAGTCCCTCTACTCTTTTCTCTAGTCAGTGTAGTCAGAGAGCAGTAGTTCAGCCAGTTGGAGGGGGACCAGTCCCTCTACTCTTCTCTCTAGTCAGTGTAGTCAGAGAGCAGTAGTTCAGACAGTTGGAGGGGGACCAGTCCCTCTACTCTTCTCTCTAGTCAGTGTAGTCAGAGAGCAGTACTTCAGACAGTTGGGGGGGACCAGTCCCTCTACTCTTCTCTCTAGTCAGTGGAGTCAGAGAGCAGTAGTTCAGACAGTTTGAGGGGGACCAGTCCCTCTACTCTTCTCTCTAGTCAGTGGAGTCAGAGAGCAGTAGTTCAGACAGTTGGAGGGGGACCAGTCCCTCTACTCTTCTCTCTAGTCAGTGTAGTCAGAGAGCAGTACTTCAGACAGTTGGAGGGGGACCAGTCCCTCTACTCTTCTCTCTAGTCAGTGGAGTCAGAGAGCAGTAGTTCAGCCAGTTGGAGGGGGACCAGTCCCTCTACTCTTTTCTCTAGTCAGTGTAGTCAGAGAGCAGTACTTCAGACAGTTGGAGGGGGACCAGTCCCTCTTTTCTCTAGTCAGTGTAGTCAGAGAGCAGTACTACAGACAGTTCGGGGGGACCAGTCCCTTTACTCTTCTCTCTAGTCAGTGGAGTCAGAGAGCAGTAGTTCAGACAGTTTGAGGGGGACCAGTCCCTCTACTCTTCTCTCTAGTTAGTGTAGTCAGAGAGCAGTAGTTCAGCCAGTTGGAGGGGGACCAGTCCCTCTACTTTTCTCTCTAGTCAGTGTAGTCAGAGAGCAGTAGTTCAGCCAGTTGGAGGGGGACCAGTCCCTCTACTCTTCTCTCTAGTCAGTGTAGTCAGAGAGCGGTAGTTCAGACAGTTGGAGGGGGACCAGTCCCTCTACTCTTCTCTCTAGTCAGTGTAGTCAGAGAGCAGTTGTTCAGACAGTTGGAGGGGGACCAGTCCCTCTACTCTTTTCTCTAGTCAGTGGAGTCAGAGAGCAGTAGGTCAGACAGTTGGAGGGGGACCAGTCCCTCTACTCTTCTCTCTAGTCAGTGTAGTCAGAGAGCAGTAGTTCAGACAGTTGGAGGGGGACCAGTCCCTCTACTCTTCTCTCTAGTCAGTGTAGTCAGAGAGCAGTAGTTCAGCCAGTTGGAGGGGGACCAGTCCCTCTACTCTTCTCTCTAGTCAGTGTAGTCAGAGAGCAGTAGTTCAGACAGTTGGAGGGGGACCAGTCCCTCTACTCTTCTCTCTAGTCAGTGTAGTCAGAGAGCCGTAGTTCAGCCAGTTGGAGGGGGACCAGTCCCTCTACTCTTCTCTCTAGTCAGTGGCGTCAGAGAGCAGTAGTTCAGACAGTTGGAGGGGGACTAGTCCCTCTACTCTTCTCTCTAGTCAGTGTAGTCAGAGAGCAGTAGTTCAGACAGTTGGAGGGGGACCAGTCCCTCTACTCTTCTCTCTAGTCAGTGTAGTCAGAGAGCAGTAGTTCAGACAGTTGGAGGGGGACCAGTCCCTCTACTCTTCTCTCTAGTCAGTGTAGTCAGAGAGCAGTAGTTCAGACAGTTGGAGGGGGACCAGTCCCTCTACTCTTCTCTCTAGTCAGTGTAGTCTGAGAGCAGTTGTTCAGACAGTTGGAGGGGGACCAGTCCCTCTACTCTTCTCTCTAGTCAGTGGCGTCAGAGAGCAGTAGTTCAGACAGTTGGAGGGGGACTAGTCCCTCTACTCTTCTCTCTAGTCAGTGTAGTCAGAGAGCAGTAGTTCAGACAGTTGGAGGGGGACCAGTCCCTCTACTCTTCTCTCTAGTCAGTGTAGTCAGAGAGCAGTAGTTCAGACAGTTGGAGGGGGACCAGTCCCTCTACTCTTCTCTCTAGTCAGTGTAGTCAGAGAGCAGTAGTTCAGACAGTTGGAGGGGGACCAGTCCCTCTACTCTTCTCTCTAGTCAGTGTAGTCTGAGAGCAGTTGTTCAGACAGTTGGAGGGGAACCAGTCCCTCTACACTTCTCTCTAGTCAGTGTAGTCAGAGAGCAGTTGTTCAGCCAGTTGGAGGGGGACCAGTCCCTCTACTCTTCTCTCTAGTCAGTGTAGTCAGAGAGCAGTAGTTCAGCCAGTTGGAGGGGGACCAGTCCCTCTTCTCTTCTCTCTAGTCAGTGGAGTCAGAGAGCAGTAGTTCAGACAGTTGGAGGGGGACCAGTCCCTCTACTCTTCTATCTAGTCAGTGTAGTCAGAGAGCAGTAGTTCAGACAGTTGGAGGGGGACCAGTCCCTCTACTCTTCTCTCTAGTCAGTGTAGTCAGAGAGCAGTAGTTCAGACAGTTGGAGGGGGACCAGTCCCTCTACTCTTCTCTCTAGTCAGTGTAGTCTGAGAGCAGTTGTTCAGACAGTTGGAGGGGAACCAGTCCCTCTACTCTTCTCTCTAGTCAGTGTAGTCAGAGAGCAGTTGTTCAGCCAGTTGGAGGGGGACCAGTCCCTCTACTCTTCTCTCTAGTCAGTGTAGTCAGAGAGCAGTAGTTCAGCCAGTTGGAGGGGGACCAGTCCCTCTTCTCTTCTCTCTAGTCAGTGGAGTCAGAGAGCAGTAGTTCAGCCAGTTGGAGGGGGACCAGTCCCTCTACTCTTCTCTCTAGTCAGTGTTGTCAGAGAGCAGTAGTTCAGACAGTTGGAGGGGGACCAGTCCCTCTTTTCTCTAGTCAGTGTAGTCAGAGAGCAGTACTTCAGACAGTTGGGGGGGACCAGTCCCTCTACTCTTCTCTCTAGTCAGTGGAGTCAGAGAGCAGTAGTTCAGACAGTTGGAGGGGGACCAGTCCCTCTACTCTTCTCTCTAGTCAGTGGAGTCAGAGAGCAGTAGTTCAGACAATTGGAGGGGGACCAGTCCCTCTACTCTTCTCTCTAGTCAGTGTAGTCAGAGAGCAGTACTTCAGACAGTTGGAGGGGGACCAGTCCCTCTTTTCTCTAGTCAGTGTAGTCAGAGAGCAGTACTTCAGACAGTTGGAGGGGGACCAGTCCCTCTTTTCTCTAGTCAGTGTAGTCAGAGAGCAGTACTTCAGACAGTTGGGGGGGACCAGTCCCTTTACTCTTCTCTCTAGTCAGTGGAGTCAGAGAGCAGTAGTTCAGACAGTTTGAGGGGGACCAGTCCCTCTACTCTTCTCTCTAGTCAGTGTAGTCAGAGAGCAGTAGTTCAGCCAGTTGGAGGGGGACCAGTCCCTCTACTTTTCTCTCTAGTCAGTGTAGTCAGAGAGCAGTAGTTCAGCCAGTTGGAGGGGGACCAGTCCCTCTACTCTTCTCTCTAGTCAGTGTTGTCAGAGAGCAGTAGTTCAGACAGTTGGAGGGGGACCAGTCCCTCTTTTCTCTAGTCAGTGTAGTCAGAGAGCAGTACTTCAGACAGTTGGGGGGGACCAGTCCCTCTACTCTTCTCTCTAGTCAGTGGAGTCAGAGAGCAGTAGTTCAGACAGTTTGAGGGGGACCAGTCCCTCTACTCTTCTCTCTAGTCAGTGGAGTCAGAGAGCAGTAGTTCAGACAATTGGAGGGGGACCAGTCCCTCTACTCTTCTCTCTAGTCAGTGTAGTCAGAGAGCAGTACTTCAGACAGTTGGAGGGGGACCAGTCCCTCTTTTCTCTAGTCAGTGTAGTCAGAGAGCAGTACTTCAGACAGTTGGAGGGGGACCAGTCCCTCTTTTCTCTAGTCAGTGTAGTCAGAGAGCAGTACTTCAGACAGTTGGGGGGGACCAGTCCCTCTTTTCTCTAGTCAGTGTAGTCAGAGAGCAGTACTTCAGACAGTTGGAGGGGGACCAGTCCCTTTACTCTTCTCTCTAGTCAGTGGAGTCAGAGAGCAGTAGTTCAGCCAGTTGGAGGGGGACCAGTCCCTCTACTTTTCTCTCTAGTCAGTGTAGTCAGAGAGCAGTAGTTCAGCCAGTTGGAGGGGGACCAGTCCCTCTACTCTTCTCTCTAGTCAGTGTAGTCAGAGAGCGGTAGTTCAGACAGTTGGAGGGGGACCAGTCCCTCTACTCTTCTCTCTAGTCAGTGTAGTCAGAGAGCAGTTGTTCAGACAGTTGGAGGGGGACCAGTCCCTCTACTCTTTTCTCTAGTCAGTGGAGTCAGAGAGCAGTAGTTCAGACAGTTGGAGGGGGACCAGTATCTCTACTCTTCTCTCTAGTCAGTGTAGTCAGAGAGCAGTAGTTCAGACAGTTGGAGGGGGACCAGTCCCTCTACTCTTCTCTCTAGTCAGTGTAGTCAGAGAGCAGTAGTTCAGACAGTTGGAGGGGGACCAGTCCCTCTACTCTTCTCTCTAGTCAGTGGAGTCAGAGAGCAGTAGTTCAGACAGTTGGAGGGGGACCAGTCCCTCTACTCTTCTCTCTAGTCACTGGAGTCAGAGAGCTGTACTTCAGAAAGTTGGAGGGGGACCAGTCCCTCTACTCTTTTCTCTAGTCAGTGTAGTCAGAGAGCAGTAGTTCAGACAGTTGGAGGGGGACCAGTCCCTCTACTCTTCTCTCTAGTCCCTCTACTCTTCTCTCTAGTCAGTGTAGTCAGAGAGCAGTAGTTCAGACAGTTGGAGGGGGACCAGTCCCTCTACTCTTCTCTCTAGTCAGTGTAGTCAGAGAGCAGTTGTTCAGCCAGTTGGAGGGGGACCAGTCCCTCTACTCTTCTCTCTAGTCAGTGTAGTCAGAGAGCAGTAGTTCAGACAGCTGGAGGGGGACCAGTCCCTCTACTCTTCTCTCTAGTCAGAGGAGTCAGAGAGCAGTAGTTCAGACAGTTGGAGGGGGACCAGTCCCTCTACTCTTCTCTCTAGTCAGTGTTGTCAGAGAGCAGTAGTTCAGACAGTTGGAGGGGGACCAGTCCCTCTTTTCTCTAGTCAGTGTAGTCAGAGAGCAGTACTTCAGACAGTTGGGGGGGACCAGTCCCTCTACTCTTCTCTCTAGTCAGTGGAGTCAGAGAGCAGTAGTTCAGACAGTTTGAGGGGGACCAGTCCCTCTACTCTTCTCTCTAGTCAGTGGAGTCAGAGAGCAGTAGTTCAGACAATTGGAGGGGGACCAGTCCCTCTACTCTTCTCTCTAGTCAGTGTAGTCAGAGAGCAGTACTTCAGACAGTTGGAGGGGGACCAGTCCCTCTTTTCTCTAGTCAGTGTAGTCAGAGAGCAGTACTTCAGACAGTTGGGGGGGACCAGTCCCTTTACTCTTCTCTCTAGTCAGTGGAGTCAGAGAGCAGTAGTTCAGACAGTTTGAGGGGGACCAGTCCCTCTACTCTTCTCTCTAGTCAGTGTAGTCAGAGAGCAGTAGTTCAGCCAGTTGGAGGGGGACCAGTCCCTCTACTCTTCTCTCTAGTCAGTGTAGTCAGAGAGCAGTTGTTCAGACAGTTGGAGGGGGACCAGTCCCTCTACTCTTTTCTCTAGTCAGTGGAGTCAGAGAGCAGTAGTTCAGACAGTTGGAGGGGGACCAGTCCCTCTACTCTTCTCTCTAGTCAGTGTAGTCAGAGAGCAGTAGTTCAGACAGTTGGAGGGGGACCAGTCCCTCTACTCTTCTCTCTAGTCAGTGTAGTCAGAGAGCAGTAGTTCAGACAGTTGGAGGGGGACCAGTCCCTCTACTCTTCTCTCTAGTCAGTGTAGTCAGAGAGCAGTAGTTCAGACAGTTGGAGGGGGACCAGTCCCTCTACTCTTCTCTCTAGTCACTGGAGTCAGAGAGCTGTACTTCAGAAAGTTGGAGGGGGACCAGTCCCTCTACTCTTTTCTCTAGTCAGTGTAGTCAGAGAGCAGTAGTTCAGACAGTTGGAGGGGGACCAGTCCCTCTACTCTTCTCTCTAGTCCCTCTACTCTTCTCTCTAGTCAGTGTAGTCAGAGAGCAGTAGTTCAGACAGTTGGAGGGGGACCAGTCCCTCTACTCTTCTCTCTAGTCAGTGTAGTCAGAGAGCAGTTGTTCAGCCAGTTGGAGGTGGACCAGTCCCTCTACTCTTCTCTCTAGTCAGTGTAGTCAGAGAGCAGTAGTTCAGACAGCTGGAGGGGGACCAGTCCCTCTACTCTTCTCTCTAGTCAGAGGAGTCAGAGAGCAGTAGTTCAGACAGTTGGAGGGGGACCAGTCCCTCTACTCTTCTCTCTAGTCAGTGTAGTCAGAGAGCAGTAGGTCAGCCAGTTGGAGGGGGACCAGTCCCTCTACTCTTCTCTCTAGTCATTGTAGTCAGAGAGCCGTAGTTCAGACAGTTGGAGGGGGACCAGTCCCTCTACTCTTCTCTCTAGTCAGTGTAGTCAGAGACAGTAGTTCAGACAGTTGGAGGGGGACCAGTCCCTCTACTCTTCTCTCTAGTCAGTGTAGTCAGAGAGCAGTAGTTCAGACAGTTGGAGGGGGACCAGTCCCTCTTTTCTCTAGTCAGTGTAGTCAGAGAGCTGTACTTCAGACAGTTGGAGGGGGACCAGTCCCTCTACTCTTTTCTCTAGTCAGTGTAGTCAGAGAGCAGTAGTTCAGACAGTTGGAGGGGGACCAGTACCTCTACTCTTCTCTCTAGTCAGTGTAGTCAGAGAGCAGTAGTTCAGACAGTTGGAGGGGGACCAGTCCCTCTACTCTTCTCTCTAGTCAGTGGAGACAGAGAGCAGTAGTTCAGCCAGTTGGAGGGGGACCAGTCCCTCTACGCTTCTCTCTAGTCAGTGTAGTCAGAGAGCAGTAGTTCAGACAGTTGGAGGGGGACCAGTCCCTCTACTCTTCTCTCTAGTCAGTGTAGTCAGAGAGCAGTAGTTCAGCCAGTTGGAGGGGGACCAGTCCCTCTACTCTTCTCTCTAGTCAGTGTAGTCAGAGAGCAGTTGTTCAGCCAGTTGGAGGGGGACCAGTCCCTCTACTCTTCTCTCTAGTCCCTCTACTCTTCTCTCTAGTCAGTGTAGTCAGAGAGCTGTACTTCAGACAGTTGGAGGGGGACCAGTCCCTCTACTCTTCTCTCTAGTCAGTGTAGTCAGAGAGAAGTTGTTCAGCCAGTTGGAGGGGGACCAGTCCCTCTTTTCTCTAGTCAGTGTAGTCAGAGAGCAGTAGTTCAGACAGTTGGAGGGGGACCAGCACCTCTACTCTTCTCTCTAGTCAGTGTAGTCAGAGAGCAGTAGTTCAGACAGTTGGAGGGGGACCAGTCCCTCTACTCTTCTCTCTAGTCAGTGGAGACAGAGAGCAGTAGTTCAGCCAGTTGGAGGGGGACCAGTCCCTCTACGCTTCTCTCTAGTCAGTGTAGTCAGAGAGCAGTAGTTCAGACAGTTGGAGGGGGACCAGTCCCTCTACTCTTCTCTCTAGTCAGTGTAGTCAGAGAGCAGTAGTTCAGCCAGTTGGAGGGGGACCAGTCCCTCTACTCTTCTCTCTAGTCAGTGTAGTCAGAGAGCAGTTGTTCAGCCAGTTGGAGGGGGACCAGTCCCTCTACTCTTCTCTCTAGTCCCTCTACTCTTCTCTCTAGTCAGTGTAGTCAGGGAGCTGTACTTCAGACAGTTGGAGGGGGACCAGTCCCTCTACTCTTCTCTCTAGTCAGTGTAGTCAGAGAGAAGTTGTTCAGCCAGTTGGAGGGGGACCAGTCCCTCTTTTCTCTAGTCAGTGTAGTCAGAGAGCAGTAGTTCAGACAGTTGGAGGGGGACCAGTCCCTCTACTCTTCTCTCTAGTCAGTGGAGTCAGAGAGCAGTTGTTCAGCCAGTTGGAGGGGGACCAGTCCCTCTACTTTTCTCTAGTCAGTGTAGTCAGAGAGCAGTAGTTCAGACAGTTGGAGGCGGACCAGTCCCTCTACTCTTTTCTCTAGTCAGTGTAGTCAGAGAGCAGTAGTTCAGCCAGTTGGAGGGGGACCAGTCCCTCTACTCTTCTCTCTAGTCAGTGTTGTCAGAGAGCAGTAGTTCAGACAGTTGGAGGGGGACCAGTCCCTCTACTCTTCTCTCTAGTCAGTGTAGTCAGAGAGCAGTAGTTCAGACAGTTGGAGGGGGACCAGTCCCTCTACTCTTCTCTCTAGTCAGTGTAGTCAGAGAGCTGTACTTCAGACAGTTGGAGGGGGACCAGTCCCTCTACTCTTCTCTCTAGTCAGTGTAGTCAGAGAGCAGTAGTTCAGAAAGTTGGAGGGGGACCAGTCCCTCTACTCTTCTCTCTAGTCAGAGGAGTCAGAGAGCAGTAGTTCAGACAGTTGGAGGGGGACCAGTCCCTCTACTCTTCTCTCTAGTCAGTGTAGTCAGAGAGCAGTAGTTCAGCCAGTTGGAGGGGGACCAGTCCCTCTACTCTTCTCTCTAGTCATTGTAGTCAGAGAGCAGTAGTTCAGACAGTTGGAGGGGGACCAGTCCCTCTACTCTTCTCTCTAGTCAGTGTAGTCAGAGAGCAGTAGTTCAGACAGTTGGAGGGGGACCAGTCCCTCCACTCTTCTCTCTAGTCAGTGTAGTCAGAGAGCAGTAGTTCAGATAGTTGGAGGGGGACCAGTCCCTGTTTTCTCTAGTCAGTGTAGTCAGAGAGCTGTACTTCAGACAGTTGGAGGGGGACCAGTCCCTCTACTCTTTTCTCTAGTCAGTGTAGTCAGAGAGCAGTAGTTCAGACAGTTGGAGGGGGACCAGTACCTCTACTCTTCTCTCTAGTCAGTGTAGTCAGAGAGCAGTAGTTCAGACAGTTGGAGGGGGACCAGTCCCTCTACTCTTCTCTCTAGTCAGTGTAGTCAGAGAGCAGTAGTTCAGATAATTGGAGGGGGACCAGTCCCTCTTTTCTCTAGTCAGTGTAGTCAGAGAGCTGTACTTCAGACAGTTGGAGGGGGACCAGTCCCTCTACTCTTCTCTCTAGTCAGAGGAGTCAGAGAGCAGTAGTTCAGACAGTTGGAGGGGGACCAGTCCCTCTACTCTTCTCCCTAGTCAGTGTAGTCAGAGAGCAGTAGTTCAGACAGTTGGAGGGGGACCAGTCCCTCTACTTTTCTCTCTAGTCAGTGTAGTCAGAGAGCAGTAGTTCAGCCAGTTGGAAGGGGACCAGTCCCTCTACTCTTCTCTCTAGTCAGTGTAGTCAGAGAGCAGTAGTTCAGACAGTTGGAGGGGGACCAGTCCCTCTACTCTTTTCTCTAGTCAGTGGAGTCAGAGAGCAGTAGTTCAGCCAGTTGGAGGGGGACCAGTCCCTCTACTCTTCTCTCTAGTCAGTGTAGTCAGAGAGCAGTAGTTCAGACAGTTGGAGGGGGACCAGTCCCTCTACTCTTCTCTCTAGTCCCTCTACTCTTCTCTCTAGTCAGTGTAGTCAGAGAGCAGTAGTTCAGCCAGTTGGAGGGGGACCAGTCCCTCTACTCTTCTCTCTAGTCAGTGTAGTCAGAGAGCAGTACTTCAGACAGTTGGAGGGAGACCAGTCCCTCTACTCTTCTCTCTAGTCCCTCTACTCTTCTCGCTAGTCAGTGTAGTCAGAGAGCAGTAGTTCAGCCAGTTGGAGGGGGACCAGTCCCTCTACTCTTCTCTCTAGTCCCTCTACTCTTCTCTCTAGTCAGTGTAGTCAGAGAGCTGTACTTCAGACAGTTGGAGGGGGACCAGTCCCTCTACTCTTCTCTCTAGTCCCTCTACTCTTCTCTCTAGTCAGTGTAGTCAGAGAGCAGTAGTTCAGACAGTTGGAGGGGGACCAGTCCCTCTACTCTTCTCTCTAGTCAGTGTAGTCAGAGAGCAGTAGTTCAGACAGTTGGAGGGGGACCAGTCCCTCTACTCTTCTCTCTAGTCCCTCTACTCTTCTCTCTAGTCAGTGTTGTCAGAGAGCTGTACTTCAGACAGTTGGAGGGGGACCAGTCCCTCTACTCTTCTCTCTAGTCAGTGTTGTCAGAGAGCAGTAGTTCAGACAGTTGGAGGGGGACCAGTCCCTCTACTCTTCTCTCTAGTCAGTGTAGTCAGAGAGCAGTAGTTCAGACAGTTGGAGGGGGACCAGTCCCTCTACTCTTTTCTCTAGTCAGTGGAGTCAGAGAGCAGTAGTTCAGACAGTTTGAGGGGGACCAGTCCCTCTACTCTTCTCTCTAGTCAGTGTAGTCAGAGAGCAGTAGTTCAGACAGTTGGAGGGGGACCAGTCCCTCTACTCTTCTCTCTAGTCCCTCTACTCTTCTCTCTAGTCAGTGTAGTCAGAGAGCAGTAGTTCAGCCAGTTGGAGGGGGACCAGTCCCTCTACTCTTCTCTCTAGTCAGTGTAGTCAGAGAGCAGTACTTCAGACAGTTGGAGGGAGACCAGTCCCTCTACTCTTCTCTCTAGTCCCTCTACTCTTCTCGCTAGTCAGTGTAGTCAGAGAGCAGTAGTTCAGCCAGTTGGAGGGGGACCAGTCCCTCTACTCTTCTCTCTAGTCCCTCTACTCTTCTCTCTAGTCAGTGTAGTCAGAGAGCTGTACTTCAGACAGTTGGAGGGGGACCAGTCCCTCTACTCTTCTCTCTAGTCCCTCTACTCTTCTCTCTAGTCAGTGTAGTCAGAGAGCAGTAGTTCAGACAGTTGGAGGGGGACCAGTCCCTCTACTCTTCTCTCTAGTCAGTGTAGTCAGAGAGCAGTAGTTCAGCCAGTTGGAGGGGGACCAGTCCCTCTACTCTTCTCTCTAGTCCCTCTACTCTTCTCTCTAGTCAGTGGAGTCAGAGAGCAGTAGTTCAGACAATTGGAGGGGGACCAGTCCCTCTACTCTTCTCTCTAGTCAGTGTAGTCAGAGAGCAGTACTTCAGACAGTTGGAGGGGGACCAGTCCCTCTTTTCTCTAGTCAGTGTAGTCAGAGAGCAGTACTTCAGACAGTTGGAGGGGGACCAGTCCCTCTTTTCTCAAGTCAGTGTAGTCAGAGAGCAGTACTTCAGACAGTTGGGGGGGACCAGTCCCTTTACTCTTCTCTCTAGTCAGTGGAGTCAGAGAGCAGTAGTTCAGACAGTTTGAGGGGGACCAGTCCCTCTACTCTTCTCTCTAGTCAGTGTAGTCAGAGAGCGGTAGTTCAGACAGTTGGAGGGGGACCAGTCCCTCTACTCTTCTCTCTAGTCAGTGTAGTCAGAGAGCAGTTGTTCAGACAGTTGGAGGGGGACCAGTCCCTCTACTCTTTTCTCTAGTCAGTGGAGTCAGAGAGCAGTAGTTCAGACAGTTGGAGGGGGACCAGTCCCTCTACTCTTCTCTCTAGTCAGTGTAGTCAGAGAGCAGTAGTTCAGACAGTTGGAGGGGGACCAGTCCCTCTACTCTTCTCTCTAGTCAGTGTAGTCAGAGAGCAGTAGTTCAGCCAGTTGGAGGGGGACCAGTCCCTCTACTCTTCTCTCTAGTCAGTGTAGTCAGAGAGCAGTAGTTCAGACAGTTGGAGGGGGACCAGTCCCTCTACTCTTCTCTCTAGTCACTGGAGTCAGAGAGCTGTACTTCAGAAAGTTGGAGGGGGACCAGTCCCTCTACTCTTTTCTCTAGTCAGTGTAGTCAGAGAGCAGTAGTTCAGACAGTTGGAGGGGGACCAGTCCCTCTACTCTTCTCTCTAGTCCCTCTACTCTTCTCTCTAGTCAGTGTAGTCAGAGAGCAGTAGTTCAGACAGTTGGAGGGGGACCAGTCCCTCTACTCTTCTCTCTAGTCAGTGTAGTCAGAGAGCAGTTGTTCAGCCAGTTGGAGGGGGACCAGTCCCTCTACTCTTCTCTCTAGTCAGTGTAGTCAGAGAGCAGTAGTTCAGACAGCTGGAGGGGGACCAGTCCCTCTACTCTTCTCTCTAGTCAGAGGAGTCAGAGAGCAGTAGTTCAGACAGTTGGAGGGGGACCAGTCCCTCTACTCTTCTCTCTAGTCAGTGTAGTCAGAGAGCAGTAGTTCAGCCAGTTGGAGGGGGACCAGTCCCTCTACTCTTCTCTCTAGTCAGAGGAGTCAGAGAGCAGTAGTTCAGACAGTTGGAGGGGGACCAGTCCCTCTACTCTTCTCTCTAGTCAGTGTAGTCAGAGAGCAGTAGGTCAGCCAGTTGGAGGGGGACCAGTCCCTCTACTCTTCTCTCTAGTCATTGTAGTCAGAGAGCAGTAGTTCAGACAGTTGGAGGGGGACCAGTCCCTCTACTCTTCTCTCTAGTCAGTGTAGTCAGAGAACAGTAGTTCAGACAGTTGGAGGGGGACCAGTCCCTCTACTCTTCTCTCTAGTCAGTGTAGTCAGAGAGCAGTAGTTCAGACAGTTGGAGGGGGACCAGTCCCTCTTTTCTCTAGTCAGTGTAGTCAGAGAGCTGTACTTCAGACAGTTGGAGGGGGACCAGTCCCTCTACTCTTTTCTCTAGTCAGTGTAGTCAGAGAGCAGTAGTTCAGACAGTTGGAGGGGGACCAGTACCTCTACTCTTCTCTCTAGTCAGTGTAGTCAGAGAGCAGTAGTTCAGACAGTTGGAGGGGGACCAGTCCCTCTACTCTTTTCTCTAGTCAGTGTAGTCAGAGAGCAGTAGTTCAGACAGTTGGAGGGGGACCAGTCCCTCTACTCTTCTCTCTAGTCCCTCTACTCTTCTCTCTAGTCAGTGTAGTCAGAGAGCTGTACTTCAGACAGTTGGAGGGGGACCAGTCCCTCTACTCTTCTCTCTAGTCAGTGTAGTCAGAGAGAAGTTGTTCAGCCAGTTGGAGGGGGACCAGTCCCTCTTTTCTCTAGTCAGTGTAGTCAGAGAGCAGTAGTTCAGACAGTTGGAGGGGGACCAGTCCCTCTACTCTTCTCTCTAGTCAGTGGAGTCAGAGAGCAGTAGTTCAGACAGTTGGAGGGGGACCAGTCCCTCTACTATTCTCTCTAGTCAGTGTAGTCAGAGAGCAGTAGTTCAGACAGTTGGAGGGGGACCAGTACCTCTACTCTTCTCTCTAGTCAGTGTAGTCAGAGAGCAGTAGTTCAGACAGTTGGAGGGGGACCAGTCCCTCTACTCTTCTCTCTAGTCAGTGGAGACAGAGAGCAGTAGTTCAGCCAGTTGGAGGGGGACCAGTCCCTCTACTCTTCTCTCTAGTCAGTGTAGTCAGAGAGCAGTTGTTCAGCCAGTTGGAGGGGGACCAGTCCCTCTACTCTTCTCTCTAGTCCCTCTACTCTTCTCTCTAGTCAGTGTAGTCAGAGAGCTGTACTTCAGACAGTTGGAGGGGGACCAGTCCCTCTACTCTTCTCTCTAGTCAGTGTAGTCAGAGAGAAGTTGTTCAGCCAGTTGGAGGGGGACCAGTCCCTCTTTTCTCTAGTCAGTGTAGTCAGAGAGCAGTAGTTCAGACAGTTGGAGGGGGACCAGTCCCTCTACTCTTCTCTCTAGTCAGTGGAGTCAGAGAGCAGTAGTTCAGACAGTTGGAGGGGGACCAGTCCCTCTACTCTTCTCTCTAGTCAGTGTAGTCAGAGAGCAGTTGTTCAGCCAGTTGGAGGGGGACCAGTCCCTCTACTTTTCTCTAGTCAGTGTAGTCAGAGAGCAGTAGTTCAGACAGTTGGAGGCGGACCAGTCCCTCTACTCTTTTCTCTAGTCACTGTAGTCAGAGAGCAGTAGTTCAGCCAGTTGGAGGGGGACCATTCCCTCTACTCTTCTCTCTAGTCAGTGTTGTCAGAGAGCAGTAGTTCAGACAGTTGGAGGGGGACCAGTCCCTCTACTCTTCTCTCTAGTCAGTGTAGTCAGATAGCAGTAGTTCAGACAGTTGGAGGGGGACCAGTCCCTCTACTCTTCTCTCTAGTCAGTGTAGTCAGAGAGCTGTACTTCAGACAGTTGGAGGGGGACCAGTCCCTCTACTCTTCTCTCTAGTCAGTGTAGTCAGAGAGCAGTAGTTCAGAAAGTTGGAGGGGGACCAGTCCCTCTACTCTTCTCTCTAGTCAGAGGAGTCAGAGAGCAGTAGTTCAGACAGTTGGAGGGGGACCAGTCCCTCTACTCTTCTCTCTAGTCAGTGTAGTCAGAGAGCAGTAGTTCAGCCAGTTGGAGGGGGACCAGTCCCTCTACTCTTCTCTCTAGTCATTGTAGTCAGAGAGCAGTAGTTCAGACAGTTGGAGGGGGACCAGGCCCTCTACTCTTCTCTCTAGTCAGTGTAGTCAGAGAGCAGTAGTTCAGACAGTTGGAGGGGGACCAGTCCCTCCACTCTTCTCTCTAGTCAGTGTAGTCAGAGAGCAGTAGTTCAGATAGTTGGAGGGGGACCAGTCCCTGTTTTCTCTAGTCAGTGTAGTCAGAGAGCTGTACTTCAGACAGTTGGAGGGGGACCAGTCCCTCTACTCTTCTCTCTAGTCAGTGTAGTCAGAGAGCAGTACTTCAGACAGTTGGAGGGGGACCAGTCCCTCTACTCTTCTCTCTAGTCAGTGTAGTCAGAGAGCAGTAGTTCAGATAGTTGGAGGGGGACCAGTCCCTGTTTTCTCTAGTCAGTGTAGTCAGAGAGCTGTACTTCAGACAGTTGGAGGGGGACCAGTCCCTCTACTCTTTTCTCTAGTCAGTGGAGTCAGAGAGCAGTAGTTCAGACAGTTGGAGGGGGACCAGTCCCTCTACTCTTTTCTCTAGTCAGTGTAGTCAGAGAGCAGTAGTTCAGACAGTTGGAGGGGGACCAGTACCTCTACTCTTCTCTCTAGTCAGTGTAGTCAGAGAGCAGTAGTTCAGACAGTTGGAGGGGGACCAGTCCCTCTACTCTTCTCTCTAGTCAGTGTAGTCAGAGAGCAGTAGTTCAGATAGTTGGAGGGGGACCAGTCCCTCTTTTCTCTAGTCAGTGTAGTCAGAGAGCTGTACTTCAGACAGTTGGAGGGGGACCAGTCCCTCTACTCTTCTCTCTAGTCAGAGGAGTCAGAGAGCAGTAGTTCAGACAGTTGGAGGGGGACCAGTCCCTCTACTCTTCTCCCTAGTCAGTGTAGTCAGAGAGCAGTAGTTCAGACAGTTGGAGGGGGACCAGTCCCTCTACTTTTCTCTCTAGTCAGTGTAGTCAGAGAGCAGTAGTTCAGCCAGTTGGAAGGGGACCAGTCCCTCTACTCTTCTCTCTAGTCAGTGTAGTCAGAGAGCAGTAGTTCAGACAGTTGGAGGGGGACCAGTCCCTCTACTCTTTTCTCTAGTCAGTGGAGTCAGAGAGCAGTAGTTCAGACAGTTTGAGGGGGACCAGTCCCTCTACCCTTCTCTCTAGTCAGTGTAGTCAGAGAGCAGTAGTTCAGACAGTTGGAGGGGGACCAGTCCCTCTACTCTTCTCTCTAGTCCCTCTACTCTTCTCTCTAGTCAGTGTAGTCAGAGAGCAGTAGTTCAGCCAGTTGGAGGGGGACCAGTCCCTCTACTCTTCTCTCTAGTCAGTGTAGTCAGAGAGCAGTACTTCAGACAGTTGGAGGGAGACCAGTCCCTCTACTCTTCTCTCTAGTCCCTCTACTCTTCTCGCTAGTCAGTGTAGTCAGAGAGCAGTAGTTCAGCCAGTTGGAGGGGGACCAGTCCCTCTACTCTTCTCTCTAGTCCCTCTACTCTTCTCTCTAGTCAGTGTAGTCAGAGAGCTGTACTTCAGACAGTTGGAGGGGGACCAGTCCCTCTACTCTTCTCTCTAGTCCCTCTACTCTTCTCTCTAGTCAGTGTAGTCAGAGAGCAGTAGTTCAGACAGTTGGAGGGGGACCAGTCCCTCTACTCTTCTCTCTAGTCAGTGTAGTCAGAGAGCAGTAGTTCAGACAGTTGGAGGGGGACCAGTCCCTCTACTCTTCTCTCTAGTCCCTCTACTCTTCTCTCTAGTCAGTGTTGTCAGAGAGCTGTACTTCAGACAGTTGGAGGGGGACCAGTCCCTCTACTCTTCTCTCTAGTCAGTGTTGTCAGAGAGCAGTAGTTCAGACAGTTGGAGGGGGACCAGTCCCTCTACTCTTCTCTCTAGTCAGTGTAGTCAGAGAGCAGTAGTTCAGACAGTTGGAGGGGGACCAGTCCCTCTACTCTTTTCTCTAGTCAGTGGAGTCAGAGAGCAGTAGTTCAGACAGTTTGAGGGGGACCAGTCCCTCTACTCTTCTCTCTAGTCAGTGTAGTCAGAGAGCAGTAGTTCAGACAGTTGGAGGGGGACCAGTCCCTCTACTCTTCTCTCTAGTCCCTCTACTCTTCTCTCTAGTCAGTGTAGTCAGAGAGCAGTAGTTCAGCCAGTTGGAGGGGGACCAGTCCCTCTACTCTTCTCTCTAGTCAGTGTAGTCAGAGAGCAGTACTTCAGACAGTTGGAGGGAGACCAGTCCCTCTACTCTTCTCTCTAGTCCCTCTACTCTTCTCGCTAGTCAGTGTAGTCAGAGAGCAGTAGTTCAGCCAGTTGGAGGGGGACCAGTCCCTCTACTCTTCTCTCTAGTCCCTCTACTCTTCTCTCTAGTCAGTGTAGTCAGAGAGCTGTACTTCAGACAGTTGGAGGGGGACCAGTCCCTCTACTCTTCTCTCTAGTCCCTCTACTCTTCTCTCTAGTCAGTGTAGTCAGAGAGCAGTAGTTCAGACAGTTGGAGGGGGACCAGTCCCTCTACTCTTCTCTCTAGTCAGTGTAGTCAGAGAGCAGTAGTTCAGCTAGTTGGAGGGGGACCAGTCCCTCTACTCTTCTCTCTAGTCCCTCTACTCTTCTCTCTAGTCAGTGTTGTCAGAGAGCTGTAGTTCAGACAGTTGGAGGGGGACCAGTCCCTCTACTCTTCTCTCTAGTCAGTGTTGTCAGAGAGCAGTAGTTCAGACAGTTGGAGGGGGACCAGTCCCTCTACACTTCTCTCTAGTCAGTGTTGTCAGAGAGCAGTAGTTCAGACAGTTGGAGGGGGACCAGTCCCTCTACTCTTTTCTCTAGTCAGTGGAGTCAGAGAGCAGTAGTTCAGACAGTTGGAGGGGGACCAGTCCCTCTACTCTTCTCTCTAGTCAGTGTAGTCAGAGAGCAGTAGTTCAGACAGTTGGAGGGGGATCAGTCCCTCTACTCTTCTCTAGTCAGTGTAGTCAGAGAGCAGTAGTTCAGCCAGTTGGAGGGGGACCAGTCCCTCTACTCTTCTCTCTAGTCAGTGTAGTCAGAGAGCAGTAGTTCAGACAGTTGGAGGGGGACCAGTCCCTCTACTCTTCTCTCTAGTCAGTGGAGTCAGAGAGCAGTAGTTCAGACAGTTGGAGGGGGACCAGTCCCTCTACTCTTCTCTCTAGTCCCTCTACTCTTCTCTCTAGTCAGTGTAGTCAGAGAGCAGTAGTTCAGACAGTTGGAGGGGGACCAGTCCCTCTACTCTTTTCTCTAGTCAGTGGAGTCAGAGAGCAGTAGTTCAGACAGTTTGAGGGGGACCAGTCCCTCTACTCTTCTCTCTAGTCAGTGTAGTCAGAGAGCAGTAGTTCAGACAGTTGGAGGGGGACCAGTCCCTCTACTCTTCTCTCTAGTCCCTCTACTCTTCTCTCTAGTCAGTGTAGTCAGAGAGCAGTAGTTCAGCCAGTTGGAGGGGGACCAGTCCCTCTACTCTTCTCTCTAGTCAGTGTAGTCAGAGAGCAGTACTTCAGACAGTTGGAGGGAGACCAGTCCCTCTACTCTTCTCTCTAGTCCCTCTACTCTTCTCGCTAGTCAGTGTAGTCAGAGAGCAGTAGTTCAGCCAGTTGGAGGGGGACCAGTCCCTCTACTCTTCTCTCTAGTCCCTCTACTCTTCTCTCTAGTCAGTGTAGTCAGAGAGCTGTACTTCAGACAGTTGGAGGGGGACCAGTCCCTCTACTCTTCTCTCTAGTCCCTCTACTCTTCTCTCTAGTCAGTGTAGTCAGAGAGCAGTACTTCAGACAGTTGGGGGGGACCAGTCCCTTTACTCTTCTCTCTAGTCAGTGGAGTCAGAGAGCAGTAGTTCAGACAGTTTGAGGGGGACCAGTCCCTCTACTCTTCTCTCTAGTCAGTGTAGTCAGAGAGCGGTAGTTCAGACAGTTGGAGGGGGACCAGTCCCTCTACTCTTCTCTCTAGTCAGTGTAGTCAGAGAGCAGTTGTTCAGACAGTTGGAGGGGGACCAGTCCCTCTACTCTTTTCTCTAGTCAGTGGAGTCAGAGAGCAGTAGTTCAGACAGTTGGAGGGGGACCAGTCCCTCTACTCTTCTCTCTAGTCAGTGTAGTCAGAGAGCAGTAGTTCAGACAGTTGGAGGGGGACCAGTCCCTCTACTCTTCTCTCTAGTCAGTGTAGTCAGAGAGCAGTAGTTCAGACAGTTGGAGGGGGACCAGTCCCTCTACTCTTCTCTCTAGTCAGTGTAGTCAGAGAGCAGTAGTTCAGACAGTTGGAGGGGGACCAGTCCCTCTACTCTTCTCTCTAGTCACTGGAGTCAGAGAGCTGTACTTCAGAAAGTTGGAGGGGGACCAGTCCCTCTACTCTTTTCTCTAGTCAGTGTAGTCAGAGAGCAGTAGTTCAGACAGTTGGAGGGGGACCAGTCCCTCTACTCTTCTCTCTAGTCCCTCTACTCTTCTCTCTAGTCAGTGTAGTCAGAGAGCAGTAGTTCAGACAGTTGGAGGGGGACCAGTCCCTCTACTCTTCTCTCTAGTCAGTGTAGTCAGAGAGCAGTTGTTCAGCCAGTTGGAGGGGGACCAGTCCCTCTACTCTTCTCTCTAGTCAGTGTAGTCAGAGAGCAGTAGTTCAGACAGCTGGAGGGGGACCAGTCCCTCTACTCTTCTCTCTAGTCAGAGGAGTCAGAGAGCAGTAGTTCAGACAGTTGGAGGGGGACCAGTCCCTCTACTCTTCTCTCTAGTCAGTGTAGTCAGAGAGCAGTAGTTCAGCCAGTTGGAGGGGGACCAGTCCCTCTACTCTTCTCTCTAGTCAGAGGAGTCAGAGAGCAGTAGTTCAGACAGTTGGAGGGGGACCAGTCCCTCTACTCTTCTCTCTAGTCAGTGTAGTCAGAGAGCAGTAGGTCAGCCAGTTGGAGGGGGACCAGTCCCTCTACTCTTCTCTCTAGTCATTGTAGTCAGAGAGCAGTAGTTCAGACAGTTGGAGGGGGACCAGTCCCTCTACTCTTCTCTCTAGTCAGTGTAGTCAGAGAACAGTAGTTCAGACAGTTGGAGGGGGACCAGTCCCTCTACTCTTCTCTCTAGTCAGTGTAGTCAGAGAGCAGTAGTTCAGACAGTTGGAGGGGGACCAGTCCCTCTTTTCTCTAGTCAGTGTAGTCAGAGAGCTGTACTTCAGACAGTTGGAGGGGGACCAGTCCCTCTACTCTTTTCTCTAGTCAGTGTAGTCAGAGAGCAGTAGTTCAGACAGTTGGAGGGGGACCAGTACCTCTACTCTTCTCTCTAGTCAGTGTAGTCAGAGAGCAGTAGTTCAGACAGTTGGAGGGGGACCAGTCCCTCTACTCT
This sequence comes from Salvelinus alpinus, assembly GCF_045679555.1. Classification (NCBI taxonomy): domain Eukaryota; kingdom Metazoa; phylum Chordata; class Actinopteri; order Salmoniformes; family Salmonidae; genus Salvelinus; species Salvelinus alpinus. The sequence continues at coordinate 26,517,531 of NC_092118.1, forward strand.
TTTCTCTAGTCAGTGTAGTCAGAGAGCAGTAGTTCAGACAGTTGGAGGGGGACCAGTCCCTCTACTCTTCTCTCTAGTCAGTGTAGTCAGAGAGCAGTAGTTCAGACAGTTGGAGGGGGACCAGTCCCTCTACTCTTCTCTCTAGTCAGTGGAGACAGAGAGCAGTAGTTCAGCCAGTTGGAGGGGGACCAGTCCCTCTACTCTTCTCTCTAGTCCCTCTACTCTTCTCTCTAGTCAGTGTAGTCAGAGAGCTGTACTTCAGACAGTTGGAGGGGGACCAGTCCCTCTACTCTTCTCTCTAGTCAGTGTAGTCAGAGAGAAGTTGTTCAGCCAGTTGGAGGGGGACCAGTCCCTCTTTTCTCTAGTCAGTGTAGTCAGAGAGCAGTAGTTCAGACAGTTGGAGGGGGACCAGTCCCTCTACTCTTCTCTCTAGTCAGTGGAGTCAGAGAGCAGTAGTTCAGACAGTTGGAGGGGGACCAGTCCCTCTACTATTCTCTCTAGTCAGTGTAGTCAGAGAGCAGTAGTTCAGACAGTTGGAGGGGGACCAGTACCTCTACTCTTCTCTCTAGTCAGTGTAGTCAGAGAGCAGTAGTTCAGACAGTTGGAGGGGGACCAGTCCCTCTACTCTTCTCTCTAGTCAGTGGAGACAGAGAGCAGTAGTTCAGCCAGTTGGAGGGGGACCAGTCCCTCTACTCTTCTCTCTAGTCAGTGTAGTCAGAGAGCAGTTGTTCAGCCAGTTGGAGGGGGACCAGTCCCTCTACTCTTCTCTCTAGTCCCTCTACTCTTCTCTCTAGTCAGTGTAGTCAGAGAGCTGTACTTCAGACAGTTGGAGGGGGACCAGTCCCTCTACTCTTCTCTCTAGTCAGTGTAGTCAGAGAGAAGTTGTTCAGCCAGTTGGAGGGGGACCAGTCCCTCTTTTCTCTAGTCAGTGTAGTCAGAGAGCAGTAGTTCAGACAGTTGGAGGGGGACCAGTCCCTCTACTCTTCTCTCTAGTCAGTGGAGTCAGAGAGCAGTAGTTCAGACAGTTGGAGGGGGACCAGTCCCTCTACTATTCTCTCTAGTCAGTGTAGTCAGAGAGCAGTTGTTCAGCCAGTTGGAGGGGGACCAGTCCCTCTACTTTTCTCTAGTCAGTGTAGTCAGAGAGCAGTAGTTCAGACAGTTGGAGGCGGACCAGTCCCTCTACTCTTTTCTCTAGTCAGTGTAGTCAGAGAGCAGTAGTTCAGCCAGTTGGAGGGGGACCAGTCCCTCTACTCTTCTCTCTAGTCAGTGTTGTCAGAGAGCAGTAGTTCAGACAGTTGGAGGGGGACCAGTCCCTCTACTCTTCTCTCTAGTCAGTGTAGTCAGATAGCAGTAGTTCAGACAGTTGGAGGGGGACCAGTCCCTCTACTCTTCTCTCTAGTCAGTGTAGTCAGAGAGCTGTACTTCAGACAGTTGGAGGGGGACCAGTCCCTCTACTCTTCTCTCTAGTCAGTGTAGTCAGAGAGCAGTAGTTCAGAAAGTTGGAGGGGGACCAGTCCCTCTACTCTTCTCTCTAGTCAGAGGAGTCAGAGAGCAGTAGTTCAGACAGTTGGAGGGGGACCAGTCCCTCTACTCTTCTCTCTAGTCAGTGTAGTCAGAGAGCAGTAGTTCAGCCAGTTGGAGGGGGACCAGTCCCTCTACTCTTCTCTCTAGTCATTGTAGTCAGAGAGCAGTAGTTCAGACAGTTGGAGGGGGACCAGGCCCTCTACTCTTCTCTCTAGTCAGTGTAGTCAGAGAGCAGTAGTTCAGACAGTTGGAGGGGGACCAGTCCCTCCACTCTTCTCTCTAGTCAGTGTAGTCAGAGAGCAGTAGTTCAGATAGTTGGAGGGGGACCAGTCCCTGTTTTCTCTAGTCAGTGTAGTCAGAGAGCTGTACTTCAGACAGTTGGAGGGGGACCAGTCCCTCTACTCTTCTCTCTAGTCAGTGTAGTCAGAGAGCAGTACTTCAGACAGTTGGAGGGGGACCAGTCCCTCTACTCTTCTCTCTAGTCAGTGTAGTCAGAGAGCAGTAGTTCAGATAGTTGGAGGGGGACCAGTCCCTGTTTTCTCTAGTCAGTGTAGTCAGAGAGCTGTACTTCAGACAGTTGGAGGGGGACCAGTCCCTCTACTCTTTTCTCTAGTCAGTGGAGTCAGAGAGCAGTAGTTCAGACAGTTGGAGGGGGACCAGTCCCTCTACTCTTTTCTCTAGTCAGTGTAGTCAGAGAGCAGTAGTTCAGACAGTTGGAGGGGGACCAGTACCTCTACTCTTCTCTCTAGTCAGTGTAGTCAGAGAGCAGTAGTTCAGACAGTTGGAGGGGGACCAGTCCCTCTACTCTTCTCTCTAGTCAGTGTAGTCAGAGAGCAGTAGTTCAGATAGTTGGAGGGGGACCAGTCCCTCTTTTCTCTAGTCAGTGTAGTCAGAGAGCTGTACTTCAGACAGTTGGAGGGGGACCAGTCCCTCTACTCTTCTCTCTAGTCAGAGGAGTCAGAGAGCAGTAGTTCAGACAGTTGGAGGGGGACCAGTCCCTCTACTCTTCTCCCTAGTCAGTGTAGTCAGAGAGCAGTAGTTCAGACAGTTGGAGGGGGACCAGTCCCTCTACTTTTCTCTCTAGTCAGTGTAGTCAGAGAGCAGTAGTTCAGCCAGTTGGAAGGGGACCAGTCCCTCTACTCTTCTCTCTAGTCAGTGTAGTCAGAGAGCAGTAGTTCAGACAGTTGGAGGGGGACCAGTCCCTCTACTCTTTTCTCTAGTCAGTGGAGTCAGAGAGCAGTAGTTCAGACAGTTTGAGGGGGACCAGTCCCTCTACCCTTCTCTCTAGTCAGTGTAGTCAGAGAGCAGTAGTTCAGACAGTTGGAGGGGGACCAGTCCCTCTACTCTTCTCTCTAGTCCCTCTACTCTTCTCTCTAGTCAGTGTAGTCAGAGAGCAGTAGTTCAGCCAGTTGGAGGGGGACCAGTCCCTCTACTCTTCTCTCTAGTCAGTGTAGTCAGAGAGCAGTACTTCAGACAGTTGGAGGGAGACCAGTCCCTCTACTCTTCTCTCTAGTCCCTCTACTCTTCTCGCTAGTCAGTGTAGTCAGAGAGCAGTAGTTCAGCCAGTTGGAGGGGGACCAGTCCCTCTACTCTTCTCTCTAGTCCCTCTACTCTTCTCTCTAGTCAGTGTAGTCAGAGAGCTGTACTTCAGACAGTTGGAGGGGGACCAGTCCCTCTACTCTTCTCTCTAGTCCCTCTACTCTTCTCTCTAGTCAGTGTAGTCAGAGAGCAGTAGTTCAGACAGTTGGAGGGGGACCAGTCCCTCTACTCTTCTCTCTAGTCAGTGTAGTCAGAGAGCAGTAGTTCAGACAGTTGGAGGGGGACCAGTCCCTCTACTCTTCTCTCTAGTCCCTCTACTCTTCTCTCTAGTCAGTGTTGTCAGAGAGCTGTACTTCAGACAGTTGGAGGGGGACCAGTCCCTCTACTCTTCTCTCTAGTCAGTGTTGTCAGAGAGCAGTAGTTCAGACAGTTGGAGGGGGACCAGTCCCTCTACTCTTCTCTCTAGTCAGTGTAGTCAGAGAGCAGTAGTTCAGACAGTTGGAGGGGGACCAGTCCCTCTACTCTTTTCTCTAGTCAGTGGAGTCAGAGAGCAGTAGTTCAGACAGTTTGAGGGGGACCAGTCCCTCTACTCTTCTCTCTAGTCAGTGTAGTCAGAGAGCAGTAGTTCAGACAGTTGGAGGGGGACCAGTCCCTCTACTCTTCTCTCTAGTCCCTCTACTCTTCTCTCTAGTCAGTGTAGTCAGAGAGCAGTAGTTCAGCCAGTTGGAGGGGGACCAGTCCCTCTACTCTTCTCTCTAGTCAGTGTAGTCAGAGAGCAGTACTTCAGACAGTTGGAGGGAGACCAGTCCCTCTACTCTTCTCTCTAGTCCCTCTACTCTTCTCGCTAGTCAGTGTAGTCAGAGAGCAGTAGTTCAGCCAGTTGGAGGGGGACCAGTCCCTCTACTCTTCTCTCTAGTCCCTCTACTCTTCTCTCTAGTCAGTGTAGTCAGAGAGCTGTACTTCAGACAGTTGGAGGGGGACCAGTCCCTCTACTCTTCTCTCTAGTCCCTCTACTCTTCTCTCTAGTCAGTGTAGTCAGAGAGCAGTAGTTCAGACAGTTGGAGGGGGACCAGTCCCTCTACTCTTCTCTCTAGTCAGTGTAGTCAGAGAGCAGTAGTTCAGCTAGTTGGAGGGGGACCAGTCCCTCTACTCTTCTCTCTAGTCCCTCTACTCTTCTCTCTAGTCAGTGTTGTCAGAGAGCTGTAGTTCAGACAGTTGGAGGGGGACCAGTCCCTCTACTCTTCTCTCTAGTCAGTGTTGTCAGAGAGCAGTAGTTCAGACAGTTGGAGGGGGACCAGTCCCTCTACACTTCTCTCTAGTCAGTGTTGTCAGAGAGCAGTAGTTCAGACAGTTGGAGGGGGACCAGTCCCTCTACTCTTTTCTCTAGTCAGTGGAGTCAGAGAGCAGTAGTTCAGACAGTTGGAGGGGGACCAGTCCCTCTACTCTTCTCTCTAGTCAGTGTAGTCAGAGAGCAGTAGTTCAGACAGTTGGAGGGGGATCAGTCCCTCTACTCTTCTCTAGTCAGTGTAGTCAGAGAGCAGTAGTTCAGCCAGTTGGAGGGGGACCAGTCCCTCTACTCTTCTCTCTAGTCAGTGTAGTCAGAGAGCAGTAGTTCAGACAGTTGGAGGGGGACCAGTCCCTCTACTCTTCTCTCTAGTCAGTGGAGTCAGAGAGCAGTAGTTCAGACAGTTGGAGGGGGACCAGTCCATCTACTCTTCTCTCTAGTCCCTCTACTCTTCTCTCTAGTCAGTGTAGTCAGAGAGCAGTAGTTCAGCCAGTTGGAGGGGGACCAGTCCCTCTACTCTTCTCTCTAGTCCCTCTACTCTTCTCTCTAGTCAGTGTAGTCAGAGAGCAGTAGTTCAGACAGTTGGAGGGGGACCAGTCCCTCTACTCTTCTCTCTAGTCAGTGTAGTCAGAGAGCAGTAGTTCAGCTAGTTGGAGGGGGACCAGTCCCTCTACTCTTCTCTCTAGTCCCTCTACTCTTCTCTCTAGTCAGTGTTGTCAGAGAGCTGTAGTTCAGACAGTTGGAGGGGGACCAGTCCCTCTACTCTTCTCTCTAGTCAGTGTTGTCAGAGAGCAGTAGTTCAGACAGTTGGAGGGGGACCAGTCCCTCTACACTTCTCTCTAGTCAGTGTTGTCAGAGAGCAGTAGTTCAGACAGTTGGAGGGGGACCAGTCCCTCTACTCTTTTCTCTAGTCAGTGGAGTCAGAGAGCAGTAGTTCAGACAGTTGGAGGGGGACCAGTCCCTCTACTCTTCTCTCTAGTCAGTGTAGTCAGAGAGCAGTAGTTCAGACAGTTGGAGGGGGATCAGTCCCTCTACTCTTCTCTAGTCAGTGTAGTCAGAGAGCAGTAGTTCAGCCAGTTGGAGGGGGACCAGTCCCTCTACTCTTCTCTCTAGTCAGTGTAGTCAGAGAGCAGTAGTTCAGACAGTTGGAGGGGGACCAGTCCCTCTACTCTTCTCTCTAGTCAGTGGAGTCAGAGAGCAGTAGTTCAGACAGTTGGAGGGGGACCAGTCCATCTACTCTTCTCTCTAGTCCCTCTACTCTTCTCTCTAGTCAGTGTAGTCAGAGAGCAGTAGTTCAGCCAGTTGGAGGGGGACCAGTCCCTCTACTCTTCTCTCTAGTCCCTCTACTCTTCTCTCTAGTCAGTGTAGTCAGAGAGCAGTAGTTCAGACAGTTGGAGGGGGACCAGTCCCTCTACTCTTTTCTCTAGTCAGTGGAGTCAGAGAGCAGTAGTTCAGACAGTTTGAGGGGGACCAGTCCCTCTACTCTTCTCTCTAGTCAGTGTAGTCAGAGAGCAGTAGTTCAGACAGTTGGAGGGGGACCAGTCCCTCTACTCTTCTCTCTAGTCCCTCTACTCTTCTCTCTAGTCAGTGTAGTCAGAGAGCAGTAGTTCAGCCAGTTGGAGGGGGACCAGTCCCTCTACTCTTCTCTCTAGTCAGTGTAGTCAGAGAGCAGTACTTCAGACAGTTGGAGGGAGACCAGTCCCTCTACTCTTCTCTCTAGTCCCTCTACTCTTCTCGCTAGTCAGTGTAGTCAGAGAGCAGTAGTTCAGCCAGTTGGAGGGGGACCAGTCCCTCTACTCTTCTCTCTAGTCCCTCTACTCTTCTCTCTAGTCAGTGTAGTCAGAGAGCTGTACTTCAGACAGTTGGAGGGGGACCAGTCCCTCTACTCTTCTCTCTAGTCCCTCTACTCTTCTCTCTAGTCAGTGTAGTCAGAGAGCAGTAGTTCAGACAGTTGGAGGGGGACCAGTCCCTCTACTCTTCTCTCTAGTCAGTGTAGTCAGAGAGCAGTAGTTCAGACAGTTGGAGGGGGACCAGTCCCTCTACTCTTCTCTCTAGTCCCTCTACTCTTCTCTCTAGTCAGTGTTGTCAGAGAGCTGTACTTCAGACAGTTGGAGGGGGACCAGTCCCTCTACTCTTCTCTCTAGTCAGTGTTGTCAGAGAGCAGTAGTTCAGACAGTTGGAGGGGGACCAGTCCCTCTACTCTTCTCTCTAGTCAGTGTAGTCAGAGAGCAGTAGTTCAGACAGTTGGAGGGGGACCAGTCCCTCTACTCTTTTCTCTAGTCAGTGGAGTCAGAGAGCAGTAGTTCAGACAGTTTGAGGGGGACCAGTCCCTCTACTCTTCTCTCTAGTCAGTGTAGTCAGAGAGCAGTAGTTCAGACAGTTGGAGGGGGACCAGTCCCTCTACTCTTCTCTCTAGTCAGTGTAGTCAGAGAGCAGTAGTTCAGACAGTTGGAGGGGGACCAGTCCCTCTACTCTTCTCTCTAGTCAGTGTAGTCAGAGAGCAGTACTTCAGACAGTTGGAGGGAGACCAGTCCCTCTACTCTTCTCTCTAGTCCCTCTACTCTTCTCGCTAGTCAGTGTAGTCAGAGAGCAGTAGTTCAGCCAGTTGGAGGGGGACCAGTCCCTCTACTCTTCTCTCTAGTCCCTCTACTCTTCTCTCTAGTCAGTGTAGTCAGAGAGCTGTACTTCAGACAGTTGGAGGGGGACCAGTCCCTCTACTCTTCTCTCTAGTCCCTCTACTCTTCTCTCTAGTCAGTGTAGTCAGAGAGCAGTAGTTCAGACAGTTGGAGGGGGACCAGTCCCTCTACTCTTCGCTCTAGTCAGTGTAGTCAGAGAGCAGTAGTTCAGCCAGTTGGAGGGGGACCAGTCCCTCTACTCTTCTCTCTAGTCCCTCTACTCTTCTCTCTAGTCAGTGTTGTCAGAGAGCTGTAGTTCAGACAGTTGGAGGGGGACCAGTCCCTCTACTCTTCTCTCTAGTCAGTGTTGTCAGAGAGCAGTAGTTCAGACAGTTGGAGGGGGACCAGTCCCTCTACCCTTCTCTCTAGTCAGTGTTGTCAGAGAGCAGTAGTTCAGACAGTTGGAGGGGGACCAGTCCCTCTACTCTTTTCTCTAGTCAGTGGAGTCAGAGAGCAGTAGTTCAGACAGTTGGAGGGGGACCAGTCCCTCTACTCTTCTCTCTAGTCAGTGTAGTCAGAGAGCAGTAGTTCAGACAGTTGGAGGGGGATCAGCCCCTCTACTCTTCTCTAGTCAGTGTAGTCAGAGAGCAGTAGTTCAGCCAGTTGGAGGGGGACCAGTCCCTCTACTCTTCTCTCTAGTCAGTGTAGTCAGAGAGCAGTAGTTCAGACAGTTGGAGGGGGACCAGTCCCTCTACTCTTCTCTCTAGTCAGTGGAGTCAGAGAGCAGTAGTTCAGACAGTTGGAGGGGGACCAGTCCCTCTACTCTTCTCTCTAGTCCCTCTACTCTTCTCTCTAGTCAGTGTAGTCAGAGAGCAGTAGTTCAGCCAGTTGGAGGGGGACCAGTCCCTCTACTCTTCTCTCTAGTCCCTCTACTCTTCTCTCTAGTCAGTGTAGTCAGAGAGCTGTACTTCAGACAGTTGGAGGGGGACCAGTCCCTCTACTCTTCTCTCTAGTCCCTCTACTCTTCTCTCTAGTCAGTGTAGTCAGAGAGCAGTAGTTCAGACAGTTGGAGGGGGACCAGTCCCTCTACTCTTCTCTCTAGTCAGTGTAGTCAGAGAGCAGTAGTTCAGACAGTTGGAGGGGGACCAGTCCCTCTACTCTTCTCTCTAGTCCCTCTACTCTTCTCTCTAGTCAGTGTAGTCAGAGAGCAGTAGTTCAGCCAGTTGGAGGGGGACCAGTCCCTCTACTCTTCTCTCTAGTCCCTCTACTCTTCTCTCTAGTCAGTGTTGTCAGAGAGCTGTACTTCAGACAGTTGGAGGGGGACCAGTCCCTCTACTCTTTTCTCTAGTCAGTGGAGTCAGAGAGCAGTAGTTCAGCCAGTTGGAGGGGGACCAGTCCCTCTACTCTTCTCTCTAGTCAGTGTAGTCAGAGAGCAGTAGTTCAGACAGTTTGAGGGGGACCAGTCCCTCTACTCTTCTCTCTAGTCAGTGTAGTCAGAGAGCAGTAGTTCAGCCAGTTGGAGGGGGACCAGTCCCTCTACTCTTCTCTCTAGTCAGTGTAGTCAGAGAGCAGTAGTTCAGACAGTTGGAGGGGGACCAGTCCCTCTACTCTTCTCTCTAGTCAGTGTAGTCAGAGAGCAGTAGTTCAGACAGTTGGAGGGGGACCAGTCCCTCTACTCTTCTCTCTAGTCAGTGTAGTCAGAGAGCAGTAGTTCAGACAGTTGGAGGGGGACCAGTCCCTCTACTCTTCTCTCTAGTCAGTGGAGTCAGAGAGCAGTAGTTCAGACAGTTGGAGGGGGACCAGTCCCTCTACTCTTCTCTCTAGTCAGTGTAGTCAGAGAGCAGTAGTTCAGCCAGTTGGAGGGGGACCAGTCCCTCTACTCTTCTCTCTAGTCAGTGTAGTCAGAGAGCAGTAGTTCAGACAGTTTGAGGGGGACCAGTCCCTCTACTCTTCTCTCTAGTCAGTGTAGTCAGAGAGCAGTAGTTCAGCCAGTTGGAGGGGGACCAGTCCCTCTACTCTTCTCTCTAGTCAGTGTAGTCAGAGAGCAGTAGTTCAGACAGTTGGAGGGGGACCAGTCCCTCTACTCTTCTCTCTAGTCAGTGTAGTCAGAGAGCAGTAGTTCAGACAGTTGGAGGGGGACCAGTCCCTCTACTCTTCTCTCTAGTCAGTGTAGTCAGAGAGCAGTAGTTCAGACAGTTGGAGGGGGACCAGTCCCTCTACTCTTCTCTCTAGTCAGTGTAGTCAGAGAGCAGTAGTTCAGACAGTTGGAGGGGGACCAGTCCCTCTACTCTTCTCTCTAGTCAGTGGAGTCAGAGAGCAGTAGTTCAGACAGTTGGAGGGGGACCAGCTCTGGGCCAGTCTCTCCTGCTACACCTACTGCTGCTGCAGTCTGGAGTAATTCTGTTTGAAACTACTGACACTTGCACGCGATCCACACAAACACATACACATTTGCATGTCATACACAAACTCAAAAAATTTTGAACAATTTTGTTAACATGAGATTCATGATCAGTCATATTACTATTTTGTTTTCATGAAAAATACAAAACTCAGAATATAATCTTAATTCTGATGTCAGATATGAAACTGAGTAAACCCAAAGATATAATTTTACAGCTACATTAAAAATATTTACTATTCAGGAACAAGAGCTCCTAAATATTCTCTTGAGTTATTGTCCCCACGTGTTACAGAACATATTGCACTGTATGTAAAAAAATGAACAAACATGGTCTTTGTGTCAGCCATAGGAGGAGACGGTTTTGTTTTATCGTCTGTACTTTATTACAGTTTGCCATCTGCACAGAGGTACGTTAATAGCTAGCTGTGACTATTTACACATATGAAAAAGCCCATCCATCTGCTGCATTGTTGTCGTCGGTCCCACGTGGATCCATCCCACCTTTTATACCAAACAACTGCTGTTTATATCACAGGGTGACAGAGAGAGCGAGAGACTAGGTGACACCTGCACCTTACATCCTAGTTAGTGTTGTATTGTACCGTACATATGCACCTTACGCACCTCACCTCAACACAGCAGTAGGTTCAACTATGCAGTGCATTTGATATACACTCACTGGGAGATAGAGGTTTGCCACTTTGTTTAATAGTATGTCAGATTGTGGGTTTATTTTGTAATGGATCAAAAAGAGATACAGTATATGGCATAGATCTGTGAGTCAAGACCTTGGACAAAAACCAAATGTTCTCAAACTCTGCAAGCAACTTATCATTTAAACATTGGTGGATGACTATACATTCCTCCACACCATGGTCTAAGTGCATTACCATACAGATACAGTACAGTCAGAGAGTATTTAGAGAGTCGGGCCAATGCAGTTTCTGCATTATGATGCATTTACATGACACCTCAACATTCTATAGCAGCCATGTTCCCTCCCCATTAACATTACATGGGGAATATTTCAACAATGCTTTGTAATTCAATGTCTAGAATTAGAACAATATACAACATTGTAAAAGTTGGTCCAACTCTCTAAATATATGGCTCTGAGTACAGTACACTGCCCATAGTGTGGCAGAAGGAAGCATTATCCTCTGAGGGAGAATAAAATGCTTTAACTCCAACAATAATAGGATGAAATGTGGTTATGCATAGCTGTTATTCTCTACATAAAACTATTGCTGCTCAGGCGTATTCATATCTATAAATTACTGGAGTATACAAGTACATATCGATGAATTACCAATAAATGTAAAACAAGGCGCTTCATATCAGAGGTGAAACTACAGTAAATGTTGATTACAGACATGGGATAATACATCAGACAGCAGTGTACTATAAGCGCTGTGTTTGACTGCTGTAAGTGAGGTCTAAATCAACCAGAGAGAGAATGTATGGGTCAGTCAACCATAGTAATAACCCTGCCAGACAGCAACAACAGCATTAACAACAACACAAACAACAAACAGGAAGACTTAACCACGCTGTCAGCCTGGTAAACAGTAAACAACCAGGCCAGAGACACATCATAGCTGCATGTTCTACTCTGAGCTCTGCCGTGATTGGTCCAGGTCTAGCTCCAGACCAGGAAGGAATGCCCTGGTGCAATCGAGGGCAGGTGGAAGGCAGCATGCCAAATCCCCAGCCCAGGTACTGTAACTGTACAGCCATGTTGTGTCTGAGGTGAAGGAACATTGAAGCATTAATCCCCACCTGACACTAATACCTGATGTATGATTGACCTTAAAGCAGCAGGACACTAGACTAGCTACAGGACATGACAGTTAGAGCTAGTCTCAGTCAGTCTGGGCCATATGGCCAGGACATTAGCCCTTTACCCTCTACAGGGATAATCTCTCCGCTCTGGCAATGCTTTTTCTTCACAGATTTCTTCTGACAATAATTACAAGACAGCATTACCATATTGAGACAGATTTAGAAGGGGCCTTAGTCACAGGGATGCATGGGGGAGGGGCTTTGCTGCAGGAAGTAAGGAAACATAATCTACTGTAATCTAGGAAAAGTCGTGCCAGACAAGGGAGGGAGGGCCCTGATGGTCTGATGGTATGAAAACCTTATGGTATTTCATTTGATTCACACATGCAAACATATGCCTGACCTAAATAAATTATTAATGCTGCTAATATTAATATTGCCATAATCACATTAAGAAATTAACATTGATAGCAGGCATATGGTAGTTTTAATTAAAATATTTAACTGTCTCTGTCCTGTAAACTGTATGCATGTATTGTATTGTAGATCATGTACACTAATAACATAATTGTCAAGACAAGATTCGTGACCACTTGAAGCAAGGTTATTCGTTAGAATGTTGTCTGTGAAGGTGTCTGGAAAAGCAGAATCTCACATGGGCTACTCAGTGGGTCCATTGTCTGCCTGCTGTATATCTTTTAACAAGACCAAGAAACCCCAAACAAAGCCTGGGAGAGTGTGTACAATCTCAGCCAGTGTGAACAGACTAGACTGAGTAATGACTAGTTTAGAGAGCATAGACGTCTTGTCCTGGCTGCTCCTTGAAATAATCCAATCTGCCTGAGCCTCCCATGACAGTTTCTCAGGGCAGGGCCACACAAACCAAACTGTGCCCTAACACAAAGCCAACTGACTGCTCTGCTCTCCAAGCTCCTTCAACCTCCTTGATTTGCAACCGACCCCCAACACACACACTAAACTAAACCCTCTTCTCCAACAGCAGTGATAGTGGTGAAACCAACCCCACACCTCTCCTCTCCTCTGCTTGGCTGGGCCCGGCTTGGTCATGTAATGAACAAATTCACTGCGCATTACTCTGGACTTGATCTCTGGCAAAATAGTGCTGGAACAAACAATTTGGTTTGTCAACACCTTTCTCTGGACTCCTCCATCAATGTCAGGGGTCCAAATCTAAACAGCAAAGTGCATTTGACTGCAGGACCCCAGGCTGATTAGACATCCCAGCTCAGCAGATTGTCTCAGACAGGACAGGCAGCTCTGATTGCTAACCCGGCCTGAAAATAGTCTGCGCTGCCCCGGGATTAGCATGAATATTTTGATATAAATCGATAAGCAATCTCCACTCCATAAGAAATGCCAGCAGCCTTCATTTGGCTGATCAAAGGTACATCAGCAGGCGGGCGACAGCTGGCTATTGTTTTCAGGCAGGGGTTGTGGGAGGGTGTGTGAGGGGGGATTCCATAGGAGGGATGGAGATAGATCCATGGCTCCACGGCTCTGGTTCTCTCCACTCCACCTAATCGTGGAAACAATCACTGCTTCACAGGATCCCATCTCCCAGGGATGGACTGACTCAAATGAGGGTGGCAGAGGGCCGAACCACAGGGAGAACGAGTTAATTTGTTAACCATTACTGCTGTGGCCTGACTGGCCTTGTTGCTGGCTGCTGCGGCGGCCGCCACTGACCTGGAAGTAAAGGGCCAGGTCAGTGTATCTAGCCTATCTGGTTATACCTTCTTTGGACTTAAACAGATTTGATTGGATTTGACACGGCTTTACCAGTGGGTCTGATCTGATTTACATTTACATTTAAGTCATTTAGCAGACGCTCTTATCCAGAGCGACTTACAAATTGGTGCATTCACCTTATGACATCCAGTGGAACAACCACTTTACAATAGTGCATCTAAATCTTTTAAGGGGGGGGGGGGGGTCAGAAGGATTACTTTATCCTATCCTAGGTATTCCTTGAAGAGGTGGGGTTTCAGGTGTCTCCGGAAGGTGGTGATTGACTCCGCTGTCCTGGCGTCGTGAGGGAGTTTGTTCCACCATTGGGGTGCCAGAGCAGCGAACAGTTTTGACTGGGCTGAGCGGGAACTGTACTTCCTCAGTGGTAGGGAGGCGAGCAGGCCAGAGGTGGATGAACGCAGTGCCCTTGTTTGGGTGTAGGGCCTGATCAGAGCCTGAAGGTACTGAGGTGCCGTTCCCCTCACAGCTCCGTAGGCAAGCACCATGGTCTTGTAGCGGATGCGAGCTTCAACTGGAAGCCAGTGGAGAGAGCGGAGGAGCGGGGTGACGTGAGAGAACTTGGGAAGGTTGAACACCAGACGGGCTGCGGCGTTCTGGATGAGTTGTAGGGGTTTAATGGCACAGGCAGGGAGCCCAGCCAACAGCGAGTTGCAGTAATCCAGACGGGAGATGACAAGTGCCTGGATTAGGACCTGCGCCGCTTCCTGTGTGAGGCAGGGTCGTACTCTGCGGATGTTGTAGAGCATGAACCTACAGGAACGGGCCACCGCCTTGATGTTAGTTGAGAACGACAGGGTGTTGTCCAGGATCACGCCAAGGTTCTTAGCGCTCTGGGAGGAGGACACAATGGAGTTGTCAACCGTGATGGCGAGATCATGGAACGGGCAGTCCTTCCCCGGGAGGAAGAGCAGCTCCGTCTTGCCGAGGTTCAGCTTGAGGTGGTGGTCCGTCATCCACACTGATATGTCTGCCAGACATGCAGAGATGCGATTCGCCACCTGGTCATCAGAAGGGGGAAAGGAGAAGATTAATTGTGTGTCGTCTGCATAGCAATGATAGGAGAGACCATGTGAGGTTATGACAGAGCCAAGTGACTTGGTGTATAGCGAGAATAGGAGAGGGCCTAGAACAGAGCCCTGGGGGACACCAGTGGTGAGAGCACGTGGTGAGGAGACAGATTCTCGCCACGCCACCTGGTAGGAGCGACCTGTCAGGTAGGACGCAATCCAAGCGTGGGCCGCGCCGGAGATGCCCAACTCGGAGAGGGTGGAGAGGAGGATCTGATGGTTCACAGTATCGAAGGCAGCCGATAGGTCTAGGAGGATGAGAGCAGAGGAGAGAGAGTTAGCTTTAGCAGTGCGGAGCGCCTCCGTGATACAGAGAAGAGCAGTCTCAGTTGAATGACTAGTCTTGAAACCTGACTGATTTGGATCAAGAAGGTCATTCTGAGAGAGATAGCGGGAGAGCTGGCCAAGGACGGCACGTTCGAGAGTTTTGGAGAGAAAAGAAAGAAGGGATACTGGTCTGTAGTTGTTGACATCGGAGGGATCGAGTGTAGGTTTTTTCAGCAGGGGTGCAACTCTCGCTCTCTTGAAGACGGAAGGGACGTAGCCAGCGGTCAAGGATGAGTTGATGAGCGAGGTGAGGTAAGGGAGAAGGTCTCCGGAAATGGTCTGGAGAAGAGAGGAGGGGATAGGGTCAAGCGGGCAGGTTGTTGGGCGGCCGGCCGTCACAAGACGCGAGATTTCATCTGGAGAGAGAGGGGAGAAAGAGGTCAGAGCACAGGGTAGGGCAGTGTGAGCAGAACCAGCGGTGTCGTTTGACTTAGCAAACGAGGATCGGATGTCGTCGACCTTCTTTTCAAAATGGTTGACGAAGTCATCTGCAGAGAGGGAGGAGGGGGGAGGAGGGGGAGGAGGATTCAGGAGGGAGGAGAAGGTGGCAAAGAGCTTCCTAGGGTTAGAGGCAGATGCTTGGAATTTAGAGTGGTAGAAAGTGGCTTTAGCAGCAGAGACAGAAGAGGAAAATGTAGAGAGGAGGGAGTGAAAGGATGCCAGGTCCGCAGGGAGGCGAGTTTTCCTCCATTTCCGCTCGGCTGCCCGGAGCCCTGTTCTGTGAGCTCGCAATGAGTCGTCGAGCCACGGAGCAGGAGGGGAGGACCGAGCCGGCCTGGAGGATAGGGGACATAGAGAGTCAAAGGATGCAGAAAGGGAGGAGAGGAGGGTTGAGGAGGCAGAATCAGGAGATAGGTTGGAGAAGGTTTGAGCAGAGGGAAGAGATGATAGGATGGAAGAGGAGAGAGTAGCGGGGGAGAGAGAGCGAAGGTTGGGACGGCGCGATACCATCCGAGTAGGGGCAGTGTGGGAAGTGATGGATGAGAGCGAGAGGGAAAAGGATACAAGGTAGTGGTCGGAGACTTGGAGGGGAGTTGCAATGAGGTTAGTGGAAGAACAGCATCTAGTAAAGATGAGGTCAAGCGTATTGCCTGCCTTGTGAGTAGGGGGGGAAGGTGAGAGGGTGAGGTCAAAAGAGGAGAGGAGTGGAAAGAAGGAGGCAGAGAGGAATGAGTCAAAGGTAGACGTGGGGAGGTTAAAGTCACCCAGAACTGTGAGAGGTGAGCCGTCCTCAGGAAAGGAGCTTATCAGGGCATCAAGCTCATTGATGAACTCTCCAAGGGAACCTGGAGGGCGATAAATGATAAGGATGTTATTAAGCTTGAAAGGGCTGGTAACTGTGACAGCATGGAATTCAAAGGAGGCGATAGACAGATGGGTAAGGGGAGAAAGGGAGAAAGACCACTTGGGAGAGATGAGGATCCCGGTGCCGCCACCCCGCTGACCAGAAGCTCTCGGGGTGTGCGAGAACACGTGGGCAGACGAGGAGAGAGCAGTAGGAGTAGCAGTGTTATCTGTGGTGATCCATGTTTCCGTCAGTGCCAAGAAGTCGAGGGACTGGAGGGAAGCATAGGCTGAGATGAACTCTGCCTTGTTGGCCGCAGATCGGCAGTTCCAGAGGCTGCCGGAGACCTGGGACTCCACGTGGGTGGTGCGCGCTGGGACCACCAGGTTAGGGTGGCCGCGGCCACGCGGTGTGAAGCGTTTGTATGGTCTGTGCAGAGAGGAGAGAACAGGGATAGACAGACACATAGTTGACAGGCTACAGAAGAGGCTACGCTAATGCAAAGGAGATTGGAATGACAAGTGAACTACACGTTTCGAATGTTCAGAAAGTTAAGCTTGCGTTGCAGAAATCTTATTGACCAAAATTATTAAAATGATACAGTACTGCGGAAGTGGGCTAGCTAGCAGTGGCTGCGTTGTTGACTTTGTTTGAGAGTGTCGCTGGCTAGGTAACCTCGGTAGCTAGCTATGTAACCTCGGTAACTGGCTCGTTAATTAGTATAAACTACACAATTGTCTTAGATACAAGGACAGCAAAGACAACTATGTAGCTAGCTAACACTACACTAATCAATCGTTCCGTTGATCCGTTGAATGTAATAGTTTCTACAGTGTTGCTATTCGGTGGCTAGCTGGCTAGCGAGCAGTGTTGACTACGTTACGTTACGTTAAAAGGACGAAAAATAGCTGGCTAGCTAACCGAATTAGTCTAAACTACGCAGTTATCTTAGAAACAAAGACAGCAAAGACAACTATGTAGCTAGCTAACACTACACTAATCGAGTCGTTCCGTTGAATGTAATAGTTACTACAGTGTTGCTGTTCGGTGGCTAGCTGGCTAGGTAGCAGTGTTGACTACGTTACGTTAAAAGTTACGTTAAAAGAACGAAGAATAGCTGGCTAGCTACGCAATTATCTTTGATACAAAGACGGCTAAGTAGCTAGCTAAGATTAAACAAATCAAACCGTTGTACTGTAATGAAATGAAATGAGAATGTGAAAATGTGATACTACCTGAGGAGCGAAGCGGAATGCGACCGGTTTCCACTCTAGCTTTCCTTCCTGGAAAAGGAGATCACATTCTGAATGGTAATAAGCCAAGGAGTCACACAAACCGTTATAAATCCTTCTAATTTTCAATGTCAGAGGCTCAAAGATATACTTTTTGTTGTGCACATACTCTGACTACTAAATGTTTCATCCTCGAGAGCAAAGACTTGGGAAGTCTGGGAAAAGAAGAAAAGCAGACACTGTAGTTCTGATACAATACATGAAATCATTCAGACAAGCTGTCTTCATCAGGGTTTCACAATATCTAGCAAACAGCATATTACTATTTCATATTTGACACCTTCATTTTCACCTTTATAGTTCATTCATCTAACTGCAGGAGGGTGGACTGACCACTCCCCTCCCTGCACACCCCTACCTACCACCATCATTTCCCAGTCCCTATAAAAGAGTGCAGGTGTCATCCAAACGCTGAGCAGTTAACTAGCACGGAGTGAAGTGAGACCACACCATACACCACTGAACTAAACTAACTGTCTAACTGACTGACTGGGGGGGCTGCTACTATTAACGTTGGCCACATGGGACCAACGTTAAACACAGGGCTGTGGGAACCGGTGGAGGGAATAGTGGAGCAATTGTAAATTGCAGGTTTAATTCATTAGCAAGTGTCACTTTATTTCAGGGCAGGCCGAGCAGGGCGATTAAAAAGTGGTAATCAGGATTAATTAGGAGAATATATATTTGAGGATTAGCAGGCCTAACCCTTACACGGCCCTGGCTGCCTGCAGCTAACGCCCTCCCTCCCTACCTCCTTCTCTCTCTTTCTTCCTCTCTCCTTCCATACATCCTTCTCTCGTCACATGTGCGACAGCTCTCCCACCCATATCTCCCTCTCTCTCTGGCCCCCCCTCCCTCTTTTCCTGCTACAACTCGGCTCCTGAACTAGGCTTTTGGCAATAGGCAATAGCCCTAGACATGCCTCTGGGCTCTCGCCCTAAACTGACACGACTGGGACACATTGGGACTGCCTACACCGAATGGGCTCTGGTCCTAAACTGACACGACTGGGACACATTGGGACTGCCTACACAGAATGGGCTCTGGTCCTAAACTGACACGACTGGGACACATTGGGACTGCCTACACAGAATGGGCTCTGGTCCTAAACTGACCCGACTGGAAGACATTGGGACTGCCTACACAGAATGGTCTCTGGCCCTAAACTGACACGACTGGGACACATTGGGACTGCCTACACAGAATGGGCTCTGGTCCTAAACTGACACGACTGGGACACATTGGGACTGCCTACACAGAATGGGCTCTGGCCCTAAACTGACACGACTGGGACACATTGGGACTGCCTACACAGAATGGGCTCTGGTCCTAAACTGACACGACTGGGACACATTGGGACTGCCTACACAGAATGGGCTCTGGTCCTAAACTGACACGACTGGGACACATTGGGACTGCCTACACAGAATGGGCTCTGGCCCTAAACTGACACGACTGGGACACATTGGGACTGCCTACACAGAATGGGCTCTGGTCCTAAACTGACACGACTGGGACACATTGGGACTGCCTACACAGAATGGGCTCTGGTCCTAAACTGACCCGACTGGAAGACATTGGGACTGCCTACACAGAATGGGCTCTGGTCCTAAACTGACACGACTGGGACACATTGGGACTGCCTACACAGAATGGGCTCTGGTCCTAAACTGACACGACTGGGACACATTGGGACTGCCTACACAGAATAGAGCCAAGCTGACAATGCTGCTTAGTAGATGAACAGTTATACACAGACTTGAGGGAGACATAAGAGACACATGAGTATGTGGTTTAAGTTTTGGAGACATTACAAATTAGGTTACGATGATCTATTTACAGTGGTGGAGAGGGGGTCTTCATAAATGAGGAATTCCATGTGCAGCACTTGTGTTCATAAGCAGAGAGTAATTGTTTTGCCCAATCCTATGTCATCACAAATTTCAGTCAGGCCTTCTATTGTCTCTGATTTATTACAGAAATCTTCCAAACTGCCGGTTATCACTGTGTTTATATTATTACTTCAACATGTTTCAGTTAACATAACCTTGAAACACTCCAGTTCAAGTGCAGGGATGGGGTTGTTTTGCTTGCAGTGCAGAGCACAGCATTGAAGTTAGCAGATGACGCATCGCCTCGTTCACTGGCAAAGACTCAGACCAAATCTTTCATCCTGCCCGTCTCTCCAGTGAGGTCGGGATGGCCTCTTAATGTTGGAGCTCAAATATAAATTCAACAACTGGGCTTTATTTTCATTTAGCTTCAATGAGAAAATAATACAGCACTGGCAGCCTTCAATGTTTTTGGAAAATCTATAAACAAAAGTTAAGATTATATAATTTTTGTGGGCAGAATTTATCTGCTGACTTTCAGGTGGCCTCCTCTCAAAGCACAAAAGGTGAAATATAGACAAGGCCACAGCATAAAATAGCCTTATGATGGTATACTTAAGATTGACAGACACCCTACTGTAGAAGTTTTGAGATGTAACAGCATTTCTACCAGTTATGAGTAAAAAGACGATGCGTAGCACGTTAGATTTACCACAGCTAAGAAAATATTTCTGTTTTATAAATGGTTTATGAGAAACTTCTTACAACACACCAAGCAAAGACTATGCAGCACTCTGCTGAGTGGTTGAATAAAATGTGACTCAATAGTGTTTTCATGTGCATTTTACATTACCCGGTTGGTCCATTAGGCAGATATTAGGTGGTCCGTTTTTGTCAGGGAAATTTCAAACAAGAAAATGTAGGTAATAATGAGAACGGGCAATATTTTTACCCAAATGGCCAAGGTATAAAGAGAAAAGAGAGGAATATCCAGAGACCAGGAAGTATCCAGTAGACGCATACAGCAGGGATACATTATAACCTGTTAAAATACTTCCTCCTCTCATCAGGTACTTACAAACACAGTTCACTCCGTCGCCGCTATCTAACGATTTCTGTGGATCTGAAAACAGGTTTGGGTGAAGCTGAGGACTTAAATAATAGCAGGAGTGGTATTGAACCTCTTCGGAGAAGATCAAATGCGGCTTTCATTAGTTTAGTATAGCGCCAGGGCTCATTGATGACTTGTCAGACAGTCTTTCCTTCAATACGCAGCGAGAGGCTCTAAAAATCCTCCTTTTACTGAGCCCTCTCGGCTGTAAATTCAACACAGTTCGATACTCCCTTTCCCCTCCCTCTCCCTCTCCAATAGCTCCATTATTTCTTCCCATGGATTAACCCCATGCTGCTGATCAAAAGGAGAGCTTCTCTGTATGTCTGGTCAGGCCGAGTCCACTAGCTCCATTAGACACTCATAATGAACACTTCAACGTTATTATTATGGAAAAATCTATTGTTTGTCCACAGGTACCATATTTAGTGGGAGAGCATGGTATTCTGGAGGATTAAGGAAATGCTTTAGGGGTTTTCACTGCTCTTCTGCGAGAAGGAAGAAGAGAGGGAGGGAAGGAGGAAGGGAAGGAGGGAGGAGGGGTGAGATTGCACTACAAAAATCAAGGGCCTTGTGCACCTTTTGTGGATAGAGACTGTTACCAATTAAGACAGCATGAGGAGCACAATATCACATTGTCACGCAATAAACAGACCTCTACTGCTTCCCACAGCAATACAAATTGCATCACTCCTTAAAGGGCTAATCAGTATCATTGCCCCAGTGCTCTACACTGGCCTGTGCCACAGAATAAAAACAAGTGGATTTGTATCGAGGACTAGCAAGATAACAATCATATTTATTTATATGCACTTTATTGAAAAAGATGACCTGTTCGTGACTACAATCCTTACTAATTCATGCTGCATTAACTTGTCTTTGTACTTGAAGTGTACTTACAGTAAATATGATACATACTCCTTGCCTAAAAGCCTTTACATAAAACTGTCATCAAAGAACATATTAACCCATCTTTGTTTACACGAGACGAGTCACAGAGAAAAATACAATTTGGCCGCAGCGGTCGTAAAGCACCCGGCTAGATGGTCTCCGTTGCATGCATACACACTGACACTGGGCAGACAGAACGCAGGCCCGGGGCTAAATCACTGGGGACAGGAGCATTTAAGAAGGAGTGTCACATTTCTATGTAATAAATAGCAGAGATTGATTTGACCTCCCAGCCAGGTCTTATACCAGCCAGTTTACTTATACACAAGTTAAGAAAAATGGAAGCTGCCTCTCTCTCTGGGGATCCATTGCAGGGAAATCAGATAGCCCCCATAGTGGTTTTAAAGGGATACGGCGGTACACCAGCAGTGTCAATATGGCCCTACTCTGCTCTCAGCCCAGCCCAGCCCACACTCCTTCCGCACCACAGTCAGAGGAACGGCGGGGAGAATCAGAAAGAGAAGAGCCCAGCCACAAACATTTCCAGCTGTTACTATCTCAGGGTTGGATTCAGAGATGGGTCTGAGAGGGGAGGAGGGAAGGTTAGAGGGTTCTGTTACTTATGGGCAAACAGATCTGTTTCTGCATTATTCAACAACAGACACTCGCTCGCCTTAAATTCCAAATGTTGCATTTTTTTGCCACTAGCTTTAACATTTGATAACGTAACAATCTCTTTCATCTTTGTGAAAAGTAAAACTAAATCACTATACAAAGAAAACAAATCATAAATATTTTTGCATTGGTTAGGCTAAATATCAATAACCCTAATCATTTATACCATGGATAGACAACTAGCCATAAGTATAGGACGATAGTATAGTATAATAAGAGAACAGGAAACTAGCAGGTGTACAAAAGACTGAGAATCTGAGTGGCTCGCTATACGGCACAGAGCCCTTGCCTCTCCTACAGCACAGCCCTGCAACCTGAAACAGGGGGTGGTGTTTCTGTGAGCATTAACAGTGACAGAGGGAGAGGAAATTGCCTGAGACACAGGGCAAAAATGTATATAAAAGTCTGGCTTCCAGCTGCAAAACAGGGCTTAGAAACCCCTAGCCTGACATCTCAAACTAAATTCATCAGCTGCTCTGTTGTTCGCTACATACTTTAGTCTGAGACTGCCATTATTGAAGTCGTTTGTGGTGACGAGGTCACACAAGGGTCATTGTACAAAACAAAGTAATCAGTGATTGGATTGTCTCTAACCAATCGGAGTATCAAAGCCAATGACACATTTTCAAACCGCTGATTTACCCACGTGTGTTCTAGCTCTGCCTCAATCCATCGGTTTCTGGACCAATCAGACGTCCCCGTACGCGTTCGCATTCGGTGAAGGGTCGGGGAGGTACTCAGATCCAGACTCATTAAACTAACATCCATGGGCGTGGCGCAGTGTTTGGCCAGAGCAAGTAGTGTGGGTAACCATGCAAAGAAACTCCAATGGGCCGGCATACTGTCTAATACATAAAATGGCTCACTTCCAAACTGCATATCCTTTCCTAACCTGCTTCAGTCCCTGTCATACCATGAAGCAGGGTGACAATGACAAGGTTGGGTATCTAAGGTATAGAAGAGGCATCTCTCCATGAGAGAGGAAATGATACTCCTTCACACTAAACCCTGGGAATAAACAGAAGCTGGTCTCAGTGGACAACATGTGGTGCCCATAAACACACTTCCTATTTACTGTAATTCTGTTTTCAAGCCACATGAATGATCATTGACGCAAGACGCCATGACAGTGCCTTCAAATATGTCACTATACCAAACAACACAATAAAAATATGTAATTACACCAAATAGGAGCTACTCTTTGAAGATGATTCCATCTTTCATGATGAAATGGTTCATAAGAATATTGTGAAGCTGTCGTGGCTGAGGCCTGAGCAGGCAGAACAGAAGTAAGCTGCAGTATGTGGAGAGGAAGTGCAGTTTAAGCATGAGGTTATTTTGGAGGACCACGATGGGGCCCGGTAATTCTTTATCAATAAACACATAATCAATTCAAGAAGGGGAGATGGAACCTTTTTAACCCCCCCATTTAGGGAAATTAGTAGTGTAGAGCAGCACTGTAATTTATACTCCTTCAGGTTGTCAAGGTAGCACCTTCTGGACATAGAGTAGGTTGGCGGGGTCAGTGAAACACAAGCATTGGGTCAACAGAACTAGATACTGTCATTCTGTATGTGGATCTGTCCTCTGTGGGTCAATCTACATGCCATCTCTGTAATTCAATGATGACTACACCTCATAATAATACATGTATTTTGACCCCTCTGGGACATTCTAGTTCCTTCCGCTCACTGTTACTGAACAAAACATTTATTTTTGAAAATAGTATACATAGTGATTGTACTGGAGAAAAAACTGTGAATGCAGTGAAAAGTGGGGATGAAAAGTGACTATCTAGCCTGGTTCATCTCTCCTCAGTCAGATAGTCGTAGTGCAGAGTGGAGAGAAACAGGCCCGGTGATGAACGATGGCAGCAGAGTCAATGAAAAATCAGCTGGGAAGCACAAAGCTCTTAATGCTTCAGCCATATTGGTTGCTGACTGGAGCAAATAACATCAGCATAGCACTTATAGAGACCAATCATACATTTCAACCAACCAACAACACACACTCCCAGGCTACGGAGGAGCCGAAATAAATTCTTTAGTCTGATTAAACAGTAAATTCTGCATGCCTATCAGCCTCCCATTAAGCATGGGGGCTGCTTTCAAAAACAACATTAATCAACGTGGAGATATGGTGCGAAATATCAGTCATCGATTGTAACTGCTTATGACAGTTTACACAGCTTCATATCTGCGGGGAACGAGCGCTGATCTATCAATTACGAGCAGACCTTGCAGCATGCTAATTGTGCATTTCCCCCTCTAATACAGTTCCAGTGTTATCACATAGGCTAATGAAACCAAACAGATCAATAAATATAAATTATACATGCAAAGATGTACTGCTGTGAACATAAAGCCTCTAATTAATTGCATTTGATTAATTTATATACTTTAATTATCTCTCCGAGCTGCAGATGGCATAAATATCTGTACAATCTGCTTATTGCTATGTCAGTCATAAAACGGCAGACACAGTGAAACTATTAGCGCTGGGCTAGCTTTGTCACTGGAAAACACACAGTATGCTGAATAAGAAGACTTACCTCTGAATAATTTAAAGTGAGAAAATGCAGGCAGGGGAAAGACTTGATCACTATTTCTAATGTCTCTGTTGTTGTAATATGGTGAGTGGTCTGTCTGATGACCTTCCACGCACAAAGCAAAATTACCACTGCACTGCACAATGCCCATTTTTTAGGACCTTTCTGTAAACATTTGGAGTAAAACATTCAAACATCACTCTGTCCGTACATTCCTGCAAACCATATACAGCTCTGTAGGGGCTTAGCAAAAATAAAATGAAAAAAATATGATATCGATATCTAATTTCTTGAACAATGCATTTACAAAGTAATTTCTGGTTGCAAGTACTTGTTTTTGCATCGTTACATCTAATATATTTTAAGAACACAACTTGCTTTAGTTAAGTTGAACTCTACTAACCTCAGGCAACTCAATGTATTTTTATTGTACACCTCAGTACACTGCAAGGTAAGGTATGAGGTTGAAATGGCGGTGAGGAAAGAGGTGAGGTGAGGAAAGAGGTGAGGTAAGAGGTGAGGAAAGAGGTGAGGTGAGGAAAGAAGTGAGGTGAGGAAAGAGGTGAGGTGAGGAAAGAGGTGAGGTGGGGAAAGAGGAGGATACTGGGACTTCAGGGGTTTACATCTTGATGCGGCGGCTAATTAGGGTTTTAGTATAATTACCCCAACAGTGTGCTTGGCAGAATAATTACCACAAAGACATTATAGTGGAACATTATCGTGTCCAGTTACAGTAAATATGTCGAGAAACAAGGTGACGACTCTCTCTTCAGTCGGATCTTTACTAAATAAGGTGTTCTACACCCCACATGTGCCAAATCCAACTCTGTAAAATTACAGTGCCCGTTTTGTAACAATTGTAGCAATCACTGAAAGAAAGCTACTTTCAAAGTTTCAGAATGTAGTAATTGCAGGTTGGATGAATGTTTGGAACTTGGAACAGATAATGTGTTCTGTCCAGCTGTTTCGATGTGATGTCACAGTGCCCTAGTCATACTGTACACAACTGGGGAGTTCTGAACAATCAACATTTTATGTAAGTGACTCAAACTGAACCAATTCAGCTGCCTGTCGTTTCACTCTACTTTATGAAGTAAGTGAATACCTGGCATGGGGTTGTGTGTAGCAGCATTGTGTAGGCGACTCCAGACATATAGTTTAGACAGCATAAATGCCTCAGTGTCTATAAAAACACCTGAACTTTTTGGCGCGACTTCAAACATACCCTGTGCACTCTGTTTACCCTTAGAGACCCTTTCATGTTGCCAGATTCCTCAACAAAAAAATATACTTCCAGCGGTCTGTTAACTGAATGTGTGGTGTCTGAATCTGGTATGGAGTTGTTAAATGCGTACTGCTTTCAGATTATCCGCTGGCTAGACGGATGGCGTCCATGTTTAGAATGGAACACCATCCAGACTGGGCATGGCTCAGAGGGTTTAGCAGTGTCCAGTCTGAGGTCTCAAAGGGGAGGGCAGGGCAGTTTATTGGGAAATGGGAAAAGATACATGAAGATCAAGTAGAGAAACAGGGGACAGACCACACAGGTGGTGAGATGGACTTTGACCTGAATACCAAAGGATTGACATAGCCTACTGTACTGTATCTCTAAAAGCAGATGTTTAACATTGGTAGATAAACAGCCATCACTCCTGCCTCTGTTCAGCTCTTCATTTTACACTATAATCCACAAGAACAACTGGAACTGGGAATACATTGCAGCTTCTAGCCAATACCAGACGAATCATTCAAATACTGAGTCAAATTTCCTGATTCATGTTTCTTTTTTCTCCCTCTCCCTCCAGAGCCTGGTTTTTAATCATCCTGATATGATATAGTCACTTTTAAACAATAATGATCACGGGAGGAGCATCATTTGGGAGTATGTGATCAATCAGCCGCTCATTCAGCTTTAATTCATGTAGATGCACACCTAATACTCATTACAAAGATGCAATTTCCAGCCAGTCAGCCCAGATTAATGGGATGCAATCTCTCTCCAGTGCTTCCTCCACACAGTGGCATGCCTTCAGAACGATAGATGGCTTTCATACAGACAACACTCAGTCCAAAAGACTCATTTATTCTGAGGACATGTTTATGACAAACTGCTTAGCTGACACCTTATTAATCGGAGATAGTTTAAAAACGATGGGGAGGACTATAGGAAAGTCAGAATGTAATGGTTCGTTTTCACATTTTAAACTCTATTAGACCGACTTAAAAATGCAATGAACTGCAGTAAAACTGTAATGATGTGACAATTAACCATTCTACCTACACAAGTACCTTCAGATGCACTGTTACTGTATAGAAAACAACATCTACAGATAATCAGTACATTTTGGGGACTAACGACGTGACAAACTGGATCGCTGAGAGCTCCTCATTCATACCCATCCTGCCACCAGTTGTATGGAGGAGACTGTAGCAGCATTCTCCTTATCTGACAGCTGAGGCACACATGTTGGGCTACATGTGTACTGCTACATGTCTACATGTGTGTGTGTGTGTGTGTGTGTGTGTGTGTGTGTGTGTGTGTGTGTGTGTGTGTGTGTGTGTGTGTGTGTGTGTGTGTGTGTGTGTGTGTGTGTGTGTGTGTGTGTGTGTGTGTGTCCTGTATGTGTGTGAGCCCGTGTCCTGTGTGTGTGTGTGTGTGTGTGTGTGTGTGTGTGTGTGTGTGTGTGTGTGTGTGTGTGTGTGTGTGTGTGTGTGTGTGTGTGTGTGTGTGTGTGTGTGTGCGTGCGTGCGTGCGTGCGTGCGTGCGTGCGTGCCCTGTATGTGTGTGTGAGCCCGTGTGTGTGTGTGTGTGTGTGTGTGTGTGTGTGTGTGTGTGTGTGTGTGTGTGTGTGTGTGTGTGTGTGTGTGTGTGTGTGTGTGTGTGTGCGTGCGTGCGTGCGTGCGTGCGTGCGTGCGTGCGTGCGTGTGTGCGTGCGTGCGTGCCCTGTATGTGTGTGAGCCCGTGTGTGTGTGTGTGTGTGTGTGTGTGTGTGTGTGTGTGTGTGTGTGTGTGTGTGTGTGTGTGTGTGTGTGTGTGTGTGTGTGTGTGTGTGTGTGTGTGTGTGTGTGTGTGTGTGTGTGTGTGTGTGTGTGTGTGAGAACCTGTGAGCCCTCCCTCCCCTGTTTAACAGGCCTGGCTACAGTGTGTAATCACATGGACAGGCACACTTCTGCCTGAGTATGACTTCGGGAACCGTGAGTGCTGAGAGTTCCACATACCGATGGGCTGAAATCACATCTACCCTACTGATCCTATAACAAAGCAGAAGGCTTGTGTGTGCCGCGTCCCCTCCTCTCCAGCTGACTGACATGAGGGGATGTTGCCCACACTATTCACAGTGGGGGGACAGTTGGGTAGCATCCTGACTATGTCAGTTTCAGGTAGAAGGTATACAGTAAGCTAAATTATAATTTCCTGTATACCTTTGACAGACAGGTATATTATTTATTAAACATTGTTATTTAAATATAAAATATAAAATACATATTTATTAATTCAAAGATGTATTATTTCAAGCATAAGTAATTATTTCATAACAGTACACACATTTTATGTGTTAAATGTCAAATCCTGTCTTCCTTTCCAAATCATTGCAAGGGAAACATAAGGCTTACAGAAACATTAAAAACAAGTACAGGACAGAGAAGAGAGATTGAGATGAAGATCTTGACAAGAGACAGACGAGGAAGGCGACCAAGAGAGAGAGAGAGAGTGAGAGGCAGGGGTGAGGAAGCAGAGAGTGGGAGCTGAGGCAGGATGAACTGTGCAGTCAGGCAGTCAGTCAGGCAGGCAGTCAGTCAGTCAGTCAGTCAGGCAGTCAGGCAGTCAGGCAGTCAGTCAGTCAGTCAGTCAGTCAGTCAGTCAGGCAGTCAGGTAGTAAGTCAGTCAGGCAGTCAGTCAGTCAGTCAGTCAGGCAGTCAGGTAGTAAGTCAGTCAGGCAGGCCGGCCCACTCTGGCGGCCTGGAGAACATCTATAAGCTGTGCATTTTAATAGAGATATTTTTTGTCCCTTGTTTCCTTGTGATGTGCAGCTTTGATTTCACTCTTATCAGCCGAGGCTCTTGGTGTAGCTGAGAAGGGTATTACTGAGTGTGTCCTCTAGAGCTCCAGGTAGCTCCAGGAGGTACAGTGGAGGAGGTATAGTAGAGAGACTGGAGAGAGACTCTGGAGCACAGCGCTCATAGTGGGCAGGAACAGGCGCGGCCAGCCCAGCCTCGGCCCTCCATAGGCCCTCCCCTCCGCTCTGCAGCCCAGCCCAGCCGTCCGTTTTCTGACCATTAATTGGGTTTGGTGCTGGAATCCCCTTCTCACGGAGCACGTAGTTAGGCTCACTCACACCCAACCAGCCGGCATCCAGTCAGCCAGGCAGGCAGCTGTGAAGACAAGCGTGTTTAGCAGCAACAATTATGATAATTGCTGGGGAGCAGTCAGCTGAGGGAATAAGCAGATCTGATTAAGGGCCCTTCTGCATGATCAAATATTAATCTGATGTGTCTTCACCCCGACCTGCCTGGAACATAAGAGGCTCTTATGGTCTTATGCATTAACAGATTTAGCGCAGGCTGAACTCATAGCACCTAATAATATTGGACAGGGCAAGTCAGAGGCAGTAAAGAGATCTTCCAGGAACTGAATCTACTTACAATAAACAACAGAGTAAAAATAGCACTGGAAAATAATGAGGATAAGCTTTATATGACAGTTCAATTATTTTAAACTAGCTATGACAGTAAATACCTATTAAATAAGATTCCCAGAAGGACCTGTTGGATTCTGTACAGATAATTTGGCAAAACTTTTTACAGAACAATACGTCCTAAAAGGTTCTCCACGCAGGTGCTGCCCTCAGCAACACTCATAGTTCATGGCCTAGGTTGTATGCTCTTCCTGATTATCCTCCTGGATAAGAGATAAGAATAAGACTTAGCTATGCATGTACATCATAGACTTTTAATACACATTAATGACAAGATTCAATCTATAGAAATAATTTATAAAATGTTTAAAAAAATATATGAATTATCAGCAGCATCATCAAAGGATGACAGAAAGAAGAAGAAACACTGAGTGTTCTGAAGACATTTGAATATATTGTCACCTGATTACAATGCAAGTGGCATGTTTCAGTCAGCATCCACAGTTCTCAACATTCGTGCATCACATCAAACAGGATAATAACCAAACAGGATAATAACAAACCATTCATGTAAAACATCCAGATTTTACATGCACACGATAAATCTACAGTATTGTAACACGGATTAGTTCCCTAATAATTACTGAGCACTTCATGGTTTACGACACTAGCATTTAAATTTATGTTAGCAATTCGAGAGCTTGGGACTATAATGTTCTATTTGCAAAAAAATATGATTCTGAGATCATTTGGTTTAAAGTGCCGATCCCTCATTGGTTTAAAATTGTCAGCGATTTTTATCTTGTATTCTTTTGTTTTTTTTTGTATTTTATAGGTAGAGAACAGTGAACAGAACAATGCTATGTCAGTAACAACATTTTTACAAAAAGCAGATAGAACCTTATAGTCCCAAACTTTCGAAAAATGGATGGTCAATCACACAGATTAGTTCCCTAATAATTACTGAGCACATCATGGTGTACGACTATAGCGTTTAGGTTTCTGTGAGCAGTAATGGATGGTCAGTCACTAACGTTTTTAGTTTGAGATGCTATCTGGCTTCATTTATTTCTATGCTATTCTCTTGCCCTCATGCCCCGTCAGAGTTTTAAAGGCTGTGCATGGAATAGACTAAATCCAGTCTGCTCTAATGCTAGACAGCGACCGACTGGCAGCTAAAGCAGATTAGGATGATATTAAATCAAAACAAATGCCTGGCATTTAACAACACAAAAAAGCTTGAAAGAATCATAGGATTATATCTCTGGATTATTATAACTCCTCGCAACTCAGCGACAACATGGGGGAGTCCAGCAGATTAACTCATCTACGTTAATCTACAAAGCATATTTAAATCAATATAGATTTTTTAAATAAGAAAGATAAGGCTTATTCAACACATATAATCTTAATTCAAAACATAATGTTTGCTCTGTTGAGCATCAGAACAACAGATGTCCCTGACCTAGTCATACATGGGATAAACATGCTTTAACCAATGTTCTCATATGACTCTGCTAGACAGTACATGTAATGTAATGTACCACTGAACACATGCCAACCACAGGATGAGCCAAATGCAATCTCTTGCTTATCATCAATAAATAAATATATCTCTAGTTTGGATCTGCGAGGGACATTTGAATGTTCTCATAGAACAGAAACACAAAATGGGTCTGGCGAAAACAAAATGTTAAAGTTAAAGGGATAATTCACACAAATTACAAAATTACATATTGGTTTCCTTACACTGTAAGCAGTCTACAAGGTATAACAGCAATCCATGATTTGGTTTAGTTTCCCCGGCACTACTTCCACATACTAATGTTTTATCATTTGTGGCACAAATCCCATTTAAGTCATGGGACCAATATTAGCATTTTCACACATCATTAAGCTTCACAATCAATTGTATATAATTTAAAAAATGCTGAATTAGTCAAACGTTAGCATGTGGAAACAGTACCAGGGAAACGAAACCAAACATGGATTGCTGTCATAACTTGCCCATAGACTGCTTGCATGGTAAGGAAACCAATGTATCATTTTGTAATTTAAGATTTCCTCTGCTCTCATCCTTCTAGACCTATCGGCTGCCTTTGATACTGTGAACCATCAGATCCTCCTCTCCACCCTCTCCGAGCTGGGCATCTCCGGCGATGCCCACGCTTGGATTGCGTCCTACCTGACAGGTCGCTCCTACCAGGTGGCGTGGCGAGAATCTGTCTCCGCACCACGTGCTCTCACCACTGGTGTCCCCCAGGGCTCTGTTCTAGGCCCTCTCCTATTCTCGCTATACACCAAGTCACTTGGCTCTGTCATATCCTCACATGGTCTCTCCTATCATTGCTATGCAGACGACACACAATTAATCTTCTCCTTTCCCCCCTCTGATAACCAGGTGGTGAATCGCATCTCTGCATGTCTGGCAGACATATCAGTGTGGATGACGGATCACCACCTCAAGCTGAACCTCGGCAAGACGGAGCTGCTCTTCCTCCCGGGGAAGGACTGCCCGTTCCATGATCTCGCCATCACGGTTGACAACTCCATTGTGTCCTCCTCCCAGAGTGCTAAGAACCTTGGCGTGATCCTGGACAACACCCTGTCGTTCTCAACTAACATCAAGGCGGTGACCCGTTCCTGTAGGTTCATGCTCTACAACATTCGCAGAGTACGACCCTGCCTCACGCAGGAAGCGGCGCAGGTCCTAATCCAGGCACTTGTCATCTCCCGTCTGGATTACTGCAACTCGCTGTTGGCTGGGCTCCCTGCCTGTGCCATTAAACCCCTACAACTCATCCAGAACGCCGCAGCCCGTCTGGTGTTCAACTTTCCCAAGTTCTCTCACGTCACCCCGCTCCTCCGCTCTCTCCACTGGCTTCCAGTTGAAGCTCGCATCCGTTACAAGACCATGGTGCTTGCCTACGGAGCTGTGAGGGGAACGGCACCTCCGTACCTTCAGGCTCTGATCAGGCCCTACACCCAAACAAGGGCACTGCGTTCATCCACCTCTGGCCTGCTCGCCTCCCTACCTCTGAGGAAGTACAGTTCCCGCTCAGCCCAGTCAAAACTGTTCGCTGCTCTGGCACCCCAATGGTGGAACAAACTCCCTCACGACGCCAGGTCAGCGGAGTCAATCACCACCTTCCGGAGACACCTGAAACCCCACCTCTTTAAGGAATACCTAGGATAGGATAAAGTAATCCTTCTAACCCCCCCCCCCCTTAAAAGAGTTAGATGCACTATTGTAAAGTGGTTGTTCCACTGGATATCATAAGGTGAATGCACCAATTTGTAAGTCGCTCTGGATAAGAGCGTCTGCTAAATGACTTAAATGTAAATGTAAATGTAAGATACCTATCCCTTTGACTATATACAGCACCAGGCAAAATTTTGGACACACCTACTCATTCCAGGGTTTTTCATTATTTTTACTATTTTCTACATTGTAGAATAATGACCTGGCCTCCACAATCACCCGACCTCAACCCAATTGAGATGGTTTGGGATGAGTTGAATCACATAGTGAAGGAAAAGCAGCCAACAAGTGCTTAGCATATGTGGGAACTCCTTCAAGACTGTTGGAAAAGAATTCCAGGTGAAGCTGGTTGAGACAATGCCAAGCGTGTGCAAAGCTGTCATCAAGGCAAAGGGTGGCTACTTTGAAGACAATGATTTGTTTAACACTTTTTTGGTTACTACATGATTCCATATGTGTTATTTCATAGTTTTGATGTGTTCACTATTATTCTACAATGTACAAAATAGTAAAAAACTATATAAATATACGCATAGGATGAGGACTCTCTGCTAGAACTCGTTGATTATCCCACAAATACAGTGGGGAGAACAAGTATTTGATACACTGCCGATTTTGCAGGTTTTCCTACTTACAAAGCATGTAGAGGTCTGTAATTTTTATCATAGGTACACTTCAACTGTGAGAGACGGAATCTAAAACAAAAATCCAGAAAATCACATTGTATGATTTTTAAATAATTAATTTGCATTTTATTGCATGACATAAGTATTTGATCACCTACCAACCAGTAAGAATTCCGGCTCTCACAGACCTGTTAGTTTTTCTTTAAGAAGCCCTCCTGTTCTCCACTCATTACCTGTATTAACTGCACCTGTTTGAACTCGTTACCTGTATAAAAGACACCTGTCCACACACAATCAAACAGATTCCAACCTCTCCACAATGGCCAAGACCAGAGAGCTGTGTAAGGACATCAGGGATAAAATTGTAGACCTGCACAAGGCTGGGATGGGCTACAGGACAATAGGCAAGCAGCTTGGTGAGAAGGAAACAACTGTTGGCGCAATTATTAGAAAATGGAAGAAGTTGAAGATGACGGTCAATCACCCTCGGTCTGGGGCTCCATGCAAGATTTCACCTCGTGGGGCATCAATGATCATGAGGAAGGTGAGGGATCAGCCCAGAACTACACGGCAGGACCTGGTCAATGACCTGAAGAGAGCTGGGACCACAGTCTCAAAGAAAACCATTAGTAACACACTACGCCGTCATGGATTAAAATCCTGCAGCGCACGCAATGTCCCCCTGCTTAAGCCAGTGCATGTCCAGGCCTGTCTGAAGTTTGCCAATGACCATCTGGATGATCCAGAGGAGGAATGGGAGAAGGTCATGTGGTCTGATGAGACAAAAATAGAGCTTTTTGGTCTAACTCCACTCGCCGTGTTTGGAGGAAGAAGAAGTATGAGTACAACCCCAAGAACACCATCCCAACCGTGAAGCATGGAGGTGGAAACATCATTCTTTGGGGATGCTTTTCTGCAAAGGGGACAGGACGACTGCACCGTATTGAGGGGAGGATGGATGGGGCCATGTATCGCGAGATCTTGGCCAACAACCTCCTTCCCTCAGTAAGAGCATTGAAGATGGGTCGTGGCTGGGTCTTCCAGCATGACAACGACACGAAGCACACAGCCATGGCAACTAAGGAGTGGCTCCGTAAGAAGCATCTCAAGGTCCTGGAGTGGCCTAGCCAGTCTCCAGACCTGAACCCAATAGAAAATCTTTGGAGGGAGCTGAAAGTCCGTATTGCCCAGCGACACCCCCGAAACCTGAAGGATCTGGAGAAGATCTGTAGGGAGGAGTGGGCCAAAATCCCTGCTGCAGTGTGTGCAAACCTAGTCAAGAACTACAGGAAATGTATGATCTCTGTAATTGCAAACAAAGGTTTCTGTACCAAATATTAAGTTCTGCTTTTCTGATGTATCAAATACTTATGTCATGCAATAAAATGCAAATTAATTACTTAAAAATCATACAATGTGATTTTCTGGATTTTTGTTTTAGATTCCGTCTCTCATAGTTGAAGTGTACCTATGATAAAAATTACAGACCTCTACATGCTTTGTAAGTAGGAAAACCTGCAAAATCGGCAGTGTATCAAATACTTGTTCTCCCCACTGTATATGTTTCACAGAAAATATAGGTTGTGAAATATTTTTTGTCCACACTGAACCCAAGTGATAAATTCTAGTGATTTGGTCAGCAACTCGTTGATTACCCCAATATAAAGCTATTACAGAGCCAAAGGAGTTACATTTTAATTTGATTGTATTTGACAAATCAATTCACTTTTTTTTTTAAACAAATTTTTTTTGTTTTTGTTTTTTTAAACACTTGTGATACTGTGCTATGCAATCCAATGAAATCACAGATTTGTTTACAAATGCCACTTTTCTTTCTCAGAGAGAGAATGATCCTGACTAATACGCGAGTATCCCAGATGCTCCCAGAATAAAAAGTAAAGCAACTCAGCGCTAGTTATTTCAGTACAACTTGGCTGCCAGAGGTACTGAAACACAATATGACCACAGTGAGAGAATGCATGTAAATACAGTGGGAAACAGGCCAGGGATATTGAACCGACTTTGAGAAGCAGCCATATACAAACAAGTCTGAACATGTGAAACAGACTAAAGCAATGAAAGGCCACCACACCATATTCTTTTCCAAATAAAGTTGCAAGGCAGAGAGACCCTCGTTTTTAAGTGGCATTCTGACTGAAATGTTAGAAACCAGATTTATTTACTACAATAAATATGTCAAACATATATTTTCTTTTTAGATGTTATTTGCTATGGTTCAACAAACACTACATTCAGGACTTTTAAAATAGTACAATAGCTGTCTATTTCTGTTTGAATTTCATCTAATGGTATGGCTACAATATATCATGCAACTGATGTGTAAAAGTTCAGTAAATTGGGATAGAAGGTTAGAAATAAAGAAAATGTATCCTTTGCAAACTGTTGCTGTTGACACTTCTGCACATCTCATCATTCTCTGTGGTTTGTCCAATTTGCTTTACAAATGTCAGCATAAAACTAAGCAGGCTTTGTGTTGTTAGCTTCTTTTCAGTTCAATAAAATAATATTTCAAAAGAAATGAAAAGCTAATTAGGAATGGCTACAAAACTGCCAGAGACGGCCAGTGTTAATGTGCATTTTCCAACTACTTTGTGACACAAAAAACGTAGCAGTGTGCCTATGGACTCCTTAGGTGTGATTCTCTTTGGAACTGGTGTTCACTACTAGACAGGTGCTCTACCTGTGCTCTGCTGTAGCAGCAAGGTATAACACAGTAGTTCCCCCAATCCATCTGCTCTGCCCTGCACAACACTACCCTGGTCACCGTTGTGTAAATACTGGATCAACAGAGCTCCACAGGACCAAGCAACACCACTCAACACAATTCACATGAAAGAGCCAACTAGAAACCATGGGGCAGTGTCCTATCCCACAGCAGCACCCTGGGGTGAGGAGGAACTAACTCATTACAACCTCATGACTAGAAAGGATACTAGATAGGATATAATGGCACACACACACACAGGCAAGCATTAGCACACGTATTCTAACAACAGCGTGGGCGTCTACACGCACTAACACACTGACTAACACAAAAACAAACTGACATCCACTCTTGTCATGTCGGAATCATTTGATTCCAAGGTTGGTGATTGTCAAATATGTGGGTGTTCACATTCAACCCCTTAAATAATGATTCTATATTTATAGTGAAATACAAAATATTGAATACATACATATGAATGTAATGTGTATTGTCAATGTAATTTATCTTGCTGTTAATGTCATACTTTTTACATTATTTTCACACCTACAGTATATAAACATGCATTATTCCGTTTATCGACAATGAACTATAATAAACACTCACAATACGAATAAAACAAACTATAAACACCTATATAAAGTTAACATGCTGTTCATATTCTATGTTATTCTCTATTCTATTCTACGGAATGTGCACCCCTAAAAAACATATTGACATGAAATTGGGAGAATGAGGTCATGTATTTGTCTAGAGAAAACAGACCATTATTTTAGTCCTTTGGACAGAGAGAGCAGGGCCTTCTGCTGTCAGTCTGTGGTCATTCCCCTGCCCAATATAAACACAGAAATGGGAGACAAGATTGAGTAGTTTTACGACACGCTGCATGCACCCTGACGCCCCCGACTGACTGACTGACCAGTGTGAGTGACCACAGTTTATCTGCCTGGCTGTGAGAGCGGAGGAGGGGAGTCCTCCTCACTGACCGCCCCAGCCAGAGTGACCATATCAGGGTGGGTGAAACACATTCTGCCGAGCCAATCTGAACAAGCTGTGTAGACAGAGAGACATACAGACCACCTCTCGTCCTCTCCACTATGTCTCTCGCTGTGTCCTGTCCTACAATTGGATTATTGCACTCCCTGTCCCTTCCAATTCTAGACAGCTCTCATAGATTTAATATGCCAGTGGAATTTGGTATATGAGTTAATTTAGATGTAAACCTCATGACATGTGGCTTGTGACATCCTGTCTGTCTGTAGAAACAGAGTCATTAACTCTGTGTGTGCTCATTAATTGCCTTTCTGTTCAAGCAGAGCTGAGGAAAGCTGTGCTGGCCGAAAATAAAAGACAAAGCAGGTATCATTGCTTTTCATTTTTCTTTGACATCATAATTCATATGATAGTAGGTGTATCAGTACAGTAGAGACATACAGAGGCACATGACTGCTCTTCAGAGCCCCACCCTGCAATGGTGGAATCTGAACACTAAATAGCATTAGCATAAATCGTGAGGATTTACTTCACAGCCTAATCAATCCAAATCTGCTTCATTTTAATCTTCATAATCCTATGTTTAAATTCTATTAACTGATAAATCAAGTACTGTCAAATCCACAGCGGAAACTTGGTGACAACAGTCTTGTTCTGCACAGACAGACAGGAAAGTATACCAGAGTACTCTTCAGATGGAACCTAGATCTGAAGTAGCTACTGAGGAAAGCCAAGCCAATCAAAGTGTGTCACAGGAGGTGTACTGTTCATACAAATACTGGGATGTTTTGTTTCCACAGTCTAACATGTAATCACACTCATCAGCAGCACTCTGACATGGATACTGTAATTCTGCTGGAGAGAGGAAAGTCTGCCTTTCCATGACTTAGAGAATGTGTTTATCATATTTTTCTTGCTAAAAAAATTGAAAACAATTTGTGCTGTGTTTTACACAGAAATTATACTAAAATGGCCTGTATTTCCTGAACTTAACATGTCTTGAGTGGTAAGCTAACAATATTATTGATGGATGATTGTTAATTTCATACTTATACATTTACAATAACATTTACAATAAAATATACATATTTTACACTTATATTTAGCTGAAAATATAAAGAATATGTAAATAAAGGTACTTAATGAAGTCACTGTATGTGAAGCTTAACTGATGATGATACAGTAACAGTTACATAAGTTGAATCACTTCCTTTTCTTTGCAGAACACCCTTTCAATGGAAAATATACAATGAATATGAATCTATCAATTTCAATTTAAGTACATTTTAAAATACTTTTGAAGTGAATAATTTATAACTTTAAAATGTTTGTTATTATGTATATTTGTTATTATTGATATTATTGATATTATTATTACAACTATTTCCTATTATCACCAATTATAGCAGCATTTTTACTATTACTATTATTAGCGTTAACATTACTTCCAGTGGTATACACATGGAGCCTGGCCAAGCAGGTGCATACAGCTAGCCCACAGTGTGGTATCAGGTATCCCCTTGGCCTTTCCCATTTGTCATGCTGAATGAGTGGTCTGCCTGACTGCACTTTCTCATTCCATTTCCTCCCAGGCTGTACTGAGGCCCTACCACCCACTGTAACGCTGTCATTTCTTCAACCCCTTTCCATTCACATCAAGTGTTAGCAATAATGCTCTCTCACATTCCTGTTCTCAATGGCTTACACGCTATGCCCTCTCTGCTCTGCTCTGAACAGACCTACCTCACCCTTACAGGGTACAGACAAATTACTCGACATGAAAATTGAAACTGTGTCACAACAATTTAAAACAGACATAAAAGTCATACAAGTAAGGATATCAAACAATTTAACTGACAGATTTTTATGAAAAAGCAAATGATATCCTCAATGAACATAAATTAACATAAAATATAAATTATAATATTATTATTACAATAATATGTTAAATATTTCACATGACAAATCCTAGCTAAATAGCATCTATGTTCTATCTGACAACAAGTCCCAGTGGCTGATGGCCTGATGCAGTCACAGTACATGTTCAGCTTAATCATTAGCCCTTAATATGAACAACCAGCATGCTCTCCTCTCTCCTCAGCCCAGACACCTCTCCTCTGTGTGCTTATAAAAATGTAAGTCAGTCAGTGCTGCTCTTACTTACATCCATAATGCCACTCAGCGCAGCCTCTCTACAGAGCTCTGATCTTTAGCCCATGCAGAACATCCTACCAGCTACGTTACGTTCCATCAGAGTAAGCCCCTACACAGAGCCACACACAGCCCACCGGCAGACACCCTCTCTGTAACTGGAACAAGTAACTGGAACGGAAAACATTATCTGAAAGCAAAGCAGCAAAAAAAGAAAGATCACAGTAAGGTAATCACAGAACACCCCGAGCTCAACCAATAAAGAAACTTTTTTCTCTTTTTTTCCTGCTAAAGAAACCTAGGAAATCTCCACTTATTTCAACAAACATTTGCTTCAACTCAGGAACTAAGCTGTATTCCTTTTTTTAAATAAAGCGTGTGGTATGTGTGAGCGGATGCAGCATGTGTTGTCTTGTTCATCCTCTTGTAGGGGGATTGTTAAGAGACTGCAGCTCCATCTGCTGGCAATCCAAGGGTCAGCAAAGAGGGGAAGGAAGAGAGAGAGAGAGTCAAACAGAGAGAGAGGAAAAGAGAGAGCAGCGAGAGGTAAACAAAGGGTTGGAGAGAATGAATCAGTTAATCACAAATGCTAAGAATCCCTCTTCCCAGGTGCTTCTGGGAAAAACCCCTGATGCCTCAGGACGACCTGGCATGATGACTCCTTGCTGTCCCCAGTCCACCTGGCCGTGCTGCTGCTCCAGTTTCAACTGTTCTGCCTGCGGCTATGGAACCCTGACCTGTTCACCGGACGTGCTACCTGTCCCAGACCTGCTGTTTTCAACTCTCTAGAGACCGCAGGAGCGGTAGAGATACTCTTAATGATCGGCTATGAAAAGCCAACTGACATTTACTCCTGAGGTGCTGCACCCTCGACAACTACTGTGATTATTATTATTTGACCATGCTGGTCATTTATGAACATTTGAACATCTTGGCCATGTTCTGTTATAATCTCTACCTGGCACAGCCAGAAGAGGACTGGCCACCCCTCATAGCCTGGTTCTTCTCTAGGTTTCTTCCTAGGTTTTGGCCTTTCTAGGGAGTTTTTCCTAGCCACCGTGCTTCTACACCTGCATTGCTTGCTGTTTGGGGTTTTAGGCTGGGTTTCTGTACAGCACTTTGAGATATCAGCTGATGTACGAAGGGCTATATAAATACATTTGATTTGATTTGATTTGACCTCATACGACACATTTTCACATTTCGAGCCTTCACAGCACAGCCTCACAGAGTTCCATAGAGTTTCACAGTTCCACACACCCAGCTGGCAACAAGTATGCCTGGGACATAAACAATCTTTTCTGTGTTGCCCTCATTTCCCTTCGGAGGATCCAGTTGGACGTCTAATAATGAGTTAATCAGGCTGATTGCACATTCATCACTGTGATCTGTTTCTTTGTATAACTGAAGAGGGGAAGCGTGTTTTACTTGGGAAATGAAATATTTAGCGACCTGTTCCTGTGCCCTCAGACTGGACAGAGAGAGAGAGAGAGAGAAAGCCTGCAGCTGAGTAAACAGCAGCAGGGCCAGCCCGTGGTTGAGTGGACAGGTACCCAAGCCTCCTCCCTAGCCTCCCAATCTCCCCCCAGCTCTCAGCCTCCTCCGAGCCTCCCCCTAGCCTCCCAATCTCCCCCCAGCTCTCAGCCTCCTCCGAGCCTCCCCCTAGCCTCCCAATCTCCCCCCAGCTCTCAGCCTCCTCCGAGCCTCCCCCAGGCTCCTCAGCCCAAAAACCATTAGGTGTGTTACCTTGGAGAGAGGGTTAGAGTGGAGGATGACAAATTAATGTGTGTAATTCAGCTGTTCCCCGTTTACTGTTCTACATCAATAAGCAGAATAGGCAATTAAGATGAAGTGCCGTGTCGTACGCATAACTGCCTTAAATATGCTGTTAATATGTCCATTGTTATAATTTCCGAGATAGGAGAACATAAATTGTGAACAAGGGAAATGACTCAAATGGCTTGTCTCCTGTTCATTCATACTATAGTTTCAGTAACATCGCAGCTCTAATGTGTGAGGAGTTCACTGAAAGTGCTAGCAGCCTACACGTGTTGATTTTCGAGCTAATTAGTTATGGAAAAAATATGGCACATAAACCTGGGTGCTCTGTGAGGAGGCATAATCAGACTAGGTTCCAGCTGTGCCTGTAACTCCTGAGATTGATCCACTAGGCTTTAAAGCAGCAGCATCCAATATATAGTATACACTGATTTACTACTGAATCCACAACTGTAAAGCCACACCACTGCCTCATGCTACCCATAGTTATAGGTTGGTTAAAACTCCAGTAGGCAACCAGAGTCTCTCAGTGTACTAAAGACATTTAGAGAGAATTATTAGGAGATTCCTCTGTAGCCTGCTCTCCTCTGTAGACCCTCAACCCACAGTTATTGGACCTTGAGGATAATTAGCTAAAGGATAGTTCTCCATGCTTTACTGTGGCTCCGAACAGACAACATCAAAAGCTGGTATGAAGACCACTAACTAGACCAGCGGGCTGGAGAGAAATGTTGGGAAAATGAAACAAATCAATGTTGAGAGGAACTGGGGGAATTATGTAAATATCTATATTCATCATGAGGGAGTTGTCTAAGTAGTCCGCTTTCATTTTCTCTGAGTAATACCCAAAAAGGAGCAAGTTTAGATCATCTTTGATATTAGTTTTTTTTTTTAAACACAGCTCAAACGATACAAGAATTACCGACTCAATTCAAATGTGGCTTTTTATGACGTTGTAATTGGGAAAACATGTAAGAGATATTGAAATGTGTTCATTCAGACTACTGCTGCTGATGTACGACTTTTACTCCCACAAACATGACGACGTGAAAAGGTAGCTAGCTATCATAGCTAACTGAAACAGACAAAAATTGTAAAACAAATGACACCATACTAAAGAGCCTAAAGCGCTGGCACCTAAAACGTGTTCAGTGTCAAAACACATGAATGCATGCCTCAGAAATCTCCCGTGTATGTGTAATGAGAAAACACAACATTTTCTCAGCCATATGTTCGTAGTCTCACCTTTGCTAAATATACTTAAAGCATTTATGCCCATTAATAAGGTGTGAGAGACTTCTGAGGGCA
Organism: Salvelinus alpinus; assembly: GCF_045679555.1. Taxonomy (NCBI): domain Eukaryota; kingdom Metazoa; phylum Chordata; class Actinopteri; order Salmoniformes; family Salmonidae; genus Salvelinus; species Salvelinus alpinus. Next base: position 26,558,959 of record NC_092118.1, read on the forward strand.
GATTGCATACAGTAGAATGTCAAGGTGGCAAATAGAACATTAGTAGTCAAGTATTTTTTCCCCTCATGGACTACAGCACCTATTTAAATGCATCTTTCCCCTGATTATATTGATGTCATTGTTCTTTTGTTTAGTGAAGAAGAAAACACCCGTCCCTCAAATTGAAGACTCAGGAGTTCAAACACCTTGGAAGTAAAAATCGAGTATGATTGACATTTCCTCATCTTCCTTAGCTTCTGCTTGCTATTAGAAGACTCAGGATAGATAGATCAAGATAGATTGGTTGTGCCTAATCACGCTCTATTGAAGTTTCCCTCCCAGACCATTTTCAAATGACCAGCAGTCAGCACTAATGTGCCCATATTGTTTCTATAAGTGTGAATTGATTTATATTGCTGCAAAGCATCCCAAGACATTGAGAGAGAACCATTGGAACCCAATACCAATTATACATGTATGTTTCTGGGGAAACGGCCACTCAGGACATTGGATCAATTGGGGGACATCAAAGGTCAGAGCAATACATTTCTGCTGAAAAGTTAGCAATAGCTAATGGCGTACCATCAAGCAGTTTCTCTGCTGAAATGTTATCATGCCATCAAGCAGCTTCCCTGCTGAAAAGTTAGCGATAGCGTGCCATCAAGCAGTTCTTCTGCTGAAGAGTTAGCAATAAAATGTCATCAAGCAGCTCTGCACTGAAAGGAGTCTGTTTGATCTGTTCACAACTCTTCAGTAGAGGAGAAGCAGAGACGCCGTGCAGGGATCTGCCTCACAAAGCCGACGAGGGATGTTTCCTCGGGTACATGATGCATACCTGCTCTCTGCCATGTCTCCATATCTGCACATAGGGCCACACATATAGCACACTATGGGTGAGGTGTAGGGCAGTGAAAATACTGGCACTACCATGGCCACTACCACCCACACTGTACTGTAAATAGACACATATAATATCAGAGGTATGCAGCATTAAAACAAACCTCTGCTGCGTGCCATGTCCAGGGCTGAAGGCTCTGAAGGCAGGCTGAATGGAAGGCTTTGAGATCAAGCTGCTCTGGTCTCTGCATGCCTACAGTACGTGTCCATAAAGGCCCCGAGTCCCCGGCTGTTACCAGGAGCCATCGATTTTCATATGCAGATCTAATTAGGGACCATATTAATTACCTGGCCCTCAATTTCCCAACTGGAAACTAACACCAGGCCTGCAGAGAGGATTTCCTTCTGCAAGTTTGCTTTATAGATTGTTGCTTTTTTTAATTTTTTAATTTTACTGCTTGAGTCTCTAAGGAGCATTTGAATCCATATTAATTTCCTCTCTGGCAGTTATGCAGCTGGGTATGAACTTAACTATTTCACTTTTAATCTGTCAGTAATTTAGTAATGTGTAAACTAATTATGCACCGATATTAATGTAATTGGTTCTGGGAGCTGTAAAAAAAATCTATGTGTTTGCAGAAGAATGCATTAAATTGAATTGAGTTATTATAATCATGTGTCAAGTGCTGATTATGTTATGAAACTAAAAAGTAGATGTCAGCCACAGGTCAATAACAGCAGGCCTCCTGGCTCCATAAAATCTATGCTGCTCCATTCGATAATGTGGAAGGAGGGAGAGAAGCACATACCCTCCTCTCATCCCTCCATCTCTTTCTCCACCCACCCATCTCCAGGGTATTTGTTAGGGTGGCAGCTTTAATACATTTCCCCAGCAGATCAGTCATAACCCTGTGTCTGGAGCGTGGGCAGTATTGATATGGTTTCACATAAAAAGCGGTCCTGAAGTCTTGATCTGCCTCTCAGGGTTAGCCAGACTCATGACATCAGGGAAATTAGCCCTCAAACACTGACAGACGGACCGATTCAAGCAGGTTTACAGGTCAGGCAGGCTCCCATAGACAGATCACATCCTCCCTTGTCTGACTATATTGTTTCTCACCGCCTGTCTGTATACCAAATCTCTATTATGGGAAAAACATCATCTTTGTCAGGGACAATGATCAAAACAGTGAAATGCTAGAGAGATCAGAGCGGAGGCATATTGTGATTGACTGCTGCATCCTATGAGATACTCAGTGTGTTTCTGTTTGAACCACCACCACTGGCATGAAACATTATTCGCAACTCGATCAATATATATATAGAACAACAGCAAATCAAAGTGTTTAAGGCATTATCCCTGGTGGGATATGAGAGTGAGGGGGGAGAGAGAGAGAGAGAGAGAGAGAGAGAGAGAGAGAGAGAGAGAGAGAGAGAGAGAGAGTGTGTCATGTTCCTGACCTTATTTTCCTTTGTTTAGTCTTTATTTAGTTGGTCAGGACGTGAGCTGGGTGGGTATAGTCTATGTTCTGTATTTCTATGTTTAGGTTTGTCATATTGGCCTGATATGGTTCTCAATCAGAGGCAGGTGTTTTGCGTTGTCTCTGATTGGGAACCATATTTAGGTAGCCTGTTTTTCACTGTTGGTTTGTGGGTGACTGTTTCCTGTGTCAGTGTTTGTGCGACACGGGACTGTTTTGGTTAGATTTACTTTTGTTATTTTGTATTGTGTCTTGTTCAGTTTATTATATTAAAACCATGGACACTTACTACGCTGCGTCTTGGTCCGATCCCTGCTACACCTCCTCTTCAGATGAAGAGGAGGAAATCTTCCGTTACAGAGAGAGAGAGAGAGAGAGAGAGAGAGAGAGAGAGAGAGAGAGAGAGAGAGAGAGAGAGAGAGAGAATCTGCCAAACACAATTCTATGATAGGAAGAACACTAACTCTGTTGTCTATTCTGAATTTGAATGAATGATTAAGGCCTTAGGACACAGAGGGAGGGTTGGTATAGTCTCTTCACACACACCTTGAAGCACTCACTAGTAGACTTTCTCCACTGTTACCAGGACCATGCTACAGGGCTGAGGCACCTTCACTAATACTCTACACGTGGAAGAGGGAAGAGGCACTGAGACCACACAGGCACATTAACACAACCGCTGATTCCACCAGCATAGTAGACTATGGCAGGTTGGACCTAAGAAAAATATATCCTGGTACATGAACTGTATACAAACTACTGTTCACAACCCATATTAATATTCTACAGACACACACAACAGATTGTCCTTTATCCCAGTCCTCACTTCAAACCTCAAAACCTAAAAAATATATATTTACAGAGCTCTTTGTATGATAAGTGGGAAACAAGTTGTTTTAAGAATTTTTAAAAAAGCAAAGAGTTTATACAATTGAAAATGACTTCCCCTTAACCCTTCCCCATTATTTTGTTGTTTGACGGAGGCATAGCATAGGCCTGTGTTAGCTAGCCGCCTAGCGCTAACAATCTCTGGTAACCATTATAGCTGTCAAGGTTTATGATTGATAGCCTTTGTTTACAGTGTTTTAAAAGAGAGACAGTTTTCAAAACATAATTTTCCTGCTTACATAAATAAGTAGGCTTAAATTGAACCCTATTCCAGAGTAAAGCATTATGTAGTCGCCTCAAAAGGTTCAATAATCAAACAACAATAACAGTTTCCATCTTTACCATGAAATTATGTCAGTTTTAAATATCCACTCATACATCTTAACTTGACAGGTTTCAGCCAGCTGTGATGATTGCGGACGTAAATACTGTACTTATCCTGACTGTACGTACTCATCAAGGGAGTGGTTTGGATTGGCTCATAGGAGATTGATTAAAATGGCACATCTTGAAAACAAAAAAGTATGCACTTAATTACTATGCATTACTACATACATAAACTCAAGTAAACATTTTCATTTTAGATTGAAGTTTGATTTGAAATGGGGAAAATGTAATTCAGCATGAAAACGAAACATTACATGGGAATGTCTCCGGATTTTGATTATGATTGAAATACAAGCGTTCATGAGAAATTTTTATTTGCGGTAACAGCATTTCTAAAAAACAAAACAAACTCAAATTACCAGGTTTTTAAACACTTTTTATTTTCTAAGAACAAAGGCAGACATTTGTAAACTGTAGTCTGCCTCTCTGTCTGATCATTTTCAGACACGTCTAGCTAGCCTGTGACATGAGAGTCAATGAGAGTTGATTGAAGCTTGTATTCCACAGAGGAGGCATTACGATGAGACTACATTCTATACTGTGAACGAGGAGTGTATCTTCTTCTCGTACCTCCTACCATAGATTTCTACAAAGGCTGCCACAGCAAACCTCTCTCTCATCCTCTCAAAGGGCTTCTTTGTTCTTTTGCTTATGACTCTGTCTGCCAAACACACCACTTATGGGACTTTTCATTAATTATAGATGCATTTTCCTCCTTGTTCAACCGTCGTTTACTCAAAGAAGACAGGACAAGAAGAGAGAACGGTCCTTTCTCTGCATCTTTTTACAAATCCATACCTGATATCATTATTTAGGGTAACATGACATGTAGCTAATGCACACTGGACCCATCTGCTTTGATGAATGGCTATAATGAACTTGTCTTCTTCTCAAGGAAAAGAACAATGGCTATTTTCTGATCTGAGCAGCTTAGTATTGGCAACTTCAAAATCCACCCGGTGTGGATAAGACAGGGGATGTCTGACAGTGGTTACCACAATGATCACCTGTGTCCTACTGAGGGTCTGATCTGTGGGTTAGCCAGCCCAGTACTACTGAGAAACGACATGCTCTCCCTCCCTCCCAAATCACTCTAAACCTCTCTCCTGTTTAACAAATTGCCTCTACTACAGATTCCTTGTCTGGGGAGGCTTGATCAGGCTTTGAAGTCTACAGGTCAGCACAGGGCTAGTTATTTGAAGTCACTGCTGACTGAGGTTCGACTGGGCATAGGAATAGGGCTGGCACACCAAACAAGATGAGGCACACACATAGTCCATGATTAGCTTGTGATATAGGTTCCTCAGATGTTCAAAAAGGTCCTCCTAACTTCAACTGAGAATGTACAGTGGGGCAAAAAGTATTTAGTCAGCCACCAATTGTGCAAGTTCTCCCACTTAAAAAGATGAGAGAGGCCTGTAAAAAGAAATCCAGAAAATCACATTGTAGGATTTTTTATGAATTTATTTGCAAATTTAGGTGACCAAAGTATTTGGTCACCTACAAACAAGCAAGATTTCTGGCTCTCACAGACCTGTAACTTCTTCTTTAAGAGGCTCCTCTGTCCTCCACTCGTTACCTGTATTAATGGTACCTGTTTGAACTTGTTATCAGTATAAAAGACACCTGTCCACAACCTCAAACAGTCACACTCCAAACTCCACTATGGCCAAGACCAAAGAGCTGTCAAAGGACACCAGAAACAAAATTATAGACCTGCACCAGGCTGAGAAGACTGAATCTGCAATAGGTAAGCAGCTTGGTTTGAAGAAATCAACTGTGGGAGCAATTATTAGGAAATGGAAGACATACAAGACCACTGATAATCTCCCTCGATCTGGGGCTCCACGCAAGATCTCACCCCGTGGGGTCAAAATGATCACAAGAACGGTGAGCAAAAATCCCAGAACCACACGGGGGGACCTAGTGAATGACCTGCAGAGAGCTGGGACCAAAGTAACAAAGCCTACCATCAAATCCTGCAGTGCCAGATGTGTCCCCCTGCTTAAGCCAGTACATGTCCAGGCCCGTCTGAAGTTTGCTAGAGAGCATTTGGATGATCCAGAAGAAGATTGGGAGAATGTCATATGGTCAGATGAAACCAAAATAGAACTTTTTGGTAAAAACTCAACTCGTCGTGTTTGGAGGACAAAGAATGCTGAGTTGCATCCAAAGAACACCATACCTACTGTGAAGCATGGGGGTGGAAACATCATGCTTTGGGGCTGTTTTTCTGCAAAGGGACCAGGACGACTGATCCGTGTAAAGGAAAGAATGAATGGGGCCATGTATCGTGAGATTTTGAGTGAAAACCTCCTTCCATCAGCAAGGGCATTGAAGATGAAACGTGGCTGGGTCTTTCAGCATGACAATGATCCCAAACACACCGCCCGGGCAACGAAGGAGTGGCTTCGTAAGAAGCATTTCAAGGTCCTGGAGTGGCCTAGCCAGTCTCCAGATCTCAACCCCATAGAAGATCTTTGGAGGGAGTTGAAAGTCCGTGTTGCCCAGCAACAGCCCCAAAACATCACTGCTCTAGAGGAGATCTGCATGGAGGAATGGGCCAAAATACCAGCAACAGTGTGTGAAAACCTTGTGAAGACTTACAGAAAACGTTTGACCTCTGTCATTGCCAACAAAGGGTATATAACAAAGTATTGAGATAAACTTTTGTTATTGACCAAATACTTATTTTCCACCATAATTTGCAAATAAATTCATAAAAAATCCTACAATGTGATTTTCTGGATTTCTTTTCTCATTTTGTCTGTCATAGTTGAAGTGTACCTATGATGAAAATTACAGTCCTCTCTCATCTTTTTAAGTGGGAGAACTTGCACAATTGGTGGCTGACTAAATACTTTTTTGCCCCACTGTATTTTAAAATGAGACAAAATAAAATATTTGGTAGATGATACACGTAAAATTGTTTACTACATGTATGAATATCACATTACATAAAAATAAGCATTTGGATCAACTACACATGATAAGACTTTTGTTTTGTCTCGAGAGCTCAGAGTAGCTCATGTTTTCATATCTTACAATGACACATCTGCTGTGGCCACCTATCTAGGCTAACTTGGACCTGCGGGCTGGTTGGTTGGGTTGGCCACTTAACTTACTCTCTCCCCGGTTGCCGGGCAGGGCAGGGAAGGGAGCATTCAGTAGACCCTGGTGAATGATTGGCTCATGGCAGAATAGGTCATGCAGCAATGATTCTAGAGAGCTAAGGTCACAGTCAGATGATGAGGCTAATTAATCTTGGTTTGCACTCTTGCTCGTAAATGATCTCCTTCCATAATTATGCCACACCCCACCCTCTTTCAACCCCTCACCTCACCACCCCACCCAATCCCACTCTCGTCCCGTCACCCCCTCTACCCCTGCCGCAACACTCCAAAACTGCCATGCGTGGCACATAATCTTAATATTTGAGAAGAGCTGTTTGGAAACACCTCATCCTGTCTGTCTCTGACAGCTGTTTATGACACAGTGGATGGAGAGGAGACGGCAGACAGCGGCTGCACCTTCCCTTCACACCAGCCTGACCCCCCCTCCCCTCTCTCTCTCCTCTACAACCTGTTCATCTTCCTCACACCACATCCATTCCAGCTTGCAGGAAGTCAGAGAAAAGTGGAGGGAAGGAGAGAAGGATGGAAAAATAATAATTAAGTGACTCATTAATTCCACATAATCACTCTTTCTGACACACGTTTCCGACACTTCCTCTGAGCTAAGCTCAACCCTGTTACCAAGCTGAGGCCAGAGAGAGACACACTGGCACAGCTAGTGTGTAACAGCCTCAAAAGGGGGTGTGTTACAACAGAGAAGAGACAGACAGAGGAGCAGTGACAGAGACAGACCCAGAGACAGATTGTGAGCCTGAGAGAGTGAGACATCAACACAGCTAACATGTAACAGCCTCAAATAAAGTGGTTATATAGGAGATGAGACTGCAGAAACAGACAGACAGACAGACAGACAGACAGACAGACAGACAGACAGACAGACAGACAGACAGACAGACAGACAGACAGACAGACAGACAGACAGACAGACAGACAGACAGACAGACAGACAGACAGACAGACAGACAGACAGACAGACAGACAGACAGACAGACAGACAGACAGTGTGCTCTGGGAATAGTGAGTCGTGGTGGGCCTGTTGTAGAGACAGACAGACAGTGTGCTCTGGGAACAGTGAGTCGTGGTGGGCCTGTTGTAGAGACAGACAGACAGTGTGCTCTGGGAACAGTGAGTCGTGGTGGGCCTGTTGTAGAGACAGACAGACAGTGTGCTCTGGGAACAGTGAGCCGTGGTGGGCCTGTTGTAGAGACAGACAGACAGTGTGCTCTGGGAACAGTGAGCAGTGGTGGGCCTGTTGTAGAGACAGACAGACAGACAGACAGACAGACAGACAGACAGACAGACAGACAGACAGACAGACAGACAGACAGACAGACAGACAGACAGACAGACAGACAGACAGACAGACAGACAGACAGACAGACAGACAGACAGACAGACAGACAGACAGAGTGTGATCTGGGGCCTTGGAGACCTACTGTAGCATGTGAAAGCCTCGTAGGGGGGTGCGTTACACTTGGGAAGATATTGCAGAGACAGAGGTGGAGAGAGGAGACAGACAGAGAGTGAGAGTGACAGAGACAGTGACACAGAGACAGACAGAGGGGCTGCGAGAGGCCTCCTCGAGACCCCAGGGCATTAACAACAGAGCTAGATTTACCCCCCATGCTCCCCACACTGCACTAGAGGAGCCAGTGCCATTGATCGTGGCTTCAGAGCTATGGAAGCCTCCATTAGGGCTGGGGCAATAGAACTGTACTGCTATTGATTCATGGGGCTGGCCCTGTTAATAATATTTATGGTGGAGGGCTACACAGCTCTCCGGCAGAGTAAGCCCCCCATAATAAGTGGTAATTGATGGCGGGGAGGCATAGCCCCCCCCACTCTGACCCCGGCCCTGTGAAAGTCAGATGGATTGCCTCTAACACAGTTATGATTGATATGATCAGATTACATAACCTGCTACACAGGGCATGTGGGTCTCCTCAAGTGGGGCGCATTGATTTTTGATTAGGACGGCACTCAACACATCACAGAAAAGGCCGGGGAAAATACTTCCCGCAGGCCAGACTTGCTCTTCATGGTTTCCAGAGGGATTTTTACTTGTATATTTTCTGCTGCTGCGGTTTCTGTGATATAACAGTACTCCATAAAAGATAAACGGCAGGCTACACAGTTAATATCATCGGGGATCTTACATCACATGACAGCCCAGAAGATCTTTTATCCATTTTGCATGTGCAGTATAAACCCCTAAATGTGTCTGTGTTAACCAACACTCTAATCTTGATTCAAAATCATTCGAGCTGAGGTCGTTTGACCCCTGAAATGCAATGACATACAACTCCTAGTCTTGAGTTACCCCTTTATCAGTTGTCTTTCCTCCCCATCATCCCCATCTTTCTCTGTCTGTTCCACCCCAGCGACCCCTCGTCCCCTGCATTGACCTGAGCAGAAGCAGCTGTAAGTTTGTGAACAGCAGACCACCATGACAACGGCCATTACTGTGTCATTTCCTCCTTCTTTTATCTCAGGGAAAAGTGACCCTGGATTTGACCTTCCAATCAAAACATCCTTTGTTTGAGCAAAGAAACTAATTCAGCATAGAATAACAGTTATCAAACCAAACGCCCAAGGCCCTACTCATCAAATCTGATTATGAAGAATTATGATCCGATTACAAAAAAAAGATCTTCCTAGTCAATCTATACAAACACAAAAGAATGGCCTACATTAATCAAAAATAAGGGAGGATGTCCTCATCTAATCACAATGGACAGCCCATGAAGTGGAGCAGCATATTGGAGCACTCCATCTTAACAATATCGGCCCTTAGCCACATGACAGGAAGACTCTCCTGGAGTACCTGTGCAGTAAATGGGGATCCACAATGGCTCAACTGTTGCATGAATAACTTTTCAGCCCCCCTCCTGAAGATCTGCTCAATTACTCTAGACAGATGGGCAACGTCCAGCAGAACTCAATGGTTTTCTGTGAGTCAGACGTCGTTTTCATTCAGGCTGCGCACTGGGATGAAATCAAAATGTGTATGAAAAACATATTAGAGTTTCCCTAGAGGTCTGCCATGGTTCTGTGCCTGATGCAAGGAGTTAAAGAGAGGATCTGGATGGAGGTGTGTGTGTGTGTGTGTGTGTGTGTGTGTGTGTGTGTGTGTGTGTGTGTGTGTGTGTGTGTGTGTGTGTGTGTGTGTGTGTGTGTGTGTGTGTGTGTGTGTGTGTGTGTGTGTGTGTGTGTGTGTGTGTGTGTGTGTGTGTGTGTGTGTGTGTGTGTGTGTGTGTGTGTGTTGCAGGACTAGCTGTGATTAATGCCTCTTCATGACTTTTCTGACACCTCCGGCTGTAATGGCTCCCTATTTTAGAACACGCCTAATTATCATTTCATTTCATTTAAGAATTCTGCCGTTGTGGTGAGACAACTTTTCTTTATTGGAGTGATATTTAGTCTGCACACCACGGCAACTGACTGCCTCGCAGGTCGGACGGAAAAATGTCAGGGATGCAGGGAGAACTAACAAGGTAGTTATACGCCTTAAGAGATTTTTAATTTAGCCGGTTCATGATGGTAATTGAATGCAAATAGCAGGAAGGTATCAGTACTGCTGCTGTGTTGCTGTGTGAAGTGACCCTTGGCTGACCAACTGGAGAGGAACAAGGCAGGAGTTATGTGGCCTGGGCCAGGGCACTATACACCTGAACCAAAGAGACCACTTATTCATAACCATAATATTTTTACATTCCACTGAGGCAACGTCAAATCAAAACCAAATAAAGCCAAAGAAAATGGAGCCGTTGAGGGAAATTGGGTGACTTTTTGAAAATGAGTTTAAACTGAGAGGATATAACAAGCTATACAGGGGTGGAAAACAACACTAACATAATGTACATCATATAGTGGAAGAATACAAAATTAAAGGACAGGACATATAGTGTAATATAGTATATAATAATATAATAATAACAATAAAAATAATAATATGTATATATATATATACAGTGCATTCGGAAAGTATTCAGACCCCTTGACTTTTTCCACATTTTGATACATTACAGCCTTATTCTAAAAATGGACTAAATTGATTTTGTTTTTCATCAATCTACACACAATACCCCATAATGACAAAACAAAAACAGGTTTTTAGAAATTTTGACAAATTGTTCAAATAAATAAAAAACTGAGGTGTTACATTTACATAAGTATTCAGACTCTTTACTCAGTACTTTGTTGAAGCACCTCTGGCAGCGATTACAGCCTCGAGTCTTTTTAGCTATGACTCTACCATCTTGGCACACCTGTACTTGGGAAGTTTCTCCCATTCTTTTCTGCATATCCTCTCAAGCGCTGTCAGGTTGGATGGGGAGCGTCGCTGCACAGCTATTTTCAGGTCTCTCCACAGATGTTTGATTGGGTTCAAGTCCAGGCTCTGGCTGGGCCACTCAAGGACATTCAGATACTTGTCCCGAAGCCACTCCTGCTTTGTCTTGGCTATGTGCTTAGGGTCATTGTCCTGTTGGAAGGTGAACCTTAACCCCAGTCTAAGGTCTTGAGGCTCTGGAACAGGTTTTCATCAAGGATCTTTCTGTACTTTGCGCTGTTCATCTTTACCTAGATCCTGACTAGTCTCCAGGTCCCTGAAAAACATCCCCACAGCATGATGCTGCCACCACCATGCTTCACCGTAGGGATGGTGCCAGGTTTCATCCAGACGTGATGCTTGGCATTCAGGCCAAAGAGTTAAATCTTGGTTTCATCAGACCAGAGAATCTTGTTTCTCATGGTCTGAGAGTCCGTTAGGTGCCTTTTGGCAAACTCCATGCAGGCTGTCATGTGCCTTTTACTGAGGAGTGGCTTCCATCTGGCCACTCTACCATAAAGGCCTGATTGGTGGAGTGGAGCAGAGATGGTTGTCCTTCTGGAAGGTCCTCTCATCTCCACAGAGGAACTCTGGAGCTCTGTCAGAGTGACCATCGGGACCATTGGGTTCTTGGCCAAGGCTCCCTGACCATGGCCCTTCTCTCCCGATTGCTCAGTTTGGCCGGGTGTCCAGCTCTAGGAAGTATCTTGGTGGTTCCAAACTTCTTCCATTTAAGAATTATGGAGGTCACTGTGTTCTTGGGGAACTTCAATGCTGCATACATTGTTTGGTGCCCTTCCACAAATCTGTGTCTCGACACAATCCTGTCTCAGAGACCTACGGACAATTCCTTCAACCTCATGGCTTGGTTTTTGCTCTGACATGCACTGTCAACTGTGGGACCTTATATAGACAGGTGTGTGCCTTTTCAAATCATGTCCATTCAATTCAATTTTCCACTGGTGGACTCCAATCAAGTTGGAGAAACATCTCAAGGATGATCAATGGAAACAGAATGCACCTGAGCTCAATTTCGAGTCTCATAGCAAAGGGTCTGAATACTTATGTAAATAAAGTATTTCTGTTTTTTATTTGTAATACATTTGCAAACATTTCTAAAAACCTGTTTTCACTTTGTCATTATGGGGTATTGTGTGTAGATTGAGGAGGGGAAACACGTATTTAATCATTTGTAGAATAAGGCTGTAACGTAACAAAATGTGAAAAAGGTCAAGGGGTCTGAATACTGTCCGAATGCACATAATCTAGACAGCTAAAACCAACAATGTGATGTCAATACAAGTTTAGATTTAGGTTAAAGAAAGTGTGCTTCATCAATTTACCTGATTTTGCTAACCATTCATTTAGACAAAATCAAGACACCAATGTTCCTGTAATGCTTTTTGTTTAAAAAAATATTAAATTAGTGCATATTCTGAATTTGCAATTCATAGAGATTAATCACAGCAAATCATACAATTAACTCAATGGAAAAAATATATAGTTTGACAGCTCTAATATAATAAAATATGGTGTAATTAGGAGTTCTTAAGTTACATAAAAAATTGCTCAATTCCTATTGCCATTTATGGTTTTATTGCATGTGTGGGCAACCTTCCAGATACAGTAGGATTGATTACTCTAATGGTTTTCAACCAACCCATCCCTGTTCTTGCTCTCTTCCTCTCTCTCTACCTTTGACCCCACAGCCATGCTCTTTATCCCATCCCTTCCCTCATCAGCACAGGGTTGTAGAGAATATGAACATTATGAGGTTTGGATTCAGATCATAAAGGTTCAACAAATCAACCACTATGGATTTTGTGTTAGTGGAATCCATAGCTGTTGGACGAGGGTCATGATTTCAGACTTTCAAATACACTCCTGCCTCTAATTCATACTACCAAGTTAAACCTCAGACTGTCTGTGTTACGGGTATTACAGTGATGGGGGAATGGGACAAAGTATGAAGGAAGGAAGAACACACAGCACTTAACAATATAAGTTATAGAAACATTTATCTCACTGTAATCAAACTTCTATAATGCAACATGATTTTACAGAAAGAAAAGGAATACGACAAAGTCATGTTTATTTGATTAAAGAGTCATAATTAGAGCTAATTGATCATTAAACTAACTGTGAATGTGTGAGCAGCACCGGGCTAAGCCCAGCAGGCCTAAGAGGCTTCACTCACACACACATGCACACACCTCCACAGTCCACACACACCTCCACAGTCCACACACAAACCTCCACAGCAGCCAAGCAGGCATGCAGAAGTAAAACACATGTCTGTTCAGTGCCGGACAGCCTGGCATGATTAATGACCTCCAATTAAGGCCTGGATGGCAGGTTTCATGGATTCATACCGCTGGCCGGTCAGTCCATCCACCCCCCAAAGATAATCTGTCTCAGGCATGCCTGGACAGCCCTATACTACATCTACATCAACAACAACACAAACTTACTCAGCTTTCCTCCTCCCAGTCCCTCTGCAGGGACAAGACTCTATGCTGTCCAGACTGGACCGGACTGCGGCTTTAAGTGCCCAGTACCACGGCTCACTGTCAACACCCTGAAAGAGAGAGACAGAGAGGTAAACTATGTTCACTGGTAATGAGACTTAATAGTATTTGTGTATGTGACCCCTGTTAGCCTAATCTTCTGAGCCACCCTGCTGCTATGCAATGGAGGACCTGAACAATAAAGGTTCAATTTAAATTAAATTAAAATAAAACCACAGTGCTTCATCTACAACTACCTACTGTACCAACATATCAGGACACAGGCTTTCAGCTACTGTATTTGTTAAAGGGATACTTCGGGATTCTGCTATGAAGCCCTTTATCTACTTCCCCAGTCAGATGAACTCATGGATCCCATTTTTATGTCTCTGCTGTACAGTATGAAGGAACTTAGAGGTAGTTTTGCGAGCCAATGCTGACTAGCATTAGCGCAATGACTGGAAGTCTATGTTAACTGCTAGTATGCTAGCTGTGGTAACTACTAGCATGCTAGCTGTGTTAACTGCTGGAAAGCTGAGTAAGTTTGTGTTTTTGCTTACGCTATTTAGCAACTTCCTTCAAACTAGACGTAGAAACAAAAAAATGGTATCCATGAGTTCATCTGACCCTGGGGAAGTAAATAAAGGGCTTCATTGGCTAAATTAATTGAATGCATACTGTATTAAGTATATGCCATACCATACTATACGGTAATAAGTACTGTATCTGTAGCAACCCCAATGGCACACATTTCCACATTCTTTCCTTCATTTAATTTAGAACAAGGATGGGCAACTGGTGGGCCGTGACCCCTCTTTTGTAGGCCCGCAGGGGAAACTCAGTCAGGATCTCGAATTACTGTTCAGAGTTTGAATAGTAGAATACACAAGGTGCAATTTAGAAATTACAGTTTTAGAAATCAGTTTTTCTCTTGTTATGTCAGTAACTGACAGTCCCTCAATTAGCCCATGTCAGCTAACATTTTTTAGATTGGTAAATTAGTCCAGCGGCCATCAATCTAAACGTGTAGTAATCATGGTCGAATCACCGACCGGAGGCCCCCATTGATTTTGTTAGTCACTCTCACTCAGATATCATATTAAAAACTGCAAACATTTTCCACCCTATGTGTAGAATTGCAGGAAATAAGCTGTAAGTGCTACTTTTACTCTCTGCCCATTGACAAAATGAGAAGAATTGCGTGAAATTAATTATAAAATGGCAAAATCTACTCTCCGCACCATAGAGTTGCGGCATTCCTGCTTTAAAATTCATTTTCTCTACGCCCAATGGCAAAATGTGTAGAATTGCAGGAAATTTACTCTAAAACCTTTTCTCTCCCCTGTCAAGAGGGCCGCTAAAATGTTTTGCTTGCAAGGTCGAGGTATGGATGTGTGTACGCAGACCCACAAGTTCAGATTTTTTTGTGGGCCCCCCCTATCAAAGTTGCCCATCCCTGATTTAGAACAATTAGGCCAAAGCCACACATCTGTAAAGGAAAAGTAGATATTCCAACCAACCATATATCCTTGTTGATTATTGATCTTTCCCTTATGATTTAATCACATTTTCTTCCCCTAGGCCTAGGCATTTGGGCAATATGCAGATCATTGGAATCGGCGTTGGTTTGAGGAATCCAAGTGTGTTCATGGAGTTCTGCCTCTGCTCTCCAAACCGCTCCGTTATTAGGGCTTGGAAAGCTTTCAATGGGAGGGGGAAGGGAAAAAATCTGACAACAATTAAACACAAACCGCGTTTGTACTTGGTAAGGAGTAGCTGTTGTATTCCAAGCCCAGACGGCCTATGGGATGCAGCGGAAGTGCCATTAAAAGGAGAAAGGATGCGTGAACAGCTGTTTTCAGTGACGGCTTACACTGCATGCCATGCTTCCCTTCTATAGTCGTGGGTCAGAGTTACCACAAGCCCCCGGCATGCCTTCTAAACTCCCTTCACATGGCACACACATGACAGTGTGATTGCATCGTGTGTGTGTGTGCGTGCACATTAGTGTGTGTGTGTGTGCGCGCACGTTAGTGTGTTTGTTTGTGTGTGTGTGTGTGTGTGTGTGTGTGTCTCTGTGTGTGTCTGTGTGTCTACGTGTGTCTACGTGTGTGTATATGTGTTTGTGTGTACATGTGTGTGTTTGTGGACAGGGAGGCGCCTCCCAATCATACAAGTCCGGTAGACCTTTAGGGTCAAGTGCCTCTGGACAAGGGGAGGCCGGTTCCAAGTACTAGGAAACACACTGTTTGTTTTATCATGTGCTTTGCCTTAATGAAACACATTCTAAAGTACACATTTACAATGACGTAACATGGCCCTCACAGACCTTTACAGTGACGCAACATGTCCCTCACAGACCTTTACAGTGATGTAAGATGGCCCTCACAGACCTTTACAGAGATGTAACATGGCCCTCACAGACCTTTACAGAGATGTAACATGGCCCTCACAGACCATTACAGTGACATAACATGGCCCTCACAGACCTTTACAGTGACGTAACATGGCCCTCACAGACCTTCACAGTGACGTAACATGGCACTCACAAACCTTTACAGTGACGTAACATGGCCCTCACAGACATTTACAGTGATGTAACATGGCCCTCACAGACATTTACAGTGATGTAACATGGCCCTCACAGACAATTACAGTGACGTAACATGGCCCTCACAGAACTTTACAGTGATGTAAAATGGCCCTCACAGACATTTGCAGTGACATACCGGGGCCCTCATATACCTTTACAGTGATATAACATGGCCCTCACAGACCTTTAGAGTGATGTAACATGGCCCTCACAGACCTTTACAGTGATGTAACATGGCCCTCACAGACAATTACAGTGACGTAACATGGCCCTCACAGAACTTTACAGTGATGTAACACGGCCCTCAGAGAAATGTGCAGTGACATACCGTGGCCCTCACATACCTTTACAGTGATGTAACATGGCCCTCACAGACCTTTACAGTGATGCAACATGGCCCTCACAGACATTTGCAGTGACATAACATTTCCGGTAAAAGAAGAGACACTCACACATACAGGCGTGCTTCATTAAGAGTCAGTCAGAGCGGAGGTCATTTGCATAATGTGTGTGTGTAGTCAGTCAGTGTTGTAGGGAGATGGTTCCTGTCTGAGAGGAGGGTTATGGTTTGGGGAGAGACTGCATGGAGGAATGTGATTAAATCTGTTTATGGGCCCTGTCCCGGCCACACGAGAGTCGGACCACCTGCAGCCTGGAGATCATTACGCCAGGGTCACGGGATACCTACATGTAAACCCCGAGTCACTTCACCTCAAATTGGGTGTAAAGATCTCATTTCCTCTGGCCATGGACAAACTGAACCACCTGCAGTGAGCCAGGGCCATATGATATGATGTCGTCAGGGGCTACGGCATCCATTACATTTCCATTATAAGACTATGATAGGGAGAGAGCAGGTATGGCAGGTCTCAGGGAAGACAACAGATGATAGCAGTGGATGATGGCAGACTAGTTTGATCGTCCTGTATTTCTTTCCACAATATAATACATTCTAGGAATGGGTTATATGAGTGAAATGTGTGTTTATACAGTGTTTATAAAGCTGGGCTATATAGTTTACCTTTCTAATGGTGGGCTACTACTATCCAAGCTACATGTGTAATGGTAAAACGCCCAAATCAACAGTGTTTAGGACAGGATATTTTGAAATGGGAAAAAGAGTAAACAAATCTGCAACCCACAAGCAATGTCCAATGTTACCATATGTCTATCTCTTCATCTCCCCTGCTGCCCTCTAGGTTGGTGGTCTGGTCTGTGTTCAGGCTCCTCCCACAGCCAGTCAGATCATGGTGCAGCACCTGCTCTACTCTGCTGGTGGCTTATTGTTGGAGAGACGTCCCCACAATCACTCTAGATAAGACAGTAGTGTCCTCCTCAAATTACTGGAACACTGCTGTCTCCACAAACACACTGAACAGACAAGACAAATCTGGACCTGCATGGAGACTGGGAAGGGTAGTGTAGTAGTGTCTCTGTGGTGAGATGTGTATACTGTATTCTGCCATATTCTTAAAATGTAATATTGTTCTTCACAAAATGTTGGTAAGAATCTATATCAATTCAACATGAGAGCACCACCAGCAAGGCCACATTTAACATCTGATAGTGGGAATGCTATATATAGTTAAAGAGTTCACGAAAGCTTTTAGACAATAAACTATATTTTTCATAATAACGTGTTTGGAATTGAGCAAAATTACAACTCATTATCATGAGGCACCTGAATAAGCTGGAGAGTCAGAGGGTTAGAGGCTAAGACAGCCTGGTCAATTACTTTCTATATTAGTTTGGCAGAATACCGTTTCAAAAACGTCCAATTGCCAGGGCTCGATTATCCTAAGTGCTAGACAGGTGAAATAGCAGACAGGTGAATTAGGCCCTAATTTACCACTCATCACACTGTGCCATAACGGTATATTACAGGTGAATTAGGCCCTAATTTACCACTCATCGCACTGTGCCATAACGGTATATTACAGGTGAATTAGGCCCTAATTTACCACTCATCGCACTGTGCCATAACGGTATATTACAGGTGAATTAGGCCCTAATTTACCACTCATCGCACTGTGCCATAACGGTATATTACAGGTGATCCAGCCAAGGCACTGAAACACCAGTAAACTCTGCTCTAGGAGAGGAGACGCAAAATAACGTAGGTGTCATAATAATACACATTAGAGTACAAAAACACACATGCAAATACTCACAAACACACCTGCACACACCTGCACACACACACACACTTTCCCCTGACTGGGAGGCAGATCAGCGAGCTCAGGCTGTGTCTTATATTAGATTGATGCGTCCCATCTTCCTGACAGGTCTGAATCATGGGCCCAGCCACACACACCACCAGCAGCTCTGGAATGTCTGATAAAATGATATTAATTCCACACATTAATGAGATTAATGAATTTGCGGCGCTCAAAGCAAGAGGAACCAGGTTCTCTTTTTGTCTGGCCCTGAAATAATAACACCAAGGTAATTATAGAGCATCCATCAATCTAGCATACGCAACACCGCCACCGGACAGTCTAATTATCTCTCAGCATTTCTGAACTCCTCTCACTTTTCTCTCACCACTCATTTGTATTGTGTGATATGTTATTTTTTCATTAATGGAGGAAGTCCATTATGGCTCTGCGGCGTGTTACAGTGGCTGTCTGACAGAGCTAGGGGAAGTATGATGGAGAGCTGAGGAGCTGCAGATTGAGAGATCCAAAATTCACATGATTGATGGGGATGTCACCCAGTAAGAGGTGTGCATCACCTAGTTTGACAAAGTGCTCTTAGCTATCCTCTCTAAGGAAATAATGAAGACGTCTACAGCCACACCGTCCAATATAGTCACCCAATATAATCACGATATTCAAGTAGATAATTAATTTCCCTCTCAATTATTTAATGTTGTTGACTTTTTTGATTTACGGCAAATACAAATACAAACATTTGACTTAAGTTCATTGTGCTTCACTGCCAAACTAAGTTAAGGCTTTAGTGTCATATTACTATGTTGTTTGTTTGCTGTCTGACTTGTTAAGCTGCCAAATGTATTCGTTATGGTGTACAGTATTCAAATAAACATTTACAACCCTTTTTTTCACAGCAAGCTGCAGATTTGACATTCTGGTGCTAACTTCTGGGTGTCTTTGGGTGTGGCCGCCAGTCGGCATAGGAACGCTTGCCACTTCCTGCTACCCCCTCACACGCCTCTGCCTACTCCCACCCCCACCCGCCTCCATGCCAATCAGCCAAGGCAGCTGCACAAACACCCACAACAACACTGCTACTTCCCTCAAACAAACTCTTCTGCCATGACATCCGTACTGGAGTGGATTTCCAAAACAATAATAGTTAACCAAGCTAAGCTGAGCTGTGCTGACTGAGGGGGGAACAGAACAACGAGAATGTTTTTCATTGGCTCTGACTGACTTCCATCCAATTCAGGCTAATTGTGAAGTGTACATACAGGCTGAGGCCAGGGAGGTGCTTCCTGGAGTGTCCCTCACTAATGGTTGAAGAGGATGGTCATTTCAAATGTAATGTCCCCCAGCTGTCCAAGCAATAGGGATCAAATCCCTCCTCCTCCTCCCTCCATCCCTCAACCCTCCATCCCTCATCCTTTCATCCCTCGTTCTTTAATGACCACACTGCATCCAGCAGCCAGCAGAGATGTCAGCCCAAAGGGCACTCCTCAAGACTGGAAGCTATGACTGTACCATCTGCTTTATCCCTGCTCTCCAGTTAATACGGTATTCCAGGTACTGACTGACACAATACACTACTACCCATGTAGTACTACCCAATACACTACTACCCATGTATCATATTGCATACTGTACAGTCAACAAAAAACTTTCTCCAAATATTGAGAGAAAGGTTGATGATATGCACCCATCCAAATGTCCCTTAACAACCCCTGAACATCTATAGAAAAATGAGTGAGAATCCATTAATCGCTGACCTTGCAACAAATCATGTGCTAGACAGACAGTGTTATGATGTGTATAGTGTTTCAGCAAAAGGTTGTCTTGGGGGCATAGCCATCCAGTCTGATAAACACTCTTTAGCCCTCCGTCACAGGCTATGGAAGCTGACAAGCTAACTTACAATGTGGATGCCTCCCAAATGGCACCCTATTCAGTGCATTACTTGTGACCAGGGCCCATAGGGAGGTCACTAGCTGTGCACTCTGTAGTAGACAGGGTGCTATTTGGGATGTAGACTGTGTGCTTGGGTTACAGCTGTGGAGCCAACCGCCAGACAGGTTAACAGTAATATCTCAAAGTGGTTTAAACTTTAATTTCAATAAACACATAACATTTTTCGACTAGTCATTCTCCGAGTTCGTTTCAAGTACCTCACAAATGGCTCATAAAAGCCTGTTTCTTTTTTATAAACACTGTAGAAGTTATTTATCGAGCCTGGCATTGGGACACTTTGTTATGCTGGTGAATGAGGACCCAAAAGCGACTTAAAGAAACAGAGTCTTTATTCCAGGCTTAAACAAACAATGATTCTCCTGGAAATTATCATAGGTAAATCCAAAACAGGAAACTGAAATCCTCTCGTCAGTAGAGAGGAACGACTGGAGACGCGACCACAGACTGCAGGTCGCTTCAGGAAGGCACAGGCCGTAGCTGACATAGACACCTGCTCACACGCAGCATCTGAAGAAGGCAAAAACACGACAGGGCGGAACAAGGACACAGAACAGCAAACATCAAACAAGAATCCGACAAGGACAGAAGCGGAAAACAGAGGGAGAAATAGGGACTCTAATCAGAGGGCAAAATAGGGGACAGGTGTGAAAGAGTAAATGAGGTAGTTTAGGAGAATGAGAAACAGCTGGGAGCAGGAACGGAACGATAGAGAGAGAGAGCGAGAGAGGGAGAGAGGGAGGGGGAGAGAGAGGGATAGAAAGAGGGAAAGAACCTAATAAGACCAGCAGAGGGAAGCACAGGGACAAGACATGATGATCAAAGACAAAACATGACAGTACCCCCCCACTCACCGAGCGCCTCCTGGCGCACTCGAGGAGGAACCCTGGCGGCAACGAAGGAAATCATCAATCAACGAACGGTCCAGCACGTCCCGAGATGGAACCCAACTCCTCTCCTCAGGACCGTAACCCTCCCAATCCACTAAGTACTGGTGACCACGTCCCCGAGAACGCATGTCCATGATCTTCCGTACCTTGTAAATAGGTGCGCCCTCGACAAGGACGGGGGGGGGGGGAGGGAAGACGAACGGGGGCGCGAAGAAAAGGCTTGACACAGGAGACATGGAAGACAGGGTGGACGCGACGAAGATGTCGCGGAAGAAGCAGTCGCACAGCGACAGGATTGACGACCTGAGAGACACGGAACGGACCAATGAACCGCGGAGTCAACTTGCGAGAAGCTGTCGTAAGGGGAAGGTTACGAGTGGAAAGCCACACTCTCTGACCGCGACAATACCTAGGACTCTTAATCCTACGTTTATTGGCGGCTCTCACAGTCTGCGCCCTGTAACGGCAAAGTGCAGACCTGACCCTCCTCCAGGTGCGCTCACAACGTTGGACAAAAGCCTGAGCGGAGGGAACGCTGGACTCGGCGAGCTGGGACGAGAACAGAGGAGGCTGGTACCCAAGACTACTCTGAAACGGAGATAGCCCGGTAGCAGACGAAGGAAGCGAGTTGTGAGCGTACTCAGCCCAGGGGAGCTGTTCTGCCCAAGACGCAGGGTTTCGAAACGAAAGGCTGCGTAATATGCGACCAATCGACTGATTGGCCCTTTCTGCTTGACCGTTAGACTGGGGATGAAACCCGGAAGAGAGACTGACGGAAGCACCAATCAAACGACAGAACTCCCTCCAAAACTGTGACGTGAATTGCGGGCCTCTGTCTGAAACGGCGTCTAACGGGAGGCCATGAATTCTGAACACATTCTCAATGATGATTTGTGCCGTCTCCTTAGCGGAAGGAAGCTTAGCGAGGGGAATGAAATGTGCCGCCTTAGAGAACCTATCGATAACCGTAAGAATCACAGTCTTCCCCGCAGACGAAGGCAGACCGGTAATAAAGTCTAAGGCGATGTGAGACCATGGTCGAGAAGGAATGGGAAGCGGTCTGAGACGACCGGCAGGAGGAGAGTTACCTGACTTAGTCTGCGCGCAGTCCGAACAAGCAGCCACGAAACGGCGCGTGTCCCGCTCCTGAGTAGGCCACCAAAACCGCTGGCGAATAGAAGCAAGCGTACCCCGAACGCCGGGGTGGCCAGCTAACTTGGCAGAGTGAGCCCACTGAAGAACAGCCAGACGAGTAGAGACAGGAACGAACAGAAGGTTACTAGGACAAGCGCGCGGCGACGCAGTGTGAGTGAGCGCTTGCTTTACCTGTCTCTCAATTCCCCAGACAGTCAACCCGACAACACGCCCTTCAGGGAGAATCCCCTCGGGGTCGGTAGAAGCCACAGAAGAACTAAAGAGACGGGATAAGGCATCAGGCTTGGTGTTCTTATTTCCCGGGCGATAGGAAATCACGAACTCGAAACGAGCGAAAAACAACGCCCAACGAGCTTGACGTGCATTAAGTCGTTTGGCAGAACGGATGTACTCAAGGTTCTTATGGTCAGTCCAAACGACAAAAGGGACGGTCGCCCCCTCCAACCACTGTCGCCATTCGCCTATGGCTAAGCGGATGGCGAGCAGTTCGCGGTTACCCACATCATAGTTGCGTTCCGATGGCGACAGGCGATGAGAAAAGTAAGCGCAAGGATGGACCTTATCGTCAGAATGGAAGCGCTGAGACAGAATGGCTCCCACGCCCACCTCTGAAGCGTCAACCTCGACAATGAATTGTTTAGTGACGTCAGGAGTAACAAGGATAGGGGCGGATGTAAAACGCTTCTTGAGGAGATCAAAAGCTCCCTGGGCGGAACCGGACCACTTAAAGCAAGTCTTGACAGAAGTCAGAGCTGTGAGAGGGGCAGCCACTTGACCGAAATTACGAATGAAACGCCGATAGAAATTAGCGAAACCGAGAAAGCGCTGCAACTCGACACGTGACTTAGGAACGGGCCAATCACTGACAGCCTGGACCTTAGCGGGATCCATCTGAATGCCTTCAGCGGAAATAACAGAACCGAGAAATGTGACAGAGGAGACATGAAAGGCGCACTTCTCAGCCTTCACGTAGAGACAATTCTCTAAAAGGCGCTGGAGTACACGTCGAACGTGCTGAACATGAATCTCGAGTGACGGTGAAAAAATCAGGATATCGTCAAGGTAAACGAAAACAAAGATGTTCAGCATGTCTCTCAGTACATCATTAACTAATGCCTGAAAGACAGCTGGAGCATTAGCGAGACCGAACGGCAGAACCCGGTATTCAAAATGCCCTAACGGAGTGTTAAACGCCGTTTTCCACTCGTCCCCCTCTCTGATGCGTACGAGATGGTAAGCGTTACGAAGGTCCAACTTAGTAAAGAACCTGGCTCCCTGCAAAATCTCGAAGGCTGACGACATAAGGGGAAGCGGATAACGATTCTTAACCTGTTATGGCTGCAAGGGAAATTATTGAGTAGCCAGAAAAAAGGTGCCCATTTCAAACGGCCTCGTACTCAATTCTTGCTCGTACAATATGCATATTATTTATTACCTTTGGATATAAAACACCTTCTAGTTTCTAAAACAGGTTTAATTATTTCTCTAAGTGAAACATAACTCTTTTTACAGCCCATTTTCTGGAAAAAGTGAATTTTCCAAGAAGCTATGTCTCTCTTCAAGATACTCTCTATAAAAGGCCTTGGCACTTGGGACTGTACAAACACGTCACACATCTTCCCCTGGTTGTCATGCGGAAGTGAGAGAAAAAAGGACTTGATTATCTCTGTCAGGGACTGAAAGGAACCTCTTTGAGTGATAAGTGCGCACTTTATAATTTTTTCTGGGCGCGAAGTAGGAACTGGACCGCGCTCCTGGAAAACACTCGTTATAGGTGAATATGACCTCCAGCTTCGATTTTCTTTGATACATGTCACAAAATCATCCTAAAGTATGTTTTTTCAATATACTTTAATTATATTATTGAAATTTATTCTGGACTTTAGACGTGATGCGACGCAAGAATTTTGTCAAGACGGAGAGGTTAGCATGGCATGGCCAGTGTGTCATGCTAATTCAACAGGGACATCGTTCGTTCTAGGTCCAAATGAACACGGTTCTGAACAAAGGACCCTTTGGAGAACATTCTGATGGAAAATCAACAAAGATAAGGACCCAATTTGGGATGCTTTTTCATATATCTGTCGAACTGTGCTATCGCTAGCGTTTGACTAGAATCAATGCTGCTGGGTGTTAGCTATTGTAGTAAGCTAATATAACGATATATTGTGTTTTCGCTGTAAAACACTTCAGAAATCGGAAATATTGTCTGTATTCACAAGATCTTTCTCTTTCATTAGCTATCCACCATATATTTTTCTGAAATCTTTTCTGATGTGAAATTAGAAGTAGACGTTGGTGTCTGTTTTCTCTGGCTACTGCCGTGCGATTTCTTACTGTAGCTATGATGGTAGCAGTAATGTAAAACTGATTTATAGCTAAAATATGCATTTTTTTTGAACAAAACATAGATTTATTGTGTAACATGTTATAGGACTGTCATCTGAGGGAGTTTTTTCTAGGTTATTTAGGTTAGTTCTAGGTTAGTTAGGTTGGCTTTGCATGCTAGCTGCATGCTAGCTGCATGCTACCGGTGCTGTGAAAAATATCTGTCTCTCTTTTTGTATTTGGTGGTGAGCTAACATGAATATATGTGGTGTTTTCGCTGTAAAACATTTAAAGAATCTGAAATATTGTCTGTATTCACAAGATCTTTGTCTTTCATTAGCTATCCACCATATATTTCTCTGAAATGTTTTCTGATGTGTAATAAGGTAGTTGAAGTTGGTGTCTGTATTTTTTCTCTGGCTACTCCCGTGCGATTTCTTACTGTAGCTATGATGGTAGCAGTAATGTAAAACTGATTTATAGCTAAAATATGCATTTTTTTTGAACAAAACATAGATTTATTGTGTAACATGTTATAGGACTGTCATCTGAGGTAGTTTTTTCTAGGTTATTTAGGTTGGTTTTAGGTTAGTTAGGTTGGCTTGTGCATGCTACTTCATCCTACTTGTGCTGTGAAAAATGTCTGTCCTCTTTTTTATTTGGTGGTGAGCTAACATAAATATATGTGGTGTTTTCTCTGTAAAACATTTAAAAAATCGGACATGTTGGCTGGATTGACAAGATGTTTATCTTTCAAATGCTGTATTGGACTTGTTAATGTGTGAAAGTTAAATATTTTACAAAAATAGATTTTGAATTTCGCGCCCTGCACTTGCAGTAGCTGTTGTCATATTGATCCCGATGTCGGGCTTGCAGCCTGAAGAAGTTAACCGTTATGTCATTCAGCCCTCGATAATCCACGCAGGGGCGCAGAGTACCGTCCTTCTTCTTAACAAAGAAAAACCCCGCTCCGGCGGGAGAGGAAGAAGGCACCACGGTACCGGCGTCGAGAGAAACAGACAGATAATCCTCGAGAGCCTTACGTTCGGGAGCCGACAGAGAGTATAGTCTACCCCGAGGGGGAGTGGTCCCCGGAAGGAGATCAATACAACAATCATACGACCGGTGAGGAGGAAGAGAGCTGGCTCTGGACCGACTGAAGACCGTGCGCAGATCATGATATTCCTCCGGCACTCCTGTCAAATCACCAGGTTCCTCCTGAGTAGAGGGGACAGAAGAAACAGGAGGGATAGCAGACATTAAACACTTCACATGACAAGAAACGTTCCAGGATAGGATAGAATTACTAGACCAATTAATAGAAGGATTATGACATACTAGCCAGGGATGACCCAAAACAACAGGTGTAAAAGGTGAACGAAAAATCAAAAAGGAAATGGTCTCACTGTGGTTACCAGATACTGTGAGGGTTAAAGGTAGTGTCTCACATCTGATACTGGGGAGAAGACTACCATCTAAGGCGAACATGGGCGTGGGCTTCCCTAACTGTCTGAGAGGAATGTCATGTTTCCGAGCCCATGCTTCGTCCATAAAACAACCCTCAGCCCCAGAGTCTATCAAGGCACTGCAGGAAGCAGCCGAACCGGTCCAGCGTAGATGGACCGACAAGGTAGTACAGGATCTTGATGGAGAGACCTGAGTAGTAGCGCTCACCAGTAGCCCTCCGCTTACTGATGAGCTCTGGCTTTTACTGGACATGACATGACAAAATGTCCAGCAGAACCGCAATAGAGGCAAAGGCGGTTGGTGATTCTCCGTTCCCTCTCCTTAGTCGAGATGCGAATACCTCCCAGCTGCATGGGCTCAGTCTCTGAGCCGGTGGGAGGAGATGGTTGAGATGCGGAGAGGGGAAACACCGTTAACGCGAGCTCTCTTCCACGAGCTCGGTGACGAAGATCTACCCGTCGTTCTATGCGGATGGCGAGTGCAATCAAAGAGTCCACGCTGGAAGGAACCTCCCGGGAGAGAATCTCATCCTTAACCTCAGCGTGGAGTCCCTCCAGAAAACGAGCGAGCAACGCCGGCTCGTTCCAGTCACTGGATGCAGCAAGAGTGCGAAACTCTATAGAGTAATCCGTTATGGATCGATCACCTTGACATAGGGAAGCCAGGGCCCTGGAAGCCTCCTTCCCAAAAACTGAACGATCAAAAACCCGTATCATCTCCTCTTTAAAGTTCTGATAAACGTTAGAACACTCAGCCCTTGCCTCCCAGATAGCTGTGCCCCACTCCCGAGCCCGACCAGTAAGGAGTGATATGACGTAAGCGATCCGAGCTCTCTCTCTTGAGTATGTGTTGGGCTGGAGAGAGAACACAATATCACACTGGGTGAGAAAGGAGCGACACTCAGTGGGCTGCCCAGAGTAACATGGTGGGTTATTAACCCTAGGTTCCGGAGACTCGGAAGACCAGGAAGTAGCTGGTGGCACGAGACGAAGACTCTGAAACTGTCCTGAGAGATCGGAGACCTGAGCGGACAGGGTCTCAACGGCATGACGAGCAGCAGACAATTCCTGCTCGTGTCTGCCGAGCATTGCTCCCTGGATCTCGACGGCAGTGTAGCGAGAATCCGTAGTCGCTGGGTCCATTCTTGGTCGGATTCTTCTGTTATGCTGGTGAATGAGGACCCAAAAGCGACTTAAAGAAACAGAGTCTTTATTCCAGGCTTAAACAAACAATGATTCTCCTGGAAATTATCATAGGTAAATCCAAAACAGGAAACTGAAATCCTCTCGTCAGTAGAGAGGAACGACTGGAGACGCGACCACAGACTGCAGGTCGCTTCAGGAAGGCACAGGCCGTAGCTGACATAGACACCTGCTCACACGCAGCATCTGAAGAAGGCAAAAACACGACAGGGCGGAACAAGGACACAGAACAGCAAACATCAAACAAGAATCCGACAAGGACAGAAGCGGAAAACAGAGGGAGAAATAGGGACTCTAATCAGAGGGCAAAATAGGGGACAGGTGTGAAAGAGTAAATGAGGTAGTTTAGGAGAATGAGAAACAGCTGGGAGCAGGAACGGAACGATAGAGAGAGAGAGCGAGAGAGGGAGAGAGGGAGGGGGAGAGAGAGGGATAGAAAGAGGGAAAGAACCTAATAAGACCAGCAGAGGGAAGCACAGGGACAAGACATGATGATCAAAGACAAAACATGACACACTTATTCAGAAGTGTGTTCCCCTCCTTTGTTTTTGCGTAGGAGCCATATAGCTGTTCAGCGTTGACAGTCAGCTAAACAACTGGTAAAGGACATAAAATGAGACCTGTGGGACGAGTATAGCAGTAGGACCTGAGAGAAGACATCCATATCTGTAGAATTTAGGAAATACTACAAGTTTGATGAAGTACTTATATCAACGTACCAATGAGTATGAATGGACCAATGCGTAGATTACAATGCATATGAATGCTATATAGAGAGCAATTACAAGACCAAATCACCAAACCCTTAACAACAGCCATAAACCAACTAGGACCATCATCAAATACAGCCTTTGCCTTCATTTCAGGTGCACAAGACACATCTTTCCATTCAATTTGTCATGTTGTCTCTGATCCTGGCCTATATTTCACCACATCATTATGTTGTCCCCAGAGGCAGAGGGCTGGGTTGCCCTGAGGGTCCAGGCTGAAGAGACGAGAGAAAGCTCCCCTCACAGACAGACAGCTGTGGCAGACGGCACCATGACACTGGGAGTGGGATGAAGCTGTACACGATGACACGCAGAAGCACATCTTCTCTACAAAACAAATTACTACATGTCACCATAATGGAGGACCTCTCAATATAAGTCTCTGGCGTTCATTACTATGAGGTCACCACCATGATCACTGGATGGGGGCAGGGATGATTACAAAGTAAATATGGATTTCTAACTTATAAGAGAAAGTTGATACCATGTTGAACAGTAAAGGTATTGCACAACATGACAACCAATGTAGCAAAATTTGACGTTAAGGTTGGGTACATAAAAAAAAAAAAAAAGAAAGTTCATTAAACCTCTATTTATCTAGGCAAGTCAACAATCAAGTCATTCTAAAATATGGGTTTTTGCAGCCATTGTCAGCACCAGGCCTAAAGAGCCCGGCCTCTCATAACACACTGAAGACATAGGCCTTGACCTATCTGCACAGTAAGGAGAGGCTTGCTCCCTTGACTTCAATACTGCAATTCAGTCTATGTGGCGGTCCATGTAGCATCTTTAAGCTGAGTTATTCTCCCAGGTCTCAGATGTATCACCTTGCCAGATCAACTTGTCTGGTTTGGGGCGATTCATTTTCCGACCCCTCTCCCAAGTTATCTAAATGGATTGTAGAATAATCTGCCGTGCCCTGCAACCATACCACCAAATAATTATTCTGTGTTCAAACAGCTTTGACAGGAAAAATTAGTAACAATCACCCAGAGAGCAGGTGTGTTTTTCCTTCCTCTTTTCCCTCTGAGTGCCTGCAGCAGAAATGGTTGTGTACAAGGCTGGTATTGATTTTGAAACCATTTGACAAAGGATAAATACGATGGGAGGGAAGGGAGGCCTTAGCCATGAGGTTTTTGATCAATCAACATGTCACAGCTGGAACAAAATGTAATTGTTATTTATCAAAATCCCCTGCTTGGTTAGGATACCATGCAGTGCTGCTTTGCAGAGCTCTTAAGAACCCATGAAGCTAGCCACACATACTGTACACACATCATTGCTTTTCAAATGGATTACATGACTGAAATATTTATTTGTGAAAACAGTACTTCTAATGTAATGAGGATTGTAAAGATGATACAGGACTAATCATAGTTGAAAGGTATAAGGATACTAGGTTACATAAACATACAGTATGTCTACAACATGGAGAGGCCGAAGCAGAGAAGGCAGGAAGAGTATAATACATGTTCGAACCGAATCAAATTACTGATTTTATCCTTGTGGATCTGCCCGGACCATATGGCATTTTACATATAATACACTCCATTGAACTTACTTATATGGCCTCAATAGGCTCCATTTCTAACGACCATGATTTCTACACATAAAAGGATGGGCCAAAGGTCAGGACCGACCAGTCATTTCACAACCGTACAGACTGATGAGGAGAACATACAGGTAACTGCCAAATAAACACTTCAGTAAATGAGGGATACAAAGTATATTGAAAGCAGGTGCTTCCACACAGGTGTGGTTCCTGAGTTAATTAAGAAATGCCAAAATGCCCAAGATGCTCATTATTTTGGCTACTATGATTAGAAGAAGAGATCTTAGTGACTTTGAAAGAGGGGTCTCAAAGGACCATAGGGGGTTTAAAGTGTGTGTGTGTGTGTGTGTGTGTGTGTGTGTGTGTGTGTGTGTGTGTGTGTGTGTGTGTGTGTGTGTGTGTGTGTGTGTGTGTGTGTGTGTGTGTGTGTGTGTGTGTGTGTGTGTGTGTCAGTCACCAGATCTCAACCCAATTTAACATTTATGGGAGATTCTGGAGCGGCGCCTGAGACAGCGTTTTCCACCACCATCAACAAAACACCAAATGATGGAATTTCTCGTGGAAGAATGGTGTCGCATCCCTCCAATAGAGTTCCAGAACCTAAGTAGAATCTATGCCAAGGTATATTGAAACTGTTCTGGCTTGTGGTGGCCCAACGCCCTATTGAAAACTTTATTTTGGTGTTTCCTTCATTTTGGCAGTTATCTGTATCACGCTTTACTCAACATTTGTGATGTGTGTTTTTACTTCAACACTTCTGATTACTGAGGATTTTTATCATCTAGAAAAGTCAAACAAAATGGAAGAACACGAGTAAAGCTGATTTCCACAGCTTAATTTCTGATTTCCACAGCACATTGGTTACTATGATGTTACACAACAGTCATACCCTTCCATATGTCCCCCAATATTAAAACAAAAATGAAACAATTAAAATCTGGGTTTATTAAATTGTTTCTCAGAAAGGAATGCGTTTGAGTGCACTGAAAAATCCCAGTAACATTATTCTATGTTGGTGGCCTAATGGACAGAACGAAAAAAGAACAAAGAAAAAAGGAGAGGGATTAAACCGATATCCATGATGAATTTCAAACTCTGGAAATATTTATCTTGAAAATTGATTCTGTTTAATATGCCCCCCCTCAGCTATGTGGAGTATAAAACATTATTTCAAGGGAAGGTATTCCAATTCTGGTGCCTTGAAAAAAGAATCTCTGTGACACGTCTACTTAAACCAAGGGAAATTATGAATGAAAGCTCACTTCCAAATGTAAAACTAATCAATCTGAAATGCTTATGACAATTAACATAGTGGGGATGGAGTCAGAGCTGGGTGTTTTGACAGCTTAGATTGTATTAAACCTGTACTAATGGGATCATTTTTCTCCTGAAAAAGGTACTCCTTTAAAGCAGCAGCAATCAATTATTATGAATTATGCAGACATTGAATTAAGGTCTAATGTCATTAATATGTCTCATTAGTTTGCATTGACTGAAGGAGACTTCCACCCCTCCTCCTTCCCCTCCCTGCTCTTCCATCAAAGGAGGGATAAGAAAAAAATAATGAAAATAACATTATTTGCATTCAGCAGAGACTAAATCAAAGCAAATAAATGTTTATTAGTCACATACGCCGAATACAACAGGTGTAGACCTTACAGTGAAATGCTTACTTACGAGCCCCTAACCGACAGTGCAGTTTAAAAAAATAGGCATAAGAATAAGAGATAAAAGTAACAAGTAATTAAAGAGCAGCAGCAAAAAATAACAATATATACAGGGGGGTGTCGGTACAGAGTCAATGTGCGGAGGCACCGGTTAGTTGAGGTAGTATGTAGCCTGGTTCCTCTCTAGGTTTCTTCCTAGGTTTTGGCCTTTCTAGGGAGTTTTTCCTAGCCACCGTGCTTCTACACCTGCATTGCTTGCTGTTTGGGGTTTTAGGCTGGGTTTCTGTACAGCACTTCGAGATATTAGCTGATGTACGAAGGGCTATATAAAATAAACTTGATTTGATTTGATTTGTATGTACATGTAGGTAGAGTTAATTAAAGTGACTATGCATAGATGACAACAGAGAGTGGCAGTGGTGGGGGGGGGGGGGGGCAATGTGAATAGTCTGGGTAGCCATTTGACTAGATGTTCAGGACCTAGACTTGGTGTGGTAGCAGAGAGAACAGTCTATGACTAGGGTGGCTGGAGTCTTTGACAATTCTAAGGGCCTTCCTCTGACACCGCCTGGTATAGAGGTCCTGGATGGCATGAAGCTTGGCCCCAGTGATGTACTGGGCCGTTCGCACTACCCTCTGTAGTGCCTTGCGGTCGCAGGCCGAGCAGTTGCCATACCAAGCAGTGATGCAACCAGTCAGGATGCTCTCGATGGTGCAGCTGTAGAAGTCCATAGGTTTTGTCATGTCATGGTGTGCTTGGACCATGTTAGTTTTTTGGTGATGTGGACACCAAGGAACTTGAAGCTCTCAACCTGCTCCACTGCAGCCCCGTCGATGAGAATGGGGGCGTGCTCAGTCCTCTTTTTCCTGTCGTCCACAATCATCTCCTTTGTTTTGACTAGAGACTAGAGACGCGTTTGCCTTCATGTCAATGTCAAATGGAGTGTTTGCGATGCCTCTCTGTTGCAGGCAGGACAGGAGAGGAAGGAAAAGCATGCCAGGACTTCTTTATTAATCTCAAATATTTCTAGTGATGCATTAGTGTCAGGATGCGCCATTTCCATTTCTCAGCAGAAAGACGACCAGGCAGCGGTCTGACAGCCCAGGTGGATGTGTAAATACAAAGGAAAACACTTAACTATGACATCATTTGCGGTGAGTTATTAATCTTTCTTTTTAAGGGCCCGTGTGTCCTGCCTGGCTCCTCCTGCTATATCCACTTGTGTACGCACACACATGCGCACAGATACTCACGCACACACTTGTGCACACACACACTTGTGCAGACACACACTTGCGCACACACACACACACACATGCCAGTGTTGGTTCCGAACTAAGTTATACAAAAATATCCATTAAGGAGATAGATGTAACTGGGTGACGGTTGGCTGCTTTGAAAACAAAAGGAGCTCACAGAGAGGGTGGGTTACGGGTTAGGGCTACAGTACATGTACAATGGGAGCCGTTGTTTGAGTTGTGCTGTTTAAAATATAACACACAGGACATAATGGCTGCCTACTAGTAAAACCACTACATCTCACGGCCTTGCTGATGACTGAGTCATCTGCCCAGCGGAACACAACAGAACAGCTAGTAGGCCAGGGAGGCAGCCACAGGGCTGTGTCCCAAATGGCACCCTATCCCTAGACATAGTGAACATTTGACTAGACCCCTATGGGTGAAAAGTAGTGCTCTATACATGGAAGAGAATAGATTTCAGACGCACCAGGTTTTTAGTTGCATGAATGTACAGTGCATTCGGAAAGTATTCAGACCCTTTGACTTTTTCCAAATTTGGTTACAGGCTTATTCTAAAATGCATTGAATTGCTTTTTCCCCTCATCAATCTACACATAATGAAAAAGCAAAAACAGGTTTTTATAAATGTTTTGCAAATGTATTAAAAAAAACGGAAATATCACATTTACATAAGTAATCACACCCTTTACTCAGTACTTTGTTGAAGCACCTCTGGCAGCGATTACAGCCTCGGGTCTTCTTGGGTATGACGCAACAAGCTTGGCACACCTGTATTTGGGGAGTTTCTCCCATTCTGCACTGCAGATTGTCTCAAGCTCTGTCAGGTTGGATGGGGAGGGTCGTTGCACAGCTATTTTCAGGTCTCTCCAGAGATTT
This sequence comes from Salvelinus alpinus, assembly GCF_045679555.1. Lineage (NCBI taxonomy): Eukaryota > Metazoa > Chordata > Actinopteri > Salmoniformes > Salmonidae > Salvelinus > Salvelinus alpinus. Next base: position 26,592,389 of record NC_092118.1, read on the forward strand.
TCGATCAGGTTCAAGTCTGGGCTCTGGCTGGGCTACTCAAGAACATTCAAAGATTTGTCCCGACTCCTGTGTTATCTTGGCTGTGTGCTTTGGATCGCAGTCCTGTTGGAAGGTGAACCTTAGGACCTCAGACTGGAGTGGAGTGCTCTGGAGCAGGTTTTCATCAAGGATCTCTCTGTACTTTGCTCCGTTCATCTTTCCCTAGATCATGACTAGTCTCCCAGTCCCTGCCACTGAAAAACATCTCCACAGCATGATGCTGCCACCACCATGCTTCCCGATAGGGATGGTGCCAGGTTTCCTCCAGACGTGACGCTTGGCATTCAGGCCAAAGAGTTCAATCTGGGTTTCATCAGACCAGATAATCTTGTTTCTCATGCTCTGAGAATCTTTAGGTGCCTTTTGGCAAACTCCAAGCCTTCTGTCATGTGCCTTTTACTGAGGAGTGGCTTCCGTCTGGCCACTCTACCATAAAGGCCTGATTGGTGGAGTGCAGCAGAGATGATTGTCCTTCTGGAAGGTCCTCCCATCTCCACAGAGGAACTGTGAAGAGTGGGGAACTGGGAAGAGTCTTGGTGGTTCCAAACTTCTTCCATTTAAGAATGGAGGCCACTGTGTTCTTGGGGACCTTCAATGCTACAGACATTTTTTGGTACCCTTCCCCAGATCTGTGCCTCGACACAATCCTTTCTCAGAGCTCTACAGACAATTCCCTATACCTCATGGCTTGGTTTTTGTTCTGACATGCACTGTCAACTGTGGGACCTTATATAGACAGGTGTGTGCCTTTCCAAATCATGTCCAATCAATTGACTTTATCACAGGTGGCCTCCAATAAAGTTGTATAAACATTTCAAAGATTATCAATGAAACAGGGTGCACCTGAGCTCAACTTCGAACACTTATGTAAATAAGGTCTATTTTTAATTAATTTTTTATAAATTCGCAAAAATGTCTAAAAACTTTTTTTCACTTTGTCATTATGGGGTATTGTGTGTAGATTGATGAGGAAAACATGTAATATTATACATTTTTTAATAAGGCGGTAACGTAACAAAATATGGAAAAAGTCAAGAGGTCTGAATACTTCCCGAATGCACTGTATACTGTACCTACAGCTGACCTATTTGTGTTTAATGTAGTGTGTAGATTTCACATTTTAAAGACAGTGAGGTGTAGTGTCCAGATATCAAAGGTGTCTGCTTCCCTGGTAAAGCACCAATACTGGATGACTATGCGTCACCTATTGAATGTATACATGTATACAAGTCGACCACAAGGTTGTTACAGGCCATTGCTGTATTAGAGGTAGCTACAAATACACATGTTAAAGTGGTAAACGTGTTACACCTGTCTATGGCAGTGTTGGTCTTTGGTTTGAGTGAGACAGTGAGCTGGTGGTAATGGTAGTGGTGGTTGTGTTGCCTAAATAGCCTATCCTAAGGTACACTACAAGAGGGAGGGGAGATACTGACAGGGTCTTTAGGATGCAGGGGCCATGTACATTCAGTAGGTGCGTGGGAAGTATTGGTATTCCCAGGCATGTCCCTCACACACACACACAAAGACACCCAGCCCTGGCTACTGCTTATTCTAGGCACATTCTCTCCAAACCCAAAACATCCACTAGGCATGAATGCAATGCATAAAATAGCCATATCTCACGTGAAAAATAAATAGCTATGCCTCGCATTACAGCAGAGTTTAAAAGGCATTAGCTATGATTGTGATTTTGAATACCTCGAAGACAAAAACAGACTGTAATGACCCCGCCAACATCTAAAAGCAAGGCCCTCCACTTCCTTGCTGTCCTCATTATATTCAAAACACAGACTAGACACCTACCAGGGACAATGACCCATGTATAATCTCTTCAACCACTGAATCAGAGGTGATGACATATATCTCTGTTGCAGAGCCACATGCAGTAACCACCAGCCGATGATGAGCTGTCAGTCTTCCATTACAGCTATCCATTTCAATTTCACAGCTCTGACATTTCTCAGTAAAGCTACCGAATACACTCATTATGCAACCCAACACAAACCCCATGGCCTAATGACCAGGAGAGAATAGACCAGCATAACTGTGTATAAATACAGGACATGTTACCTACTGCTCTCCATTATTACGCAATGCTCCTCCATTCAGTACTAGCTGTCTGTAACAGTTAGAGGACGGACGGTCACACAGACTAGCCTTTAGTTTACAAGGATGGGAGAGCTTCTCTTAAAGGAGGAATGGAAACCTTAACCTCTCGCCTTGTTGAATTCTATCCAGGTCCACTTCAATTAATTACATCTAAATAAATCATGCGCAAGGAGCCTTTTTAGGAGTTTTATTCTCGAGACATAAAAGCCGTTAATTATCACTCTCATCGTGAGAGAGGAAGATAAGGGGGAGTGGAGTGTGGATTGAAGGAAGGTAACAAAAAGAATGTCAAATTATCTACTTTCTAAACCACATAGAGATCCAAAGATCACTAAGGAAAGTCTCATATTTGCTTGGGTGGTTGTCAGACAGGACTCCTTGATATGGACAATATGGAAGTGGTGCTTGCTGAACAGAGCATCGAGGGAAGAGCACCACAAGTCTCTGAATTACTCTTACTTGTTTTTGAGTGTCCAGGGGGGAAGGGAGGCAGGTGAAGTTTGTCCTTATTACCAACGTCAGAGATTCGATTAAGCACCAGGAAAGCAAATGATCCCAACGAACTAATGATTAATCCAGCAGGTCTATTTACTAATGTACCAGAATGCATTAGAGGCATAAGTTAATGGGGACAGGACATCAATTCAAATACAAATGAACCACATTTGCATCGTACGCTTATTGACTGGTGTAACAAAACGAATTACAAATGGTAATCTACTTATAAACCTTAGAGACAGATAAAACATGATTTCCTACATATCTACGATTTGACTCAGGACTGATTCTTCGTTCTGGAAATGACAGACGTCAATGCAAACTGACTGGGCTAGTCAGTGGTCAGAATAGAAATATGGTCTGAGTAAAGAGAAAAATGGATAGAGAACAGCTTCAATGATCACCCACCCCAAAATAAACTACTGCAGTTGTTGAAAAAATGGACAATGGTGATTCTTAATTCCTGCTCCGATTAAGAAAAATCCTGAGATGCATAGCTGGTCCTATAAATGAATGTGCAGTAAATCAAAATGAATGACATGATTAAACATGATCAATGCGTGCCGTCTTACCATAGCAGTGCCTGTGGTGGGAACGTTCCCACACTCTCTTAGGGTAAGTGCTAAGCGCTAGTGCCACTATGGTTACTGTTAGGCAGGGCAGAACTCCTGAGAAGGGCTCCTGGGGTGACAGTGCTGTGGCATCTCCAGAGATGGCGGTTGTATCAGTGCGATGTGGTGCGCCATGGCAGGGCCTCCCCAGAGGTGCTTTAAAACACTCCCTCCGTCCCTCCCTCTCTCCCGCTCGGTGGATGAAAGCGGGTGACTTAATCCTCGCTTTGTTCTGGTACACAGATGAACATGAAAGCCCCACTTCTGTGGATTGCTTCCCTCTGGGTCCTTAGGCACAACGCTGGACCAGGAGCACCAGTCTTATCAATAATGCTCTGCTCTTAACTGGAGCCTTCAATTGGGGGAAAATATGCCACATTTCACAGGAATCTGTCCCATCCTTCTCTACTTCCCTCCCCCTCAGTCCCAGCGGTAATGACGCTGTGGCTAGTTTGTCTAATACCATCTAGTAAGTGATTTTTGGGAGGGAGGGACCTGTCCTCATATTACTGAACTTCTCCGTTCTCTTGGAGGGAGGAAGGGGGGTTGGGGGTTAAAAAAGAGAGAAAGCAGCCATTTCTATTTGATGTTTCGATCTGGGATTGATCTAGGAGGAAAGGCCTGCGTTCTGAAAGTGGGATTATTGGCTTGGCTGGCTCTCCTCAGATGTCAAAGATCTTTGAACAGTCTTGTAAAGTGCGCTACTTCCAGGCTGCTGCTGAACTGATTATGAACTCATCAAAAGAGAACCTGTCTCCATATTAATGAACCTCTCCGTTCTCTTGTCTTCTCACACATACCTGTCACACTGTGTGAACCGCTACTGCTGCTGCTTTCCTGAAAACAGCAGAACAAAGGTTTGATCCTGTCGGGCTCAGTCCCCCACCCAAGTGTCTCCTCCTCCTCATCCTCACATCCTGACTGTGATGCTTCTGGGGCAGACTGCTTACCAGGGTATGGGAGGTGTCAGAACCCACATGAGTATGCTGCAGTATTTATTGTAGTGTTTTGTGGACATGACTAGGGTTGCACATTTTGGAGAATATTCAGAGGTGGAAACTTTCTGTGGGAATTAACGGGAATATATGGACATTAACGGGAATATATAGGTATTAACTGAAATATATGCAAATGAATATTAATACCATTTAAATGTAGATGTTTTTTGCATTGGATATATTTACCATATCATACGGAGACAGAAACATAAACCTTTAACCTTATCATAAGTAGACATAATTGCAAATGATTAAATCCTTCCAGTAGAAATAAAAAAAACTATTTAGTTATGAATTGAACTTTGATTAAATTAGTTGAATCTTCACATGGGATGATTTCAATGAACAACAGAAGAAAGGGAATATTGAATGATCCCCACTGATCCATCGCATCTCCCAAAAACGTTTTCAACATACTGTAAGTGAAAATATTTGTAAGTAAACAATTGTTGGAAAAATGACTTGTGTCATGCCCAAAATAGATGTCCTAACCGACTTGCCAAAACTATAGTTTGTTAACAAGAAATTTGTGGAGTGGTTGAAAAACGAGTTTTAATGACTCCAACCTAAGTGTATGTAAACTTCAGGCTTCAACTGTACATCTGTAAAATGATAGTCTAGAAACTAAAGATTTGGTTGTCTTCCTCTCAGGCTTCCATGTCTTCTCCCTGGACCTCCTCAATGTCCACCTCTTGAACATCAGACTCTGAGGCCTCATCTTCACTGTCACTTTCCAACCTTGTTGAGGATGGCTCGTTGTCAGGCTAAAAAAACTCAAATTTGCCTGGATGGAAACCAAATTTTCAACCGTTGTATTGTTCAGCCTGTTGCGTCCTTTGGTGTGTATGATCCCAAACAAGGACCAGTTGCGCTCTGAGGCGGTTGATGTTGGTGGGATTTGGAGGATGATGGAGGCAACAGGGCAAAGAGCCTCAGATCCCCAAAGTCCCTTCCACCAGGTGACTGATGAGATAAGTTGGCACGTGTGCCATATTGCATCTCCATCCCAAAGCCCTTGCTTGGAAGTGTACTTCGCCAGACTGCCAAGAACCTTACCCTCATCCAGGCCAAGGTGGCGAGACACGGTAGTGATGACACCATAAGCCTTGTTGATCTCTGCACCAGACAGGATGCTCTTGCCAGCATATGTGGGGTCCAAAATGTACACTGCGGCGTGTGTGGGCTTCAGGCAGAAGTCTTCATGCTTTTTGATGTATTTCAGAACTGCAGTTTCCTCTGCTTGGAGCAACAGTGAAGTGGGCAGGGCAGTACGGATTTCTTCTCTTACATCTGAAAGCAGAGTCTGAACATCAGACAGGATGGCATTGTCTCCCTCAAACCGTGAAATGGCTACTGCTATAGGTTTCAGGAGTTTCGGGCTGTTTACCACTCTCTCCCAAAATACATCATCCAGGAGAAACCTCTTGATGGGGCTGTCCATATCGGCAGACTGTGATATGGCCATTTCTTGGAGAGACTCCTTCCCCTCCAGGAGACTGTCAAACATGATGATAACACCACCTCAACGGGTGTTGCTGGGTAGCTTCAATGTGGTGCTCTTATTCTTCTCACTTTGCTTGGGGAGGTAGATTGCTGCTATAACTTGATGACCCTTCACATACCTAACCATTTCCTTTGCTCTCTTGTAGAGTGTATCCATCGTTTTCAGTGGCATGATGTCCTTGGGGAGCAGATTCAATGCATGAGCAGCACAGCCAATGGGTGTGATGTGAGGGTAGGACTCCTCCACTTTATACCAAGCAGCCTTCATGTTCCCAGCATTGTCTGTCACCAGTGCAAATACCTTCTGTGGTCCAAGGTCATTGATGACTGCCTTCAGCTCATCTGCAATGAAAAGACCGGTGTGTCTATTGTCCCTTATGTCTGTGCTCTTGTAGAATACTGGTTGAGGGGTGGAGATGGTGTAGTTAATTATTCCTTGCCCACGAACATTCGACCACCGATCAGAGATGATTGCAATACAGTCTGCTTTCTCTATGATTTGCTTGACCTTCACTTGAACTCTGTTGAACTCTGCATCCAGCAAATTAGTAGATAAAGCATGTCTAGATGGAGGGGTGTATGCTGGGTGAAGAACATTCAGAAATGTCTTCCAATACACATTGCCTGTGAGCATCAGAGGTGAACCAGCTGCATACACAGCTCGAGCAAGACATTCATCAGCATTTCTCTGACTACGTTCCTCCATTGAGTCAAAACAACTTCTGATTCCAGGAGGACCATGAGCTGTAGAGGGACTTTGGTCAGAGGTTGCTTGTTGTGAGCGCTGAGGGAACTTTATGCACCTGGCCAGATGATTCTGCATCTTTGTTGCATTCTTCACATATGATTTGGCACAGTATTTGCAAATGTACACAGCTTTTCCTTCTACATTAGTTGCAGTGAAATGTCTCCACACATCAGTGGCATTTTCCTGTAAAGAGTAGGAAAAAATGGTAGAAAAAAAACAATTACAATTCCATGTACAGATAAATAGTTAAGCAGTTAGATTAAACAACTCCTTTGTAAGATACATTATTTAAAATGAAACATGTATGGAAACAGATGAATTAACACTCCTCAGTTAGCAGGCTTAAACGAGCTAAAACCCACATGGTAGCAAAAACTAACTAGCAGAAATTGTTAACAAGTTAGAAATTATTTAAACACACTTTGCTGTAGGCTACTATTTACTAGTTAACAAAAAATTATCTATGTCATATAAAATATATTCATCCCACTGTAACGGATTTCCTCCTCCTCTTCATCCGAAGAGGAGGAGCAGGGATTCGACCAAAACGCAGCGTTGTGAAATGACATAATGAGTTTATTAAAGTAAGACGGAAAAACACGAAAACACTTTAACAAACTACAAAACAACAAACGACGTAGACTGACCTGAACATAAGAACTTACATGACACGAAGAACGCATGAAACAGGAACAGACTACAATAAACCGAACGAACAAACGAAACAGTCCCGTGTGGTGCAAACAAACACAGACACAGGAGACAACCACCCACGACAAACAATGTGAAACCACCTACCTTAATATGGCTCTCAATCAGAGGAAACGTAAACCACCTGCCTCTAATTGAGAACCATATCAGGTCACCCATAAACCAACATAGAAACACATAACATAGACTGCCCACCCAAACTCACGCCCTGACCGACTAACACATACAAAAATAACAGAAAACAGGTCAGGAACGTGACACCCACACAGTATTGTAATCAAAACTTACCAGAAAGCAGATAGTCCTTGGCTCAGACAGTGTAGTAGTGTGGCTCAATGGCATCTCATTAGTGTGCAAGATCTTGAGAATCAGCTGTACATGTGATGGAAGAGTGCACTGCAAATGGGATGGAAGAATGTACTGTGCATGCAGAGGGTTGCTATTCCATTGAATTGGGGATAGTTTAATCAAAATATGCCACAAGACCTAGAATTGCCTTATGTGTATCCCACAAAAAAGGTTCACCGTTATAAGCAAAATTCCCAAAATTTCCAGGCTTAACTTCCCATGGAAAATTTCCGGAAAGTTTCCAACCCTTTTAACCCTAGACATGACTGTAGTATACTGCAGTATTTACTGTAGTGTTTTTGCTGACATGACTGTAATATATTGTAGTACCATCTGTTGACTAGAGTTAGCAAAAATTACTACCAGACTACGCCAGTTCCTGTTTAATGAGGGGGACACCTCAACCAGAACATAAGACACAGGTTCATGACAGGCCACCTATTGAGTTGGTCAACAGTTCTGAGAAATGCAATGGACCAGAAAGAAGCGCTACACAATTGAGGGAGAACCTCAGAGAAAATCCCCGGCATGAGATCCCCAAGGACAGCACGTTCAAATCAAAACAGGCATCGACGCAGCTAACAACAAAGCTAAGTAGCAGTCCAATCGATCTACAAATTCTAAAGTAGGCACTACGTAATCGAGGGATACTACAGTGTGTAATATAGCATTCTACAGTATACTACAAAATATTATAGTAAGCACTACACGATCGAGGGATACTAAAATGTGTAGTATAGCATTTTCTAAATCCAGGATGAATATGATAATTTTCACCCAATAACAGGACAGTGACTGCAGGGGTTTGTAAGGAGATACAGAATTGAGAAGGGAGGAGTAGAGAAGGAAACAGGTGTTGTGTTTTCGAGGGGGGTGTAGTGTTTCCTGGAGGTTGCAGGGTGTTGCTGGAGTTGTGATGTTGCCAGTCACAGAGAGGGAGAGAGAGAGAGAGAGAGAGAGAGAGAGAGAGAGAGAGAGAGAGAGAGAGAGAGAGAGAGAGAGAGAGAGAGAGAGAGAGAGAGAGAGAGAGAGAGAGAAAGAAAGAAAGAAAGAAAGAAAGAAAGAAAGAAAGAAAGAAAGAAAGAAAGAAAGAAAGAAAGAAAGAAAGAAAGAAAGAAAGAAAGAAGAGAGAGGGAAGGATGAGAGAGAGACAGAGATAGAGAAAGAAAGAAAGAAAGAAAGAAAGAAAGAAAGAAAGAAAGAAAGAAAGAAAGAAAGAAAGAAAGAAAGAAAGAAAGAAAGAAAGAAAGAAAGAAGGAAGAGAGAGATAGGGGATATGGAGGAAGAGAGAGAGAAAGAGGGAGCGATTTGAGAGAAAGAACAAGAGAGAAAGAGAAAGAGAGAATGAGTGAGAGAGCAAAAAAGAAAGAGAAGGGGGCATGGTTGGGCTGAACTGTAATTGATAATGTAAAGGCAGATGGGGGTCTCCAGGGAGACGAAGGGGAAGAATCCAAGCAGATGGTCTAATTGCCAACTTATTTATGTGTAGCAGAGAACACCCCCCATCCACATGGTATGATGGATCATTATAGCTCGCTGTGCATAAACACCAATATGCTTTTAAATCTGGATGGCAAAGCTCAACAAATCTCCACAAAGCCAAAAGTATCATATTTCAAAGGCTGCTGTCAAGAGGTGTGCTGAACAACCATGCTAATATGATGAATCCCATTAAAGACCATAAGTCTCTACAACCGCCACCTTCCCCTATCACATCACCCCCAAACAGAAGAAATAGGGAGTTTGCCAAGTTGAATATACAGGGTTTAGTTTTGTCTTTAATGAGTGGTGCTGTGATGGCAGATTCACAAGAGAAGGGCCAAGCTAACAAGAGTAACATACACTCAGGCCCAAGGATCAACCAGGTCAATCACAACACTTTGAAACATGTAAATATGATGACATTGCTATTAACAAGTGAAATGATAATACACACACAAACACATACACACAGGGTTAACAGTGGTGCTGCTGTGGACAGGGAAAGATTGGTTAATATGGCTGTGTCTTCTGTGCTCCAACACTTCTCCTGGGTTAACTCTATTAATGCCACACCCCTCCGCCTCCTTCATATTTACTAAGACACTTTCATCTCCACACTCTGTAATTGCTCTCCTAATGTGAATGCACTGAAGTGAAGGCCATCCATCAGGCTGAAATTACACAGGATCCTCCTCCTCTCTGGCTCTCATAAAGACACTTCAATACTAACACGGTTGGATTCCAGGGTTGGATTATAGCTTTGAGCTACTGCGCTATATCATTTGACCTGAATCATCTGTCTTTGGAGAAATAAAATCACATCAGTTTGATGAAAATATTGTTGTTGAGAAAATGTAGCCTTGACCAGTGTGTCCAACTATTTTTGACCAGTGTGTCTGTCTTCCTCACAAAGTACCCCTACATGAATGGAATGGAATGGAATGGCTCTTTAAACAGAGCACTTTGGAGTGAATGGTTGGTGCATTCTTATTATGTGTGCCTATCAGTGTCAAATCAGACCATATAATTTTCTCACATTGGCTCACTTTCCTGATACAATATAAACACATCCATCAAGGTAATAAGCCAATACCATTGAAACTTAAAATAAAAGATGAATCAATATTGACTGATGTGAGTGTCAACAATATCTGTTACTGAAAAAAAGTGAAAAAACATCCATTAAGTCAGGAATATGTGTCATTAAATGTGGAATGCATAACAGACAACTCCCCGGGCATCCCATATCCAGCATTCCTCTGCAACGCCAGTCAGTGTGATTATGAATATTTGCTTTTCATTTCAGCCAGCAGTGACACAGTGTGAAGGAGTGAACAGGAGTCACTGTGGCTACTGTGACCTACAGAACAGTAGGCAGAATATTACACAGTTAAACAGCACCTTCGGAAACTATTCAGACCCCTTGACTTCTTCCACATTTTGTTACATTAAAGCAGTATTATAAAATTTATTAAAAATAAAGACTCAGCAATCTACACAGAATACCCCATAATGACAAAGCAAAAACAGGTTTTTAGAAATTGTTGCGAATGTATAAAAAAAACTTGAATACCTTATTTACATAAGTATTCAGACCCTTTGCTATGAGACTTGATAATTGAGCTCAGGTGCATCCTGTTTCCATTGATCATCCTTGAGATGTTTCTACAACTTGATTGGAGTCCACCTGTGGTACATTCAATTGATTGGACAAGGTTTGGAAAGGCACGCACCTGTCTATAAAAGATCCCACAGTTGACAGTGCATGTCAGAGTAAAAACCAAGCCATGAGGTTGAAGGAATTGTCAGTAGAGCTCCGAGACAGGATTGTGTCGAGGCACAGAACAGATCTGGGGAAGGGTAACAAAATATTTCTACAGCATTGAAGTTCCCCAAGAACACAGTGGCCTCCATCAATTTTATTAGTATTTTTAACCCCTTTTTCTCCCCAATTGGTAGTTACAGTCTTGTCCCATCGCTGCAACTCCTGTACGGACTCGGGAGAGGCGAAGATCGAGAGCGTATGCGTCCTCCGAAACATGACAACACCAAGCCGCACTGCTTTTTGACACACTGCCCGCTTAACCCAGAAGCCAGCCACACCAATGTGCCGGAGGAAACACTGCACAGCTGGCGACCAAAGTCAGCGAGTATGCGCCCAGCCCACCACAAGGAGTCGCTAGAGCGCGATGGGACAGGGACATCCCAGCCGGTCTCCCGGTAGCGGCCGGCTGCGACACAGCCCGGGATTGAACCCGGATCTGTAGTGATGCCTCTAGCACTGCGATTCAGTGCCTTAGACCGCTGTGTCACTCGGGAGGCCCACCTCCATCATTTTAAAATGGAAGAAGTTTGGAACCACCAGGACTCTTGCTAGAGCTGGCCGCCCGGCCAAACTGAGCAATCGTGGGAGAAAGCACTGGGTCAGGGAGGTGACCAAGAACCTGATGGTCACTCTGACAGAGCTCCACAGTCCCTCTATGGAGATGGGAGAAACTTCCAGAAGGACAACCATCTCTGCAGCACTCCACCAATCAGGCCTTTATGGTAGAGTGGCCAGACAGAAGCCACTCCTCAGTAAAGGGCACATGACAGCCCGCTTGGAGTTTGTCAAAAGTCATCTAAAGACTCTCAGCCCATGAGAAGCACAATCTCTGGTCTGATGAAACCCAGATTGAACTCTTTGGCCTGAACGCCAAGCTTCACATCTGGAGGAAACATGGCACCATCCCTACGGTGAAGCATGGTGGTGGCAGCATCATGCTATTGGGATGTTTTTCAGTGCCAGGGACTGGGAGACTAGTCAGGATCTAAGCAAAGATGAACGGAGCAAAGTACAGAGAGATCCTCGACGAAAACCTGCTCGAGAGCGCTCAGGACCTCAGACTGGGGCGAAGGTTCACCTTTCAACAGGACAACAATCCTAAGCACACAGCCAAGACAATGCAAGAGTGGCTTCGCGACAAGTCTCTGAATGTCCTTGAGTGGCCGACCCAGAGCCCAGACTTGAACCCGATCGTAGATCTCTGGAGACCTAAAAATAGCTGTGCAGCAACGATTCCCATCCAACCGGACAGAGCTTGAGAGGATCTGCAGAGAAGAATGGGAGAAACTCCGCAAATACAGATGTGCCAAGCTTGTAGCGTCATACCCAAGAAGACTCAATGCTGTAATCACTGCCAAAGGTGCTTCAACAAAGTACTGAGTAAAGGGTCTGAATACTTATTTAAATGTGATATTTCAGTTTTTTTATTTTTAATAAATTAGCAAACAATTCTAAAAACCTGTTTTTGCTTTGTCATTATGGGGTATTGTGAGTGGATTGATGAGGGGAAAAAACTATTTTAGAATAAGGCTGTAATGTAACATTTTTGGGAAAAAGTCAAGGGGTCTGAGTACTTTCCGAAGGCGCTGTAGTTACAGTAACATACACTGAGTGTACAAAACATTGCTCTTTCCATGACATATACTGACCAGGTGAATCCAGGTGAAAGCTATGATCCCTCATTGATGGCACTTGTTAAATTCTATTTAATTAGTGTATATGAAGGGGAGGAGACAGGTTAAAGAAGTATGTTTAAGCCTTGAGACAATTGAGACAAGGATTGTGTCATTCAGAGGGTGAATGGGAAAGCCAAAATATTTAAGTGCCTTTCAACGGGGTATGGTTGTAGGTGCCAGGAACACCGGTTTGAGTGCGTCAATAACTGCAACGCTGCTATGTTGTTCATGCTCAACAGTTTCCTGTGTGTATAAAGAATGCTCCACCACCCAAAGGACATCCAGCCAACTTGACACATTGGAGTCAACACGGGCCAGCATCCCTAAGGAACGCTTTCAACACCTTGTAGAGTCCATGCCCCAAAGAATTGAGTCTGTTCTGACGGCAAAAGGGGAGGCAACTCAATAGTAGGAAAGTGTTCCTAATGTTTTGTCCACTCAATGTAAGTGGCAGTGACCTCACAAAGATATGTAGGGCGCTAATTTCAAACAATGTACAGTTTTTCTCTTCTAGTTCAGGCCGTCAAAAATGTGTAGTTGTTAACTGATTCAAAGTGAAAAGTTAAGTCAGCGGTCAGTGCTTGCTTCGTGCTGTATGTAGGGGACGTGAGGGAAGACAAGAACATCAATGAACTGTTACATTAACTGTCATCTTCAGGCACATTAGATCAAGTGACAATGACACAGGCATTGACAGTGTCACTAGTGTTGTGAATGCTTGTTTAGCACACCGAATGCAATTCCAATCACACACACAGCACTCTGGGTCCTAAACAAAGATGCTGCTGAACTTCAGGATGCAAAGCCCTGAGCACCATGTTTGTAGAGTTGATATCCCAAGTATCAACGCTGTGAAACAGAGGAAACTAACCACTAACCACAGTCCCTGATAGTACAGCAACAGGAGTGAGTCCCCTATGATAAAGTGATGGATAGACAGACTACTTTATAGATGGCGGAAGAGAGGAAGACTTCAAGCATGAATATCATGAGCATCATACTGTAGCATGTCCCAGCCATGTTGCTTCTCCAGGAGTCATGGGTACCAATATCTTCATATTACAGTATCTTGGACTTCAACATTCATTATCCACAGTAATAATAACGTTTAGCCATTTAAGCCATTAATAGATGCTTTATAAAGCATATGATTAGCAAGAAAATGTGTTGCATTAAATTGACTACAAATCACCCCAAAAATAGTAAATCATGGTATGTAGGATTTAGCTGCATTATTGAAAACACAGTATTCCCTTTGAAGAAACATTTAGTAATTAGTAATCAGAGAACAACTTCAAAGAGGTTCAAACAAATCATTCTTAGATATTTCAGTGATCAGAAATCATTCCTGATCCTCCCCTGTAATTAAAGCCGAACAAAAAACTTCTTCCTCAAATGAATGGACAGGTCAATGGACTAAAAATAGCAAGAGCCATGTTTGATTCAGAGGAGCACGCCGTGAACCCGTTCTCTCCACACTTCAAAGTCTAAATGTATGCTTCTGATAAAATGGGTGTCAGTGTCTGCACTCAATTTTGGTAATAATTTGCTTTGAGGGAGGCAGAAAGAGAGAGAGAAACCTGGAAGCAATTTGTGATAGCACGGCCAAGTTGTAGTTTTCCTCAAAATAAAGTTATTGTAACTATTGACCTTTCTAGTGCTTGAATGGCATTTCCAACAACCATTCTGGAATGTCTTTGCTGTTCTCAAACAGAACTTTTGAATCAGTGTTGTTTTAGGCCCCTCTCCAGAGTCAAGCACTTCAACTATTACTGTGTCCTCAATGTACATGTATCACACTGTTTGAACAGCCCTTCCCTCTGTTAACCATGTGTTGCTGCTGGACATGAACTCCCTGTAAGAAACCTAAAACACTTTGAACACAAAAGTATAGAGGGAAGATAGGGAGTTTCATTGAATTTCATGGATAACTCAACAGTTTTTTTGTAATGAGTCGATAATTAACACGTTTCATATTAAAGGCAGCTCACACTATCGTGACTAACATTTGGCTATCACATCTAAAATAGTTTGACTATCTGTTAATGAAGAGAGCCTCTAAGACGTTCTCCCATAGTGCTATGATGCATTAATGCTTTGAGATCCCTTCCCATGTTCCTCTGCTGCTCCCTTGTGGTGTGTCCAGATATCAGAGTCAGTTGATCTGTATGGGACTTAACGGCCAAGTAACTAGGCTTAAGAGAAAAAGCAGGTGCACAATATTCAATTAATAAAATACAAAATATGGAAAGTGAACAGATTTGCTGTAGCTCAGATCTTCTTACTCCTTTTAACTTATTGATTTCGCAATAATATTTGAGCTGCTCCAGTCTGAAACATCTGATAGCCCTCTGGTAGACAGTGACTCCTTCAAGAGGCTAGCAGTCTGGAAGTAATGATAACTTACAGTAACTGCACAGTACAATGTTGTTTGTTAATTTTCTTATTTGTTTCAGACGTACTTGACCCAGTATGATCACCATCAGACACCTCAATAGCCTTTTACTCCTACCCAGCCCCCATCACCTTCCTCCAGCCACAGCCGAGTGATCTCCCCTCCTCCCTCCTCTTAAGCGATCAGGTAAATCCCACATTAACTCCTGGGGAAACGGGCCATTAATATTTCAGTTGCTTCCAGGCCTGTTTGCGCTATACATCAATGCCTGGCCGCTCCTTTCAGAGCCATACATTAGAACTACTTTCAAAATACTTCATTGTCAGCCCATGGCAGTCTCATTATTTATTAAGATAAGAGGAAAGATGTGCAAAAAGAGTAGTTGGTGGCTCAGCTTTCTTTAAAAGCTTCCTTCTACTGTGATGCTGCCGCCCTCCTCTTCCTCCTCCTCTTCCTCTCCCACATCCTCCTCCTCGCCCTCCTCCTACTCCTCCTCCTCCTCTCCCACATCCTCCTCCTCGCCCTCCTCCTACTCCTCCTCCTCTCCCTCCTCTTCCTCTTCTTCCTCCTCCTCTCCCACATCCCCTCCATGCACTCCTCCTACTCCTCCTCTCCCTCCTCCTCCTCCCCCACCTCCTCCTCCTTCTCTGTCACCGCCTCCTCCTCCACCACCTTTCCTCCTCCTTATCCTCCTCTACTACCACCTCCTCCTCTATCTTCTCCACCTTCATCTTCCTCTTCCACTTCCTCCTCCACCTCCTCATTCAAGCTCCTTGATGTGTTAAAATGAGTGGCTCAGCTAAAATAAGTAGCAGTACCATACTTTACTTAAAGACAAAAGAGAATGATGCCTGTCTGTTGTGCAGTGTAATGAAATGTGTAGTAAAGTAAGTGTTCAGCTTACCATTACCAGGATGCTTCAGACTTCTGCCACTGCAAACCGGCCATGTTGACCCTTAATCTGTCAGAGTAATGTAAAATAACAGTTAGTTAGTACCATTCATTTACATCCACTGAGCATCCTTCCATATAAACCACATAAATGACTAGTTTAGGAATGCAAAATACACTACTGTTCAAAAGTTTGGGGTCACTTAGAAATGTCCATGTTTTTGAAAGAAAAGCAAATTTTTTGTTCAATAAAATAACAATAAAACTGGCCTTCTTTAGACTAGTTGAGTATCTGGAGCATCAGCATTTGTGGGTTGGATTACAAGCTCAAAATGGCCAGAAACAAAGAACTTTCTTCTGAAACTCGTCAGTCTATTCTTGTTCTGAGAAATGAAGACTATTCCATATGAGAAATTGCCAAGAAACTGAAGATCTCGTACAACGCTGTGTACTACTCCGTTCACAGAACCATGCAAACTGTCTCTAACCAAAATAGAAAGAGGAGTGGGAGGCCCCGGTGCACAGCTGAGCAAGAGGACAAGTACGTTAAAGTGTTTAGTTTGAGAAACAGACGCCTCACAAGTCCTCAACTGGCAGCTTCATTAAATAGTACCCGCAAAACACCAGTCTCAACGTCAACAGTGAAGAGGCGACTCCGGGATGCTGGCCTTCTAGGCAGAGTTGCAAAGAAAAAGTAATATCTCAGACTGGCCAATAAAAAGAAAAGATTAAGATAGGCAAAAGAACACAGACACTGGACAGAGGAACTCTGCCTAGAAGAACAGAATCCCGGAGACGCCTCTTCACTGTTGACGTTGAGACTGGTGTTTTGCGGGTACTATTTAATGAAGCTGCCAGTTGAGGACTTGTGAGGCGTCTGTTTCTCAAACTAAACACTTTAACGTACTTGTCCTCTTGCTCAGCTGTGCACCGGGGCCTCCAACTCCTCTTTCTATACTGGTTAGAGACAGTTTGTGCTGTTCTGTGAAGGGAGTAGTACACAGCGATGTATGAGATCTTCAGTTTCTTGGCAATTTCTCGCATGGAATAGTCTTAATTTCTCAGAACAAGAATAGACTGACGAGTTTCAGAAGAAAGTTCTTTGTTTCTGGCCATTTTGAGCTTGTAATCCAACCCACAAATGCTGATGCTCCTGATACTCAACTAGTCTAAAGAAGGCCAGTTTTATTTCTACTTTAATCAGAACAACAGTTTTCAGCTGTGCTAACATAATTGCAAAACTGTTTTCTAATGATCAATTAAAATGATAAACTTGGATTAGCTAACACAACGTGCCATTGGAACACAGGAGTGATGGTTGCTGATAATGGGCCTCTGTACGCCTATGTAGATATTTTATAACAAATCAGTCGTTTCCCGCTACAATAGTCATTTACAACATTAACAATGTCTACACTGTATTTCTGATCAATTTGATATTATTTTAATGGACAAAAAATGTGCTTTTCTTGCAAAAACAAGGACATTTCTAAGTGACCCCAAACTTTTGAACGGTAGTGTACTTCAATCCTAATCTACATCAAAGTTAAACTATGAATTTATGTAAAGACCCCATTCCTCTTTGTATCTCTCTAAAACCATTCTAGTGAGTTGTTATTAGGAAAGCTTGCAAAGTAGTGGAACATGTCCTGGTGACACAACTGTGGCTGGGGATCACCATGGGGTCAGCGGAAAATGTGTCTGGCATCCATTTCCTCCAATGTCACAAACTATGCCTTTATAAAGTGCTCTTGTCCCAATGACAAGTCAGGCTGGGGAAATGTTCTGTCTGTTTGCAGCAGGCTGTTAGATGTTATCTGGTTAAGAGGAACGAAGGAATGGATATGGCTGAGGTAGCCTCCTGCTCAAGTATGTCTGAAACCCCAGCCTCCTGCTCAAGTATGTCTGAAACCCCAGCCTCCTGCTCAAGTATGTCTGAAACCCCAGCCTCCTGCTCAAGTATGTCTGAATCACCAGCCTCCTGCTCAAGTATGTCTGAAACCCCAGGACCCAAAGTGTCACATACGCTTTAGTGATCATGCTGTGATGCCACAATGTTGGAAACAAACAGATCATAAATCCATGTGAAATAATTATGACAGTTCTGTAGTTGTCCCACCACTTACAAAGGAAGCTCAAGCATAGACCTTTCAATGTAAAATATTTTTGTTTGTTGTTATTGACAAATTAATTCCACAAATATCTATTGTATACAGTGCATTGCCAAGATGGAAGTCTTCACTTCTATTGGCTTGAATATATTTTTCAGGATATAAACAATTCAAATGTCTGCAAAGACTCCACATACTGTAACAGAGTAAATCATTCTAACGAGAAATAAAGTAGGTTGGAGAGTTGTCTTTCATTTCAAATAGAAACGTCTGTTTCTCTAATCAGCAACACTGCTATAAATACTTACATATTTGTTTTAGAGACCGATCCAGTCATCTGTCTTCAGACAAACAACAGAGAGGGGGATACACTTTACAGCATATTCAATCTGTGTTTTACTTTTCAGGGGCTAGACGAAGAGCTAATTTAAAATAAGTGTCTTGGTACACTTTTAAACACAGGCCCTTATGCAATTTGATTACCACGTCATATGCTCTTAATATCTCCAGCATGTCTCTCTCTCTCTGTCTTCGACAGGCATGTCTCTAGGCCTGTGCTCCATTAAAGAGCAGACCGAATACTTGTCCCCACTTCACAGCATTGCCTTTTGGAAATTGGAGCACGTGCCCTCTCTCCTCTTCGGCTCAGAAATTGTTTACTAAGCCCAACACATCATGGAATCATTTAGGACAGCTGGGGGGTTTATGAATCAGTTTCAGGGGCTCAGAGCAGCGTAGAAATTAACTTCATTACAGCACCCTCTGGTGGAATATTCATGATGGGTAGGAATATAGAGGCTTCTGAGCATGGATATGGAGTGCAGGCTGTGTTCGATATAAACAAATACGTGAAACTAATAGATGGACAAGACAAAAGCGTTTCAGCGTCTAGGCTATAGGCCGTACCTTCTTCTACGGTCCGACTTCACATGCACTCTACTACAGTAGTTGTTTCTCTAACTGTTCTCAGTAACCACATCTATACAAGTGGAGGCTGGTGAGGGGAGAACGGCTCATAATAATGGCCGGAACGGCGCCAATGGAATGGCATCAAACACCTGGAAACCATGTGATTGATGTATTTGATACCATTCCACTGATTCCGCTCCAGCCATTACCACGAGCCCGTTCTCCCAAATGAATGTGTCACCAACCTCCTGTGATCTATACCATTCTAAAAAGAATACTAACCTTTGAAAGATTCACTCTGTAACTTAAGGAGAGAGAGAGTGCATTTTTCACAACAAAACACAGCAGGCCACTTTAATTAAAGGAGAACACCAGACCATAAATCCAACACAACACAACACAGGGACACGAAGCTAAACTGATTAATGTGTGGCGAAGGCTATACTCTTCAGCCCAATCTCAGGGTGGACACTTCCATGCACTTTTCCTTCAAGATTTGCATAAAGCCACAGAGGGGAACTGCTGTACAGTACACAAGGTATCCTCTGTTCCCCAACTGATTATTTACACAACGTCCCATTATCAGCCGTCCCAACTCAGGCTATTAGTCATCTCTGAGCAGGGGACAGGTCCAGAAACCCTGCGTTTACTATTAGCTGGTGATGAATGGAGAGGCATTTCAATGGCCATACATCAAGCAGGCACCTCCTAAACAAGATCTCCCATCCATCGCTCTAGGGGAGATACTGTTAATATTCTACTGGCAACCGCACCATACATATCCTGTCCCTACATTTTACATGCACTATTTCATAAGTTTTACTTTGGTCTTTAATGGCTGAACCTCATAGGCCAATTCATCAACTCATGTGGAACAATAATATCAGTAGATCAGCCGCAACGTAAAAAAACATATTTGCAGGGATAATGGAGTCAGTGTTGAGAAAAGTGAGGATTGCAAGAAAATGTCTAGTGTGGAAGATTCAGCACACACACACACACACACTACATTTCATGTGGTCAAACATAACCGTCTGCTTTGTAGCAATGATGACAAACCTACAGAGACGGATGTCAAACAGCGTTTAGATTTATGAGCACTGGTAAATGAATGAAGGGCGTGTTTTGCAGGTTCAGTTGTGGATACTGTATATACAAATTACATATTTAGATTTGAACATGTTTGTTCATGATGTTGGACAAGATATAATTCAGTTACCAGATAAATACATTGGATTAGAGTAAAGTACAGGGGCCAAGAAAGACATCTGAACCTTCAATGAACCTGCAATTCCCTGTAAAACCAAGAATACTATGAACTCAGATCTATACTGTTTTAAAAACTCGTAAAAATACAATAGTGAAGCAAAAATTGAAGCAGCATGCTTTACTTCTGCTAAGTTAGTCTGAACTAACTATCCAACTGTTAACTGTTGAAGACTCCCATCTCGGTCCCTGAGGAGCCTCAATCGATAGAATGAACTCAGCCCTGCCTGTGTTTGCTAATTTCTCGTTCTCCCTTCTTAAAACCAAGTGAACAGTGTCTGTATGTGGGTAATGCTGCTGGAGCGTATCCCTGGTTGGCAGAGAGCCGGTAGCGGCAGGCCTCTCAGCACACACAGTGGGAGTGTTTGGACAGCTAGCTCCATGCTCTGTCCAAACCCACACCAACAGTAGCACCAGCCCCATGACATGCTACCACCATGCCACCACTGCCACCTAGCTACATACAGTTGAGGGCACAGGAACACATCAGAGGATGCTGTGTGTGTGTGTGTGTGTGTGTGTGTGTGTGTGTGTGTGTGTGTGTGTGTGTGTGTGTGTGTGTGTGTGTGTGTGTGTGTGTGTGTGTGTGTGTGTGTGTGTGTGTGTGTGTGTGTGTGTGTGTGTGTGTGTGTGTGTGTGTGTGTGTGTGTGTGTGTGTGTCCCACTGACCACAGACGGCAGTTCAACGTTTAGTTTTGATTTACATTTGGTTGAGTTGTCAAATAACTTGAATTAAAAGTGAAATCAATAAACATTTCACCATGTCATTGGATTTAGGTTCAAAGTTGGGTGAAAAAAGACAAAATTCCCTTACGTGAATTACCTTTTTTCAAATGTTATTGGTTTTCCGCGTAGATTTGTTTGACATTGAAACAACGTTGACTCTAACAGTTTATGCCCAGTGGGGGGGGTGTGTGTGTGTGTGTGTGTGTGTGTGTGTGTGTGTGTGTGTGTGTGTGTGTGTGTGTGTGTGTGTGTGTGTGTGTGTGTGTGTGTGTGTGTGTGTGTGTGTGTGTGTGTGTGTGTGTGTGTGTGTGCGTGCATGTGTGCGTGCATGTGTGAGAGTGAGTGAGTGAGTGAGTGAGTGAGTGAGTGAGGGAGTTAGGCAGGAAAACACTACAGCAAGTCGGTGGCGGTGTCTCCCACAGCAGCCTGGGGTGCCACAATCCATCTCTGTCTTTTTGCCAAATTTGATTTTAAATATTTATCACGCCATACATCTTGGCTGAAACAAATTACTAGCAAAGTGCTATTGTCTGTGAAACCTGTAGTAAGAAGGATGGAGGCTTTAGAGGGAGCATCAATGTTTCATTTGGTAAAATATATGACTAGCTGTTATGCAACGGCAGCATTTTTCCTTTTTTTCCTCCACACAAAATGATGCATCAGAAGTGTAACTTTACAGAGTAATCACAGTAATGACCCAGTCTAACCATCATTCCTTTCCTCTCAATGAACAATACTGCAGTGCTTTTTATTGCTGATCATTTAATGTGTTTGAATGTTAAAATCAAATTGTTTCTGACTTTTACAGCAGTCTAGTTAAGACACACCCATAGATTAGATAGAAATCACATCTTTGTATCTGTCCCGTTATGGCATCTGCAGGGGCAGTGCCATTGAGGCCATCTCCATTTTGAAGTAGTCAATAATCTTCTTCTACTACTTCTATGAGTTGGTAAACAAACTGAAAGGGGGCATACTGCCACCTGGAGTGTGTTGTTAGAACAGGTATGAAGCCAAGGTTGGCGATTTACTGCCACCTGCAGTTATGAAATGTTTACTCACGAGTATAATTCATTTGGTGCTCTCTCCCGATGACCCGGATGGAATCATGTGATCCTTCCTTAACCCATAAGTCACACTCAGTTGACTACTTCGAAATGGTTAAATTCCTCAATGGCGCTGCCCATTCTAAAACAGGCTTTTGGGCACAAGAGTCCTCTTTCAAGTGAGCTTTTTGGCTGTTAACACCCTTTTGTAAGAGAGTACAAAGATGCCTTGGTTTGTAGAGAATATGGTATCTCCCTGTCATGCACTGACAGTGCAGGTGCAGGTGTGCTCCTATAGAGGGTGCTAATTTCCTAAATACTTTCAGGTGTGTCCATAGAGATAGATGTTTAGATTAAACCTGCATTGAAGAAAGAATTATCACAAGATTGCCGCTGAGCTGAAGCTACCATTCTATCTGCAGTCAGTGGAAACAATAGTGTCAATTCAGCCAGTGGAGGCTCGTGGGAGGAGCTATAGGAGGATGGGGTCACTGTAATGGCTGGAATGGAATACAATACAACAGGCCAACAATACAGTAGCTATCACAATACTGTGGCCAAACTCAGAGTAATGACACCCCTTTCAGCTGACAAAGATGATGTACAGCTAACCCAGGGATAGACTCTCTAATTTACAGTAAAGCAATCTCACCATAAGACATATCTGCTGTATACGACCTCACAACTAAATCCCAGGGAGAACCTCTGAAATATTGCTGTGCTTTAGTTTTGTTCTAGGGCTTAGGGGTAAAGTAGCTGGTGCCTTGGTTTACTTGAGGGGTTTGTTGCTACTGTAAATTAACTATGGCAAGAAGACATGCAGTACAGGCATACATAAGTCCTGGGCTACCACCAAAATAATATTCATAACAGATGAGGACACACATATACTAATAATTAGAGAGAGAGAGGAGATAAATTGGTGAAAATAGACTGACATGATGGTCCGCTGGGTAAAGCCCTGCCTCAGGGTTCTAAAGAAAAAATATATTTTTGGATTGGGATACAGCACTATTTTATCTCGTTAATTAAAAAATAAACAATCCACTTCTCTCTGCACCCTTGATGATTTTTTTTTATACAAATAACAACATTACATTAATAAATATATAGCCATTGATTGCCCACATGAGAATGAATCTGAATAATGATTTGAGATATGGGCTAGTCTAAATGAATTAAAGCCAGACTAAGTCAGTGGCTCAGATGGAACTATCCAAGCAGAAGACAAATCTCCCTCAAATGTTGATATTTGGTTGCGTTGACAACTAAACACAATTCAATATCACTTTTGAAATAAAATAAATAGCCTATTAACTAGTTGACAAATAGATCAAATATGTTGGATTCACATCTCCAACTCAACCAAAAATAAAAGTTAAAGAATGGGATTAAGCCAGTGGCTTAGATGGAACTATCCAAGCAGTAGATACGTCTCCCTTAAATGTTGATATTTGGTTGTGTTGTTAAACAAACACAATTCAATATTACTTTTGCAATACAGTGAATAGCCTAAAGCTACGACTGTCTTACAAACTAATGTAACATTCAACCTTAATTAATATGAGTACCACATCCATGGCCACATTGAGGTTACTGTAACTATGAATGTCTTCTTATGTAATCAAGTAAAGCATGCATGTTCAAGGTAGCATGCTTACTGTAGGTATTCACAGGTCTGTTGAGACCTTCACAATTGCTGTAATAACCTGTACAGGATCTCAAAAGGCATTGATTACTTAACACCATGAACTTTTAATATAGTCTCAACTTCAATCCAGGTCATTTGGTTCAGCTATTAGATGAAGCACAGTAATAACACATTAATCTGTTGTATAAATAAACAAAATACCTGACAGTGTATTCCTATTTCAACTTTGCTGTGCTTTTAAATGGTTCAGGCAGTGATAGACATTTGGGTGACAGCTAAACCAAAAATCAGACATTGCTTTTCCTTTGGAATTTGGCTGTGTTTTTAGATGGTTGAAAACATAGTGATAACACATTAGAAATTGAACTAACTTTTGGCTGTCGTTTTGAGTGGGTGAATATAGGTTGTAATCTTATTGATCAACATCTCAACCAAATATTACCCAAATATCTATGTTAAAAGGACGTGGTGTGCCCAGTGGGAATATATGGCATTTAGCTTCAATACAAAGCAATTTACAGTCAGGCATGCATACATTTTACGTACGAGTGGACCTGGACATCGAACCCACTATCCTGGCTTTGCAAGTGTCATGAACAACAAATAATAAAAATGTGTAATGTGTTATGGTTATTAATCTATCCAACTAGCATTTAGTATAAAAAACCTGAATAATAGAGAGTATCATTCATACTGCTTTGAACATGTCCATTTGAATGATTATCAACTTATGTAAATGTCTAACCTGACAATGAAGGTTATAATTGGCCTTGCATACAGCATACCACTACCATTTGCATGTGATTAAGAATTAATGTTGTGTGAATTAAACAGGTCCTGGTATCTTTTGACACACAGCTGGTTTATAAGTGAGAGGTTTTTCCAAGGGCAACTGTCAGTGATCACTGTGACTGTATTATTTAAACAAGGGCAGCTACAGTGGTATACAAAATATTAACTACCACCTCAAGTGGTAAATGTCTACAGCTGGACCAATTAGATTTTTCCTTTACTCGTTCACACCCCAACAACACAGATGGGAAACAGAAGACAATGCAACACAAAAAGCCCATTGAATTTGGGTTATTTCTCACAAGTTCCACTAGATGACACTGGTGCAACACCACAGATAACACAGAAATGGGGCCAAGCCAAAGAGCTGTGTCCATTGTTCAAGCCAACAGTGTCTTTATCATCTACCAGAGGACCACAGAAAAAGGCAATCGATATCAATGAATTGTTAGTACACAACTGGGCAGCACACAGGCTTAACATGCTACAAGACGCATACAAATTGTGTTACAACACTACATTAATACAAACAGACCTTTAGGTCCCAAGACCACAGTTTTTCTACATCTCATAATACAAAGCATCTTTAGTAGGCTATATAAATATGTATGATTCCTGCATTAATAGTATGGTATAATGTGGGCTTTGGGGGTTAACAACCTGCACAACCTTCATTGATAATATTTTTATCCATCTAGCTGAAGCTTTTTTACGGCTAATCATCACATACCTGACATAGCACAAAGGATGCAATAGAGGGTTATAAAATAGGCTACTAGCCCGCCCATCTTTCATAAATATGTGAAAATCCGCCTGCAGAATAGTCCTGAGACTGGGGCTCGAGTATGCAAATGCGCAGGAATCTAAATGGAGAAACTACAGCTTCATTAAATTTGGCAATAAAATATTTGCAATACCTCATTGGCTTTTGATGGGCGTAATGAGCAGTATGACTGAATCCAATCGCAGGGTATTAGATTTAATTTGTTTGGCATTTCACAGATGGGAATGCATTCATAACTGTGAATAGACCTCAGCTAGTCATTACAAAACAAGAACACAGGAGAGAGAGCGAGAGAGAGAGAGAGAGAGAGAGAGAGAGAGAGAGAGAGAGAGAGAGAGAGAGAGAGAGAGAGAGAGAGAGAGAGAGAGAGAGAGAGAGAGAGAGAGAGCCTAGCCTCGTGATGGTGGTGGATTCTGTGTCACCACAGCAAAGACCCACAAAGGCCTCAGAACGTTCCAATGGGGATGATTCCAGGGATTGCTTTTATGGAATATCCAGCGGCCTGCCTGCCTGTGCCAGGGTTCTGTTCT
The DNA here is from genome assembly GCF_045679555.1 of Salvelinus alpinus. NCBI lineage: Eukaryota > Metazoa > Chordata > Actinopteri > Salmoniformes > Salmonidae > Salvelinus > Salvelinus alpinus. The sequence goes on from NC_092118.1 coordinate 26,618,041, forward strand.
GTGCACCTTATCCACATACTGGAAATGCCAATGGTTGATTTCGACATATTGCATTTCTACGTATTATGTTCCCGGAGCTTAATTAACGCAATTCCATTCCCTATAACTATCAGCAGCTGGCCTTTGTCCAAGCTCAGATAAGATTGGATAGACAGTCTGAGCATGCCAGCTAAAATGATAGCAGAGAAACAAACAATGGAGTTGCTTGTCGACCCTGTGCAGAAACCCCAGATAGAAAATACCAACGCAACATTGTTTTCAGACTAAAGAATTTGTATTATGATTGTAACAGCACAGGCTGTGCAAACTTGGAGAAATAAGCAAAGGAAATCAAATAGTATAACAACATAAGCAGAATAAAAACTAACCAACAGCTGATAAGCAATAGCAAAAAAAGGAGGAACTGGAGGAAAGAGAGGTCTCGTAACTACAGCAAACAAGTATACCATGGGTTTAAATTTAGCAGTGGTAATTCAGTAAACAGGAAGCGACAGACAAGAGTGGAAAGCATTGCCTTATTTCAGTGACATGTTTACAGACGTTTGTAGTTCACATCCAATATAGTACCCCCTAACACTGGCCCCAAACAGGACGGGAACATACTGATATTGGATGTGTGCTGCTACTTTGGACACATGACTGGTTCTGGCACATCAGTGTGTCACGTTCCTGACCTATTTTATGTTATTTTTGTATATGTTTAGAGGGTCAGGGCGTGAGTTGGTGTGGGCATTATATGTTTTGTGTTTCATTGTTTAGGTCACTTGTAATTAGCCTTATATGGTTCTCAATCAGAGACAGGTGTTTGACGTTTTCCTCTGATTGAGAACCATATATAGGTTGGCTGTTTCACACTGTTTGTTTGTGGGTGATTGTCTTCCGTGTCTGTGTCTGTGCACCACACAGGGGCTGTTTTCGGTTTGTTCGTTTTATGTAGTCTATTCCTGTTCGTGAGTTCTTTCGTGTCTGTATGTAAGTTCCATGTTCAGGTTTCGTCTACGTCGTTTGTTATTTTGTTTATTTCAAGTATAGTTCGTGTCAGTGTTCGTCGCTTGTAAATAAATTCATTATGTCATATCACAACGCTGCGCCTTGGTCGAATCACTACTCCTCCTCTTCTTATGAAGAGGAGGAGGAATTCCGTTACAGAATCACCCACCAACAAAAGATCAAGCAGCGGTGTAACGGGAGGAAGGGACAGCGCAAGAAGGAGGAATGGACATGGGAGGATATTTTGGACGGCAAGGGTTGCTACACATGGGAGGAGATTCTGGCTGGTAAGGATCACCTCCCATGGGAACAGCTGGAGGCAGCTCGGAGAGCGGAGGAAACCGGAGAGAGGAACCGGCGTTATGAGGGGACTCGTCTAGCACGGAAGCCCGAAAAGCCTGTGCGTAAACCCCAAAAATTTCTTGGGGGGGGGCTAGAAGGGAGAGTGGCGAAGTCAGGTAGGAGACCTGCGCCCACTCCCTGTACTTACCGTGGAGAGCGAGAGTACGGCAGACACCGTGTTACGCAGTAGAGCGCACGGTGTCTCCTGTACGTGTTCATAGCCCGGTGCGGGTTATTCCACCTCCCCGCACTGGTAGGGCTAGATTGGGCATTGAGCCAGGTGCCATGAAGCCGGCTCAACGCGTCTGGTCCCCAGTGCGTCTCCTCGGGCCGGCTTACATGGCACCAGCCTTACGCATGGTGTCCCCGGTTCGCCTGCATAACCCAGTGCGGGCTATTCCACGGGGACCATTCAACCAGGTAAGGTTGGGCAGGCTCAGTGCTCAAGAGAGCCAGTACGCCTGCATGGTCCGGTATTTCCGGCGCCACCTCCCCGCCCCAGCCTAGTACCAACAGTGCCTACACCACGCACCAGGCTTCCAGTGCGTTTCCAGAGCCCTGTTCCTCCTCCACGCACTCTCCCTGTAGTGCGTGTATCCAGTTCGGTGCCTCCAGTTCCGGCACCACGCACTAAGCCACCTGTGCGTCTCCAGAGCCCTGTACACACTGTTCCTTCTCCCCGTACTAGTCCTGATGTGCGTGCCCTCAGCCCGGTACCTCCAGTTCCGGTACCACGCACCAGGCAAAGAGTACGTTTTGAGAGTCCAGTGTGCCCTGTCCCTGCTCCCCGCACTAGCATGAAGGTGCGTGTCCTTAGCCCGGGGCCTCCAGTTCCGGCACCACGCACTAGGTCTACAGTGCGCCTTATCCGGCCAGAGCCATCCGTCTCCCCAGCGCCATCTGAGCCATCCGTCTCCCCAGCGCCATCTGAGCCATCCGTCTCCCCAGCGCCATCTGAGCCATCCGTCTCCCCAGCGCCATCTGAGCCATCCGTCTCCCCAGCTCCATCTGAGCCATCCGTCTCCCCAGCGCCATCTGAGCCATCCGTCTCCCCAGCGCCGTCTGAGCCATCCGTCTGCCCCGAGCCATTAGAGCCGCCCGTCTGTCCCGAGCCGTCAGAGCCGATAGTCAGTCAGGAGCCGCTAGAGCCATTCGTCAGACAGGATCTGCCAGAGCCGCCAACCAGACAGGATCTGCCAGAGCCGCCAACTAGACAGGATCTGCCAGAGCCGCCAACTAGACAGGATCTGCCAGAGCCGCCAACCAGACAGGATCTGCCAGAGCCGCCAACCAGACAGGATCTGCCAGAGCCGCCAACCAGACAGGATCTGCCAGAGCCGCCAACCAGACAGGATCTGCCAGAACCGCCAGTGAGCCAATGGCGTCCAGAACCGCCAGTGAGCCATGAGCGTCCAGAGCCGTCAGCCAGCCATGAGCGTCCAGAGCCGTCAGCCAGCCATGAGCGTCCAGAGCCGTCAGCCAACCATGAGCGTCCAGAGCCGTCAGCCAGCCATGAGCGTCCAGAGCCGTCAGCCAGCCATGAGCGTCCAGAGCCGTCAGCCAGCCATGAGCGTCCAGAGCCGTCAGCCAGCCATGAGCGTCCAGAGCCGTCAGCCAGCCATGAGCGTCCAGAGCCGTCAGCCAGCCATGAGCGTCCAGAGCCGTCAGCCAGCCATGACCAGCCAGAGCCGTCATCCAGCCATGACCAGCCAGAGCCTTCCGCCAGCCAGGATCCGCCAGAGCCTTCCGCCAGCCAGGATCCGCCAGAACCTTCCGCCAGCCAGGATCCGCCAGCCAGTCTGGTGGTGCCCCCCATTCTGGTGTTGCCCCTCATCCTGGTGATGCCCCTTAATTTAGGTGGGGTTATATGGAGGGTGGTCATTTTGAGGAGGCTACGAAAGCGGGTAGTGACTAAGAGGGGATGGGAACCACGCCCAGAGCCTGAGCCACCACCGTGGTCAGATGCCCACCCAGACCCTCCCCTAGACTTTTGGTAGTGCGTCCGGAGTACGCACCTTGAGGGGGGGGTTATGTCACGTTCCTGACCTATTTTATGTTATTTTTGTATATGTTTAGAGGGTCAGGGCGTGAGTTGGTGTGGGCATTATATGTTTTGTGTTTCATTGTTTAGGTCACTTGTAATTAGCCTTATATGGTTCTCAATCAGAGACAGGTGTTTGACGTTTTCCTCTGATTGAGAACCATATATAGGTTGGCTGTTTCACACTGTTTGTTTGTGGGTGATTGTCTTCCGTGTCTGTGTCTGTGCACCACACGGGGCTGTTTTCGGTTTGTTCGTTTTATGTAGTCTATTCCTGTTCGTGAGTTCTTTCGTGTCTGTATGTAAGTTCCATGTTCAGGTTTCGTCTACGTCGTTTGTTATTTTGTTTATTTCAAGTATAGTTCGTGTCAGTGTTCGTCGCTTGTAAATAAATTCATTATGTCATATCACAACGCTGCGCCTTGGTCGAATCACTACTCCTCCTCTTCGTATGAAGAGGAGGAGGAATTCCGTTACAGAATCACCCACCAACAAAAGATCAAGCAGCGGTGTAACGGGAGGAAGGGACAGCGCAAGAAGGAGGAATGGACATGGGAGGATATTTTGGACGGCAAGGGTTGCTACACATGGGAGGAGATTCTGGCTGGTAAGGATCACCTCCCATGGGAACAGCTGGAGGCAGCTCGGAGAGCGGAGGAAACCGGAGAGAGGAACCGGCGTTATGAGGGGAGTCGTCTAGCACGGAAGCCCGAAAAGCCTGTGAGTAAACCCCAAAAATTTCTTGGGGGGGGGGCTAGAAGGGAGAGTGGCGAAGTCAGGTAGGAGACCTGCGCCCACTCCCTGTACTTACCGTGGAGAGCGAGAGTACGGCAGACACCGTGTTACGCAGTAGAGCGCACGGTGTCTCCTGTACGTGTTCATAGCCCGGTGCGGGTTATTCCACCTCCCCGCACTGGTAGGGCTAGATTGGGCATTGAGCCAGGTGCCATGAAGCCGGCTCAACGCGTCTGGTCCCCAGTGCGTCTCCTCGGGCCGGCTTACATGGCACCAGCCTTACGCATGGTGTCCCCGGTTCGCCTGCATAACCCAGTGCGGGCTATTCCACGGGGACCATTCAACCAGGTAAGGTTGGGCAGGCTCAGTGCTCAAGAGAGCCAGTACGCCTGCATGGTCCGGTATTTCCGGCGCCACCTCCCCGCCCCAGCCTAGTACCAACAGTGCCTACACCACGCACCAGGCTTCCAGTGCGTTTCCAGAGCCCTGTTCCTCCTCCACGCACTCTCCCTGTAGTGCGTGTATCCAGTTCGGTGCCTCCAGTTCCGGCACCACGCACTAAGCCACCTGTGCGTCTCCAGAGCCCTGTACACACTGTTCCTTCTCCCCGTACTAGTCCTGATGTGCGTGCCCTCAGCCCGGTACCTCCAGTTCCGGTACCACGCACCAGGCAAAGAGTACGTTTTGAGAGTCCAGTGTGCCCTGTCCCTGCTCCCCGCACTAGCATGAAGGTGCGTGTCCTTAGCCCGGGGCCTCCAGTTCCGGCACCACGCACTAGGTCTACAGTGCGCCTTATCCGGCCAGAGCCATCCGTCTCCCCAGCGCCATCTGAGCCATCCGTCTCCCCAGCGCCATCTGAGCCATCCGTCTCCCCAGCGCCATCTGAGCCATCCGTCTCCCCAGCGCCATCTGAGCCATCCGTCTCCCCAGCTCCATCTGAGCCATCCGTCTCCCCAGCGCCATCTGAGCCTCTTCGTATGAAGAGGAGGAGGAATTCCGTTACACAGTGCTTAAGGAGAGAGAAAACAAACCTCTAACAGATAAGATGGGACATTGGAACCAATGAGGTGTGGGTAGGGGTGGGACCAACAAAAATATGCAAGTTATGTGATTACATGGAGTATTTTCTTAGAGATATAACACAGCCAATGATGTAGATACGTCTCTTTTACCACACCCTTCCTTCCCGAGAAATACAATTAGGCCTACCAACAAAAACACAAACTGGGGATCAATTAAGACCCCAGCTAATGCAGAGACAGACAGACAGACCCCCTTCACTGCATCTCGCCAAGATAAATTGGCTGTGACCTGAGCATGACCCTGCCTGATGTTCATGAGAACATTACATTTCCTGCAAAGGAGGTGCTAGTTGATGTCAACAGTGATGTTGAATAAGTGAGGAAATCTAGGAACCAAGAACCTGTATACCAGGCAGAGGTTGCCAGAGTAATGCTACAGGGCATCACCGTGCATGTAGTTGGGTCAGTGTGCCATGCCTCTAATGCCTCTATTGGCCAGGATTACACTATGGTCATGGTTTCCAGGGTCATCTCATATGCAGCCACACACACACATAGCCTGGACATTCGGGGCATGGCCCCATGTAGCCAAGCCAGAGAGTTAGCTAGCTAAGCATTTCCACCACTTTGACTTGCTTCTGGAAAGAGATTTAGCTAGACACTAAGGCCCCTGACCACCCCACAGCAGTTTGTCACGTTAACATAATCCAAAGTGATGCGTGGTTCATTTGTTTCCCTATTATAATGGCCTTGCATATAAAACAGTCACCACCAGGCATTGTATTTTATGCACTTTCACCTCCTTGCACCTTAGAAGAAATTAGCATTCACATTTGTAATCATGTCCCTTTTAAGTTTAATCACAGGAACACAGTGTATAGAAAGACAATCAACCTGCATAGCTAAGGGAGGAGAGAGAAGCGTGATTCATATTCCATATGCCATTATACCCAGGTCAGCCTTGTAAAGGGAATCTCAGATCACAAGTTCTATCACATAAAGCATCACAGGCAGTGCATTAGAGGACAAGAGGGAGAAAGGATGGAATATTAAGGGGAAGGAAAAATAACATTATGCTTGCAATCTGGTTCATGAGCCAACAAATTGAGCTTGCATGTACTAAAGCAGCATAGAGATGAACCATAATGATATCTGACAAGAAGCTAAAGCATAAACATAAGACCACAGCCTTTCTATCCTCCCTCCATCCCTGGGAGAGCAGGGTAGAAAGCTATTGCTACTGACCTGATGGTCCTGATGTTCTTGAAGGTCAGTTCGTCATATACCCAACACAACCATATGTTCAGAAAGGTAGCTTTACTGAATGCAACTTAATCGTCCAGCTTGTGATAGCTTCATGTATTAGACCAAAAACAAGTATTTCACTTTTTTTATGTGGGTTTTCTAACCGCTAGCTTTTGATTGTATGGTCAACCAGTAGTCTTTGTAGGACATCTTCGTATGAATAGCTAATGTCCAGGCTATCACAATCAACAGACAACGTGGATATCAGATATACGCATGCCTCCATACGCAGGCCCCCTAGCATTACTTTCATTGAAATTATGTGTAAACAACGTTGATTCAACCAGTGTGTGCCCAGTGGGCTCCCTGTGAAAAGAGATTATTTGCACTCGTGGGGGAAAAAATCGCTACAGTTACATATCGGGATATTATTTTTGACGATATTTCATATTGCAATATCGCAAGATTATTTTGGTGCTCATTGGCACCAAAACTCCAGTATTTTTACTTCACAGCTTCTTCTCCATCTTCGTTTTAAATAGGGAGCTAATTTGTTTTCAGCACTTTAATTTCCATAACTGATAAAAACTCTTGTCCTTCTGCAGCAGATATACATGTATGATGATAATATATTTGGAACATCGAATCGCAATAAAATCACAGGATCGAATCACAATACAAGTATGGAATCATGATAATCGTAATACATATCGTATTGGCAATTATGTATCGTGATAATATCGTATCGTGAGGTCCCTGGCAATTCCCAACCCTAATATGCACAACAAAGACTTAATATTCACCAATGTCACCTTCATTGCAAAACAAATCACAACATAAGCAGTATAATATTACATGGGATATCACACAGATTGGTATGTGAAAAATCTATTTCCCTAAAACAAGATTTAACTAATCAACAACTTTAATTTCCAGTCCATCTGATATACAAATTGTGCTTAATGAACCCTGTGAAATCAATTACCTAGGTTGTACTTTGCATGCAGAAGAACCCCAACACAGAACTCAAGATGCATACGTAAACAGACATTAGTCAGTGCAGATTATTTTGCTCCATTTACATTGCATTAGTACTAGCAACAGCCAACCAGCTGGTGCCCATTTCTCAATAATGTCTATTGCATTAAAATGCAACTGGGCCACACTGAGCAGCACGCCTTACAGCATACATCCAAGATAGCTAGTCTTTTACATTTCTAAATTTCAATGATACAACATGAGATGAAAACAGATACACCCATGGCTGAGGGACTGTTGTTTGCTTTTGAAAAGACACATAATATGTAGATATGGAATGGATATGGAGTTGAATCTAACCAATAATAATGATAATGAATGGATAATGTACAGTCTGACTGCAATGCGGTTTGGTGGCCCTGAAATGAAAGCATGGAGCTCAAATTAAATGTGATATATGCACCACTTACAGTAGTTCTACTGTAGCCTATACTGTAGGCCTACATGGACACTGTACTGTCTGTGATCGTCATGTTTCACATATTTGAAGGATTTTCTAGCCTCCCTCCATATATATATAGGCCTACACAGTCGAATGTAATATAAAAAGAGGTCTAAAGCGCACAGTAATAATGGAATGAACACACATTACAAAATATTGGGAAGCCATTAACTTTTTCATCCATTCCAATTCAAATGGGTATGCAACAATATGCAACGACTGTTAACTTGCTGAACTGTATATCAAACTTAAATAGCAGATCCATGCCTATTCCGCAAAGTAATGTAGTGTAGAATTTTCAGCAGTTTCTGAGCAGTGGAGCACAAATCTAAATCTGGTGTCATGAATTATTAAAGGCTGCTTTATGGGAGCTTTCTTCAGAGGAGAATATCCAGCACTGTACAAGCTTAAGATCAAACAGGCCATGGAATAATAGGAGCTGAGTTCAATGCTAGAAGTATTTCTACCAAAAGTTTAACGTTTCCCAGTAACCCCTAACAGGAGGGCAGATTCACATTCTGATGTGAAATATAATATGGCTATGGCTGACACTGAGGCATCAAGTGAAGACAGACTGAGACAAAGACGGTGTCTCCAGAGACGGTCAGTGTTGGTCAGTCCCAAGGCAACCCTCTTTTGAGTGCACAGAAAATGGGGAAATTGGATAACTCAACGCACCTAAGTTGATGACAAGATGATGACAAGAGATTGGATTTGCCTCTCCAGAATAGCAATATAAAATAAGAATGCAATGGTTTTGGAAGATAAAGTATCAGGCAGGATGAGTCATCTCTCTCTGTCAGTCTTCCAAATCTGAATGTAACCACCGGTACTTTAGCAGAATCTAGAATTCGGAATTAGAATTCAATCAGCTTTATTCATGCAGGATAAAGATTGAGTGCATGTACAGTGCCTTCAGAAAGTATTCATACCCCTTGACTTATTCTACATTTTGTTGTGTTACAGCCTGAATTAAAAATGGAATAAATAAATGTTTGTTCTCACCCCATCTACACACAATAACCCATAATGACAAAGTGAAAACATGTTTCTAGTCAACACTTCCGGGTTGGAGCGAGCGGTCGCACTTCGCACTTTGGTCCGCAGGTAGTATAACTTTTCATTACATTTCATTACATTTCATTACATTTCATTATAGTACAACGGTTTAATTTGTCTAATCTTAGCAATTTCTTCTTAGCTAGCTACATAGCCGTCTTTGTATCAAAGATAATTGCGTAATTATCGTATTTCGTCGTCCTAACGCAGTCTACACTGCTATCTGCCATCTGCCCAGCAGCTAGCCAGCTAGCAAACGTCCACCGTCTACCGAATAGCAGCACTTTGGTCCGCAGGTAGTATAACTTTTCATTACATTTCATTACATTTCATTATAGTACAACGGTTTAATTTGTCTAATCTTAGCAATTTCTTCTTAGCTAGCTACATAGCCGTCTTTGTATCAAAGATAATTGCGTAATTATCGTATTTCGTCGTCCTAACGCAGTCTACACTGCTATCTGCCATCTGCCCAGCAGCTAGCCAGCTAGCAAACGTCCACCGTCTACCGAATAGCAGCACTGTAGCAACTATTACACCCAACTGAACGACTTGATTAGTGTAGTGTTAGCTAGCTACATAGTTGTCTTTGCTGTCTTCGTATCCAAGATAATTGTGTAGTTTAGAGTGTGTAGTTTTAGAGTGATTATCTTAATTTACCGAGGCTAGCTAGCCAGCTATCTGTCGTCCTTAACGTAGGAGACACTGCTAGCTAGCCAACAGCTAGCCAACGTCTACCGAATAGAACTTCTGCACTCAACAACCCGGTCGCATTCCGCTTCGCTCCACAGGTAGTATCACATTTTCATTTCATTTCATTACAGTACAACGGTTTGATTTGTTTGATCGTAGCTAGCTACATAGCTAGCTACATAGCCGTCTTTGTATCAAAGATAATTGTGTAGTCTAGAGCGATTTTCTAGGTTAGCTAGCCAGCTATTGTCGTTCTTTTAACGCAACGTAACGTAATCAACACTGCTAGCTAGCCAGCTAGCCCCCGAATAGCAGCACTGTAGATACTATTACACTCAACGGAACGACTTGATTAGTGTAGTGTCAACAACGCAGCCACTGCCAGCTAGCCTACAAAGTCAACAACTGCCAGCTAGCCTACAAAGTCAACAACGCAGCCACTGCCAGCTAGCCTACTTCAGCAGTACTGTATCATCTTAATCATTTTAGTCAATAAGATTCTTGCTACGTAAGCTTAACTTTCTGAACATTCGAGACGCGTAGTCCACTTGCCACTCCAATCTCCTTTGCATTAGCGTAGTCTCTTCTGTAGCCTGTCAACTATGTGTCTGTCTATCCCTGTTCTCTCCTCTCTGCACAGACCATACAAACGCTCCACACCGCGTGGCATCGGCCACCCTAATCTGGTGGTCCCAGCGCGCACGACCCACGTGGAGTTCCAGGTCTCCGGTAGCCTCTGGAACTGCCGATCTGCGGCCAACAAGGCAGAGTTCATCTCAGCCTATGCCTCCCTCCAGTCCCTCGACTTCCTGGCACTGACGGAAACATGGATCACCACAGATAACACTGCTACTCCTACTGCTCTCTCTTCGTCCGCCCACGTGTTCTCGCACACCCCGAGAGCTTCTGGTCAGCGGGGTGGTGGCACCGGGATCCTCATCTCTCCCAAGTGGTCATTCTCTCTTTCTCCCCTTACCCATCTGTCTATCGCCTCCTTTGAATTCCATGCTGTCACAGTTACCAGCCCTTTCAAGCTTAACATCCTTATCATTTATCGCCCTCCAGGTTCCCTCGGAGAGTTCATCAATGAGCTCGATGCCTTGATTAGCTCCTTTCCTGAGGACGGCTCACCTCTCACAGTTCTGGGCGACTTTAACCTCCCCACGTCTACCTTTGACTCATTCCTCTCTGCCTCCTTCTTTCCACTCCTCTCCTCTTTTGACCTCACCCTCTCACCTTCCCCCCCTACTCACAAGGCAGGCAATACGCTCGACCTCATCTTTACTAGATGCTGTTCTTCCACTAACCTCATTGCAACTCCCCTCCAAGTCTCCGACCACTACCTTGTATCCTTTTCCCTCTCGCTCTCATCCAACACTTCCCACACTGCCCCTACTCGGATGGTATCGCGCCGTCCCAACCTTCGCTCTCTCTCCCCCGCTACCCTCTCCTCTTCCATCCTATCATCTCTTCCCTCTGCTCAAACCTTCTCCAACCTATCTCCTGATTCTGCCTCCTCAACCCTCCTCTCCTCCCTTTCTGCATCCTTTGACTCTCTATGTCCCCTATCCTCCAGGCCGGCTCGGTCCTCCCCTCCCGCTCCGTGGCTCGACGACTCATTGCGAGCTCACAGAACAGGGCTCCGGGCAGCCGAGCGGAAATGGAGGAAAACTCGCCTCCCTGCGGACCTGGCATCCTTTCACTCCCTCCTCTCTACATTTTCCTCTTCTGTCTCTGCTGCTAAAGCCACTTTCTACCACTCTAAATTCCAAGCATCTGCCTCTAACCCCAGGAAGCTCTTTGCCACCTTCTCCTCCCTCCTGAATCCTCCTCCCCCTCCCCCCCCCTCCTCCCTCTCTGCAGATGACTTCGCCAACCATTTTGAAAAGAAGGTCGACGACATCCGATCCTCGTTTGCTAAGTCAAACGACACCGCTGGTTCTGCTCACACTGCCCCACCCTGTGCTCTGACCTCTTTCTCCCCTCTCTCTCCAGATGAAATCTCGCGTCTTGTGACGGCCGGCCGCCCAACAACCTGCCCGCTTGACCCTATCCCCTCCTCTCTTCTCCAGACCATTTCCGGAGACCTTCTCCCTTACCTCACCTCGCTCATCAACTCATCCCTGACCGCTGGCTACGTCCCTTCCGTCTTCAAGAGAGCGAGAGTTGCACCCCTTCTGAAAAAACCTACACTCGATCCCTCCGATGTCAACAACTACAGACCAGTATCCCTTCTTTCTTTTCTCTCCAAAACTCTTGAACGTGCCGTCCTTGGCCAGCTCTCCCGCTATCTCTCTCAGAATGACCTTCTTGATCCAAATCAGTCAGGTTTCAAGACTAGTCATTCAACTGAGACTGCTCTTCTCTGTATCACGGAGGCGCTCCGCACTGCTAAAGCTAACTCTCTCTCCTCTGCTCTCATCCTTCTAGACCTATCGGCTGCCTTCGATACTGTGAACCATCAGATCCTCCTCTCCACCCTCTCCGAGTTGGGCATCTCCGGCGCGGCCCACGCTTGGATTGCGTCCTACCTGACAGGTCGCTCCTACCAGGTGGCGTGGCGAGAATCTGTCTCCTCACCACGTGCTCTCACCACTGGTGTCCCCCAGGGCTCTGTTCTAGGCCCTCTCCTATTCTCGCTATACACCAAGTCACTTGGCTCTGTCATAACCTCACATGGTCTCTCCTATCATTGCTATGCAGACGACACACAACTAATCTTCTCCTTTCCCCCTTCTGATGACCAGGTGGCGAATCGCATCTCTGCATGTCTGGCAGACATATCAGTGTGGATGACGGATCACCACCTCAAGCTGAACCTCGGCAAGACGGAGCTGCTCTTCCTCCCGGGGAAGGACTGCCCGTTCCATGATCTCGCCATCACGGTTGACAACTCCATTGTGTCCTCCTCCCAGAGCGCTAAGAACCTTGGCGTGATCCTGGACAACACCCTGTCGTTCTCAACCAACATCAAGGCGGTGGCCCGTTCCTGTAGGTTCATGCTCTACAACATCCGCAGAGTACGACCCTGCCTCACACAGGAAGCGGCGCAGGTCCTAATCCAGGCACTTGTCATCTCCCGTCTGGATTACTGCAACTCGCTGTTGGCTGGGCTCCCTGCCTGTGCCATTAAACCCCTACAACTCATCCAGAACGCCGCAGCCCGTCTGGTGTTCAACCTTCCCAAGTTCTCTCACGTCACCCCGCTCCTCCGCTCTCTCCACTGGCTTCCAGTTGAAGCTCGCATCCGCTACAAGACCATGGTGCTTGCCTACGGAGCTGTGAGGGGAACGGCACCTCAGTACCTCCAGGCTCTGATCAGGCCCTACACCCAAACAAGGGCACTGCGTTCATCCACCTCTGGCCTGCTCGCCTCCCTACCACTGAGGAAGTACAGTTCCCGCTCAGCCCAGTCAAAACTGTTCGCTGCTCTGGCCCCCCAATGGTGGAACAAACTCCCTCACGACGCCAGGACAGCGGAGTCAATCACCACCTTCCGGAGACACCTGAAACCCCACCTCTTTAAGGAATACCTAGGATAGGATAAAGTAATCCTTCTCACTCCCCCCCCCCTTAAAAGATTTAGATGCACTATTGTAAAGTGGCCGTTCCACTGGATGTCATAAGGTGAATGCACCAATTTGTAAGTCGCTCTGGATAAGAGCGTCTGCTAAATGACTTAAATGTAAAAAATGTTAAATGTAGTCATTTTTGATCAATTATTAAAAATGAAATACAGGAATCAAATGTACATAAGCATTCAAACCCCTGAGTTAGAATCACCTTTGGCAGTAATTACAGCTGTGAGTGTATCTGGGTAAGTCTTTTAGAGCTTTCCACACCTGTATTGTACAATATTTGTACATTATTATATAAAAAATTATTCAAACTCTGTCTAATTGGTTGTTGATCATTACTAGACAACCATTTTCAAGTCTTGCCAAAGATCTTTCAAGCAGATTTAAGTCTAAATGGCCACTGTCTTCTTGGTAAGCAACTTCGGTGTAGATTTGGCCTTGTGTTTTAGGCTATTGTCCTGCTGAAAGGTGAATTCTTCTCCCAGTGTATGGTGGAAAGCAGACGGATTCAGGTTTTCCTCTAGGATTTTGCCTGTGCTTAGCTCCTTACCTTTTATTTTCTATCCTGAAAAACTCCCCAGTCCTTAACGATTACAACCATACCCATAACATGATGCAGCCACCACTATGCTAGAAAATATGGAGTGTGGTACACAGTAATGTGTTGTATTTGATTTGCCCCAAACATACAGCGGTTTGTCCTTTAAAAGTTGCAGCGTACTGCGGCGCAGCTTGCATGGTGCCGCAGAATTCTATGGCACGTTATTTAAGTGTGAACAATTGGTACCATTAATGCTAGTTAGTGCTAGTTTGAACACCAGAGGGCATATTTGAGAAGCATTTGATAGCCTGCAATAGTGGCTGTGCAGGAGAATGCAGGAACACGGGAGACCGGGGATCAATTCCCAGACGGGGAGGAAAGAGTAGGCTGTCCTTGTAAATAAGAATTTGTTTTAACTGATTCCATGTGTGTTATTTCATAGTTGTGATGTCTTCACTATTATTCAACAATGTAGAAAAAACCCTGGAATGAGTAGGTGTGTCCAAACATTTGACTGGTACTTGTGGTGTTTCTATTCCAAGAAAAACTAAAAACCCTCTGGGTTTCCATTAGGATGGATTGGAAAATATGGCGCTGTACAACGTAACGGTCGGGAGTACAGTACTGGGCTATTTAGCTAAAGAATCCCTCTGTCATGCAGGCATGCGGGAGACCGGGGTTCAATTCCCCAACAGGGAGGAAGGAATAGGCTATCCTTGTAAATAAGAATTTGTTCTTAACTTACTTGCCTAGTTAAATAACAGTTACACTAAGAGCATAACATTTCTACACCCACATTTTCTAATTCTAGTCTAACCAATACCCAAACGGAGATTCAGTCAAAATAAAAATCTCATTGATTTATCAAGACCAGTCCCCATGCTTGTCTCAGAGCAGCGTGAAATGGTGCTAAAAGAGTTGTAGGCTATTTCTTCAAATCCTATTGCTTCTATCCTATTGCTTCTTCAATATGCTCTTTAAATAAATAAGACCTACACCACTTTTAACAGCACATTACTCAACACTAGTGAGACTCATGTTGCCTATGGTAGGCCTACAGTATATCGAAAAATACTGTGCAGTCTGACAAGTAAACATAACCTACAGTACATACTGTAGTAAACATGGGAAGGTGCCTAATTCCTTACATAAGCAAGAGCAGGCCATGTCCAGACTTTCTCGGTGACCTCAAGTATTTATTAACAATGCTTTTTCGGGTTGCATCAGTCATGGACAGAAACTTCTGAGACACAGTGTTAATGATGAACACCCAGAGGTTCACTGGTAAGCCACATTTGCCTCGGGATATTCTGTGCTCACTCGTGGTATCTCTCTTCGGTTACACATCCTTGAAAAAGCAGAACACCATAACGGTCCGGACGGCCCTTGCTGTGCCTGGTGAGCAATTGGTCAAGTTCTGTTGTCAGAAGAGGATTGGAAACATCAGGGTGAACTGACGACCTGACGAACCCGCCAGGTATGTTGACTCTGCCTGTCAGAGGTGGAGTTCCAGAGCTCACAGGTGTGCCTGGCATGGATTGTGACTTCTCGTGACATCTCGTTCCTCGCCCTCTTCAACGCGTCATTCTCCGCCTGACTCTCCGCCAATGCCGCCTGGCTCTGGACCAATGCATCAGCTGCCGCCCTTATCTCTGCCCTCCAATAATGTTATTAGGATGGAATGGAAAATATGGAGCTGTACCACGTGACAGTCGGGAGAACAGTACTGGGCTATTTAGCTAAAGAATCCCTGTTTTGTGTGTGCACCCGGGGGACCAGGGGTTCAATTCCCCGATGGGGAGGAAGGAGTAGGCTGTCCTTGTACATAAGAATGTGTTCTTAATTAACTGACTTGCCTAGTTAAAAAAATGTTATGCTAACTGCAATATGCTCTTCAAATAAATAAGACCTACACCAATTTTAACAACACTAGTGAGACTCATGTTCCCTACGGTAGGCCTACAGTATATCAAAAAACATGACGTGACTCTCAGCCAATAATTACATATAGGATTGGAGGATATTTATTCCCATAGTAATTTGTTATGGATCCATAACTAAATAAACATTGGCATTTTGAAAGAGTATTTTTATCATCATTTTTTTTATGAAAGCATAAAGATGCCATTATTAGTTACATTGTTTTAGTTTGAACGTGCAGACTGGCACTAAGAACAGAACAGCGGGAACGTTTCCCTAGTCAGCGCCATTATTAGTGCAATGCCCCTTAAAGTGTTGCCAGTGTGGCGGGGTGGGTCATCTGTGCGCGGCTCTTTGGCCCATCCCGTGCCCCCTACCCTCGTGCCTTGAACCTCCCGCGCTTTCAGTGAATTCAGCTGGAGAACTGCAAGGCAATCCCATTGTGTGCCCCTCAGGAGCCATAACCAATATATATTGTCCTGCTAATAACAGGATTCATAATATATCTGCGAGAATATCCAAAGGGATTTTATATAATTCTAAATTAATAATAATTGCTTTGTTTAAAAACAAACAATATTTTGGAGATTATTTCATTTTCAAATTACGTAAAATGAGCAAGAAAAAGGCTGTTCTTGAACATGGGGTGAAACATTGTTACTAATTTGTAAAAAAAGCCAGTTCGTTATTTAGAATTATTTATTTCTGTTTTTAGAGGGCAAGAAAACAAAAATTGTCGATCATCTCATGGGTCACCCAGTCGAGGGCGGCACGGGAATGGAACAAGCATCTGTAGCAACACAGTTTGCATTGCTACGCAGGGTTTTAGACCGCTGCACCACTCTGGTGGTGCTGTATAATTTGCCCGGTCGGGAGTGGCCTACAAGCACTACAGTAAGACCGAAATAATCCTAACAATAAAATAAAACATTAGTGTAACAACAGTTTTAGTAAGTAATACTGAAGTCGTGCACAGTTATCAGTTTCTATTTAGGTTTATGCAGGTTTATCCAAAAGCATAATCATTGCTCTAACTCCCCCTTGCGTTGGTCTGAAGTAATGAAGTAGTGACGCAGGGTACCGTAGTGATGCAGGGTACTGTACTAAACAATAAATTATAAGTCCCACAGCATAATCACAAAACTTTTAGTGACGCAACCACTGTAACACTTTGTACTCAGGAGAAAAAGTTAATTGCTTTGCCTCATTTTTTGCAGTATTACTTTAGTGCCTTGTTGCAAACAGGATGCCTGTTTTGGAAAATTGGTATTCTGTATAGCCTTCCTTATTTTGACTCTGTCAATTATAGTATGTTAGTATTGTGGAGTAATTACAACTACATCTTTAGTGTTCTCCTATTACAGCTATTAAACTCTGTAACTGTTTTAAAGTCACCATTGGCCTCATGGTGAAATCCCTGAGCTGTTTCCTTCCTCTCCGGAAGCCGAGTTAGGAAGTTAGGAAGGACACCTGTATCTTTTAGTGACTGGGTGTATTGATACACCATCCAACCATGCTCAAATGGATATTCAATGTCTGCTTTTTGTGAAAAAAGCTCTTTTTGTTTTATTTTTACCTAGGGCACCTACCAATAGGTGCCCTTCTTTGTGAGGCATTGGCAAACCTCCCTGGTCTTTGTGGTTGAATCTGTGTTTGAAATGAACTGCTCGACTGAGGGACCTTACAGATAACAACCACCTGAGCCACTGCCTGTTCACCCCGCTATCATCCAGAAGGCAAGATCAGTACAGGTGCATCAAAGCTGGGGCCGGGAGACTGAAAAACAGCTTCTATCTCAAGGCCATCAGACTGTTAAATAGCCATCACTGGCACATTAGAGGCTGCTGTCCTATATACATAGACTTGAAATCACTGGCCACTTTAATAATGGAACACTCGTCACTTTAATAATGTTTACATATTTTGCATTACTCATCTCATATGTATATACTGTATTCTATCCTATTCTACTGTATCTTAGTCTATGCCGCTCTGACATTGCTCGTCCAAATATTTATATATTCTTAATTCCATTCCTTTACTTTAGATTGTGTGTATTGTTAGATATGACTTGTTATATATTACTGCACTGTTGGAGCTAGAACCACAAGCATTTCACTACACTCGCAATAACATCTGCTAAACACGTGTATCTGACAAATAAAATTTGATTTGACAATTGTGTGTGTGGGAAAAATAGATGAGGTAGTCATTCAAAAATCATGAGAGAAAAAAAACGTACGTGACTTACTAAGCAAATGTTTACTCCTGAACTTATTTAGACTCGCCATAACAAAGGGGTTGAATACATATATATTTAGTGGTTGCTCCACTACAAGTTTTGTGAATATTCTGCGGGATTTAGATGTAATTTGAGGTTTAGTACGGTACCCTGCGTCACCACTTCATTGCTCCAAACCAGCGCAAAGGGGAGTTAGAGCAGGGATTATGCTTTTGGGTCCTACTGTGTCTCTAACTGACAATGAATGGGCGACATAAACCTAAATAGAAACTGATAATTGTGCACGACTTCAGTATTACTTACTAAAACTGTTGTTACACTAAGGTTTTTATTATTTTATTTTGTTAGGATTATTTTGGTCTTACTGTAGTACTGTAGCCCACTCCCGACCAGGCATGAGGTACAGCGTCTGATTGGTGTAATGGTCTAAGACACTGCGTAGCAGAGCAAGCTGTGTTGCTACAGATGCTGGATCAATACCTATGCTGGCTTTCACTGGGAGAACCATGAGATGTCTAAAGGTTTTTTGTTTCTCTCCCTCTAAAAACAGAAATAAAATATTCTAAATAACAAACTGGCTTAATTTACAAATTAGTAAAAATGTCTCACCCCATGTTCAAGAATGGCCTTTTTCTATCTCATTTTACATAATTTGAAAACAAAATAATCTCCAAAATATTGTTATTTTTTAAACAAAACAATTATTATTATTATTAATTTAGAATTATATAAAAGCCCCTTGGATATTCTCACAGATATAATATTAGACATTTACATTACATTTAAGTCATTTAGCAGACGCTCTTATCCAGAGCGACTTACAAATTGGTGCATTCACCTTATGATATCCATTAGCCCTGTTATTAGCAGGACAATATATATTGGTCATGGCTCCAGAGGGGCGCACAGTGGGATTGCCTTGCAGTTCTCCAGCTGTATGCACTGAAAGTGTGCAAGGTTCAAGGTACGAGGGCAGGGGGCACTGGATGGGCCGCAGAGCCGCGCAAGGAAGACAGACCGAGCCCATGGGGAAGGGAGGAGGAGGAAGGGGGGTGAACCCCCACCCCGCCACACTGGGTAGCACAGAACAACACTTTAAGGGGCATTGCACTAATAATGCTGCTGACTAGGGAAACGTTCCCGCTGTTCTTAGTGCCAGTCTGCACGTTCAAACTAAAACAATGTAACTAATAATGGCATCTTTATGCTTTCGTTAATAAAAAATGATAAAAATACTCTTTCAAAATGCCGATGTGTCACGTTCCTTATAATGAGTGGACCAAGATGCAGCGTGGTATGGTTCCATCCTCTTTATTAGGTAGTGAAACTCAAAGAAAACAACGAAGCGCAAAACGAACCGTGAAGCTCATGTAGTGCTCTCAGGCAACTATACCTAGACAAGATCCCACAAAGCACAATGGGGAAATGGCTGCCTAAATATGATCACCAATCAGAGACAACGATAAACAGCTGCCTCTGATTGGGAACCATACCAGGCCAACATAGATATATATATATTCACCTAGATAAATAACCCACCCTAGTCACACCCCGACCTAACCAACATAGTGTCACGTTCCTGACCTTGTTTTCCTTTTGTATTGTTGTGTTTAGTGGGTCAGGACGTGAGCTGGGTGGGCAGTCTGTGTTGTTTGTTCTATGTTAAGTGTCAGGTTTAATTGACCTTGTATGGCTCTCAATCAGAGGCAGGTGTTTTCGTTTTCCTCTGATTGAGAGACATACATAGGGAGGTTGTTTCACATTGTTTGTCGTGGGTGGTTGTCTTCCGTGTCAGTGTATGTTCGCACCACACGGGACTGTTTCGTTGTCGTTAGTATATGTAGTCTGTTCCTGTTCGTGCGTTCTTCATGTTTTATGTAAGTTCTCTCGTTCAGGTCTGTCTACGTCGTTTTGTTGTTTTGTAAAATTATCAAGTGTTCTTCGTGTGTTTAGTTTCGTCTTGTTAATAAAGATAATCATGTCATCATACCTCGCTGCAAATTGGTCTTCCGATCCCTCTCTCCTCTCCTCGTCCGAGGAGGAGGAAGAATTAGAGTTTCGTTACACATAGAGAATAAAAAGCTCTCTATGGTCAGGGCGTGACACGATATTTATTTAGTTATGGATCCATAACGAATTACTATGGGAATAAAATCACTGAATTACATAAATATCCTCCAATCCTCTATGTAATTGTTGGCGGAGAGTCATATTTTTCGATATACTGTAGGTCTACCGTAGGCGACATGAGTCTCACTAGTGTTGAGTAATGTGCTTTTAAAAGTGGTGTAGGTCTTATTTAAAGAGCATATTGAAGTTAGAAGCAATAGGATTTGAAGCAATAGCCTACAACTATTTTAGCACCGTTTCATGCTCTGGGACAAGCATGGGGACTGGTCTTGATAAATCAATGAGATGTTAATTTAGACTGAATCTCCGTTTGGGTATTGGTTAGACTACAATGGTATGACTTAAAGATTGCTGTACACCAGCGGAACCCATCCAACTTGAAGGAGCTGGAGCAGTTTTGCCTTGAAGAATGGGCAAAAATCACAGTGGCTAAATGTGCCAAGCTTATAGAGACATATCCCAAGAAACGTGCAGCTGTAATTTCTGCAAAAGGTGGCTCTACAATGTATTGACTCTGGGGGGGTGAATAGTTATGCACGCTCAAGTTGACTGTTTTTTTGTCTTATTTGTTGTTTGTTTTGCATCAAAGGATCAAATCATATTTTGCATCAAAGGGGTAGGCATGTTGTGTAAATCAAATGATACAAACCCCCAAAAATCCATTTTAATTCCAGATTGTAAGACAACAAAATAGGAAAAATGCCAAGGGGGATGAATACTTTCGCAAGCCACTGTAAAGGTCTGATTGGTGGAGTGACCATCGGGTTCTTGGTCACCTCCCTGACCAAAGCACTTCTCCCCCAATTGATCAGTTTGGCCGGGTGGCCAACTCTAGGAAGAGTCTTGGTGATTGCTAACTTCTTCCATGTAAGAATGATGGCGGCCTTGTGTTCTTGGGGACCTTCAATGCTGCTAGGCTGTTTTCGTACCCTTCCCCAGATCTGTGCCTCCGTGCCTCAGGGAAACCACGTGGCTTGGTTTTTGCTCTGACATGCACTGTCAACTGTGGGACCTTAAATAGACAGGTCATGTCCAATCAATTGGAAACATTATAGAAGTTGTAGAAACATCTTAAGGATGATCAATGGAAACAGGATGCCCCTGAGCTCAATTTCGAGTCTCATAACTAAGGTGCAGAATACAAGGAAGAAGCCACTTCTCCAAAACAGCCATAAAAAAGCCAGACTACGGTTTGCAACTGCACATGGTGACAAAGATTGTACTCTTTGGAGAAATGTCCTCTGGTCTGATGAAACAAAAATAGAGCTGTTTGGCCATAATGACAATCATTATGTTTGGAGGAAAAAGGGGGAGGCTTGCAAGCCGAAGAACACCATCTCAACCGTGAAGAACGGGGGTTTCAGCATCATGTTGTGGGGTGCTTTGCTGCAGGAAGGACTGGTGTACTTCACAAAATAAATGGCATCATGAGGCGGGAAAATTATGTGGATATATTGAAGCAACATCTGAAGACATCAGTCAGGAAGTTAAATCTTGGTCACAAATGAGTCTTCCAAATGGACAATGACCCCAAGCATACTTCGAAAGTTGTGGGACAACAAAGTCAAGGTATTGGAGTGGCCATCACAAAGCCCTGACCTCAATCCTATAGAAATGTTGTGGGCAGAACTGAAAAAGCATGCGCGAGCAAGGAGGCCTACAAACCTGACTCAGTTACACCAGCTCTGTCAGGAGGAATGGGCCAAAATTCACCCAACTTATTGTGGGAAGCTTATGGAAGGCTACCCAAAACGTTTGACCCAAGTTAAACAATTTAAAGGCAATGCTGCCAAATACTAATTGAGTATATGTAAACTTCTGACCCACTGAGAATGTGATGAAAGAAATAAAAGCTGAAATAAATTATTCTCTCTACTATTATTCTGACATTTCACATTCATCAAATAAAGTGGTGATCCTAACTGACCTAAGACAGGGAATTTTTACTTGGATTAAATGTCAGGAATTGTGAAAAACGGAGTTTAAATGTATTTGGCTATGGTGTATGTAAACTTCCGACTTCAACTGTATACATACATTTAATCCTATGGAATTGGTAAATCAAACATCTCTTCTAAACTATTTTATAATCTATATGGCACAGCTGTCTATTTTTTGGTCCTTAAACAAAACTGGTATAGTGTTTTATTTATCACAACTTTCTTTCCATTTAGGCCAAGAAACAAGTTGAATACTTCTTGACTCAAGACATTTCAGTTTAATTTTTTAAAATAATTTGTAAAAATGTCTAAAAAGATAATTTCACTTTGACATTATGGGGTACTGTGTGTAGGTCAGTGACAAAACATATATATTTAATCCATTTTAAATTCAGGCTGTAACACACAAAAAAATGTTTAAAGTGTGAATACTTTCTGAGGGCATTGTAGCTAGCTAGGTGTAGGTTTATTCATGTAAGGTTTAACCTGCTAATAATTGTGCAATAATTTAATTACAGTTCGTAAGTACCAGGTAATGAGCTGTTTTGCATTTACACAATAATCTATCCTTGCGATATAAAATGAAAAAGAAAGTTGAGAGAAACACATTTGTAGTGAAACTAAGTACTTGTCTATCACTGAAATGTTTAACATATCACAGAGATGGGTAAATTAAGGGGCTATTTTATCAGTGCACATGGGGCTCATTTTTATTTTACACAGCCTATTTATTTATCACTGCAGTTGAAGTTAGCGAACAGACACAGCTGAATTGCAATGGTGTCTAAGCAATTCTGAAACGTATAATGAGAATCAAGAGAAGGTGAAGTGTTTTGCTTTCAAGACAGATAAACCCAGGAGCTGGAGTTAACAGCTTTTTCTGGGGAGAAAATGATTTTCCAATTTAAAACAGCTATAAATTAAAGGCCAGTAATTCAGTTTCTCTCTGCAGAATCTCTCTTCACTAGACTGAATGTGTCTATAAAATTCTGAAAGAAAAGTAGGTTGCTAAAATGCACTTAATTTGGCATGATAGAATGAGTCCATGCTTCAGTGAATGTAATTGAATCTGTGACCTATTTCTTCAGAAGAAAATTGTCTCTCGGGTTATTTGTCACCATAAATTTTAATGGAATTCAATAGACTGTCACAGAATTTATAAATTGTCAACTGATTGTTAGCGTTTTCTTTTCCATTTTGTAGATTATTTAATTGTTATATATGTGTGGTTTGTTATTGTGGTCTAACAGCATGTAAACACGCAGTACACAGATAGTAAATCCTCAGTGTGTCAGGCACATTCTCCTCATGGGGTCAATATTTTTTATATATATTGTTCTCCCACAAATTGTACCACTTCAGAAATTACCTTAAATATGTAACCATAACAGAACATTGAACTGATTGCAGCAACATCCTAGTCTGCCTCCTGTAACTGCAGGCAGCAGGTAGCCTGGTGGGTAGGAGTGTTGGGCCAGTAACCAAAAGGTTGCTGTATCGAATCCTCAAGCTGACAAGGTAAAAATCTGAGCCTGAGCAAGGCAGTTAACCCACTATTCCTCAGGTGCTGTGGATGTTGATTAAGGCAGCCCTCCGCATCTCTCTGATTCAGAGGGGTTGGGTTAAATGCGGAAGATTCATTCGGTTGTACAACTGACTAGGTATCACCTGCTATTTAACTAGTGCAGTGTCTTGTACTAAATCCCACTGGAGATTAAACTAGTTGCTGAACTACTGAAATAACACAAACCAGCCATGACCAGTTGCTTCAGGATCTTTAGCACAACCCCTTTTATTAGTGAACACTGTTTTTTCACGTTGCTTGAGTAACACATACCACGACAAGCACATGATCTGACCATAAAGAGAGATTATACAGGAGTGTGTTGAACAGAGATGACATGCAGGGTAAATTAAAGGACTGCTATTACAGCTCTAGGAAGTCGTCCATCCATCCATCTGTCAATGCAGTAGAAAATGAGTACAAATTCTTAAACTGGTGTATCACAGAAAAGCAGGTGTTTGGCAATGGAACAGCACACAAAACCCAACAGAGATTGTCAGCTTTCAAGGCTTTCAATGTTTTAGACGTTTACACAGCAATTTCTTGTCCATAATGACTGAATCTGTAAAGTGATGTTAAAGGCTGACACATCATCCACCCCATTGTTCTCTGAACACCAATCTTAAGTAGCAATCACCACTCGAATCAGTTGGTAAATGTACTGCAATGGAATTCTAAAAATACATTATAAAGCTGATTAAATCTCCCATGGATCTCTCAGTTTTGTATATTGTAAAATACACTCATCCATGCAGCAATATCCTCAGTAGATAAAAGCAGGAGTTGGACAGCATGACTCAGACCTATGAGGTTGTTGACATGTACCCAAGTGAGAGGCTCCTTTCCACCCGGAGACACAATGATAAACAGGAGACAGGCCTTGTCAAACGTTTACAAATAAAGTGGAGAGAGAATTCCTGCTCTCTGGGTACACCTCGGGCCATGGAGGGTCATCTTCAGACAGACATCCTTCTGAGAGGACTGTAGGGGATGGTTTTCTGGGCACAGATTATGCATAGTCCTGGACTAAAATGCAATTTCAATGGAAATTGAAAGGGCTTTTAGTCCAAGACTAGGTTTAATCTGTGTCAGGAAACTGACCCTTGATGTATTAGATTACAGATGAATCTATAGTCATTTGCCTATCAGGCTGTAAACATGTTCTGTAGTACTATAGCGAATACTCCATTGATACAGTACTTTATGCACTATACAAAAACAGAAGCACCAATCTTGTCTGTCTGTGCATTTATATTAATTTGTGTGAGTAATGACAAACACAGCTGAAATGACTCTGCTGATAAGGGTTGAAAAATACATTGAGTAATTACAGATTGTTTTCTGTGACTAAAACAGGGCCTCCACTCACTCAATTAAGTCAAAATGAGAATGTTCTCTATTCTCTCGTAGCAAAACACTGTTTATCACTGAGAGTTCAATTGGTTGGCCCTCTGTGGAAATGTTATCCATATTCCACTAATGAGTTCCTAGACATTTTTAATGTCTCTAATTCTTGTTAATTAATTGTAGCCAAAGCACACTCCATCTGGTAACTTGTAAGGAAAGTAAAATTAGGTCACTGTTCAAAGCAATGTGGTGTTATAATGATGGTCATAGATTATCATCGTAGGCTACTCTAATTTGTTAAGCAAAATGTCAGAGCAAATGTTTGTATTGCAATGCATTTTGCATGAAAGCATTATCTAGCAGTGAGGTAAATCATAAATGATTCACCCGAAACATCATGCACCATACATGCACTCCAGGATGTTCAAATGGAACAATAATCACATTTTATATTACATAAATTACCTGTGATATGATGACATTAGGGCTGGAAATTGTCAGGCACCTCACGAGACGAAATTAATCGCAATACTTAAGTTCCGATACGATATGTATTTCGATTCTATATGTATCAAGATTCTATATGCATTGCGATTCGATACTGCAATTGTTTTGCGATTTGTGCATTCCAAACATTTTGCTCACATTGTCTTCTGCAGAAGGACAAGAGAGAGCCATGAGAAAACGACTTTTGTTCAGTCAGGAAAATAGTAACTGAAAGCATGTTGGCTCACTATTTAAAAAGAAGATGGAGAACAAGCTATAGGATGAGAAATACCAGAGTTTTGGTGCAGGTACAGCCAACTAGCGCTAGCTAAGGTTAACAAAAAATAATATTGCGATACTGTACTGTTTACACACCCCCATCCCTAGTAGAGCTCTGCTACCCGACCCAAGCCCAACGGGCCACGACATTATACATTGGGTTAGGGCTGGGTAGGGCCTGTTGTTTCATCAATAACTAGGGTACGGGCAGGGCTTGGGTATCACTAAATTGATCACTAACATTTTGAAGCTAAGCCATTTGCCTGTGCTCTGCTGCGCAGTACAGTCATATCTGACTAAGATCATAACATGGTGTCAGAAGTGCTTCAACCTCATCAAATATAAGACAGGAGAGATTTTTTCACAGAAAATAATAATGTTCCTTGAGTTTTAAGTGACGAAGAGTAGCTAACAGCTAACTGCTCTCTCATGTCTCTTCTTTGAGCAGAGCAGCCCAAGTGGAGCCGTTGCTATGGATACTCACAAACTCAGAAAGTCATGAGCTAGGCAGCATGCAGAGCGAGCTGCACGCAGGGAGCGAGTGACAGACATTAACGAGCAGCTAATAGATTTCTGATTTCGGCTTTCGGGCAGGGCCGGGCCTTAAATTTGGCAGAAGCAATCAGGCCTTGTTAGGGTAGGGCCTGAACGTCGCGGGCATGTGTAGGGACCGGGGGTAAAATTCATGCCCGTGCAGTGCTCTAATCCCTAGATGACATAGGTAGTATCTTGCATAAAGACAGCACGTTCTTGATTCATATCCAATTCCAAAGTAAATAGTTGATTATGTCCATTTCAGTGAGGGGGTATGACTCATGGCTATTTATATGCGCTGTACCTGCATAATACTGGCTATAATTGACTGGTATATGGATACAGACTACAAGATGTCAGCTTCATGACATATAAACTGGAGGAAAAACATTCTGAATGATCTAACTCGGCAAGTCATCCCCCATAACATTGTCAGAGGATGTACTGCTTCATGATGTCAAGTAAAGCAGTATACCAGGGATGTAGATGCTAACAGACCCAAACTGTTGTTGTGCCCTCTGCCACTGGAATCACATCTTTATTAGTTGTTTATTAAGACGTCATGTTTGACTCATATCAGAGTAAATGTCTACATAAAAGGTGACTTAAGCACCAAATGGGTCCGTAACATTTGACTGCAATGCTAACTGTGCTTTTAAAATGTGAAACCCTTAATCTCTGATGCCTTTCATGAAGCACTAACTGTATGTCCATGCATAAATATGATTTTCACAAGAGAAAAACTCATCAAGATGCAAAGCTTCATTTAAAACAGAATATCTTTCCCAAGGAACAAGAGAAAGAGGACATGGAGAGAAATTACAATCCTACATTACAATTGAGAATACATTCAGATGTGTTAGTATCCATAAGCATTAGTTATTAAATTAGCCCAGCAATGTTTCTATACTTACTGTTTGATTATGGCACCATGTTATACAAGTGACATACTTCGTGACACAGGGAGAGAGGGATTTAAAATGAAACAAGAATCAGAGACCTGCCTGCACACTGCACAGGCCGAACGGGACTGGATGAATTAAATGGCAACACTATTCTTGATCTATGTCTGCTACAAGGCTTTTTGATGCAATTTCCTCTGCTAGATTTGAGTGACTCTTTTTAATAGAGAGTAGGGCAGAGCAGAGCCAAGGAAAATGGAATTGAATGAAAAAGCCTTGCCTGCAGGAATCAAACAGAGCAGCTACACACAGCAGCATTTACTTTCCCTTGCTCTCTCTCTCGTGTGCCCGGAAAACAAAAATGCAATATGGATATAATCTTCCACTTGACTGGTGCTTTACAAGGAAATCACTGTCCTCGTCTTAATACAAGGCTCAGACCCATGGTGTAAAAATGAATTTATTTCTCTCCCCTGAAATGATCAGATTGTCACAACGATTACCATCAAGGAAGAGTAATAATGCACAATGTTTATTATTATTAATTACGATCTCAGGATTTCTTTGGACGCATCAGCAGAGGGAGAGAGGAGGGCGAAAGGACAGTGTTTCTGCCATAGCAATCCAATCCAATGGTGTGAGGCCTCCCGATGAGAACAGACATTATTTAACTGTACTGTAGTAGCACCACATGTTAAAGAGCCCTCTGCCTCTAGAATCACTCCGCCTCTGGAATCACCTACTGCAGCACATCCAAACCCTGTCACAGCAGCTCACTATGAGGAAGAACAAACACACTCTTTGTTTCCACGGACCGTTTTCTCCTCTAAGTGCTACTGTGGAATGACTGGAGGTGAATTAAACACATACTTACTAGCTGGTAACCTGCTATTGAGATGCTTGCAGGAGGGCCCGACTTTTAGAGAGATTTCAACCCCATCAGAAAGCCTCCAGCTGTGGATGCTTCTCAGCTCAGAGCTAAGCTACCTGTTTGTCTGAGGGAAGCCATGGGCTGCAATCCAAATGTCATCTTATTCCTTACATAGTGCGCTACTTTTGACCTTGACCAAAGCCCTATGTGCCCTGGTCAAACGTAATGCATTATATAGGGAATAGGGTGCCATTTGTGAAGCCATGTTGTCTCTGGTCATTGTAGCTACGCTTCAATGGGGAACCTGATGTCTTGTTTTGCTCTGACTGTGGATGATAGTATGTGTCCTATTCAACTGCATAGGGATTATAGTGTAGTTGTTTGTTCTAAATATGAACTGTTCTCCAGATGGAAGGTGAAAGTACCTGCAGGTATTCTCAATGTCAGGTTAGAACCTACTGTCAATGTCATCTGAAGAAGTCAAGGGCATTATCCTGTATACAAGTTTCAACATTCAAATGTATCCAACTTGGGATAAATCAAAAAGATGAATCTCTGTGTCATGTGACAATAGACAATAAAGTAATCCTCTTCAATGTGGAATAATTAGAGCCAAAACAATTCCTATGATGATGCTAGACAGCATGATAACATAGTGATCAATAAAGTCAGCATCACAACCATATCATATTCCTTCAGACGCCGGAGGAAATACACCATTTGCATATTATTTTGTTTTCTTTTCAATTGCTACCTGCCAAGTACATTTCTAACAGCTTAATGGCTAATTTAAGCATTCATTCTTTAACAAATGTCGACATGGGACATGTTAAGATGCCTTTGCGTTTGTCAATGCATTCTAAATGGAGAGAAAGTAGTCCAGAAAAGAGTAGCAAGGGATGAGACCACTATTAAGAAACCTAGCTAATCCCTATTCCCTAGCATGAGGTAAACACTCCGTTCCTTGAAGTAATACAGACAGTAAGGATACAACATCATTTGCATAGGTTAATTAAAAGCAGTGTCCTACGTTCCGATTCCCATTGATTGTGATGATGTGAATACTAATGAATAAACAATTAATTTACATTCAGCTAATAATGCGTTCAGTCTTTTCATAGCTACTTCCGTCTTGGAAGCTTTGTTAACTGCTGGATCTTTGAGAGCATTGCCTGCACACAAGACTAACATGCTGACCAGACCGGAAACGTTGTGTGCACGAGCTTCGCAAAATAAATTTAGAAATCCATCTTATTCAATTATTGCACCCATACTGCTCGCGCGGCCAATGAGCGTCTGTGTTGCCAAGGGCTAAAATAGAACTCATTTCTATTTCTGACGCAGATGGCGCTGAAAGTCCTGCCTCTCCCATCTCCTCATTGGTTTATAGAAGCAGGTACCCACGTGCCATCTCCTCATTAGTTATACCCACGTCGTGATTGAAAGATTAAATGTTTTGCCGGTTGTCGTGGTAAAAGTGTAGATGCCAATCACCATATAAGTTCAAAGATGAAAATGCCTAGAAGGAGGAGAGATGACTAGAAACGATTCGGTTGGCCGTTTTATGTGTGGATTAATTGTCGGAGTAGAGGACCGTGTGCATTTCAGTTAAAATAACAACTCAATGTTTATATCCCAAGACAAATTAGCTAGCAACAGCAAGCTAGCTAAATAGGACAAATTAGCTAGCAAGTGCAAGCTAACTTGCTAAATTGCCATACATGTTTAATGTTTTTTGACCTGTCCCCAAATTAATGTCATTGGTTCAGAGTTTCTTTTGATATTTTAACCTGCGTGTCGTGATCGCGTTTGGTGTAGGGAGACAAAATACATTTATGCACGATAGCGCACGATGGCGCACGCGCACAGCCGGTTTGGGTTCCGTGTAACATGCTGACCAGACCGGACACGTCTCGTGCGCGAGCATCGCAAAATAAATTTAGAAATCCATGTTACTCAATTATTGCACCCACACTGCTCGCGCGCGCCAACGAGCATCTGTGATGCCAAGGGCTAAAATAGAACTCCTTTCAATTTCTAACGCAGATCGCGCTGAAAGTCCTGCCTCTCCCATATCCTCATTGGTTTATAGAAGCAGGTACCATCTCTTCATTGGTTATACCCACGTGGGTGATTGAAAGACGAACTGTTTTGCCGGTGGTCGTGGTAATACTATAGTTCAAAGATGAAAAGGCCTGGAAGGAGGAGAGATGACTAGAAACGATTCGGTTGGCCGTTTTATGTGTGGATTAATTGTTGGAGTAGAGGACCTTGTGCATATCAGGTAAAATAACAACTCAATGCTTATATCCCAGGACAAATTAGCTAGCAACAGCAAGCTAGCTAAATAGGACAAATTAGCTAGCAAGTGCAAGCTAACTAGCTAAATTGCCATACATGTTTAATGCTTTTCGACGTGTCCTTAAATTAATGACATTGGTTCAGAGTTTCTTTTGATATTTTAACCTGCGTGTCATGATCGCATTTGGTGTAGGGGGACAAAATACATTTATGCACGATAGCGCACGATGGCGCACACGCGCAGCCGGTTTGGGTTCCGTGTAACAAATAGCAGGCCTATCTATTAATTCACAGAAAATAATGACTCCCCATACCAGTTACAGGGACGAATATAACTTTAAAAAAATATTATTATGCATTCAGATGTCAAATTCTGATTCAGTCCACAGTGCATAGGTTAGTTACAGAATGTACCCCATGGACAAGCTTCTGTAATGGCACAGCAGTAATAGACTATATCACAAATGAAACCTTGAGCATGGATATACAGATGCTTGCTTGATCACATGTATCACCATGCACAAGCACAAACCCCGGGATGCTTTATAAAGTGTATACCCCCTCCTGGCCCACCGAAAACACATCTATAATATGTAGCTCCTGTGGTTGCTGTTTATTAAGTCTTGTAGCAATTATAACTGCACAGCTGCTCAACCGGATGCCTGTGCTCCCTGCTCCGAAGTCATGTTGCCAAATTAAACATGACAAACAGTAAGTATGTTATCAACAACTTGTCCATCAGTAAGGATAACAGTATAATGCCTGAAATGAATGAGGAGTTAGTTAGTGCAGTTTACGTACCGTAACATCTCATCCATGATGAGCATGGTTGGAGAAGCATAATTAAAGGATGGCATTGAATGAGTCAATGAAGATTTGAAGAAAATAAAAACACAGCTAATGCAACAACCTGGATAAATATTAGGACACACGGTAGCTGGGTTTGGACCACTTTGGCAAACAAAAACATTGTTCAACATGGCGTAGTCGTGAGGACTTTGATCAGCTCTATGAAACAAGAGAGGTCAGCTCCATTGAAAATACACTAACACACAAACGTGCACACACAAATACATGGATACACATGCACACACACACACACACACACACACACACACACACACACACACACACACACACACACACACACACACACACACACACACACACACACACACACACACACACACACACACACACACACACACACACACACACACACACACACACACACACACACACACACACACAGTGAGAGCAGCATAACTCCACTGCAATTGAATTGTGATGTGCTGCTGCAATGCAGATGGAGTTTTTTTTTTTTTCTCAGAGGAGGAGGGCAAAACGGTAATTTTCCCTCCATTTTAGCCAGGTCCTTCTCTCTTATCTCAGCACCCTCCAGTCAAAAAGGCATGATCATCAATCCATTCCCTTTTATTACCAGAAGTCCTCTTTTCTGCTTGACAATTTCATATACTTCAACATTTCTCATCACAATGTAGAAATTGATTTAGCATGCTGGTGATTTTCTTTCATCTCAGAAGCCCATTCCATTTGGATTTTATACTTTGAAGGCTGCAAAGAGATGTGATGAATTTTCACACCATTCAATGATGTTCTAAATCAAGTCAGATTTGATGGTACTTCTTTCACCATACAGACAGAGGGTCTGATAAATCTTTACAAGATAATAAACCCTCACTAACATTGGAGTCCTTTAGTATTACACACCAGGACGCAAGTAGAGGGCTTGAGAAACAGCACGGTAGACAATCCCAACATAAAATGCAAATAAATATTATTTTAAAGCTATGAATGATTTCATGGCAAATCTTTTACATGTTTCTTTTCGAAACGTGCATCACAATTCTCAGAGAGATTTATGCACATTTACGTTCTATGGGGAAGAGACAAATTAATAAACGTATTGCAACGATGTGATTTAGATCAGGGAGAGAGAATTGAATGAATCAATATGAATATAATGTTGCCTTGAAAGACACCCTGCTGAGGTTGAGGCAACATAATAATTGATAGGTAGCATTTGCAAATCCCTTTGAAAGGTTCCATTAATCTTCTCAACTGGATGATGCTCTGGGACATACATGGGTACCAAATGACACCCTATTCCCTATATAGTGCAGTACTTTTGACCAGAGCCCTATGGGCCCTGATCATAAGTAGTCCACTATATAGAGAATAGGGCACCATTTGGGACTCAGATCATGCAACTGAGTTGGAAATTACTTGTCATCCTCACAGCAGTGCACTGAAACATTTTTAATGGCGGTATAATTGTTTTTCTGATTAGTTCAAAGAGGGTGTTTGTTTGTCTATTTATTTACATGCTCTGTTAACAAGGACAGTGTTTGTCGTGACCCAATTTCCCATGCAGTACACAGTTGAGGGTGATGAAATCCCTTTGAGCTGTATGAACAACCTTGGCAATGGGGAAAAGAGAAACTGAAAACCTTCAAGTGATCCGTCTTTGTCATTAATCAAAGGTGTCCCCTTCATGAAGAACAATTAACTCCATGAACAACTACCTCCAAAACTTCAATGATTACTCATATTTCCCTGACTTATTGGCACCTACTGTAGATTGCAGTGAAGATACTAAAATCATTAACTGCAAGACTTGAAGAGAATGCTTTAGCAACACACTTGTGAACACCTTGTTGTGTTTCTATGATCTAATTGTTACGTCCGTCATCGGAATGAGAGCAAAGCACAGCGTGGAAAGTGTTCATCGTACTTTATTTGAATGAACACCAAACACAACAATGGAAAAGACGAACATAAAGTTCTGCAGGGCTATACAGCAACTGTGCAAAAACAACATCCCACAAACTAGGGTGGAAAAACAGGCTGCCTAAGTATGATTCCCAATCAGAGATAAAGACAGACAGCTGCCTCTGATTGGGAACCATACCCGGCCAACAAAGAAATAGAAAACTAGAATGCCCACCCAAATCTCACACTGACCTAACCAAATAGAGAAATAAAAAGTCTCTCTAAGGTCAGGGCGTGACACTAATATTATATAATGAAGTGTCACTACACTGAATCCATATTGAGTATACAGCTGAGAAACAATAACAGCTAAGACCATACAGGTAAAAAATATGCAAAGTATTGAAGTATCAAAGTACCATGTAAAAGCAGCTTTCAAGAACACTTATTGGCATTCTTACACATCCTAATATGTGTTCTTAAAGCTAAAGAGTACATTGAATAAACACTGACTAAAAATATAAACACAAGATGCAACATTTTAAAAGATTTCTCTGAGTTACAGTTCATAAAAGGAAATCAGTCAACTGAAATGCATTTATTGTACCCTAAACTACACTCCTAGAAAAAAAAAGAATCTTAAAGGGTTCTTCGGCTGTCCCCATAAGAGAACTGTTTGAATAACTTTTTTTGGTTCCAGGTAGAGCCCTTTTAGTTCCAGGTAGAACCCTTTGGGTTCCATGTAGAACCCTTTCCACAGAGGGTTCCAGATGGAACACAAAAGGGTTCTACCTGGAACCAAAATGGGTTTTCCTATAGGGACAGCCGAAGAACCCTTTTGGAATCTTTTTTCTAAGAGTGTGTGGATTTCACATGACTGGGAATACAGCTATGCATCTGTTGTTCACAGATACATAAAAAAAGGTAGGGGCGTAGATCAGAAAACCAGTCAGTATCTGTTGTGACCACCATTTACCTCATGCAGCGCGACACATCTCCTTCGCATAGAGTTGATCATGCTGTTGATTGTGGCCTGTGGAATGTTGTCCCAGTCCTATTCAATGGCTGTGCGAAGTTGCTGGATATTGGCGGGAACTGGAGCATGCTGTCATACAACCCAATCCAGAGCATCCCAAACATGCTCAATGGGTGACATGTCTGGTGAGTATGCAGGCCATGGGCGAACAGGGACATTTTCAGCTTCCAAGAATTGTGTACAGATCCTTGCGACATGGGGCCGTGCATTATCATGCTGAAACATGAGATGATGGCGGTGGATGAATGGCACGACGATGGGCCTCGTCACAGTATCTCTGTGCATTCAAATTGCCATTGATAAACTGAAATTTTGTTAGTTTTCCATAGTTTATGCCTGCTCATACCATAACCCCACCATCACCACGGGGCACTCTGATCACAATGTTGACATCAGCGAACCTCTCACCCACATGACGCCAAACACGATGTCTGTCATCTGCCTGGTACACTTGAAACCAGGATTCATCATTGAAGAGCACACTTCTCCAGCGTGCCAGTGGCCATCGAAAGTGAGCATTTGCCCACTGAAGTCGGTTACGACACCAAACTGCATTTAGCTCAAGACCCTGGTGAGGACAACGGACACGCAGTTGAGCGTCCCTGAGAGGGTTTCTGACAGTTTGTGCAGAAATTCTTCAGTTGTGCGAACCCACAGTTTCCTCAGCTGTCCGGGTGGCTGGTCTGAAACAAACCCGCAGGTGAAGAAGCTGGATGAGGAGGTCCTGGGCTGGCAGGGTTACACCTGCTCTGCGGTTGTGAGGCCGGTTGGACGTACTGCCAAATTCTCAAAAATGACATTGGAGGTGGCTTATGGTAGAGAAATTAACATTCATTTCTCTGGCAACAGCTCTGGTGGACATTCCTGCAGTCAGCATGCCAATTGCAGGCTCCCTCAAAACTTGAGAGATCTGTGGCATTGTGTTGTGTGACAAAACTGCACATTTTAGAATGGCTTTATTTTCCCCAACACAAGGTGCACCTTTTTGATGATCATGCTGTTTAAACAGCTCCTTGATATGCCACGCCTGTCAGGTGGATGGACTATCTTGGCAAAGGAGAAATGTTCACTAACAGGAATGTAAACACATTTGTGCACAAAATTAGAGTGAAATAAGCTTTTTGTGTGTATGGCACTTATAATTGTGTTCAGTATAGTTACTGACACTTTCATTTGTAAGTCAAGAACAAGAACATTAGAGAACAGAGTGTACTGCTGGAACCTGTGCAAAGGTTAAATCCCCATTCATTCAAACCTATAATTATACTCTACTTGCCCTACTTTCAGAGGTTCAAAAATAACTCATTTTCAATGAGCAGATGTTTGCATTTTAACAGCAGCTGTCATGGCCGGGCGCTGGCTGGCTTGTAACACTCAAACTCCTGGTAATTGAGAGGTAGTTTTGCTTGTCAAGTGAAGAAATACACAACAAACTGCTCCTGCCACTGACAGAATTTATTGATAAGGGGGAAGAATTTTTTTTCGGCATCCTGGAAATAATTTAAACTTTTTGGTAATGAAGCCCTGAGCTCCAGCGACTGTGCTCTCAAGGAGCTAGGGCTTTAAATAGACACCCTTCATCAGACCATATCCGAACTCTTCTGTCATGCCTGGGCCCAGGCCTGGGCTCTGCTGTACTGCAGACATGTCTGGTAGAGGGAAGTAGGGCTATTCACAAACACTTGGATGAAAAACCACAGATCCAAACCAGTGAATCCAGTAGCAAAGCACAGTACATGTAGGCCTATTGTATTTACTAGGTGCCATTCTATCTCAGTAAAACAGTCCCCACTTCTTTAAACCCAAAGACCTCACTTATCTCTATTCTGTCCATCAGATGTTATGTAATCCATAAGATTGCCTATTCAAACATGTCAGAGTGACACCGGCTGTGTTCTGTACTATGTATATAGATGTGATAGACATCATCAATCATCTCCAAGCCTTTTCAAACACATAAATAGAATAGCAAGAAGACTGAAAGGATTGAATTTTTTTTTGTTAGAACCACATAATAAGCTTTGCTTGTTATTTATATAATTGTATGCTACTCATTTGTTTTGAATAGCAAGTATCATCGTACAATACTTATGGAAAGACTTTAATGAATACCAACTTTATTTACCGATAGGACAAATATAAGCACCCCAGATCTGAACTTTGACATACTTACAACTCTCTTCTCTTCTGCAAGTAGTATTGTCCATAAGCACTTAGCACACAATCTTTGCCTTGTTGTTTAACTCAACAACAGGGAAATGCCATGACTTCAAAGAAACAGCATATTCAATATCCAGAGGTGGCTCACCAAGCTATAACTAGGCCATATCCCTTGCACAATTCTTTGATTATTTGTCCACAAGTACTATTAGCTACTTAAACATAGTGAATTGCAGAACTGAACTTGTGGTGGCCTGGTGGAAACAACAGAACAAGGAAAAACATGCTTGTTCACTTTAAGTGTGCCCTCTAAAATGTCCAATGCTCCCTCCATAGAAAGACACCAGCAAGCCTTGGGTTGGTCGTGAACATCAACCCACACCCGAGTTCATGATGGAACCAGATCTAAACACAACAGAATTAACCTGATCAGCTAAGTCCCCTGGGAATCTGCTGATATGCCAAAGAGGCTCAAGTTCACAAGCAACAAAATCCAAGGACGCAAGCCACCTGCTGCTGACTGAACAATGCAACAAGCGATGGCTACAGGACTACTGGTCACAGAGGCAGGCAGCACTCAAAGCCAAACACATTGCTGACTGTCCACTGCTACGTGAGTATGGAGCTCTGACAAAGAGACTGGTTTGAACACCATCAATAATTAACCATATTGCTCATACCAGCATGGCTTTATTAAATGACCAGGCATATGTCTGTCTGACTGTCTGTCAATGATGGTAACAAATAAACAACGCATCTTATGAGATGATGCTAGTGGTCAGTTGTACAGTCATCTGCAGTATTTGGAAATGTACAAACTCTGTCAGAATTTTACTCTGGCATCAAATTGCTTGACTGTTTGAAGCAGACTCTGGTTAGCTCTAACATGAAAACACAAAGGGATGACTTGCAGAATCCCAGAGGAGTCTGCATTAGTCATTGTGAGGGCTATCCATTCCAGTTCTGTTGAGTTAGAGACAGATTTTTCCTATCTATCTCAAAAATATATATATACATGTATATGCTGAACAACCCTACCCTTCTACTTAAACAACCCTACTTAGATTAAACTACCCCGAATCATATAAAATTTCATCCATTGGGTAACTTCTTTTGCCATTTGTTTTTGAATGGGCAACCCCATGGGACCAGAGACATGACCTTAGAGAGTTTGGGGGTTGGGGCTTTCAGTCGAGACGACCTGCTGACCCCCTTCAGACACTCAGGGCTCTACGATGATAAATGTGCTTTTCATAGAATGAACTTCATAGAATCACACTTCTTATATGTCAACATAAAAGAATCTCAGAAGTTCTACCAGTGTTCATCATTCTCCCAAGTCACGGGAAACCCAATATGGTCATTTATAGTGGTAGCTGTAACATAAAACCCGATACTTGTTTTTGAAAGATAATATTCCAAACAGTTTGGCTTCTTTTATCGTCAGTTATTTTAGTTCTCCAGAAGACTTCACCATGACAACTCTATTAAAGTAGTGAGCTCTCTCTCTGTCTATGTTTCCATCCAGTGACTGCTGCTGGTCTGCTCTGGTCCGTCCTGCTGCTGACATACCAAAGCTTTCAATAATGACTGCTATTTTAGGCGCTGGTGACAGGAGATATGATCCTAAATATCAATGCTCCATTCAATCCACATTCCTTCCAGATTAACTGAGGTGCAGCGGCTCAAAATGTGCATCGCCATGTGGAGTTCTAAAATAATCTGTTGTCGAATATCAGGCAACTTTCCAAGAAGGAAAGAGAAGGAAGGTCAATGATTTAAGTGTAGACGTTCAGCAAACTGGTAGAGAGCTCAACCCAGCATCTCAATGAGTTATCTATTCTCCAAAAGAACGGGTAGCCTACTGACAGAGGAGCCAATGTCTGTGGAATCAGCTCAGTATCCCCAACACACACACACATAGACCAAGGGGATACACACGCACATACTGAGCCCCCTGTTGTGTGTATTAGTCACTCATATATTTATTTGCGACTGGTAGTGCCAGTTTCACATATGAGTGAAAGGGAAAAGGAAATTGCACCTGCCTCTTTGTTCTCTGCCCTGAGGGGGACCTCAGTGTTTGTCCTAAAGCACTCAGGGGTGTAGTTAGTAGGGTTAGTCTTTGAGCCACACAACCACTGAACATGATTAAAGAGACTTTCCCCTTTCTATTTAAAGGGCTAAAAGTAAAGATGTTAAACCAACTCACTCTGGAAGCAGCAGATTGAACATGCGTCAGGGATACAAAACAATACTTTAAGCTTAAAGCTTCTCTATCCCACTCTCTCACATACTCTCTCTTTATCACTCAATCACTACCTCACTCACTCTGTCTCTCTCTCTCTTTATCCCCCTCTCTTTCTTCCTCCCTCTCTCTTTCTCCCCTTTTCTCTCTCTCTTTCTCTCTTTCTCCCTCTCTCTCTCTTTCTCCCTCTTTCTCTCTTTCTCCCCTTTTCTCTCTTTCTCGCTCTCTCTTTTTCTCCCTCCCTCTCTCTCTCTCTTTTTCTTCCTCTCTCTCTCTCTTTTTCTCTCTCTTTTTCTCTCTCTTTTTCTCTCTCTTTTTCTCTCTCTTTTTCTCTCTCTCTCTCTCTCTCTCTCTCTCTCTCTCTCTCTCTCTCTCTCTCTCTCTCTCTTCCTCTCTCTTTCTCCCTTTCTCTCTCCCTTTCTCTCTCCCTTTCTCTCTCTCTCTCACACACACACACACACACACACACACACACACACACACACACACACACACACACACACACACACACACACACACACACACACACACACACACACACACACACACACACACACACACACACACACACACACACACACACACACACACACACACAGAGGAGATAAACAATTAGGCATCCTTCCAAACACATTATCATTATTTTTAAAGCAGCCTGATTAAAGAGGGATGCTAAAATATAAATAATTTAAAGCAGAATTGGATACAGTAAGAGGGATAATGTGTGTTGTTAAAATGCAAGACAGCATCCCAGACTCTTTACTGAGAAATGTTCTTCTCTCACACACACAGACACACACACACACAGAGACACACACAGAGCTTCTACTCCCTTCTCCCCATCTACTTAGCTAGTTGCTTCACCCCCATCCTGAGAGAGAGATGGGAGCAGTAGAAGGAGAATAAAGAAGGCATCTGTTCTGAGCCAGGTCAGTCATGCCCTGTTTGGGATGGCTGGAATTGGAGATCCCAGGATAAACAGCAGCAGCTCCCGAGACACAGGCATGTTAGTCATGTTTGAATACTGCAATGGAAGGAAAATCCCTTGAAAAAACAACAAGCAAGAAGAACCCAGTCATGGGCTCGTTCGTAAGTGTGAATTTTTAACCTGTTGCTGGAGGCTAAGCAACACAATAACAAGATTGAGCTGGTTTGGTTTTAAGCTCATGGGTACTGCAGGCAGGCAGATGCAACACATTGCATTACATTATGTTATGGAAAATAGCTAGGCCAGACAAAATAACTTGCAGTATATTATGATGAAAAGGAAGCTTGATCTAGGCTATCAGAGGGCAATACGATGTCTGAAATGTGTTTCAATAGCAGATCCTAATCATGACCGCACCTGTGGTTACGTTCCAGATCTAAAGCCAAAAGGGCAGTTCTTCAAAAAACACCCAACAAACTAGAGAAACCACAGTAATCAAATCAAATCAAATCAAATGTATTTATATAGCCCTTCTTACATCAGCTGATATCTCAAAGTGCTGTACAGAAACCCAGCCTAAAACCCCAAACAGCAAGCAATGCAGGTGTAGAAGCACGGTGGCTAGGAAAAACTCCCTAGAAAGGCCAAAACCTAGGAAGAAACCTAGAGAGGAACCGGGCTATGAGGGGTGGCCAGTCCTCTTCTGGCTGTGCCGGGTAGAGATTATAACAGAACATGGCCAAGATGTTCAAATGTTCATAAATGACCAGCATGGTCAAATAATAATAATCACAGTAGTTGTCGAGGGTGCAACAAGTCAGCACCTCAGGAATAAATGTCAGTTGGCTTTTCATAGCCGATCATTAAGAGTATCTCTACCGCTCCTGCGGTCTCTAGAGAGTTGAAAACAGCAGGTCTGGGACAAGTAGCACGTCCGGTGAACAGGTCAGGGTTCCATAGCCGCAGGCAGAACAGTTGAAACTGGAGCAGCAGCACGGCCAGGTGG
The DNA here is from genome assembly GCF_045679555.1 of Salvelinus alpinus. Taxonomy (NCBI): domain Eukaryota; kingdom Metazoa; phylum Chordata; class Actinopteri; order Salmoniformes; family Salmonidae; genus Salvelinus; species Salvelinus alpinus. Next base: position 26,658,394 of record NC_092118.1, read on the forward strand.
ACTGGGGACAGCAAGGAGTCATCATGCCAGGTAGTCCTGAGGCATGGTCCTAGGGCTCAGGTCCTCCGAGAGAGAGAAAGAAAGAAAGAGAGAAAGAGAGAATTAGAGAGAGCATACTTAAATTCACACAGGACACCGGATAAGACAGGAAAAGTACTCCAGATATAACACACTGATCCTAGCCCCCCGACACATAAACTACTGCAGCATAAATACTGGAGGCTGAGACAGGAGGGGTCAGGAAACACTGTGGCCCCATCCGATGATACCCCCGAACAGGGCCAAACAGGAAGGATATAACCCCACCCCCTTTGCCAAACTACAGCCCCCACACCACTAGAGGGATATCTTCAAACACCAACTTACCATCCTGAGACAAGGCCGAGTATAGCCCACAAAGATCTCCGCCACGGCACAACGCAAGGGGGGGCGCCAAGCCAGACAGGAAGATCACGTCAGTGACTCAACCCACTCAAGTGATGCACCCCTCCTAGGGACGGCATGAAAGAGCACCAGTAAGCCAGTGACTCAGCCCCTGTAATAGGGTTAGAGGCAGAGAATCCCAGTGGAGAGAGGGGAACCGGCCAGGCAGAGACAGCAAGGGCGGTTCGTTGCTCCAGAGCCTTTCCGTTCCCCTTCACACTCCTGGGCCAGACTACACTCAATCATATGACCCACTGAAGAGATGAATCTTCAGTAAAGACTTAAAAGTTGTGACCGAGTCTGCGTCTTTCACATGGGTAGGCAGACCATTCCATAAAAATGGAGATCTATAGGAGAAAGCCCTGCCTCCAGCTGTTTGCTTAGAAATTCTAGGGACAATTAGGAGGCCTGCGTCTTGTGACCGTAGCGTACGTGTAGGTATGTACGGCAGGATCAAATCAGAAAGATAGGTAGGAGCAAGCCCATGTAATGCTTTGTAGGTTAGCAGTAAAACCTTGAAATCAGCCCTTGCCTTAACAGGAATCCAGTGTAGGGAGGCTAGCACTGGAGTAATATGATCAAATTTTTTGGTTCTAGTTAGGATTCTAGCAGCCGTATTTAGCACTAACTGAAGTTTATTTAGTTCTTTATCTGGGTAGCCGGAAAGTAGAGCATTGCAATAGTCTAACCTAGAAGTAACAAAAGCATGGATAAATTGTTCTGCATCATTTTTGGACAGAAAGTTTCTGATTTTTGCAATGTTACGTAGATGGAAAAAAGCTGTCCTTGAAACAGTCTTGATATGTTTGTCAAAAGAGAGATCAGGGTCCAGAGTAACGCCGAGGTCCTTCACAGTTTTATTTGAGACGACTTTACAACCATCAACATTAATTGTCAGATTCAACAGAAGATCTCTTTGTTTCTTGGGACCTAAAACAAGCATCTCTGTTTTGTCCGAGTTTAAAAGTAGAACGTTTTCAGCCATCCACTTACAGTATGTCTGAAACACAGGCTTCTAGCGAGGGCAATTTTGGGGCTTCACCATGTTTCATTGAAATGTCCAGCTGTGTGTCATCCGCATAGCAGTGAAAGTTAACATTATGTTTTCGAATGACATCCCCAAGAAGTAAAATATATAGTGAAAACAATAGTGGTCCTAAAACGGAACCTTGAGGAACACCGAAATGTACAGTTGATTTGTCAGAGGACATACCATTCACAGAGACAAACTGATATCTTTCCGACAGATAACATCTAAACCAGGCCAGAACTTGTCCGTGTAGACCAATTTGGGTTTCCAATCTCTCCAAAAGAATGTGGTGATCGATGGTATCAAAGGCAGCACTAAGGTCTAGGAGCACGAGGACAGATGCAGAGCCTCGGTCTGACGCCATTAAAAGGTAATTTACCACCTTCACAAGTGCAGTCTCAGTGCTATGATGGGGTCTAAAACCAGACTGAACCATTTCGTATACATTGTTTGTCTTCAGGAAGGCAGTGAGTTGCTGCGCAACAGCTTATTCAAAATATTTTGAGAGGAATGGAAGATTCGATATAGGCCGATAGTTTTTTATATTTTCTGGGTCAAGGTTTGGCTTTTTCAAGAGAGGCTTTATTACTGCCACTTTTAGTGAGTTTGGTACACATCCGGTGGATAGAGAGCCGTTTATTATGTTCAACATAGGAGGGCCAAGCACAGGAAGCAGCTCTTTAAGTAGTTCAGTTGGAATAGGGTCCAGTATGCACCTTGAAGGTTTAGAGGCCATGATTATTTTCATAATTGTGTCAAGAGATATAGTACTAAAACACTTAAGTGTCTCTCTTGATCCTAGGTCCTGGCAGAGTTGTGCAGACTCAGGACAGCTGAGCTTTTGAGGAATACGCAGATTTAAAGAGGAGTCCGTAATTTGCTTTCTAATGATCATGATCTTTTCCTCAAAGAAGTTCATGAATTTATTACTGCTGAAGTGAAAGCCATCCTCACTTGGGGAATGCTGCTTTTTAGTTAGCTTTGCGACAGCATCAAAAATAAATTTCGGATTGTTCTTATTTTCCTCAATTAAGTTGGAAAAATAGAATGATCAAGCAGCAGTGAGGGCTCTTCGATACTGCACGCTACTGTCTTTCCAAGCTAGTCGGAAGACTTCCAGTTTGTTGTGGCGCCATTTCCGTTCCAATTTTCTGGAAGCTTGCTTCAGAGCTCGGGTATTTTCTGTATACCAGGGAGCTAGTTTCTTATGACAAATGTTTTTAGTTTTTAGGGGTGCAACTGCATCTAGGGTATTGCGCAAGGTTAAATTGAGTTCCTCAGTTAGGTGGTTAACTGATTTTTGTCCTCTGACGTCCTTGGGTAGGCAGAGGGAGTCTGGAAGGGCATCAAGGAATCTTTGTGTTGTCTGAGAATTTATAGCACAACTTTTTATGCTCCTTGGTTGGGGTCTGAGCAGATTATTTGTTGCGATTGCAAACGTAATAAAATGGTGGTCCGATAGTCCAGGATTATGAGGAAAAACATTAAGATCTACAACATTTATTCCATGGGACAAAACTAGATCCAGAGTATGACTGTGGCAGTGAGTAGGTCCAGAGACATGTTGGACAAAAGCCACTGAGTCGATGATGGCTCCAAAAGCCTTTTGGAGTGGGTCTGTGGACTTTTCCATGTGAATATTAAAATCACCAAAAATTAGAATATTATCTGCTATGACTACAAGGTCCGATAGGAATTCAGGGAACTCAGTGAGGAACGCTGTATATGGCCCAGGAGGCCTGTAAACAGTGGCTATAAAAAGTGATTGAGTAGGCTGCATAGATTTCATGACTAGAAGCTCAAAAGACGAAAACTGCATTTTTTTTTTTGTAAATTGAAATTTGCTATCGTAAATGTTAGCAACACCTCCGCCTTTGCGGGATACACGGGGGATATGGTCACTAGTGTAACCAGGAGGTGAGGCCTCATTTAACACAGTAAATTCATCAGGCTTAAGCCATGTTTCAATCACATCAAGATTATGATCAGTGATTAGTTCATTGACTATAACTGCCTTTGAAGTGAGGGATCTAACATTAAGTAGCCCTATTTTGAGATGTGAGGTATCACGATCTCTTTCAATAATGGCAGGAATGGAGGAGGTCTTTATCCTAGTGAGATTGCTAAGGCGAACACCGCCATGTTTAGTTTGCCCAACCTAGGTTGAGGCACAGACACGGTCTCAATGGGGATAGCTGAGCTGACTACACTGACTGTGCTAGTGGCAGACTCCACTAAGCTGGCAGGCTGGCTAACAGCCTGCTGCCTGGCCTGCACCCTATTTCATTGTGGAGCTAGAGGAGTTAGAGCCCTGTCTATGTTGGTAGATAAGATGGGATGGAGTCCGTCACTCCTCAGCAGGCCAGGCTTGGTCCTGTTTGTGGGTGAGTCCCAGAAAGAGGGCCAATTATCTACAAATTCTATCTTTTGGGAGGGGCAGAAAACAGTTTTCAACCAGCGATTGAGTTGTGAGACTCTGCTGTAGAGCTCATCACTCCCCCTAACTGGGAGGGGGCCAGAGACAATTACTTGATGCCGACACATCTTTCTAGCTGATTTACATGCTGAAGCTATGTTGCGCTTGGTGACCTCTGACTCTTTCATCCTAACATCGTTGGTGCCGACGTGGATAACAATATCTCTATACTCTCTACACTCGCCAGTTTTAGCTTTAGCCAGCACCATCTTCAGATTAGCCTCAACGTCGGTAGCCCTGCCCCCTGGTAAACAGTGTATGATCGCTGGATGACTCGTTTTAAGTCTAATACTGCGGGTAATGGAGTCGCCAATGACTAGGGTTTTCAATTTGTCAGAGCTAATGGTGGGAAGCTTCGGCGTCTCAGACCCCGTAACGGGAGGAGTAGAGACAAGAGAAGGCTCAGCCTCAGACTCCGACTCGCTGCTTAATGGGGAAAACCGGTTGAAAGTTTCTGTCGGCTGAATGAGCGACACCGGTTGAGCATTCCTACAGCATTTCCCTCCAGAAGCCATGAGAAAGCTGTCTGGCTGCAGGGACTGTGCGAGGGGATTTATACTACTATCTGTACTTACTGGTAGCACAGACGCTGTTTCATCCTTTCCTACACTGAAATTACCCTTGCCTAACGATTGCGTCTGAAGCTGGGCTTGCAGCACAGCTATCCTCGCCGTAAGGCGATCGTTCTCCTGTATATTATGAGTACAGCGACTGCAATTAGAAGGCATCATGTTAATGTTACTACTTAGCTTCGGCTGTTGGAGGTCCTGACGAACCGTGTCCAGATAAAGCATCCGGAGTGAAAAAGTTGAATGAAAAAAAAAGTTGTGAGTGAAAAACTAAAAATATAAACGGTAATTAAAAAGTAAAAACCGTAAAGTTGTCAGGTAGCAAAGTAAGGCCATATAATATTACCAAAGTAACATCCCAACTCTAGGGACCTAGACCTTCTCCTTGCAGCCGGTTCTGCAGCACATTACTGAAAGCATTTAGGACATAAATATGCTGTAAATATTCTGTTTTTCATTTCACCATATTTTTGTTCTGATCACTGATTTCTATTCCCAAGGAGAGCCTATACTGTCTCCACTGGCAGAGGCATGAGTGAACAGCTGCCTCTGTGTTTAGAGTGGCTACAGGTAATCAACAATGCATCCACTTGCGCAGGACTCTGCAGAGGGAATAGCTTTCAGCGGCACTGGATGATTGAATGTATTAGTCTTTGAATGGCAAACTGATTAGGGAGGTTCACAAATGTTCATGGCCATTGCATGATATCCTCTGAGAAATGTTTTTTTACATTTAGGATTAATCATTTTTATATTTATCCATATCCATTAGTGGTGTACACTGACCAAATGACATGCACACAATGAATGCATTGTTCAGATAGAGTATTCACAGTCACACAGTCACACAGTCTCTTTCAGTAAATGTAGCTCTGGTCTGAGCTGCCAATATGAAGAAGCCGTTTCAGTAGGCCTAAGCTACAGATGGGTGATGATGAGTGTCTCTGTGGTATGTGAATTGATTGCCCCCGATCTATCTTCAGAGCTCGTGCTGCTAGGTGGCCTAAACTAGGACATGCTTAACACCCCGGCCCTCATACAATCTAAGCTTGATGCCCTCAATCTCACACAAATTATCAATGAACCTACCAGGTACAACCCCAAATCTGTAAACACGGGCACCCTCATAGATATCATCCGAACCAACTTGCCCTCCATATACACCTCTGCTGTTTTCAACCAAGATCTCAGCAATCACTGCCTCATTGCCTGCATCCGTAATGGGTCTGCGGTCAAACGACCACCCCTCATCACTGTCAAACGCTCCCTAAAACACTTCAGCGAGCAGGCCTTTCTAATCACCCTGGCCGGGGTATCCTGGAATGATATTGACCTCATCCCGCTAGTAGAGGACGCCTGGTTATTCTTTAAAAGTGCTTTCCTCATCATCTTAAATAAGCATGCTCCATTCAATTTTTTTTTAACCAGGAACAGATATAGCCCTTGGTTCACTCCAGACCTGACTGCCCTTGACCAGCACAAAAACATCCTGTGGCGTACTGCATTAGCATCGAATAGCCCCCGTGATACGCAACTTTTCAGGGAAGTTAGGAACCAATATACCCAGGCAGTTAGGAAAGCTAAGGCTAGCTTTTTCAAAGAGAAATTTGCATCCTGTAGCACAAACTCAAAAAAGTTCTGGGACACTGTAAAATCCATGGAGAATAAGAGCACCTTCTCCCAGCTGCCCACTGCACTGAGGCTAGGAAACACTGTCACCACCGATAAAGCCTCCCCCAATTTTCCTTCACCCAAATCCAGATAGCTGATATTCTGAAAGAGCTGCAAAATCTGGACCGCTACAAATCAGCCGGGCTAGACAATCTGGACCCTCTCTTTCTAGAATGATCTGCCGAAATTGTTGCAACCCCTATTACTGGCCTGTTCAACTTCTCTGTCGTATCATCTAAGATTCTCAAAGATTGGAAAGATGCCGCGATCATCCCCCGCTTCAAAGGGGGAGACACTCTAGACCCAAACTGCTACAGACCTATATCTATCCTACCCTGCCTTTCTAAGGTCTTCGAAGGCCAAGTTAACAAACAGATTACCGACCATTTCGAATCCCACCGTACCTTCTTCGCTATGCAATCTGGTTTCAGAGCTGGTCATGGGAGCACCTCAGCCATGCTCAAGGTCCTAAACGATATCATAACAGCCATCGATAAGAGACATTACTGTGCAGCCGTATTCATCGACCTGGCCAAGGCTTTCGACTCTGTCAATCACCACATTCTTATCGGCAGACTAAACAGCCTTGGTTTCTCAAATGACTGCCTTGCCTGGTTCACCAACTACTTCAGAGTTCAGTGTGTCAAATCAGAGGACCTGTTGTCTGGACCTCTGACAGTCTCTGGGGGTGCCACAGGGTTCAATTCTCGGGCCGACTCTCCTCTCTGTATACATCAATGATGTTGCTCTTGCTGCAGGTGATTCTCTGATCCACCTCTACGCAGACGACACCATTCTGTATACTTCTGGCCCTTCTTTGGACACTGTGTTAACTAACATCCAGACGAGCTTCAATGCCATACAACTCTCCTTCCGTGGCCTCCAACTGCTCTTAAATGCAAGTAAAACTAAATGCATGCTCTTCAACCGATCGCTGCCCGCACCTGCCCGCCCGTCCAGCATCACTACTCTGGACGGTTCTGACTTAGAATATGTGGACAACTACAAATACCTAAGTGTCTGGTTAGACTGTAAACTCTCCTTCCAGACTCACATTAAGAATCTCCAATCCAAAATTAAATCTAGAATCAGCTTCCTATTTTGCAACAAAGCATCCTTCACTCATGCCGCCAAACATACCCTTGTGAAACTGACCATCCTACCGATCCTCGACTTCAGCAAAGTCATTTACAAAATAGCCGCCAACACTCTACTCAACAAATTGGATGCAGTCTATCACAGTGCCATCCGTTTTGTCACCAAAGCCCCTTCTACTACCCACTATTGTGACCTGTACACTCTCGTTTGCTGGCCCTCACTTCATACTCATCGCCAAACCCACAGGCTCCAGGTCATCTACAAGTCTCTGCTAGGTAAAGCCCCGCCTTATCTCAGCTCACTCGTCACCATAGCAGCACCCACCCGTAGCACGCGCTCCAGCAGGTATATCTCACTATTCACTCGCAAAGCCAATTCCTCCTTGGGCTGCCTTTCCTTCCAGTTCTCTGCTGCCAATGACTGGAATGAACTGCAAAAATCACTGAAGCTGGAGACTCATATCTCCCTCACTAGCTTTAAGCACCAGCTGTCAGAGCAGCTCACAGATCACTGCACCTGTACATAGCCCATCTGTAAATAGCCCATCCAACTACCTCATCCCCATACTGTATTTATTTATTTATTTTGCTCCTTTGCACCCCAGTATCTCTACTTGCACATTCATCTTCTGCACATCAGTCACTCCAGTGTTCATTTGGTATATTGTAATTACTTCGCCGCCATGGCTTATTTATTGCCTTACCTCCCTTATCTTACCTCATTTGCACACACTGTATATATACTTTCTTTTCTACTGTATTATTGACTGTATGTTTGTTTATTCCATGTGTAACTCTGTGTTGTTGTATGTGTCGAACTGCTTTGCTTTATTCTTGGCCAGGTCGCAGTTGTAAATGAGAACTTGTTCTCAACTAGCCTACCTGGTTAAATAAAGGTGAAATATATATATATATATACTTTAATCTGCAGAGCTGAAACTGTTCTGAGTTTAATGATAAGAGACAGGATCAGGACCTCAGTGATGTCCGTTCAGGACATGCAGATGCTGCTGGGGGCCAGTCAACATGGGAGATTGGGAGATAGTATGTAGTTAAACAGATCACTTTTCCGTTTTCTATCTAACACACACACACACACACACACACACACACACACACACACGCACCCACGAACACATACAAACACACACCTGTTTCTGCACCAACTGTAATCACAGGCCAAAGGCAAACCAAACCAGACCAAACCTAACAGACAAAAAAAACTAAGCATTGTTCAGCACTAGTACTGTTTATTATTCTCCCTTCTCCACATAAACACCATCTCCTGAAATAACTAATGTACCAACGGTGACATTAAATGTTCTCTACTTCGTCTCTGCTTTAAGGCACTGAATCTAATGAGCTTTATCTTCTTTGTAACACCGTTTGGCTGAGCGTCTCTTGAGATTCCGGACCTAGTGTTAAAAACAAAGCACATGAAATCGAGGCTTGGGAAAGAAGAAAAACAGAAATCTAGTCTAAAACGGTCTTTGTTTTCTATATGGCAGTCATGTACATTTTACAGCTAATGAACAATTTGGCATGAGCACAGTGCTGTATTGTTAGTGCCAGCACTCGAGATTATGGCAACAACAGACTAGGCAGAACAAATAGAGTGCACCCTGAACATGTTAGAGATGAATCAGGTTGTCAACACAAGCTAAAGCACAGCCTTTCTGCATCTCACATTTTAATTATCAGCTCGCTTTTTTAAAGGGCTCAGTAGACGGAGCAGATTGTGAAAACATGAGTGTAACTGAAATGAGACATGACTTGTTTTCCAATGGATATAGAGATTAAATTACAATATTATAGGTGATATAAAAAAAAATGCACTGTAGGTATAATACAAAACTGAAATAAGAACCGTGAACCTTTCACTTTGTTATATACAGTATATTAGTCAAATTTCTGAATCAAAACAAAACGTTAGCTAAAGTACGGTAGAGTTACGATTAAAGCAGTGAGCACAGAGGTAAAGTGGTTGTGAATCATCAATGTTATTTTGTCTCCAGGCTACCGCACACCTTTATGTAGTGACCTTCTCCTGTTCTGTTCTGCTTCGCCAGTAACTGTCAGCATCACAACAACCATAACAGACACAGAGTCTCTGCTTTCATTACATTCTCAAAACCTCACAAGACACGTTTTTCAATGTAGGTTTAGCATCTAAAATATTACATTTTGCAGAGGAACAAGTTTAATGAACAATATGAGGATGAGGATTTAGATGATTATATTTCATGAATTGTTTGAAAGCATGTTTATATCGCCATGCTATTATTTTTATATATTTAACTCAATGTTTGCATGAAGGTGCTTGAATGTCTGCCATACTAATAACCCAACTAGGACCATATCAGCAGCTGAAATGGTTAGCTTACAAAGCAAAACTTTATCTTTTAACATTCCTTCTCCAGGAGAAAGTTACATTTTCTCATTTACATGGCATAATTGCTTGCATATAGAAGCTGTAAAGGAACAGAGATACACGGAGCATGAACTAATTGGAGTGTAAGCGAGCTAATTATAACCTAATTACAGGCCCGGCTTACCTTACCTCTATTAGCACACAGTGGGTTGAAGAATATGGGTGAAATAACTACTCATGCTTTAGTCAAGGCAAGTTTTATTACCAAGAATCAGCTAAGGGCTATTTTTTAGTAAGTAATCCAATTAAATGTCAGCACCTTTGCTATTTTACCTTACTATGAATCCAATCAAGAGATAGAACCTTGCTTTGTTACCTGACTATCCAGCTCATTTGGATTTGTTTACACAATCTACACCTCATTGGATTATTTCATCAACATTATATTACAGCCACTGTGGCAAATCAGCCACAAATCAATATAATGCATGATGATAGTTTTCTGGAGGGACTCATTTTCTCCCTATACAACATACAGTGGAACCAGATAGTTTTATAAGCCAGGATGTTACACAGCACTAGGTTGATATTCTACACTCTTAGAAAAAAGTGTACCTGAAACCAAAAGGGATATTCTACCTGGAACCAAAAAGGGTTCTTCAAAGGGTTCTCCTTTTAGGTTCTAGATAGCACCTTTTTTTCCCTAAAATTGATATCCTAAAGTGAGGAAGCTGGTTAAATTGGCTATTCATTTTACATCTTTTAGAACATCCACCCAATATATTCCAAATCGGAGTCTTCTTCTTCACCACTTAGCTTCCAGTAATGCAGCCAATGTCCCTCTTTCTTTCTCTTTCCCTCCTAAGTACTTTGTTATTCACCAGTGGACAGCCTGGAGCAGTATAGCAAGAGCCTGCTACAGTTGTATTGTATTGCGCTGGATTACAATCACAGATGACAGCCCAGACAAGTTTGAGGCAGATGGTTCTTAACATGGCATCAGTTACAAGGAAACCCTTTCATCCTTTGTTTTCATCCTTTGTGCTCACTGCACACCAGACATCACATCATTAGAATCCCATTTTTCACAATCGGCCATTACAGCAAACCTAACTGCAAGGCAGATGTCAGATGGATGGGCCATGTAAGAGCCCTACCCTTTTCAAATTGTTTGTTATATTTTTGTTTACTGGTTATCTTGAGCTGATCCTCACTTAGAAACAGGTCAAGGTCAAGTGGTGACGCTCTGGCAGTGGATCCATAGCTTGATGACAGCACTGCCAAAAAGACCTGCTTTGTCCATCTCCAGACCTCTCGCTACACTTCACTGTTTTCTCAAAAGAAGTATGAGCGATGAGTGTCCATACTGTTTGGTCTTCGGAAATCTCCTATCATGGTACAAAACAGAGTTTTGGTACAAAACAGAGGCGAGACTGTTTGTGACATGGAAGCATGATGCAAGACCACGAGCAGCTGGCTAAACAGTGTCTGAAAGACCAGAGGAGTCCAGCTGCAGCTCTTTAGGGGTAGTTAGAGGCTGAATGAGACTATTTGAACTCCTGCTACTCTATCTACCCTTTCTATGGTGATCTCACATCTACTTATGAAATATTGTACATACACAGTTTATTCCCAAACTACCATCACTGAGGATCATATCACATCAATATCTAAGCCTCACTGAGTTGTTAGAGCTCAATTTATCAGACCTGATGTGTAAACACAAAACCCATAAGCTATTCACTAAGTAAACAACTTGTAAGACCCCCAATGGGTTGTGATCCTAGCATGCTATTATATTCAGAATTAACTTCAAAAGATCGTGATCTATAATATTAACAGCAAAGTATATTTTCACAAACACTGGCTATCTACAGTCCCCATAGTGACGTGAGTATGCTATAATAACTCCATTATCATTTATCATACAACAGATTTTCAGTCTGAGGATTTGTTTATCCTCTCTGAACATCTCTTTTGTAGAGCTTAATAAACTTTGTTATTGCAGTTAACAGATTGAGGCAAACAATTGAGTCATGCATGCCTGCACAAACTCTGAAGTATTAACAGAATATTCACTGCAATTACACAACAGTTTGGAACTTGATTAGATAGTGAAACTATTGGGCAAGGTAACAATCTGACCAAAAAGAAAGACCCTAGCAATAACTGTGTTCTTATATTACCCTAATTGAAATAAATGACTAATAAAGGATCTATAAACACTTTTATGAAATGTAATATTCCAGGATTACGTTCAATAAATAATCAAGTGCTTTGATCTCTCCGGGCCTGACCAGCTGGCATTTGATCTCTCTGGGCCTGACCAGCTGGCGTTTGATCTCTCTGGGCCTGACCAGCTGGCGTTTGATCTCTCTGGGCCTGACCAGCTGGCATTTGATCTCTCTGGGCCTGACCAGCTGGCGTTTGATCTCTCTGGGCCTGACCAGCTGGCGTTTGATCTCCCTGGGCCTGACCAGCTGACGGATAGTCATTGACATTTTCATTCTATTCCACACAGTTAGTCAATGCCTACAAAGACGGAGCAACCACATATTAAATGGAACCCCACTATGTATAGGAGATTCACTGAGCAGAGAGATCATACCCAATACAGCAATTCACTACTAACCACTAGGCTACTTTATTTTCCATGTTGTATAAAATACCAGGTCTTTTGGTCTTCTATGTTAGAGAAAGCTGAAATTAGTTCAGCTGTGCTCTATAAAAACAAAACAATGAACTCTTTATAACCAAAATGTAACCAAGCCAACTGAGATTATTTTACCTCCCCTCTTTTCCTTTTCATAATAGAACTGGTAACAAGTTGAGGGGTTTAAGGAGGCCAAATGGTGAGCGAGTCAGATAAGAAAACGGACCAATAATTACGCCCATGCTGAGTCAGTATGAAAAGAGAGAATTCAGCAGCTGCTGCCTTCCTGAATAACCTGGAGTTGCATTGCCTGCCAGCCGAAAACATTTAGCAAGCTATATAGAGGCACACGGTACAGTACACCTGTATCACTTTACCTCGAGTAGAAAACCACAGAAATGTTGTTGGGGGGGATCCCCCAGATCTCACATCATTACAAAAGACATTCATATTGAGTCTTTATGAATATTATAAAGAACATGTCTAGAATAAGCTTGATATCATTATTCTAGAGTGCCTTCAGAAAGTATTCATATCTCTTGACTTATTCCACATGTTGTTGTGTTACAGCCTGAATTCAAAATAGTTTAAATATATTTTTTTTCTCTCACCCATCTACAAAATACCCCATAATGACAAAGTGAAAAAAATGTTTTTAGAAATGTTTGCAAATAATAAATAATAAATACCGAAATATATCATTTACATACTGTAAGTATTCACACCAATACTTTGTAGAAGCACCTTCGGTGGTGATTACAGCTTTGAGTCATCTTTGTACATCAGCTTTGTACATCTGGATTGGGGTTTTCTCCCATTCTTCCTGGCAGATTTTCTCAAGCTCTGTTAAGTTAGATGGGGAGCGGTGGTGAACAGCAATCTTCAAGGGTTTCTACAGATTTTCAATGGGATTCCAGTCTGGGCTTTGATTGGGCCACTCAAGGACTTTCACATTCTTGTCTGAAGCCATCCCAGCATTGCTTTAGCTGTATGCTTGGCATCATTGTCCTGTTGGAATGTAAATCTTCGCCCCAGTCTAAGGTCGCATGCCCTCTGAAGCAGGAGCTCATAAAGGATTTGCCAGTATTTTGCTCCATTCATTACTCCCTCTATCCTTATCAGTTTCCCAGTCTCTGCTGCTGTAAAGCATCCCCTTAGCATGATGCTGCCACCAGGATGCTTCACGGTAGTGATGGTTAGATGGTTGATGAGCTGTGCCTGGTTTTCTCCATACATAGCGCTTTGCATTCAGGCCAAAGAATAAAAATGTTGTCTCATCAGACCATAGATAATTTTTGCCTTAAGGTCTCTCTCCCATAAAGCCCAGATTGGTGAAGTGCTGTAAAGACTGTTGTCTTTCTATCAGGTTCTTCCATCTCAGCCAAGGAACTCTGTAGTTCTGTCAGAGTGGTCATTGGGTTTTTGGTCACCTCCCTGACCAAGGTCCTTCTTGCCCGGTTGCTCAGTTTGGTCGACGGCCAGGTGTAGGCAGAGTCTGGGTAGTTCCATATTTGTTCCATTTCCCAATGATGGAAACCACTGTGCTATTGGACACTTTCAACACTCTAGAAATTGATTTATACACTTTTCCAGATATATGCCTCATCGCAATTCTATCTCGGAGAGCTACGGACAGTTCCTTGGACTTCATGGTATAGTTTCTGCTCTGACATGCACTATTACTGTGGGACCTTATATAGACAGGTGTGTTTCTTTCTAAATCATGTCCAAACAATTGAATTGACCACAGGTGGACTCCAATGAAGTTGTCGTGACATCTCAAGGATGATCAAAGGAAATTGGATGCACATATGAGCTCAATTTGGAGCGTCATAGCAAAGAGGTATAAATACTTAGTAAATTAGATATTTCTGTATTTCATTTTCAATAAATGTGATAACATTTCTAAAAACATGTTTTCACTTTGTCAGTATGGGGTGTATTGTATGTAGATAGGTGACAAAAAAATATTTAATCAATTTTGAATTCAGGCTGTAACACAACAAAATGTGGAATAAGTCAAGAGGTATGAATACTTTCTGAAGGCACAGTATGAGGTAGAAAAAAAACTATACTCTCAAAACACAACTAATAAAAGGCTTAGGTAGAGTGAATTTGACAATCCTATAGAATATATACATTTCAAACTCTCAGGGAAAAGCTTTACAGGCACCAAACCACGTAATCAGATAATCAGAGTTTATCACATGAATGTAGCGTTGCTGCAGCACAGGCATTTAGAAAAGTAACAATTGAACCAGCGCATCTATTCTGTACCTTAAACGCTCTATTCTCTTACATTCTACATAACACCACTAACACTGCTGCAAAGTACAAATAAAACCAGCCAACTAAAATGATCTAAAATTCTCCTCTACAGGCCATCAGTGTCAAACAGAACACTGACAGAACAGAACACTCTCCTAGCTGCTCTCTCCAGTGATGCTCACATCAATTGCTTTGGACTGGAAGAGATACTGGAAGAGATACTGGACTGGAAGACTGGACTGGAAGAGATACTGTCTGACAGCACCTTACACAAGTCACCCAATGCAGCAATACCATAATAAAAAACATTGTAGCAGAGATTTCAGCTTCTGTAACTAATTGGCATGAGTTTGGTATAAGAAATAATTGGCTTGTTTAGCCAGTTGAGTGATGACTGGAAAGTGCACCCTGAGAGAGTGGCTGTTCTGTTCTTTGGGGACTAATCCATGAAGCGACGTTGTTCATATTTATTCTCCCAGCTCAGATAAACATAGATTTCCTTGTCTCACATGTCAAGGCAATGAAAGAAAGGGATGATTAATGATATACGTTTCTAATTTAAATACCATTATATGTCTACCCCTCTCCACCCCACAACCTTCACAGCAGCTCTCTCTCTCTCTGATGAAACCAAAAGAGACGAGCTAAATTTAAATTTGTCAACTTGATCACAATGTTGTCAGAATCAATCAATTTTCAATGGCAACATATTTGTACTTGTTTGAGACAATACCAAGCCAAGGCTCATCTATAATACTATGTCACCATTTCAACAAATAAATGTTCAAAATGAAGACATGCCCAATGGAATTAATTTAACATAGGTTTGGTTTTTGGTTGTTATCTAGCCTGGAGAACATTTTAATGATTAGACAACTCCACAGAGACTTTCTACAAGGTTTCTTCAGGTGAAAATACAAGAGACTATGAGGTTGAGAAATATAAGAACATGAATACTTTCTATATTATTGCCACTAAATCACAGCAACATGAGCACGATTTTTATGGCAAAAAATCATATTGAAAATCAAGAATATTCAGAAAGTAACATTTTATAGGTGGCACAGAGACTGGATACCAATAATGCCTTAATTTCCAAAACCATAAATGTTAGAGTCAGGTTGAATAAAGCAACACAGAAGGTTTTGAAGAAGTAGAACACATTCTAGAACGAGAGAGAGCGGGGGTAATCTAATATTCAACTGTTTCATGTTCCATCAGACTGATCCTGGCTGGCAACATTAGAAACACACATCTAGTAATATATCTGTTGCTATGCGCAATACTGCCTTTATTGTTGGAACAGATCAAAATCATGTTGTGCCAACACTTCACATTGTTGCATAGCAACCGCAGGGCAAAATAACCTTATCACAGAGGAAACGGTGATGTTTCACTGTGCATTTGGTTCTGTGGGATAAAAACGCCAGTGACATCCCCCAGAGGAAGAAAGGAAGTGAGTAATGATCTATAGCACCAAACCAAAGAAAGGCTTTATGGCACAATAAGCCAGATGGGAAAATCCAATTTGAAAGATTAATAAATAACAGGAATGCAATAATGTAAAATGGCATATAAGGTCCACCTGGCAGAAGGGAGAAGAGAACAGTTATTTGGGTGAAATAAATTGGCAGTTGATATAAAGATGTTTAATTTCAAGGTTTTCTATGTACAGTAAAACTATGCAGGGTCTGGTCAAAATGTGTGTACTATATAGAGAATAGGGTGCCATTTCAGATGCGCCTTATATGCGCTCTCTGAGTGATTTCTTACTCCGTCACTGTAACTTTCCACACGCTGAGGCTACTGGAGGCTTTAGTTTAGTCAAGTAGTTTTAATTAGCAGTTACAGGATTAAGGCAGTGTCACCTTTTGAGAACGATGTAAGACTTTACATTTAATTCAGCATTCACAGTTATATTTAAGCACTGTGTGTGAAAGTCAGTGTCATCCTTTGTATAACTGGGACTGCAGAATGTTAACACTATGTGAATAATTAATATCAAGCAAGCATTTTGAAACAGGCTTAACACGGAGCAAGATAAACTTTGCATCAATGCATATACTTTTAAATAGCTTGGAGTATTATGCCTATGCACTGGAAGAGTGGCCCTATGCTATGGGACTAATAACAAAGTATTGAAATTACGTATTAGTACACTGTTCTTACAGCAAAAACCCTTACACTAACCCAACATTACCCTATATGTGTGCTTGTGTGAATTATTGGACACACCTGTGTGCCTGTGTGTGGTCTAGACTCAAGAAGAGAGCTAGGTAGTAGAACACAAAGGTTAGATCCTTCCTCACACTACATCTGTCACCTAGCCGTGTCCTGGCAAGCCCTCTCTGGTCCTGTGGTCCTAAAGGAACTCTCCCCAGCCCTGCTCTGTCCCAGCAGCAGATGGACAGTCAGAGGGCTTAGACAGAGCCAGTGAAGCATGAATAGCATGACACACTGTACCATGTCAGCTGGTATGGGAGCAGAGAACAGAGAGCACTGTGACTACTGTAGGAGAGTGCAGTGAGGGCAGCTTTCTACTGCAGCAGGTCTGCATGCCGCCACTGCTACTAGCTAATTCCAGATGTGCCGTTCTGCCCTTTCAGTGTTTTATCTTAAGAACCTCTATTAAAAGAACAATGGTGCTATAGTTTGTTCTTAAGAAGATGACTGCTGTGGTGCCTAAATGCAAATCAGTTATCACCTCGGCTTTCAAACAGTTTTAGTGCAGTATTTTTTTAAATGCCAAGTCTAAGTATATTACATGATAGGCCTATTCGACAAATCCATGTACCAACTAGTTAATGCTGACACTGCATGACTACACAGAGAGATAAATGTTTTCCCTTTTCATAAGTGAAAGCGTAAGTCATTGGGTTAAAATAGTTCAGTCAAAAAAGTCATCAGGAGATCATTGCAACTGTAGGGCTTCCTTGATCTAATTATATGTAGTGGCATAGAGTTAAAATAAGTATGATTCCAAATTGAACTGCAGGTAAAGCAATGCAACTCATTTCAAGCCTGCACTCACTGGAATTCAAACAATGCGTCACAGCTAGTTTGTAATTGAGGAATTTAAACAATGTGTCCAATGTGACTGTAGCTGCTCATTGGAATCTACCCATCTGGAATGTGCAGTGCTTTTCTCTTCTCTGTAGCTGTCTGTAGTGTAATATAATATTGTGTGTTTTTGCGGTGGTGTTATGTTAATTAACAGAGTCTCTCCAGGCCTACAGAGCCGTGGTTTAGGTTTTATCAAACAAACATGATCACAGCACGCGCTCCTCATAGGAACACTAGAGAAGACGTGATGTAATAAGCAAGTTGTCCACCCTTTGTTCTGCCTGATGACTGCCCCATTTCTCTAACATGGCACAGAGCGTACTCAGTGTAAGTTTCAGTTCTTTTAATATTCCTATACATCTCCAGATAGGAAAACACTTTGCACTCTGCAGGAGCTCCAAACTGACGCTAATGAACAGGATACCCCAGTATTGGTCCGTAGCAGGAGAAATACAAATCAGAGCGGAAATTAAAGACAGATGCTCCCTGCTAAAACTGTAATGATAAATTAATATATTAAGAGCATTTTAAAGGTCCAATGCAGCCGTTTCTTATCGAAATAATTTCTGGGTAACAATTAAGTACATTACTGTGATTGATGTAAATTAAAATGGTCAAAAAGAAACCAAAAATGCTTCTTAGCAAAAAGCAATTTTTTCAAGCAAGAATTTTGTTAGAACTAGACGTCTGGGAGCTGTCTGAGTGGGGAGGGGGAAACTGAAAACTAGTTGTTATTGGCAAAGTGTAATGAACACGATGGGAGACAGAGAGCTGGTTTCAAGCGCAGGGCGCAGCAAGTGTTTATTTGTAAAGGACCACATGAGGCAGGTAACTGGGTCCAGGGGCAGGCAGAAGGTCATACACAGGGGGTCCAAAAAGGCAACAGTACAGGCAGGGAAAAGGCTAGTAACGTCGTCAGGGAGATCAGGCAATAGGTTGATAACAGGAAATCCGATAGGCTAAAGTACAAGCAAGGAATAGGCAGAAGGTGTCGTTAGTGAGGCAGTAAAAAACTATCATACACGGGAGGATAAACTTACAGGAAACCCAGCGCTCCAAAAAGACGTGTGTCACAAAACAAACAATACCACACAATGATAATTGTGGTTAATGGTTCATGCTCTACAACATTCGCAGAGTACGACCCTGCCTCACGCAGGAAGCGGCGCAGGTCCTAATCCAGGCACTTGTCATCTCCCGTCTGGATTACTGCAACTCGCTGTTGGCTGGGCTCCCTGCCTGTGCCATTAAACCCCTACAACTCATCCAGAACGCCGCAGCCCGTCTGGTGTTCAACTTTCCCAAGTTCTCTCACGTCACCCCGCTCCTCCGCTCTCTCCACTGGCTTCCAGTTGAAGCTCGCATCCGCTACAAGACCATGGTGCTTGCCTACGGAGCTGTGAGGGGAACGGCACCTCCGTACCTTCAGGCTCTGATCAGGCCCTACACCCAAACAAGGGCACTGCGTTCATCCACCTCTGGCCTGCTCGCCTCCCTACCTCTGAGGAAGTACAGTTCCCGCTCAGCCCAGTCAAAACTGTTCGCTGCTCTGGCACCCCAATGGTGGAACAAACTCCCTCACGACGCCAGGTCAGCGGAGTCAATCACCACCTTCCGGAGACACCTGAAACCCCACCTCTTTAAGGAATACCTAGGATAGGATAAAGTAATCCTTCTAACCCCCCCCCCCTTAAAAGAGTTAGATGCACTGTTGTAGAGTGGTTGTTCCACTGGATATCATAAGGTGAATGCACCAATTTGTAAGTCGCTCTGGATAAGAGCGTCTGCTAAATGACTTAAATGTAAATGTAAAATGATGGGGTGCATAGAACTGAACGAAATAGTGTGTGATAATGACATACAGGTGTGTGAACAGGTGATCAGAATTCAGGTGATTGGGATCTGGAGAGTGAGCTGCGTTCAGGGGATCTGTGTGTTTGAGAGTGTGAGCTGGAAAGTGGGCTGGAAAGTGAGCTGCGTTCAGGGGATCTACATGTTTGAGAGTGTGAGTTGGAAGCAGACACAGAGAGATTTGGAACACTCTTATTGGTCTATTAACTAATTTACAGCCTGGTGATGTCACAAGGCAGGCCAAAACTCCATCCCACCACAACTGGCAGAAATGTATTTTCAAACAGCTCCTACACTAAAAGGGCATTATCATTTTCACAATTTCACAGTATTATTCCATCCTCATAGTGTGGAAATATATATAAAACACAGGTAAATCTATTTTTTGACTGCACTGGGCCTTTAACATGGAACCTGCCTAAGGTAGAATCACTAAGCATGGATGATACTATGTGAACAGCTAGGAGGGATACAGGTATGAGGGGACAGTTATTTACTCTACAGTACAATGTACCGGTCAAAAGTTTTCGAACACCTACTCATTCAAGGGTTGTTCTGTATTTTTTACTATTTTCTACATTGTAAGACATCAAAACTATGAAATAACACATATGGAATCATTTAGTAACCAAAAAAGTAAATAAAAAATATATTTTATATTTGAGATTCTTCAAATAGACTATCATTAAATGTAAAGACTGTATATTATCAAATCAATTCTCTGTGTAATTTAATTACACGATTAAACTAATCATGTAACTTTAATCAACTAGGAAGTCGGGGCACGACAGACAATTGTTGTTTATAGAGTGTCAATTTCCCGAACATAACTCTTCAGATATTTTCATATCTTATCAAAATAGTCGCTTATTAATTCATTTTATTACCTCATCGGTGTCATTACTGAACATCGCAAACCCTATATCTGCACGAGCCATAGCCTAAATCATGAATCAGCGATATACAAATTGGTTTAATTATTTATTTACTAACTAACTAATCAAATAACAGAAATACATGAAAACACACACAATTTGTTCATACATGGGTTACTACATGATACAAAGAAAAAAGTCCCTAGCATACGAAACTGATATGACGGCTTGGTAGGAAAGGGGGTGTGGACCGCTCAAGAGCGGGAAAATCATAGCTGATAACTACACTCATAGAAATTGCTAATACTTTACATGAATGACATCTCATTCGAAAATAAATTGCAATTTACATATCTACGAGTGTATGTCTTGTTGTCTCTCTCTGTTGTCGCAGGTCCGTCTGCTGGAGAGTCAGTTCATCAGAGAGTCTCTGATTAACTTTCCCAGAAGTCACAATGTCTTTCGTAGTTGTCGCTTTCTCAGCGGCTCTGGATAGTGTCTGTTGTAATGAACGGTTGTTGCATAGAATAGATGCTTCCGCGGTTGTCGGTATACTAGACTTACGTAATTTCCAGCTGCTGACTAGTAATTCTACATCTAGGATTTGCTCTTATTCTGTAGTGATCGATAGTTTCAGAGTTTAACCATTTCCAGCCGTGTAGTCAACCCTAGGTCTCCTAGGCCAATGTCACGCCCTGATCTGTTTCACCTGTCCTTGTGCTTGTCTCCTCCCCCCTACAGGTGTCGCTCATCTTCCCCACTTATCCCCTGGGTATTTATTCCTGTGTTTTCTGTCTGTCTGGGCCAGTTCGTCTTGTTTGTTCAAGTCAACCAGCGGTTTGTCTCAGCGCCTGCTTTCCCCCAGTCTCTCTTTTTCTCGTCCTCCTGGTTTTGACCCTTGTCTGTCCTGACTCTGAGCCTGCCTGCCGTCCTGTGCCCTTGCCCCTACTCTGGATTACCGACCTCTGCCTGACCTGACCCTGGGCCTGCCTGCCGTCCTGTACCTTGGCCCCAATGCTCTGGATTATCGACCACTGCCTGCCCCTGTCGTTTGCCTGCCCCTGTTGTTACAATAAACATTGTTACTTCAACACAGTCCGCACTTGGGTCTTACCTGAAATCTGATAATAAGAGTTGTAGTTCTTAACCATTTCAACATGTAGTATCAGCTCCATGTTTTCTAGTCTAATGTACATTTTGTAGGAAGTGGGTTTTATACTCTGTGGAAGAAGGGGGCATTCCATGACGCCGACCAAGTCTATGCTCACATGGGCGTGGCCACTGACTAGTTAAAACTTTACATCTTAAGTATCTCGTTTAGAAGGCCAACATCACTTTACATCTTCTCATAAATAGTTTCATATTTATCCTATTTATTTTATCCAATATCTAAATCTAAATCTGATCGTTGAAAAGTGTACACAAACAGATATACAGTAATGTGTGTCTCCTGTTTTCCATGAGATCACCAAATGAAACAAACTCGACATGACTGTCCCTTAAGTGTCCACGGACCATTCCCACATTCTCAAAAATAGAAATATTGTTTAATTCTCCCATTTTGGGGATTAGGTGTTGTGGCAAGAGAAGCTCTTTGATCTCCATCGACTCTCTCCCTCAATACTGCATGGCAGTTTCTACCAGGTATTTATGACAGTTGTAAAACCTGATGTGGGAGAGAGAGTGAGAGAGGGGGGGAGCCACGATATACACCCAAAAAGGGCCACGTCGTGACACCACCCTTTGCCTTGATGACAGCGTTGCACACTCTTGGCATTCTCTCAACCAGGTTCAAGAGGTAGTCACCTGTAATGCATTTCAATTAACAGGTGTGCCTTGTTAAAAGTTCATTTGTGGAATTTCTTTCCTTCTTAATGCGTTGAGCCAATCACTTGTGTTGTGACAAGGTAGGGAGGTATACGGGAAGATAGCCCTATTTGGTAAAAGACCAAGTCCATATTATGGCAAGAACACCTCAAATAAGCAAAGAGAAACGACAGTCCACCATTACTTTAAGACATGAAGGTCAGTCAATACGGAAAATTTCAAGAACTTAGCAAAAACGATTAAGCGCTATGATGAAACTGGCTCTTATGAGGACCACCACAGGAAGGGAAGACCCAGAGTTACCTCTGCTACAGAGGATAAGTTCATTAGAGTTACCAGCCTCAGAAATTGCAGCCAAAATAAATGCTTCACAGGGTTCAAGTAACAGACACATCTCAACATCAACTGTTCAGAGGAGACTGTGTCAATCAGGCCTTCATCGTCAAATTGCTGCAAAGAATTTGTAGCTTTAAAAAAAAACATTTTTCTCTCAGCTCCATGGCAGAATAAGTCGAATCATAGAAAATATGCTTTAAAACTGCAACATTTTCTTTCTCATGCATGGCAAAATGTGTAGAATTGCAGGAAATTGGTTTACACTGCCAAGATGGGGCCTCTAAAATGTTCTATCAAATTCAGCCTCGCCAACAGGCCAACGTGCCCCCTGCCACAGCCACCACCTAAGCCTCCTTTTTATCCAGAAAAAGCCCTGCAACTGATGGTCCATAAGCTTTGACATGCATGACTCCAGCCACTTAAACTGCAAACCACTTCCATTCAATCATTCATTAATTAATTAATGAATTCATTCATTCATTCCTTCAATCATTCATTCCAATTGTAGTGAAGTACTCAAACCGAGCAGAAGGACAGTAGATGGAGATGGAATGAATTGCATGTCAGGTCAGTTAATTGGGCCACAGCCATAGACCTTTGACCTCAGAGTGAAGGAATAATGGAAAATGGAAAGGTTACACAAAAAAAGATATTCACACTGACAGGGAGGGTTAGTGCTAATTCCTACAGATAAAGGTTGGAAAATGTGACATGCTACACCAAGTTGTCTGGGATTCAAGTATTAAAACAAATAAGTAAAAACACATGTACACATTACGAACTTACATGCACTCTGTGCACTAAGCCGTACACACAGGGAAAGAGAAAGAAACACACACACACACACATACACATGCACACACACTCACTCACTCACACACACAAACAAATTGTGTGAAATTTGACACCGAATGAGAGGCTTGATTATAATGTATAAAATGTTTCTGATCAGTCAGCTGAAAAACTAATTTCATTTTCTCATTAGAAGTCCCTGCCTTAGGCGCATTCTCAAGTCAATGTTTATTACACTGAAAACAGAGAAGTTATATTATCAGCTTGTTCAGAATCAAAGCTGTGAATCACCACATTTATGAGAGAGATAGAGAGCGAAAGAGAGAGATAGAAAGAGAGAGAGCGATATGGGGGACAGAGAGAGAGAGAGAGAGAGAGAGAGAGAGAGAGAGAGAGAGAGAGAGAGAGAGAGAGAGAGAGAGAGAGAGAGAGAGAGAGAGAGAGAGAGAGAGAGAGAGAGAGAGAGAGAGAGAGAGAGAGAGAGAGAGAGAGAGAGAGAGAGAGAGAGAGAGAGAGAGAGAGAGAGAGAGAGAGAGAGAGAGATAGAGAGAGAGAGAGGTGAATAGACAGGGAGAGAGAAGAGCAAGATACAGGGTTGCCATGTATGCGGTTTTCCTGTAAAATTGGGCTACTTTGAAATCTATGTTACGAGTGAAAATGTATTGGTCGCGGGTTGCAGGTTTTTGGGCTACTTCTATATTGCATCGCGGCCGCCATTGCAATTTCTTAAAAATATACATTTCACTGGGACCTGCTGCTGCTGACTATCAGGCAGTGAGGCAGCCTGTTTCTGAGTGAGTAAGTGAGTGAGTGATAGAGAGTGAGTGGACGGGAATTGGAAATGCCGTGGGGGTGAGTGAGTGAGTGAGTGAGTGAGTGAGTGAGTGAGTGAGTGAGTGAGTGAGTGAGTGAGTGAGTGAGTGAGTGAGTGAGTGATTGAGTGAGTGAGTGAGAAGGGGGGGGTGAAGTCCGGAGGGGTGTGTGTGTTGAGACTGAGCGCTGCAGCAGGCAGATGAGTCTATGAGAGGAGACAGAGCAGCACGCGGGCACGCCATGACATCTTTTTACCAGTTGTAGGTAGGCTATTTAGATTGTCATTATGGAGAGACCTATTTCTAACCCTTTATCCATTAACCATATTAGCGTGCTAGAACTGATCCACATCAAGAAATAATGGTGACAAAGCGCAGGAAAACAACTTAAGGTACTCTAGAGCACATTAGATACATTCGCTCAGAGGTGGTTTAAACTGTATTCTACTGTTGACTTTGCTTATGGAAAACCATATAAAGTGAAGGGTTTAACCCATGCTCATTTCTTGGGTCTCTAGTGCTGCAAAAGTGGAAATTTGAAATGGAAGTTATGGAACTCCCTCACGTACTTCTGTTATGGGAAAAAGTCCACAATGAAACTGACATTAAATGTGGGCTACTTTGAAATCTATGTCACAAGTGAAAATGTACTGGTCGATGGGTTGCAGGTTTTTGGGCTACTTCGAAATTGAACTGCGGCCACCATTGGAAATGTAAAAAATATATATATTTCACTGTGACCTGCTGCTGCTGACTATCAGGCATTGAGTCAGCCTGTTTCTGAGTGAGTAAGTGATTGAGTGAGTGAGTGAGTGAGTGAATGAGTAAGTGATTGAGTGAGTGGTGGGGAGGGGGAGGGCCTCCTCCTATTTTTTAAACTTCAAGGGTTCTTAAAATTCAAAATCAGATCGCAAAATGATCATTGGTATGACCTTAAAAATAATTCCATATAGCTTAGTAGAATATTGTGGTCAAATTATTGTGATTTTCCACCAGAGAAAAGGGAAACTTTCTTGGACAAGTTTCCAGAGGGTAATTGTGGACAATGTGCTCAATGTGGCCAATGTTCTCAATGCAGTTTCACGTGACTAATTTACCCAAACCCGGACATGACAAAGATTTAAGATCAAAGGCCTGATTACCTGCATGTCCACCAATGTTGTTTACATGTTGAAATGTCCCTGTGGTCTGTCTTACATAGGGAAAACCTGTAGAAGCCTTAAGACACGGATCAGTGAGCACCTCAGCCATATACAAACAGGTGAGACAAAAAACCTGGTTGCTGTTAATTTTGTACAAGCTGGACATCCTATTAGTTCTCTGAGATACATTGGAATAGAAATGGTCAAGATGTCAAGCAGGAGAGGGGACATTGAGAGGAAACTTCTTCAAAGGGAATCTTTCTGGATCCACAGGCTTAACATTTGGCCTCCTGAGTGGCGCAGCGGTCTAAGGCGCTGCATCTCAGCGCTACAGGTATCATTATAGACCCTGGTTCAATTCCAGACTCTAACACAAACAGCTGTGATTGGGAGTCCCATAGGGCAGTGCACAATTGGCCCAGTGTTGTTAGGGGTAGGCTGTCATTGTAAATAACAATTTGTTCTTAACTGACTTGCCTAGTTAAATAAAAAATTAAACACACTGTCTTCTCTTGACCTTAATGATGAGTTTGAAATGAAACTATTTTTATAGTTCCAAAATGTCCAAATGATTGTGTTTTTTTATCCTAATTTAATATTGTGTATATACAGTAACAGTCAAAAGTTTGGACACACCTACTCATTCAAGTTTTTTTTGCTATTACTACTATTTTCTACATTGTAGAATAACAGTGAAGACATCAAAACAATGAAATAACACATATGGAATCATGTAGTAACCAAAAAAGTGTTAAACAAATCAAAATATATATTTTATATTTGAGATTCTTCAAAGTAGCCACCCTTTGCCTTGATGACAGCTTTGCACACTCTTGGCATTCTGTCAACAACCAGCTTCATAAGGTAGTCACCTGGAATGCATTTCAATTAACAGGTGTGCCTTGGTAAAAGTTAATTTGTGGAATTTCTTTCTTTTTTAATGCGTTTGAGCCAATCATTTGTGTTGTGACATGGTAGGGGTGGTAAACAGAAGATATCCCTATTTGGTAAAAGACCAAGTTCATATTATGGCAAGAACAGCTCAAATAAGCAAGGTGAAACAACAGTCCATCATTACTTTAAGACATGAAGGTCAGTCAATCCGGAACTTTGAAAGTTTCTTTAAGTGCAGTCGCAAAAACCATCAAGCTAAATGATGAAGCTGGCTCTCATGAGGACCGCCACAGGAAAGGAAGAACCAGAGTTACCTCTGCTGCAGAGGAAACGTTCATTAGAGTTAACTGCACCTCAGATTAGAGCCCAAATGAATGCTTCATTCAGACACATCTCAACATCAACTGTTTAGAGGAGACTTAATCAGGCCTTCATGGTCAAATTGCTGCAAAGAAACCACTACTAAAGGACAACAATAAGAAACAGAGATTTGTTTGGACCAAGAAACACAAGCAATGGACATTAGACGGGTGGAAATCTGTCCTTTGGTCTGATGAGTCCAAATTTGAAATTTTTGGTTCCAACCGGCATGTCTTTGTGAGACGCAGAATAGGTGAACGGATGATCTCCGCATGTGTGGTCCCCACCATGAAGCATGGAAGAGGAGGTGTGATGGAGTGGGGGTGCTTTGCTGGTGATACTGTCAGTGATTTATTTAGAATTCAAGGCACACGTAACCAGCATGGCTACCACAGTATTCTGCAGTGATACGCCATCCCATCTGGTATGCGCTTAGTAGGACTATCATTTGTTTTTCCAACAGGACAATGACCCAACACACCTCCAGGCTGTGTAAGGGCTATTTGATCAAGAAGGAGAGTAATGAGGTGCTGCATCAGATGACCTGGCCTCCACAATCACCCGACCACAACCCAATTGAGATGGTTTGGGATGAGTTGGACCTCAGATTGAAGGAAAACAGCCAACAAGTGCTCAGCATATGTGGGAACTCCTTCAAGACATCTGGAAAAGCATTCCTCATGAAGCTGGTTGAGAGAATGCCAAGAGTGTGCAACGCTGTCAAGGCAAAGGGTGGCTACTTTGAAGAATCTAAAATCTAAAATATATTTGGATTTGTTTAACACTTCTTCGGTTACTACATGATTCTATATGTAATATTTCATAGTTTTGATATCTTCACTATTATTCTACAATGTAGAATATAGTAAAAATAAAGAAAAACCCTTGAATGAGTAGGTGTGTCCAAACTTTTGACTGGTACTGCATATTACCGTAAATGTTTAGCACTTTCCTTGTGTTTGGTCATAATTGAATGTTGATATTGTGAACCTACAGCTGAAGTTGGAAGTTTACATACACCTTAGCCAAATACATTAAAACTAACTTTTTCACAATTCCTGAAATTTAATCCTAGTAAAAATCCCTGTTTTAGGTCAGTTAGGATCACCACTTTATTTTAAGAATGTGAAATGTCAGAATAATAGTAGAGAGAATGATATATTTCAGTTTTTATTTCTTTCATCACATTCCCAGTGGATCAGAAGTTTACATACACTCAATTAGTATTTGGTAGCATTGCCTTTAAAATGATTAACTTGGGTCAAACGTTTCAGGTAGCCTTTCACAAGCTAAGTTGGGTGAATTTTGGCCCATTCCTCCTGACAGATCTGGTGTAACTGTGTCAGGTTTGTAGGCCTCCTTGCTCGCACATGCTTTTTCAGTTCTGCCCACAAATTTTCTATAGGATTGAGGTCAGGGCTTTGTGATGGCCACTCCGATACCTTGACTTTGTTGTCCTTAAGCCATTTTGCCACAACTTTGGAAGTATGCTTGGTGTCATTGTCCATTTGAAAGACCCATTTGCGACCAAGCTTTAACTTCCTGACTGATGTCTTGAGATGTTGCTTCAATATATCCACATAATTTTCCCACCTCATGATGCCATCTATTTTGTGAAGTGCACCAGTCCTTCCTGCAGCAAAGCACCCCCACAACATGATGCTGCCACCCCTGTGCTTCAAGCTTGGGATGGTGTTCTTCGGCTTGCCCCTTTTTCCTCCAAACATAACGATGGTCATTATGGCCAAACAGTTCTATTTTTGTTTCATCAGACCAGAGGACATTTCTCCAAAAAGTACGATCTTTGTCCCCATGTGCAGTTTCAAACCATAGTCCGGCATTTTTTATGGCGGTTCAGGAGCAGTGGCTTCTTCCTTGCTAAGCGGCCTTTCGGGTTATGTCGATATAGGACTGGAAATGGAATACAATAATAGGAATCTACTGAGGCAATTAATTTATTGGCTAAGTGACCTTTCCCTCCGCAGAGACTAGTTGCTATGCAGTGTTATATCACATCTTTGACATGGCATGAAATATTGCATTTTACAGATTACATTTTCTTTTATAGTCGGAAACAAATGGATGCATTGAATTACTGAAATGGTTTGGACAAAACTGCACTGATCACTGAAATTGGCCTGGTAAATTGATTCTAACCTCATGGTGTACTTTGAAATGTAAAAAATTGTTTTGAATCTAACATCTAGCAGGCACTTGAATCTGAAATTCCACCGAAGGTTCATCAACTTGATGTTTACAGTTCACTTCATTTGTTGTCATGTCAAACAACAATGTATTAAAGTGCTGCCCACTATATTCCAACTATTGAATTACAATAATCATAACATTTCCAGGATTTCAACAGTTCACCAATAAACTACTGTAGGTAGGGTGCTAGGTGACGCAACACACAATAGATGCTATGGGTGAATAAAAAAAAACGTGCAGTTAAAAAAAAATCAGTTTTCAATAAATGTCAATAATGTGGTTGTCAAAATACATAATAAATTATTTGAAAACATTAATGTGGCAGTTCTAAAAACCGCAATACTGTACGTTATCATATTTATGCGATATGAGCACAAATGTAAAGCATGTTCAAAACTGTGGGACAGCCCGTTTTGTGAAACATGCAAAATGTGTGTTAATATTTGCTCTTTGCGATGGGTATTACTTAACCTAACAGAGTAAAAAGATGGCGATGGAGTGGATAGTTGTCGATAATATTTCTGCCATCATTTCATATCACTGAAAACAGCTTCTGGACTTCAGAACAGCGATCACTAACCTCGATTTGGATTAAGATTTCTACTTCAATGAGTCGGCAGCTGTGGATGTATGTACTGCTCACTCCGGATCAGGGCCTACTCCCCAGGATTCGCAAGAAACGGAGCAAGAGAGGGAAACGAGCAGGCTCCCTGACGAGACTACGTTGGCGAGTAAATAAACCGCCTCTACCCTCCGTTCTATTGGCGAGCATACAATCACTAGAGAACAAACTGGACAAGCTCTGTTTGAGACTATCCCATCAACGAGACCTGAATAACTGTAATATTTTTAACCTCTCCCTGACCCAGTCTGTAATTTCTACATGTTTCAAGCAGACCGCCATTGTCCCTGTGTCCAAGAACGCCAAGGTAACCTGTCTAAATGACTATCGTCCTGTAGCACTCACATCTGTAGCCATGAAATGTTTTAAAAGGCTGGTCATGGCTCACATCAACACAATCCTCCCAGCCACCCAGACCCACTCCTATTCGAATACCGCCCCAACAGATCCACAGATGATGCAATCTCTATTGCACTCCACACTGCCCTCTCCCACTTGGACAAGAGGAACACCTACGAGAAAATGCTGTTCATTGACTATAGCTCAACATTCAACACTCTGCAACTGGATCCTGGACTTCCTGATGGGCCGCTCCCAGATGGTGAGGGTAGGCAACAACACATCCACCACGCTGACCCTCAACACGAGTCCCTCAGGGGTGCGTGCTTAGTCCCCTCCTGTACTCCCTGTTCACACACAACTGCGTAGCCACGCACGACTCCAAAACCATCATTAAGTTTGCTGACAACACGATGGTAGTTTGCCTGATAACCAATGATGATGAGACAGCCTCTAGCAGGGGTGTCTGCTGGTTTTGTTTTTTTCCTTTCAATTTGTGTCCAATTAAGATGTAGAAAACCAGGTGAGGGGAAATATTTACAACCTGCAGACACTCAGCCTTTCATGGAATGAGTTTGTCACGTGACCTATAGGGAGGTCAGTGACCTGGCAATGTGGTGCCAGGACAACAACCTCTCCCTCAACGTCAGCAAGACCAAGGACCACAGGAAACCGAGGACCGAGTACGCCCCCATCCACATCGACGGGGCTTTAGTGGAGTGAGTCAAGAGCTTCAAGCTCCTCTGTGTCCACATCATAAAATAATTATCATGAATCACCCACACCAACACAGTCGGGAAGAAGGCACGACATTTCCTCTCCCCCTCGGGAGGCTGAAAAGATTTGGCATCCTCAAAAAAATCTACAGCCTCACCATTGAAAGCATCTTGACAGGCTGCAGCTTGGTATGGCAACTGCTTGGATTCCGCTACAGAGGGTAGTGCGTAGGGCCCAGTACATCACTGTGGCCGAGCTCCCTGTCATCCAGGACCTCTATACCAGGCGGTGTCAGAGGAAGGCCCTAAACATTGTCAAAGACCAGCCACCCAAGTCATAGACTGTTCTCTTTGCTACCGCACAGCAAGCAGTACCGATGCACCAAGTCTGGAACCAACAGGACCCTGAACAGCTTCTACCCCCAAGCCATAAGACTGATAAATAGTTAGTTAAATAGTTAACAAATAGCTACCAGGACTATCTGCATTGACCCTTTTTGCACTAACTCTTTTGACTCATCAAATACGCTGCTGCTACTGATTATTTTATATCCTGTTGCCTAGTAACTTTATTCCTACCTATATATACATATCTACCTCAATTACCTTGTACTCCTGCACATCGACTCAGTACTGGTACCCTGTGTATATAGCCATGTTATTACCTCGTACACCTGCACATGGACTCAGTACTGGTACCCTGTACATATAGCCATGTTATTACCTCGTACACCTGCACATGGACTCAGTACTGGTACCCTGTGCATATAGCCAAGTTATTGTTACTCATTGTGCATCTATTCCTCATGTTATTATTTTTCTGTTATTTCTGCATTATTGGGAAGGGACCCGTAAGTAAGCATTTCAATGTTAGTCTACAGAGCATGTGACAAATAAAATGTTATGTGGTATTGTATTGCCAAGAAGTTTAGAAAAGTCCTGAGCTTGTTTCACGATCATTGGAAGTCTTTTGACTGAAATATTAGGTAAAACGTTAATCCTTCACTTACAGATGTGTTCAGACACGAAAAAACAGCAGGTTACAAAGTAGAGCTTCATAGCTACGTTCTGATGTATGGGTCATCAAGGACTAGTCCAAATTCATGTTTCGCCACCCCCATTTCCATGACGAGAGCGAGCTTGTTACTGTAGCTGTGTGAGAGTGCCTGACGCCATTCGCAGAGGCAATGTGCCGGGCGAAAGACAGCTCTGCGCGGGATTGGCTGTATTGTGCCAGTGGAAAATTTTGTGATTGATGGTTTTATTCTTTAAAGTAAAATCTACCAGAATGTAATGGCTGTAGCCCTACAATCGATTAAAACATAACTAAATACCAGTGAATTGAAACTGTGTCCCATCTAACGTTCTGCACAGCTGGCTAGAAGGAAGATCAATCTGTCACTTCTGTGCCTGAGCTAATTATTTGCTGCAGTTTATCCTCCCATCACCAGAGTATCTCATCAACACCAGAAATAACATTACAATGTAACCCAACTCATCTTACTTCTAAGGTAGGCCTACACCTATCTTTTTTTACTAGTAGCCTTCTGTGTTACAGTTCAGACTTAGTGAGAAGTGTGTGTCTCTGTTAGGCTGTGTGTGTCTGTGTTAGGCTAAGTGTGATATGGTGTATGTGTGTTGGTGAGGGTGCTATGTGAGAGTGTGGGGATGCTGAGAAGTGTATGTATGTATTAAGTATCTAATTAAAATAATGCAGTATAATAGTATGTATTCTAATTTCATAAATTCACAAATTGTTACAAACTCTCAGTTTTGCATAAATTAAGATTTTGTTCATAATATGACCACCCTATGATTGTGCTTAAATTACTGTAATTATTATTATTTTACCTTTAATCAACTAGTCAAGTCAGTTAGGAACAAATTCTTATTTTCAATGATGGCCTAGGAACAGTGGGTTAACTGCCTTGTTCAGGGGCAGAACGACAGAGTGGATTCAATCTTGAAACCTTTCGGTTACAAGTTCAACACTCTAACCACTAGGCTACCTGCCGCCCCATTATGTATTCCTTACTGCCTCATTTACATAAATGCCTCATTTACATATAGCATTTCAATTTAATAAAAGTTACTTTTATTTGAATCATCTCTGTGTTCTACATCAGCCCTGAAAATGTCATAACAATATGACCACCCTATTTGAGGAGATATTGGACAAAACGTGCTGCATTTAAGAATCCAGACAGGCCATTTGGTGCCATTATTGACTAGGTATTAACACTGATCTGTCCGCGACCCTTTTGACCTTTTCCGATCATTTGAAAATAAGATAACTCAGCAATCGTAAGTCCTATCCTCATGAAATAATAATAATTCTGTGTTCCTGAGAAGCTTATCTATACCATGGATAACACTAGAACTCAAGTTTAATTTTGTCCCCTAACAACCTAGTGTAGGCCTAGATTGTTTGCCCATATCCATCATGCAGCCCAATGTGACACATTGTGGAAATTATATTTTTTTTATATAATTTAGTAAAATAAATAAACATTGTGGAAATGATAAGAAAAGTGCAGGAAATACAGAAATTTATGAAAATGCTGACAATTATTTTTGATTGAAGTTGGATTGAACAGTATAAAACAATCAGAATGGAGAATCCCCCATTGAAATCACTTAATTTATGTATTTTTGTATTTGTACATTTGTATTACTCAAAAACATAAAATACAGTCAAATACTGTCATACTGTAAAAAAATGTGAACGTCCTGATTTGATAACTACAACTATTTGAATACAGATTTCAGAAAGTGACTACTTTCTAACCTATTTGAATACAGACCTGAGAAATCAACTACTTAAAAAAAAAATAGAATACAGAAGTGAGATCTGTAATTTTCTGAAACTATTGGATTGGCTGCCTTCATCTAATGGCAGGGCTGTATCTGGAACTGCATGTTGAAGATACATAGAATGAATAGAGCACACACAATCTCCTATACTATTCCAATCTATCCTACAGTCATATTTGATCTGCACAATACATTTCTATCTGAACATTCTGTAAATGTCCATTCTCCTGAATGTCCATTGCCCCAGGTGTACATCATCAAGTCAAACCAAATAACCAAATATATTATGTACAGATACGTATAAATAAGTTGTGATGATCAACTACTGTATGACTCTTTCAACTTGCCACAGAAACAATACATTTTCTGATTTACAAAAATATAAACACAACAAAGTGTTGGTTCCATGTTTCATTAGCTGAAATAAAAGATCCCAGACATTTTAAATATGCACAAAAAGCTTATTTCAAACAAAAAAAATGTGCACAGGTTTGTTTACATCCCTGTTAGTGAGCATTTCTCCTTTGCCAAGATAATCCATCCACCTGACAGGTGTGCCATATCAAGAAGCTGATTAAACAGCATGAGCATTACACAGGTGCACCTTGTGCTGGGAAAAAATAAAAGGACACCCTAAAATGTGCAGTTTTGTCACACAACACAATGTCACAAATGTCTCAGGTTTTGAGGGAACGTGCAATTGGTAAGCTGACTGCAGGAATATACCAGAGCTGTTGCCAGATAATTGAAGATGAATTTCTCTACCATAAGCCACCTCCAGCGTAGTTTTAGAGAATTTGGCAGTACGTCCAACTGGCCTCACAACCGTAGACCACGTGTAAAGCATCGTGTAAGTGAGTGGTTTGCTGTTGTGAACAGAGTGCCCCATGGTGGATATAGGGTTATGTTATGGGCATGCAAAAGCTACGGTCAACATTGATGTCAATTTGAATGCACAGAGATACCGTGACTAGATCCTGAGGCCCATTGTCGTGCCGTTCATCCACCGCCATCACCTCATGTTTCAGCATGACAATGCACGGCCCCATGTTGCAACAATCTGTACACAATTCCTGGAAGCTGAAAATGTCCCAGTTCATCCATGGCCTACCTACTCACCAGGCATGTCAACGATTGAACATGTTTGGGAAGCTCTGGATTGACAGCATGTTCCAGTTCCAGCAACTTCGCACAGCCATTGAAGAGGAGTATGACAACATTCCACAGGCCACAATCAACAGCATGAGGCAAATGGTGGTCACAACAGATACTGACAGTTTTTTTTAAATCCACGCCCCTATATTTTTTAAGGCATCTGTGACCAACATATGCATATCTGTATTCCCAGTCATGTGAAAAATCCATAAATTATGGCCTAATGAATTTATTTCAATTGACTGATTTCCTAATATGGACTAATGTTACAATGAGCGAAGGGGGGGAACCCAAGAGCAGACTCAGAAGAGGAAGCCGGGATGACAAAAGGTTTATTGATTAGAGAGAAATGGGGAGTGCAGAACCGGGGTAGCTCAGATGAGTTGCAAAAACCAGGAGTGTAGAGTGAGGTTGGAGTTGGGTGAGTAGAACTGGGGAACAGGTCCTGAGGGAAATCCAAGGTAATGGTGGTGAGTGATATCCAGAGCAAGGTGGTTGGTGGTGAGATGTGGAACAGGAGACAGAGCCAGAGCCAGAGCTGTAACTGCAAGGAGAGGACAAAAATGGTGTAAGGCAGGAAAACAAGCAAAGCAGAGCAACAGGATCTTGAGAGTAGACAAAAGGCTAGACTGATACTGACTGAGCAGAGATTACGATCTGGCAGCGTGGAGATGGCACGAAAGAGAATATGTAGAGGTCTTGATTTACGGGACGATTTGCAGCTGGTAGGGATCTGCTCTGTCTCCAGCACACCTGTCTCCAACCACACCAAGAGAGAGAGATACAGGGGGAGAACTGCAAGTTAGGGCGACACCGGATGGACACCAGAGGGCGTAGTGGGAGCAGATGTGACAGTACCCCCCCCCCCCCCTGAGGTGTAAAAATCCTGTAAGAGGGAGGGATCCAGAATGTGACAACGGGGCACCCAGCTACACTCCTCAGGCCCGTATCCTTCCCAGTCCACCAGATACTGCCACCCGATGCCCCGACGGCGCACATCCAAGAGCCACCGGACAGTATAGGCAGGATGGTCGTCAATAAGACGGGTGGGTGGAGGAGCAGCTGCAGGAGGGGACAAGGGACTGGAGAAGAGTGGTTTGATTAATGAAACATGGAAGGTGGGGTGAATTTTGAGAGAGTCAGGGAGTTTATGACATTATCAATTTCAAAGGGGCCAATGAATCGAGGAGCTAGTTTTTTCGAAACCACCGAGGCAAGTCTTTCGAAGAAAGTCATACCCTTTGGCCTGGGATGTAGACTGGAGCTGCAGCACGACGACGGTTAGCCTTGGGTCCTGACGGAGGCGCGAAGAAGGGCAGCCCGGGCCCTCCTCCAGGTGTGATGACAACGGCGCATGTGGTCCTGGACAGAGGGCACCGCTACTTCCACCTCTTGGGCAGGGAACAAGGGAGGTTGGTAACCCAGAGCACACTCATAGGGAGACATCCCTGATGAGCCGTTGATGAGGGTGTTGTGGGCATACTCCACCCAGGGTAGATGGGCACTCCAGGAGGAAGGGTTAGCTGAAGTAACACAGCGTATAGCAGTTTCCAACTCCTGGTTAGCCCCCTCGGTCTGACCATTGGTCTGGGGGTGATATCCAGACGAAAGGCTGACCTTAATACCCAGAGCTGTGCAGAAGGCTCTCCATACCTGGGATGTGAACTGGGGTCCTCTGTCAGAAACATTATCACTGGGGATTCCATGCAGCCGCAAAACATGGGATACCAGCAGGTCCGCAGTCTCCCTGGAGAACAGAAGCTTGGAGAGGGGAATGAAGTGGGCCGCTTTAGAAAATCGGTCGATAATAGTGAGGATGACCAAGTTACCATTTGATGGGGGAAGCCCAGTGACGAAGTCCAAAGCTATGTGTGACCAGGGGCGACTAGGTATGGGAAGAGGACGAAGCAGACCAGATGTAGGTTTGGTGGAGGTTTTATTCCGGGCACAGACTGAGCAGGCTGATATGAATTCCCGAGTGTCTCTCTCCATGGTGGGCCACCATAATCGCTGACGCAGGAAGGCGACTGTCCAGTTCATGCCAGGGTGACAGGTGAGGTGAGTAGAATGGGCCCATTGAAGATCAGAACGAACTGAATCTGGCACAAACAGAGCCTTACACGGGCCGTTTCTAGGATCAGGCTGGTTCAGCTGAGCCCGACGAACACGAGACTCAATCTCCCAGGAGACAGCAGCAACGATGCAGGAGGATGGCATAATGGCCTCAGGCTCTGAACTTTTGTTGTCTGCGGTGAACTGACGAGAGAGGGCATCAGGCTTGGTATTCTTAGATCCAGGGCGATAAGTGAGTGTGAAGTTGAATCTTCCAAAAAACAATGCCCATCTGGCCTGCCGAGAGTTGACCCTTGGCGGTCTGGATGTAGGCTAGATTTTTATGATCCGTCCACACAATGAAGGGAAGTAATGAACCCTCTAACCAGTGACGCCACTCCTCAAGAGCCAGCTTAACAGCCAAGAGTTCCCAGTTGCCAATGTCAATTTCTCTGCAGGTGAGAGCTTGCGGGACAAGAAGGCACAAGGATGGAGCTTCTGATCCGCGGGAGAACGTTGAGACAGAACTGCACCTACCCCAGTGTCGGAAGCGTCCACCTCGAGGATAAACTGGAGTTCTGGGTCTGGCTGGGTAAGGATTGGAGCAGAAGTGAAGCGGTGCTTGAGTTCCCGGAATGCTGTCTCTGCCTCGGGGAACCAGTGGAATGGAGTGGAGGTTGAGGTGAGAGGAGCTGCCAAACGACTGTAGTCACAGATGAATCGTCCATAAAAATTGTCAAACCCCAGAAAATGCTGTAACTGCTTCAGATTCGCAGGCACAGGCCACTCTGTGACTGCCCTAACCTTGGCAGGGTCCATTTGTAGCTGTCCTCGAGCAATAATGTAACCCAAGAAGGACACAGAGGAAACATGAAACTCACATTTCTCAGCCTTGACAAAGCTTATTCTCCAATAGCCTTTGGAGAACTTGGTGGACATGTTGCTTGTGAGCCTCAATGTCCTTCTAAACAATAAGAATGGCATCCACAGACAAAAACAAAACGCCCAATGACATCCCTCGGGACATCATTCACCAGGCCCTGAAAAACAGCCGGGGCGTTAGTCAGGCCAAAGGCATAACGAGGTACTCAAAATGTCCAAGAGGTGTGTTGAACGCCGTTTTCCACTCGTCTCCCTCTCTGATGCGGACAAGGTGGTAGGCATTCCGGAGGTCCAGTTTAGTAAACATTGTGGCACCATGGGGGGGAAAAAGCAGACCTGATAAGTGGCAAGGGATACTTATTCCTGACGGTGATACTATTCAACCCACGGAAGTCTATGCATGGCCTAAGTGACCCGTCTCAGTGAGTGCATTCCGGAATGCTCCCTGAAGGGCCTCGTCATTCCAGCCGCTCTCTGCGGCGAGGGTGCGGAACTCACATGCCATCTCAGCCACACTCTGAGAACCCTGATGAAGGGACAGAAGTCATTTAGCAGCATCCTTTCCACAGACCGGGTGGTCAAAGACCTTCCTCATCTCATCTGTGAATCCACTGTAGGAGAAGCAGATAGATGAGTCTCTCCCAAACCGCAGTGTCCCAGGAGAGCGCTGCTCCCCGAAGGCAGCCAATCAAAAAATACATTTTGGCGCATTCACTAGCATAAGAGTAGGGCTGTTGCTCAAACACTAGTGAACATTGTACAAGAAAGGCTCTGCAAAGCCCAAGATTGCCATCATAGCGCTCAGGATTTGGAACAAAAGGCTCCCGGAGTGGAGAAGAGGAACTGGAGACAGGTTGTGAATTCTGGACGGAGGTTCAGATCTGTAGGTCAGACATGCTCCGTGAAAACTCCTTGATGTTCTCCAACAGGTTTTTCAGGGCTTGGTCATGTTGGTCAAGAAGGGTGCCTTGACCAACAAGAATTTGGTGAAGAGTTGGAGAGTCTGCTGGGTTCATATTTTTGGCCAGATCGTACTGTTACGATGAGCGAAGGGGGGGAAAAGTCTAGGCTGATACGGACTGAGCAGAGATTACGATCTGGCAGCATGGAGGTGGCAGGAAAGACTATATGTAGAGGTCTTGATTTATGGGACGATTTGCAGCTGGTAGGGATCTGCTCTGACTCCAGCACACCTGTCTCCAACCACACACAGAGAGAGAGAGAGACAGAGAGAGAGAGAAAGACAGAAAGAGAGAGAGAGAGACAGAGAGAGAGAGAGAGAGAGAGAGAGAGACAGAGACAGAGACAGACAGAGAGAGAGAGAATACAGGGAGAGAACTGCAAGTTAGGATGACACCGGATGGACACCAGAGGGCGTAGTGGGAGCAGATGTGACATGTAACTCAGTAAAATCTTTGAAATGGTTGCGTTTATATTTTTATTCAGTGTATATACTGCAGAGTAATTCAATTCAACCATATCTCAGACTGGCAAATAAGAAAAGATTAATATGGGCAAAAGAACACAGACACTGGACAGAGGAACTCTGCCTAGAAAGTCAGCATCCCGGAGTCGCCTATTCACTGTTGATGTTGAGACTGGTGTTTTGCAGGTACTATTTAATGTAGCTGCCAGTTGAGGACTTGTGAGGTGTCTGTTTCTCAAACTAGACACTAATGTACTTGTCCTCTTGTTCAGTTGTGCACCGGGGCCTCCCACTCCTCTTTCTATTCTGGTTAGAGACAGTTTGCGCTGTTCCGTGAAGGGAGTAGTACACAGCGTTGTATGAGATCTTCAGTTTCTTGGCAATTTCTTGCATGGAATAGCC
Source organism: Salvelinus alpinus (assembly GCF_045679555.1). Lineage (NCBI taxonomy): Eukaryota > Metazoa > Chordata > Actinopteri > Salmoniformes > Salmonidae > Salvelinus > Salvelinus alpinus. Next base: position 26,697,520 of record NC_092118.1, read on the forward strand.
TTCATTTCTCAGAACAAGAATAGACTGATGAGTTTAAGAAGAAAGTTCTTTGTTTCTGGCCATTTTGAGCCTGTAATCGAACCCACAAATGCTGATGCTCCAGATACTGAACTAGTCTAAAGAAGGCCAGTTTTATTGCTTCTTTAATCAGGACAACAGTTTTCAGGTGTGCTATCATAATTGCAAAACGGTTTTCTAAGGATCAATTAGCCTTTTAAAATTATAAACTTGGATTAGTTAACACGACGTGCCATTGGAACACAGGAGTGATGGTTGCTGATAATGGGCCTCTGTATGCCTATGTAGATATTCAGTAAAATAATCTGCCGTTTCCACCGACAATAGTAACTTACAACATCAACATTAATGTCTACACTGTATTTCTGATCAATTTGATGTTATTTTAATGCACAAAAAACATGCTTTTCTTTCAAAAACAAGGACATATCTAAGTGACACCAAACTTTTGAAGGGTAGTGTACGTGTTAGTCATTTTTAAGCTCCAAAAGTGGTCTACTCTAATGTTTAGGTGATTCAATGTCCCTCATGTATTTAATGTAATTCTAGCTATAGGCTATATTAAGATTCATATCTAACAGCCCTCCAAACCATGTGCTAATGATCATATATTTTCATGAATTCAACTAACTATTGTCGTTTTTGGTTCTTCATTAAATATTTGTCAACCATCAAATAAATATTTATTTTGTTTTCAAATACCTTACACGTATTCAAATACCTTCAAATATTATTTGGTTTTCTGAGACATATTCAAAATACTTACAAATATAATTTGTTTTTCTGAGACCTGTGTTTGAATATCAAAGAAAAGACTGTAGTTGGCTTTTAGTTGAAACACCTCAAACTATATTAGACTATCTCAAGTATTTGAAAACATTTATATACAACTATTTTCTGCCCAGGTCTGCTGCCCATTAAGCCTACTGACACCCCGGTGGACATATCATGCTATAGCCGTGAAGTAGCCTAGTGCTAAAATCAGCATAGGAAATGACCTGCTCAAGTGACAATTTGAATAAAATTCACATTTTGAAATTGAGTGTGCTACTGCATTTTAAACTCAAATCACCCAAAACGTTTGCAAATCAGATGGCAATTGCTGTCTAATCAATCTTGATTATTGTATGAATACAAAGACACAAAAAGGATCTGCTCATTCAACAAGTTACATAATCAAAACCTTGCTTGACTGAAGTTACTACAAGCCACACTAATTTGTGCACTACGTTCTATTTCCGGCACCGACCGAGATGGCCGCCTCGCTTCGCATTCCTAGGAAAATATGCAGTATTTTGTTTTTTTATGTGTTGTTCCTTGGTACATTGGTACCCCAGGTAATCTTAGGTTTCATTACATACAGTCGGGAGGAACTACTGAATATAAGAGCAACGTCAACTCACCATCGTTACAACCAGGAATATGACTTTCCCGAAGCAGATCCAGTGTTTTGCCTTCCACCCAATACAATGGATCTGATCCCAGCCGGCGACCCTAAGCGACGCCGTAAAAGGGGCAAACGAAGCGGTCTCCTGGTCAGGCTTCAGAGACGGGCACATCGCGCTCCACTCCCTAGCATACTACTCGCCAATGTCCAGTCTCTTGACAATAAGGTTGATGAAATCCGAGCAAGGGTAACATTCCAGAGAGACATCAGAGATTGTAACGTTCTTTGCTTCACGGAAACACGGCTCACTCAAGAGACGCTAACGGAGTCGGTGCAGCCAGCTGGTTTCTTCACGCATCGCACCGACAGAAACAAACATCTTTCTGGTAAGAAGAGGGGCGGGGGTGTATGCCTTATGATTAACGAGACGTGGTGTGATCATAACAACATACAGGAACTCAAGTCATTCTGTTCACCTGATCTAGCATTCCTCACAATCAAATGTCGACCGCATTATCTACCAAGGGAATTCTCTTCGATTATAATCACAGCCGTATATATTCCCCCCCAAGCAGACACATCGATGGCCCTGAACGAACTTTATCTGACTCTTTGTAAACTGGAAACCACACACCCTGAGGCTGCATTCATCGTAGCTGGGGATTTTAACAAGGCTAATCTGAAAACAAAACTCCCTAAATTCTATCAGCATATCGATTGTGCTACCAGGGCTGGTAAAACCTTGGATCATTGTTATACTAACTTCCGCGACGCATATAAGGCCCTCCCCCGCCCTCCTTTCGGAAAAGCTGACCACGATTTTGTTGCTTCCAGCCTACAAACAGAAACTAAAACAACAAGCTCCCTCGCTCAGGTCTGTTCAACGCTGGTCCGACCAATCTGATTCCACGCTTCAAGACTGCTTCGATCACGTGGATTGGGATATGTTCCGCATTGCGTCCAACAACAATATTGACGAATACGCTGATTCGGTGAGCGAGTTCATTAGAAAGTGCATTGACGATGTCGTACCCACAGCAACGATTAAAACATTCCCAAACCAGAAACCGTGGATTGATGGCAGCATTCGCGTGAAACTGAAAGCGCAAACCACTGCTTTTAACCAGGGCAAGGGGACCGGAAACATGACCGAATACAAACAGTGTAGCTATTCTCTCCGCAAGGCAATCAAACAAGCTAAGTCCCAGTATAGAGACAAAGTAGAGTCGCAATTCAACAGCTCAGACACAGGGTCTACAGGGTCTACAGTCAATCACGGATTACAAAAAGAAAACCAGCCCCGTCGCGGACCAGGATGTCTTGCTCCCAGACAGGCTAAATAACTTTTTTGCTCGCTTTGAGGACAATACAGTGCCACTGACACGGCCCGCTACCAAAACCTGCGGGCTCTCCTTCACTGCAGCCGAGGTGAGTAAAACATTTAAACGTGTTAACCCTCGCAAGGCTGCAGGCCCAGACGGCATTCCCAGCCGCGTCCTCAGAGCATGCGCAGACCAGCTGGCTGGTGTGTTTAAGGACATATTCAATCAATCCTTATCCCAGTCTGCTGTTCCCACATGCTTCAAGAGGGCCACCATTGTTCCTGTTCCCAAGAAAGCTAAGGTAACTGAGCTAAACGACTACCGCCCCGTAGCACTCACTTCCGTCATCATGAAATGCTTTGAGAGACTAGTCAAGGACCATATCACCTCCACCCTACCTGACACCCTAGACCCACTCCAATTTGCTTACCGACCCAATAGGTCCACAGACGACGCAATCGCAACCACACTGCACACTACCCTAACCCATCTGGACAAGAGGAATACCTATGTGAGAATGCTGTTCATCGACTACAGCTCAGCATTTAACACCATAGTACCCTCCAAACTCGTCATCAAGCTCGAGACCCTGGGTCTCGACCCCGCCCTGTGCAACTGGGTCCTGGACTTCCTGACGGGCCCTCCAGGACACCTACACCACCCGATGTCACAGGAAGGCCATAAAGATCATCAAGGACAACAACCACCCAAGCCACTGCCTGTTCACCCCGCTATCATCCAGAAGGCGAGGTCAGTACAGGTGCATCAAAGCAGGGACCGAGAGACTGAAAAACAGCTTCTATCTCAAGGCCATCAGACTGTTAAACAGCCACCACTAACATTTAGTGGCCGCTGCCAACATACTGACTCAACTACAGCCACTTTAATAATGGGAATTGATGGAAATTATGTAAAAATGTACCACTAGCCACTTTAAACAATGCCACTTAATATAATATTTACATACCCTACATTACTCATCTCATATGTATATGTATATACTGTACTCTATATCATCTACTGCATCTTGCCATCTTTATGTAATACATGTATCACTAGCCACTTTAAACTATGCCACTTTATGTTTACATACCCTACATTACTCATCTCATATGTATATACTGTACTCTATACCATCTACTGCATCTTGCCTATGCCGTTCTGTACCATCACTCATTCATATATCTTTATGTACATATTCTTTATCCCTTTACACTTGTGTGTATAAGGTAGTAGTTGTGGAATTGTTAGGTTAGATTACTTGTTGGTTATTACTGCATTGTCGGAACTAGAAGCACAAGCATTTCGCTACACTCGCATTAACATCTGCTAACCATATGTATGTGACAAATAAAATTTGATTTGATTTGATTATGTTACCATAACTAGGCCTACAGCAGGACCTTAAATCAGTCATAAAATGATATCCAAAACCAATACGGCCTAGGAAATGAAAATCAAGGGATCCAAAGAGAAGTGACAAAGACCCAAGTTCATCAGGGCTTAAATGGTCAGTTAATTTCAACACTGCAGCTGTTATGGTGGACACTTTGTTATAGTCTATGAAGCGTCCACAATGGCCAACCACAATGGCCAACTCCGACCTTCCCCAAACCAATGACCCTTAAACGCACCCACTGACCTCCCGAAGGAAAGAAATATGTCATAGTCCTAATGTTACTAGGAAGACAGATGTTATGGAGCACAGCTCCTAATCACAGTGTAGCTGCAGTTCTGAGACGGTCCACTCCAACTCCTACTGTAGGTGTAGGTCCCCTCTCCTGCAATGGTGTGTGGCTGCCTGTGGCAACAAGCTACAGTCTCCCGTAGGCCTGCAGGAAAGCAAGACGAAATGTGGTATTCCAGCAATCAGGCCTACAAGCTACCATCGTCATACTTCTTTTGATTATAAATGGTAAAAAAAACACTAATGATCTAGGGTTAGATTACTTCAGCACTGAATACCAAAACATAGCAATTATGCATTCCATAAAGTCAAAGTCAATTAAACAGAATAAAACATTTAAGAGTTCAACCTCTAAAAGAACATTTTATACATCCACAGCAATTTATTTCTCAAAGACTCATTATAATGTCTTTGACCATCTTGTTTTCCCTTTCTCCGTACAGTATCATTAAGGCGGCCAACCACCCACATACTAGGCCATAAATCTTAGATTAATAGCCCAGGTGTTTATTTGCTTAAATCACCAAAAGGTGCTTACTAGACAGGCTTTTATTTGAGCCAGGCTTCTATTTCCTTAATGCACATAGCGTTTGCTCATGTACATTGTTAATTGTTTAATTCCAGCATTCACTTCCAGCATTTTAATACATTTATTCAATTCCTGCACTAATATGTTATCATTTACACACTGTGTCACGTTTCTTTTGTCTTAGTATGCCTGTATAATAAAAAAAAAAATCCTTTATAGAATAATTCTTCTACACTTTGACTGTGTATTTTCGGCAGTTCTTACTTTCACCACTGGAAGGTTATAGGCCGATTTCTACATGTCTGATCTCCCAAAGTTGTTGACTGTCTTGTGCTTGCCAGATAGCTAGCAGATCTCAGCTATTAGCAGCCAATGGCTAGCAGTTTCTTACTAGTATTACAAGCCAATACTGAATTCTTTAAAAGGTGCAATATGCAGAAATGCTTTGCCATTTCCAGTTTGTTTAAATTCTAAAAGTGTGCTTTTAGATTTCAGTTTATGTGACAAAACAAGTAATGTATAGTGTAGAGAATCATTGTACCATCTAAACCCCTGGGAAATATATTTTAATAACCAAAAATATTGTATTTTGTACACCAGCCGTTTGAAGCTGGTGTACAAAACCGAAAGTAAAAGACGCAAAACAAAACTTAAGAATGGGAAGCAAAGACCAAATTCACATAGAAATTTGAGTTACAGCTCTGTCATTCTCTTTGAAAGCAATTCTAAGAAGCGGTAGCTCTGTTCTATGTGCGCTATTTCTATGCCTCCCATTTTCAAGTTTCATTTTTGCGTCTTTTTCTTTTGTTTTGTACACCAGCTTCAAACAGTTGAAAATACAATATTTTGGCTTATGGAAAAGCTATTTCATAGCGGTTTAGATAGTACAATGATTCTCTACACTATACTAGATTGTTTTGTCACAAACTGAAATTAGGCGAACTATTAGAATTTTAGCAACCAGGAAATGGCGGAGCGATTTCTGCGGAGTGCATCTTTAACGTAACAAATCAAACATTAAACATTGTAAACAATTTATGGTAATTCATGGTAACCTCATAAACAATTCATTTAGACAAGGCGTTTATTTGAAACAGGCATTTATTTGCTGAAATGTGTGACATTGCCGGGGAATTAAAAGGGACAGGCGGCTATTTGAGACTTGCCGTTTAATTTAAGTTTTACGGTATATATACTTATAGACAGACTTATACCAGACATCTCAGAAACACGTGTCCTGACCTTTCCACAAAGCTCCTCCATTTATTTTTAATACAGTTTGTCTTGTGAGGTGGCCTGTTCTCATAGCCACAGAAAAGGTCATAGCCAGCGCTCATGTTTGACGTACACCCGCTGAATTAGCTGCATCACCTTTAATCTTTTCAGAAAGCAGGTCTCGCCTGCAGTTTTGTTTGAATGCATTTGATGCATTTTTAGGGTACTGTCTGACACTAACTAAAACATGGGGCCTCTAGGTTCATTGTTTTGGTTAATAAAAAAAGTATTGTTGTTTTATCTAAATAATTCACAGGATGACAGCATGCAATTTAATCTGATACAGGGTAGTGAATAATCCAGTGGCGGTCGGTGCTGTTTAAGATTAAGGAGCACCATTTTTTTAATGATCATCATGGCCTTATTTCTATTACAACATATTGGATGACTGTCATTCATATTCCATTCACCCAGGTCAACATAACATTGCTGGGTTTAGGCTAGTACATGATACACTGATTTGCCTTATACCCAGCACGTGGTCCCCCCAACATAGCCTGAAAATGAAAGTTTATAACGTAGGTGCACAGGTTGAGACACATTGGAGTGATTGGTGACAGACAGTGACACATTCTTTACCACCTTGCACACTCTTGCCTGCATCTAGCTGATCAAGGATGAAATCATTAGTCCAAACAGTTGCAAAACAAGAGTTTCTATTGAACAAATTCACGTTTCGCTTTAAGAAATGTTTTGCAACAGAATCGGCAGAATGAATACACCCGTGATCACCCGTGCTGACAGAGTTCACTTGCATAGCAGCCATACAACATCATCATCACATCTATGCGCTCTCCTCCTCTCACATTTTCCCTTCGCTTGTGGACTTCAGTGCACAACACAACAGCTGTCTGTGACCAGGCGAAAAAACCTCTCCAAGCCAAACCTTCATATCATAACCGCTACACAGAGCCTATATCATTGTCACCATATTAGCTAACGCCATAGTCAACATAGCTACTAGAACTAATGTGTTAATAAACCCACAATCCAATCCATGTGTACAATCAGCAAGCAGTTTAGCAGTTACACCGGTGGGCCCTGGTGGCAATAAATTAATAGTGTTAGATTGCCTTAGCCTGCAAGCTAACATAAACAGCTTTCCTCTCTGTTAGAGTCAGGTTGTTGAGTAGGCTAAATTAACTGCATTAGCTAGCTAAGTAAGTGAAAGTGAATGTGGAAAAAACAACTATTGTCTTTCTCTTTGAGTCAACTACTCACCACATTTTATGCACTGCAGTCCTAGCTAAATTAATTAGGCCCTAATCTATGGCTTTCACATGACTGGGCAGGGGCGCAGCCATGATGGGCCCAGGAGGGCATTGGCCCACCCACCAGGGGAGCCATGCCCAGGCAATCAGAATGAGTTTTCACCATAAAAGGGCTTTATCACAGATGGAAATACTTCTCAGTTTCATCAGCTGTCCGGGTGGCTGGTCTCAGACGATCCCGCAGGTGTAGAAGCCGGATGTGTAGGTCCTGGGCTGGCGTGATTACGCAGGGTTGGCGATTGTGAGGCCGGTTGGACGCACTGCCAAATTCTCTAAAACTATGTTGGAGGCAGCTTATGGTAGAAAAATTAACATTAAATTATCTGGCAACAGGTCTGGTGGATATTCCTGCAGTCACCATGCCAATTGCACACTGCTTAAAAACTTGAGATATCTGTGGCGTTGTGTTGTGTGACAAAACATGAGACCAACAGTATAGATTCAGTATAGATAAATTCTCTGATCCTTTGATTGGATGGAAAACATGTCAGTTCATGCTGCAAGAACTCTGATAAATTGGAGGATGTCCTCCAGATGTCGTTATAATTACTGTGTACGTCTATGGAAGGGGGCTAGAACCATGATCCTCCTAGATTTTGTATTGAAGTCAATGTACCAAAATGGGGACGGAAAATAGTTGTCCTCCGGCTACACTATGGTGCTACCCTACGGAGTACTGTTGAGGATACTTCATTGCAAAACAGTGTGTTTTTAATCAGTTATTTGGAGACGTGAATATATTTAGACTAGTTTTATCTAAAAGGTTTTTTAATGTTTCACTATTTACATTTCATGATATTCACTGAGTAGGATGGTCCTCTCCACTTTTTTTTTTTTGCTTGAGAGTATACCCACCCTATGCAGAAAAATGTACTGACTTGCTTTTTTTATCCACTACATCACTGACTATGGCAAAGCCTTACAGCTCTTACAACTCCAATCATCCCAAATACAGTAAATCATTTAATAACCCATATGCGTGGATGAGGGGGATGGGGAATAGCAGTGCTTGTACTATTCCATTAATTAACATTCTCATTTGTATTGTTAAAATTGAGTGAAATTCTGATATTAAGAACATAGTGAAAAAAGTACCCCTTATGTATGTGAACAGCTTTTGAGGGGGAGGCTTGGTTGGGGTAGGGGTCTGTCAACTTGACATTGATAGATGATACTGCCGCAGATGATGAACACAGAATTAGTGCAGTAGACCTACCACCTCCCTCCCAGCCCCCACCATCACATCAAAGCCCAAGACAAATTGACTGCACCCACTGATTAAACTGGTTCCAGTCAGTAGCATGCCTAGGCTGCCTATGTTTGCATGAATTCTGGCTGTCACCCAAATCACCAAGCCTCCACTTCTCAACCCACACTGTCCAGATTCTCCAATTAGGCTACATTGGTATTGAGGGAGTGGAAGCAAAGAACATAGACATGTTCAGATGGTCCCTGAACCCACTGTGCAGTATGGGAGGAATTGGCCATGGACTGTAGCCATATTGAATGCTGAACCTAGTTAGTGGCTTAAGCAACTGACACATTGGTAACAGTGTGAGGGCAAAATGTGCAATTAGCCTACTCATCCATATCCAAATATTGCAAGCTTGCCAACTCTAATTCGTAAGGTTATAGTTATTGGGCCGTTTGGTAACTTGTAGGCTACACCAATATGAACTTCTTTGCGCCATATCTTTGAGACGTTCCCGACATTTTTCTTCATAATTTTCCTTGCAAGAAATGGGCGTATAGGCTGCTAATGTGTAAAAAAAAAAAAAAAAAGTATAGATACTTGACTTTACTCACCATAATATGCTACCATTCCAGTTCAAAACTTTAATTATGGTGTCCAAAGCCACCTACCTGGTGCACTGACGGGAATTGTATGTCTGTCTCTTGTTCCTTCACGAATCCGAAAATGTCTGTCTCCTTATTCTTCCTGCATCTGAACATCACACCGGTGTTATTGACTTCAAGAGAAGATGGTGCGAGTCTCACACTGACACGCGAAATGATATAACCTACAAATGCGCACGAAAAATATTCCACTGGTTAAAGCTACAACATTTATGTCGAGAACAAGTGTGTAGTGCTGTGGAAGCTCGAAGGCCTCCCTTTTTTTCCATGAGAAATGCACTGTCTGTCACGACTTCCACCGAAGGTGATTCCTCTCCCTGTTTGGGCAGTGCTTGGAGGTCGGCACCGCCGGCCTACTAGCCATCACCGATCCATTTTTCCTTTTCCGTATGTTTTGTCTTTGGTTCTTTCACACCTGGTTTCATTTGCTTTAATTTCTGTGTGTATAATTACCCCTGTTGCCTGCTTAGGTTTGTGCGGGATTATTCGTGTCATGTTGCTCGTTGAGGTTGTGCCTCAGTTATTTTCACTTATATACCGATTGTGTATAAGTTTAAGGAGCGTTATTTTTCCCTCCTTCCGTGAGTAACTGGGTTCTCTTTTGTCTTGTGATGATTATGATGGAGTCAGCAGGAGCTGACGCGCTCCCGACATCTATGGAGGAGCGCGTTCAACACCACACGGCAGTATTACACCGTCTGGGGACCGCGATGGATCAGGTGATGGCGACATTGGAAAGATGGGAGAGAGGTGGCCTTCCTACACCTCCACCAGCCACACTCCAACCAGTCCCAAAACCCTCTCCTTCGTCGCCTGGTCCCAGTGGAATTCGGCTCACACTCCCGAGGGAGTACGATGGGATGGCTGTCGGGTGCCAGGGGTTCCTACTCCAGCTGGAGCTATACCTCATCGACAAGGGGATTGTGCGATAAATCTCCTGGTAGACGCTGCACTTCCCAGGAGTCACAGGAGGAGACTGTGGCTATGGAGACAAATGTCTCTGAATCTCTGGGGCCCTCCACGTCACCTGCCTCCTCGAGTTTCTTTTTGTGAAGGAGGGAAGTGTGCGTCCATGCATTGACTATATAGGTCTAAATTCCATCACGGTGGGGTACAGTTACCCGCTACCTCTCATCGCCACGGCGATTGAGTCAATTCACGGGTCATACTTCTTCACAAAACTGGATCTCAGGAGCGCGTATATGTAACGCCTGTCGTCGGAATGAGGGGACCAAAGCGCAGCGTGGAAAGTGTTCAGGATTTTATTTATCAAAGAAACACTTGAACAAAGTAACAAAACGAAAGCGAACAGTTCTGTCAGGTAACAGAGACTAAACAGAAAATAACTACCCACAAAACACAGGTGGGAAAAAGGCTGCCTAAGTATGATTCCCAATCAGAGACAACGAATGACAGCTGCCTCTGATTGGGAACAACACTCGGCCAAAAACAAAGCAATAGAAAACATAGAATGCCCACCGCAAATCACACCCTGACCTAACCAAATAGAGAAATAAAACGTCTCTCTAAGGTCATGGCGTGACAGTATAACTTGGTGCGTATCCGGGAGGGAGATGAGTGGAAGACAGCGTTTAGTACCAACTCCGGCCATTATGAGTACCTCATCATGCCGTACGGGTTGAAGAATGCTCCAGCAGTCTTCCAATCCTTTGTAGACGAGATTCTCAGGGACCTGCACGTGCAGGGTGTGGTGGTTTATACCGATGACATTCTGGTATATTCCGCTACACGTGCTGCGCACGTCAAGGCTGAGAAATGCTTGTTCTTCAAACAGTCCGTCTCCTTCCTAGGATATCGCATTTCCACATCAGGGTTGGTGATGGAGTGTGACCGCATTGCAGCCGTGCGTAGTTGGCCGACTCCAACCATGGTAAAGGAGGTGCAGCGGTTTTTAGGGTTTGCCAACTACTACCGGATAAGGTTTTGGGCAGGTGGCTGCTCCCATTACCTCACTGCTGAATGGGGGACCGGTGCGTCCGCGGTGGTTGGCTGAGGTGGACAGAGCTTTTGGTTGCCTGAAGGCTCTGTTTACCTCGGCTCTCGTGCTGGCTCATCCGGATCCCTCTTTGGCATTCATAATGGAGGTGGACTCGTCCGAGAATGGGATTGGAGCCGTGCTCTCACAGCGCTCGGGTACGCCACCAAAGCTCCGCCCCTTTGCTTTCTTTTCGAGGAAGCTCAGCCCGGCGGAGCGAAAGTATGACGTGGGGGATCGGGAGTTGTTGGCTGTCGTGAAAGCTCTGAAGGTGTGGAGACATTGGCTTGAGGGGGCTCAACACCCTTTTCTCATCTGGACTGACTACCGTAATCTGGAATACATCCGGGCGGCGAACCCTCGCCAGGCAAGGTGGGCTATGTTTTTCACCCAATTAAGGTTTACTATATCATATAGACCAGGTTCCCAGAACACTAAGGCAGACGCACTGTCCCGACTGTGTGATACGGAGGAGCGTTCCATCGATCCCACTCCCATACTTCCGAACCTTCCAGAAGGACAACCATCTCTGCAGCATTCCACCAATCAGGCCTTTATGGTAGAGGGGCCAGACGGAAGCCACTCCTCAGTAAAAAGCACATGACAGCCTGCTTGGAGTTTGAAAAAAAAGGCACCTAAAGACTTTCGGACCATGAGAAACAAGATTCATTGGTCTGATGAAACCAAGATTGAACTCTTTGACCTGAATGCCAACCATCACATCTGGAGGAAACCTGGCACCATATCTAAGGTGAAGCATGGTGGTAGCAGCATCATGCTGTGGGGATGTTTTTCAGCGGCAGGGACTGGGAGACCAGTCAGGATCGAGTCAAAGATGAACGGAGCAAAGTACAGACTTGATGAAAACCTGCTCCAGAGCGCTCAGGACCTCAGACTGCAGCCGCCGGAGTGGCTTCGGGACAAGTCTATCTATGTCCTTGAGTGGCCCGGCCAGAGACCGGACTTGAACCCAGCCGAACATCTCTGCACAGACCTGAAAATAGCTGTGCAGCGACGCTCCCCATCCAACCTGACAGAACTTGAGAGGATCTGCAGAGAAGAATGGGAGAAACTCCACAAATACAGGTGTGCCAAGCTTGTAGGGCCATACCCAAGAAGACTCAAGGCTGTAATCGCTGCCAAAGGTGCTTCAACAAAGTACTGAGTAAAGGGTCTGAATACTTATGTAAATGTGATATTTCCAGTTTTTTTTTCAAATAAACTAGCAAAGATTTCTAAAAACATGTTTTTACTTTGTCATTATGGGGTATTGTGTGTAGATTGATGTGGGAAAAACTATTTCATACATTTTAGAATAATGCTGTAATGTAACAAAATGTAGAAAAAGTCAAGGGGTCTGAATACTTTCTGAATGCACTGTACATTAAAAGTGACCATCCAAGAAGGCTCAAGGTCGTTGGCCACAGATAAAATTACCTCAAATCACGTTATATATACTGTAGATTTGATTGGACTGATCATGTCAACATCATACTTTCAAAATCGTATCTAGCAGTCATCATCATGAATCAAGTCGACAATCTACTGGAAAATCCTTTTCAATCCTTGTCATATGAAGAGAAATTATAGATAAAATGTATCGGTGCTCATCGGCCATTGGACAAAAACATTACACAACAAGTTGGAAATCGCAAATTCAAAAATGAGTAGTTTGGAAGGAATCAGTGGCTAACTACAAGCTTTGCAAAGCAATCACTATCCTGCTATTCAGTGGAGTGGGTGTGTGGTCCAAGTCTGGGTTTAAGGGTCTCTTTCTAAGCTTAAAAGGATAAACATTCAACAAGATGGGCCAGAAAAGGTTGAATACATTGGCCATGCTGTCAATCCAGCATGACTTCTGCCATGTTCAAAACAACTGGAAACTCAGAACTGGAAAATCTCAGACTTCAGTGAGTTAAAGACAACTGGGAACTCTGAAAAAAAATTTGCTCCGACTGGGAAAGTAGGTTTTGAACGGTCATTCAACTTGGAATTCCAAGTCGGGAAGTTGGGCCTCTTTCTAGTTCCAACTTGACGATCGCTGACTCCATGATTCGACCTTGTTTTTTTCAAATTTCCCAGTTGCATTGAAAGCACTGTAAATCCAGAGAATGACAGACTTTGATAACAAAGTTTGATGACAACATTTGTCCAATTACGACCGCCGTACCACCTTCCTGTTCAAGTGAGCACCGCACAACAAGATGAGTACAAAAAAGTATTGAAAGCTGCTGCATAAATTATGTAATATGCCAGGGAGATTTGTGTTCTGTAGCTAAGAACGTAATACTAAGTGTATGTTGTGTAGTAAGCTGTTAGTAGCCCATGAGCCTCACCCTAAAAATGTGGTCCCTTTCACCTTCCTAACTTAGCCCACTGTTCTGACTTGGTGGTGCACATGTAGCCTATAGCCTGTTTAGAGAAATGTAATCATCGAATATTGTCTGCTTTCATTGTCTGCTTATATGCCCCCATTATTTATTATACGGTTCTGACATGGTGTACAGGGAGAATACTGTAAGAATGGACCATGTTCTGAATTCTGTCGCTGTACATTTCAAAAGTGCTGAACAAATAGTTATATTGACTACGTCCATCCTAACTCGCTCATGAATGTCTTAATCGAAATTATGCATTGCCACTTATCCGCTCTTTGTTCTCTTATGCCATAGTTTGTACATCTCAATTGTCAGCAGAAACCACATTTGTTTGAGCAAGTCAGCCATATCAGCTATGTTTTTTAAAAGGCAGTAAATGAGGCTGAATTAAATGTTTAGCTGCCAGACAAGGCTCCGCTGATAGCCAGGTGTAGCAGTGGTAAGGATTCACTCCATGGTGCGGAAAAGAAATCTCTGCTGTTGGGACAGCTTCACTCCATGGTGCGGAAAAGAAATCTCTGCTGTTGGGACAGCTTTATGTAGGACCTAACAGTTTGTGTATTGTTTAGTGTTGTGTTGTGGCTTTGCTGGCATGCATGTAAAAATGTTTTTAAGTTTGCCCCAGCAAGATTTACATGTTAAAATATGGCCACTGGTTTATTGAGATGCATGAATACACTACTCCAAAAGCTTGATTTTATGGCTGTTTTTAAATTAATGATTTATGTTCACTACTTGGTCAATTGATTTGATGAATACATCTATCCAAATAAATTCTATGAATTGATAGTTCACCTCTCTGTTTTCTTTTATTCTGTAATAGGGTATATTGTAACCATGTGTTCAAGCTATTCAAATCAACGTTTATTTAGCTCTGTCCTTCTAGAACCAGGAAGGGCGCTCCAATCGTTTAAATAAGACTTATCAAGATCTGTCCTACTCATAATTATTACTATTATTACAAATAGGAGATCACTTCTCACAATGGTGCCCTTTAGTAAAGTTAGATCAAAGCTGAATCAATGTCTTGCAAGATCAAATAACGATTCATTAGTATTTTACATTAAAAAAAACAAATATTATAGCATAGTAGGCCTATAACATTACTGTTACACCAAAAACCCATCCTCGTTTCTAATTACATTTTAGGATGGTTAGCTGAAGCTGAATAGTAAAAAAAAAATGGGCCAAAACTCAACAGGGCCACTAGGCAGGATATACTGTATACTTTGATTATGTAATAGTTTGATAACACCATCTGCTCTAATTCACTCATAAAACAGTAATTCAAGAAGATCAAAATGCATAGGCTATTCCCATGAAACTTATTGAGATCAATCAGATAATTGGCATGCTGTTGCAATTTCACCTGTAAAATGTGAAGAATTATAATTTACAATTGACAGTGATGATGGCCTATTTTGAAATTAGGTATGCTTAACTTGGTGTAATCCATATAGCCTACATGTTTTTTTTCTTTGTAAAAGCACATAGATGTGTATGAAACAATTTGTAGTAAGCAAAAACCTTGAATTTGGTCATATGCGGAAATGTGCCTTACTGCCTTTTGAATTTTGTGTTCCGTCAGTAGTCTAGTCAAGGAAGCATCATGCTTAATGTATTGGCACACTCCACTTACCAAGACCATTGTCAAATAAGGCGCCCTGTCACCTGCTTTTATAGTAATTCTTGGGGTGGTACCACCCAGCACATCCCTTGAGATGAAATGCCTCTACATCACGATTTCAATAGTAGTTGAACCTCTAGGGGCAAAAAGAGCTAGATTTAATAGTAAAAGACCAAAATATTTTACTTTTGCAATGAACTGTCAAAATGAAGACCAGAATAGACAAGTTTCACGATAACAAATCCTAAAACCTCTTCTGGTTATCAAAGATAAAAAATAAAAATAATTTAATTAAGAGTGTTTTTTGTTTGTATTCGACCCTACAAATGTACATGCTGTTGATTGAATTCCAAAATTGTTATTATTTTTGTTTAATTTTAATCTACCTGCTTTGTTTATGTCAGCCTAGAAGTTATACTAGGCCAAAATCTAATAATCAAATCTAAGTTTATTGGTCATTCAAGGTACACAGTTTAGTATGTTAAAGCGGGTGCAGTGAAATGCATATATTACTAGCTCCTAACAATGCAGTAAAATGTCAAAGTACACAAATAATAACTACAAAAAATTATAATAATCTTAAAATGTCGGCACGAATCCAGTTAACAACCCAAAGAGCACTATAACAGTAATCCAAATGCAATCTATACCTTCTGTATATACTCTGGAGGAAATTAGACAAGATATACTAAGAATGATATGTACAGCATTAGCATACAGTGCCATCAGAAGTATTCACACCTGTCACGCCCTGACCATAGAGAGCCTTTTTATTCTCTATTTTGGTTAGGTCGGGGTGTGACTAGGGTGGGTAATCTAGGTTGTTTATTTCTATGTTGGCCTGGTATGGTTCCCAATCAGAGGCAGCTGTTTTTCGTTGTCTCTGATTGGGGATCATATTTAGGCAGCCATTTCCCCACTGTGTTTTGTGGGATCTTGTTTTTGTGTTGTTGCCTGTGAGCACTCCAGAACCTTACGTTTTGTTTGTTCTTTATTGTTTTTTGTGCGGTTCACTTCAAATAATATGTCGAACCGATTTCACGCTGCGGTTTGGTTCGAATGTTATTACGACGATCGTGACAACACCCCTTGACTTTTTCCACATTTTGTTGTGTTACAAAGTAAATTTGAAATGGATTTAATTGTACTTTTTTTGTCAATGATCTACAAAAAATACTCTGTAAATGTCAAAGTGGAAGAAGAATTCTGACATTTGCTAACATTAAAAAATAAAAATAAAACACTAATATATCTTGATTAGATATGTATTCAACCCCCTGAGTCAATACATGTTAGAATCACCTTTGGCAGTGATTACAGCTGTGAGCCTTTCTGGGTAAGTCTCTAAGAGCTATGCACACCTGAAAAAAAATTCTTCAAGCTCTGTCAAGTTGGTTGTGGATCATAGCTAGACAGCCATTTTCACGTCTTGCCATAGATTTTAAGACAATTTAATTCAAAACTGTAACTAGACTACTTAGAAACATTCAATGGCAACAGGGCTCCGGGCAGCCGAGCGGAAATGGAGGAAAACTCGCCTCCCTGCGGACCTGGCATCCTTTCACTCCCTCCTCTCTACATTTTCCTCTTCTGTCTCTGCTGCTAAAGCCACTTTCTACCACTCTAAATTCCAAGCATCTGCCTCTAACCCCAGGAAGCTCTTTGCCACCTTCTCCTCCCTCCTGAATCCTCCTCCCCCTCCCCCCCCCTCCTCCCTCTCTGCAGATGACTTCGTCAACCATTTTGAAAAGAAGGTCGACGACATCCGATCCTCGTTTGCTAAGTCAAACGACACCGCTGGTTCTGCTCACACTGCCCCACCCTGTGCTCTGACCTCTTTCTCCCCTCTCTCTCCAGATGAAATCTCGCGTCTTGTGACGGCCGGCCGCCCAACAACCTGCCCGCTTGACCCTATCCCCTCCTCTCTTCTCCAGACCATTTCCGGAGACCTTCTCCCTTACCTCACCTCGCTCATCAACTCATCCCTGACCGCTGGCTACGTCCCTTCCGTCTTCAAGAGAGCGAGAGTTGCACCCCTTCTGAAAAAACCTACACTCGATCCCTCCGATGTCAACAACTACAGACCAGTATCCCTTCTTTCTTTTCTCTCCAAAACTCTTGAACGTGCCGTCCTTGGCCAGCTCTCCCGCTATCTCTCTCAGAATGACCTTCTTGATCCAAATCAGTCAGGTTTCAAGACTAGTCATTCAACTGAGACTGCTCTTCTCTGTATCACGGAGGCGCTCCGCACTGCTAAAGCTAACTCTCTCTCCTCTGCTCTCATCCTTCTAGACCTATCGGCTGCCTTCGATACTGTGAACCATCAGATCCTCCTCTCCACCCTCTCCGAGTTGGGCATCTCCGGCGCGGCCCACGCTTGGATTGCGTCCTACCTGACAGGTCGCTCCTACCAGGTGGCGTGGCGAGAATCTGTCTCCTCACCACGTGCTCTCACCACTGGTGTCCCCCAGGGCTCTGTTCTAGGCCCTCTCCTATTCTCGCTATACACCAAGTCACTTGGCTCTGTCATAACCTCACATGGTCTCTCCTATCATTGCTATGCAGACGACACACAACTAATCTTCTCCTTTCCCCCTTCTGATGACCAGGTGGCGAATCGCATCTCTGCATGTCTGGCAGACATATCAGTGTGGATGACGGATCACCACCTCAAGCTGAACCTCGGCAAGACGGAGCTGCTCTTCCTCCCGGGGAAGGACTGCCCGTTCCATGATCTCGCCATCACGGTTGACAACTCCATTGTGTCCTCCTCCCAGAGCGCTAAGAACCTTGGCGTGATCCTGGACAACACCCTGTCGTTCTCAACCAACATCAAGGCGGTGGCCCGTTCCTGTAGGTTCATGCTCTACAACATCCGCAGAGTACGACCCTGCCTCACACAGGAAGCGGCGCAGGTCCTAATCCAGGCACTTGTCATCTCCCGTCTGGATTACTGCAACTCGCTGTTGGCTGGGCTCCCTGCCTGTGCCATTAAACCCCTACAACTCATCCAGAACGCCGCAGCCCGTCTGGTGTTCAACCTTCCCAAGTTCTCTCACGTCACCCCGCTCCTCCGCTCTCTCCACTGGCTTCCAGTTGAAGCTCGCATCCGCTACAAGACCATGGTGCTTGCCTACGGAGCTGTGAGGGGAACGGCACCTCAGTACCTCCAGGCTCTGATCAGGCCCTACACCCAAACAAGGGCACTGCGTTCATCCACCTCTGGCCTGCTCGCCTCCCTACCACTGAGGAAGTACAGTTCCCGCTCAGCCCAGTCAAAACTGTTCGCTGCTCTGGCCCCCCAATGGTGGAACAAACTCCCTCACGACGCCAGGACAGCGGAGTCAATCACCACCTTCCGGAGACACCTGAAACCCCACCTCTTTAAGGAATACCTAGGATAGGATAAAGTAATCCTTCTCACTCCCCCCCCCCCTTAAAAGATTTAGATGCACTATTGTAAAGTGGCCGTTCCACTGGATGTCATAAGGTGAATGCACCAATTTGTAAGTCGCTCTGGATAAGAGCGTCTGCTAAATGACTTAAATGTAAATGTAAATGTAATCTTGGTAAGCAACTTCAGTGTATATTGGACCTTGTGTTAATTGTCCTGCTGAAAGGTAAATTTGTCTCTCAGTGTCTGTTGGAAAGCAGACTGAACCATGTTTTGCTTGAGGATTTTGCCTGTGCTTAGCTCTATTCCTTTTATTTTAATCATAAAAAACTCCCTTGTCAATGACAAGCATACCCATAACATGATGTAGCCACCACCATGCTTGAAAATATGAAGAGTGGTAGTCAGTGATGTGCTGTGTGAGATTTGCCCCAAACATAACAGTTTGTATTCAGGACATGAAGTTGTTTTCTTTACCACATTTGTTGCAGTTTTACTTTAGTACCTTATTGCAAACGGGATGTATGTTTTCTGTATAGGCTTCCTTATTTTCACTCTGTCAATTAGGTTAGTATTGTGGAGTAACTACAATGTTGTGGATCCATCCTCAGTTTTCTTCTATCACAGCCATTAAATTATTTAACCGTTTTAAAGTCCCCATTGGCCTCATGGTGAAATCCCTGAGCTGTTTTCTTCCTCTCCTGCAACTGAGTTGGGAAAGATGCCTGTATCTTTGTAGTAACTGAGTGTATTGATACACCATCCAAAGTGTAATTAATAACTTCACCAAGCTCAAAGGAATATTCAATGTCTTCTTTTTGTTTTATTTTTACCCATCTACCAATAGGTACCCTTTTTTGTGAGGCCTTGTAAAACCTCCCTGGTCTTTGTGGTTGAATCTGTGTTTGAAAGTAACTGCTCGACTGAGGGACCTTACAGATAATTGTATGTGTGGGATACAGAGATTGGGTAGTCATTGGGTAGTCATTCAAAAATCATGTTAAACACTATTATTGCACACAGAGTGAGTTCATGCAACTCTTGTTAAGCACATTTTTACTTGTGGATGTATGCTTGCCATAACAAATGGATTGAATACTTATTGACTCAAGACATTTCAGCTTTCATTTTTTATTAATTTGTAAGAATGTCCAAAAACAAAATTCTTCTATGACATTATGGGATCTTGGGATCTTGCCAGTGACAACACATCTCAATTTCATCCATTTTAAATTCAAGCTGTAAAAAGTCAAAGGGTGTTAAGAATCCAATACATAAATACATATGCAGTGTGTATAAACAGTGTAACTACTGTAAAATACAATGTACAGTAGATTAAATATTACAGTGTGCTATGTCGAGAACACAGTATTTAAATACGCAGTACAAAACCCCATGGCAAAATGGATAGAATTGCAGGAATGTAGCTTCTGGACCAGAGTCCGGAATATAAATATGTGTACAGTACCAGTCAAAATTTTGGACACACCTACTCATTCAAGGGTTTTTCTTTATTTGTACTATTTTCTACATTGTAGAATATTAGTGACAACATCAAAACTATGAAATAACACATATGGAATCATGTAGTAACCAAACAAGTGTTAAATAATTCAAAATATATTTTATATTTGAAATTCTTCAAAGTAGCCACCCTTTGCCTTGATGACATCTTTGCACACTCTTGGCCCAAACTTCTGACTGGTACTGTATGTATATGTACACTATGTGAATGGTGTGTATAGACGGTATGGACAGTATGTCAACAGAAAATGTGTGTACACCAGTAGTTATATAGGAAGAGCCATTACTAGAATACAGTATATACTCTACATATAAAGTGGGTAAAACTGTATGTAAACATTATTAAAGTTATCAGTGTTCTATTGGGGCTCCTCAGAGGAGGAAGGGGAGGACCATCCTCAGTGAGTTTCATGAAAGAAAAATTGTGAAGCAAATATTTTTCATTTTTAGATAATACTATAATAAATATATTCACGTCACCAAATAATTGATTAAAACACACTGTTTTGCAATGAAGGTCTACAGTAGCCTCAACAGCACTCTGTAGGGTAGCACCAGGGTGGAGCCGGAGGACAGCTAGTTTCCTTCCTTCTCTACGTACATTGACTTCAATACAAAATATAGGAGGCTTATAGTTCTCACCCCTTCCATAGACCTACACAGTAGTTATGACAACTTCCAGAGGACATCTTTCAACCTATCAGAGCTCTTGCAGCATGAACTGACACGTTGTCCACCCAATCAAAGGATCAGAGAATGAATCTAGTACTGAAAGCATAAGCTACAGCTAGCTAGCACTGCAGTGCATACAATGTGGTGAGTAGTTGAGTCAAAGAGAGAGAAAGACAATAGTTGAACAGTTTTCAAATGAATTTCTTTAAAAATGAAGGAGAAGCAAGAGAGAGAGAGATTTCAGTGGTTTTTTTTCCTTTCACTTAGCTATATTCAGTTAGCTAGTTTAGCATACTCAAACACCCGGCTCAAACAGAGAGGGATGCTATGTTAGCTAGCTGGCTATGGCTATCCAACACTGGAACTCTTCCAAGTCAAGGTAAGCTTTTGGTGTTATTAATTTATTGCAACTGTGGCAATTCTGGTGTAACTGTTAAACTGCTAACTGACTGTAAAATGTACAGCATGATTGTAGTGTGTTTACTAATTCGTTAGTTCTAGTAGCTATGTTGACGATGACGTTAGCTAATATGGTGACAACGATGTAGGCAGTGTGTAGCGGTTAGAGGTTATGATATGAAGGTTTGGCTTGGAAATATTTTTTGCCTAGTTACAGACAGCTGATGTGTTGTGCACTAAAGTCCACAAGCGATTGGAAAAGGTGAGAGGAGGAGAACGTGTAGATGCGAGAAGGAATTATACAACAAGCGAAATGATTATGCTGTTTGTATGTGGCTGATATGAAAGTTGGAGGTAAAGGGGAGGTAATGAGTGAGGTAATGGAGTCCAGGTGTGCTTAATGATGAAGCGCAGGTGCGCGTAATGATGAAAGCCAGGTGTGTGTAATGAAGGTTCCCTGCACCGGTGGTTAGTAAACTGGCGACGTTGAATGCAGGAGGGGAGGAGCCGGAGTAGACGTGACAGAAAGTGAACTGTGTTTGTGTGTGATCAGGGGTGTATTCATTCCACCGATTCTGTTTAAAAAAATCTTAAACGGAAGCAAACTGAATGAAACGGGGATAAACATACCTGAATTTGTCTAATAGAAACTCTTGTTTGCAACTGTTGGACTAATGATTTCACCCTAGATCAGCTACATGCCGGCAAGAGTGTGCAAGGCGGTATTGAATGTGTCACTGTCTGTCACATTGATTAATCACATTTTTCTCTCGACCTTTGCACCTACGTTTTCATTTAATTTTAATTTGAGTATCATGTAGTAGCCTAAACCTATCAATGTTATATTGAGCTGGGTGAATGGAATAGAATGACAGTAATACAATATGCTGTAATAGAAAGAAGGCAATGCTCATAAAAACATTTATCGTCTTCCCTTATCTTAAACATCACAGACCGTCACTGCAGTGTTGAATGACTATGCATAGGGCAGAAGTCTCTACAGTGCATGGTTGAGTACCGGGTGGTAGCCGGCTAGTGACAGTGTCTAAGGTTTTAGTGAAGGGTTCTGGGCGGAGGCCGGCTAGTGATGATTGCTTAACAGTCTGATGGCCTGGAGATAGAAGCTGTTTAGTCTCTCGTTCCCAGCTTTGATGCACCTGTACTGTCTCTACCTTCTAGATCAGGGCTGCCCAACCCTCTTCCTGGAGATCTACAGTCTTGTAGGTTTTCAGTCCAACCCTAATTTAGCATATCTGATTCAGCTAGCTAAGGTCTTATTGAGCAGCTAATTAGTAGAATCAGGTGTGTTAAATTAGGGTTGGACTGAAAACCCACAGGATGGTAGATCTCCAGGAAGAGGGTTGGGCAGCCCTGTTCTAGATGTTAGTGGGGTGAACAGGCCATGGCTCGGGTGGCTAAGATCCTGATGATCCTCTTGGCCTTCCAGTAACACTGGGTGCTGTAGATTTCCTGGAGGGCAGACAGTGTGCCCCCGGTGATGCATTGGGCTGACCGCACAACCCTCTGGAGAGCCCTGGAGTTGCGGGCGGTGCAGTTGCCGTATCAGGTGGTGATATAGCCCGACAAAATGCTCTCAATGGTGCATCTGTAGAAGTTCTTGAGGGTCTTAGGGGCCAAGACAAATTTATTCAGCTTCCTGAGGTTGAAGAGGCACAGTTACGCATTCACCACGGTGTTGGTGTGAAGGGAGCATTTCAGGTCCTCAGTGATGTGCACACTGAGGAACTTGAATCTTTTGATCCTCTCCACTGCTGCCCTGTCAATGTGGATGGGGGCGTGCTCTCTCGGCTGTCTCCTGTTGTCCATGATCAGCTCCTTCATTTTGTCGACATTGATGGAGAAGTTATTTTCCTGACATCACTCTACCAAGGCTTTCACCTCCTCCTGATGTAGGCTGTCTCGTCGTAATTGATAATCACGCCTACTAGGACTTCAGGTTGACATTCACAGAGCATGGACTTAGAGGAAACTGTGTAGGCCTACTGTAGTCTTGGATCTGTGTGTGTAGAGTGGGAAGAAGAGTGCAACCTCTGGCACTGCACTGAAGACCCCGGCTTCTTTCCCTTGTTCCCTCCCCCTGCACTGGCCCCTTCCCTCACTCTCTCTCTCTTCTGTACAGTGCAAACAAAGAGAGGACACAAACAATGGATCACTCTGAGACCTGAATGGCTTTGCGGGTCAAGCACTAAACCCCCCTTTTGACAGAAACACAACCCACACTTGTTCTGCTGAAGAGAGGCTGACCCTCCCGGCAAAGAAATAATGAACGCTGCCTGTGCTTTAAACTGATAAAACTGCAGGCACTGAAATCAGTACAGCAGCCAAATCACCTCTAATAGGCTAATGGTTACAGACTGGAGCCTGCCCCTCTCTACTCCTTCTCCAGGCATACAGACATAGTGTCATTTAACTTAGCTACAGTAGATTTAGAAATTAATAAGGAGAAAGTTGATCTAATTATGTAAGAGTCATAATTTCAATGTTATTTTTTTACCACAAACTCCTTTTTCCGGAAAAAGTATTTCCAATCTATTGAACAACATAAATCTATTGGAAGAGACAGTATAAATAACAAACTGACAATCCGCTGTAAAAACAACACCTGCATACATTTGTTAGTCAAATTGCATTTGTTAGTTAAATTTCATTATCATCAATGTCTGTTTGTAAATGTAAGTTCCACCAATAGACACCTCTCTTACAGCCTCAGATGGAAAAGGAAATTGCACCATTCATTCACTGTCAACATAAATCAAACTTTTAGTATCCCAACACACACACACACACACACCTTTTAGGCAGCTAGCCTTGCGGTTAATAGCATTGGGCCAGTAACCAAAAGGTTGCTGGTTTGAATCCCTGACCCAGCCGTTCTGCCCTTTAGCAAGGCAGTTAATCCCCAACAACAACTGCTCCCCGGGCGCTGATGACATGGACGTCGATTAAGGCAGCCCCCCGCACCTCTCTGATTCAGAAGGGTTGGGTTAAATGCAGAAGACACATTGTGGTTGAATGCATTCAGTTGTGCAACTGACTAGGTATCCCTTTCCCCTTTCCCTCTCTGTGTACTGGTCGTAGTATATTGTTAGTGCCCACTGCACTGCATGTATTTGTAACACGTTGTTACTTTTGTAGATGGTTGCCCTATTCTGACAACAGGTCTGTGTGGCTCTAATAGTGTTTTTACAGCTCACAGGTTGCAGGGTTTGGCACAATTCAGAATTGAATTGAGAATGCCTCAAATTCCAATTAAATCTTTGAATTGAATTTGAATTGAAGTAGTAAACATGATACAGAATTGCAAATTTAATTTGGATTAATGGAAATAGAATTGAATGAATTGAAACTCAATGAAATCCAAATGCCTCTTCTATTCTATATTAGGTGTAGCCTTTACAAATATACATAGTTATATACATAAATATACATAAAACATCAAACATGTCATTATATACATGCATATAAAATATTGTTTGAACATTTGATTTTCAGAATAAAATTTAAAAAATGAATGATCAAGGAAAACAAAAACTGTATGTGAATATTCTAAGTTATTTTTCATTTCATAAATCACTTAAATTTGGTTCAACATTTCCCAGAATGCATTCGTTTAACCCTCACGTTGACCTTGAGGCCTTCAAAAAGAAGCCAAACAAATGAAATGGTTGGTGGAAATATAATTGGCTATTCTAAGCACTAATGTTGAAAGAGTACATTGTTTCCAGACAAAAGTTATGTATTCTTTGGTATCTGGAAGTCTGACCTGTCAGAATCAATGAAACTCTCATGTTCTATGACTGAGTGGGATTTCTTTGAAATGCACTGAAATAAATTCTACTTCCTATCACTCAAACTCAAAGTTCTATTCTACATTCTGTGGGGTGTGGCCAATTCAAATTTCAACTCATAAATTGAATGGGAGTCAATTCCAAAATTCTGAATTGAGCCCAACCCTGTCATGTTGTGTCCGAAATTGAACCCTATTCTCTATATAGTGCACTACTTTTGACCAGAGCCACCATGGGGCTCTGGTCAAAAGCAGTGCACAAGTGAATAGGGTGCCATTTCTGACGCAGTCACAGTCTGCATGGACAGCTGAAGTCTGAAGGCACGCAAGCTGTTCAGTCTTTCACATCTCCTTGCTGCTCCTCCCCCAGGTCAACCAGCCATACATTAGAGCAGGATCAGTCTCACAGGGTCCAGGAACTGGTGCCAATCACTCTACAATACAGAGCAATGAGCATCACACCGGTGGGGACAATCAGAGCCCCTTAATAAGGAAGGAAGCAATGTGATGCACTCATTTAGGTTGAGACCCAGCCCTCTCTGATTGTATTTATATTTGTTTACCTAATCTGTTTGTTTAGCTTAAGTATAAAGATATGTTGATATGGTCTAGTGACAAGGTATGTTACCTATTATACATTTCTATATTCACTGAAAATACCCGTTTTCCTTCAGTGGATCATTCGATTTTCCTTCTATTTGTTGATTTTGGATGAGAATTAGTCTGTTGATATGGTCTTATAATTAGTTCTCAGGTTTGTCAACTATTACACATTTCTAGTACACTGCTCAAAAAAATAAAGGGAACACTAAAATAACACATCCTAGATCTGAATGAATGAAATATTCTTATTAAATACTTTTTTCTTTACATAGTTGAATGTGCTGACAACAAAATCAAACAAAAATGATCAATGGAAATCAAATCTATCAACCCATGGAGGTCTGGATTTGGAGTCACACTCAAAATTAAAGTGGAAAACCACACTACAGGCTGATCCAACTTTGATGTAATGTCCTTAAAACAAGTCAAAATGAGGCTCAGTAGTGT
This sequence comes from Salvelinus alpinus, assembly GCF_045679555.1. NCBI lineage: Eukaryota > Metazoa > Chordata > Actinopteri > Salmoniformes > Salmonidae > Salvelinus > Salvelinus alpinus. The sequence goes on from NC_092118.1 coordinate 26,723,714, forward strand.
GTGTGGCCTTCCACGTGCCTGTATGACCTCCCTACAACGCCTGGGCATGCTCCTGATGAGGTGGCGGATGGTCTCCTGAGGGATCTCCTCCCAGACCTGGACTAAAGCATCCGCCAACTCCTGGACAGTCTGTGGTGCAACGTGGTGTTGGTGGATGGAGCGAGACATGATGTCCCAGATGTGCTCAATTGGATTCAGGTCTGGGGAACGGGCGGGCCAGTCCATAGCATCAATGCCTTCCTCTTGCAGGAACTGCTGACACACTCCAGCCACATGAGGTCTAGCATTGTCTTGCATTAGGAGGAACCCAGAGCCAACCGCACCAGCATATGGTCTCACAAGGGGTCTGAGGATCTCATCTCGGTACCTAATGGCAGTCAGGCTACCTCTGGCGAGCACATGGAGGGCTGTGCTGCCCCCCAAAGAAATGCCACCCCACACCATGACTGACCCACCGCCAAACCGGTCATGCTGGAGGATGTTGCAGGCAGCAGAACGTTCTCCACAGCGTCTCCAGACTCTGTCACGTCTGTCACATGTGCGTGTGAACCTGCTTTCATCTGTGAAGAGTACAGGGCGCCAGTGGCGAATTTGCCAATCTTGGTGTTCTCTGGCAAATGCCAAACGTCCTGCACGGGGTTGGGCTGTAAGCACAACCCCCACCTGTGGACGTCGGGCCCTCATACCACCCTCATGGAGTCTGTTTCTGACTGTTTGAGCAGACACATGCACATTTGTGGCCTGCTGGAGGTCATTTTGCAGGGATCTGGCAGTGCTCCTCCTTGCACAAAGGCGGAGGTAGCGGTCCTGCTGCTGGGTTGTTGCCCTCCTACGGCCTCCTCCACGTCTCCTGATGTACTGGCCTGTCTCCTGGTAGCGCCTCCATGCTCTGGACACTACGCTGACAGACACAGCAAACTTTCTTGCCACAGCTCGCATTGATGTGCCATCCTGGATGAGCTGCACTACCTGAGCCACTTGTGTGGGTTGTAGACTCCGTCTCATGCTACCACTAGAGTGAAAGCACCGCCAGCATTCAAAAGTGACCAAAACATCAGCCAGGAAGCATAGGAACTGAGAATTGGTCTTTGGTCACCACCTGCAGAACCACTCCTTTATTGGGGGTGTCTTGCTAATTGCCTATAATTTCCACCTGTTGTCTATTCCATTTGCACAACAGCATGTGAAATGTATTGTCAATCAGTGTTGCTTCCTAAGTGGACAGTTTGATTTCACAGAAGTGTGATTGACTTGGAGTTACATTGTGTTGTTTAATTGTTCCCTTTATTTTTTTGAGCAGTGTATATTCACTAGAATAATTCTTCCTTCTCTATCATGTGATTCCCCCTCCGGCCCTCTGCCTGCTTAATTCAGTCTCATTTAACACCTGTGTTTTACATGCTCTCCTACCAGCCTCTCCATGCTACAGCAGGCACCAGGACAGTGATAATATACCATGATGCTTCCCCCCTAGCCCATTTTCTTTTGTCCCCAGAGCACACATAGAACTGAGGGTGACTGTGTGAACAGTGAAGCCATCCTCATCCACAGTCTCCGTCTTTATTATCTCCTGACCCACTGATGCTTTAAGGCTCTTCTAGACTAAGGGATTAAATATCTAATGGTTAACCCTTTACACTCACTGTTTCTGAATAGACCCTTTTTACTCTGATGATTTGAGGGAGCCAACAAAAATGTTCCATCTACCTCCTCTCTTGCTCTCTCCCTCTCTCCACTGAGTAATCTTCAGCGCGGTCGAACTTGTCTAACCTTTTACTGCCCCCTTTGTTTGGCTTTTGTTTGGCAACAGCTGGTATCATGTTTTTTTTGGTCAGCTGTGATTGCTCCAGGCAAAACAGCAGCAGATGGTGTTTTGCTATGCATGAATGGAGCGTTAGAGGAGTTTGGACTGAATAGACCAAGTTTTGAATGGTGTCTACAGAGCACCTGCCTCTTGTAGCATCAGAGACATCCTAGTGGCTTGATCTATATTAGCCTCCCGGTTTCCTTGCTAGTCCAAAGTGGATAAGAAAAGAAACAAGAAGGGGGATCCTTGTTGGGCACGTCCATATTTATTGATTTTCCTCCAGAGCAGAGGAACACATAATGGTGGTATATAGTCAGTCTGACTTAATTGGATATGACACAGCACGCACATGTAAGCTATCACTTTGGTCTGGTTTTGTTGCCATAGAAACATGTGAGCTCGGTAATAGTTTATAAACAGGCTAAGTAAGTTGCAACAAAAAGCCATGTCAGAGAATGGGCAACTCTGCAGAACACCTCTGGGCTATGATGTTCTGTCACAATATACTATAGCCAGAGTTCTCAAATCACTGACATAAATGACTAGTCACTCGTAGCTACAACTCAACACAAAATACATTAGAACTTCAGAATGCTTGCCTGACAACTCATCTTGAATTTAATTCCACTGCTCTATCGATTGCTCCATACATGTATAACTCAACCTACCATCCTAGAAATCGTTTGTGCTGATGTAAAAATTGTGATTCATAATTCGTGTAGACCGGCTCTGGTCCAACCCTTCGGTTTCTGGTACCATTCAGATCGGTTTGAATGTGTTTGCATTTGAGAAGTCATCGGGGAGGAAACAAATCCAGAGGGCGTGACGTTTGGCCGGAGCGATGTGGATGGGTAGCCAGTCAAGCTGCAGAATGCTAAGGGTAGTTGCCCACTAGAAGGGAAAAAATGGTTGAATCAGCATAGTTTCCAAGTCATTTCAACAAGAAAAAATTCAATGTGATGACGTTGACTCAACGTGGAAAACTGATTGGATTTGCAAAAAGTCATCAACGTAAGGGAATTTAGTTTTTTTCAACCAACTTTTCACCTAAATCCAATGAAAATTGTGATATTTTTGGTTGATTTCATGTTGAATTCACATTAGTTGACAACTCAACCAAATTTCTATCAAAACTAGACATAGAACTGACGCCTGTGCCCAGTGGGTGGTCTCAATGTATATTCAGTTCACAGCATGGTGGGACTATAGGCAGGCTTGATGGCATTTTCGTCCAACTGATATTTGACTTTAGATGTTTGTTCGATGGCCTTTGCAGAAGTTGACAGTAACGATTCTGGAATGTTCCCTTGCCTTGTACTTGAGGAATGTGTTCTCGTTCTTGTTTGTGTTCACCCTAAAGTTTCCTTTAGAGCTGCTGCTTTCACATGATGGTTGGATTTAAAGAGACATGAGAACTAAAACAAACTGAAGTGATGTGTAGTGACTGTGTCTTAGAATAGTTTCATTAGGCCTGAGTGTATAAAACATTAGGGACACCTTAACATTGAGTTGCACCCCCTTTTGACCTCAGAACAGCCTCAATTCGTCAGGGCATGGATGTGGCCCATGTTGGCTCTAATGTTTCCCACAGTTGTGTCAAGTTCGCTGGATGTCCTTTGGGTGGTAGACCATTCTTGATACACACGGGAAACTGTTGTCTGTGAAAATCCCAGCAGAGTTGCAGTTTTTGACACTCAAACCGGTGTGCCTGGCACCTACCTACCATACCCCGTTCAAAGACACTTCAATATTTGTCTTGCCCATTCACCCTCTGAATGGCACACATACCCAATCCATGTCTCAATTGTCTCAAGGCTTAGAAATCCTTCTTTAACTTGTATCCTCCTCATCATCTAACTGATTTGAAGTGGATTTAACAGGTGACATCAATAAGGGATCATAGCTGTCAAATGGATTCACCTGGTCAGTCTATGTCATGGAAAGAGCAGGTATTCCTAATGTTTTGTATGCTCAGTGTATACTGTCAGAGTGGATTTCCAGTTTGTATTTAGTTCTATTTCAGGAGGTAGCCTATACGCTGGGTTAGTAAGGATGTTTGTTAGCCTACATAAATGTCTGATTACAAACCTATAAACACGTCTGGAGCTGGGTACCCCTCTAAATATGGTATTTTATATTTTTGGGGTAAACTAACGCCAATATCAGGCCTGAGTATAGTGTAAATCTCAGACCAACTATAGCATGACATAGCATGAATCTCAGACCAACTAAGGTCAGTAGAGTGGCCAGTTCAGCCTTACATTCACTGAATTCAACAAAAGAGGGGATAATCCTAAAGACTGAATCACTGTCACCAAGGATTGAGAATGTGTGTGTCCTGTGTGTGTATGTGTGTGTGCTAGGTTTCAATGTGTTGGTTAAACTACCAACACGGCAAACTAATGCTGTGGTTTCTTTTGTTTTACAAAAAACAGAGCAAAGGACCCTAACCCAAGTCATTATACTCTTTTTAGTAGGTCTACATTCATTATAGCGACAATAAAATGCAAATGCCCTACACTAACATTATGGATACGCATCAGTGAAAGTTTTACAGGGGTTGTATGGGGTTATCACAAGCTTCCCACAGACACTAAATTTGTCTTATCATCCTGAGAGGTTGCTTATCCTCTCAACTATGTCCATCCATGGTCTGCTGGGTCAAAAGTTCCTGAAACAAAGGTTACCATTGGTCAGGGAGTCAAGAATTCATTTTGCCAAAGCCTGAAGAGCCAGCGAGCCCCCCTAAACAAAGTTCATCATTGAACCATGGGGTCAATAGTTCTCCAAACAAAGATCACCAGTGGACTTTAAACATGTGAGCTTAACGGTTCCCCTAAACAAAGCTTTGCCATTGCACTTGGATGGTCAACTGTCATCTCTCCAGGACCAGGTGTTAGGAGTTAAAGGCAGAATCTGAAATGGAGGTCTATTCCCTATACCCCGAGTCGGTATTCCCTTCGATCTCGCCCACAAATTGGGAAAAACAAACATTCTTTACCATTGACCCCCATTGTAAAAGAGACAACTTCGGCGTAGATTTTCTGTTAAACAGAAATAACAAGAAATGCTGAAAAGCTGCTGTGCTGGTCAATGTAACCAGGTAAAAAATCCCACGAGAAGAGCCCTGTGGTTTCAGGTTTTCGATGTGGAAGACTGGTAAGACTCGGTATCCAAGTAGGGAAAACATTCAATCACAGGTAAGACATTTATCTCGTTCAGTATAGTCTGTTTGTAACTTCCCTAACTACTTCTAGCTTTATAGTCCTTTTATTTGTGTTGTTGTTCTTGGCTAGCGTGGCTAACGTTAGCGCCGTCATGAAATGGGGCATTAGGGAAGCCCTACAATATTACGTTTTTCTAAGGAGTGAGAACGCTTGGGAGCAGGCAATGCTGAAAAGTAATCTTTAGACATGTATTTTTCTTAAATGTAGTTTTGTAATTGACTAAAACAAGCAGACAAAAAGAAAATTGCATTTGAAAAAGGTCAGTTTTTGCTGTTAGTCAATTGGGTAGCCACGGGTTGTTTTCCTCACAGGCGGGCGGGGCCGCAACGTTCTATTTAATACCGACTGGGACTATATAGTGTACCAGTTTTGAACAGGGTTCACATAGGGCTCTGGTCAAAAGTAATGCACTACAGATGATAATTTGAGCCAGTTTGCTTAATTTGAGCCAGTTTGCTATAGCTGGAAAATAAACCTGTCGCGTTGTGAATTATTATGTGGATTATAATTAACTGACATTTTTTGGGGGGTTAATACATTATTTGTAAGGGAAAATCAAATCTGAAATCAAGGTGAATTTACAAACTTCGGAAGTCTTTTTAAACCTCAAATACAGTTTTACATTTCCTCTATTGCAGGAAAGTTCTCTTGCAAAAGCATGATCAAATTAAGATCCTACATCTGTATAAAGGGAATAGGGTGCAATTTCGGACACACCCAAAGGCTGCGTGCTTTTATATTAGACATAGTTTTGATAGGCAAAGTGTCAGGTCAGCAACTCTGCATACCGGAGTTAGAGTCCAAGTCCAGACACAGATATTGGCTGTAGCTTGGGTGTGGGGTATGGTCCAAGCCTACGTGGGTCTGGGTGTTTGGGGGACTAGGGGTCAGTAGCAGCAGGGCTATTGTTATGACTACATTGTATCTGTGCATTGAACAGGAAATCACAGGACCCAAATAAATAATTAAAATATAGGGATCATACAGGTTCCACGTCTGGCTCCTCAGGCTTCCTCTAACACAACGTCAAGCATATGAGGCATAAGACCCGAATAAGGATGAAGGCAACTGGCTCAGGTTATGCATGAATCATATAGCCCAGGGATGGGCAACTTTAATGTGGTAGGGGCCACAAAAAATCTGAACACATCATGAGGGGCCGCAGTTGTGAGCAAAACCTTTTAGCAGCCCCTGCACCTGAGAGAACAGAGACATTTTTTTAGTTTTAGAGTTAATTATTGCACATTTTGACATGGAGCGTAGAGATCATTTTGTAGTTTTAAAGCAAGTTTGCTGCAATTCTACACATTTTGCCATAGGGTGGAGAGAATTTACAATTTTATAACTAATTTCATGCAATTCTACTCATTTTTTCAATGGGTCAGAGAGGAAAATGTGCTGTTTTACAGCTAATTTCCAAACATTCTACACATTTTTCCATAGGATGGAGAGAAATGTTAGCAGTTTTTGATATGATATCCGAGTGAGACCGACTAACAAAATCAATGGGGGCCCCCCGGCCGGTAATTTAACCATGATTAATAAGTTTAGATAGCTGGCCGCTAGACTAATTTACCAATCAAAATTTTTTTGCTGACATGGGCTAATTGAGTAACTATCATTGACTGACATAACAAGAGAAAAACTGCTGATGCACAACCAAATTTCTAAATTGCACCTTGTGTATTTGTCACGGATCCCTCCAGAACTTTCATTACGCACACCTGGCCCCTATTCCCAGTGATTAGTAATTGTATAAGTGTGTCCTTGGTTTACCATTGTCCTGTCGATTATTGTTACTATGTCCGTTGGTGCGTGTGAGTACCTGTGCTGTGTGTTTTGGCTTTCGTGCCATTGTGGATTGCGCAGATGATTACGGGTTTCGTCCCGTGTGTTAATCATTGTGCGAGTGTGTTATTTATTTGAGGTACTCCTCGCTCTTTTGTTTGGGTTTCAACCCTGTGTTTTTGTATAGTGTTTGTTTGGTCTTCGTCCCTGTGCCTTTACAGGGCACTCTGTCATCTGGGTAAAATAAAAAAAAATATTACCCATTCCTGCGTCTGTCTCCCGAATCTCTTTATGCCAACGTGAGAGTATTCTACTATTCTAACTTGTAACAGTAAGTTGAGACCCTGACTGAGTTTTTTTGGTTGTGAAAATTTATCCGAGGGCCTTCAAAAGTTGCCCATTCCTGATATAGCCTAACATATGACTTATTATGTTATGTTTGTTATCAAAACCGCCAAATTGTGAGGAGGGATAATTTATTATAAATATTGCACTAGCCTACTTCTGCAAATGTAGATAAATACACTGGTTATGATGTAGTGTAAATGCCTGCAGAAAACCTCAATGGAAGTCCACTGAAAGCAAGTGAAATATATTCAGCTAGGTCTTCAATCTAATCCAGTCAGTCTCCCAAAGACTTGCTCAACAGTAATAATTTCAAATGTATGTTGAGGATGTAGGCTACTAACAATGTTTTCTAAATAAATCTGTAATATTTTTATTGAACAGTCCCTAAACTCCCATCCTTGGCTGTGAGATATTTGTCCACACAGTGACCGCAGTGCTGTGGGGTTATGGAATAACAAGGTGCTCCATGCATTATTAATGGGAGCTCCACCGTGAATCTGTTCAGAATAATATCAGCCATTTCCCTCCGCCTCATTACTGCGTGCTTTTAAGCATGTGTTTGGTCGCCATGGACACCCCACTCTACAACATTCTCTCTCTCTCCTCCCCCCCACCTCCCTCCACCCACCCTCTCCTATTGAGATTCAGGTCATGAACGGCACTTGCTGTTTTTAATTTCATTTCATCATAAGCGCTTTTAGACTGTTGCCAGAGCTTATTTGCAGTTTTTCTGCGGACCTCTTCACTACTGCCTTCTGACAGGACAGATGCTGCAATTAATCAAGCCGGGCGGAGAAATGGGCATCGTTGCTCCACACAGAGATGAAGAGCCAATCACTACACACTACAGCAACAGCAGCCAGCCCTCAAAACCGAAATTACAAATGCCTTTTCAAACTAACTAATTGAATACAAAGCCACATTTTGAAAATTATATAAAATTATATATCGGCGGTATAAAATATGCATGAGTTTTATTTCACCATTTTTTTACAGGTCCAGATTTATTTCACAATTGGTTTATGATAAACGTCCCTCCCCCCTACGTAGTCTAATGGCTTTGCTGCTCATTGTGGATATATGATAATTATTGTTTGCCAGCCTTCCCTCCCCCACTCACTCTCCATGTTGATGTAAGCTCAGAGCCCCCTGAAGATAGGCTATCTTAGAAATGAAGTAGTTAATATGTGGTGGTACGAAACGGTTAGTTCCTGGTGAAGAAAGAGTCAGAATCCAAAACATTTGTCAGTGAGAATGAGGACTGTTATTGAGACAAGCACCAGTTACATGCTGACTCTTTCCAGTCTCAACACTGTTTGTTTGACACAGTTACAATGGTTGGTACTCCATGTTGAAATCACAGAGAAACATATACACACTATAATAATGGCAACATGAGAAGTAGGTTTTATATCCCTGCATCGTTATTATTATTATATTATACGTCTTATTTACTCCATATAAAGCATACAAATCTTTTTTTTTTACTATCTTGAAATAATTCTATACATAAATATTGTTTTTCTCTTCACATTTTTCAATAGCTAACAATATGAAGACGTCATACAAAATTATGGCTAATATCGTATAATAGATGGAATGTCTCTGGTTGTGTTTTTATTTAAACTCAAACGTTAAATTAAATGTCCTATTAAGAGCTCAAAAACAAGTAGAATATTCATACTAAAATGCATTTATTCTATGGACAGTTTAAAAAAAGCAGTTGGATTTTTATCTGTAAGCAAAATACAAACAAATGAATTGCTGCTATTATAACTCATAAAAAAGTATAAAAGAGCAGAAATGCACTACGTGATATAGTAATCATACAGGTCATTTTACCAATGTTTTAATTACAGCCTCACATATTAAAACTTTACAACAGGTGATATGAAAAATGTACAACGCTTCTCTTTTCATCATGGATATATCACTTCATCTGGCAAGAAAATACCCCCATTGCCTTTTCAATTGGCTCTGACAGTGCAACAAAGTGTCTCTGCTACTTCTTCTTACTTTTGATAAGTTTTGTAGTATCAAGGAGTACGTAGTGTAAAAATACATCAATCAATCATGAAACCATCAACCTTGATCGTGGAATTTTTCATTTACCATAAAATATCCCCTTTATCACACAAAAGAAACATAATTTAATTGTTAAACATCTGAGGTAAAAACAAATACATAAAAGGAGGATTTTTTGGAGTGCCAGTTTTACACATACTTTTTGAACAAATGGGTATTTTAGTGGAAAGAGGAGGTCCCCAACTCTACAAAACACTTACAGTAGGTTACATTTACAGTTTGATGACATATGATGACATAAATTATCTTATGGCAGTTTATGTCTCTCAGTCTGTCCATTCCTCCATTCCTCCATCCAGCAACCCCCACAATCCCCCATCCCAAAGACATTTTTCAGTTCCCTTTTTCCTTAAGATATTGTCTCTTGCCTTCATGCCATAGGATGAATGCACTCAGATATCACATTGGCCTGAAATGCATGATGGTTTATGGAGAGTTTCCTTTAGACAATTTGTTAAACAGTTACATCTGCAGGAATGTAGGGCAAGAGAAAAATGGGAAAAAGGTAGAAAGTCTCATAATATACTGGCCAGTGTGGAAACAAGTTTAATGTGTGGGTTACTGGTCTCCAGTATTGTACCTGTAAGTCATTCAGTTCAGGTGTTCTTCTCTGGGAGAGGTTAGAGCTGCAAAAAATGCCTGTTGAAATCCATTCATTGTGTCCAGTAGTTGGGCTGAACTGACAACTTTGACCTCATAAATAAAGCTTTATCGTTAAATAAAAACAGGGCATTCCTTCCCCTGTGTGAGTCAGGTACACCAGTCCTTTCACAAATGTGCCCAAAGTCAGTTTTGAATTGACAATTGAGCGGAGAAACACAAACAAACAAACAATAAACAATCAATGGGCATTTGCCTACCGACTTTTCCTCATAGCGCAGCCTATTTTATAGACAAAATCCAGCTAAGGTATCTGCCCCTTTACATGTCTACGTAGGTATTCATATCCGTCTATAACAATGGACAAGTTCTTTGTAAAACATTCTAATTCTTACACACTTCTTAAGTGCAACTTAGAAAAGCAACATGGAAATTATGCTTTTATTTCTATTCCTCTTCTTTGAGATAAGATAGATATCTTCCATTCATTTGGCTCAGTAGATGGAGACCTGGGACAGAACCTGGGCATGGGCCTGGATCTGGGAGGGGTGTGGCTGCTGGGGAGCGGGTTGGGGACTGCCCATGGAGGCGGAGCCCCCCACTGATTGAGGCGTGCTAGGTGAGTGTTGTGGTGGGGAACACTGGGACTGGTGCTGTTGCTGCTGTTGTTGGAGATGCTGCTGCATCTGCTGCTGGTGGAGCTGCTGCATCTGCATCTGGTGGAGTTGCAGTTGCTGTTGCTGCATGTCATGCCTCTGCTGCTGCTGCTGCTGCTGCTGTTGTTGTTGTTGCTGCTGTTGCTGTATGTTGTGTTGCTGCAGCTGCTGCTGGAGGTGGTGCTGGAAATGCTGATGCTGCATCTGCTGCTGGATCTGCTGGTGGTGCATCTGCTGCTGCTGCATCTGGTGGTGCTGCAGGTGTTGCTGCATCTGCTGCTGCTGTGTTTGCTGCTGCTGCAGCTGCTGCATGTGCCCCCCCACGCAACCCTGCATGGGCGGGCTCATCTGGGACACGGCCGTGGGCTGGGCTCCGGCCACCATGGCCCCTCCTCCACCACCTCCACCCATCTGGTTCAGCAGCTGGGATGGCACACCGTTGGGCATGTTCTGGTGCTGCACCGCCACCGAGGTCACGATCTGGTTGCCCCCCAGCCTCATCTGCAGCGGCTTGGGGGCGATGGCCCGTGGCATGCCGTTCTGGAGAGCCTGGGCCATGGAGGACATGGAGGACATGGACGGGTGCTGGGAGAGTGGCGAAGGCAGCATCAGACCTGGGGACAGGCTGGTGGAGGCCAGGGTCTGCTGGACTGAACGGATGGTCTGAGCCTCTGCTGATTCCTGGGCAGCCTGGAAGGGAAACAACAGCATGTTAGATACAGACTAGGAATGGACACTAGACTTACTCACTAAACAAATATGTTTATTTAGACAATAGCCTGAGGTAACAACGTCTAGCTATAAATCCTCTTACTTTCTAAGATTGCAATCTTGAAAAGATTCATGATGTGGATGCAGCTCGTGCAGGAACATTTGAATATCTAAGTTTACTATTTGTCACAATGAAATTCAAATCAAATCAATGTTTATTTGTCACATGCACAGGATACTGCTGTTATAAACGGTACAGTGAAATGCAGCGCTCCTCAACAATGCAGTACAAACATCAATATCAATAATAATCAAGTCAAATCAAAAATATAACAAGTCAGAAATAAAAGTAGGGTTCTTGGGCTTCTTCCCAGCAGTTCACACTTCTGTTGGCTGAAAAGTGAAAGCTTCTTCCCAGCAGTTCACACTTCTGTTGGCTGAAAAGTGAAAGCTTCTTCCCAGCAGTTCACACGTCTGTTGGCTGAAAAGTGAAAGCAGTGTCTCACCTTTGAAACCAGGCTGGCGCGGTAGGCAGCGAGGGCTTTTAAATATTCCTTTTTAGCAGCCTCTGTTTTGCTTTTATAGCCCTGTTATGACAAGACGGACAGGTGTGAATGACAGGTGACAAACAAAGGATCACTCTGTAAAGAGATACAAGATATAACTGCCGGCATAGGCAGCACAATATAACTGACTAAAAAGCCTTCTACTTTTGATGTCTATATTCATCGATTTATTTCTGTAGCTCTCGACATATTGATTGGGAAAAGAGCAGGCAGGAAAAATTATACAATCTGACTTTATGCATCCCCTTAGAGCAATTACTGCTAATTACTGATCATCATGCATTTGCTTCTCAATCAGATATAAAAGTCAAGGGCCCGTATTCACAAAGCATCTCAGAGTAGAAGTGCTCATTCAGGATCTGGTAAGTCTCCCCTGTCCTGTTCATATATAATCGTATTCAGTATGATCTAAAAGGCTAAACTGATTCTAAATCAACACTCCTAGTCTGAGATGCTATGGCTGCGTTTACACAGGCATCCCAATTCAGATTTATTTTTTCTTCCACTAATTGGTCTTTTGATCAATCACAGATCTTTTCACATCAGATCTTTTTCAGAGCTGAAGAACAGAACTGATCCGAAAAAAAGATCAGAATTGGGCTGCCTGTGTAAACACAGCCTTTGTGAATGCAGACCCAGTGATGTAAACGTCATAGTGTAGGATTGCTCTGACAGATAATGATGGATTACCTGCTTCTGTTCCTCTCCCAAGCCATCCCACATGGAGGCCACTATCTTGGACACCTCTCCGAAGGTGGCGTTGGGGTTTTGACCCTTAATGGCGGCCTGTGTGTCTCTGAAGAACAGGGCGTAGGCTGAAACTGGCTTCTGGGGCTCATTGGGGTCCTTCTTCTTCTTCTTCTTGGGGGTCTTGGGCTTCTTCCCAGCATCTGGCGCTGGGCGCTTCTCTCCTGCCATTACCTGTTACAAGAAGAGTGATCTGGTTTAGACAGATGAATGTAATTCAATGGTGACTTGTTGTAGTGCCAGAGGAATGTGCATGTGACACTTTACTAACAGAACCACTCTCAACAAATGTATATGAATATCAAGCAGTCACTGTGCTATTCAATCAGGTCTATTTCACACTAAAGTGAGCACAGTCTTAGTGCAGCCTTCTTTAAAATGTGTTTTTATATAAGGCAGTTTCATAGAGTTTTCCTCACTCACCCTATTGTCCTGGTCTTGGTCGTCCTCGTTGATAGAGCTGGAGGGTGAGGGCGTGGCCGACTTGCTGGCTGGTGGTGAGGGCGAAGTATGGGGGATTTTGGGTCCTGTCATGTTCAGGCCCAGCTGGGCACTGAGCTGAGACTGGTTGATGGTGGTCAGCTGGTTCCGGGACATCATACCATTGGGGTTGTTCATGCTGATGATGGATCTCATGACCATGGCGGGGTTAGGGGGGTACTGGTGGAGGTGGCCCTGCATGTTCTGAATCAGAGGAGAAAGAGAGGGAAAAGTCAGTAAATATGACAGCATCTTGTAAGAGACCGTACTGTATCTGTAGCCTGGTCCCAGATCTGTTTGTGCTATATAGCTATTTGTTTGGCATGACAACCAAATAGGAGTTGGCTATACAGCACAAACATATATTGGACCAGAGCATAACAGTACAATAATCTGGTCATCACATTCTTCCAGACTGTCACATGGCCACAATGCATCACATAACATAACACATGGCCCTGGGTCTTTAACTTCTCCCATTATTAACTATGATGAATTATCTTGAAACCTGAGTCGCCAGTTTGATAGCTTCACAGCTCAATTGATACAGTTCACAACACTCTATTGTATGGAAATCTGTGGCACAGCTTTGACTGCTCAGACCCTGGTGTATAATGGACAGAGTTAGTACCCTTGAGATGGTTAGGCTACATAACCTCTAATACCAGGACAAAAACATCTGTATGCACAATGACTACCTCGAAGACATTTTGGATTTAATGCCATGCAACAAATAAAAATGCTATACATTTCTGTGAAGTTCTGTGACATTTTGAAGGTTATACATTTCCCCTGGCTGGCAGACGGGGGCACAAATGATACCTCCTCCAGTATGTTTAGAGATTAAATGCTATCTGCTGGCAGGTTTCATAGATCATACTTTAACTGCCAAAGAGTGAAAATATATTTATATACTGTATAATCAACTCTATAATTCAACTGTCTGAAGGGATACGATTGGCGTGTCATGGGCATTTTTCTTCCTCTTTATACAATGCTGAGTATATGATACCATCAATACCATCTTCATATTTTCGAATATATCTTCCAGATAAAACATTATGGTTTTCAAAAGCTCTTTGTGTAAAGGGAGAGGTAGATGTTTGCATTGATTGCACTGAGGATGGAATTACATGGCCTGCCATTCTCTCAGAGGGGAGAATGATCAGGGATGCAGCGGAGCTGACAGGAAATAGTGAAAAATAACCAAACACAACAAAAATGTGATTTGTTTGGGAGGTGTGTGTGTGTTTGTGTGTTCTCCCTGGGTATCCATCTGGTATTCAGCAGCAGCACAAACTCCATCTCTCCCAACATCAACACATCATATATCCACACACCTTGCTTATTGAGAGAACCTTACGAACCCTGTCTTCAAAACAATATTCAAACACCTTCTCAGAACAGAAACATTGAATTTACAATCCATTTGTCTCCCATCTTTCTCATATGCCATGTCTACTACCTATCACAAAACAGTCTACAAGGCAGAAATGTATTCAATATTTACATAGAAATACTCCGCCAGAGACGGAATAGAATACAATTTAATGATGCAAACATGCCAACCATTCAATTCTCTCTTTGAATAAACAGTGAAATAAAACATGCCAACCATTCAATTCTCTCTTTTAATAAATGGTGAAATAAACTCGAGCAATAGGATAGCGATGTAATGTTGATTTACATATCTTCAGTTTTAAAATGTTCCACTTGATGTGTAAGTCTCATTGTCACCTCCAGTAGTGAGCTAAGTTAGTGCTCTGAGTGACTCTCTGCTCATTGAGAGCATCACAGATGAAACACACTGAGCTCTTTAGCCATGGCCATCTGTGTAACAACATTTCAACACAATATCACAATGATGCAATATCACTTAGAGCAATGACACATCCTGCCATTTCTGTCAAATGTTGAGTTTTCTTCATAACAGCTATGGCCCTGCCCTACTCAAAGATCGTTTGCCTTTCAAAATGTATCTTGTGTTTGCTGGCTTTAGTGATAGCTGGCCTTTTTGTAAATGGGTTTGTGGTGAAATAGCTTACACTAGTGTTACAATAATATCACATAACCCAGCCTGCTATACAGACTATAGTGGTATAATATTATAAACTGGACTGGTGGCTACAAATACATCTACGGCTCTTTACAGCCCACAACTATTTACCTAAAAGAGTGAGTGATTCATGTAATCTATATGAAAAAATATATATATTTGCTATGTAACTACAGTGTTAAAAAAAGTACCATGCATGTAAAATGTGTGTAACATATATGCTGTATGTAACAAAAAAAGCTGTACAAACAAAGTTTGAAGAGGAGTGAGTGATTATAGAGTAGGGGAACATCCCCTAGCTTAGGCCTAATGTTAACACATCTATGTTAACAATGCTATCAAAACACCCCTGGATAATACTAGTCCCTGAGAAAGGAAATACATCATTTCCAGCTACAGTGGTTGTGAATGTAATGTGTGAATCTGCAACAAGTCTGTTCATTTATGTCCTTCTGTCCTCTCATTTGCATTTTAATTAGAATATTAGTTGCGTCCCAAATGGCACCCTATTCTTTATATAGTGCACTACTTTTAACCAGGGCCCATAGTGCACTATGTTGGGAATAGGGTGCCTTTGGGACGCAGATATTGTCTGCAGTCACAGCAGACATCTAAGAAGATAGCTTGATAGTCATCATAAATCTGTAAATAAGTCCTTATCTCGAATGCACAGTGGCCAGATGTGACAAGCGGGGCAGCAGGTAGCCTAGTGGTTAGAGCGTTGGACCTATAACCGAAAGGTTGCTAGATCGAATCCCTGAGCTGACAAGGTAAAAATCTGTCATTCTACCCCTGAACAAGGCAGTAACCCACTGTTCTTAGGCTGTCATTGTAAATAAGAATGTGTTCTTAACTGACTTGCCTAGTTAAATAAAGGTAAAATAAATTTAAAAAAACAAGCCAACCCCTTCTCTTCTCTCCCCTATCAGGCTACATCCAGCAAGTGTGTTTGTATACATGGCCATGTGTATCAAACACAAGTAAACCTAGAGTCTATGCAATCTACTCTCCAATCAATAAGGATTTGTGATGGAAATATTGAGATGGAGACTCTCAACATCTACAGTGGGGCAAAAAAGTATTTAGTCAGCCACCAATTGTGCAAGTTCTCCCACTTAAAAAGATGAGAGAGGCCTGTAATTTTGATCATAGGTACACTTCAACTATGACAAACAAAATTAGAAAAAAAAATCCAGAAAACCACATTGTAGGATTTTTAATGAATTTATTTGCAAATTATGGTGGAAAATAAGTATTTGGTCAATAACAAAAGTTTATCTCAATACTTTGTTATATACCCTTTGTTGGCAATGACAGAGGTCAAACGTTTTCTGTAGGTCTTCACAAGGTTTTCACACACTGTTGCTGGTATTTTGGCCCATTCCTCCATGCAGATCTCCTCTAGAGCAGTGATGTTTTGGGGCTGTTGCTGGGCAACATGGACTTTCAACTCCCTCCAAAGATTTTCTATGGGGTTGAGATCTGGAGACTGGCTAGGCCACTCCAGGACCTTGAAATGCTTCTTACGAAGCCACTCCTTCGTTGCCCGGGCGGTGTGTTTGGGATCATTGTCATGCTGAAAGACCCAGCCACGTTTCATCTTCAATGCCCTTGCTGATGGTAGGCTTTGTTACTTTGGTCCCAGCTCTCTGCAGGTCATTCACTAGGTCCCCCCGTGTGGTTCTGGGATTTTTGCTCACCGTTCTTGTGATCATTTTGACCCCACGGGGTGAGATCTTGCGTGGAGCCCCAGATCGAGGGAGATTATCAGTGGTCTTGTATGTCTTCCATTTCCTAATAATTGCTCCCACAGTTGATTTCTTCAAACCAAGCTGCTTACCTATTGCAGATTCAGTCTTCTCAGCCTGGTGCAGGTCTACAATTTTGTTTCTGGTGTCCTTTGACAGCTCTTTGGTCTTGGCCATAGTGGAGTTTGGAGTGTGACTGTTTGAGGTTGTGGACAGGTGTCTTTTATACTGATAACAAGTTCAAACAGGTGCCATTAATACAGGTAACGAGTGGAGGACAGAGGCGCCTCTTAAAGAAGAAGTTACAGGTCTGTGAGAGCCAGAAATCTTGCTTGTTTGTAGGTGACCAAATACTTATTTTCCACCATAATTTGCAAATAAATTCATAAAAAATCCTGTGATTTTCTGGAATTTTTTTTCTCATTTTGTCTGTCATAGTTGAAGTGTACCTATGATGAAAATTACAGGCCTCTCTCATCTTTTTAAGTGGGAGAACTTGCACAATTGGTGGCTGACTAAATACTTTTTTGCCCCACTGTATACCTTTAAAAAAAACTCAAGCTCAAGGAGCCAGCAGCAAAATGATACACAGCAAGTCATGTGTACCTGTCAAGCTGTCACAAGCATATTGGCTTGTTTGATAGAAGGTTGTTGGCTTTGACTACACATCCTATCCTCTCCCCTGCACCAAAGCATCCCAACCACTATGTATAAGATGCAATAAAAAACAAAACAATAGCCGAGACCCTTCCACAACACACTGGCTAATAAACACAGCAGCTGGACTGAAAATGCAATATTACTCATTCAGAAGTACCAGAGATAAAATCTCAATAGCAGTGATGTCAATGAAAAGAGCCTTGGGTCTGTTCTTGAAGATATTGGAATCAGAATTTGGGGAGGTGGGGGAATTTATTACCAGTGGCACTGTGTGAGCCGTAACAGTCTGAAAAGAATGTTAACAAGTTAAATTTCCATTCAATCATTGACAGAGGCTCTTGGAAATGTTCCATTGCAGAAGAGGGGTAAAATCATCTATATGGTAATTATAAGGATGAGTCCCCCAGTAACTTTCGCCAGCATGAAAGGTCAGTCCTATTAAAGATAGTTTATCAGTCCTCTGCACATAGTCCTTTACTGCATATGCTTTTAAACGGGTACATCTTATTTTCTTACTCCCTTTTTGGTTCCCTGGTCGCAGAACCTTGGTGCTTAAGCCAAATGAGAAAAATGGAATTTAGAATGCTGGTAAAGGCTATAATAGCATGAAGATAAATTGTTTTTCGACTCCTCTCTCCTGTCTCTGGCTTTAACAAACCTCACAGTATACTGCTGTGCATATACACAGTCACAGTCCGTCCACTGACTATCCCCTCTCCATCCAACCCACCAGCCCAATAACAAATTCTTCCCTTCCACAACCCCATTTTACTTGACCTTGAAGGGCTACACATCCCCTTCCCCTTCTCCCGCTCCCCCATAGTTAATGCCCTCCCCCAAAACCCTTCCTTCCCCCATTTCTCCCAGTGCACTCTGGGTATTTAAAACTTGTTCAACATGATATCATTTTATTTCAAGTGCTGGCTGCCTAAAAAAACTAAATTACAGAATCAATCATACAGAAGGTCAGGTTGAGACTTCATTACAAGTATTGCATGCCTGCATGAATATCTTTCATTTCTGACTGACCCAATATGTCACAACATCTGTCTGGCTGAAAGTAAAAAGAGAAAAGAAACAGGACGAAGAAAAAAAAAGACCAAAAACTCCACTCTCTGAAATTGATGTACAACTGATGTTAGTGCTACTCAGCTTGGAAGGAAGATAAGAGAATGTAAAAAAAAAAAAAAAGTTTCTGCAACACTGGTCATATTTTCCATTTTATTCAAGACAGTCTGTGACGGGTCAGAATCTAGGGGATTACATTCATAGACTATCTGTACACTATCAGGGTGTAATTAACATACTGTACATACAGTCAGCTACAAATCCTCAGGTCAGACCAAATTGCATGGCATTGCTGGGTGTTGGCTATAGAGCAAAACAACTGTGGATGAATGTACTAGTCTAGCTGGCTAAATGTTTGTGTGTAATAAGTCATTAGGGTGAACGTAGCGCAAATGATGCAGATTAGATTCCTACTGACTACACTTTGGCCAATAGTCAGTATGTATTCATGTAAATACAATAAACATGCATCTCTGCATCAATTTTGGGCAACAAACCTAGAAAGATACATTTTACTCCATATTCATTTCTATTCAAGCGGGATATTTGGGCTATTTCTAACCCAATTATGAAGATGTGACACATAGAAGGAACCTTTTTATAGACAGCCATGCTTTCTTACAAGGGAGGAAATATGGGAAAAGTCTAATTCTTTAGATACTATAGAGAAGACAGAGATATTTTCAGAAATAGCACCCAGGGAGAGAGAGAGAGAGAGAGAGAGAGAGAGAGAGAGAGAGAGAGAGAGAGAGAGAGAGAGAGAGAGAGAGAGAGAGAGAGAGAGAGAGAGAGAGAGAGAGAGAGAGAGAGAGAGAGAGAGAGAGAGAGAGAGAGAGAGAGAGAGAGAGAGAGAGAGAGAGAGAGAGAGAGAGAGAGAGAGAGAGAGAGAGAGAGAGAGAGAGAGAGAGAGAGAGAGAGAGAGAGAGAGAGAGAGAGAGAGAGAGAGAGAGAGAGAGAGAGAGAGAGAGAGAGAGAGAGAGAGAGAGAAAGAAAGCGAGATTGAAAGGAGCTCTAAATAAATAGATACTGGCAGTTCCACCTCCAATAGTATTTGGCACTATTGACAGAGACCAAATCACAAATCAGGACACATGCTGCGAGACACAAATGACAGTCAGAAGCTTGTTAGGAGAGCAGATTAAATAAATAATGACTTGCTTTCTGCCAGCCCACAGACATGTATTTCTCTTTGTAGAACCATAGTATCTGTGGCCAATTTGCAAGACATACATGGAGCATTAGGGGAAAGGAATTAGTGAAACACTTGGCAGAGCAACTACATGGAGGGGGATTTGAAAATGGTACAGGTACATTGTACACCTGTTGTTTGTTTTTTTGTCATGGTGGTGCAGCGAGAGGCTATCACAGTTACGAATTACCCACTGCCACAGAGCTAAGAGAACAGAGAAAACTATTTGGGGAATATGAAAACTGTGGCTGGTTGGGAAACGTACTTACTATGGTTTATTTGCATGGTTTATGTATATGTCCTTGCAGACGTTTCAAATAAGAGATACACAACAGTGTAGTGTACATAATGTTGTCCCCCAATGTCATTCCACTGACAAAATGAACCTAAAACGTAATAACACTTTTATAAACACTATATAGTTAATTAAAATAGTTACTTCCCTCAACCCTTTTCAAATCTCAAACCAAAGACAATGGCATAAATCAATGTAATTTCCCTGCATTGTCTCTGTGTTCAGGACTTTTGGGGATCAATCCCATATCCAGAACATAATGGAGTTCACGGTCGGTAAGCCTTTCTGCCTTTCTGTCTGTGGTACAATGTTTGCTGAGTGATAAAGGAGCAGAGCAGTGTGCAACAGTCTCCCAGTGACAATGCCACGAGGCAAAGGAGCAGAAACCTCACATTCTTTCCCTGTAGTTTTAATAGAGTCTCCTTACAATCAGAGACATGAGCCATGCAAATGGTGCTAAAGAGGAATAATGTTGGAGAATCAAATCTAATCCTCCACCAAGTCGTGAGAACAGTCAGGACCATAATTGTGTCAAGGTTCCGTTTCTTCTCCAGATGTAAAAAAGCTTAACTGACCATGAAATGAAAATTCTTTAGGCAAAAGCCTTCCGGGGCTCGGTTATGCAGCACAGATATTTTAAAAGCTGCAATTATTTTACATGCCAGCAGCTTGGAAGGGAGGAAAAAAGGCAATGAAATGTTATAGTGCCTGCCCATATCGGAATGTAAATACATATTCTGTAATATCATATGCGATTCACCATATGTGTCTGGTTTAAAAGTGGGGGGTCTGAAATACATTTTTACATGGATAATATGGCTAAAACTATAATGATATTTTTGTTCAATGTAATGTAATGCAGTTTACCCCCCAAAAAACACAGCATCAATATCATCATCTCTCTGTTTATAATGCTTTTTGCTTCCATATTTTCCTCCTATAATAATCCCATATTACTGTAATAGTGTCAGCGAGTGACATCAAAATGTTTTGAATCTATAACATACAACTCTATCAACATAAAGAAAGTGATTACCGGGTTCCGGAACCATTCCACAGTCTCATCCACATCAATGGACAGGAAGGCTAAGCTGGATATCCATTCATTGACTCCCTTTCTAAGTACTCACACCGAAAGGTTAATTCTAGTAGCATCATGTTATTTAACCAAATACAAAACCTGGGATTCTGAACTCAAACAAAGCTCTGTCTGTCAGTTGACTGAGTGCATTCAGGCTCTGAGCATAACAACATGTAGATAAAGGCATGGAAACACATTATGTGACAGTGGAGGGGACAGGACAGCACAGAATGATTCATCAGCATCTACAGAACAGGGTTTCTGGAACCAACATACATAATACTGTATACGGACCCATGAAACCGTTGCATTTTTTGGGGACTCACTTTCATCACTCCCTGTGGGGGGAAAATACATTGTGCCATCATGCCCATGATCCATTAATATCTTTTCCTATTACAAAGAGGGTTATTTTAGTAGGCTTTGTTTTTTCTTTATAAACCCAAACAGAATTCAGTATTTACATACTGTGACCATTGTCTAGCTAGCATTGTGATACTATTCCATCCTCCAGCTTTATAAACGGGCCAGATGCTGTGCCAGATGCAGTAACAACTGGAGGTGTGCACTGAGTGCAGTGAAGGTTACTCTATGGCCTAATAAAGGGTAAGGGTATTCTCCTGGTTCTCAGATCATACTGTAATGGTCACATGGGCTCTCCTGACCTTTTTTATTTATATGTTTATATGACAGCACCTTGATCCTGTACCCAAGTGTTGGTGCTTGGTACTCTATTTTCTCTGTGCATGAACAAATATGTCAAATTGACACCTATATACCCACCCTACCCCTATAATTATTGAAGAGGTGCATGACCTAATAGCACACTGTACTTGATGCCTATGCATGTGACCGTAGTATCTATTAAACCCCTCAACCCTAAGTGTTGGTCCAGTCTAGTACTCACCAATGGCAGGCCGTTGATGCTGGAGAGCCCCTCCTGGTCCATGAGGTTGCGTGAGATGGTGATGGAGGGCAGCTCAAGGCTCTGAGGGGGGAACTGGGGGGTGAAGGGTCCCCTGTGCTGGAGAGGGTGCCCCGGGAAGGGGGAGTCCACATCCGATAGGCCCAGGCCAGACTCTGTCTCTGGAGGAGGGGTGATGGGAGGGATCTCAAACTCCTCGTCTCCCAGGCTGGGGGTGTGGAATGTCTAGAGAGCAGATAGGGAGAGGGAAGTACACGGTCATATCTTTTGATTGATGTTTGCGAATCAATACAGATCATGTGTACTGTAAAGGAAACTAGTAGTGAAAGTTGGCTGAGCGAGAAAAAGGAAGGAAAAGCACACACCCACATCAATGGATTAATTTATGAACAGTACTGTCGCTACAGTCCTAGATACTTTATAGTGACATTTAGCTAAAACTATCTGCAGATGTAGGATCTTAATTTGAGCTAGTTTTCTAAAGCAGGAAAATTATCCTGCAGCAACAGGACATGTGAATTATTATGTGGATTATAATTAATGGAAAAAATAGACAAATATGCACATCCAATTTATCAGGTGCAGGCCAGAAGAATGTATCAAAGAAAAAAGAAATGTCCACAACTCTGGTATGATCCCAATGATCATGTTACAGATGTAGGATCTTAATTTGATCACCCTGTTGTAGGAGAACTTTCCTGCAATGCAGGAAATGTTAAATGTGGAGTGTATTTGAGGTTTAAAAAAGGATTCCGAAGTTTGTAATTTCCACTTCAAAATTTCAGAGTAGATTTTTCCTTATGAAAAATGTATCAACCCCTACAAAAATGTCCATTAATTATAATCAAATGAAAAAAGGAATATCTGCAACTCTGCTATGCTCCCATGGGGATTTAATCAGACGCACAAAACAGACAACATTTCAATCCGAGTTGGAATCATTCTTATCTCTCATACCTGCATGAAGCCTTCCTTTCAGGGATTTATTGTTTAAAGGAGGAGAAGTTCGGTGGAGTGGTACTAACACTTGTCTATAACCATACAGAGATGTAACATTTCTTAAAACCGATTAAAGTCCACTCTGAGCAAAGTAAGGAGGGAAGAGGGGGAAAAAGCAACTACAAAAAAGTTAAGAAATCATGAGAGAGGAGAGGATACATGATAAAAGCCCTTTAATCTCAGGGATGGAGGATGTTGGGTCTGAAGTGGGAGAAAATACACGTCACAGAAACATGGGTTTAAAGAAAATGTTCTGAGAAATATTACGCTTGGCCAGAAGGGTTTCTCATTGTTCCCCTTGGTTGAACCCTTAAATCTGCTCATCAAACAGTCTAATCCCTCTGCCTGCAGAATTCAAGTTTTTGGTCACACTTAATTAGCTTATTTGGATTCTTGGAGATGGTACCAACTGCTCTGTTCACCGACTGCTGGTCTTGTCTTCATTGGCACATTCCTTAATCCACTCTGTAAAAGGCCAACGTATTCACATAGCGACCCACAATGACCACATCTGAGTTACATGCATATAGGACGCGCCACAATTGGATACAGCCACTACTAGCATGGCAGTGAAGATACTCTTTCCTCAATATCAAAGGTCTGAAGTCGAGTTGAAAAAAGTATTTCAGTTAGCTTTAGGTCAGTGTGTTGATATCAGTGTTAATACACTTTTTACCAGGACAAGCTTAGAGGGGAGGCAGAACAGAAGTCCATCAGCCTCTCTCTCTCTCTCTGTCTATTTCTCTCTCTCTTTCGATCTCTCTCTTACAGGCAATGAAAAAACCTAAGACAGTTGCAGCAGAGCGAATATGCCAGCTTAGTCCTTGATTAGAGAGTAGTAATGTTTCTGTTGCTTGCTTTGGCACACAGACACTTGAAACAAATTCATTGCCTACTCAGGGCAGCTGTCTTGACAAGCACTGATGAATTCCAGAGGCAGAGACAGCTAATAGAGTTGTATTTTCCTGTTCCCCTATTTTCAGACCACTTTTCTGATGCTTTCTGATGCTTGTTTCACAGCTGTTCAATCAGTCCTCCTTTCTGAAGAAGCCACTGCATGTTCATCACAGCTCTGGACTCTGGCTTAAGGCTTCCTCATGCTTCGGTTTTGCGGGCGCCTAGTAGAACTCAACTATGTGAACCAAACTAGTGTGCTCGCATACCTTCGACCTTTCCTTGAAAAGACATTCGCTTGAAAAATTTGAAAAAAATGGCAATAGTACTGGTTAGTCCATCTTGAGACGCCGTAACCAGTATAGAATTCCTCAAAATTAATCTCCTTTTTACGCTGCTGCTACTCTCTGTTTATCATATATGCATAGTCACTGTAAGTATACACTCATGTACATACTACCTCAATTGGGCCCACCAACCACTGCTCCCGCACATTGGCTAACCGGGCTGTCTGCATTGTGTCCCACCCACCACCCGCCAACCCCTCTTTTACACTACTGCTACTCTCTGTTCATCATATATGCATAGTCACTTTAACCATATCTACATGTACATACTACCTCAATCAGCCTGACTAACCGGTGTTTGTATGTAGCCTCGCTACTTTTATAGCCTCGCTACTGTATATAGCCTGTCTTTTTTCCTGATGTTTTTATTTCTTTACCTACCTATTGTTCACCTAATACCTTTTTTGCACTATTGGTTAGAGCCTGTAAGTAAGCATTTCACTGTAAGCTGAAAGGTGAATACCTGTTATATTCGGCGCACGTGACAAATAAACTTTGATTTGATTTAAGATTAATCTAAGATAACAAAAAAATAATCTTCCATTCATTTTGATGTTTTTGCCAAGGAGATCTTAGTCGCGCAACTTTACAACTAACTAGGATGTTTAGTTTAGTATTTCTCAAATGAAAAAATGTGCATGAAAACAAGTCGTCTATCGTTGAATGACAACAAACACTTCATTGAACAATCCCTACTGTTGACCAATTACAGACGAAGGGGGATAGATTTGGCTTGCCTCAATAAAAAATGATGTGTGTATGAACAGCCGAAAAAAAACCTAGCCGGAGGCCAAAACAAACAACATTTTCACAAAATGTCATCATAATATATGTATGAACTGTTTCTGTTGGGAAGCATGCGGACGGTTTTATACTGTCTGAGAAAAAAGGGTTCCAATAGGGTTATTTGGCTGTCCCCATAGGAGAACCCTTTTTGGTTCCTTGTAGAACTCTTTGTGGAAAAGGTCCTACATAGAACCCAAAAGGCTTTTACCTGGAACCAAAATGGGTTCTCCTATGGGGACAGGCAAAGAACCGTTTAAGGTTCTAGAAACAGTTGAAGTCTGAAGTTTACATACACACTTAGGTTGGAGTCATTAAAACTTGTTTTCCAACCACTCCCCAAATTTCTTGTTAACAAACTATAGTTTTGGCAAGTCAGTTAGGACATCTACTTTGTGCATGACACAAGTAATCTTTCCAACAATTGTTTACAGACAGATTATTTCACTTATAATTCACTGTATCACAATTCCAGTGGGTCAGAAGTTCACATACACTAAGTTGACTGTGCCTTTAAGCAGCTTGGAAAATTCCAGAAAGTGATGTCATGGCTTTAGAAGCTTCTGATAGGCTAATTGACATAATTTGAGTCAATTGGAGGTGTACCTGTGGATGTATTTCAAGGCCTACCTTCAAACTCAGTGCCTCTTTGCTTGACATCATGGGAAAATCAAAAGAAAAAAAGTCTGGTTCATCCTTGGGAGCAATTTCCAAACGCCTGAAGGTACCACGTTCATCTGTACAAACAATAGTACGCAAGTATAAACACCATGGAACAACGCAGCCGTCATACTGCTCAGGAAGGAGACATCTCTTAGAGATGAACGTACTTTGGTGCGAAAAGTGCAAATCACTCCTAGAACAACAGTAAAGGACCTTGTGAAGATGCTGGAGGAAACAGGTACAAAAGTATCTACATCCACAGTAAAACGAGTCCTATATTGACATAACCTGAAAGGCCAGCAAGGAAGAAGCCACTGCTCCAAAACCGCAATAAAAAAGCCAGACTGCGGTTTGCTACTGCACATGGGGACAAAGATCGCACTTTTTGGAGAAATGTCCTCTGGTCTGATGAAACAAAAATAGAACTGTTTGGCCATAATGACAATCGTTATGTTTGGAGGAAAAAGGGGGACGCTTGCAAGCTGAAGAACACCATCCCAACCGTGAAGCACGGGGTGGCAGCATCATGTTGGGGGGGTGCTTTGCTGCAGGAGGGACTGGTGCACTTCACAAAATAGATGGCATCATGAGAAGGAAAATTATGTGGATATGTTGAAGCAACATCTCAAGACATCAGTCAGGAAGTTAAAGCTTGGTCGCAAATGGGTCTTCCAAATGGACAATGACACCAAGCATACTTCCAAAGTTGTGGCAAAATGGCTTAAGGACAACAAAGGCAAGGTATTGGAATGGCCATCACAAAGCCCTGACCTCAATCCTATAGAAAATGTGTGGGCAGAACTGAAAAAGCGTGTGGAAGTGTGCGAGCAAGGAGGCCTACAAACCTGACTCAGCTACACCAGCTCTGTCAGGAGGAAGGGGACAAAATTCACCCAACTTATTGTGGGAAGCTTGTGGAAGGTTACCTGAAACATTTGACCCAAGTTAAACATTTTAAAGGCAATGCTACCAAATACTAATTGAGTGTATGTAAACTTCTGTCCCACTGGGAATGTGATGAAAGAAATAAAGCTGAAATAGATCACTCTCTCTACTATTATTCTGACATTTCGCATTCTTAAAATAAAGTGGTGATCCTAACTGACCTAAGGCAGGGAATTTGTACTAGGATTAAATGTCAGCAATTGTGAAAAACTGAGATTAAATGTATTTGGCTAAGGTATGTATACTTCCGACTTCAACTGTATATATTTTTTCTAAGAGTGTAGAGGAGAGCAGGATACATTGCAGAAAGATTTAAACAACCATGTACTGTGCTCTACTCGACTACTGCCATCTTATTTAATGTTAACGCCACCGAAAAACCACTGGAACATTTATTTTATTTTAAATAACTAGGCAAGTCAGTTAAGAAAAAAATCTTAACTGCCTTGTTCAGAACGGCAGATGTTTACCTTGTCAGCTCAGGGGTTTGATCTTGCAACCTTGCAACCGTTTGGTTACTAGTCCAATGCTCTAACCACTAGGCTACCTGCCGCCTAACATGTTTTGTCTCCGTGCCTAACAATGAAAACACAAAGTGTTTAAAACATAAATAGTGTAAAAAGGGAACTGTCATGACTCAACGGTGTAGAGCTACAGCCAGGGCCACATGGCAGTGATCAGGAGAGAACATCATCATCACAGGCTTCATTACCAATCTGAACCTGTCATTAGAGAAGAATGATGTGCAGTAAAAAGGGCCTCTCTGTTTGTTTGGCTGGTTTCACAAGCCTCAGAAGGATACTTTAGGGAAGGAAAAAAGGACATCGCCATTACATTAATTTGTATTACTCTCTGACCTTTTCATATGGGTACAACTTGCCAAGATCTGTGTGGAAGAAGCTAAACCAGGACAGTGAACAGAGCTGGATAGGGATGTTGGACCGTAGGCTGAGGCATTGTGGCCTGAATTATAGAGGCAAGCAGGATGAGGTTTGAGACAGCCTTCCCTTAGATGAAGGTGAGCAAAGGTGAGTTCCATTTTTATAGTAAAACAGAGCAAATGTGACTGTGACCTTCAAGATAAACAGATCTGCCCCTGGAGGGCAGGAATAGAGGACTGTTATTTTCCTAGTTTCTGATAAATAGTGTAATGGAGGGAGGGAGGGAGGGAGGGAGGGAGGGAGGGAGGGAGGGAGGAAGTGAGATCGCTATCAAAGACTGGTTGTATTCCTCATCTCCCGTCCATAATGATGATCCAAATTAACATCTGCACAAGTTGGGAGCTGAAAATTGAGACATGAAGTTAGCTAAGGCTCATCTGGGGTACGGAGGAAGTGTGTTAGCTGTCAGTGCAGGGCAGGCCTCTCTTCCTCAGGGGAGAGGTGCCAGACTAGGAGTGCTTCTCTGCCTGCCTGCCTGCCAGCCTGCCTGGCTGGATGGATGGCTGGTGGAGCCCAGAGAGTAACACACTGTTACAGCATTGCAGCATTACTGCCTGGTGTCACTTCACATAAAGCCTGGCTAATTCTGCACCAGGAGCAGCTTAGAAGGGCTCTGATCTCAGATTAAGAGATGCACAATCCACTTCCTTCACATCAGCAGCCTGGTTATCCATTTAAATTGTTATGAAAGCTCAGCACAGCCAAGTGCCAAGCAAACCAGATGCTGGCTTCATGTTTGTGTGTGTGTGTCCATGTCGGTCACTGTGTGTGTGTGTGTGTTGTGTGTGTAATGTGTTATGTGTGCCTGCATGTGTGACGGGCCGTTCCATGGGCAGGCGGAGGGTCCGATGGCATAGGGGGCAGAGCAGGGCTTGTAAGAGGGAGCTGAGGCCAGACCAGATCAATCCAGCATGTCTGGGCAGATGTATAGGGAATCTCCCAAGCAGCCACAGAGCCCCTAGTGCTGTATGATAGAGTGTGTTGTTAATACACAGGCAGCATTACGTGCATGGTGAAAAGGCCATTAGATGTATGACAAACACATTGGCTCACTGCTAAAGTGTTGACTATTGGAGCTAACAGGCAAGGATTATGGAAATGTTCAGGAAAAGCATGAGATGATTAATGGTTGAGTTTCAGATGCTTCTGATCTGATGTGTTTCTGTGAACCATCGAGGACTCCACTCTCTCTCATATTCCTTCTATCTAGAACATGTATGGTGTTCTCACTCCCAATATCGAAGACAGCAGCAAGAAAAAGCTTTTGAGGCAATATCGCCAGCCTTTCAATAAACTTCTGTAATCCAATTCACTGATGCAATAACCAAGACTTGTTAAAGGCAGAGCCATGCAATTACTGAATATAATAGGCCCCGGGATCAATAGAGCCAGGATTGAGACTCCAGTTTCCAACATCTAGCGAGGCAGCGGAGCATAAAGCTACTCAAATGATAACATCACGGTGGGCCCGCAATCAACATTTCAAATTTGTAACCATCTCAAATCCATTTCTACATAGATCATTACTCCTGTCTAATTTGATTGGAAGGGAGAAGTGATACCCACCGCTGAGTGGAATTGAATCCCGCTGTACAGTATCATGCTCTCTAAGGAGAGCAGTCAAGCCTCCCTGTTAGGATGGGTGTTTTAACAGGAGCACACCAAGGTCATCTTATCTCATTCTGTAAGTGCAGAAGGTAATAACACACCAGCCATCTACAGTAAATAGCCAATGTTATTTTATCTTTTGCATATGACGTTTTGGTTGATTTTGATACACCAGCCATCTACATATCCAACGTTATTTTATCTATTGGATTAGCATATTGGTTTATTTTGATACACTAGTCATCTACATATCCAATGTTATTTTATCTATTGGATTAGCATATTGGTTTATTTTGATACACTAGTCATCTACATATCCAATGTTATTTTATCTATTGGATAAGCATATTGTTTTATTTTGATACACCAGCCATCTACATATTCAATGTTATTTTATCTATTGGATAAGCATATTGGTTGATTTTGATACACTAGTCATCTAAGTATCTAATATTGTTTTATCTATTTGAATAAGCATATTGGCTAATTTAAAGATGTCCTCTGAGTTTGAGTATACCAGTGAGTAAATAGCCAGTAGTGTTTGTGTAGAGATGACTCAGTGTTCTGTATTATACAAGAGTTGCAAGAGAACTGGATGTTTTTTTTTTACAATTACCGTTAGCCTCAATTGTCTATGCAGAATGCAGTTGTATATATTTAGCTGCTGTCAAAGTCACTCATTCATCATGGAGCCAGATCCATTTTGGCTGGTGCTGGTACAGAAGCCTTCCCTTCCAGTGCACCCAGAGCCAAGGCCTGTCACATTAACTTGATTAATACAGCGTTACAGTAGAGAGAAATCTCATTTTAGTGTGAAATTACACAACTCAAAGTGGAAAGTCACTTAAATTTCTCCTCAGTTCAGGTTACAAGAAACAATACTTCACACACTCCAATCCTTTTTTTTCATTCGAAAAAATAAATAATCTGTGCTCTGCCTGTGGTTACACTCAGAATTTAAAAAATCTTTCTCTCTTTACATGTACATACGCACGCACGCACACACACACAAAAAGTGGGCTGAAGTACAATGCCATCTGCGCCGTAACACTGGAAACAGTTGTTCCTTTTGATAAAATGCAAATGAGCTGCTTGGCTATTCTATTAACTCTCCTGTCCTCCCCCTACCACCCGCCCACCAGCCCCCACCTAGCCAGTCCGGCTACACTGGGCTTTCACAGCCTGGGCTGAATGCTCTCTGAACAGCTTGTGATGGCGTGGCCTCGACTCGCCTCACCACAGAGGGCCTCGACCATAGAAGTAGAGTTACTAGATTGGGTTTTAAAAAAGCCCCTTTGACCATGGCACATTGAGTTGCATGAGGATGCCGGTTCTAGTAATTATATTTCTTTGGCTTCAGCAGCCCCTGGACATGGAGGATGGATGCACCTAGTTTGAGAAAATGTGTTGGCAAATGGAACATCTTCCTATATGACTCTATTAAGGCTTTGTAGTTGGGTCAGTCTGTGCAGTCCCTGCTGTACTGTAACTGCTTGACTGAGTAGCATCACCATTGAGGTAATGAGTTAAGAAACTATAGCTTTCTCAACCATGGAGAGAGATGAGATGTGTAACATTACAAAGGAATCTGTTTTCCTCTTCTCTATGGCAATACTGAGGTTGCTTAGTACATGGTTGAGAGAGCAGGCTAGATCATTCTCTCTTTAGAGAGCACCATGGTACACTAAACAGTATGAGATTGCCCTGTTTTGAACTACTGTGGATGGATGATGGGTATTTTTGGTGCACTTATCCCTAATGACAGGGCAGGAGAGAGGGTGGAGGTCGACTACACTGGTATATTTAGCACACTGTCGAATCCTCAGTCACCAACGCTCAGAGGGACATGAAATGTGAGTTTGGCAGCTCATCAGAAGTAGTCCCAAACCTTCTCTATGTGTCCTTACCATAACATACACAGATCATTCAGACACGTCTAAAGTCATGCCACATGACATTCAAGGCATTGGAACTGCCAGGCAAGACAGTGAGTGATGGCACGTGTTTCTCTTCAGGTTCCTTGATCATGTCTTGGAACACGAGGGAAAACAGGTGTTTACATCCCTAACTTTCTGACACCTCACCTTGGCTCACCTAGAGACATCACAAGTCTTTCAGAAGAGAGGGCTCTATATTGAACTTGACTAATCTTACTAAGTATGAAGCAATTTAACAGTAATACAACAAAGCCTTACTCGACGTTAAAAACAATTGTAGCCTATAATTTGCTATAGCTTGTATGCCAGTACACTGTCGGAAAAAATAGTAGTTATCTTTGACATCGTCATCTGATTCATTGACTTCCCTACATCTCCATTATTGGCCTTGACATGATCAGAACGTGGAGAAGGGTCAGAACGTGGAGAAGGGTCAGAATGTGGAGAAGGGATCAGAACGTGGAGAAGAGATCAGAACGTGGAGAAGAGATCAAATCAAATCAAATCAAATCAAATTTTATTAGTCACATACACATGGTTAGCAGATGTTAATGCGAGTGTAGCGAAATGCTTGTGCTTCTAGTTCCGACAATGCAGTAATAACCAACAGTAATCTAACCTAACAATTCCACACTACTACCTTACACACACACACAAGTGTAAAGGGATAAAGAATATGTACATAAAGATATATGAATGAGTGGTGGTACAGAACGGCATGGCAGATGCAGTAGATGGTATAGAGTACGGTATATACGTATGAGATGAGTACTGTAGGGTATGTAAACATAAAGTGGCATAGTTTAAAGTGGCTAGTGGTACATGTATTGCATAAAGATGGCAAGATGCAGTAGATGATATAGAGTACAGTATATATACATATGAGATGGGTAATGTAGGGTATGTAAACATAGTATTAAGTGGCATTGCTTAAAGTGGCTAGTGGTACATTTTTACATAATTTCCATCAATTCCCATTTTTAAAGTGGCTGGAGTTGAGTCAGTATGTTGGCAGCGGCCGCTAAATGTTAGTGGTGGCTGTTTAACAGTCTGATGGCCTTGAGATAGAAGCTGTTTTTCAGTCTCTCGGTCCCTGCTTTGATGCACCTGTACTGACCTCGCCTTCTGGATGATAGCGGGGTGAACAGGCAGTGGCTTGGGTGGTTGTTGTCCTTGATGATCTTTATGGCCTTCCTGTGACATCGGGTGGTGTAGGTGTCCTGGAGGGCAGGTAGTTTGCCCCTGGTGATGCGTTCTGCAGACCTCACTACCCTCTGGAGAGCCTTACGGTTGTGGGCGGAGCAGTTGCCGTACCAGGCGGTGATACAGCCCGACAGGATGCTCTCGATTGTGCATCTGTAGAAGTTTGTGAGTGCTTTTGGTGACAAGCCGAATTTCTTCAGCCTCCTGAGGTTGAAGAGGCGCTGCTGCGCCTTCTTCACAACGCTGTCTGTGTGGGTGGACCAATTCAGTTTGTCTGTGATGTGTACACCGAGGAACTTAAAACTTTCCACCTTCTCCACTACTGACCCGTCGATGTGGATAGGGGGGTGCTCCCTCTGCTGTTTCCTGAAGTCCACAATCATCTCCTTTGTTTTGTTGACGTTGAGTATGAGGTTATTTTCCTGACACCACACTCCGAGGGCCCTCACCTCCTCCCTGTAGGCCGTCTCGTCGTTGTTGGTGATCAAGCCTACCACTGTAGTGTCATCCGCAAACTTGATGATTGAGTTGGAGGCGTGCATGGCCACGCAGTCGTGGGTGAACAGGGAGTACAGGAGAGGGCTCAGAACGCACCCTTGTGGGGCCCCAGTGTTGAGGATCAGCGGGGTGGAGATGTTGTTACCTACCCTCACCACCTGGGGGCGGCCCGTCAGGAAGTCCAGGACCCAGTTGCACAGGGCGGGGTCGAGACCCAGGGTCTCGAGCTTGATGACGAGTTTGGAGGGTACTATGGTGTTAAATGCTGAGCTGTAATCGATGAACAGCATTCTCACATGGGTATTCCTCTTGTCCAGATGGGTTAGGGCAGTGTGCAGTGTGGTTGCGATTGCGTCGTCTGTGGACCTATTGGGTCGGTAAGCAAATTGGAGTGGGTCTAGGGTGTCCGGTAGGGTGGAGGTGATATGGTCCTTGACTAGTCTCTCAAAGCACTTCATGATGACGGAAGTGAGTGCTACGGGGCGGTAGTCGTTTAGCTCAGTTACCTTAGCTTTCTTGGGAACAGGAACAATGGTGGCCCTCTTGAAGCATGTGGGAACAGCAGACTGGGATAAGGATTGATTGAATATGTCCGTAAACACACCAGCCAGCTGGTCTGCGCATGCTCTGAGGACGCGGCTGGGAATGCCGTCTGGGCCTGCAGCCTTGCGAGGGTTAACACGTTTAAATGTTTTACTCACCTCGGCTGCAGTGAAGGAGAGCCCGCAGGTTTTGGTAGGGGGCCGTGTCAGTGGCACTGTATTGTCCTCAAAGCGGGCAAAAAAGTTGTTTAGCCTGTCTGGGAGCAAGACATCCTGGTCCTCGACGGGGCTGGTTTTCTTTTTGTAATCCGTGATTGACTGTAGACCCTGCCACATACCTCTTGTGTCTGAGCTGTTGAATTTCGACTCGATTTTGTCTCTGTACTGAGACTTAGCCTGTTTGATTGCCTTGCGGAGAGAATAGCTACACTGTTTGTATTCGGTCATGCTTCCGGTCACCTTGCCCTGGTTAAAAGCAGTGGTTCGCGCTTTCAGTTTCACGCGAATGCTGCCGTCAATCCACGGTTTCTGGTTTGGGAATGTTTTTATCGTTGCTGTGGGTACGACATCGTCAATGCACTTCCTAATGAACTCGCTCACCGAATCAGCATATTCGTCAATATTGTTGTTGGACGCGATGCGGAACATATTCCAATCCGCGTGATCGAAGCAGTCTTGAAGCGTGGATTCAGATTGGTCGGACCAGCGTTGAACAGACCTGAGCGCGGGAGCTTGTTGTTTGAGTTTTTGTTTGTAGGCTGGAATCAACAAAATGGAGTCGTGGTCAGCTTTTCCGAAAGGGGGGCGGGGGAGGGCCTTATAAGCGTCGCGGAAATTAGTATAACAATGGTCTAGTGTTTTTCCAGCCCTGGTAGCACAATCGATATGCTGATAGAATTTAGGGAGTTTTGTTTTTAGATTAGCCTTGTTAAAATCCCCAGCTACGATGAATGCAGCCTCAGGGTGTGTGGTTTCCAGTTTACAAAGAGTCAGATAAAGTTCGTTCAGGGCCATCGATGTGTCTGCTTGGGGGGGAATGTATACGGCTGTGATTATGATTGACGAGAATTCCCTTGGTAGATAATGCGGTCGACATTTGATTGTGAGGAGTTCTAGATCAGGTGAACAGAACGACTTGAGTTCTTGTGTGTTGTTATGATGATCACACCACTTCTCGTTAATCATAAGGCATACCCCCCCGCCCCTCTTCTTACCGGAAAGATGTTTGTTTCTGTCGGCGCGATGCATGAAGAAACCAGCTGGCTGCACCGACTCCGTTAGCGTCCCTTGAGTTAGCCATGTTTCCGTGAAGCAGAGCACGTTGCAATCCCTGATGTCTCTCTGGAATGCTACCCGTGCTCGGATTTCATCAACCTTATTGTCAAGAGACTGGACATTGGCGAGTAGTATGCTAGGGAGTGGAGCGCGATGTGCCCGTCTCCGAAGCCTGACCACGAGACCGCCACGTTTTCCCCTTTTTCGGCGTCGCACAGGGTCGCCGGCTGGGATCAGATCCATTGTATTGTGTGGAAGGCAAAACACTGGATCCGTTTCGGGAAAGTCATATTCCTGGTAGGAACGATGATGAGTTGACGTTAATCGTATATTCAGTAGTTCCTCCCGACTGTATGTAATGAAACCTAAGATTACCCGGGGTACCGATGTAAGAAATAACACGTAAAAAAACAAAATACTGCATATTTTCCAAGGAACATGAAGCGAGGCAGCCATCTCTTTTCGGCGCCGAAACAGGAAAAGCGTGGATCAGGATCAGAACGTGGAGAAGGGATCAGAACGTGGAGAAGGGTCAGAACGTGGAGAAGGGTCAGAATGTGGAGAAGGGATCAGAACGTGGAGAAGAGATCAGAACGTGGAGAAGGGATAGTTGAGGAAAGTGGAGAAGGGATCAGAACGTGGAGAAGGGATAGTTGAGGAAAGTGGAGAAGGGATACTTACATCACCACCACCAGCGACATCTGCCATGTTCATGTAGTTGTTGTTGTTGGCAAACTGCAAGAGAAGAGAACAGATCATCATTATACCTCTGGCCTCGTACCAAGATGATGTCAAATCAGTGTCACAGAGATATTTCCTTTTACAGATCCATTCAATTAGTGTCACTTGCGTTTACGTTTTTCACATTTATGTGTTGAGTTTAGTCCTAGTTGTTTCTGCTTGGGTGAGTAATTTCTGCCACATTGCTCTATTGTCACGTAGTAGAAAGATGTCTTTCGAGAGGTTATAGCCAATTCACTGCAAGGTAATGAAAATCTGAGCCGGCTATTCATGCCTTATGGGATGGTAATTAAGCACGGGTTTGCATCACAAAGCAAAGTATCAAGATGTTCTGGCAGGTTATTAACTTCAAGTAACC
This sequence comes from Salvelinus alpinus, assembly GCF_045679555.1. Classification (NCBI taxonomy): domain Eukaryota; kingdom Metazoa; phylum Chordata; class Actinopteri; order Salmoniformes; family Salmonidae; genus Salvelinus; species Salvelinus alpinus. Next base: position 26,759,485 of record NC_092118.1, read on the forward strand.
CAAGGGAGGAGGATACTGCCAAGGAACAAAAACAAGATGGTGGGAGAGTACCAATAGGACATGGAGCAGTTGTGGTTTTTTGGATTGGTGAAAGGCAAGCATGAGTGGAGGGGGTAAGTGTAGCTAGATGAGCTATTAAAAAATATGTCCTTTAGTTTAGTTAAGAAATAGCAACAGCGCTGTGTTTTGCGTTCATGACGAGCCCCCTAAACCCACACACACAGCCCTCCTAGCAAAATGGCTGCCACTTCCTTTCTTCTGAGACACAAGCGTGCTGACAGGTAGGAACAATGGGACACAGAATGAAGAATTATGCACTAGCAGCTGGGCCCTAGAGCACAATGCACCTCTCTGTGACCAGGCTAGAGCAGCAGCACAAACCCCAGCCTACACCGGGCAGGGAGGAAGAGGGGAAGAAGTTTGTGTCTTCATGAGTCCTCCCTCTGTGAGACACTTTCCCCATTTGCACAAAGCACTGGAATAATCTAATTTTGTGTATTTATTTCAAAGTCATTCTAGTGAAACATTATGAATGTGGAACAACTCAAATATAGAGGGAGAGAAAAAATGGTTTCTTATCTTTAGCGGAAGCCAAACAATAGTGGAAACAAATTAAGATCAGAGCGAGATGAGAAGTGCATAAATTTATTTTCCACTCCTTTGTTTTTTTCACCCCTTGTTTTCTTGTGAGTGGTTAGTATGCGAATGTAATTACCAAAAGAACTGCGGCTAATCAACTGTGAATGGTATCCATTAATTAGCCTATGCCTTGGAGAGAGAGCGTGTAGAATCAGAAGTAATGTTAACAGTGTAATGCACCAATGAGAAGGGAAGCCACAAGCCCCACTAGCAGTTGGCAGAGCAGGTGGTTTGATACATTCAACACAACCCGTTTGAAGACCTCTTTACCTGGAGCTGTCCCACTGAACTGCATCTGAGCTGAGCACTCAAACACACACACACACACGCCACAGAGAGTTGCAGATAACCTCAACTGTGAAACATCTGTCAATAAGGAGTGGTCCTCCCTTCCCCCCTCTGTACTTTCAGACCTGACATGGCCAGAGTACATCAGGCATTCTGAGGAGCACAAACACACACACACACACACAGACACACACACACACACACACACACACACACACACACACACACACACACACACACACACACACACACACACACACACACACACACACACACACACACACACACACACACACACACACACACACACACACACACACACACACACACACACACAGACACACACACACGTCTGGCATTCTGAGCAGCACTCTGCTAGTAATTAACCTCAACGCAGCCTGGGCTTATCTGTGAAGTGTTACACTGTCCCCTTCTTCTTTTAGATTACAAATGGAACACAGGCAACATTGTGTTGATGTGGGGAGAGATAGGAGGGTTTTGTGTAGTGCTACCTCTTCCTAACCCCCCTGGGTTTTTTACTGGTGAGTGAAACGTTAGGTGGTGAACAAACAATAGCTCTGGAACCAAGAGAACTCTCTGAACATTCTGGAAAATTGAGAGGGAACATAAGGATCTAAGGAGGTGAATACATCATTTTGTTGTTATTGTGGGCTTTCTAATGGCAAGAACTGATGCGGAGGTAGGCTATGTCTTCCCAGAGCATGCAGGCAGATTTGAGTGGGTTGGTTGTCAGTGTTTAGTTAATCATTAACGTCATCAACATCCAACCGTTTCCCAATGCAATTACTACCTGCAATATACAGATGGAGGATCTTAATTTGATCACTCTTTTGTTGCTGAATATTTTTCTGTGCCGCAGAAAATGCAGATGAGCTCCGTGATCTACATAAATTCACTGAAAACCCGCACTAACAAGCGGTTATATTGACAGTATTCCACTTTTCATGTAGCTTCATTCAGACCAGCTAATAGCCTAACCACTGATCAAGCAACATTATGGAATAAACATTAAAATCCTGTTGCACAGGATTATTTTGCTGCGACAATACAGGTCACATTAAGATCCTATATCTGTAAACTACCGCCTCTGTGGTGTGTGCTCCCAACACATGGTGAATTTATACCTCAATAATACTGTATGTACATACAGTATCAGAGAACAAATCCATGTAAATACAAACACCATGCTCTAAGGTGAGACAATAGGAAAACAAACAACAACAATTGATGCTGGCCTGAGTTCCAGTAAATTAGCTTCAGAGAAAACACCGCAATAAGGAAAGTATTGTGAAACTGCCCCGTTTCCATGAGGTGTGTTTTATTGTGCTTCCAGTTCCAGGGCCCAGTTCTCTCCTCTGAGAACTATACTGTATCCCAAATGGCACCCTATGCCCTATGTAGTGCACTAATTTTGATCAAAACCCTATGGGCCCTGGTCAAGAGCAGTGCACTATAAAAGGAACAGGGTGCCATTTGGGACACATCCTAGTCTCTCACCAACACCATTGGAAATGGTCCCCAGCCTCCAGTATCAATCTTGACCATTAAGAGCTTTACCCTACCGTGGCAGTCGCTTGGCCACATCCTCAGTGGACAGCGAGTAGCAACACGATCGGATCTTGTTATTATTATATTGTTGCTCCCAATTAATCTTTGTGGAACGCCGGCGTTTAATGTTCATGTTTCACGGCCGGCCCTGAGTCAAATGCCAGATGAAATTAAGTGTGATTGGAAGGACTGTGCAGCTGACGGCAGAGCCTGCACTAAAATGGGTCAGAGCAGACAATGAGCGCTCTGTAATTAAAATGATGAGATGAGCAGGATGGATGAACAAACTCTGCCTGCTACAGCCCTCGTTAGGACAAAACCAAACCACGCTATTTTACACGGGAAGCTTTTTGACAGCAGTGAAATCTGCCACTGGTGGAACTAAGATTGTCTGGGGTATTATCACCTGAACATGACAGAGTAAATGTTACAGAAATGTTATCATGGGGTGTTCTTACAGGAACCAGGGAACTGGGGGTGAAAAATCTGTAGGAACATAAGAGCACAGCAGCAACAGGCCAGGCAAACATGTTACTAAGCATTAGACAGCCCTGCACATCCAAGCTCCAAGCTCAGCATGTTTGGAAAAACAAGTGATGTCTCTCTTTCCCTCTCCCAATCTCTCTCTCACTCTCTCTATCTCCTATAGGCTCTATCTGGCAGAGGGGAACAAGCAGCAGTAGAGTAGAGTAGAGCTTTAAAATATCCTTGGGATAGAAGGCTTTTATTAACAGAGTGGATCCATGGCCAAAGGAGCTCTGTGTAACACGAGCCTCGACGGTGTGAGAGAGACAGAAACGGCAGAGAAAACACACTGACTGACCGGCCATCTACCTAGTGTGTTCACTCCCAGCCACTTCCTCTCTATCTGCACCAGCAGCAAATTTCTTTCTTCAATAAATGTTTCAGAGAAAAGAGAATTAAAGAGCTTACATGATCCTGATCCTGCCGTGAAAAGACTAAATGCTGTACTGTCGGGGAAAACACTCAGAGAGACAGAAAAGCATTAAGCTTTCCTCACAGTGAATCAGATGAAGAGATTAATTTAATTTCTCTCTGTGTTTTGAGGAGGGAAAGAATACCCAATATTTTTCCATTGGCAGTCTTCTCTCACATTATAGTGCTATGATGAGCTCTTGTGAGAGCTGGAAGAGGAGGAGGGGAGATGGTGGCTCTTTACATCTTCATTTGCTGAGATGCATTTGCTTTCTCCATGTACTGTAAATACCATAGTAGTTCATCGGTTTGTTTTTATTTGGCAAGACTTTCCACCCAGTAACTTGCATTAGGATCTTTTACTTCACATTTTCCTGTATCCATATATATTTACAAACTGATATTCTCCACAAGCAGGTACATTTGATAACCCTGGTAATGCCATTGTATGACTAATACCAGTGTCATTTCAATATCTTCTAACCATAGTTCAAGAATATTTGTATGAAAGTATGTCAGATTGGAAATAAGCTGTTGGCAGCAATTATACCAAACACTATTATTTCAACCCCAGGGCAAACACATCTTCATTTGCTGAGTGTGACCCCATCTATATGACCCCATCTAACCCCCAGTATGAGGTAGGAACCAAATGGATCATATCAGTAAACATGGGAAGGACAAGTTAGACCCACAATTATGCCTTGAGAGCCTCTGTTGGCCAACTGTCATATGATGATGCACATAAATGTCAGCTTGGACTGTTGTGCTGGTTTGGTCACCATACAGTCCAGATTCACAAGAGCATGAACAGAGAGCAAAGTCATCGAAAACATAATTTTATAAGAATAAATCAAGTAATTCTTTCCGCTTAAGTCTTGGAGTGTAAAATTACATACTAAATTGAATACAAAGGCTCTAGAATCTTCCTTTTTCATCTGCACTTTAGACTATTCAATTCCAAAGTTGACTCTCATGAATAAATCAAATTAAATTACCTCACAATTACTGATTGGCCATGTCACAAATATCCAGAGAAGAATGAGAAAAAAATAAAAATGTCTACTCTGTGATGGACGAGACACAGAATGAGCAGAAAATAGGCTATTTAGGTTACACAATACAATCCAAAGCCATCAGTATCAGTACCTGCTTGACAGCAGGTACGCATCTTGGCCGTGTTCCTCCTCCCTCCTCCTCACAAAAACACCAAAAACGAATTCAATCAAGAACAGACATTTGCCAGAAACATATCAGTTGCTGACAAGCAATTTTACAGTTCAACTATGCGCTCAGTAATCACAGCTTAGCCTCTGTTCTCCGGGACACAATGCTTATGCTAATGTGTTCTCCAGTCCAGTCATCTCTCTGTTAGAAGGATAAAACACCAGTCAACTTGCAACTACACTATGCCTCCAGTTCAGTCCAGAGTATAAACACAAGTAATTTGCTCTGTTTTTGTATTTTAATATATCCATTAAGATGACAGCCACTGTAGCTTTGGCCCTTTCATTTAGCAGAAGGCGAGGAGACCAAGACTAGCAATACAAACGGAACACTTTCCTTTCTGCCCAACCTCCACCAGGCCAGTTGCAGCTTGGGTAAACACCAATCTCTGATTCCCTGGGTCCTCCTCACCAAATACATGCTCATTTACCACCCAATTCAGCGTAAACAGTCTGCAGCTGGACCCTCCTGTGATTATAGGGGCTATTCACCCCCAGCATGCCCCCATACATGCAGTGCCAAGCTGACACATATAGATATATATATATATATTCCTCACTATGTGTTCGGCAGTCAATTTGTAAAGCGACTCTAGTGCACAGCGTGTCCACACAGTCAGCTCACAAGCTGTGTTCTGATCTGCAGGATGAATCGATCGGTAATTCAGTTTAAAGCTAAAATCATTACTCCCACAGCACAGCACAGACTGTTCCCTCCCATCATAACTAACTGACTGTTGGTCCAGGACTACACAAGAAGTAACATTGAAGTGAATTTCTCTGTCTGTCTCCCATCTTTCCTTCTCTCTCTTATTCTCTACCTCTCTCTCTCTCTCTGTCCCTTACACTCTCTCTCTCCTGCTCTTTCTCTCTCTCTCTCTCTCGCACTAGGCTTGGGAGGTATCCAGATTTTCTTACCTTCATACCGACCATGTGCCATCCCGGAATATTCAATAATACCAGCAGTGAACAAAATCGCACTGAGCCTCTGTAATCCAAAGGTTAGAAATGCTAACAAGTACATGTAACATCCCATAGAGAATGCTAACTAAATGCTAACAAGCTTATTGTGAACATTTTATACAATCTCTGACCTAAATTATTTACAGGACAGACATCCCAGCTCATAAAGATATACAAAAAAAATGCTACACAGTTTGTTGCACGCACAAAACAAATAATAGACAACATGGCTCCAGCAAGGGATTCACTGCTGTTACCAATCTTAGCTCGATTTTGGAATAAGCTAACCACTTAGCTAGATAGTTAACTAGCTACTAAATTAGCAAATCAAAAGCACAACTGCAGAGCAATTAGAACATTTTAGACGGTTAACTTAATAGTTATAAGATATCTTGCTGGCAAAGATTTTGTTGTGAATTCCATGCTGGACCTAGATCACCTGGCGCATGCTGGACAACAGTGAGTGACTCACAAGGCTCCAGTCTCTCGTCGTTGTGTGCTTGGAAACAATCACCACGTGACTGCGAACTATAATGAAAAATGTGTGACAGGTGAAATAAAGAATGTGATTTTCTTAATCTCCTAACGTATTGCACAAATTGACTGTAGATATTTACTTAAAAAGTAGCTACAAATATTAAAATGTATAAAAAAACTTCAAATAACTATTTCAACGGTATTGACGGTATTAAAAACGATCCCATGGCTATTTCCAAATACCCCGTTATACAGTACAGTATATACGGTATACCATTCAAGCCTATCTCTCACCGCTCACTAGATTAGAATGGAGCAGTAGAACAGGTCTGAGAGAGAAAGGCTTGGTGTTATCAGAAGTTTGGATCTAACAGATGACAGTTTTATTCAGTTTGTGTCTGATTGTCTCTCTCTTTAACAGCCTGTCCACTCTCTTCTTCTCTGGCCCTGCATTGGTTGCATCCCAAATTGCATCCCAAATGGAACACTATTCCATAGGTCTTTGGTCAAAAGTAGTGTACTATTTAGGAAATAGGTTGCTATTTGGGACATGCCATTGTGTCGTCAGTCTGCCCTGTTTGCTTTAATAAATCTGGACCAGACCTGATGGAATTGTTTAACCCCATGCTGGGAAATCAACATGGCTATAAAAGACCACCTGTTCACTGTTCACTTATACTCTACTAGTGTTTGATGTCTTGCGTACCAAATTTTACTCTATTACCTATATAGCAGTACTTTTGACCAGAGCCCTATGGGAGCCCTATGGGCCCTGGTCAAAAGTAGTGCACTATGTAGGGAATAGGGTCCCATTTGGGAAGTAGCCTCGGTGGAGTTGAGTGTATGAATAAAACTGAGTGTCAGGTCTCATGTGCAGGTCTCAGAAAGATTTGCGTAAGCTCACTTTAACGTATATGAAAGATACAGTCCCAAGGGTGCTCTCTCTGAAATGTGAGAGCACCTAATATAGATGTGTCTATTTGGGACGGGAGTTAAACCTAAGTAGAACCTCCCAGGTACTATGTTACAGTACATGGCATAACTAAGAACATTACTGCTTCCTTGTTGCTGGCTTAAGGAACATGGGCTACACTTGGAAACAAACTGAAGTGGTCAATTAAGAAAATAAAGGAAATGAGATTGAATGATTTTATAGTGTGCTTTGCTTTCAAGTTTCTTCTCTGGGCCAGCTTGTTTTGGTAGTGTTGAGAGAGAGACTGTAAGTAAAAGTCTGAGGTTAGTGACGTAGACATAATTTGTCGTGTTCTCTGCAGAGCAAACATAACAAATACTGGGCCGAGGAGAGTTGTGGTTTGGTTCCGTATGACGGCCAGTGCTAAAGGCTACATTTTTCTTGTTATTACTCCTGTGTCACATATTCACTGTTGTCCAAAAATGTTCCCTACAACTCAAACCATGCTTGATCTGTTTCAGGAATATGGAATATGTGGATAAATAGGCTGTATCAATCAACCACGTTTGGAATTATGATGACACAAAGCTACTTTCATTACAGTCAAAACAAATTCACAAAGTATGTCATAAATTCACTGGATCTGTGATAGATGCACACCAAAGCCTCAACACTGTAGTTGATACTAGGGCTGTTGTGGTGACCGTATTACCGCCACACAGGCGGTCACAAGTCATGAAGGCAGTCAAATTCCACGTGACCATTTAGTCAGGGTAATTAGGCTTCTCCAAACTCTGATGCTGCTGATGGTCATTAGTAGTCTACTAAACTTGCTAACTGCCTGGTATTCAGCACATTATTTTCCCTCTAATCACTCTGACATCAATGCAAATGTGTTCAAAAATCGAATCAAACACTTCATGAGAGCCCATGAGCTCATGTTGTGCAACATTTCAATAGGCTATGCAATTGCATGAGTAAATAGAGTGATGGTCTCTACTGAAAAAAGGAAGATCAGCTTTCTATAGGCTAGGCCTACTATATTATTTTCAACTCCTAATATTAAGTACATTGCTTATATTTACAGCAGGAGTATAGCCTACCTGGCTGGCATGAAAATAAACCACGGGAAAAGAGTCCTACATTTTTTCCCGCTGCCCCTGTTTCGATACAGGTGCATGATTATGGTCCATTTTAAATCAAAACAAATTTCACACATATGTATTATTTAGTATATGTTGTCACATGTGCTCCCTCTCCGACCTCTAGGTCACCAGGCAGTTCATTATGGCGCAAACCTGTCACCATCGTTACGCGCACCTGCGTGTCGTCAGACTCACCTGGACTCCATCACTTCTCTGATTACCTTCCCTATATATGTCACTCCCTTTGTTTCCTTTTCCAAGCGTCATTGTTTCTGTTTCTGTTTCATCTATGTGTGCTGTTAGTGTTTCTTGTTTTGTATTATGTTCCGTTTATTTTATTTAAACACTCACTCCCTGGACTTGCTTCCCGACTCTCAGCGCACATCGTTACATATGTAAAGACAAGATTAAATCAAGAATTGTCTGATGGGTGACAATATTATCCTATCACTTGTGAATTATATATTATCACTTGTGAATGATGCCCAGCATAAGAAACAATGCCTTTTTTTGCGACTATTTCGAATCATAGTTGCACACCTCATGCAGCCTAGCCCATAGGCCTATATGATTTAATAAGGTTTGTATCACAACTAAAGTGTCCAAATAACTTCTTAAAATGAAGCATATTATTCTGCTTTACAAGAATAATAAAGAGGAGAGCCTAACTGGCATACATAAGCAGCGCGTGAGATCAAGTTTGGGGAAGATCATTTTCACCATAAAAATGCGCCTTTATAATAAAAGCATTACATGCATAATTGCATTTGCGGTCACCGTTGATAATGATGTTTTCCACGAATGGAACATTTGTGCTTATAGCCTTGCTGCGCTTATAATGTGAAGAAATAGCCTAATAGTTTATCAACTTTTTAAGCTACTGTAAATGTTCTGATCTGTTGTGTCAGCCACATTGTGTAAAAATGTTTTTGGGATGCTAGTGGTTGTATTCATTTGGGATCTATCGCAGCCCACAACTGTCCAGGACTATGTTATGAATATTTATTTCTTGCACAGACTAGAATAGGTCGACCTTTGTACTATGGGGGATAGTAGATTGACATAGGATGGTGTTTTTGCTGTTCATTAGGCCTACTCATCTTGTTGGCTGACGAAAAGTAAATGTGGACAGTTCTTCCAATATCTTCAATATGCACCTCGGAATTGAATAAGCACGCGCGCAGTTGCGTCCCCGATGTGTCTGTCTTCACTTGTAGCCTGTGAGAAAGACCCGATCATGTGATGGAGCACGCAGCACTCAGCGAGAAGGGGACAACAGCCACTGGCCGCAAAAGGCATGGATTTTTTTAGGGTGCATTTCGGCCACACAAAGTGGATGCCGCTATTGAAATTCTAGGCATTACCAAGTGCTTGTCAAATTGTGAATGAGTGACTGATGTAGTGTGTACAGCCTGCACAAAAAAACAAAGCAGAGATCATGCCTTTCAAGCAACTTTTTCAAATGATCATTAAAGTCGCATCATGCAGCCTTACAATGTATTAAAAATCTAAACATATAGCCCAACATTTGTAGAACAACTAAAGTTACATTAATAACTCTAAATGAAGCATATAGGAATACCTATTTCTTACTAACCGCTCAACACTAACCGCTGTGCGCACTCCCTCAAATCGTTTGGAGAAAATATCCTTTCTATTTTATTCAGCTATGTTCAATTGTATTCTTCGTACTATAAAATAATGGCACAGAATTCTAAGCAAATCTTGTCTGCTAAATTAATTAGTGTAGCCTACTACAGCCATTTGGCATAGCCAGATCAGGACCTAACATAAGGACAACTCGGAGTATGCTATTCTGTTCTTCTGAAATAGACTACATTATCATGTTTCTTTAGACCTGTCTAAAATAAATAATGGATTTATTGTGAAGGTGTAGGCTATATTACATGGATTTATTAGACTTTTTCAAATGTATATGTTCCAAAGGTCTGCATCAGTGGCTTGTAGGCTATGTGTGGAAGCCAGGAGATGCTAAATGTGTTTATGTTAATTAACGGTCAATTACCGTGATACCGACAGTTAGTTGATTGACAATCACCGGCTGACAAACCTTATGACCGCCACAGCCCTAGTTGATACCAATAATGACCAAAAGCATCTGTTCTAGCACTAGGCCTACATGGACTTGTGTCCTTAGCCTGGGTCCAATCCAGCTAGTCTACATACTATGTAGATGAACCACCCTCTCCTCTTCTCCCCTTGCCACTGAGTCTGGTCTGGTCCACACTCCCGAGAGCAAACCCTAAAAGAAAGCAGTAGCTGAATGAGGGGTTTCATCTTTGATCTAGCGGGGTGCAAAGCCATTGACCCGCCGCCACAAAGGGGCTTAGGGCTGAGGAGAAGAGTATAAGGCCTCAGAAACATGGGGAAGCTTTCCCACAATGCCTGCTGTTAGTAGCACAGACACAGACATACAAATCTTTAAAGGCCCAGTGCAGTCAAACATTTGATTCATCTGTGTTTTATATATATACAGTATTTCCACACTATGAGGTTGGAATAATACTGTAAAATTGATGAGAATTCCCTTTCAGTGTAAGAGCTGTTTGAAAAGACCGCCTGAAATTTCAGGCGTGGAGTTTTGGCCTGCCTAGTGACATCACCAGAATCTACATTACTTAATAGACCAATAAGAGTTTTGGGTGGAGTTTTGGCCTGCCTAGTGACATCACCAGGATCTACATTACTTAATAGACCAATAAGAGTTTTGGGTGGAGTTTTGGCCTGCCTAGTGACATCACCAGGATCTACATTACTTAATAGACCAATAAGAGTTTTGGGTGGAGTTTTGGCCTGCCTAGTGACATCACCAGGATCTACATTACTTAATAGACCAATAAGAAAGATAGTTCCAAACCAGCTAGTTTTCAGTTTTCCCCTCCCCACTCAGACCACTCCCAGACAGTCCTAGCAAAATACTTGCTTGAGAAATTGCTCTTTGCTAAGAAAGTATTTTTGTTTCTTTTTGACCATTTTAATTTAAAACAATCGCAGTAAGGTAATTAATTGTTGCCCAGAAATTATTTGATATTGAGTTAAGAACAGCTGCATTGGACCTTTAAGGAAATGACATGAGAGTAGTTCAAATCAGCTTGGTGGTGGTGTTGTCTTGCATTCGCCTCATAACCTTGAATGTCTACATGCTGTTTACTTTGGGACAGCTTTGAAGTAACTCCAGCTCCAATATGCTATCATTTAAACCAGGGTTACTTTTACTGCACTCTTAGCTCTCTGGTCTACGGCTATTGTGGTTTTAGGTGTCATTATCTGAGATAATGCATTGTTTAATCGCCATACAGGAAAGCTTTTCACCACAGTAGATGGGTTTGTTTCAGTGGTATTAGTGCTGATGGTGGTGTTGCTGTACTAGATATGACAGGTGGGTATGGGCTCAGTGACCTGGACCCATCCCTATTGAAGGCTGCGGAGAATGGAGTCTTCTCCTATTGCGCTGGCAGAACAGACACATTTCTCTATTCCCTGGACACTATCTATTACTGGTTAACACACTCATTAGAACGGTTTTGCCTCTGTACACACTGCAAAACTCAGGTACCAGTCACTGTTTGAGGGACTCACTGGAAACTAATCCTCTAATTCTTTGAGAGTAATTGCATAAAAATTACATTTAACTCAGGAGGTTGAAACAACGTTTATAAACCAGGCTACCGTTATAATTTGACTCAGGCAGAAAAGCTTCCTGGATTAAAAGTGACAGTATGAAAGTATTCTACCATCCAATGCTTATGTAAATAGATCTGATGTACCAACAAATTATTCCAACAGCAAATTCATTGTGTACAATCAGTAGGATCTGTACTATTACCTGTTAAGCTTTCATGCTTCTCTTCTTACTCGCAAATCAAAACTCTTTAGGCTAGTAATGGATTAGGTAAATACCTGTGTCTTTCTCCATGCATGTATTGTAAAGATACAGCTGTAAACTGGCGTGGGTGTACTGTATCTATCTACCCTGTGCTGTGCTGGCTGGCTGCATGCATCCTTCCTTTCCATGTCTTTTTCTCGATAAGACTACAGTAAGTAGAAGCCAACCAGTTGTTCAATCTCTAGAAATCTGAGAAACACAAACTGCTGAGCGGTGACTCATATATCAGTCTATTATAAACTACAGGGCTGACTGTATTAAACAAATGGATCTGCCTGCAGCTGGAGGAGAGAGCCAGTATAGGGGAGCAAAGGTTATTGTCTAATTTCAATCTTGGCTGCTTTCCCAGAGCTCTACCACGTTCCAATTTGTGGCTGTGTTGCTTGGCACTACTGACAGAACAGAGAGAGGTCCTGCTGCAAATACTGTTTGTGTTCGGCTACAGAAATGTGTCTGGAAAACTGGCAATCAACAGGTCGGCACAGATTAACGCAATGACTGGAGCAAATTGGCTGAAATTATGGAAATACTATGGATAAGGATGTTTTCCTTTGGGTTGTCGAGCGACATATACCTGCCATTTTTGCCAGTCGTTGTTAGTTGTTACAGTATCGTTCTCCTACACAATCATTGGGGGTTGGTGTGTAAGATCACATACACACCCATTATGGCACAAGAGTCAATGTTAGTGCACTGCCAAGCATGTTATTAATTGTTTTATTTCACAATGAAAGGACAACTGCAAAAGACAACTCTGGACAAAAAACAGCTGTTTAGACCTGCATATTACAGACAATTAGCTATTTCAAGTATGTATTTTCCAGCATACTACCCTCCATTCAGCAATTTGACTGACAATTCTTGGCAACAGGGCCTCCGAAACGAAAAAGAAAAAAAAAAAAACAAGCGTCTATTGAGTTTCAGATATTGTTTTCGTTATGTGACAGGAGCCATCAAGACTAAATGATCTGTTCATGCTTTACACTCTATTTACACCTGAAGTGCCATTTTAACATTTCACTTTTCAAAGGAAGTGTAAGATTATGATACCTACTGTTGAATAATTACAAAGACTTAATCTTCACTATTTATTTCACATCACAGCAGTCAGTGACATTTAGAGAGCTTAAGAAGAAATCCGCATCTGTTTAGACACAATGTAAAATTATTCCTTTCCTCGATGTTAGAAAGAACAGCGAGATCAAAGTGAACCTGAAAATGACAGTCCACAGAGTTAATGGAACCCCACTATGTTTTAGAGGATTTCTTTTTTACAGGGAAGGAAAAAAGAGAAGCTGAGTTTAGCTGGCAAAGCATTGAAAAAGGTGAAGGAGAAAATATACCTATATCTGTCTCTCCGTCTCTCTCTCTCAATTCAATTCAAAGGGGCTTTATTGGCATGGGAAACATATGTTTACATTGTCAAAGCAAGTGAAATAAACAATAAACAAAGGTGAGAAGACACAAAACATTAACAAAAAACAATTAGAATTTAACAGTAAATATTGCACTCAAAAAGGTTTCAAAAATATAAATACTTTCAAGTGTTATATTATCAGCTATTTACAGTGTTTTAGTAATGTGCAAATAGTTGAAGTACGAATAGTACGGTAAGATGAATAAGCAGATAAATATTGGTGGTATTTGCAATGTTGTTTGTGCTCTCTAGTTTCCCTTTTCTAATTTTCTCTCTCTCAAAAATATCCTTGGTGAGGCTGACACGTAAAAAGCATGTGACCAATCAAATACAGCCATGACACTTAAAAGTGTGGATTTCCCTCTGGATAATATGAGGCTAAGCGTTTGCTTTTACGACTAATGTATGAGCCAATGGTATAACTCATAAAGTCAGTCATGTGCGCATACAGTACATTACAACCATAAACCAACATCTGGGTCTGGAATGGAAAGTAGGACAGTCATGGTAATGTCATTAGTCTATCCAACCCCTTTCAACTGAGTATACTAGATGAAGTGAAATAGATTACATTAAGATCATGGTTCAATTAGATTTGGTAGTGTGTTCTAGAACATGAGGATCTACTTATTGCAATGTAGAGGTGCTTTAATGGACAGTTTAATGCTGGGTATTAATTAAGTTGACTACAGAGATTAAGTAGTGTACAGTTTGTATTAAACAACTACGGGAAAAAGTATCCGTTTTCCACGCTTAAAAATAACACTGCACATTTGATTTTGTACACTACTCCACCTCTGAGGCAGGAAGGTCTGCTAAGTGTCTATAGCAAAATAAGCCATTGACTTCCTCCTTTGACCACAGCTCCCTCAGAGCAGTTTTATCCAATTTCTAACAGTCCAGGAAGATGATAAAGGGGTCAGACAGTGACATATGCTGTATTTGAGCCTTGACCTCTATGCTAGGGGTAAATGGGAACCACGCTGTGAGTTTCTGCACCAAAATAAACGAGACAGTTCAGTTAAGGTCGGGTTCCACCATACGTTCTACAACGAACCCAAGCACTTTCCTCACTGTGTGTGTGTGTGTGTGTGTGTGTGTGTGTGTGTGTGTGTGTGTGTGTGTGTGTGTGTGTGTGTGTGTGTGTGTGTGTGTGTGTGTGTGTGTGTGTGTGTGTGTGTGTGTGTGTGTGTGTGTGTGTGTGTGTGTGTGTGTGTGTGTGTGTGTGTGTGTGTACCAACATGCCTCTCCATTCGTCTTCATTAAGCTTGTGTTTGAACTGTTTCTCCACATCTCTGTAAGTATAGAGTCTACTGGGAGCAGCTGCAGCTCCTTCATACTGTAGCAGCCCATATCTCATCTACTCTACACTGTCCTACTCACTATCCTTCACAGAAGTCCTTCTTTAAAGACACAGAGAGTGAGAGGCTTTTAAACAGTTGTGCTGGACAGGTGGAGAGAAAATGCCACTTTCTTTTGGAGAGAGAGAGAGAGAGAGAGAGAGGATACAAGCTATCACCCTGCCTGTCATCAGCCAATTTACCTGGAGAGAGAGAGGCAGATTCAATGGACACAGAGATAATTCATCTCTTCATTCATGTAAACTGAAGAGATAGACCAAATCAGCTCCCCAACAGTAATGACTGTTAGCTCCTTGTATTTCACAGTTTTTATTAAATCGGGAGCATTACTGCTATCATGCTGGCCCCAAAATCCAAATAAAGGCCTGGATTGGAAAACGAGGCTACCATCCCACTGGGAAGCAATAATAATCCCGATCTCTTTATTCAAATCTGCCATGTGTGGATATTCAGTGTGACTGAATAGCCATGGGAATGTTGCTCCAGCATATCTCTCCTGTCTGTCTGTAATTGAGCAGATTTATACTCTGGAAATGGCTTTCTTATTATAACTCAGCTACACAAGGTTTTCTATTTAATGTATTACTCATTTGTAAAGGCCTCTCTAAACAGGCAGCCGCACATCGCAAATTGTCATATATTATAGTTCAGTGACTCTTTCTCACTAGCATCATCTGAATCCATATCCTTAATCCATATCATTTTTATATGATGATTTGTTACCCTCAGATTTGTTGTTGGCTCTCTCTAGCCCACAGACCATCAGACATCAGTGCTGGTTAGGCCGGTCAGTGTAGAGTTGTCAGATCCAGGAATTCAAAGATCAGGAACAACAATCAGGCCTGCCTGACTGGGCTCTAAAAGCCTCTATGTCAGCACACAGTGGTTTGACAGCCTGTGTAACAAACTCTGGAGTATTTTATCTTACAAGCTTTACATAGTGCTGCATATTCTCTCAGTTATGTTAGTATCACTTTCTGCAGAGAAACATCATGTTTTTATAATTAAAAGAGAAACGTGATACTGATCATATATTATCATGAGTGTTTCCTCACATAAGTACTGTATGTGGGGTGAGTTAAGTGAATAGAATTTTGTGGTCAAATATGACGAAATGCAAAAAGGACAACAATTTAAATTAGTAAAACATGTGAAGCCATCACACTGAAGTCTAATAAAGAGCATATATTCATTGTAATCCCATGTGGGTAATTATGAAAGGAATATGCTCAACCTCAATTTGGGAAACTCTGCCAGAATTAGCAATAGTAGCCATTACGTTAACTACTGTACGTATATGATATAGTGCAGTGAATATCCTTTCCCTCAAATAATATTTTATTCACTTTTAGGAAAAGGGATATGTTGCTTTTATGTTCCCTAAACACCCAATGCTCTGAGGCATGATTTGTCATTGTTATTCAGAACTCGTTCACCTCCACTTAAAACATGATCCTTCTGGAGTCTAATTAAGCACCAAGGTAGGTCCCAGGGGGTTCCGCCTTGCCAGAGAAAACCTCTTTGATTTATGTACTACTTTGTTTTTCCTGCTTAAGGCCTGCCTGTTGTGTTGTGAGAGAGATGACCCTGCCTGGTGATGAATATGCGGATGGAGCATTTACTCTTATTTGTTAATTAGCTCCTGTTAAAAATATATTCTCTCTGAAAATGTCAATACCCACAATACACCACAACAGCCAGTCTGAACATAAGGCTCTCTCTTTCTGTCCTATCGTTTCCCAGTCTCCGCCTTCTCACAATTAAACCAAAAACAATCTGCCTGTATTTGCAATGACACTCCATTGCTGGATAAACTTTGATACCCAGATTAAATAAAATTACACTTTTGGACGGCAGTAAGCAGCCATCGTGCGGAACTGATTGGCTTTTAAAAACACAAATTAGTACTCAACCTTGTGGCTGTCCAACTGTAGCCTGCTAATGTGAGTGCACACACTCGTGATTTAGCCTCAATATCATGGCTCTATCAGACGTCTATCAGACATTTAGCCTGGAGAGATATTAGCACAGCTCACTCTCATGCTGGAGTGTCACGGACCTTTTCATCTGTTTTGAGTAAACAAAATAAAACTGCAACCGGAAAATATGAGAGCTTGTTTGTAGTTAGACATGCTGGAGAAAAACATAGAAAGGGAATTTGTGCTTTGATCTGCAAACGTGTTCTGAAACCCCCTGCACATTAGGCTAGTTCATAAAATGAAAGAGATCCTGGAATTGAATAAACAGGCCTGGTATGTGGTGGACACTGGTGGAAAATGTGTTAATGTTATGAAAATATTACGCATCCTGCATTTTTTTTGTTGAACCTTTAACTAGACAATTCCGTTAAGAACAAATTCTTATTTACAACAACAGCCTACTGGGGAACAGCGGGTCAACTGCCTTGTTCAGGGGCAGAATGACAGACTTCAACCTTGTCAGCTTGGGGATTTGATCCAGTAACCTTTCAGTTACTGGCCAAACGCTCTAACCACTAGGCTACCTGCAGCCCCTGGAAGCTGTGTAAGTAATCATTAGTCCATCTGCTGAATGTACTATCCTCAGGCAAAATAATATATAAACTGGAAAGAAAATTTTTAAATATGCTTGAATTCTTTGAGCCTGTCCAATCTGTAAATAATTGGAAAGATGCTTTAATTCTTTGAGGGAGTCCACTAGGTTTGGGCGATATACTGTTTACACCATATACTGGGGTATTTTGAAATACAGACGGTATTATAAAAAAAAAAAAACTAAAGCAAGTTATACATTAGCTAGCAAACCAAATGCATAGCTGGAGGCCTGAGCTGGATATAATTTATTTGACACATCTTAGATTTCATATAGTTATACTTTACTACCTCCGCAGCCCCCACGAGGCAGGGGTGCCCACAGCCCCCCCCCTGACTTTTCCAACATTTTATTACAGCCTTATTCTAAAATGTATTAAATAGATTTTTTCCCCTCATCAATCTACACACAATACCCCATAATGACAAAGCAAAAACAGGTTTTTAGACATTTTTTAAACATCACATTTACATAAGTATTCTTGGGTATGACACTACAAGCTTGGCACATCTGTATTTGGGGAGTTTCTCCCATTCTTCTCTGCAGATCCTCTCAAGCTCTGTCAGGTTGGATGGGGAGCGTTGCTGCACAGCTATTTTCAGGCCTCCAGAGATGTTTGATCGGGTTCAAGTCCGGGCTCTGGATTTGCCACTCAAGTACATTCAGAGACTTGTCCCAAAGCCACTTTTGCATTGTCTTGGCTGTGTGCTTAGAGTTGTTGTCCTGTTGGAAGGTGAAACTTCGCCCAGTCTGAGGTCCTGAGCACTCTGGAGCAGGTTTTCATTAAGGATCTCTCTGTACTTTGCTCCGTTCATCTTTGCCTCGATCCTGACTGGTATCCCAGTCCCTTCTGCTGAAAAACAGACCTGACGCTTGGCATTCAGGTCAAACATTTCAATCTTGGTTTCATCAGACCAGAGAATTTTGTTTCTTATGGTCTGAGAGTCTTTAGGTGCCTTTTGGCAAACTCCAAGCGGGCTGTCATGTGCCTTTTACTGAGGAGTGGCTTCCATCTGGCCATTCTACCATAAAGGCCTGATTGGTGGAGTGCTGCAGAGATGGTTTTCCTTCTGGAAGATTCTCCCATCTCCACAGAGGAACTCTAGAGCTCTGTCAGAGTGACCATCAGGTTCTTGGTCAGCTCCCTGACCAATGCCCTTCTCCCCTGATTGCTCAGTTTGGCCAGGTGGCCAGCTCTAGAAGGAGTCTTAGTGGTTCCAAACTTCTCCCATTTACGAATGATGGAGGCCACTGTGTTCTTGGGGACCTTCAATGCTGCAGAAATGTTTTGGTACCCTTCCCCAGATCTGTGCCTCGACACAACAGATCTGTGCCCACGGACAATTCCTTCAACCTCATGACTTGGTTTTTGCTCTGACGTGCACTGTCAACTGTGGGACCTAAAATAGACAGCTGTGTGCCTTTCCAAATAATGTCCAATCAATTCAATTTCCCACAGGTGGACTCCAATCAAGTTGTAGAAACATCTCAAGGATGATCAATGGAAACAGGATGCACCTGAGCTCAATTTCGAGTCTCATAGCAAAGGGATTGAAAACGTATGTAAATAATGTTTTTCTGTTTTATATATTTTATAAATCTGCATAAAAAAAAATGAAAATCTGTTTTCGCTTTGTCATTATGGAGTATTGTGTGTAGATTGCTGATGATTTTTTCAAATGTAATCAATTTTAGAATAAGGCTGTAACGTAACAAAATGTGGAAAAAGTCTGAATACTTTCCGAAGGCAGTGTATGTATACAAAAGTATGTGGACACCCCTTCAAATTAGTGGGTTCGGCTATTTCAGCCACCCCATGTCGCTGACAGGTGTATAAAATCGAGCACACATCCATGTAATCTCCATTGACAACCATTGGCAGTAGAATGGGATTACTGAAGAGCTCAGTGACTTTCAACGTGGCACTATCATAGGATGCCAACTTTCCAAAAAGTCATGTCTTCAGGTTTCTGCCCTGCTAGAGCTTCCCCGGTCAACTGTAAGTGCTGTTATTGTGAAGTTGAAATGTGGGGGCACCCCTGCCTCGTGGTGGCTGTGGGGGTGCATGCTACACCTCTGCTTATAACTATAAATTCAGTATAACTATAAGAAATCTAAGATGTGTCAAATAAATTATATCCAGCTCAGGGCTCCAGCTATGCATTTGGTTAGTCACTAGATGTCAAGATCAAGCTTCTTGGTTACAGCAGAGACATTCAATTCCCCCCTGGATGAAGATCCCTGTTGCCTAAACTGTTTTGTGTGTAAAAAAAAAAATGTAATAAATGTTTTTGGGAGGTTACAGAAATGGTATGAAGGTATGAAAACCTGGATACTGCCCAACCCTAGAGTCAACTAGCAAACTACCAGTCCAACAGAGAACAATATGAGTAATAACTTACAGTAATTGCAGTAATAATGGCGAGCACAATTACACAGATGAATGTGCTTCAAGTTTATGTCTGATAAGAGTCAAAGCAGTTGACAATCACTGAGGTAATTACAGAAAGATAGACGTAACTCACGCTCCTCCGTCTAACTTCAGCATATCGCCTCATTAACGACCATCTTAATTCAATTTTAGCCACAGTTTATTACAATACTCTCTACTCACAGATGTTGGTAAACATGAATGAAGCATCACTTGGAACATGCTTCAGTAAACAATGCCGTTTTTCTGTGATTTCACACATCTGGGCCGAGAAAATGTATTATCTTTTTAAGCAATAGCTCATCGCTATATAGGCTAAGTATTGCTTAAATATCTTATTAGCATCTGGAGGATAGTTTGTGGAGGAGAAGTAGGTGTAATCTATGATGTCAGCAACAGGCTAATGTTGTCATTAGCAAATAGGAACGAACGTCTTACACTTACAGGCCAATCAAAATATGACATCACCTGACATCCTCAATGTTTTGTGGCAACAGGATCCCTAGATAGTAGAACGCTTTATTAGTCAGTGATCAAAGCTAATGGTGCTAGGCCGCTAGCACTATGGCCTGTTGAGTAGCAAATGGTCTGGATAAAGCAGTAGGAACATGATCCAAGCTACTGTCCAAAGCATACAGATATGCTGCTGTTTCAACAACATCACAAGTTGAGACCTTTGTAACACCAGACAACTGCTTTCAACATACACAAAGGATCTGACATTGGACAGTGACCAATCTCTGGCTCTCTCCAGGAGAATCAATGGCGCTCTAATAGACTTCACTGAAAACAAACCACAACAAAGAAATACTTGATTCCTTTAAATGACTGTTGTCATTCAAGCCAGCCACACCCATGTACAAGGAAGTGTGGTGTATCAAGGTTAAACACCTAAGTATTGGTGCACAGTGCCTTGCAAAAGTATTCATCCCCCTTGGTGATTTTCCTATTTTGTTGCATTACAACCTGTCATTTAAATTGATTTTTATTTGGATTTCATGTAATGGATATACACAAAATAGTCCAAATTGGTGAAGTGAAATTTAAAAAAAATACAAAACGGAAAAGTGGTGGGTGCATATGTATTCACCCCTTTGCTATGAAGCCCCTAAATAAGATCTGGGGCAACCAATTACCTTCAGAAGTCACATAATTAGTTAAATAAAGTCCACCTGTGTGCAATCTAAGCAAAGGGCACCACCAAGCAAGCGTCACCATTAAGACCAAGTAGCTCTCCAAACAAGTCAGGGTCAAAGTTGGGGAGAAGTAGAGATCAGAGCTGGGTTATAAAAAAATATCAGAAACTTTGAACATCCCACGGAGCACCATTAAATCCATTATTCAAAAATGGAAAGAATATGGCACCACAACAAACCTGCCAAGAGAGGGCCGCCCACCAAAACTCACGGACCAGGCAAGGAGGGCATTAATCAGAGAGGCAACAAAGAGACCAAAGATAATCCTGAAGGAGCTGCAAAACTCCACAGTGGAGATTGGAGTATCTGTCCATAGGACCACTTTAAGCCGTACACTCCACAGAGTTGGGCTTTACGGAAGAGTGACCAGAAAAAAAGCCACTGCTTCAAGAAAAAAAATAAGCAAACATGTTTGGTGTTCGCCAAAAGGATTGTGGGAGACCTCCCAAAACATATGGAAGAAGGTACTCTGGTCAGATGAGACTAAAATTGAGCTTTTTGGCCATCAAGGAAAACACTATGTCTGGCGCAAACCCAACACCTCTCATCACCCCGAGAACCCAATCCCCACAGTGAAGCATGGTGGTCATGCTGTGGGGCTGTTTTTCATTGGCAGGGACTGGGAAACTGGTCAGAATTGAAGGAATGATGGATGGCGCTAAATACAGGGAAATTCTTGAGGATAACCTGTTTCAGTCTTCCAGAGATTTGAGACTGGGACGGAGGTTCACCTTCCAGCAGGACAATGACCCCAAGCATACTGCTAAAGCAACACTCGAGTGGTTTAAGGGGAAACATTAAAATGTCTTGGAATGGCCTAGTCAAAGCCCAGACCTCAATCCAATTGACAATCTGTGGTGTGACTTAAAGATTGCTGTACACCAGCGGAACCCATCCAACTTGAAGGAGCTGGAGCAGTTTTGCCTTTAAGAATGGGCAAAAATCCCAGTGGCTAGATGTGCCAAGATGATAGAGACAGTTATGCACGCTCCAGTTTTCTGTTTTTTTTGTCTTATTTCTTATTTGTTTCACAATAAAAAATATTTTGCATCTTCAAAGTGGTAGGCATGTTGTGTAAATCAAATGAAACAAACCCCCAAAAAATCTATTTTAATTCCAAGTAGTAAGACAACAGAATAGGAAAAATGCCAAGGGGAGTGAATACTTTCGCAAGCCACTGTACATCAGACAAACAACTTATGATACTACCTAACAGAGCTATTTTAGAATAGCCCGTAATCTCAATGTCACTAGAACAATCCCAATCCCAAAGCCAAAACTCTGTAATGTCTAGGCTGCTCTCCTAGAAGACGCATATTACAAGCTAATTCAGTCTGCTGGAAACTACAGGGGTGCGAAAGGTTCACCACGATTAGCTTGTGTAACTGCTGAAGGTCAACGCAGCTCTGCTGAGCAGCCACAAGCCTTCATAAAACCATGCAGCGTATCATTATTTTCACAGTGTTTCATTATGGATTGTTAACCTTGGCAAACTCCCCAACTAACGCTTTAATCAACTGCCTGTAATGTCTCTGATACAATGTAATCATTCTGCTTCTACTTCTCATTTATCAGCGGGTAGGAAGGAAAAACGTACCTGTGTCTCATTATAGAAAGAGAGAAAAAGAGAGAGAATAATAAGAGAGCAAGCTCCTTTTCCAGGATCTGCATGTGTCTGGAAAGACACACGTAAGTAAAAGCTTCCGAAGAGGAGAGAGGAAGGTTCAGGGTTATTGCCCATTGTCAGAGAAACTAGATCGTTTTCCTAGAAAGGAATGGAGTATGAAAGACTTTTCAATAGCATGTAGTCTCAGGAGGAAACTAAAGGACTCCTCAATTCTTTCTCCTTGACCTGGTTCCTACCACTGGCATCCCACACCATAGCCACCTGTGAGGAAGTGTTCACTGGGTCCCATCCCACTGCAATGTTGAATAGATTTGCAGACAGAGTTCAGTGTGTCAAATCGGAGCGCATGTTGTCCGGTCCTCTGGCAGTCTCTATGGGGGTACCACAGGGTTCAATTCTCGGGCCGACTCTTTTCTCTGTATACATCAATGATGTTGCTCTTGCTGCGGGCGATTCCCTGATCCACCTCTACGCAGACGACACCATTCTATATACTTCCGGCCCTTCCTTGGACACTGTGCTATCTAACCTCCAAACGAGCTTCAATGCCATACAACACTCCTTCCGTGGCCTCCAACTGCTCTTAAACGCTAGTAAAACCAAATGCATGCTTTTCAACCGTTCGCTGCCTGCACCCGCACGCCCGACTAGCATCACCACCCTGGACGGTTCCGACCTAGAATATGTGGACATCTATAAGTACCTAGGTGTCTGGCTAGACTGCAAACTCTCCTTCCAGACTCATATCAAACATCTCCAATCCAAAATCAAATCAAGAATCGGCTTTCTATTCCGCAACAAAGCCTCCTTCACTCACGCCGCCAAACTTACCCTAGTAAAACTGACTATCCTACCGATCCTCGACTTCGGCGATGTCATCTACAAAATAGCTTCCAACACTCTACTCAGCAAACTGGATGCAGTTTATCACAGTGCCATTCGTTTTGTTACTAAAGCACCTTATACGACCCACCACTGCGACCTGTATGCCCTAGTCGGCTGGCCCTCGCTACATGTTCGTCGTCAGACCCACTGGCTCCAGGTCATCTACAAGGCTATGCTAGGTAAAGTGCCGCCTTATCTCAGTTCACTGGTCACGATGGCTACACCCACCCGCAGCACGCGCTCCAGCAGGTGTATCTCACTGATCATCCCTAAAGCTAAAACCTCATTTGGACGCCTTTCCTTCCAGTTCTCTGCTGCCTGCGACTGGAACGAATTGCAAAAATCTCTGAAGTTGGAGACTTTTATCTCCCTCAACAACTTTAAAAATCTGCTATCCGAGCAGCTAACCGATCGCTGCAGCTGTACATAGTCCATCTGTAAACTACCCACCCAATTTACCTACCTCACCCCCCATACTGCTTTTATTTATTTACTTTTCTGCTCTTTTGCACACCAGTATCTCTTCTTGCACATGTTCATCTGATGATTTATCACTCCAGTGTTAATCTGCTAAATTGTAATTATTCGATTTATTGCCTACCTCATGCCTTTTGCACACATTGTATATAGATTCTCTTTTTTTCTACCATGTTATTGACTTGTTTATTGTTTACTCCATGTGTAACTCTGTGTTGTCTGTTCACACTGCTATGCTTTATCTTGGCCAGGTCGCAGTTGCAAATGAGAACTTGTTCTCAACTAGCCTACCTGGTTAAATAAAGGTGAAATAAATAAAATAAAAAGATGAGCTCCAACAAAAAGCCTAAAATATCAGCTCCTTTCCCAAATGTACTAGGGGAGTCTTCATAAGACAAATACATGGTAGAACCCTCTCATCAACTCATCAGTTTGCAAATAATCAGAGGTTGTAACCAGCGACCTCTAAACCCCACAAGAATGGTTGCCAAGAAACAAAAGAGAACTTAACCAACTAGCGGATGACTTTTCAGAATCTTCTCCCTCCACATCAATACTGCTTTCAGAGATCCAGATGGAGGCCAGCAGCAAAGTGTCCCCTTATTGGGCCTTTATTGGTACATCCTAAATGCAACATTGAATTACGGCAGGGGAAAGGGGAGGCACGCTTTTTGTTTAACACACAGTACTTCTGAGGGCAATAAAAATCAGCAATGAAGCAATCACTGTACCATTTTTGGAAACCATCTACAAAGAGATCACTTTCCAGTTTTAATATGCGTATGAAATAAATATTAGAGCCGAGCCAGAGCATGAGAGAAGCCATATGTTTCTTGGTGGATAAAAAAAATGCATCCATAGGCTTGTGCTTTCTACAAAACGCTACATGTCTTTACCTTTTCTCCAATATATAAAAGTCAACTCATATAAATCTGCACTCCAACTAAATAGCGATTTACAGTAAATGTGTGGTACATTGAGAACAGATAGGGAAATGCTACTTGGGGGGAGTATGTTACGTCTCAAAAGATGGGTTCAGAGTGGATATGTGAGAGGGATTTGTGTGGTTGCCAGATGTGTTATTTTATTGAGAGTAATGGTGCACCCCATAGGCTGATACAATCTGACAACAACTTAATGGTTATTGAATATGTTAGAGAGAGTTTGATGTTTTAGTAAAATATCTGTTTTTCTCTCTCGCTTTTTCTCTTTCCCTGTTTTGATATTGGGGCTCACTCACCATGTGTCTTATTTCATATGTTGGCATAATGATGAATAGTTTTGGGTTGTACAGTCAAGCACTTTTATTCAGAAAAACATTCTAGGCATCACTGTGAACTGATTGCTTTGGAAACTTGTGTCCTTGGAGCTACATACTACAGGCAGGATTTGCAACTAGAATTGTGTACTTGTACACAAATAAATTAATACTAAGTATCCATATATGAGATGAATGCTTTCTGACAGAGAGGATAAATGATCAATATATGAATAGGCACTACTATCCAGTTAAAGAACAATGGACACAATCAACAATTT
This sequence comes from Salvelinus alpinus, assembly GCF_045679555.1. Lineage (NCBI taxonomy): Eukaryota > Metazoa > Chordata > Actinopteri > Salmoniformes > Salmonidae > Salvelinus > Salvelinus alpinus. Next base: position 26,785,052 of record NC_092118.1, read on the forward strand.
AAACCCATAAATAAACAACAAGAAACAGAAACCTTCTCCCAAGAACAGCTCTTTCAAAACTCTCAGAGCTAGGCCTACACAGAGGAGACAGACAAGACCATGTCAGCACAGTGCCTATGTGCCAGCAGCATACCACCCTGCATACCACTGCTGGCTTGCTTCTGAAGCTAAGCAGGGTTGGTCCTGGTCAGTCCCTGGATGGGAGACCAGGTGCTGCTGGAAGTGGTGTTGGAGGGCCAGTAGGAGGCACTCTTTCCTCTGGTCTAAACAAAGATCCCAATGCCCCAGGGCAGTGATTGGGGACACTGCTCTGTGTAGGGTGCCGTCTTTCGGATGGGACGTTAAACGGGTGTCCTGACTCTCTGAGGTCATTAAAGATCCCATGGCACTTATTGTAAGAGTAGGGGTGTTAACCCCGGTGTCCTGGCTAAATTCCCAATCTGGCCCTCAACCATCACGGTCACCTAATAATCCCCAGTTTACAATTGGCTCATTCATCCCCCTCCTCTCCCCTGTAACTATTCCCCAGGTCGTTGCTGCAAATGAGAATGTGTTCTCAGTCAACTTACCTGGTAAAATAACGGTAAAATAAAATAAAAAAATAAATGTACTGTAGATCTCTGCTACCATTTAATTCTAACATAAATTATGGCAAATTACATTTCCAGGAAAAACAAAGGACTTTTCTGCAATAGAATATTCTTATCATTCTAATGCACGTCTATAAAAGATCCAATTAAAATCTGGCAGAGTGTGATGGCGCTTTTCCAATTTATATTAGCTTTTGAGGAGACTATTAAAGTTTATTTATTAGGTGAAGATGACTTTAAATACTACAGTATTAACGCTGCAGTAAAATTCGATTAGCAGAGTGAGATTTTAACATTTACCCTGTTACCACATATATAACGTTGGGGGAGCGGCGATCTACGATCAATGACCTTCTGAGGCCAACATGGCTCCCCTATTTCCATAACACTGACTCCAGCTGTTGGCTTGGGGACCTCTGCACTGGTTGGGAAAATGTAAGAAAACAGTTTGGAAATGAAGATAAACATAGCCGTTAAAGTCAATGTGTTCTAAACGTGACACAGATTATTTGTTTACTACTGTATTACAGTAACCATGGCATAGGGCCAAGTCACATTAAATCATCTATCGAAAAACAGTACGTTGTTACTGTGGTTCATTTCAGTCTCCCATTTAAACATTCAAATAGCTGTTGTATTACTACATTTTCTGTGCTCTTTGTTCAGCAGGTCTGATGGATATTTGCCCACCTGCTGCCATTGTCTTCTCCTTAAAGGACGACCTGGTGGTGACACACACTGAGCATTATGGGAATGTTGCATCGTCGTGGTGGCGCTACGGGCAGCTGAACAAAGGATAGCTGGACTAATCACCACAGTATGGCTGCGTCTGATATTGCACCCTATTCCCTATATAGTGCACATTGTTTTACCAGGGCCCTGGTCAAAAGTAGTGCAAAGGGAATTAGGTGGCATTTTGGATGCACAAAAATCTCCTTTGTCTTGTGCGTAATATCTCTCTCTCAGTCCCTACAGCACATAGCTCACTAATGAGGTGACATTTCACACTTACAGTCACGACAACACACTGCCCTGCAAATGAACGTCATAATAACAGTCAGCAATACCTTGATGAGAAGTAAAATACTTCCTTTCTGAACAGTAAGGGATGGTCTGAAAAATAGCACAGGCAAAATTTCAAACAATTTATCTTTTATGTCTTGTTTTCTTGACAGGACCTCCTATTCACGTGTTGAGTGAAGGGGGTCATGCATATTTGATTTTGTAAAACGTCACATTTCTAATCTTTCTACTAATTAAATATGTGTTGGATTAAAGGTTAAATCCAGGGGAGATCAGTTAAATGTTTTGATACAGTCCTCCGTCAGCCCATTATGGGGCATTAGAAATTAGATATGTGAAAAATGTGATGGCTGCCTCACTGCAACAGTGCTTTAAAAATATAAATGTAAGTGTCTTAACTGCAATGCTAATCATTTATAGGACACAATTTATTGAATCACCCAGACAGAACTGATTGACTGGTCCCACTGCTTAATTCACAGTAAAAGTTTCGGTGGCACATAATCATTTATTCTCTCTCTTTAAAGATGGAATCCTTAATGGTGAAGCTGTCATGTCCGTTTGGGATATTATAACACCAAAGAAGTTACAGCAAACAACAAACACAGTTGTTTTGCCTCGAACATCACTGCACGCTTCGATAGAACAGCAGAATATCTACTGCACAGGAGTTTGGTGGCACCTTAATTGGGGAGGATGGGCTCGTGGTAATGGCTGGAGCGGAATCAGTGGAATGGTATCAAATACATCAAACACATAGTTTCCATGTGTTTGATGCCATTCCATTTGCGCCGTTCCAGATATTATTATGAGCCGTCCTCCCCTTAGCAGCCTCCACTGATGTACTGCAATTTGTTGTACCACGCTGCTCATTTCCATTTGGATGCTGCTCACCTCCGTTTTGTCGACAAAACAAAAACAATAACAATGGCGCTGGGGTGAACAGATTCTATCTTTAATAAGTCAGTGAGGTTGATGCTGTCAGAGATGTAGCGAGACAAAGACAGATTGAAACGGTTTATCGTGGTGAAAAAAAAAGATCTCATTGTGAGTTAGTAGACCCTGGTGTGATATAAAGAGACATGTTAGGCTTGCCTAACGATTCACCCTGAATTTAATTCCTCTGCTCTATCAATCGCTCCATACATTCAGTCTGAAACTGTAGTTTGTGTGACTTCAAAATAAGTGGAGTTATAATAAGTGGAGTTGTACAGAACAAATTAATTAGTGATTGGATCTTTTCTAACAAGTCTAACCAATCAGAGTACCAAAGTTAATGATGTCATCATGTAGGCCGGCTCTGGACCAATCCATCGGTTTCTGGGACCAATCAGAACGGACAGAATGTGTTCACATTCTAGAAATCGTTGGTGATAGAGGCAATTCCAGACTCAACATGGAGAAGAAACATCAGTTGGCCGGAGCGATGTGGATGGGTAGCCAGGCAAACGCTTGGCTGTGGTTTCGAAGCCTAAAGAAAGTCCATCTAGGACCCTTAGGCAGAGGACATGCTACAGCTCAAGTTTCCAGGGTACAACACCTTTGTTAAATGATTCAGAACTTTGACGGTTTAAGCAATACTGGTTAAATGAGGCCTTTCTCTCTCATTCACTTGCAGGTGTGTCATGATAAATGACCGTAACCCTACACCGAGCATGACACCTCAGCTCTGAGCTACTACCCGTCTATTATATCTGAGTGCTGTGGAGCTGTAACAGTGACACGGCTGTTGGATTGTCCAGAGAGAAAACAGAACCTTCTGAGACAGTCTCTCTGTTCCCATGTCCATACTAGCATACTACTTAAAAGGAAGCAATGTATCGGGCATGTGTTCTACGTAGTAGGCTAGTGTGGACATTCCAAAATCAAATCACATTTTATTTGTCACATGCTTGGTAAACAACAAGTGAAATGCTTACTTATGGGCCCTTCTCAACAATGCAGAGAGAAAGAAAATAGAGAGATAATAGACAAGTAGATACACAATGAGTAACTTGGCTATATACAGGAAGTACCAGTACTGAGTCGATGTGCAGGGGTACGAGGTAATAACATGGCTATATACAGGAAGTACCAGTACTGAGTCGATGTGCAGGGGTACGAGGTAATAACATGGCTATATACAGGAAGTACCAGTACTGATTCGATGTGCAGGGGTACGAGGTAATAAAATGGCTATATACAGGAAGTATCAGTACTGAGTCGATGTGCAGGGGTACGAGGTAATAACATGGCTATATACAGGAAGTACCAGTACTGAGTCGATGTGCAGGGGTACGAGGTAATAACATGGCTATATACAGGAAGTACCAGTACTGAGTCGATGTGCAGGGGTACGAGGTAATTGAGGTAGATATGTACATATCGGTAGCTATAAAGTGACGAAGCAACAGGTTAGATAATAAACAATAGCAGCAGTGTATGTGATGAGTCAGAAGAGTTGGTGCACGAAGGGTCAATGCAAATAGTCCGGGTAGCTATTGGTTAACTATTTAACTAACTATTTAGCAGTCTTATGGCTTGGGGGTAGAAGCTGTTCAGTGTCCTGTTCGTTCCAGACTTGGTGCATCGGTACCGCTTGCCGTGCATGCCCATTACATCGTTTCATTCTAAGTAGTATGCTAGGGTGGATATTAAAATGTAGCAATACTGTGTGAACTCTATCTACATTCAGCCTGCTGGCTGATGATGGTGATGTGAGAAGAGGAGATGGAATGGATTCATGAGCACTGGGTGGTGGTTGGATTAAAGATGGTCTTCACGAGAGCTGATCGGGGTAATGGAATGTGTCAGCATGAGATTTACATATTCAACACCAACCACAGCCTCTCTCTCCAAATCAACCTTGTAAAGACAGGGTCGGTCCCAATGTTGCACATAGGTTCAATGGACATATAGACGAGGCCTCTTAAGTGTTGATTTACGTCAATGTAAAATTCCAAAGTGCACACCGCAGAGAGATACAAACACAAACAGGAGGACTCCCTAGTCGTGTGTGTGTCTGTGTCTCTGTGTCTCTGTGTGTGTGTGTGTGTGTGTGTGTGTGTGTGTGTGTGTGTGTGTGTGTGTGTGTGTGTGTGTGTGTGTGTGTGTGTGTGTGTGTGTGTGTGTGTGTGTGTGTGTGTGTGTGTGTGTGTGTGTGTGTGTGCACATTGCAAGGAATGATGCGTGTAATAGCTTAGATCCTCTACGGCACAGCCATAGAAAACAGAGAGTATGATCTACTAATGTTCCACCACAAGGCCACCTCTAATATACAGTATATGACTCACAGTCCGGACACAGCTTCCATAGCAACAACTATTAGGGTCTTCCATGCAGGAAGCTTTACTGGGCTGATAGAAGTTCAGAGTTAGGACAAAAACGTAAACACTACATAGTTAATCACATACACACATCAGTTTAATTAATGTAGATAGAACCAGATGAATTGGGGAAATTGTCTGAATCTGCAGAGTAACTCACTTTCGGACAGAGCATCCATTAGCTCAGGGGTTCCAAGTACTGTACTTCAAGTGAGCGAGCTAAAAATAAATTTCCCCAATCTCAAATGGAAAACTGGGTCTTTAATAAATCTGTTGAACTAGGCTTCTGACAAGCTGCAATTAAAATGCCCAGGAAACACATCAGCTTTTCACTTCCTCAATATTTAAACCTTTAAACACATAACTTTGGTTACATCCATCAACTTTAGAAAAGGGCAAAGTAAGCAGCTTCTCGGGGTACCAGCGATTTAGAGTCCTAGTAGTGTTTGGATATGTTTACAATGTGTGTGTGGTGAAATGGCACCAGCTGTGTACACTGACAAGATGCACACGGCCCACTGTGTGTTTGAAGAGCATCTTAACCCTTCACTACCACTCCACAGACGGGACAACAAAGACCACGGGAGGCTAGGCCAATCTGGCTGTAGGGGACAATGGGGAGATATTGCCCCAAGGGTTTTCTGGTGTGAAGGGACTGTAATGTAGCATCTCTGAGTCCATTTATGTCCTTTCTGCTTTGTTTCCTATACATATGCAAGGAACAATAGGATCCAACCCATCCTCAATCAGGCTTTTGTTTCACCTACATGACTCATTTAAAGGCTCAATAAAGTCCTAGAGTATGCCGGCTGCAGCTGCTGCCTTCCATCCTCATGTGTTATGCTGTGAATAACTTCCCATTTGTTGTTCTTACAGTGTATGTAGTCTATTACGTATGACAGACGAGTGGTTGATACAACTCAAAGTTGAAATATAATCCATTGATAAGCATTTCCTTGGATAAGAGGAAACATATCCATTTGGTACAGTCACAGAGGCTATTTGTCATCAGAGCCAATCAGCTGTTACTATCAACCCTGCTCAGTGAAACACACTTCCTGTTTACAGCGGTTGTCATTGAAAGGATTCTTGGAAGACAATCATTCACTGCTCCGTAATGACACTTTTTAAACCAACAGAAAATTATGGCTACAGACAGCGGAAATATTCTATCAATCACAGTTAACACAATGCTAATGCATATTACATAATCTTTGGATCTGAACATAGCCATCCACAATTTATAATCACTTACTGGTAGTATTAGTAATAGTTTCACAAACTAAAGCTCTGTAGTAGTGGCAGTGCTGCAGGTGCAACCCATTCCTCAGTTACATCTGGTAACAACCAACTAATTACCTCTACCAGTGCAGCTAATGAAATTTATATTACATCTAAAACATTATTAAACTTCAGGGGAGTATAACACAGCACTATAAATGTTCCAGTAACAGGGGAGGTGTGGGGGGGGGGGGGGCACGCTCATGAACAAAGGCATTTCAGTCAATCAAACGGTCAAATCATTTAGACATGCTAAATGTAAACCAGTACAGTTGAGAAAATACCAAAAAAGCTCAAAGCCTTTAGTAGTGTCCAACCTGAAGAGCTTGCCCAGTTATGTAGACCACAAACTGTTCCACATTTAAACCAAGGGGGACATATAAAAGATTCAACTTTTGCGACAGAAAAGGAGAGAAAATATACTATGATGACCAAAAATTATCTAGGTGTGTATTCATAAGGTTTCAGAAGTGAAGCCGGGCTTCTTGTAAATTTCACTGACTAAGACCACATGTGCTCAGTATAAACCAAAGAGCCAGTAAAAACCAAGTCATTATCCCAGATACATTGAATGTAATGTAAGACTGCACACAATTTCTGAAGTACCAACTACCAACCAATCAGTGGCTAAAAAGAGTCCCTGTGGGTATATACCCCTAAACATAGTTACCTTGTGTCCCAGTTAAATCAAAGCACTTTACCAAAGGCACCCTGCTGAGACTGCCCTGTCATACACCTGAACACAATCCACACCATTAAATATTAAAAAGGTATAGAATAATATGTAGCCTATATGAAGTGTGCTTTAAATCAGCTCTTACTGACATTTATCATCAAGGGTCCGAGGTTCAATTCTACTAGATTACTAGCAGCTCATGTTCCCTTGTAAAGTACATGATATTAACATATTCCCTTCATCTCATTGCCAAATCACGGCTGGATTCATTAGTCATGAATCATGATGACTGTAGTACCTAATTAAGTTTGTGCCACTCATTTGGATGATTCTGTAGATTTAAAAGAATCTGTGATGTTTGAAAGTGCCTCTGGGCCCCATTGTGATTAAATCTGAATTATTTCCTCAGACAATATTTTGAGAGGGTGTTACTGTTTATACATGACATTGAGTACCCATTGACATTGACCAAGGCACTGTCACAGCTTCTCGGAGTGGGAACTTGACATGAAAGCTATAATAAATAACTCTGTTATCAACCCAAGTTAATTTGAGTCTATACAACTTGAAAACCTGACACATCGTCTGGATGACTGATGTTTCCTCTCAATGAGTTTGGTCGAATCAGTTTGGGGATGATGTGTCTTGCATTATGCAAACACATGCAAATCTCCCTTCCACTCAGCATGCAGAGGCTTCTGAATTGGCATGTGATATGTGGTTTGTGATGAGACATGTTGCAGAGGGAGCGCTTCATTTCCTCTCTCTCTCAGACTACAATTGCATTTTGCCCTATTCCTGACAGAAAGACTATTTCCTTTCTCAAACTTTGGCCCCGGGGAGTTTTCAAGCAGACACAAGACCACACTTTATCTATTATAGGACAGTCAAACAAATGTGGTTGCACTTGGGAGCTTTAACAAGCCTGGGCTATTTGGCCAAGCAGACGCAAACACTGCTCTGGTCTCAGAATGTTCTCAGAACAGGATTATAGTATGTTTTCTATTGGTTCTCAGAACAGTTTTAGAGGATGTTCTGGGGAAAAGTCTGGAAACTCATTTGATATGGACTGTCTCTCTCTTTTGGCAGCTTACCATGCTTCCACATCCTGAACATGTTGTCAAATAGAGCCATTATCCTTTTCAAAACAAATACTCCTTTGTGCTTGTGATACAAAAATACCAAATATCTGCTGCTGGTTGTGTACCAAACCACCTGTCTGTCTGGGACTGTGTGTGTAAGGATATCTCACATAGGATAACCCTACTAGGGACAGTATGACATTTTATTGAAAACACTGCAACACATCAGTAAAAAGGGGCATATTATCTGTGAGCAAAAGAAGGGATCCCGATCTGAAACAACAGCAGTTGAATCAGACATCAGATATCAACATAAACAACCTGCTCACTTCAAGGATAATTAATGCCTTTCACAATTGATGAATTGGCCTCATATGTCCAGATCTATAGGTAGTGACATCACTTTATCATGTGCCTTCAGTGAATCTAAAACATATGAACTGCATGTTGATTGATGATGATGGAATTATAAATTATAAACACTGCCCATTAAATGATTAAATGATTATGGATCAAGTCACTTTTTAAAGGCTCTGTCACACATGTAATCAAGTTGATCACTCATTGTAAAGTAGCAGTGTCACTGCCACCTGGCATGAATAGCTTACTCTGCAAGAGATAGGATACCAAAACTTCATCCAATTGAGAGATGTGCTATATGAGAAAGCATTTCAACGTGTAAACATTATGACATGCAGAACTCCAGCACCAAAGGAAGATGGTAACTTGCCTAATTGATAAAAGTGTGTAATGCACTGGTAAAACGACCTCTTGTCTTATTGTGTTATTCTGTCTATTTTATAAAAGAAAACATTCCCAATCGTGTACAACACCATTTGCCATTATATCAGTCTGTCTGGACTCAGGAGGAATGGGGTTTGAATACAGTGTGCAGAAACAAGATAGAAGTACGCAAAACAATGTAGAACACAACTGCTCACCTTATTATAGTTGTAGTAGCCCAAACAGTGGGGAAAATCCAGGTTTGGTGGGTCTCCTGGAATAGGATTTCCTCCGGCAGTCGGATAAAACCGTACATCCATGATGTATCAGGCAACAGCGCAGCAATACTGTGAACAGAGCTCAATTTGTTTCTACCTTTTTTTACCTTACAATCCACGCGCACAGTGAGAGAAAGGCGGCGAGACGCGCAAGCTTTATCGGGACCGTAAATCAAAGAAATAGAAAGCGGGATAAGAAGAGGTAAGGGATAAAATACGACGTTTTGTTATTCCTCTTCTTCTCGTTGAAGAAGCTGTTCATAGTTTTGAAACCCAAATAACGGTTGAGCTATGTCCAAGCTCGTCCTCGACGTTTATGATATCTGCGCCAAGCCGTGATGTTTGCCCATGCATTTAGAGGCAGCTGCTGTACACAAAGAAGCCACGCGACCGGCAGGGACAGACTGCACATTCGTCCTTCCCCTGTTCAGCATGCGAAACAAAATTGAAAACAGAGCTAACGTTGTAATAGGTGTATAATAAGAAGTCCGTCTCGTTTCCCCCCCACCCTCTCGTTTCTTTCAGAAGTTGTTTTTCCTCAAGTTTTGCACAGTAGTTGGCGAAGGTAGCACAAAGCAATGAGGATATTGTATTCCCTGGAATTCTGCTATAGTGTTCCACCAGTGGAGAGTGGGGTTTTGGGACAAAATCTGATAAATTCGTGCGGTCAACCAATAATGTGGAATTAGTAGATTTGCTTTACAACATTAGATAGATGCTTGGTTCAGTCTTTGGCTCTGTTGATGAACAATGTGTGAACAAATCAGGCTACTCCCCGAACACAGCAAGCCACTCCCATTTAGCCAGCATTTGCCTCAATGAAAACACTGGATAGTTACATTTTACACTGCTTTCAGTCTCTGGGGATACTTTGATTGACAGATTTTATATCAAAATAATCAGCAATATACACGTGTTTTTACAGCAGTTGCTTGAATTGCAAATTAAGCGGGATACAAACAATTTGTTTATGTTTGTAATAAACTGGTAATAAGATGGTCATGAACCTTAGTACTATAATTGTTTCTATGTGCTTTACTAAATCACACATTTTTCTTAATGAAAATCTCTTCAAAACAAACAAACATGAGTTTTGAAAGCCAATCCAATCTTAGGAATAGTTATAGCCTGAAGCAGCTTGTTGGTCCCCTCCCTAATATGACCACATGGGACACTAGAATGAATACAAACAGTCTATTTACAATAATCATCATGTCTCAATTATGTGTAGCCCTACTTGTTTATTTTCTCCTCTGAAAAGATTGAACTAACAGTCAATCTCCCATTACAGGGATTGGAGGAGATGTACTTTATGTGTGCTCGGCCTCTTATGTATATAATGATAACCTGATTAATTGTCAGGCCGAGTCAAACATATATGGCCCCATGTAGAGACATGGCCTATTAGATACTTCAACCACCTGCCTGCACATCTATCTCTTCAGGATAGTAGGCCTGCTGCATACATACTGACCAGTGGAGAGATGAAAATGAGGGGCATCACTTATTAGCAACCACAAAGAGACCCCGGACAAAGGGCTTACTATTACCTTTCTGTCCCTCACACACTCACTCACTCACTCACTCACACACACATAAACATCTGAGGACAACGTATTCTTCTTCTTGTATGTAAACACATACCTACACATATACCTAAACATGGAGTGCTGTCATACGTGTTAGAGAAATGGAGAGCTTGCGTTATTGAACATCTCAGATCTAAGGTTCCTTTGTGGTCCCAAGTGGGTGAAGGTTTGGTGTATGTTTTCATTGTATAAGATATTCTGAACGTGGGAGGTGTTTAGCATGTGTTATTGAATCAAATAAATACAGTATATCATTGTATGCCCATGCTAGAAGAAAGTCATTATTTTGAGTGCTGTCCAACGATCCAACACTTGCTTTGAGATTGTTAATAAAATTTTACAAATCCATGTAACTTCGCCAAGAAAATATACTTTGCATTTATGGATACGTTGACCCAAGGTGGATGTTTTTATGTTATGTTCCTGGATGATTAAACTGCAAACGTGTAAAATAGCATTATACATGTACACATACAGATACACCCACATATATACACTCAATCACATCTCTTTCACTATTTACATTTACATTTACATTTAAGTCATTTAGCAGACGCTCTTATCCAGAGCGACTTACTATTGCATGGTGTGCTTTTTCCATAAAGCTTTTTTGAAATCTGACACAGCGGTTGCATTAAGGAGAAGTGCATCTAAAATTCCATGCATTACAGTTGTATCTTTTAGCAATGTTTATTATGAGTATTCCTGTAAATTGATGTGGCTCTCTGCAAAATCAAAGGATGTTTTGGAACTTCTGAACGTAACACGCCAATGTAAACTCAGATTTTTGGATATAAATATGAACTTTACCGAACAAAACATACATGTATTGTGTAACATGAAGTCCTATGAGTGTCATCTGATGAAGATCATCAAAGGTTAGTGATTAATTTTATCTCTATTTCTGCTTTTTGTGAATCCTCTCTTTGGCTTGAAAAATGGCTGTGTTATTCTGTGAATAGGCACTCACCTAACATAATCGTTTGGTTTGCTTTCGTCGTAAAGCCTTTTTGAAATCGGACACTGTGGCTGGATTTACAACAAGTGTATCTTTAAAATGGTGTAAAATACATGTATGTTTGAGGAATTTTAATTATGGGATTTCTGTTGTTTTGAATTTGGCGCCCTGCAGTTTCACTGGCTGTTGAAGAGGTGGGACGCTACCGTCTCACGTACCCTAGAGTGGTTAACTTCTTAGGGACGAGACGGGCTGAAATCCCGTTAACGGGATCGATTTGACAACAGCCAGTGAAAGTATTATACACTTGAACTGCATTGTTGGTTAAGGGCTTGTAAGTAAGCATTTCATGGGAAGGTCTACACTTGTCGTATTCGGCGCATGTGACAAATAATGTTTGATTTGATTTGTACTAACTGAGCAGGAACATGTTGCCATGAAAGTCACTAGCAGAATTCATTGCTTACCATTATGTCAGAAAGAATGCGTTGACATGACATACTTGAATTTCAGACAACAATAGGATCAATGTAGATGGGTATTTATGCAGGAGGGTGACAGCAAGCCTGTAAACATGCTAATTTGCTTAGTTAACGATGAGATGAAGAGAAACATTGTCATTCAGAGCACTGATGGGGAACAGACTACAGAAAGACGTGACAAAGCAAATTGTGGTAGAATAATTTATTTAATTTACCAAAATGGCAACCCCAAACTATCCATCAAAAGAGGATGTGGGTAGAAATCGTATTATGCTGCAGCATTTGGAAAATAAGCTCTTTGGGAGATAGCCATTTCTTATTTTACCTGAAGACAATCTTAAGTTTCTTGTATCTGTCAATATTGTGGGTAGATCAGATTGTATACAAAGAAGTGCAGGCATTACCCTTATACAAAAATACCATGTAAAAGAGTCAGATAATAGGATTCTTTGCCTTCAGTATCACGCTGACATTAATATGAAGTCCTTGTGGAGGGTTCTCACAATTATATGTTTTACACACAAATTGCTGAAAGCCTTGTGAAATATGAAATTATTATAAAAACACTGAAGCATATAATGTAATTACTTCCCCGAGTTTTTACAGAATGTCAATCAGCATCATATCTCTGCATCATTTAATGGGATATTGAAATATCCTCTTACAGCATGAGGCACTGGAGGCTGCTCGACTAATTAGTATGAATGACGAGCGCTAAGATGACTAATGCTGCTGAGGAAAGGTTTTAATTGAGAATAATATAATGAAGTATCCTGTAGATTTGTCAGAGTTCTCTAGATGACTTTTCATTGGTCTACTTGGGGGTTATGAGAGGGGAAGCTAGTGTTATTTAGGTCCTGTATACAGTAATAACTGTATAATAACATAGTATTAACAGTTACAGTGGTTACTGTGTAACATGTTACTTATAAACAATATTTTTGTCATTGTTTAAAAGGGCAGGGGAAATCAATTTGTAGAGGTTGCAATTACAATCTTCTTAATGTACTGTATGTGTGACTCGAATAGGGGATGGCTTACTTTGAATGATTAAACTGTCTCTGAATATAAATACAATGCTGGCCACTTAGGAGGGAACTCAAGTCATGCATATTAATTAGGGTGCTAGTATGCACTGTATTTTGGGATGGGGTGGAGCTGAGTGGAATGGAGTTTCAGCACCTTAGTATAGAACATCATTCAAAGAAAATTGAATAGGTTTCTGGTAGACATCATCATTGAAAAGCTACACATTCTGGAGACAGATTAATCTCCCATTTCATGTCCATGTTTGAACATTTCAACAACAGACAATGAAAATAACTGTTTCAGTAACAAATGTCCCTAGAAACTGTCCTTTGAGGCATTAATGGTATTACATATGTTCAAATGCAAATGTAGGCTCCGCGGATATGATTCAGCATTGAAAGACATGTTACACAAACATGCCCTATAACATTACCGCATAGGCCTATCACCTTAGAGGAAGGGGATGGTTCAGTTTGGCTTTAATCTTTAATCTTCTCATCATTACCGAGTAGTGTAATAGAGGCAATGGTCCCCAAGAGCATGGCATGACACGCAAACACAACACAGCACATCTAAATCTATCTCCTGCAGGATGAACGATGCTGGATGCTAGATATACTCAGGCTAAATGACACCCTATTCCCTATATTGTGCACTATTTTTGACCAGGGCCCATAGGGCTCTGGTCAAAAGAAGTGCACTATATCGAAGATGAGGTGCCATATGGGATGTCGTGTACCAGTCAGAACCAAGTCCTCCAGGTTGCATTTAAAACAGACAATCAGCTCAGGAGACATTCAGGTTGGACTGGAAATATACCAGCCGTATGATAGGCAATGAGATCATGTCAGACTGCATCACAACCAATCTGATTTAAAAAAAACACACATTCCTTTTTTTAGAACACTGTAGTTTTTTTAGAACACCCAATTACGGGCAAAGGATATGATCTGATTGGTCAAATGACTGTAAATCATGGCACAGTATCTTCTTCTGTGGTGGAGGTATTCAAAAGGAGCTAGGGATTAGAAAGATGCTTAATGACTTAATGACTGTCCACAGCTCAGGAGGCGGTCTCTTTCTCTCTGTGGGGTTTGGGTCTGCACAATCCACTTCATGTTTACTCCTCAGTGGCTAGCTGCAGGCCACTATTTATCTCCTAGGAGTGTGTGTCGGGGAGGTGTATATGTGTGTGAACTGACTGAGTGATCACCAACAGTGCACTGTAATAGAAAACTGTCATTTATATGCTAATTTGGGGTATTATTAGCAGTAAAATACAGTGAAATGTTTAACTGCAGCATTCTGTAAAGAATTACCATTTTCAAATGGTACTGTAATTCAATCCCACAGAATACAGTACCATACTGTATTATTGGAGCAGCAAAAACCTTTTGACCACTAGTGTGTGCATGGTATTGTTGTTTCTGGGTCCTTAACATATTTTTAGGCTATATTTGTTGCACCCATGAGTGAGAGTGCTGTACCAATTTAACTGATATGTGGTATCAGTACCCCATCAATTTAAATTGTATAGGGGACAGATTGGAGTGGCAGCAAGTCTTAAACCTTTAATGGTTGAGCATTTTGCCATGTCCTTGGTTTGTTTTGCACTGTTGTCGCTGCCAAGTGGAAGCTTTTGTTCAGGCCTCTAGAAGTGAAAGTAATATAGTAGGTAGGTGTCCTACAATATAAAATACACTAACCTACCTACCACTAGCTACCTGTAAATTACAGTAAAATTCACAGCATCCCCTTTACAGTGTGTACAGTCACCTTATGCATGTCTTACAGAAGCACTGCTAGCTCATGGGCAGCCATTGTCCTCTTCCATGACAGACTCTCCTGAACATTTAGTGTTCTCTTTCTGTAAGTTAGCTCATTGTCCTGGTGTGGTCCTGGTATGATGCTTTTTAGCCAAGCATGTCCATTCTATGTTACACAGCATGTACTTTAAGATCCTATAGGTCAACTGAATGTGCACTGAGTGTCAAAACATTAAGAACACCTGCTCTTTCCATGACCTAGACTGACCAGGTGAATCCAGGGTGAAAGCTATGATCCCTTATTGATGTCACTTGTTAAATCCACTTCAATCAGTGTAGGTGAAGGGGAGGAGACAGGTTCAAGAATATTTTTTAAGCCTTAAGAAAATTTAAACATGGGTGCCATTCAGAGGGTGACAAAAGATTTAAGTGCCTTTGAAACGGGTATGGTAGTAGGTGCTAGTTTGTATCAAGAACTGCAACGCTGTTGGTCCACCACCCATAGGACATCCAGACAACTTGAAACAACTGTGGGAAGCATTGGAGTCAGCATGGGCCAGCATCCCTGTGGAACGCTTTTGACACCTTGTAGAGTCCATATTATGAGGAAATCAGTCAATTGAAATAAATAAATTAGGCCCTAATCTTTAATCGATGAAATGCAATTGTGTTCGTTGTCCGTAGCTTATGCCTGCCCATACCATAACCCCAACCCCACCATGGGGCACTCTGTTCACAACGTTGACATCAGCAAACCGCTTGCCCACACAACGCCATACACGTGGTCTGCGGTTGTGAGGTTAGACATACTGCCAAATTCTCTATAACAACATTATGGTAGAGAAATGAACATTCAATTTTCTGAAAACAGCTCTGGTGGACATTCCTACAGTCAGCATGCCAACTGCACGCTCCCTCAAAACTTGAGACATCTGTGGCGTTTTGTGTGACAAACCTGCACATTTTAGAGTGGCCTTTATTGTCCCCAGCACAAGGGGCACCTATGTAATGATCATGCTGTTTAATCAGCTTCTTGATATGCCACATCTGTCAGGTGGATGGATTAGCTTGGCAAATGATAAATGCTCACTAACAGGGATGTAAACAAATTTGTGCACAACATTTTAGAGAAATAAGCTTTTTGTGCTTACGGTAAATTTCTGGGATTTTTTACATTTCAGCTCAGGAAACATCGGCCCAACACTTTACATGTTGTCAAAAAGAAAGGAGGACCAAGGCACTCTTCATATAATTAATAAAATGCCTTTAATAGTATGGCATGTTCAATAGAAACAACGTTTTTAAAAATCCGACGCGTTTCGGCTGCATGGCCTTCGTGTTGCATTTATATTTTTGTTCAGTATACTAGAGAAATCAAATGGATGAACGCTATGGTGCACATGCACAAAACAACCATTGGTTGGATAGATAGAGGGTTAATTAACCAATGGCTTGACAGAACAAACACAAAGCACAGGAAGCTTCCAGGCTTCCCATGTCAAGGTGAGGTTGTAGCCTTGGAAATAGTGTTACAGTAGGTTGTGGATTTAATAGAATAGTATGGAGATAAAACATGTGTACATTGTCCTTGTGTACATGGTGCCCTTCAGTAAGGATAAAAGCTTCCGCAATGAAAGCTACATTTTGTTTTTCTGTACATGTACAGTATTATGTTATATGTTTTGATAAAATCATCTAGTCTCGTCTTAGCAAATGTAGCTTGATAATACATGTTCTGCACATCACATTTGGTCAGGTGTTAGGGTTGCATATCTTATGTCCAACGTATGTCAGTAATTCACATAAGTTCTCCACTTTCCTCGAATAGATTGACATTCTAACACGTATGCTGATGCAGCTGTATCCATCATGCACAATATGTTCTCTATGGGTGAATGAGATGATAATCATAACAGATCTGGGTATGACATGTACCTGAGCTGTTTTTAATATGAGATGGGAAAGAGATGGGAAATAATGAGCATTTGATTTCACTAATGTAACACAGGATGAAAACAAGCACGAGAATTCAGTTACAAATATCCAACAGCAGTTATTTGTTCAGGTTGCTGCACAATGGAATCCCATACTTAATATGAGGGGGATCATAAATAAAGATTATTAGGTTAATTAATTATTTTGCATTTATTACTCTTTTGTACCTCCACATAATTACACTACGCTGATTTAATTGAATTTGAACGAGAGCCAGCGGAAGATAATTTGTTTTCAGGTTACCAAATGGTTCCAATGTTGCCTGAGAGAGCTGGGAGAGGGAGAAAATGACAAATGGTTGCATCCCAATTGGCACACTATTCCCATCCCTGATCAAAAGTAGTGCACTATAACGGGAATAGGTTGCCATTTGGGACATATCCATGGTAGCAAGGCACTGACACCCAACCAACAATACGGAAATGAATTCAGCTCCGCAGCTGCATGGGCGAACAACATTAAACACAGAAATAAATAACAACACCAACCCAAAGACCTGCCGGAGCCAGAGCCGTGCTTTATTCAAAACCAAAACATATCTAATAACCATGAGCTATTGAATTAGAAATGTAGTGTGGCGGGCGGTGGCACTCTTATCTGATAAATTATGTGGGAGATTGTGTGGGTTTTTATTTCTGTGCGTGTGTGTGTGTGTGTGTGTGTGTGTGTGTGTGTGTGTGTGTGTGTGTGTGTGTGTGTGTGTGTGTGTGTGTGTGTGTGTGTGTGTGTGTGTGTGTGTGTGTGTGTGTGTGTGTGTGTGTGTGTGTGTGTGTGTGTGTGTGTGTGTGTGTGTGTGAGTGATAGTATCTGAGTACAGCGCTCAGAGACCAAAACAAGCCATAAGGATACCCGCCATGTTGTGGAGTCAACAGAAGTCAGAAATAGCATTTAAATATTTACTTACCTTTGATGATCTTCATCAGAATGCACTCCCAGGAATCCCAGTTCCACAATAAATGTTTGTTTTGTTCGATAAAGTCCATCATTTATGTGCAAATACCTCCTTTTTGTTCGCGCGTTTAGTTCACAAATCCAAATGCACAGATGTGCAGGCCAAATGAAAAGTCAAAAAGTTCCATTACAGTTCGTAGAAAAATGTCAAACGATGTATAGAATCAATCTTTAGGATGTTTTTATCATAAATCTTCAATAATGTTTCAACCGGAGAATTCCTTTGTCTTTAGAAAGGAAAAGGAACGCAGCTAACTCTCACGGGCGCACGCCTGACTGAGCTCATGGCATTCTGCCAGACATCTGGTTGAAACAGCTCGTATTCTCTCCCCCTTCACAGTAGAAGCCTGAAACAAGGTTCTAAAGACTGTTGACATCTAGTGGAAGCCTTAGAAGTCCAATCGGACCACATTTCCACTGTATATTGGATAGGCAAAGACTTGAAAACCTGGTTGGATATTTTCTCAGGTTTTTGTCTGCCATATGAGTTCTGTTATACTCACAGACATCATTCAAACAGTTTTAGAAACTTCAGAGTGTTTTCTATCCAAATCTACTAATAATATCATATCTTAGCTTCTGGGCCTGAGTAGCAGGCAGTTTAATCTGGGAACCTTATTCATCCAAGCTACTCAATACTGCCCCTCATCCATAAGAAGTTAAAAAGAGGAGGATCCCATCAGCTTTCTATAGGTTAGGCCTACTATTTTTACTTCTCAACTTTCCTAATATTATGCACGTTTCTTCTCTTTACAGCAGCAGTATGGCCTCCCTGGCTGGCTTGAAAACAAAACATGGGAAAAGCGTCCTCCATTCGCTATTTAAGTGCATAGATTACATGTCTTTTTTTCCCCTGCCGCTGTTTTGAGACAGGTGCATGATAATGGTCCATTCTAAATCAAATCAAATTTCACACTTTTTCAAATCATAGTCACACACCTCCTGTAGCCTAGCCCATAAGCCTATTTGATAAGGTTTGTATCACAACACAAGTGGCCAAATAATCCACTTTACAACTGGTTTAGAGCCTAACTGGCATACTTTGGCGGTGCGTGAGTTTCAAGTTTGACGAAGATAATAACCAATAGAATAGGTCAACTTTTTTACCATAGGGTAGTAGATTGACGTAGGCTAGTGCTTTTGCTGTTCGTTAGGCCTACTCATCTTGTTGGCTGACGAAAGTAAATTTGGACAGTTCTTCCAATATCTTCAATATGCGGCTCGGAATTCAATAAGGATGCACGCAGTTGCGTCCCTGATGTGTCTGTCTTCACTTGTAGCCTGTGAGAAGGACCCGATCACGTGACGGCATTGGCTAATAAGAATTTAGATATCTGAGAGAGCCATGTTCACAGGATTGCTTAACTCTTGAGGTTCCTAGGGTCTCCACCGAGCTAGGTAAATCTGCTTTTAGTTTTAATGCACCGTATTGCTGGAACAAAATTCAAAAATACATTTAATCTTAATGTTCTGGCGCAGTTCGGGCAGTTTAGAGTATTGATTGGGGACTTATTTGTGGAGGAGAACTGATTTTCTCTGTGATTTGTGACGTTTTACTTTCCTTTACTGTGTTTTTGCATTTGAATGTGTACTTATATTTATATATACAGTACCAGTCAACCGTTTGGACACACCTACTCATTCAAGAGTTTTTCTTTATTTTTACTATTTTCTAATAGTGAAGACATCAAAACTATGAAATAACACATATGGAATCATGTAGTAACCAAAAAAGTCTTAAACAAATCAAAATATATTTTAGATTTTAGATTCTTCAAAGTATCCGCCCTTTGCCTTGATGACAGCTTTGCACATTTTTGGCAATCTCTCAACCAGTTTCACCTGGAATGCTTTTCCAACAGTTTTGAAGGAGTTCCCACATATGCTGAGCACTTGTTGGCTGCTTTTCCTTCACTCTGCTGTCCAACTCATCCCAAACCATCTCAATTGGGTTGAGGTCGGGTGATTGTGGAGGCCAGGTCATCTGATGCAGCACTCCATCACTCTCCTTCTTGGTCAAATAGCCCTTACACAGCCTGGAGGTGTGTTGGGGCATTGTCCTATTGAAAAACAAATGAAAGTCCCACTAAACGCAAACCAGATGGGATGGCGTATTGCTGTTGAATGCTGTGGTAGCCATGATGGTTAAGTGTGTCTTGAATTCTAAATAAATCACTGACAGTGTCACCAGCAAAGCACCATCACACCTTCTCCTCCATGCTTCATGGGGGGAACCACACATGCAGAGATCATCCATTCACCTACTCTGTGTCTCACAAAGACACGGCGGTTGGAACCAAAAATCTAAAATTTTGACTAATTTAGACTCATCAGACCAAAGGACAGATTTCCACCCGTCTAATGTCCATTGCTCGTGTTTCTTGTCCCAAGCAAGTCTCTTCTTATTATTGGTGTCCTTAAGTAGTGGTTTCTTTGCAGCAATCGACCATGAAGGCCTGATTCACGCAGTCTCATCTGAACAGTTGATGTTGAGATGTGTCTGTAACTTGAACTTTGTGAAACATTTATTTGGTCTGCAATTTCTGAGGCTGGTAACTCTAATGAACTTATCCTGTGGAGCAGAAGTAACTCTGGGTCTTCCTTTCCTGTGGCGGTCCTCATGAGAGCCAGTTTAATCATAGTACTTGATGGTTTTTGTCGACTGCTCTTGACATTTTCCTTATTGACTGACCTTCATGTCTTAGAGTAAGGATGGACTGTCGTTTCTCTTTTCTTATTTGAGCTGTTCTTGCCATAATATGGACTTGGTCTTTTACCAAATAGGGATATCTTCTGTATATTCCACAAATTAATTTTTAACAAGGCACACCTGTTAATTGAAATGCATTCCAGGTGACTAACTCATGAAGCTGGTTGAGAGAATGCCAACAGTGGCTACTTTCAAGAATCTCAAATATAAAATATATTTTGTTATGTCTAACACTTTTTTGGTTACTACATGATTCCATATGTGTTATTTCATAATGTTGATATCTTCACTGTCATTCTACAATGTAGAAAATAGTTAAAATAAAGAAAAACCCTTGTATGAGTAGGTGTGTCCAAACTTTTGACTGGTACTGTATATGTATATTTTGTGTGTAATGTGTATATTTGTGTTGTATTGTGCAGGGCACATGTAACCCAAAAGAGTTCTACCTTGAATCAAAAAGGGTTACCCTATGGGGACAGCCGAATAACCCTTTTTTTCTAAGAGTGTAGAGTTGCCAGGGTCACTGGCTGCTAAACCCCCTCATCTCCATAGCACACATGAAAGGTGCTGCAAAAGAATGAATCTAAGGCCAGAGTGCCAGAGTCAGAGTCTATTTAGAAAATCATTTCCTGCTCTTATGTGTCCACTAATGGCAGTGATAATGCTGACAACTGGTATCAAAGACAGGTTATTCTGTTTGATTCAGTGTGACCACTTTCTCATGGTTGTCACTGGTCATATTCTGATGTTTATATCATAGGTTTGTAGCTAGGAATCTCATCAATATTTATGCAACACTGCAGTTGAACACTACTCACCCCTCACTATTGCACAGCTTGAGGGCTGTTTGCTGTTAGCTGTTCTGCCTTGAGCGTTGAATATTACATATAGCCCGTTGGATAGAAAAGCTCACAGGAGTCTAGCGGCTGTAGGCTGGCTTAATCTGAAACTAATTTAAAACAAGACATGAAGACTTTATCTTACCCATAGGTGTCCAGTAGAGATAGCTGTTGAATGGTGTATTTATTTTGTGCTTCTACCATGGCCTTGACTATTACTGTAGTGTTGGTCCCTAAGCGTTGATGAAATACAGTCTGATCACATGGAAATTATATGTGATATGGTATGGACACTGGTCTTGGAAAGGGACCCTTAAATTTGACTGTTTCAATAGATAGAAGAGCAATAGAATAGCATTTTCTACTTGGTTGTATAAATGGCTGATCTTTATTTGTTTTCCTGTTGGCTTTGAACTATATTTTTTACAACATAATACATTAAACTACAAACACATTCTGGATTCACTTTTCTGGCCATTAACTCAATGAGATCAGGGCTTGTCTTTACAAAAGCCATTCAAACACATTAAACAGTAGCCTGAGAATGGAGTTGGCCTCTTGGCCCATTGTCTTTCGAATTAAATGTCAACAAGAGTGTAAACTAAACGTGACTTCATATTCCGTTGAATATAACTGTGTCATTTGCTGATATCGATGAGTCTGCCAGAGAAGTAAGCCTCATCTCTATGGTCATAAATTAGTCCAGACTTGTCCCTGTTTGAGTGACACGTATTTGATTTGTAGCAAGTAGTTAATTTCAATCCTAATCGGGTATGCTATCATTTAACTCAACTTCCTGTCATTCCTACTGATGGAATAGAATCCTGTCCTCTGGACTCATGTCATTCTATTTGACTAATGTCATTCTATTTGACTCGTGTCATTCTATTTGACTAATGTCATTCTATTCAAATTATGTACAGATGTAGGATCCTAATTTGAGCCAGTTTGCTATAGCAGCAAAATAATCATGGAGCAACAAGAAATGTTATTTATTATGTGGATTATAATTAATGGACATTTTTGTAGGGGTTGATACATTCCTCGTAAGGGATAATCAAGTTTGAAATGGCAGGAAAGTTGTTCTGCAACAGGGTGATCAAATTAAGATCCTACATCTGCAATTCTATTTCTATGTGCATCACTCCTAAACACAAGCAACCTGCTGAGGTAAATAGTAGCTACACTGTTGATCACACAAACAGATTAGGTTGTAACTTGTATGGTAATATAACTAACAAGTCAGAACAAATTGGTATTGTTTTTCTATGACAACCAATCTAATCTGATTCCCAATACAGATATTTGATTTAACGTTAGGGTTGCCATGACACCAGTGGAGTGTCATATTAAGCTCTGTGAGAACTGGCTCAGTCAGGAGAGAGGGAGGGCAGCCATGTTTAGACAGGGGAGAAACAGAGGTAGCGTCCCAAATGGCACCCTATTCTCTATTTAGTGCACTACTTCTGACCAGGACCCTTAGGGCTCTGGTCAAAAGTAGTGCATTATATAGGGGATAGGGTGCTATTTGGGATGCAAACAGAGGGGTAGATGGATCTGGATCTTAGCCAGGATCCTACTGCTACTGTCTCTGTCTGTCTCTCTCAACTGTCATTTACATTAGCACAGAAAGATCAGAGGCTCAGTCAGATACATTCAGTCACCCCTCCCATTGTGTGTTAGTGTGTTATTTGGATAAGTACAGGATTTGATGTTTAGAGTTTATTATATTTTAAATAATCAGCTATAGGCTTCTGACTAGTCATTTGAATAGTGTCTATGTCATGTGACCTTTGTTATTCTAATGACGACTAACAGAGATGAGAGCATATTCAGACTACAACTTGGACACTATCCAAAATCGGCTCTTAAGTGATGGAATGAGGGTTTTGGAAAAATAATAGCTTTTAGATCATTCTCTGTTTAGAACATAATGTATGATAAATCCCCCTACAGTTTGCTGTCAGCTACCCACAGAGAAAGGGCTTGTACTTATCCAGAACTAACAACTTCTCTTGTTTGTCTTAGTTTATGTATTGGCTTATTGTAGATAAAGATGACCATTCAAGCATTTTGTGGTCAGGTTTAAGCATACATGTTTGTTTACTCTATATAAACCCAATTCTCATTCAACTATGTCTTGCGTGTGTTTCAATAGTATTCAATACTCGTGTCCAACAACTATGATTTTTTAAATCTGTGATTCAATTTCTTGTAGAGAGAAACACTCCATGTTACCCAAAGCAACAGAAAGAAAGATTCATTATAGAATAGAGGTGGAAGACACAGAAAGGAGGAGAAGACGATAGAGGGAAAGATGTCTGCAGACAGTCAATTTACTCCTAAACATTGTTTGGGTTATTGAGAATGATAACAATGTAGTGAGGAGGCCTTTGTATCGTCACACACAGACATATGTTTCTTTGAGGCAGACATAATTAGTATTCTTTCCTTCCCGGTTCTATCTGGGCAACATCAATCTGTATTGCAGGGCTGTCAGAACTGTCTGAGTCACAGAATAAAGCCTGGCTCCTAAAAGAGAGATGCTGTGAAGTGGTGGAGCTAACAGCTAACCACAAGATGTTGCTGAGGATGAGAGGATATGATACCGCTGGTCGACAGATAGAAGAGACTCAATCCTACTCTTTACTCCATGTGTCATGGGGCAGGTTCAGTGAAAAACAGACTTTAGCACTAAAGCCCCATACATGGTGACAGTTACAGATGGATTCTCTTTTTGATGTCCAATAACACATCAATAACAGAGAAAATGGACAGGTGTGTGATGTACAACACCAGAAACCATGTCATAAAATGACAGTACACAGACTGGCTTTACTGTAAATGGATTTGGATTGCTTATTTCTTTTTAATTGTGAACAAATGTAAGGCTTATAATTTATAATTTTACATAAGGATGGTATGCATGTATTTCATAAGGATGGCATGATAACATTAGGGTTTTCAATATGTATCCCTCTAATAAAATAATGTTTTTCAAATAATCAGTCTACATTATGAATATTTTGAATGTTCTGAATTTTCTCAAAACTAGGATAAAAAAGATTGTTTGAGGGAGAGGCAATATTTTACTGGGTGAAACAGGAGCAGGCAATCTGCCTTTAGAGTGGAGAAGGCAGCAGTGTTTTATAATGGAAGAAATTCAATGTGACATGTCGAGAATGAATTGCTCAGTCAACCAGAAATATCCCTTGTTCTAATGGCTTGGGACATTCAATGGTGTGTTCTCTCCCCTTCCCCCCATCTCTCTCTCTCTCTCTGTCTCTCTCTCTCTCTCGCCCCCTTACCCCATCTCTCTCTCTCTCTCTCTCTCTCTCTCTCTCTCTCTCTCTCTCTCTCTCTCTCTCCCCTTCCCCCATCTCTCTCACTCTCTCCCTATCCCCATCTCTCTTTCTCTCTCTCTACCTCTCTCTCTCTCTACCTCTATCTCTCTCTCTCTCTCTGTTTGTGAGTCTATATGTGTTAACCCAACACACAGCTGTGGTGTATCACGTTATAAATGATCTATGACCACTGACATTGATATTACTCTAAGAGTGGCAGCCAGGTTTCCAGTAAAGAAGCTACATTTGTACAACAAGAACCAAAGGACCTAATTGACCTATGAAAATGTAATTTGCTCGGATTTCATCGCCACGCGTTGTAACGATCCATTGATTCATTTTTCAAACAGAGCTGGCCTGTCTCTAAGGTTAATTAGCCAATAAAGTAAAGGGAAAATTCTGGACATACTGTATCTAAAATTGTATTACACTGTATATTTGGAAATACACAGTAGCCTATAAAGCTCCACTGATGGTTATTGTGCTGGTCATGTGTACAGTGAGCTGTGTGTATATCTTATATCTGTCATCATACTGGTAGAGATTTCTTGCTTCTCTGGTGCAATTTAAATGTAGATCTTCGATCAGTGAAATAAAATATTCCCAGGGCATTCTCCTCACTGGAGAGATATGGAACATATTGTCATGTATCCTTTACCAGTATTGGCTTGTTAGGGTGTGCTCTCCACAAAATTGACATTTCATATATCAGTCATGTCCACACACACGATGTCTCTATACCTTACATGACATAATGATCTTCTGGGTGGTTTAATCATGGGTTGTAAGATCCCCTTCTATTATCAAAGAGTGATAAATGATGATAAATGTCTAAGATATCACCATCACATCCATTACAGGGGTATTTTGCCACACACACACAATTTCATTATGTATCAGTGAGAGTGACAGTGGTATTGTTGTAAATAGTGCCGATTCTGCCGTCTCATCAGCAGGGTTTGGTGGAGGACGACCCAGCATCTAATCTGCCCCGAGGACAGGTTAACAGTAGCACACACTCACAGTCAGCGTAGCCTACCACTGCCTCTCTGAATACCAAATAACTCCATATTAATACATTCAAAATGATGTGTAGATCAGCTCTCAATGTGGGAACTATACTGTATGTACTGTACTTTCAACCAGAAACAAGAAATGATCAGGATTCAAGGGCTAAAAAGACACACTACATCTGGGAGTTATCCTACCTCTCTATCCTATATATCCCTATCTATCCTCTGATACCAGGTTATACTGGAGCTTATCATGATTACAGCTAAACCAGGGGTGAAAGTAGATTACATTTCTTACCGGTAAGGGACACCTAAGTACACGCACACATTTTTTTAAATAGGCCTACTACAAAAATGACAGTGTAGCCGACTCTGCTGACACTGACAAATAGATAAATAAAAACTATATTGTCTGATCCACATAATCGGCCTACAAAAAGGGGAGACACAAATACAATATGATGTCCATCTAACCTGGAGGAGGAAATTGTTGTCTGAAAACAAACAAAAGTGGCACTGACCCAATGACAAAGACACTGCATAGAGGTAGAGGTATATCAAGCCTTTTTTAATATACTCAAAGCTCCATTGTTAGATTGTTTTAACTAGTCCTATAGAAATGTTAGTCTGTAAGGTACTCAGTAGGAAGGTCTGATTTCTCTATTATTAAAACAAGACCCAGATGGCAAATATAAAGATCCAGTCTATTTAAAAAACTGGAGGCCCCTTACACTTCAATGTTGTGATGCAAAAATACTAGCGAAATGCATAGCACTCAGGATTAAAAGGGTTTTACCACGTATTGTTCATCCTGATCAGACAGGTTTTTTACATGGACGATACATTGGAGATAATGTACAACAACTACTAGAAATAATATAACAACATGAAGCATCTATGAAGCCATATCTGGTATTTATAGTGGATCTTTTTCAATTTTGGTGAATCTCTTATAAAATAGTTAAAAGTAATGTATAGCAACTCCAGGTGTAAAATAGTGAATAGCGGCTACTTCTCAGAGAGTTTTGAATTGTCAAGAGGAGTTAAAAAAGGGTGTCTGCTGTCACCATATATATTCGTTTTGGCCATCGAAATGCTAGCTATTAAAATCAGAATCAGGCCATCATTGTAAATAAGAATTTGTTCTTAACTGACTTGCCTAGTTAAATAAAGGTTAAATAAAAAAATAAAAAGGTTGGGAACCACTGGTATACGCTATGCTACACCCATACACAGTAATGCTTGTGAATGCAAACGAAACACACATATTTGCCTGTTTCCTCAGTGGTGGCTGATCACTGAATACCAGTATGTGGTGGTCTATGGGGGGATGAGGCCTGACAAAGTAGTGGACTAGATTGTGTCATTGGATCATTAGCACTGGAAGGCCCCCTCCTGCAGAACCTAATGCACTGTTTCTCTGTTCACATGCTCTGCATTTAATCTATGGACCGTGGCGCTGACTGACTGTGCTCTAATACTCTCGGATGCATTAGCATTAAGCTGGGGCTATAGTATAATGTCTAGTAGATCTAGTAGAGAGAAAGAAGAGCCTCCCCGCTATGCAGCTCTCTGTTCAGGGACAATGCTTAGAATCACCACATTATTAGTCAAATCTCCCCAGCCATAAAGAACGAAAAAAAATGAGAGAAAAAAATCACCACAGAATATTAATGCATAAATCCAAACACATTTGTTCCCATGGCAACCATTCAGCATGTCATTCACATGTCAAACTGCATCAGCGTGCGATGGGCTCCATTGTCTGAGGGCCTGCTGCTGCGTTGACGAGTCCCCCTCTGTTGCAGCACAGTTTGGACTGAGACACATTCAGACATCCCTTCGACAACCCCCCCACCCCCCTCTGACCAACATCCAGGTCATTCACCACAGTGTTATTTCTCTCTTTAATTGACCTTTGGCTAGTTTTTCTTTACCGCTAATCACACGACAAATAACCACCATGGAAAAAGAGAAGTAGAGAGAGAGAGAGAGCGCAGAGGCAGGGCTATTTTGCTTATTTTTAAATAGAAAGCGAGGATTAGATTAAATTCAAGGGGCCTGCTCGTTCAGATCAACACCTGAAATATTTCTGTTTTATTTGATATATTTAGTGGGCGGTACGGTGAATGCAGAGCTCACGACTGGCTGTCAAGATCAGTTTAGCAATCACAATAGACGAAAAGGCTTCTGTAATGTCTGCTAACATGGTCTAGTGTTACCGCTGGATGACTGGCAATGCTCCAGTATTTCCTCCCTGCATTGACGTCAATATAAAGAACTCATAGTTAAGCTTGTGCAGAAATTATTGTACTGCTATGGTAGCATGATCAACTGATTGACGTTTACAGTGTTTTTGTTCAAGGTAGTTGATAGCTATGATAGTGAGGGACCATGCTCAAAAAACTCATATACAGCATACATATATATATAGGTCTGACAACATCTCAGTGCTATGCAAAAAACACTTGTTTCCTAAACAACATTATTCATTAGAAACTGTCTGAAAAAAACAAATTATCCCTGTGCCCGTGAAGTACAGATTGTTCTCCTGAGTACAGCTGAAGCTGAAGACGACAGAGGATCATACTCAAACAGCAATCTCTCAATGTCTGTGCGTGAGTGTGCGTGTGCGTGTGTGGAATTGAAGCTGAAGACGACAGAGGACCATACTCAAACAACAATCCCTCAGACCAGCCCTTCACTGAGGAGCACAGCCATACTACCCCCACCCAATCATCTGACACAACCAGATCAATAGACATCAGTGTGCATAATATATGATATCGAACAGTGTAGAAATCGGTGTTTTTGTATTTCCATTTGATTAACCCTCCAGCAGCTCTTAATTAAATGAGCATGCACATCCAACAATACACTGATTATCTACTATACTGAGTCTAAAATAAAATACTGTAGGATAGAACAGTGATTTGTAATCGTGCATATACTACACTAATACAACTCCATGCTTTTAGAAGATTCCTGTTTGTTATTGTTACACAATCTAATCTACAAATCGCTATAATGCTTGCTGTTATTCCCATGTTGTCCTTCCCTTCCTGATACAAAAATCCATCGCAAATCTATTACAGCTCACCCAGAATGTTCCCAACTCCAGATGCCAGTACAGTTTATTTCAGCAGATACAGGAACAACTTTCACGCAGTCTGTCTAACATTGCAGAGAATTGCACTGTAGTAACATATAATGTCTTCCAAATAAGAATTCTGTTGGTGCACATGTGGAAGGAGTGAGAGAGAGAGAGAGAGAGAGAGAGAGAGAGAGAGAGAGAGAGAGAGAGAGAGAGAGAGAGAGAGAGAGAGAGAGAGAGAGAGAGAGAGAGAGAGAGAGAGAGAGAGAGAGAGAGAGAGAGAGAGAGAGAGAGAGAGAGAGAGAGAGAGAGAGAGAGAGAGAGAGAGAGAGAGAGAGAGAGAGAGAGAGAGAGAGAGAGAGAGAGAGAGAGAGAGAGAGAGAGAGAGAGAGAGAGAGAGAGAAAGAAACTGGGAGAGAGAGAGAGAAAGAGAAAGGGAGAGGAGAGAGAGAAAGAGAAATAGAAAGAGAAAGGGAGAGAAGGAGAGAGAGAAATAGAGAGAGAGATAGAGAAAGAGATAAGGAGAGAGAGAAATAGAGAGAGAGATAGAGAAAGAGATAGGGAGAGAAGGAGAGAGAAATAGAGAGAGTGAGAGAGAGAGGGAAAGTGGAGAGAGAGAGAGAGAGAGAGAGAGAGAGAGAGAGAGAGAGAGAGAGAGAGAGAGAGAGAGAGAGAGAGAGAGAGAGAGAGAGAGAGAGAGAGAGAGAGAGAGAGAGAGAGAGAGAGAGAGAGAGAGAGAGAGAGAGAGAGAGAGAGAGGAGAGAGAGAGAGAGAGAGAGAGAGAGAGAGAGAGAGAGAGAGAGAGAGAGAGAGCGAGCGAGCGAGCGAGCGAGAGAGAGAGAAAGAAACTGGGAGAGAGAGAAATAGAAAGGGAGAGAAGGAGAGAGAGAAATAGAAAGAGAGAGAGAGAAAGAGAAAGGGAGAGGAGAGAGAGAAAGAGAAATAGAAAGAGAGAGAGAGCATTAGAAATAGAGTAGTATTTTACTCTCCTCCACTGTGGCTCACCCTTAGAGTTATTCAAACAACAACAGTGAAATGATGAACTCAGCACAGGAGCTTTAGAGCTGAATGAATGAGAACTTTATTTTGAGTATATTAAAAATGAAACAGAGCGGCACAGTAGTTGTATAATAATATACCAACGGCACGTAGCCATGGAAATGGAAGGTCATTGATGTGCCTGCTGCATTTCCACTGTTCTCTTTTTTTATTTCCATCTCAGCTGAATGCCTGGGGGAGAGAAACTATCAAAAATGCTCTTTTATATTCAACATCTGTTATACAACATGTAGTAATTAATACCGTGCATACTATTGTTGTTTAACAAGCACAGTGAATGATGTTCTTCTCTCTATACAGTAGCTGCATAGGAACTTCTACCAGTATTCACTATCACCTCTCAAAATGCAGTATCCTTGAAGTACATTCAATGAATATAGATACAATTTAAAATACAACGCAGTTTCACAACCCCTAAAGGTTTCTATAGTCTTCCTATAGTAAGATATGTACATGTTATGGTAGTTTATATTCTGCAATTGTCACGCCCTGGCCATAGAGAGGCTTTTATTCTCTATTTTTGTTAGGCCAGGGTGTGACTAGGGTGGGCATTCTAGTTTCTTTATTTCTATGTTTTCCTATTTCTTTGTTTTTGGCCGAGTGTGGTTCCCAATCAGAGGCAGCTGTCTATTGTTGTCTCTGATTGGGAATCATACTTAGGTAGCCTTTTTTCCACCTGTGTTTGTGGGTAGTTGTTTTCTGTTTCATGTCATTACCTGACAGAACTGTGCGCTTACATTTTTTTGTGTTTTTTGGTATATAAATAATCATGAACACTTTCCACGCTGCGCATTGGTCCACTCCTTCCGACGACAGGCGTTACAGCAATGTGCTGAATCATATTGCTGTTTCACCCTCAGAGCTATCCTTAACAACAACAGAAACAATCATAATCTTGATAGTAAGCAGCTTATTTTACTTAGCGTTATTATGGAAAATATAGTTAAAAGACGTAAAGAGTAAGTCAGATTATCATACAGTATATAAAGCTAGAGAGATAACGTCTAAACAAACTCCTGAAGCTGCCCTCTGACCTGATATGAAGTGTGAGAGTGTGAGAAACGAGGGGTTAAACAGTGCCCAGGTTTAGACTGCTTAACAATGTCTCCATGGTTAAAGTGTGGCATGGGAGTGAAGGCTAAAGAGACATACGACAGCCTCCCCGCCCACCCCTACACCTCCCCTGCTCACCGCTAGTATCAGACCTAATGAGCCAGTAATCGGAGGTGTGGGATGTTTTTCTTTAGAGAAGCCTGGTGTCAGCAACGCACAATGAAGACAACAACAAAGACTCTGTGGCGTAAATGACCGTTTTCTCTGAACTGCACCGTCAGCGCGCCCTTCAAAAGCACGCTGACAGAATATTCTCCAAAATTCTATGGAAAACATCTGAAAGGGGTTCATTGAAAAGGCTTTGTTCGTAGATTTTCCTTTTTTAAATTATTGTAATCCGCCCGTCACGTCAAACCTCTGTGAGTTCTGGAACCAGTCTTGTGAGCATGCTCACTAGAGACAAGCTAGTTTTCCCATAGTGGTTGGTCACACGTACTCAGTATGATCCATCCAGATGAGGCTCCTGTAACAGGCAGTAATGTATTGTTTCTACTGTAGAATTCTTGGTATTTGTTCCACAAAACATTGTATTTAAGGGATCTGGATCTGCTCCAAACTAAGTCCTGTTTCAATCAGAGATGTTTTCTATCATCAATCCCCCATTCAATAGTGATGAGGATGACACCTGGATGTCTGTAGCTACTTTTTCCTGTCCATGTGACTGTTCAAAAATCAACCATTTGGCCAGCCTCTCCATCCAAATGTATTTCAGGTGTCCAACTCTACCCCACAATCACAGAGCCCTCTGTGAAAGGCTGATTGGCTTTTTGTTAGTTTTGTATTCAAACGGAAATCGCTTTTGATATTTCTGCAATTATATCAGCGTTTGGCTGACCTCTTGAGTTACACACAGCTATCAAAACCCAACAATTTATCTCTATTGTCTGCATGCTGCAGGGTGAAATGAAAGAATATGAAAGCACATAACAATGCTAACTGACTACAATGAGAGTTTACCGAATACAAAACCACCTGAGTGTTTAGATGGAACATTTAGAGCCTTGATAAAGCTAGTTTTTTTATTGAGAAGAGTAGTGACAGATGTTTTCATATTTTCCATTTTACTTACTATAAACACAGAGGAAAGTTAATGCTGTAATTGAAGTAGATACCATTAATAACCAAGTAAGGTGTGCATTTTATTCAATAACTTTGTTTTTCAGAACATGTTAGCTAACTTCACTGGCTACTTGTAGTGTGACATGTCCGATGGCGGACACAGGTGTGCTGCATAGGTTGTCCACCTCACCCTGTGCTATGATGTTATTCATCCCACATCGATAAGAGCACAGATGGCCCCTAGACCTAGCCATCTGAGTGTTCAATGTTCAGAGGTGTGTCCACCCTCTCCTCAGATTTAGGTTTTGCTTTTCCCAGGCCCTACTTAGGCGTATTTATGGTGACAACACCCTCAAACTCCCCTCCTCACCCTCTGTCCAGACCTGGGTTCAAATACTATTTTAATTAATTTCAAATACTTTAGCTGTGCTTGATTGAGTTTGCCTGTTGCGATGGAAGCACAAAAAAGTCCCAAAAGCATAAACCCCACCCACCTGGCACTATAGGCAGGAAAGAGCAAAGGCTTACAATATTTGAAATATTTAAAATTGTGTTTGAACCCAGATCTTCTACTGTCCTTTCCTGGCCCAGCCATGTAGTCTCATAACCCAGTAGCCCAATGCTGGAGGCTATGACACACAGCTCCACACTAATACGACCTTGGGGATATTAATATTATATCCTAGATGGAAAATTGCCTGTCACTTCATCATAGTTTCCTAGCTAACTCTGCACGGGAGTTGTGTCCACTGAATACAAATGGGGGAACAAGAACAAGTGTGAGCTAATGATATTTCATTTGTATAGGATGACATTGAAACAACACATTTGTTTAGATAAAACTCATTTGATGGCGATGGTGTCGTCATCCCCTCTCCGTGCTCTGTGATAGGTTAACTAGTAATGAAGAGAACACTTTTGGGCTAATTAGCACTGCAGCTGTCAGTGGAATTGGCAGGTCTGGAGCAGAGCAGAGCAGAGCATGGTTGAGTCACAAATGGCACCTTATTCCCTATATAGTGCACTACTTTTGACCAGGTCCCATAAGACTCTGGTCAAAGGTAGTACAAGGTAGTACACTATGTAGAGAATAGGGTGACATTTAGGACTCACACGTGGTTCTAAAACCACACAGATGGGATTCATTGGTTGAGAGAATCTAAATCACTCTCAACCAATTGTTGATGTGAAATTATGGTGTAAATTAAAAATGTAAGGACAATCACAGAATCAAGCTGCGTGCAGCATTGTACGCTTGTTAGTGTGTGTTTGTGTGCATGCATGAGTGTGTCTGTGTGTCTGGGGGATGGTTAACTCACTGACACATCATACTGGGGTGAGATCTGGTTGTGCCGTATTGATCTACATTGCCTCTCAGACATTGTCTCATCAAGCCACCGAACGGCATTAGCCTGTGATTGAAAATTCCTTTAAAGTTAACTGCTGGAAAGGTGATTGATTGGGCAGCCAGTTAATTTAATTATCCTCTAATGCACATTCATAAAACAGATCAATAATCAAATAATTTCACTGATTATGATATGTAATAAAACATGGGTTCTAGGATGAAATGCCTATAGTCATCATAGGGATATGTTTAGATGTTCTTCTTCATGTGACAAAGTATACATTGGAAGATCCATTGTGGCTCTGCATCAAGGATATTGGACACACAGGTTTCAGCTGTTTAGACTTGATCTCTTGTTAAATGCAAATGAGCACAGTTAAAAGCATCTCCAGCAAGCTCATTATCAGAGATCTAATGAAGACCTAACACAAGGGAAAGAGGTGGAGGAAGAGGAAAGAGTAGCTACAACCTCTGGTCAGACACTTGTTTGTGGCCATAGATTTCTCTGGGATTTTTATAGTCTCAACATTGTCTCTTGGTCTCATTTGAAACATCTATTGACCTTGTGTTGCATTGATCAAAGCTTGAGACTCTTCAACAGAGAGGTATTGAACACTTGTTTGACAAGGTTCTGTCAAACGGTGTTGTCATGGCGACGAGCGGCAGCTAAACAAGGCAGTGCTGATGCTTTTGTGTGGTGCAGAAAGACAGTAAATGACAAAATCTTTATGATATTTTTCCATTAAGAGAGCTGCAGCTGTGTTTGTAATGATTACTAATGTCATTAATTGCGCTCAGTTTTAGCTCATAGAGGCTTATAATGATGCCAGCATACACAGCTACTGTATAATGCTCATGGTGCTTTTGGGTTTTCTGTTCTGTTCTGAGTGCATCCAGCAGAGGACAGCCAGACATTGATTCTCGTATCCACTTTAATAATCCCTCTATGATTCACTTCCACTTTCATGAAGAACACAGTAATTGAGATGTATCCATTTACATCAGTTGGGTCTCAGTGTTTCTTTCTCCTTCCACCATCTTCCTCCAACCTTACACAATAGAAGCACTTGAGGCAAACTCAATTTGGCAAATACATTAAGGCCAAGTTCCCCACACCACTGTGTGTGTCTGTCTAATCACCAGGTGTTTGGGGAGCCTGGTAATGCCACTCCCCATGGTGGATTGTGCACAAGCATCTTGACAAGGGCAAAGGTGAAGGGATGACAAGAGCTCTGCAGCTCCCAGGCACAAACTAGCAGTGGTTAGATCATCACACTGGGCTTAACTGAATAGGAAAAACATGGGTCAGAAAATGAAGGGTGATTCACTCTGACCAGTCCACTGACCAATAAATAAATCAACCAATCAACTGTAGCTAGTCGATATCTTATCCCTTTATCATTACATTCTGAATCATTAGATTCCTGTTCTGCCTTTCTTTCCTAAACTGTAAGGTAGAAGCATGGCCAGAAGCATTTCTTGGTTTGTAAAATTTGGGGCTTGGTGGAAGTTAACAATTAACCTGATGGCAAAGGACATGTTTTCTCTGTAGAAGGCAGCAGGGATTGTGCAAGCATCACGGTGCTATAAATATTTGAGAGCACAAAAGAGCAATAGACTGATGCAGCATAGGTGTTCTGACATCTGTTCAGACAACTCAACAGAGAGTGAACTCTATCTTCTGAGATGTTCATATTCAGAACACACACAACAGACTCTATCTTCTGAGATGTTCATATTCAGAACACACACAACAGACTCTATCTTCTGAGATGTTCATATTCAGAACACACACAACAGACTCTATCTTCTGAGATGTTCATATTCAGAACACACATAACAGACTCTATCTTCTGAGATGTTCATATTCAGAACACACATAACAGACTCTATCTTCTGAGATGTTCATATTCAGAACACACATAACAGACTCTATCTTCTGAGATGTTCATATTCAGAACACACATAACAGACTCTATCTTCTGAGATATTCATATTCAGAACACACACAACAGACTCTATCTTCTGAGATATTCATATTCAGAACACACATAACAGACTCTATCTTCTGAGATGTTCATATTCAGAACACACATAACAGACTCTATCTTTTGAGATATTCATATTCATGAGATGAGAACATAAGCGATGACAAGAGCTACTGCCATGACCTTTGACTCTCAACAGGGGGAAATATCCCTGAAGGACCAAACACATTTCACCCATTGGTTGTTTTCATACAATTATTCATCTTTTACTTCATATCTTCAAAGGATAGTTTTGTAACCACAGTAGTTTAAGAAGAAGAAATTGTTGATATTTTTTTTTTAATTCTCCAAAATCATAATTTGTTTCCAAAGTTTAATCAGGACCGAAATATCTTTATTTTCCAGTTACTACAGTAACCTAACCAACCTTCAGATCTGTCAGATCTGTGTAGGAAAGACCTTATCCCTGTTTTCTTCCTTTAACTCTCAATCTGACGGAGAGAAGTTGTCCTTCCCCATCCCCGTCCAGGCATCACTGTTGCCATGCTTATTACATTCTGTCAAAACCTGCTCCCTCCTAAAGCTAGTTAGAACTGCCGTTATGGTATAATACTGTCTGTTCTTCTCCACAATGTCCTCCTTCTACATTATCTCTCTGTCACCTTGACTGGAGAAAAGCCATTTATTTTACATGGCCTTTGATAATGAACAATATATGTTATCCTCTGTTCTAAAATTGTCATGCTTTTTAGAATGCGTTCATTGGCAGAGAGAGCATCTACTTCATTAGCATTGAAGTTCAGAGCTGGTTATTGAAATCCATTAGGAGGATGTAAAATGGATCTGATGGTAAATATAAGTGAATTTCATGGAAGCAGGGGAAGGTTCTTCAACCACATGTACATTTGTCCCTGACAGACAAACAATGGTGTGCGTGCATGAATATCTCTCTGTGTGTTCACCAGAGTACCGAGTGTGTGTTTGTGTGCACGTCCACACACTCATGTGCTCATGTTTGAGTAGCATATGTAACACACACACACACACACACACACACACACACACACACACACACACACACACACACACACACACACACACACACACACACACACACACACACACACACACACACACACACACACACACACACACACACACACACACACACACACACACACACACACACACACACACACGGCTGGCTGTGTGCAGTAATATCCATTAAATTTATTGTGCTGCAATTCCCAGTCCCTCCAGTTTCGCCTGAGGTGGACTATATTACATTTCATCACAGTTTCATTTTCTCCTGCAGATGAGAAATGGGGGTGCTGTTGCAGTAATGTAGCATGTATGTGTTAAATCAAATCTCTAATCAAATCAAACACACACAACTCATGGCGTTTGTGCTGTGGGGGCCTGGCGAAATGAAACACCATCTGTTATCACATCAAGACTGCCTTATTAGAACATCAAATCCAACAGACACTGTGATGACAACAAGGATAATGAAT
Source organism: Salvelinus alpinus (assembly GCF_045679555.1). Taxonomy (NCBI): domain Eukaryota; kingdom Metazoa; phylum Chordata; class Actinopteri; order Salmoniformes; family Salmonidae; genus Salvelinus; species Salvelinus alpinus. The sequence continues at coordinate 26,821,864 of NC_092118.1, forward strand.
ACGAGAGGTAATGGAATGTGATCAGAGGATAGGCTTGAACAGTGGGAGACCATGGCTCCTTCCCAGTTCAGACATAATACCACACCCCACCTTTCCACTGTGCACTGGAGTGTTCACTGTCATGCTGTCACTGTCAGCGATACCGTTTGGAAATGGATATTGATCCAGTTTATTTGGCTGTTGATGGATTTTGTGGAAGGGATTTTATTTCAGGAGATTGAGTGGTGAAAGTGAAGAATCTCAAATAAAACTCTAATATCATTCATGACACATCATCACAAGAAACGTGGTATTCTCACACAATATACTGATTTTAATACCAAAATTAGGTTTTTTTCTTAGTGATTTCTTGGCCCTAGCCCATAGTGAGTTGTTTCCATCCAGACCCACCTCAGGCCATGATGGTGATACAGCCATTCTCAAATGACTGTGATGGAGACGTGTTTATTTATTTACAATAAATCCCTGTCTGGCATCAGACTGACGCTCTAGCCTGAAGGGAATGGTCCAACAGATCCCACCTCCTGCTTATAGACTACTGTACCAGTACTTTATATACTGTAACTGTATATCATAGGACTCATTCTAAATACCCAACAACAGGTGGCTGGATTACCAACATGGCTCTGCAGCTAATAATACCAAGGACTCAATGTATCGTTTTCCTCATGGACAATGGCCAAACATTGCTAAGGGGGACATAGTGGACACAGTACTCAAGTGTTGATAGGAAGACTACTGACTGAAGAAGCTAAATTAATAGCTGTCTTAGCAAACGATGCATTGTTTGTACATATTGTTTTTCATTTAGCTTATTCAGTCACTAGTCTTCCTATGAACACTGGAGTACTATGTCCATCAGTCTTTGCTTCCTTTGTTTTTGATTGGAGGAAGAGCGCTTGATCTTCAACGAGGAAGCAAAGGAAATCAGGAAAAGAAAACCGGGTAGAAAGAAGAGAAAAAAGAAAAAACACGAGATAGAAAGGGAGAATATATAAAGAGAATATATATTCTGTGGCTTACTTTGTCAATTTGAGAGTGCCATCTCCAGACAGTCATTAAGTAAGTTCTGTTGTGGTTTTAATTATCAACAGTAAAGCAATCTGTTAATAATTACAAACATTTGCTTGTAGCAATTACAAACAGTGGCTGGTAGCAGTTTAATGTGCCCGCTCCGCTCTAATCTCGACTGTAATTAGAGCACACACAGGCAGAGTTCTGGAAGAGTTGCTGCTCAGCTCCCAGACAAACAAGACACGACTGAGATTCCCATTATATCAAACTGCCTGACGCCTCAGGCACACACTCTCTCTCTCTCTCTCTCTCTCTCTCTCTCTCTCTCTCTCTCTCTCTCTCTCTCTCTCTCTCTCTCTCTCTCTCTCTCTCTCTCTCTCTCTCTCTCTCTCTCTCTCTCTCTCTCTCTCTCTCTCTCTCTCTCTCTCTCAATTCAATGGCTTTATTGGCATGGGAAACATATGTTTACATTGCCAAAGCAAGTGAAATAGATATTAAACAAAAGTGAAATAAACAAAAATTAACAGTCAACATTACACTAGCAGAAGTTCCAAAAGATTAAAGACATTTCAAATGTCATATTATGTCTATACACAGTGTTGTAATTATGTGCAAATAGTTGAAGTACAAAAGGGAAAATAAATTAACATGGGTTGTATTTACAATGGTGTTTTTTCTTCACTGGTTGCCCTCTTCTTCTTTTTTTTTAAACCTTTTTCTTTAAAGTCAGTTTACTTCAACCTTTTTTTAAAGTCAGTTAAGAACAAATTCTTATTTACAATGACGGCCAACTGGGGAACAGTTGGTTAACTGCCTTGTTCAGGGACGCATTCTGTCTCCTAGAGATGAACGTACTTTGGTGCGAAAAGTGCAAATCAATCCCAGAACAACAGCAAAGTACCTTGTGAAGATGCTGGAGGCAACAGGTACTAAAGTATCTATATCCACAGTAAAACGAGTCCTATATCGACATAACCTGAAAGACCGCTCAGCAAGAAAGAAGCCACTGCTCCAAAACCACCATAATAAGCCAGACTACGGTTTGCAAATGCACGTGGGGACAAAGATTGTACTTTTTGGAGAAATGTCCTCTGGTCTGATGAAACAAAAATAGAACTGTTTGGTCATAATGAACATCGTTATGTTTGGAGGAAAAAGGGGGAGGTTTGCAAGCCGAAGAACACCATCCCAACCATGGAGCACGGGGGTGGCAGCATCATGTTGTGGGGGTGCTTTGCTGCAGGAGGGACTGGTGCACTTCACAAAATAGATGGCATCATGAGGTAGAAAAATTATGTGGATGTATTGAAGCTACATCTCAAGACATCAGTCAGGAAGTTAAAGCTTGGTTGCAAATGGGTCTTCCAAATGGACAATGACACCAATCATACTTCCAAAGTTGTGGCAAAATAGCTTAAGGACAACAAAGTCAAGGTATTGGAGTGGCTATCACAAGCCCTGACCTCAATCCTATAGAAAATTTGTGGGCAGAACTGAAAAAGCGTGTATGAGCAAGGAGGCCTACAAACCTGAATCAGTTACACCAGCTCTGTCAGGAGGAATGGGCCAAAATTCACCCAACTTATTGTGGGAAGCTGGTGGAAGGCTACCTGAAACGTTTGACCCAAGTTAAACAATTTGAAGGCAATGCTACCAAATTCTAATTGAGTGTATGTAAACCTCTGACCCACTGGGAATGTGATGAAAGAAATAAAAGCTGAAATAAATCATACTCTCTACTATTATTCTGACATTTCACATTCTTAAAATAAAGTGGTGATCCTAACTGACCTAAGACAGGGAATTTTTACTAGGATTAAAGGTCAGGAATTGTGAAAAACTGAGTTTAAATGTATTTGGCTAAGGTGTATGTAAACTTCTGACTTCAACTGTATCTCTAGGAACTCCACTTACCAGACATAAAGTGAAATGTATCCCTCGCTATCAAATAAACATCTGAATTCAACTTTTGTTCAAACCGCACCATATTCCTGCTGTGTGGGAAGTCTCTTGTGAAGTACGTGGTCTAATGACAGCCCGCTGTCTAACTTGGTAGGAACAGTGGCAACCTGTCATTCAGGGCCGATGGATGACGGGTCACCACTTTTTTGTCCAAACTGAGATGTACAAACTATGGCATAAGAGGACGAGGAGCGGATAAGACCCAATCCGTAATTTAGATTAAGATATTAATGAGCGAGCTAGGACGGACTATTTGTTCAGAACTTTTGAAATGTACAGCGACAGAATTCAGAACATGGGCCGTTCTTACAGTATTCTCCCTGTCAGAACCGTAGGATAAATAAATGGGGCATATAAGCAGACAATGAATCTTACAATATTCAATGATGACATTACTCTAAAATAGGGTAGGCTACATGTGCACCACCAAGTCAGAACTGTAGGCTAAATTATGAGGGGAAATGGGACCAAATTATTAGGGTGAGGCACATGGACTACTAACAGCTATCTACACAACATAAACTTAGTTTTTCTTTCTTAGCTACAGTATACATATCTCCCTGGCATATTACATCATTAATACAGCAGCAAACAATACTTTTTTTGGACTCATCTTGTTGTACTGTGCTCACTTGAACAGGATGGTGGCGCGGCAGTCCTTCGTGGGCAAATTTTGTCATCAAACTTTGTCATCAAAGTCTGGCATTTTCTGGATTTATGGTGCTTTCAAGACAACTGGGAAAAACATGGTTGAATCATGACATTAGTGATCTTCAGGTTAGGCCCGAGTTCCCCGACATGGAATTCCAAATTGGATCACCGTTGAAAAGTTATTTTTCCAGTCGGATCTCGTTTTTTTCAGAGTTCCCAGTATTTTTTTTTACTCACCGAAGTCTGAGATTTCCCAGATCCTAGTTTCCAGTTGTCTTGAAAGCTGCAGAAGTCATGCTGGATTGACCGCATGGCCAATGTTGAATGTTTATCCTTTTAAGCTTAGAAAGAGACTTGGACCACACACCCACTCCACTGAATAGCAGGATAGTGATTGCATTGCAATGCTTGCAGTTAGCCACTGATTCCTTCCAAACCACTCATTGTTGAATTTGCGATTTCCAACTTGTTGTGAGATGTCCAATGGCCAATGAGCACCGATACATTTTATCTATAATTTCTCTTCATAATTTCTCTTCATACGACAAGGATTGAAAAGGATTTGCCAGTAGATTGTCGAACCTGATTCATGATTCTTAGCTTGCTAGCTAAGATTTTGAAAGTATGATGTCCAATCAAAGCTACTGTAGATTTAACATCATTTGACGTAATTCTATCTGTGGGCAATGACCTTGAGCCTTCTTGGGTGGGCACTTCAAATGTAACTCTATGGCAGCACCCAAGGGGCTTGAATTTTCAAGCTACTTCTGTATATTTTGCGGTGACGTATTGTCCCCATTATTGACAGAATACTGAGCCAATCACAGCGCAACTGGAGAACATTACCAACCCCTACGGTCCGTATTTTCCGTTGGCTGCCCCACCACCACAGAAAGCACTGAGCTGGCTGAAACACCTGCACTTTGGAGCTGCCTTACAAAAGAAAACAAAAAAGAGACCATGTTTGTATGCAGCTTTATTAACTCAATAATATATATTCTTTTACATTGTTTGTAAACTGATATGTGACAGATTTTAATGGCAAAATAACATGCAAAACAGGCACTAAACAGGTGGGGCTCAAAACAGGTGGGGCTCAGCCCCAACAGCCCTGAATGACGGGTCCCCATTGTTCCTACCAAGTTAGACAGCCGGGCTGCCTGAATGACGGGTCCCCATTGTTCCTACCAAGTTAGACAGCCGGGCTGCCTGAATGACGGGTCCCCATTGTTCCTACCAAGTTAGACAGCCGGGCTGCCTGAATGACGGGTCCCCATTGTTCCTACCAAGTTAGACAGCCGGGCTGCCTGAATGACGGGTCCCCATTGTTCCTACCAAGTTAGACAGCCGGGCTGCCTGAATGACGGGTCCCCATTGTTCCTACCAAGTTAGACAGCCGGGCTGCCTGAATGACGGGTCCCCACTGTTCCTACCAAGTTAGACAGCCGGGCTGCCTGAATGACGGGTCCCCATTGTTCCTACCAAGTTAGACAGCCGGGCTGCCTGAATGACGGGTCCCCACTGTTCCTACCAAGTTAGACAGCCGGGCTGCCTGAATGACGGGTCCCCACTGTTCCTACCAAGTTAGACAGCCGGGCTGCCATTAGACCACAAGCTTCACACGAGAATTCCTACACAGCAGGAATATGGTGCAGTTTGAACAGAAGTTGGATTCAGATGTGTATTTGATAGCGAGGGACACATTTCACTTTATGTCTGATAAGCAGAGTTCCTAGAGATTATACATATGCTTTGTTGACAGGACACATTTTTTGGGGTGAAGCCGGTTATATTGTGGGATGGATATTTTCCGTCGCCAACCACCAGAACAATGGCCAACTCAGGGAGTCCAACCAATACACAGACTCCCGATGTTGTGTCACAAAGCTATAAACCAACCATAACCTAGAGTGCATGTGTATCCATCTTCCCTGTGTAATCACTGAATCAGTTTAGCAGTAGCAGCAGAAGGTCTGTAAGGCAGAGAGGGGAACATTGACTGTTCTGTTTTAATCAGATGGTCTTATGTCAGGATCAGATGTGTGACAGAGTCAGGTCCTCTCCTCTCCCCTCCTCCACTGCAACCACAACAGCCATTTCAGCATCACAGAGAGAGGGGGTTGGGGGAGCAAACGGCTTGACAAGCCTGGATCTGTGTCTATCATTCATGCATCTGCAATGCATCCCCCTACATGCCAAGTGCACGTCTAGCTATGGCTCTCCAAAGTCAGCTCTGGGATGTTGTGTCAAGCTGCATTGTCAAGCTGAATTTGAGAAGATGTTGTGGTGTGGAAAAAAGAAAAACAAGAAATAGAAGATATCCTAGGTTGTGTACTGAGCTGAGCTGAGCTTGCTGTCTTGACAGTTATTTGAGTTTCATTCATGTGTCCCTGCTTGTGTGTTTCTGATTGGGGTATATTACTGTTCAAGGAGGAGATTTGATTATTTTGTGTGCAAATACATGTACATACAAACAAGCATACATACAGACACGCACTTACTGTACAGGCAGACAGACACACACACACACACACACACACACACACACACACACACACACACACACACACACACACACACACACACACACACACACACACACACACACACACACACACACACACACACACACACACACACACACACACACACACACACAGTAATAATAATAGCTCAGAGGGGTACATCTTTCACTGTCACTAAAAGCCCATTCTGGTCTGTCTCAGGGCTCTTTTCCTCTCAGATGATAGCTATTAATTCCCGTCAGAGCCTGCTTGATGGAAGGCTAACATTTTATATTGTTGATACACTTCCGACTCAAGCTGCATGCTCTCAATTACAGATGATAGATAGCTGGTAACCTGGTTACAAATGGGCTGTTTAGATGATGACAACCACCTTTATCAGACTGGCCAGGCTGGAAATAGGCTTGGAGCTCAGGCTGCCTGGAGTCCTCTCTCTCTTCAGGCACTGATGTGATTTGTTCCTTTATATCAGTCAAGAGAAGAGATGGTTAACTGCAGCTACATCCACTGGTTCATGACACCACAATCAGCTGGAAGGAGTATTAGGCCTGCCTGTTTCTGCTGTTTCTGCTGACATTAACAGCAGCTCCAATATGGAAAAATCATATATATTTTTTTTATTATTATGAGCCGTTCTCCCCTCAGCAGCCTCCACTAATGTAAATACATTGGGTAAATGTATTTATCACATACATAAATACAAAATATTTACATATACACTACCGTTCAACAGTTTTGGGTCACTTAGAAATGTCCTTGTTTTTGAAAGAAAAGCAATTTTTTTGTCCATTAAAATAACATCAAATTGATCAGAAATAGTGTAGACATTGTTAATGTTGTAAATGACTATTGTAGCTGGAAACTGATTATTTTTTATGGAATATCTACATAGGCGCACAGAGGCCCATTATCAGCAACCATCACTCCTATGTTCCAATGGCACATTGTGTTAGCTAATCCAAGTTTATAATTTTAAAAGGCTAATTGATCATTAGAAAACCCTTTTACAATTATGTTAGCACAGCTGAAAACTGTTTTCCTAATTAAAGAAGCAATACAACTGTCCTAATTTAGACTAGTTCAGTATCTGGAGCATCAGCATTCGTGGGTTCGATTAACGGCTTAAAATGGCCAGAAACAAATACATTTCTTCTGAAACTCGTCAGTCTATTCTTGTTCTGAGAAATGAAGGATATTCCATGTGAGAAATTTCCAAGAAACTGAAGATCTCGTACAACGCTGTGTACGACTCCCTTCACAGAACAGCACCAAATGGCTCTAACCAGAATAGAAAGAGGAGTGGGAGGTCCCGGTGCACAACAGAGCAAGAGGACAAGTACATTAGAGTGTCTAGTTTGAGAAACAGACACCTCACAAGTCATCAACTGGCAGCTTCATTAAATAGTACCCGCAAAACACCCGTCTCAACGTCAACAGTGAAGAGGCGACTCCGGGATGATGGCCTTCGAGGCAGAGTTGCAAGAAAAAGCCATATCTCAGACTGGCCAATAAAAATAAAAGATTAAGATGGGCAAAAGAACACAGACACGGGACAGAGGAACTCTGCCAAGAAGGCCAGTATCCCGGAGTCGCCTCTTCACCGTTGATGTTGAGTCTGGTGTTTTGCGGGTACTATTTAATGAAGCTGCCAGTTGAGGACTTGTGAGGTGTGTTGTTTTACAGTGTCAGCCAAACATTGTAACCACTGTATGAACAACCATGCCCATGGACAGAAAATGCATGCAACAGCATAGGCTACTGAACGGGTGATTCTAAAATTACTAGGCTAAGATTAACAAAACTGTGGCGGTATAATCCATTTCTGTGTCATAATTAATATAATTAATACAAGTATTTGAAAGTAATATAGCTCAAATTGATAGTTAAATACAGTTCCATGCCAGCTACATTTTTACTACATTTTTTGCACTGGTCGGGAAAAGAAGAAGAACAAAAAAAGCGGCAGTGATTTTTTAGGTTGGTGTCCTATACCAAAGGACTGGAAAAGCACTTTAAAAGAAAGCGAAAGTATTTTAAGGGCCTTCATTCTCTGGATAGGGTAAACACAAAACGAGTAAAAAACATGGCCCACCTTGCCTGACGAGGATTCAGTCTCCTCACTGCCCGGATGTACTCCAGGTTGCGGTGGTCAGTCCAGATGAGGAAAGGGTGTTTAGCCCCCTCAAGCCAATGTCTCCATGCTTTCAACGCTTTAACCACAGCCAACAACTCCCGGTCCCCTACATCATAGTTACGCTCCGCTGGACTGAGCTTCTTCGGTGGCGTGCCCGAGCGCTGTGAGAGCACAGCTCCTATACCAGCCTCGGACGCGTCCACCTCCACTATGAATGCCAAAGAGGGATCCGGATGGGCCAGCCCTGGAGCCGAAGTGAACAGAGCCCTTAGCTGCCCAAAGGCCCTGTCCGCCGACCACTGCAACCTTACAGGACCCCCCTTCAGCAATGAGGTAATGGGCACAGCAACCTGGCCAAAACCCAGGATAAATCTCCGGTTGTAATTGGCAAACCCTAAAAATCGCTGCACCTCCTTTACCGTGGTGGGAGTCGGTCAATTACGCACGGCTGAAATGTGGTCACTCGCCATCTCCACCCCTGATGTGGAAATGCGATACCCTAGGAAGAAGACGGCCTGCTGAAAGAACAGGAATTTCTCAGCCTTGGCATACAGGTCATGCTCCAACAGTCGTCCAAGTACCTTGCGCACCAGGGACACATGCTCGGCGCGTGTAGCGGAGTATATCAGAATGTCATCGATATACACCACTACACCCTGCCCGTGCAGGTCCCTGAAAATCTTGTCTATAAAGGCTTGGAAAACTGATGGCGCATTCTTCAACCCGTACGGCATGACAAGGTACTCATAATGCCCTGTGATGGTACTGAACGCTGTCTTCCACTCGTCTCCCTCCCGGATACGCACCAGGTTATACGCACTCCTGAGATCCAGTTTCGTGAAGAAGTGCGCCCCATGCATTGACTCAATCGCCGTAGCGATAAAAAACTGTACCCCACCGTGATTTGATTGAGACCTCGATAGTCAATGCACGGGCGTAAACCTCCATCCTTCTTCACAAAAAAGAAACTTGAGGAGGCAGGTAAAGTAGAAGGCCGAATGCACCCCTGACGCAAGGATTCAGAGACATATGTATCCATAGCCACCATCTCTGCTTGCGACAGGGGATACACGTGACTCCTGGGAAGCGCAGCGTCTGCCAGGAGATTTATCGCACAATCCCCCCGTCGATGAGGTGGTAATTGAGTCGCCTTCTTTTTACAGAAGGCGAGAGCCAAATCGGCATATTCTGGGGGGGATGTGCACAGTGGAGACCTGATCTGGACTTTCCACCGTAGTAGCACCAACGGAAACCCCTACACACCTCCCTGAGCACTCTCGCGACCACCCCGTGAGAGCCCTCTGTTGCCAGGAAATAGTGGGGTTATGCAGAGCCAACCAGGGAAGGTCTAGTACCACAGGAAATGCAGGTGAGTCAATAAGAAAGAGACTGATTCTCTCCTCATGATTCCCCTGCATAACCATGGCCAAGGAGATGGTGGCCTCCCTGATTAGCCCGGACCCTAATGGTCGACTATCTAGAGCGTGTACCGGGAAGGGTCTAACTAAAGGAAAAATGGGGATCCCTAACCTAATGGCTAATGCTCTGTCGATGACATTCCCAGCTGCGCCTGAATCGACAAGCGCCTTATGCTGGGAATGTGGGGAAAACTCAGGGAAACAAACAGGCACAAACAGTTGATCAACAGAGGACTCTGGATGAGTGTGGTGCAAACTCACCTGGGGTGACGCTAGAGTGCCCTGCCTGTTGCCTTGACTCCCAGAGGAACCAACACGGCACCGACCGGCAGTGTGTCCTCTGCGGCCACAGATGGCGCACGAGATGGCTCCTCCTCCCGTCTCCCTATGCGCTGCACCTCCTAACTCCATGGGCACCGGAGTAGGGTTGCTGGATGATGGAACCAACAGAGCCCCCTCTGGATGTCCGCGGGTGACCAGCAGGTTATCCAACAGGATGGACAAAAAAAAACAGTTGGCCAAAGGTAATGGTGGCATCCCTACAGGCCAGCTTACGTCGGACGTCCTCTCGTAGGCTGCATCTATAGTGGTCGATGAGGGCTCTGTCGTTCCAGCCTGCTCCGGCGGCCAAGTTTCGGAATTCAAGGGCGAAGTCCTGGGTGCTCTTCGTCCCCTGCCTCAAATGGAAGAGCCTCTCCCCCGCCGCTCTGCCCTCAGGTGGATGGTTGAAGACGGCCCTGAAGCGACGGGTGAAATCCTCGAAGTGGTCTGGAGCCGCGTCTCCTTCTCTCCAAACGGCGTTTGCCCACTCCAGCGCTCTTCCGTGAGGCAGGAGACGAGGGCGGCCACTCTCTCCCCTCCTGAGAGAGCTGGGTGCACAGTGGCCAGGTAGAGGTCCAGTTGTAACAAGAATCCCTGGCTCTGTGCTGCCGTTCCATCATACTCCCTGGGAAGGGAGAGACGCATCCCCCTGGAATCCCCTCCGGATGGAACGGGTGGAGACAACCCCGGTTGTGCTGGTCGAGGCACTGGAGAGACTTCCTGTCTCTCCCAGCGGTCCATGGTCTGGACAACGCGATCCATCATGGCACCAAGATGATGTAGCATGGCCGAATGTTAATGGACACGCTCCTCGACTCCTCTAACCGGGGTACCTGATCCTGCTGACTCCATTCAATCGGTGTGTAATTCTGTCAAGGTATGTATGAAGGCGAAGTCAGGTGCAGGAGAGCAGAGTAATATTAAATAAAGCGCAATTTATTATAGTTCCAAACCGGGAGCACAACAAAACAAACTCGCTCAAAAAATGGAACAATAAAGTAAAAGCGCTTAACAAACATCACTTGACATGAAGACAATTACACACAAAACATGTTGGGAAACAGAGGGTTAAATACAAGTAGATTGATTGGGGAAATGAAAACCAGGTGTGTATGAAAACAAGACGAGGCAAATGGATATATGAAAAAAGGAGCCTGAACAAGGAGCGGAGCCGACTTCGGCAGAAGTCGTGACAGTAGGGATGTAGAGATGTACTGTAAGCGTATGTATAGTTTTTGCCCTATGAAATATTACGTTGAGTATAAATGACAAATGGCAAAAAGAGATTCCGGATCATGGAATTTTGCCATATTTGATCCTTCAAACCAGCTATTATACAGTACAGGGTATCAACAATGCATAGAGGCGGAGTACAAATGGACAATATAAAGGATGCTTTTACATCACTGTTGAAAGACAGTTAACAATCCATTACACATGAGCATGAAGTTTACCCTAAACCTGTGCCCAAAGATGTTGCCATATGAAGCAGTGAAGAGGTGAGTCCTTGGAGCAGTCAGAGCTTCACAGTCCAGAGTGGTAAAGTGGTCTGCAGTGTTTTACTGATTCACCGTACCCTCCTGCGTCATTTATAAATGTTTACCCAGCACTAAATATGCTCCAGCACTGCTGTTTAGGAGCCTAACATCAGTGCAGGGCTCCCGTAACATGAACCCAAAGTTCACTATAACATTAATAATGTAAGGATACAAAGTGATTGTTATAGGACACACACACGCACTCACGGATTTAAGGCCATTGGACGGGAATGACTACGCAGTTAGTCTTTGGGTTCAGTTTCTCACAGAGATGATGTGTTGGTCCATAGATTTAGAATGACTAGAATGTTCTAGAGATTTTATTTCTATGTCTTGGCCAACACTCGTCTTCTAGAACGCTCAGTGCTGCTGCACGTGACCTTTGTTCCTGGCAACAGACATCTTGGCCCCTGACTGGTTTTAACGTGAGGAGAGACCATGCAATGATCACTCACTGTTGACATGCCTAATAGTACCCTCACTTTAGGCTGGCTTGTTCAACAAATCCCCATATAGTTACAAATGATGGATATGATATGCTAAGCTACCCCTATCTGTTTACAATACCAGTGTGTTTTTGTAGAAGAGGATTTGTTCCTCAATGACTAATTACTGACTAATGTTGAAAAAATGTAAAAGTGTATTGGATTCTGTATTGGCCATGGTGCAGAGATAGGTAAAGATACATCAACATGTATCATATTACAATTGCAAAATACCCTAAAGACCAATGTAACTACAACAAAAAAATGACATTACAATACAATACAAAATACATAAGGGGTATACATTTGCAAGTACTGTATATCCCTTAACTATACAAAAGTAGCGGTTACAGAAACATTGTACTTGCTATGGCTGTGATGTGGATGTTTATCTACCTTAGTTGAATGCACTGACTGTAAGTCGCTCTGGATAAGAAAGTCTGCTAAATAACCAAAATGTAAACATTTGTATTTTAATCAAATGTGGCCTTATTTGGGGGCTGAGCTCATTAGAATAATGCCCAGTGTGCTTTATAAGTGTTCACGTTTACATTTACAATTACATTTTGTTTATTTAGTAAATGCTCTTATCACACCATAGTGCCCTAGACTTATGATACCAATGAAGCAAATTTAGGGTGAAAGAGGGCCAAAAAATTGTGAACCACTATTAAAAGTTGTAAAGAAAAGTATTTTGTTACAAAATAGAGTACATTGGATTGTAGTGCCAGTGAAATAAAAATGACAAAATACTCAAAAGTAATAGAAATACGTATTGCAAATATATGTAACATAGATAAATAAATACTGCCCATCTCTGCAAGGTGCCCTCCCAATTATGTATATAAATGTATGTCTAGTTCCATACGCATTGGGATATTGTTATAACAAGGATTAGAGATAAAATGGAGTAGGCTAGGAAAGCTACCTGCAGTCCTCCAGCAAGGTGTTCCCCGGTGACTAGATTTCATCTCCCTTAAAAGGAGCCATTAAGCTGTAGTGACAGAGAAATGAATCCACTCTAGTGGCGGGAACAGCTTCTCATCGCCAATCATTAGGTTAACACTCCATAATCACCCCTTCATGCTGTGTGTTCATCAGCTTGTCTCTCTCTCCCTCTCTCTCTTTGTGTACTGGTGCTTATTATTCTGCTACAATGTGTAAAGCACAATGCTAAAGACAGCTAGCTACCTCGAGTCTCTCTCTCTCTCTATATGCCGCTGCCTGCTATCGTATCGGAGAGGCAGGCCACTATCACCGGGCCAGGATGGAGGAAATTGCTCCATAAAACAAAAATAATACCCAATAAAACAGGAGAGCAAATGGCATTTACAACATAAAACTGAAAGTACACCGGTAAACACACAGTTATTTCTCCAGTTTAAACCAAATTGCAACCTTGTAGTTTTGTTCTGCCTATCTTTCTGAAGTTTCGAGGCCTTGGCTCAGCTGTATATTACAATGAGGTATTTGAGTTCTTAGATTAAATGGTATTCAATGAAACACTTCTTCATGTTAAAAGTCCATGATAGTGGCAGGCATGCAGGGTTTAATAATTCCAAAGGCTTTTCTGAGATGATAGAGAGAGAGAGAGAGCTAAACCACATGGTGTTCCTGTTTGTGGCTTTAAAGATTCTCCTCCAATGGAACAATCTGTCTTCATTGAACCCCCGACTTGATGAGGCAACCGGAGAGGTAATTAAGGTTGAAATGTTGCCTAGCTGAGCTCCACAGCACTGCACAGCCCACGCTGCTTTGAGACAGCAACAAGCTACAACAACAAAATACATCTTCAAGTTATGGCCAATCATCTCTCGTTTTCATGTCTCGCCAACTTGCAAATTCTATTTGATCCAGGAACAGCCTTAAAGGATTAAGACTTCTTTATAGAATCTGACATTGTCTACAGATGAATAATAATAAAATGTTCTTCTACAATATCAAACAGTATTTTACAACAGGGATACAAAAAAAAGTTCACAATATAGGGCAAACATTTCGTGCACTGTAAATGTAATTCTGAGAAAAGGATACATTTAATCTGGATTTGGATTCTAATCCTTTACTTCATTATGACTCTTCATTACTTATTGTTAATATCAGTCACCAAGTCAGTAACGTCGAGTGGAATACAGTTATAGGAATTGGAATGCTTTTCTTGCAACATGTTGTTACTATAATGGCCGCTAAATAAGGAATGAAGCTCAGTGGTCCTATACAATGAGATTGTTATACAGTAGATTAATGGTTATCATTATCAATAATAGATTCAGTTTCTGAGTTTTGTTATTTCCTCTCTATTGTCAGCTTTGTTAGCAGCATGATGACCATACAGTAGCTTTGATGACAATATTTTTCAATTTGAAATGCTTAATGTGCATGTTTAAAACACAACATTTCCCTGAAAGGTAATCAGTGGTGAACCAACATGTCCATGTGATTACACTGGCCATAGATCTGTGAACATCTTATGGTAGGCTATGTGTCACTGTAGTTGTTCTTTACTCACGTTGTTGATAGGAATGTCAGAATTTCTGTTCGCCATCAATATCCGCTATTCACAATAAACCGGTAATTGCAAATAAATGAAGCATGTCACTGTAGAGCCGAGGATAGGTTCTCCCCATGCATAATTCAAATAAATACAAATTATTTAACTGGAGCAAATGGCAACAATGGTTATCAAAGGTGTTTATTTTTCAGAGGTAGTTTTTGTTTTTTGCTCTGGGCACTTTGACTAATGCAGAACATGCCGGATAAAAATAACAAGGCTATAATAGAACAACCCAGGCCAACATTGCCTGATTGAATGTGCAACTGTACATAAATAAATACATTGTCTGTCTACTAAACATATTCATGGGATTTTTTCCCTCCATATAATGAGTATGGTTTGCTTTTAAAAACTCCCATTTGTAAGTGTTGTGGATGAAATGGAATCGCAATGTGTTTGCGTATTACATGAGTGATGTTGTATTAAAGCCAAGGCCCCAATCTATTCAAGAGCTCTGTGCTGCCCTATCTCCACAATTGAGTTAGCGCTGCGCAATCACTGTCTATTCAAGGGCTGAAAAATTGAGTTTCAAGCCTGAAGCAGTACCAGCCTCGTAGGAATGGGCAGAGAGAGAGAGAGAGAGAGAGAGAGAGAGAGAGAGAGAGAGAGAGAGAGAGAGAGAGAGAGAGAGAGAGAGAGAGAGAGAGAGAGAGAGAGAGAGAGAGAGAGAGAGAGAGAGAGAGAGAGAGAGAGAGAGAGAGAGAGAGAGAGAGAGAGAGAATTAGTCTAGGTGTATCTATCTTTCTACTCTCATAACCAAACTGCAAAGCTACATGCAATGTCCTTGAAGAATACATTTATGCAACACTTGTTTGGAACAACCATGAGAAACACAGGTTTGCTGGAGTATAAGTTCAGAGTGGATACCCAGCAAACCTTGAATATTCCCAGAAAATTAGCTAACATTCCCATTAAGTTATAGTTATTTTTATTTTATTTTTATTTTTTATGAAATATCCTTGGAAGGTTCTCCTAACATCCACTAAGATTTTGTGCAAAAATCTATAATAACCACCACATAAATATTGCTCAAGTTCTCATTAGGTTTCCGGGTAATGTAATAACACAATGTACACATAATATTTTCACAGTAAAACAACATTTGAAAGTTCTCCGAACATTTGTTATGTTGCGGCAAATGTTCTCATAACAGAAAAACTGTCCAATCGTGCTGATGATTATACAATGTTTGCAAGAACATTCCTAGAACACATTTTGTCTGTTCTTTAACGGTTCCCAGAATGTTTCTTTAGATTGTGGGAGCAGTTTGGTGGGAAGATTTTGGGGACATCACAAAAGATATGTTCCCAAAACACCAAAAAACTGTCCTGTTGTGCGGATGATTAAACAATGTTAATTTTAGGGTGCAAAAAACATTCACCTGATGTTACAAGAACGTTCCCAGAACACATTTAGTCTGTTCTTTAGTGGTTCCCAGAATGTTTCATCGGGTCGTGGAAACAGTCTGGTAGGAAAATGTGTGGACATCACAAAATATGTGTTCCCAAAACACAAAAATTGTCCAGTAGTGTTGACATTCAGATAATGTTTGTATCAGGCTGCACAAAACATGATGTTGAGCAAGAATGTTGACAGAAAAGCCTTTCTGAGTTCTTCGAAGGTTCCCAAAATATTTAGTTGGGTTATGAGAACAATGTGGGTAGAACATTTTTATTCCCATAACACAGAATATGCTCAGTTGTGATGACATTCATACAATGTTTAAATTAGGTTGCACAGGACATTCCTACAATGTTGTAAGAATATTGACAGAACACCTGGTCTAAGTTCTTTAAAGGTTCCCAGAACATTTCATTACATTATGGGTGTTGTCTGGGATGTTGTAATAATATTCTTGTGGTATTGACCTTTGCACAGAACATTCCCACAATGTTGCACATTGTTCCACAGTTTCCAAATATACCAGTTTTTAGGACGTTCTTATCATATTTGCTTTAGTTTTAGCATAAAATCCCATTGATGTTCACACAATATACATTTAAACATGTCTTGGTGGTCCTGAGAACATTTCAAGAACATTTAGAAATGTAATATTTAGGTTTGACCAAATATTTCCAGAACATTCTCAGCATGAAAATGTGTAGCTCCTTAAAGTATTAGAAAGCAGATTAGAATACATCCCCATTATGTTTCTCTCTAGATGTAATGGCCATTCACATGTGAGGATTGTGTTGTAGTCCCACTACAAGGTGATATAGACACACATGGCATTTTCATTTCATTCACTTAGTTTAATCTCCATACATCTATTCTCTTTCTCTCCACTACACAAGCCAGCACAGATTGGTTAAACATTGTGTGATATGAAGCCACATTTCCCAGAATTGTTTTCTCCTTCAGAGGAAACAAATGTCAGAAATGACCCTACATATGGTTTGTTGTCATTATGTCTGAAAATGCCGGCCATATGTGTCCATATGGCATTGGTTGTCTAAAGTGCCATATGCCATCAGTGAGAGCAGGCTGTTGAATTCATTTGAATAATATCTGTATTGCTACTAGAGTGCAGCATGTATGAGAATTCCATCAGGCTGGTAAAAGGCTTATTTATTCATGCAGAATTACAATAAGCAACATAGTTTACGGAATAGATGATTGGGCCTGATTTGCCACAGAATCCATCTTCCTGAAATATTGGCTGACGGAAACAGTTTCTCATTAGGTAGCTGGTCCATTTGTGGTTTGTTTTATCTGATGGGTTATGGGTTCACTGGGCTGGTGTCACGCCCTGACCTTAGAAAACCTTTTTATTCTCTATTTTGGTTAGGTCAGGGTGTGACTAGGGTGGGTACTCTAGTTTTTGTATTTCTATGTTGGCCTGGTATGGTTCCCAATCAGAGGCAGCTGCCTATTGTTGTCTCTGATTGGGGATCATATTTAGGCAGCCTTTTCCCCACGGTGGTTGTGGGATGTTGTCTATGGCTAGTTGCCTGCGAGCACTACATTAGCGTCACGTTTCGGTTTGTGCTTTATTGTTTTCTGTGTGTTTTACTTCTAATAAAAGATGATGGAACCATACCACGCTGCACGTTGGTCCGAGTCTTACAACAACGATCGTGACAGCTGGGGACATGTGTTAATAATATCACCATGTGCTGTCAGTAATCTGATGACTGCGCTCCCAACGTAGGGCACAGTATTAAGGGAAAAGGTCAAAGAGCATAGGTGAGTTGTGCGTAATTTATGACGTTCAAAATCAGAACCAAACAATTTTTTCTCTTAAAATTCCACAAAAAAGACACAAAAAGATGCCGAACAATGGTTGATGACAAGATAATTTCACCCCAGATGAAGAGTCACCTGAGGCAACTATTCTATACTTCCTTTCCTGTACCTGTCAGGTGGTGGGGTTAAAGATGGCCGCCGACAGCAGCTCCACAACCTCCCTGTGTAAAAACAGTGAGACACAGTATTTTATATAAAGATGTCTTAAGGTTGCACTTCATTACCTTCAGGACAGCTGGACGTGCCCACAGTGTGTTTTCTTGCACTTTATTTGTGTGGTTTGTGTGTGCCTGCAGGCAGTTGCGTGTTTGAGTGCGGCCGTGTGTGTGTGTCTGGACACTTATAAAATAGGAAGGTATGTGTGCATGTTATTAGATCTCATCAGGGTGAATTGATTTGTTTATACATTGCATGTGATAGATCATATCCCCCAGAGGTACAGTGTTTATGTCTGCAGTCACCTGTGTGGAAAAAGGAAAACAACGATCACTTAACACGCTATCATCCTTATATTGGACCTTGGGGAATAGTCTTTATAATTACTGCAAGTTTATAATGGTCTGGCTTTTCTGCCCTCAAATATGTCCCTTAAGACACTTGTCATTATGTTGTTTTGCCAGACTGAACTCAGAGTGTAATCCTGATATCTACTGTAAGTTTTGTCCAATAAATAAAAGATGACAGTTATTTGTGGTGGATAACTGTTCATAAAACAGAAAATATTGACTGGAGAAGGACACATTTTGGTAGGCATACAGTTAGTACACAATAGCTTTGTCCGAGGGTACAAACGTACTATCGCATGTACTTACATACACAACACTTGGCAAGACAACAGTAGAGAATTTACAAAAGAACGACAATAAAATGAAGGAAAGAACAGAGAGAAAAAGAGAGTGTGGTCTTCTGTCGCAGCTCAACAGATTTGAAGATTATCATTGGTTCATTTCTCAAAGCTGCCATGGCTAGGCCTTTGATATTTCATGCAGATCAATTCCGTGCAGCTGACACAGACCTGGTGTGAAATTAAAGGCCCAGTCAATAGAACATAAAATATTTCAGGAACAAAAGTTGGAGTAGCTGATTCAAATCCTGCTGCTCTGGTTAGGATTCCAGGTGTGCTGGGCTGCCTTTTTCAGAAGGCTTGCAGAAGGTACAGTAGAAAAAGGGGTGAGAAATAAAGAAAGAGAGAAAAGAATGTTCATTAAATAATTGAGAAGGAATTGTGAGGTAGGCCAGATATACAATATTGAAGGTTTCTTCTCATATGATTCTTGCCAGTCTCAAATAATACATGATAACACGGTATCTCTCGGGGGGGAAAATGGCTTTCCCCACACACAAATAATTTGTGAACATATATGAGGCCTTGTTGAACTTTTTCTGGAAACCTTGTGATATAATAGTATGGAACAAGGAAACCATGAACAGCGGTTGGCCTTTCTAGACACAGTGCTGCTCTGTTATTGTGATGCCTTGACATCAGATTGACAGGAATCACTCAGCTCTATTCAAACTGTCAAAATGAACCTCTGCCTTCCATTTCTGCAGTGTGGAAAAGTTGCCTTATACATGTAATATAGTGGACTTATCTATGCTGCATATAGTTGCTAGATCGTTTACAGGTTACTGTCGAAATGTTCCCCTATTTACCAATGTTCATGACTTCATCCATTCTCCTTTTGCACCCCAGCAGTTGTACTATAGTGGTAAAGTGCAGAGTACTATAGGGCTATAGTCTATAATGGTGGATGGTATTGCCAGGGGAAATGTTAGTACATTACAAGCTATTTTTCATTCCCTTGTTTGTTGGGTGCTGTAGCCAACACTCATCTTAAAATGATGCTTTCCAAACAAAGCAGAAAAGGGGTACCACTGAGCGTTACACCTGCATCTGGAGAATACAACTAAACCCACATCACAGAGGTCATAGATGGCTGAATGTGTATCTAGCCAGCTGTAGAAACAGCTAAACCCAGGGGTGACTTCTCTCTCTCTCTCTCTCTCTCCCAGGTGCTTCTGTTCTGAATTAAACAACCCCCCCACCTACAACATTTCCGACTACTCTGCTGTTTCGCAATTTAATTTTCTTCACTCTAGTACTCTCCATACCAACATCAATGCATTAGCTCCTCAAAGTCAAACGGGTCATGTACCAGAGGCCCACATTGATTTATTTTATTTGGGCAGTGGTGATGTACTCTTGGCTGACCAGTCAGCTGGTTAAATACTAAGGATTGTTGTTAACGGGATTTCTGTTTGTCCTTCACTTTTCACTGTTACATTTTTGTTGGGTCTTTAGCAGATTATACGTTTTGCTGTGCTAAACAGAGAATCATGAACGCCTCAGTTGTCTCTTAAAAATAACTGTGTGCAGCCAATTCAGCTTCTCTTAACTTTAAATGATCAAATTCTGATTTAATTGAGTAATGGCAATAATCAACTTCAGGCCCATTTAACTGTGCAACCCCAGTTTGATAGACTTTATTAGACCAGATTAAATATGAGACCATTTGGTCCATTTCAGCAGTTACTGTATAAACTACATTCAGTGCAGAATGTCAAAGTCAACCAAGACTCTATTGGTCATAGTTCAAAAGACTCTTATTGGCAAAAAAAAAATTATCCAATACCAGAGCATTGCATAAAAATGCTGCACAGTAGATATTATCACAGATACAGTGCCTTCAGAAAGTATTCACCTTTGACTTTTTCCACATGTTAGAGCCTGAATTTAAAATGGATTAAATGTTGCTTTTTTGTCACTGGTCTACATACAATACCCCATAATGTCAAAGTGGAATACATTTTTGTGAATTTTTTAAAATTTGCTAAACAAGTCACATAATAAGTTGCATGGACTCACTCTGTGTGCAATAATAATGTTTAACTCTGTACTCAACGCATACAATTATGCGTTGAGTACAGAGTTAAGGTCCATCAGTTAAGGTCCATCAGTCAAGCAGTGAATTTCAAACACAGTTTCAACTACAAAGACCAGGGAGGTTTTCCAATGCCTCACAAAAATAGGGCACCTATTGGTACAGTAGATGGCAAAAATAAAAATATAATTGAATATCCCTTTGAGCATGGAGGAGTTTTTGTATTTGTATTTATTTGTTTCACCTTTATTTAACCAGGTAGGCCAGTTGAGAACAAGTTCTCATTTACAACTGCGACCTGGCCAAGATAAAGCAAAGCAGTGCGACAAAAACAACAACACAGAGTTACACATAAACAAATGTACAGTCAATAACACAAAATAAAAGAAAAATTTAGAAATCTATGTATAGTGTGTGTAAATGTGGAAGAGTAGGGAGGTAGGCAATAAATAGGCCATATAGGTGAAAATAATTACAATTTAGCATTAATACTGGAGTGATAGATGTACACATGATGATGTGCAAGTAGAGATACTGGGGTGCAAAAGAGCAAGAGGGTAGTAATAATATGGGGTTGAGGTAGTCAGGTGTGCTATTTACAGATTGGCTGTGTACAGGTACAGTGATCGGTTAGCTGCTCAGACAGCTGATGCTTAAAGTTAGAGAGGGAGGTATAAGACTCCAGCTTCAGAGATTTTTGCAATTTGTTCCAGTCATTGGCAGCAGAGAACTGGAAGGAAAGGCGGCCAAAGTACGTGTTGGCTTTGGGGATGACCAGTGAAATATACCTGCTGGAGTACGTGCAGCGGGTGGGTGTTGCTATGGTGACCAGTGAGCTGAGATAAGGCAGGGCTTTACCTAGCAAAGACTTATAGATGACCTGGAGCCAGTGGGTTTGGCGACGGATATGTAGTGAGGGCCAGCCAATGAGAGCATGCAGGTCGCAGTGGTGGGTAGTATATGGGGCTTTGGTGATAAAACGGATGGCACTGTGATAGACTGCATCCAGTTCGCTGAGTAGAGTATTGGGGGCTATTTTGTAAATGACATCGCCGAAGTCAAGGATCGGTAGGATAGTCAGTTTTACGAGGGTATGTTTGGCAGCATGAGTGAAGGATGCTTTGTTGTGAAATAGGAAGCCGATTCTAGACTTAATTTTGGATTGGAGATGCTTAATGTGAGTCTGTAAGGAGAGTTTACAGTCTAACCAGACACCTAGGTATTTGTAGTTGTCCACATATTCTAGGTCAGAACCGTTCAGAGTACTTATGCTAGTCGGGCGGGAGGGTGTGGGCAGCAATCGGTTGAAGAGCATGCACTTAGTTTTACGAGCATTTAAAAGCAGTTGGAGAAGGTACGGTGGGATTCGAAATGGTCGGTGATCTGTTTATTAACTTGGCTTTCGAAGATTTTAGAAAGGCAGGGGAGGATGGATATAGGTCTATAACAGTTTGGGTCTTGAGTGTCTCCCCCTTTGAAGAGGGGGATGACTGCGGCAGCTTTCCAGTCTTTGGGGATCTCAGACGATACGAAAGAGAGGTTGAATAGGCTAGTAATAGGGGTTGCAACAATTTCAGAGGATAATTTTAGAAAGAGAGGGTCCAGATTGTCTAGCCCAGCTGATTTGTAGTGATCCAGATTTTGCAGTTTGTTCAGAGCATCAGCTGTCTGGATTTGGGTGAAGGAGAAGCGGGGGGGGGGGGGGTTGGGCAAGATGCTGTAGGGGTTGGCCACAGGTAGGGGTAGATGTTGGCCAAGGTAGAGGTAGCCAGGTGGAAAGCATGGCCAGCCGTGGAAAAATGCTTATTGTTATTGGAGTTATTGGATGGTGTACACCCAGTCACTACAAAGATACAGGCGTCCTTCCTAACTCAGTTGCAGGAGAGGAAGGAAATCGTCCAGGGATTTCACCATGAGGCCAACGGTGACTTTAAAACAGTTACTGCATTTAATGGCTGTGATAGGAGAAAACTGAGGATGAATCAACACCATTGTAGATCCTCCACAATACTAACCTAATTGACATAGTGAAAATAAGGAAGCCTGTACAGACTAAAAATATTCCAAAACATGAATCCTGTTTGCAACAAGGCACTGAAGTAATAGTGCAAAAAATGTGGTAAATCAATTAACTTTTTGTCCTGAATACAAAGTGTTATGCTTGGTGCAAATCCAATACAACACATTACTGACTACCACTCTCCATATTTCCAAGCATTGTAGTGGCTGCATCATGTTATGGGTATGCTTGTAATCTCTAAGGAATGGGGAGTTTTTCAAGATAAAAATAAACAGAATGGAGCTAAGCACAGGCAAAATCCTAGAGGAAAATCTGGTTCAGTCTGCTTTCCACCTGACACTGGGAGATGAATTCACCTTTCAGCAGTAACCAAAAACACAAGGCCAAATCTACACTGGAGTTACTTACCAAGAAGACACTGATTGTTCCTGAGTGGCCAAGTTACAGTTTTGAAAATCTATGGGAAGACCTGAAATGGTTGTCTAGCAATGATTAACAAACAATTTGAAAAAGCTTGAAGAATTTAAAAAATAATAATGGGCCAATGTTGGGCTCCTGAGTGGCGCAGCAGTCTAAGACACTGCATCTCAGCACAAGAGGTGTCACTGCAGTCCCTGGTTCAAATCCAGGCTGCATCACATCTGGCTGTGATTTGGAGACCTATAGGGTGGCGCACAATTGGCCGGGTAGGCCGTCATTGTAAATAAGAATCTGTTCTTAACTGACTTGCCTAGTTAAATAAAGGTAAAAACTTTTTTTTTTGCACAATCCAGGTGTGGAAAGCTCTTAGACTTACCCAGAAAGACTCACAGCTGCAATTGCTGCCAAAGGTGCAAAGTTTTGACATAGTGGTGTGAATACTTATGTAAATGAGATATTTATGTATTTCATTTTGAATACATTTGATAAAATGTAATTATTGGGTATTGTGTGTAAATGGGTGAGAAAAATCTATTAAATCCATTTTTAATTCAGACTAACACAACGAAATATAGAATAAGTCAAGGGGTATGAATACTTTCTGAAGACACTGTAGAGTTGAGAGCTTAGAGTAGATGTAGAATGTCTGTTTGTCTGTCAGTGAAGTAGTTCAGCTGTCATTTGGAGTGAAGGTTGTTAGAACATCAGCTCATCTGACCTCAAGTAATTGTGTCAAAGACCATCATATCACAGCGTGGGGCTTTGACTTCTGGCAAGACAATGTTTACCTTGCTATCTAGCTGTGATACTATTTACTTTATATCATAGGAAATATCTCTAGACACACGTAACATTCAATGCAAATACTACATATCAAATAATGGAAGGCATTCAGAGTAAATCATTGTTAACAATAAGAGAACAAACAGGATGATGAGAGAGAGAGAGAAATATATATAGATATATATAGATTCTTCCTAAAGACATTTCTGTCATTGGGATAATCCGAGCTGTAGATTATGTTTTGATGTAGTGTGTGGAACAGGACAGACAGGTGTGGTGGTTAGATAAGGGAGGGGAAGTAGTGTTCTCCAGGCCTTTGCAGCTGTGTTTACACCCTGTGTCTGGAACAAAGGGTCCTGTCATATCCCTCATGATTGATGCTGCTGCTAAAGAATAGTTAAAGCATATTTAAATGAATCCCTGGTGGGTATGAGCGACACTAGCAGGCCTCTCCATGTCTGTGTCAGAAATTATTTGTCCTAAAACATACACTACAAGGAAGGCAGAACGAATGCTTGCCAAGCAGACATGCTGGAGCAAAAACAAGCCATCTATTCCAGTCTCAGTCTATCAGGAATCAAGGTAAGACCCAGATGCAGACTGTTGAAGTAACAATGTTTATTGTAGCAACCGGTCAGGCAAAGACAGGTCAAGGCAGGCAGGGGTCGAAAATCCAGGGTGAGGCAAAGGTACAGTACGGCAGGCGGACTCACGGTCAGGGACAGGCAGAGTAGTCAGGCGGGCGGGTACAGGGTCAGGACAGGCAAAGGTCAAAACCAGGAGGAAGAGGAAAGAGAGCTGGGAAACGATAGGAGCTGCCAGGAAAAACGCTGGTTAGCTTGAACGAACAAGACGAACTGGCAACAAACAGACAGAGAACACAGGTATAATCAGGGCGTGAGACAGTCAATCTCCGGGTGATGAAATCAGTTTACCTTTCTGACAATGATTCACCATGTAGCAGCAGCCAGGGCGGCCAGAGCAGATAATCCTCCCAACACATCCCTCACTATCACACCTCTTACACTTGTCTCTTTTTTCTCTCCTAACATGGCCGCTTCAAGAGAGTAAGGGAATTTATTTAATTTGAGGAGAATGTCTCTGTCTACTGATATAAACATTTCCTTTGTCTCCGATATCTCTAAAACAGTTAGGATTGCTAGGTTACATTTCCCTCTTTTGTGACGGGAGTTAAAAAGAGGTATGATGATTATGCTTAAAAATGAAGAGCATTAAAAAAACAAATGGCATTATTCTTGACTGATTGTTTTGTAGATCTGGATACCAGTTTTATACTACAGCAGCTCTCTGTGTTGGGCCTAGACCCCAGCTAGGCAGGCAGTTTGGGGCTGATTTGACAGAACAATGGAGTAGATGTGTGTTCTGTAGACTGAATAATGAGGTTGTGTGCTTCACAGAAAAACCCTCTCCTTTCCTACCGCTCTACCCCCTCCTCCCCCCTTTCCTCCACAAAGCCACCATGCCCCACCCTCTCTTTATAGCTTCTGATGGAACAGATACAGTTGAAGTTGGAAGTTTACATACACCTTAGCCAAATACATTTAAACTCAGTTTTTCACAATTCCTGACATTTAATCCTAGTAAAAATTCCTTGTCTTAGGTCATTCAGGATCACCACTTCATTTTAAGAATGTGAAATGTCAGAAAAATAGTAGAGAGAATTATTTATTTCAGGTTTTATTTCTTTCATCACATTCCCAGTGGGTCAGAAGTTTACATACACTCAATTAGTATTTGGTAGCATTGCCTTTAAATTGTTTAACTTGGGTCAAACATTTCGGGTAGCCTTCCACAAGCTTCCCACAATAAGTTGGGTGAATTCTGTCCCATTCCTCCTGACAGAGCTGGTGTAACTGAGTCAGGTTTGTAGGCCTCCTTGCTTCCACACGCTTTTTCAGTTCTGCCCACAAATGTTCTATAGGATTGAGTACAGGGCTTTGTGATGGCCACTCCAATACCTTGCTTTTGTTGTCCTTAAGCCATTTCTCCACAACTTTGGAAGTATGCTTGGTGTCGTTGTCCATTTGGAAGACCCATTTGCGACCAAGCTTTAACTTTCTGACTGATGTCTTGAGATATATATCAATATATCCACATAATTTTCCTACCTCATGATGCCATCTATTTTGTGAAGTGCACCAGTCCCTCCTGCAGCAAAGCACCCCCACAACATGATACTGTCACCCCCGTGCTTCAAGGTTGGGATGGTGTTCTTCGGCTTGCAAGCCGCCCCCTTTTTCCTCCAAACATAACAATGGTCATTATGGCCAAACAGTTCTATTTTTGTTTAATCAGACCAGAGGACATTTCTCCAAAAAGTACGATCTTTGTCCCTATGTGCAGTTGCAAACCATAGTCTGGCTTTTTTATGGCGGCTTTGGAGCAGTGGCTTCTTCCTTGCTGAGCGGCCTTTCAGGTTATGTCGATATGGGACTCGTTTTACTATGGATATAGATACTTTTGTACCTGTTGCCTCCAGCATCTTCACAAGGTCCTTTGCTGTTGTTCTGGAATTGGTTTGCACTTTTTGCACCAAAGTACGTTCGTCTCTAGGAGACAGAACACGTCTCCTTCCTGAGGGGTATGATGGCTGCGTGGTCCCATGGTGTTTATACTTGCGTACTATTGTTTGTACAGATGAACGTGGTACCTTAAGGTGTTTGGAAATTGCTCCCAAGGATGAACCAGACATGTGGAGGTCTTGGCTGATTTATTTTTATTTTCCCATGATGTCAAGCAAAGAGGCACTGAGTTTGAAGGTAGGCCTTGAAATACATCCACAGGTACACCTCCAATTGACTCAAATTATGTCAATTAGCCTCTCAGAAGCTTCTAAAGCCATTACATAATTTTCTGGAATTTTCCAAGCTGTTTAAAGGCACAGTCAACTTTGTGTATGTAAACTTCTGACCAACTGGAATTGTGATACAGTGAAATAATCTGTCTGTAAACAATTGTTGGGAAAATTACTTGTGTCATGCACAAAGTAGATGTTCTAACCGACTTGCCAAAGCTATAGTTTGTTAACAAGACATTTGTGGAGTGGTTGAAAACCGAGTTTATGACTCCAACCTAACTGTATGTAAACTTCCGACTTCAACTGTATATGCATAAACAACTCTCATGGGACCCGTGCCAAATGTGACGAGGGTTGAAAATATTGTGTCCTCCCCTCTCTCTAACATTTGCAATTACCTCGGTATTTATCTATTATTACATGTCAGATCCATACTTGGAAATATAGTGAAAAACAGACAAACAAGCCGACTATAATTGTCACGGATCCCTCAGAACTTTCATTACGCACACTTGTCCCCTATTCCCACTGATTAGTACTTGTATAAGCGTGCCCTTTGGTTTCCATTGGGCTGTCGATTATTGTTACAATGTCCGTTGTTGCGTGTGAGTACCTGTGCTATGTGTTTTGGCTTTCGTGCCATTGTGGATTGCGCAGATGATTACAGGTCTCGTCCCGTGTGTTAATCATTGTGCGCTTATGTTATTTATTCGAGGTACTCCTCGCTCTTTTGTTTGGGTTTCTACCCTGTGTTTGGTATAGTGTTTGTTTGGTCTTCGCCCCCGTGCCTTTCCACGGCATGTTTTAATTTGGGTAAATTAAAAAACCCTATTACGCATTCCTGCGCCTGTCTCCCGACCCTTTATACCGACGTGACAATAATACTGTAGCTCAAAGGTTAATGGGCTCAATTACATTTACATTTGAATACCCATATATTCTGATGCTATATTTTACAGACTTTAAAAGAGCACAAGGAGTGTTTAAAAAAAAAAAAACTTTTTGGGACGATTTGATTATTCTGTGGATCTTTCTAAAGCAAACAGGTGTAACGATTGTCGATGGTGGAAGGAGAAGAGGACCAAATTGCAGCGTGGTACGTATTCATAATAATTTAATAAAGAAAGAATACTGAACAAAAAACAACAAACCGACAAACTAACAGTTCTGTAAGGTGCAAACAAAAACACTAAACAGAAAATAACTACCCACCACCCATAGTGGGAAAACAGGCTACCTAAGTATGATTCTCAATCAGAGACAACGATCGACAACTGCCTCTGATTGAGAACCATACTAGGCCAAACACATAGAAATATAACGACTAGAACAAAACATAGAAAAACAACATAGAATGCCCACCCCAACTCACGCCCTGACCAACTTAAATAAAGACATAAAAAAGGAACTAAGGTCAGAACGTGACAACAGGGCTGGTGGAGCAGTACTGTATTGCGGCTGAGAATGAAATGTATTCATCCTGTTCTGTAAGGGCTGACAACCCACATAGGGAATATGATTAATGTAGAGCAGAGCATAGTTAAAACAGATCATTGTCTCTCCAGGCCTGAAATACCCTGGCCATGACTGGCCTCCCACAGCTATGATTAGACACTGGGTCTGAACCCAAGGTGAATCAATGTCTTAAACGTCTTTCCTCTTTCTGTTGGCTTTCCAGTCCAAAGGCTCCTTTTATTTCACTCCATTTGGCACGGATCAAAAATGATCACTTCAAATTGCTTTGCATCCTGTGTTATTGTGTTTAATGGCTGGTGAGTGGGTGGGTTTTGGGGGTGTGGTTTTGTATTTATCTCATTGGATCAAACCCTTGTCCGTCATATTACAACTCTGCAACTTCCCTTTCTGGTGTAGGCCAAGGTTAGCCTCAAGGGGTTATGAGGCTTTTAATCAAACTAACAACTGACTGATCAAAATGACAAAGACATTTCCTGCAAATCTATATGAGCCAATATCAATACTAGGCTATATAGCAGATATGGAAAACTGGAGTCAAACGAATCATACTTCAATGTTTCATTTGTATGCCCATTTTAATGTGCTTAAAATGCAGGGTCAGTTTCAAGGCCTCATTGCACACAAATGAGAATACCTTCATGCTCCACTGCTTATGAATATATACATGGACAAAATGTGTCCAAACAGAAATGATGGAAAATACACTCTAGTCTATCTGATTATAGATAACATTTCCCCCCTGTAATTGTATCATATAGATAATATACTATTTGAGTGTAATCTTATTCTATAACACATTTATTATACACATACATTTATCAGTAGCTTTCATCTTTCAGTATAACAGGACAAGTATTTACTTATTTAATGTTTTCAACAGCATCTGTTAGGAAAGCACTGAATATGCAATATTCACACTCCCCTGCTTGGCATGGAGGTTTCTGAAGAGTTAGAAGGGTTTTCTCTGAAGATGAATTTACTTTATTTTAGCAATACTCAGAGCCGATCCAGAGGTGGACATGTGTAGTGTTTGTCAGCTGTTAAAAGGTGCAGCTTATGGAGAATGGAAATTCTTTAATTGGCGATTTCTCCCCCGACTCGATCCTCGGGTCTCTGGAGTAATCAATATGCATTAAATCTCATCTCACTTTATGGATATTAGTCTTGCTATAAAAGAGAATAGGAACAAAAAGACACTACATTCCCTCTGACACAATCACTGAGATTAAAACAGAAAGAAAAAAGGACCAATTTAAATCATCTGCTGTCTTTTTGTCTTCTTCAACTGCCAGAATGACTAGACTTGTTTGGCAAATAACGCGTGACTTCATATGAACTGATTAAAACATAACAAGTTTCCCTGACACATTTGCTGTGAGTCATCACAGTATAAAAAAGTATCCTCCATAAATTAAACATAGCAGATAGCCTTGCCAATTTCTTCTTCTTTTTAATGGAGGACATGAATAGTGTATGAGTGAGGTTTTACTTCAAGAGCACAGAGAGAATGAATCTGTGATTAATAGAAGAATAATGGAATTGCAATAGAAATTAGGTTTTGAACATTCATAATCTGGCTTCCCCCTCTTTTGTTCAAATACAAATGCTTCAGGCTACAATTTTCATTTTTCATTTTAAATAATGAGATGGTAAATTGAAGTGCAGCCAGACCAGGCTGTGTGAGGAAACCAGCAGTACAGGACCGATCTTGCTATTTCATATTTCAGGAAAGAGAAATGAATCTGACACAATCAAAGATGGATTCAAATGGAAATCAGTGATGTGTTATGATCAAAGTTAAATTGCCATTTGACTTTTCTAAACCATTGAATCTCTTCCATTCAGTAAGTGATACACACAGAACAAGCTGCTATCGTCCAGATAACAGAAATATGTGTGATCCATCTTCTCTCACACATAATCAGGTCCTTTTCCCCTGCTCTCTACTGAAGTATGAAGAGCATGATGGCTTTGAGGTGTATCTTTGAGGTCTCATTTCCATACTTTGCTTGCCAGACATCAGGTCCTGGATGGAATGTCACACACTTACTTAGGCACGCACGCACATACAGTACATACACACACATATATCATGTGATGTTGGGGTAGTCTTTCTAGTCATCCGGGTTGCCTCTCACAATTTTAAAAGGCTTCGGCTTAACAATGTCTGTATGTAGTAGAATGCCAGCTTGGCATAGAGGAACTACGTCACAGCCACTTGAATAAAATACTAAATAGTAGCTAGCAAGATGGAGATGACGGAGGTTGTTTTTAATGAGTGCATTTTGCAAGTGGCTGGTTTGCGTTAACTGAAGAGGACCCAACACAGATTTTGTTTACCCCTTATCGAAGTTGCCAAAAGAGTCCATCATTGAAACCAGACCCTAGCCACTGTTGCCTAGGGTTGGTTTTTCAAGACTAATGTTGGGGGGTTCTGCCTCTGTATGGGAAGAGGTGGTGGAGCATTTACATTTTTTTATTTCACCTTTATTTAACCAGGTAGGCTAGTTGAGAACAAGTTCTCATTTACAACTGCGACCTGGCCAAGATAAAGCAAAGCAGTGCGACACAAACAACAACACAAAGTTACACATGGAATAAACAAGCGTACAGTCAATAACACAATAGAAAAAAAGAAAGTCTATATACAGTGTGTGCAAACGGCGTGAGGAGGTAGGCAATAAATAGGCCATAGTAGCGAATAATTACAATTTAGCAGATTAACACTGGAGTGATAAATTAGCAGACGATGATGTGCAAGTAGAGATACTGGTGTGCAAAAGAGCAGAAAAGTAAATAAAAACAATATGGGGATGAGGTAGGTAGATTGGGTGGGCTATTTGCAGATGGACTATGTACAGCTGCAGCGATCGGTTAGCTGCTCAGATAGCTGATGTTTAAAGTTGGTGAGGGAAATCTCCAGCTTCAGCGATTTTTGCAATTCGTTCCAGTCACTGGCAGCAGAGAACTGGAAGGAAAGGGCGGCCAAAGTAGGTGTTGGCTTTGGGGATGACCAGTGAGATATACCTGCTGGAGCACGTGCTACGGGTGGGTGTTGTTATCGTGACCAGTGAGCTGAGATAAGGCGAAGCTTTATGGGTCTGGCGACGAATATGTAGCGAGGGCCAGCCGACTAGAGCATACAGGTCGCAGCGGTGGGTGGTAGAAGGGGCTTTGGTAACAAAACGGATGGCACTGTGATAGACTGCATCCAGTTTGCTGAGTAGAGTATTGGAAGCTATTTTGTAGATGACATCTCCGAAGTCGAGGATTGGTAGGATAGTCAGTTTTACTAGGGTATGTTTGGCGGCGTGAGTGAAGGAGGCTTTGTTGCGAAATAGGAAGCCGATTCAAGATTTGATTTTGGATTGGAGATGTTTAATATGAGTCTGGAAGGAGAGTTTACAGTCTAGCCAGACACCTAGGTATTTGTAGTTGTCCACATATTCTAGGTCAGAACCGTCCAGGGAAGTGATGCTATTCGGGCGGGTGCCGGCAGCGAACGGTTGACATGCATGCATTTGGTTTTCATTAGCGTTTAAGAGCAGTTGGAGGCCACAAAAGGAGTGTTGTATGGCATTGAAGCTCGTCTGGAGGTTAGTTAACACAGTGTCCAAAAAAGGGCCAGATGTATACAGAATGGTGTCATCTGCATAGAGGTGGATCAGGGAATCACCCGCAGAAAGAGCGACATCATTGATGTATACAGAAAAAAGAGTATGCCCGAGAATTGAACCCTGTGGTACCCCCATAAAGACTGCCAGAGGTCTGGACAAGAGGCCCTCCGATTTGACACACTGAACTCTGTCTGCAAAGTAGTTGGTGAACCAGGTGAGGCAGTCATTTGAGAAACCAAGGCTATTGAGTCTGCCGATAAGAATGCGGTGATTGACATAGTCGAAAGCCTTGGCCAGGTCGATGAAGACGGCTGCACAGTACTGTCTTTAATGATGGAGGTTATGACATCGTTTAGGACCTTGAGCGTAGCTGATGTGCACCCGTGACCAGCTCGGAAACCGGATTGCACAGCGGAGAAGGTGCAGTGGGATTCGAAATGGTCAGTGATCTGTTTATTAACTTGGCTTTCGAAGACTTTAGAAAGGCAGGGCAGGATGGATATAGGTCTATAACAGTTTGGGTCTAGAGTGTCACCCCCTTTGCAGAGGGGGATGATCACGGCAGCTTTCCAATCTTTGGGGATCTCGGACGATACAAAAGAGAGGTTGAACCGACTGGTAATAGGGGTTGCAACCATGACGGTGGATAGTTTTAGAAAGAGAGGGTCTAGATTGTCTAGCCCAGCTGATTTGTACGGGTCCAGGTTTTGCAGCTCTTTCAGAGCATCAGCTATCTGGACAGGATGAAGGAGAAACTGGGTAGGCTCGGGCAGGTAGCTGCGGGGGGGCAGAGCTGTTGGCCGGGGTTGGGGTAGCCAGGAGGAAAGCATGGCCAGCTGTAGAGAAATGCTTATTGAAATTTTCGATTGTCATGGATTTATCGGTGGTGACCGTGTTAACTAGCCTCAGTGCAGTGGGCAGCTGGGAGGAGGTGCTCTTGTTCTCCATGGACTTTACAGTGTCCCAAAACTTTTTGGAGTTAGAGCTACTGGATGCATATTTCTGTTTGAAAAAGCTAGCCTTTGCTTTCCTGACTGACTGCGTGTATTGGTTCCTGACTTCCCTGAACAGTTGCATATCGCAGGGACTATTCAATGGTATTGCAGTCCTCCACAGGATGTTTTTGTGCTGGTCAAGGGCAGTCAGGTCTGGAGTGAACCATGGGCTATATCTGTTCTTAGTTCTAAATTTTTTGAATGGGGCATGCTTATTTAAGATGGTGAGGAAATTGCTTTTAAAGAACGACCAGGCATCCTCGACTGACGGGATGAGGTCAATATACTTCCAGGATACTCGGGCCAGGTTGATTAGAAAGGCCTGCTCACAGAAGTGTTTTAGGAAGCGTTTGACAGTGATGAGGGGTGGTCATTTGACCGCGGACCCATAGCGGATGCAGGCAATGAGGCAGTGATCGCTGAGATCCTGATTGAAAACAGCAGAGGTGTATTTGGAGGGCAAGTTGGTCAGGATAATATCTATGAGGGTGCCCATGTTTACAGATTTAGGGTTGTACCTGGTGGGTTCCTTTATGATTTGTGTGAGATTGAGGGCATCTAGCTTAGATTGTAGGACTGCCGGGGTGTTAAGCATATCCCAGTTTAGGTCACCTAACAGAACAAACTCTGAAGATAGATGAGGGGCAATCAATTCACATATGGTGTCCAGGGCACAGCTGGGAGCTGAGGAGGGTCTATAACAGGCGGCAACAGTGAGAGACTTATTTCTGGAGTGATTCATTTTTAAAATTAGAAGGTCGAACTGTTTGGGCATAGACCTGGAAAGTATGACAGAACTTTGCAGGCTATCTCTGCAGTAGATTGCAACTCCTCCCCCTTTGGCAGTTCTATCTTGACGGAAAATGTTGTAGTTTGGTATGGAAATCTCAGAATTTTTGGTGGCCTTCCTAAACCAAGATTCAGACACGGCAAGGACATCAGGGTTGGCAGAGTGTGCTAAGGCAGTGAGTAAAACAAACTTAGGGAGGAGTCTTCTGATGTTAACATGCATGAAACCAAAGCTTTTTCGATTACAGAAGTCAACAAATGAGAGTGCCTGGGGACACGCAGGGCCTGGGTTAACATCTACATCACCCGAGGACAGAGGAGGAGTAGGATGAGGGTACGGCTAAAGGCTATCAAGACTGGTCGTCTAGTGCGTTGGGGACAGAGAATAAAAGGAGCAGATTTCTGGGCGTGGTAGAATAGATTCAGGGCATAATGTACAGACAGGGGTATGGTGGGTTGCGGGTACAGTGGAGGTAAGCCCAGGCACTGAGTGATGATAAGAGAGGTTGCATCTCTGGACGTGCTGGTTATACTGGGTGAGGTCACCGCATGTGTGGGGGGTGGGACAAAGGAGGAATCTGAGGCATGTAGAGTGGGACTAGGGGCTCCATTGTAAACTAAAACAATGATAACTATCCTAAACAACAGTATACAAGGCATATTGACATTTGAGAGAGACATAAAGCGAGACATAAAGCAATCACTTGTGTTGATTGGGAGAGCTAGCTAAGACAGCAACGGGTAAGACAACAACAGCTAATCAGCTAAGACAACAACAACAGGTAAAATGGCGATGAATGGGCAAAGGGTCGGAGTTCGGGGCTAGGGCCGACAGATAAAGAAAAAAAAGAAACAAAATGGAGTACCATAATAAATTAACAGTCCAGCAGGCATCAGCTATGTAGCCAAGTGATCATAGGGTCAGTGAACAGTAATAGATGGAGCAGGGAAGCCGCGGCATAGTCTTTACTACGCTGGTACGTGGGAGACATGGCGTTTAAAGTTAGCAGGCCGGGGTAAGTAGAAGCGTCTGCTCCGACGTCCGGCAAAGGCCGATTGAGGGCACAGCGGATGGAATTATGTCTGCGGACCAGTCATGGTGGTACGGCGCCATGTCGTCGAAGGGACCGGGCCAGATGGCGATGGAGGTATTGTAGTTGTAGTAATTTCGTTTGCTATCCGGGAGATGCGCCTGGCTCAGGGCTAGCTTCGGGGCTGGTTCACTCGGTGGCAGCTTGCTAGCTGTGATGATCAGGATTAATGGTCCAGGGTTTACGGCAGGAATCCGGCATTGTAGTGGAGAAAAACAGTCCGAGGCTGGCAGGTATTATCCAGGCTAAAAAACGGCTGGTGCCTGTGTAGAGGGTAAAGGCCGCTAGCAGTGGCTAACAATGACTAAATAGCTAGTAGCTAATTAGCTGGTTAGCTTTGATGGCTGGTTTCTGATAAAAGTTTTGGCTGTAAGGTCTAAAAAAGCATACATTGCTTTGATTGACAGAATGAACTACGATGGAGGAATCAGGGATTAAGGCCTCTGGTGGCTCGGTGTACACCAACCACGCACAAACATAAACCTGAATTAAAATGTAAGACGTGGAGTCACAATGGGCCAGCATCTCTGTGGAACGCTTTCGACACCTTGTAGAGTCCATGCCCCGAAGAATTGAGGCTTTTCTGAGGGTAAAAGGGGGATGTGAAAATGAAAAGAAATGTAAAAAGAAATGTGAAGAAAATGTGAAAATGAGCTGCGGAAATGGAGTGCAACTAGCAATTTACAGGATAGATTGTAGAAACCATAAATTGTGTCTTACATGAAGGTAATTTGGTAGGTAAATCACAGGTGAACATGTCCTTTGGGGTCTCCGTCCATTTTGTAGCCTTTGCTCTCAACCAGGGATGGGCAACTTTGATGGCGGTGGGGGCAACAAAAAATCTGAACTCATCATGAGGGGCAGCAGTGGCTCGTGGGTCCAAGCCTTTTGGGGGCCCTAAGCCAAATTTTGTTGCAGCCAAAACATTTTATTTTCCCCCTCTTGACAGCGGTGAGACAGTTTTTTTCATTTTAGTGTTCATTTCCTGCAATTCTACACATTTTGCCATGGGGCGGAGAGAAGATTTAGCACTTTTCTAACTCATTTCATTCAATTGTAGTTCAATTGTAGTCATTTTGGGATTGGGCAACGAAAAATGTGCAGTTTTTTATTTGATATCTGAGTGTGTGACTAATAAATTCCATGGGGCCCCCTTGGTCGGTAATTTGACCATGATTGCTACAAGTTTAGATAGCTGGCCGCTAGACTAATTTAGCAATCTAAAAACTGTTAGCTGACATGGGATAACTGAGTGACTGTCAATGACTGACATAAGAGAAAAACTGCTGATACACAACCAAATTTCTAAATTGCTCCCTGTGTATTCTACCATTCTAATTCTCAACAGTAAGTTGAGACCCCGACTGAGTGGGGGTAATTGATCCAAGGGTCTACAAAAAGGGGGGCTGCGGGCAGGCCACCAGTTGCCCAACCCCACTCTAAAGTAAATAATCTTGTAGTCCACAGAGAAAAACAAGGCTAAGGAGAGTGGCAAATTGATTTCATTACATAGTTGTAAAACAAAATCTAATTGGGATACAACTACTCATGGAGTGGATTTCCAATGGTAGACTAAAATAACAAAAGTCAGCAGACCACGCCAGCATGTTTCTGCATCTTGAAACATAACCACATACTTATACTCTGATACCACTGGCTTAGCATGAAACAAACTCTATGTTCTGGGAAGCTGAAACTGCTGGACATGTTACAATTTCCTCATTCAAAACGTTTTTGTTGTTGTTGTACAAACCACATAGCCAACCATAACTTTCTTTCTTTACAGTACAGTATTTAGCTCATAAAACTCATTTGAAAAGGTTCCTTTGTCACTGTTCATATAACAATTGGTACGGTTATGTCAAAATGTTCTCCTCTTTATTGGGCAAATTGAGTGCTTGGCAGTGTTTCCGAGCGTAATGGCGGTAGGTGCTCATTTAGAAAAATACTACACTGCGTGGCTGAGTCTAATGCACTGGGGTGATTGCACTGAAAACCTCTCTTCTTCTCCTCAGTCTCCTAACCACTGGCACCAATTAAGATAGATGTACTGTATATGAAGTGTTCACTCACTGTCTGTTACTAGGCAAATTAAATCCCACCTGAAGTTACAGACAGAACTCAGCCACACCTTGTTTACTTCTTCAGGCCTACCTCTTTATTTGCCAAGTAAACCATTGTGCTTGAACAATCAGGAATAACTTATTTGCACACTGTAGAATACAGGAGGGCTGTAATTGTGAATTTGGCTTATTTTTCTCTGTAGTCCTATACTGTTATGCTATCCTACATGTTGATTCCTTGTAGGTATAAATATACATGTAGACAGATCTCATAGCAAAACATGAGAGTATCCCTTTAAACAATTCCCCTCAATGTCCAACATTTTCAATTTCAACTTCAATAACTCACCAACTGGGAACGATAGATACACTCTCAGTTTAAAAGCATTTCCAGGTTGTTCCGATTTTAAGTTAAGTCTGTTTGGCTTATGGAATACTCCTGGGGCTACATGGGATAGATGTATTAGTAACAAACTTCCTTCACCATTACCTTTCTCATAATGTTATTCCACATTTTATGAGATTGTTGACTTGACTGAGACCCAGTGGAAATGTGGAAGCCTCTAGGGTGAGATCGACTTGCATAAGCACTTTTCCGTTAGTACAGCATTGAAGGGCAAGTGGAATTTGTGCAGATCCATTCCTATATACATTTATAAGAGTAAAAAGGATCTGAAATTGCCCAGTACTTAACCAACCAGGTACTGTATAATGTACAAAATGTTAGTTGGGAGATTGATAATTACATGAAAGTTATTTGTGTGTTGGCTGTCTGTGGAATGAACGTATGAAGACGTTTTTCTCCCTCCCTTCCATCCCCTAATGCTTAATTGAACAGAATAGGTTAGCGCGCAATTAATTATGATATGCAGAGATGATGTATGAGCCTGACAGGGCACTGTGGGTCATAATAAGAGAGATATATTTACAGACACTGTATAAGCTAGGCTTCCTCTCAGCCCTGCTAAATTAATAACATTTTTAGATTCAAATTATGGAAGAAAATAGGGAGGAAATTATGTCAGACGGTAGCATGCACACACACATACACACGCAGGGAGGGAGGGAATCGATGTTGTTCTTGTAGAGAAATTGTAAACTTAAAATGGCAGAAATGAATCATGCTAATGGCAAGACTGACACCTTGGTTCAATATTATGATTTGAAAACCCAGAAAGATTGATTATGTAACCTGCTCTTTATTTACTCTCCCTGGTAGAAAACTGAAAATAACTTTACCCTGCAGTGCTGTTGTGGAAGAACAGACTGTAAAAAATATAGAATAAAGAAACATTTGGCACGGTGTTGATGAGCAGATAAAGAGACACATGCACGCACGCACGCACGCACGCACACACACACACACACACACACACACACACACACACACACGCACACACATTTCCTCCTTCTAGAACATTCCCACTGGGCACAGACGTCAATTCAACGTCTGTTCCACGTTGGTTCAACGTAATTTCATTGAAATGATGTGGAAACAACGTTGATTCAACCAGTGTGTGCCCAGCGGGTTGTGAAGACTAACATAAGCTTTGTTCAATAGCAGCAGAACAGGTGTGATGTACAGTATTTGCTCAGATCAACTCCAGTGCCTCTCCTCAATGTCAGGATATGATGTATCATTTCTATGAAGTGTCTGATTGATGTCTGTGTGGTGCACAGGCAGACTACTCACTATGATCACTGAGCACCTGGACATTTGAATTGCTGCAGATGTTGTGGAGGTACTGACTGTTGAAACAAGCCTGGAAAGATTAAACATTAAGACACTATTATCTTGCTCTTGGCTTTTGCATGTGTAGGCGTGTGTTCAATGGGCCGTGGGGTGGAGGTGTGGGTTGGGGGTGGTATGTAGGCTCCATAAATCACGTCTTTAGGTTTGTATAAAAGCTATAAAAATACTATGTATTACATATGGAGTGATGGTGTGTCTGTGATTTCATCATGACGTGGATGTCCATTTAAGGCAGCACCCCACACCTCTCTGATTCAGAGGGGTTGGGTTAAATGTGGAAAACACATTTCAGTTGAAGGCATTCAGTTGTACAACTGACTAGGTATCCCCCTTTGCCCTTTCCCCTTTCTACACACTCTAATATAGTACTGTGTTTTAAACTACATCAAATATTTCTCTGTGTAACATCTGACAGAGGGTAGAGCTGTTTAGTAAAAGCTGTGAGGATCTGAGAAAGTGTTGATTACCCTTCTATTCTAATATTTCTTCTAACACTTTTTACATTCAGTCTCTGGCGTCACTCAAACCCACCCTCTCACGCTCCCTACCCCCTCTCTCTCTCTCCATCTCTCTCTTTCTCTATCGCTCTCTGTTAAAAGCACCTTACTTCTTGGCGTGCTCCTTCCATTTAACACAGTAGCAACCCTCAGGAGCTCTGCCAGTTTCTCTCATTGTTACATAAATGAAACAAATCCCCTCTGTGTAAGAAGAAGTGATGTGAACATGGAAAGGATGATATTACTTCTCCACCAGTAGCCCGTCCAAGTAAAATAACTGGGAGCTTATAAGAGCGCGCTTGTTGTGAAAGTACAGAATGCAGACTTTTTTCCAAGAGGAGGTGAGGAGAAAGGAGGAAATTAAATCTAGATGTTGCTCGAGTCCAATAACAACTTCCTAATTTCTCACAATGGAAACTAAACAGCGAGAGGATTATATAATTCTAATGTAACAGTAAACACCAGTTTATGAGAACAGTTAACTGAAGTTTTCTGTGGGTATTTTCTACAATCCAAACACCAGCCATGAGTAAACAGATGTGGTTGAAATTGAAAATGCTTGGCTACCTGACATACCACTGTTCAACTACACTCCGATGATTGAGGTCACCTCTAATATACTGAATAAGAGTGTGTACATATTTCAAGGGTATTACCTCGCACACTAATATATCATTTGATTTAAATCAGATTAACACTGAACTGTAGGGTAAGCATTTTTAGTAATAATTTGTTCTGTGTTTGTGATAACGTGTGTCTCGGTGAGAGGTGTAGGAGTCAGGCGCAGGAGAGCAGGGATGTCTGAGAAGCGTGTTTAATCATATAGTCCACCAATACAAAAATGGCACAGATGAAAATCCAAAAACTATGCTCAAGATACTCAGCAACTCGTGCAACCGACACTTTACATACACGTGAGTAAAACGTGAACACAACAAACATCAAATACAATCGAGCGCAATACACACAAGTCTAATCCCGCATGAACTAAGGCAGGCAACAGGTACCCTATATACACACAGAAATAAATGCAATTGAAACCAGGTGTGAAAAGAATCACAGACAAAACAAACAGAAAAGGAAAAAGGGATCGGTGGCGGCTAGTAAACCTGCAACGCCGACCGCTGAGCGCAGCCCGAACAGGGAGAGGAGTTACCTTCGGTAGAAGTCGTGACAGTACCCCCCCCCCCCTGACGCGCGGCTCCCGCAGCGCGCCGATGCCGGCCTCGAGGACGACCCGGAGGACGAGGCGCAGGGCGATCCGGATGGAGGCGGTGAAACTCCCTTCGCATAGGTGGATCCAGTACGTCCTCCACCGGCACCCAGCATCTCTCCTCCGGACCGTACCCCTCCCAATCCACGAGGTACTGAAGGCCCCCCACCCGACGCCTCGAGTCCAGTATGGACCGAACTGCATACGCCGGCGCCCCCCCGATGTCCAGGGGGGGCAGAGTGACCTTACGCACCTCATCTTCTTGAAGCGGACCAGCCACCTCCGGCCTGAGGAGAGACACATGAAACGAGGTAATAAGGGGGGAGCTGTAACCTATAACACACCTCGTTTATTCTCCTCAGGACTTTAAATGGCCCCACAAACCGCGGACCCAGCTTCCGGCAGGGCAGGCGGAGGGGCAGGTATCGGGTCGAGAGGTGGCAGTCAGCACTGGCCTTCTGCCGCCCTTCGGCCCGTTTAAGGTACCCGTGGGCGGCCTCCCAGGTCTCCCTTGAGCGTCTCACCCAATCGTCCACCACAGGAGCCTCGGTCTGGCTCTGATGCCATGGTACCAGGACCGGCTGATAGCCCAACACACATTGGACGGGTGACAGGTTTGTAGAGGAGTGGCGGAGTGAGTTCTGGGCCATCTCTGCCCAGGGGATGTACTTCGCCCACTCCCCTGGCCGGTCCTGGCAATACGACCGCAGAAACCTACCCACATCCTGGTTCACTCTCTCCACCTGCCCATTACTCTCGGGGTGAAACCCTGAGGTAAGGCTGACCGAGACCCCCAAACGTTCCATGGACGCCTTCCACACCCTGGACGTGAACTGGGGACCCCGATCAGAAACAATGTCCTCAGGCACCCCGTAGTGCCGGAAGACGTGGGTAAACAGGGCCTCCGCAGTCTGTAGGGCCGTAGGGAGACCGGGCAAAGGGAGGAGACGACAGGACTTAGAAAACCGATCCACAACGACCAGGATCGTGGTGTTGCCCTGTGATGGTGGCAGATCGGTCAAGAAGTCAACCGACAGGTGTGACCAAGGCCGCTGTGGAACGGGAAGGGGTTGTAACTTCCCTCTGGGCAGGTGCCTAGGAGCCTTGCACTGAGTGCACACCGAGCAGGAGGCCACATA
Source organism: Salvelinus alpinus (assembly GCF_045679555.1). Lineage (NCBI taxonomy): Eukaryota > Metazoa > Chordata > Actinopteri > Salmoniformes > Salmonidae > Salvelinus > Salvelinus alpinus. Next base: position 26,863,268 of record NC_092118.1, read on the forward strand.
AACCCTCACGTCCTTGGCTAAAGTGGACCACCAGTACTTCCCACTAAGACATCGCACCGTCCTACCGATCCCCGGGTGACCAGAGGAGAGGGACGTGTGAGCCCACCAAATTAGCCTGTCTCTAACCTCCAGCGGAATTTACACCCGTCCAGCTTGACACTGTGGTGGAGTAGGCTCAAAACGCGATGCTCGCTCGATGTCTGCGTCCACCTCCCACCTCACAGGTGCCACTAGACAAGAAGCCGGGAGGATGGGTGCAGGATCGATGGCCCGCTCCTCCGTATCATATAGTCGGGACAGTGCGTCTGCCTTAGTGTTCTGGGAGCCTGGTCTATAGGAGATGGTAAACCTAAATCGGGTGAAAAACATGGCCCACCTTGCCTGACGAGGGTTCAGTCTCCTCGCTACCCGAATATACTCTAGATTACGGTGGTCAGTCCAGATGAGAAAAGGGTGTTGAGCCCCCTCAAGCCAATGTCTCCACACCTTCAGGGCCCTGACAACAGCCAGCAGCTCCCGATCCCCCACGTCATAGTTTTGCTCCACTGGGCTGAGCTTCTGAGAAAAGAAAGCACAGGGGCCGAGCTTCGGTGGCGTACCCGAGCGCTGGGAGAGCACGGCTCCAACCCCAGCCTCGGATGCGTCCACCTCCACTATGAATGCCAAAGAGGGGTTCGGATGCGCAAGCATGGGAGCCGAGGTAAAAAGAGCCTTCAGACGACCAAAAGCCCTGTCCGCCTCAGCCGACCATCCCAGACGCACCGCCCCCCCCCCTTCAGCAGTGACGTAATGGGAGCAGCCACCTGCCCAAAATCCCGGATAAACCTCCGGTGGTAATTGGCAAACCCTAAGAACCGCTGTACCTCCTTTACCGTGGTTGGAGTCGGCCAATTACGCACGGCTGCAATGCGGTCACACTCCATCACCAACCCCGATGTGGAAATGCGATACCCAAGGAAGGAGACGGCCTGTTGGAAGAACAAGCATTTCTCAGCCTTGACGTACAGGTCATGCTCCAACAGTCGTCCAAGTACCTTGCGCACCAGAGACACATGCGTGGCGCGTGTAGCGGAATAGACCAGAATATCATCGATGTAAACCACCACACCCTGCCGTGCAGGTCCCTGAGAATCTCGTCTACAAAAGATTGGAAGACTGCTGGAGCATTCTTCAACCCGTACGGCATGACGAGGTACTCATAATGGCCGGATGTGGTACTAAACACTGTCTTCCACTCATCTCCCTTCCGGATACGCACCAAGTTATATGCACTCCTGAGATCCAGTTTTGTGAAAAAACGTGCTCCGTGAAATGACTCAATCGCCGTGGCAATGAGAGGTAGCGGGTAACTATACCCTACCGTGATGGAATTTAGACCTCTATAGTCAATGCACGGACGCAGCCCTCCCTCCTTCTTCTTGACAAAAAAGAAACTCGAGGAGGCAGGTGAGATGGAGGGCCGAATGTACCCCTGCCCCAGAGATTCAGAAATGTATGTCTCCATAGCCACCGTCTCCTCCTGGGACAGGGGATACACGTGACTCCTGGGAAGTGCAGCGCCTACCAGGAGATTTATCGCACAATCCCCCCGTCGATGAGGTGGTAATTGGGTCGCCTTCTTTTTACAGAAGGCGATAGCCAAATCGGCATATTCTGAGGGAATGCGCGCGGTGGAGCCTTGGTCTGGACTCTCCACCGTTGTAGCACCGATGGAAACTCCTACACACCTGCCTGAGCACTCCTCTGACCACCCCTTTAGAGCCCTCTGTTGCCACGAAATCCTGGGGTTGTGACGGACCAACCAGGGGATCCCCAGCACCACCGGAAATGCAGGAGAATCAATGAGGAAGAGAGTAATTCTCTCCTCATGACCCTCCTGCGTGACCATGCCCAGTGGAACCGTGGCCTCCCTGACTAGCCCTGACCCTAATGGTCGACTATCTAAGGCGTGCACTGGGAAGGGTTTGTCAAGCTGAACAAGGGGGATCCCTAACCTATGCGCTAAACCGCGGTCAATAAAATTCCCCGCCGCGCCTGAATCTACTAGCGCCTTATGCCGGGAAAGAGGGGAGAATTCAGGAAAAACGATCAATACATACATGTGACCAACAGGGAGCTCTGGGTGAGCCTGGTGCCGACTCACCTGAGGTGTCCGAGCAGTGCTCGACCTGGCGTCTCGACTCCCTGGAGGACCCCCCCAGCACCGGTCAGCAGTGTGCCCTCTGCGACCACAGCTGGCACAGGAAAGGCCCCCTCCTCCGGTCGCCCTCGCTGCAGCACCTCCTAGCTCCATGGGCGTTGGAGTGGAGGAGCTGGGGGATGGAACTGACAGAACCCGATCTGGACGTCCACTGGTCCAAGGAGAGGGTGGTGTCTCTACAGGCCAGCTCCCTACGGACGTCCTCACGCAAACTACACCTATAGTGATTGATCGAGGCCCTGTCGTTCCATCCCGCGCCAGCGGCCAAGGTCCGGAACTCTAGAGCTAAGTCCTGAGCACTCCTCTTCTCCTGCCTCAGATGGAACAGCCGTTCACCCGCTGGGTAGTGGTCCCTCGCCGAGTCAGGATCGTTCCATACCGCATTGGCCCACTCCAGAGCTTTACCTGAGAGGCAGGAGACGAGGGCGTTCACGCTCTCACCTCCCAAAGGAGCCGGACGAACGGTCGCCAGATATAGGTCCATCTGGAGTAAGAACCCCTGGCCCCCGGCCGCCGTCCCATCGTACTCGCTCCTGTATGCTCCGCTCCTGCTGACTTCATAGATTTTTGGTGCGGGATTCTGTGATAACGTGAGTCTCGGTGAGAGGTGTAGGAGTCAGGCGCAGGAGAGCAGGGATGTCTGAGAAGCGTGTTTAATCATATAGTCCACCAATACAAAAATGGCACAGATGAAAATCCAAAAACTACGCTCACGATACTCAGCAACTCGTGCACGGAGGAACAAACACAGTTCCGACACTTTACATACACGTGCGTAAAACGTGAACACAACAAACATCAAATACAATCGAGCGCAATACACACAAGTGTAATCCCGCACGAACTAAGGCAGGCAACAGGTACCCTATATACACACAGAAATAAACGCAATTGAAACCAGGTGTGAAAAGAATCACAGACAAAACAAACAGAAAAGGAAAAAGGGATCGGTGGCGGCTAGTAAACCGGCGACACCGAACAGGGAGAGGAGTTACCTTCGGTAGAAGTCGTGACAGCGTTTGTACAAGGCCAAGGAGAGAAGTTTTGTGTGTTTGACTCCATCGGTTCTCAATGCATAAAACATTAGTTGGTGTTGCTTTCAACTGTAACGCATGCTATGAGGTAAGCATTGTGGAAAGTTAAAGCTGAGACGAAGCTCTTGGTCCATGTCTATAAGTTAGCTAGTTTTAACATCACCCCATCAGCTACATCCTTCCTGCTTTACAATTACCACAGGCGGTGCAAGAAGTCAGAAGTCAAATATGCAGAAGTGTTTTCTATCACATACGTATATCTCTGTATCATGCCTAATTTATATCAAGTGCAGGGTGAAGTGAAATGTACCGAGAGCTGTCAGTAACAATAGTACACAACCATCTGTGTCATTTTCAAATAATTATTTGTCAGCGATGTTTATCAGCTGACAGATTTTTTATTTTTACCTTTATTTAACTAGGCAAGTCAGTTAAGAACAAAGAACATACCCTGTCCACTGCCATGAAAGTGTCTTTGTTGAAGTCCTTGCCCGTCCAATAAATAATTTTACCTTAGATTTACAGTACCAGTCAAAAGTTTGGACACACCTACTGATATTCTCTCAGCCAGCTTCATGCGGTAATCAACTGGAATGCATTTCAATTAACAGGTGTGCCTTGTTAAACATTAATTTGTGGAATGTATTTATTTATTAATGCATTTGAGCCAATCAGTTGTGTTGTGACAAAGAAGGGGTGGTATACATTTGGTAAAAGACGAAGTCCCTATTATGGAATGAACAGCTCAAATAAGCAAAGATTAATGACAGTCCATCATTACTTTAAGACATGAAGGTCAGCCAATCTTGAAAATGTCAAGAACTTTGAAAGTTTCTTCAAGTGCAGTCGCAAAAACCATCAAGTGCTATGATGAAACTGGCTCTCATAAGGACTGCCACAGGAAAGGAAGACCCAGAGTTACCTCTGCTGCAGAGTTCATTAGAGTTACCTGTCTCAGAAATTGCAGCCCAAAGAAATGCTTCACAGAGATCAGGTAACAGACACATCTCAACATCAATTGTTCAGAGGAGACTGTGTGAATCAGGCCTTCATGGTCAAATTGCTGCAAAGAAACCACTACTAAAGGACACAAATAAGAAGAAGACACTTGCTTGGGCCAAGAAACACAAGCAATGGACATTAGGCTGGTGTAAATATGTCCTTTGGTCTGATGAGTCCAAATTTGAGATAATTGGATCCAACCACCGTCCCTTTGTGAGACGCAGAGTAGGGAAAGGGATGTTCTCCGCATGTGCGGTTGCCACCGTGAAGCATGGAGGAGGGTGTGTGATGGTGTGGGGGTGCTTTGCTGATGACAATGTCGTGATTTATTTAGAATTCAAGGCACACTTAACCATCATGGCTACCACACTATTCTGCAGTGATACACCATCCCATCTGGTTTGCGCTTAGTGGGACTATCATTTGTTTTTCAACAGGACAATGACCCAACACACCTCCAGGCTGTGTAAGAGCTATTTGACCAAGAAGGAGAGTGAGGGAGTACTGCATCAGATGACTTGGCCTCTACAATTACCTGACCTCAACCCGGTTGAGATGGTTTGGGATTAGTTGGAACGCAGAGTGAAGGAGAAGCAGCCAACAAGTGCTCAGCATATGTGGGAGCTCCTTCAAGACTGTTGGAAAAGCATTCCTCATGAAGCTGGTTGAGAGAATGCCAAGAGTGTGCAAAGCTGTCATCAAGGCAAAGGGTGGCTACTTTGAAGAATATCAAATATAAAATACTTATTTGGTTACTACATGATTCCATATGTGTTATTTCATAGTTTTGATGTCTTAACTATTACTCTACAATGTGAACAAAAAAAAAAAACTTTGATTGAGTAGGTGTGTCTAAACTTTTGACTGGTATCTGAAATAGACATTGAAAGCCATCAGATTATCTCTTGTAAATATTCCTTAGAGAACAATAAATCCACTGTATAGTTGAAATCCCTTTTTTTGTGCATTCTTAATTTAATTTAATTTAATTTAAGCACATTATTATATTTGCTGGTTAAATACAGGGTAAAAATCCCAGTTGGGAAAATGTGAAATTGAGCAGTGAACAGTCTATGCCCTAAGGGAGTATAACTCAAGGATGAACTAACCTTCTAGTTTGAGTCAATAATCATGAACTAACTCCATCTTTTAATCAAGTACTATAATAACCTCTCTATTACACTGTTATCGACAACTTAAGCTTTAAGAATAGGGTGCCTGTCTCCCAGCCGTTCTCAATTCAAGGACCTGGGTTTGAGATGTTTTTAACCCCATTTCTTTCAGTTGCATGGTAGATTAATGATCTGACTTCTTTGTGTGGCGGCTGCCCCCTCAATCGTCTCTCAACCCATCCATCCACACTGAAACTTCATAACAAAGTACAGGCATATAAAAGGAAACCAAAACACAACTGTCCGTCAAGCAATTGATGTGCTCCTTGGCCGCTATAGGTCAGACTTTCAATTTCCCTCTGACGATTGGATTAATTGTGAATCAAGCCAAATTATTAACTTTTTTTACCAAACACATTTCAAAAAGGTTCTGAGGCATATTAATTAACATGCAGGATATCCTGAATGGAGGAGGCTTAATGAGATTCACTTGTACTATTAGCCAAATACATATCATCAGTTGGTTTATATGTATTGATGATTAAAAATTTTATTATAATGAAATGGGCCCTGCTCATTATTAATGAAACACAAATTAAATACTTATACACTGTTATGTTTTGAATGAATCTGGATTATTTAAAAGTGGTACGATGCTGTTAATATTCTTTCCATACAATTTAATTATCCAATTGTTTTTACTCATTCCAATTATCTTATATTATATATCTTTCTTTAATCTAAAAAGTATGGATGACTATTTAATTTTAATAACACATAGCCTGACTCATTATATGTCTTCGGATCAACAAGATAAAAAATAGGGGATGTCTGGGAATGATTATTCTCAGTCATAAGAAACACAGAAAGATCAAAGGAAGAACTTGACAATATTGTCACAATGCTTGATTAACAACATTATCTACATTGTGTGGAATAATGCACTACATAACTTGGGGCTAAGACCCATGGGGCAAACTCAGACTTAGGAAATGTATGCCTTTCCTACACATGACTTTCCCACACACTTCTCATTAGTTGGTATTCAGACTTATCCAATGCAGGTGAGGTGTGGCTACCTTGCGCGCACTGAATACATGTAATTCAACTGCTAAAAAACCCTCTTACTTGTTAGCCTACCAATTTTCTGGTGCAGTTTTCAATCAATACGGTTTTCAGTACATCTATCTTAAGCCATCCATCCCTTTAATAAATCCTCTTCGAGATCGGTGTCCCTTTACCGGGACTGTTGGGCTAACGTGCGCTAATGTGATTAGCATGACGTTGTAAGTAACAGCAAACTTTTCAGGACATAGGCAGAAAGCTTAAATTCTTGTTAATCTAACTACACTTTCCAATTTACAGTAGCTATTACAGTGAAAAAATATCATGCTATTGTTTGAGGAGAGTGCACAACAACAAAAAACTTTTATCACGGCAACTGGTTTGATACATTCACCTCTGAAGGTAAATAATGTACTTACATTCAGTAATCTTGCTCTGATTTGTCATCCTGAGGTTCCCAGAGATAAAAAGTAGCATAATTCTGTTTGATAAAATACATTTTTATATTAAAATGTAGGAACTGGGTTCTACAGTTTGAGCCCTTGCTGTCTCTGGCTCCACACCCACCCACCCGGCCATCTAGATGTGTGAAAGTTAGTGTATAAGCTAATTGATCCATCATGTATGACATTCCATTCATGACATTTATTATTGTATGTTCTCTATAGTTATGTACTTGAAAATGTATCATTTGACCAATTCGGCACATTTGGGCAGACTTGATACAAAATATTGTCCAGTATTGCAATGCTTCACTGGCTCAATCTGAAACTTTGCACACACACTACATCGAAATTGCGCCTAAACTGCAATATTATATTTTGGCCTTTCTCTTGCATTTGAAATATGATTTTTTTTTTATAAATAGAAAACACAAATAGTTTTCCTACATTAATTTCACATTTCCACAAACTTCAAAGTGTTTCCTTTCAAATGGTATCAAGGTCCTGAGCTATAGGCAGTTAGATTTGGGTATGTCATTTTATGCGAAAATGTAAAAAAAAGGTTCCGATCCTTAAATACGGTGTGGCCTTTAATTAGAATTTTGACTACAGACTCACTAGAATACATCGAGAGAACATGTTCAGAATATAGGGATCAATGAAAGAAAGCCATCTAAATACAGTGCCTTCAGAAATTATTCATCAAATAAAATAAATAAAATAAAATACATTTGTATTTGTCACATACGCCGAATACAACAGAACTTACCATAGACAATATATAATAGACCTTACAGTCAAATGCTTACCTACAAGCCCTTAACCAACAATGCCCTTTTAAGAAAAATACCTGCTATGTAAAAAACTAATAATTGATAATATTTTTTTTTGAAAAAATAGAGATAAAAGTAACAAATAATTAAAGAGCAGCAGTAAAAAAGCAATTGCGAGGCTATATACAGGGGGTACCGGTACAGAGTCAATGTGCGGGGGCACCGGTTAGTCGAGGTAATTGAGGTAATATGTATATGTAGGTAGAGTTATTAAAGTGACTATGCATAGATAATAAACAGAGAGTAGCAGCAGTGTAAAAGAGGTGGGGGCAATGCAGTTGGCTCAGAACAGGGCAGTACGGCTGGCCCTTAAAAGTACACAGAGCTAACATTAATGACATGCATGTCAGTCTCTCGTGGCTCAAAGTGGAAGAGAGATTGACTTCCTCATTACTTGTTTTTGTAAGAGGTGTTGGCAGCAGCTAATGGGGATCCATAATAAATACAAATACAAACGCAAATAGTCTGGGTAGCCATTTCATTAGCTTTTCAGGAGTCTTAAGGCTTGGGGGTAGAAGCTGTTTAGAAGCCTCTTGGACCTAGACATGGCGCTCCGGTACCATTTGCCGTATGGTAGCAGAGAGAACAGTCTATGACTAGGGTAGCTGGAGTATTTGACAATTTTTAGAGCCTTCCTCTGACACCGGCTGGTATAGAGGTCCTGGACGGCAGGAAGCTTGGCCCCAGTGATGTACTGGGCCGTACGCACTACCCTCTGTAGTGCCTTGCGGTCGGAAGTCGAGCAGTTTCCATACCAGGCAGTGATGCAACCAGTCAGGATGCTCTCAATGGTGCAGCTGTAGAACTTTTTGAGGATCTGAGGACCCATGCCAAATCTTTTCAGTCTCCTGGGGGGGAATAGGTTTTGTCGTGCCCTCTTCATGACTGTCTTGGTGTGCTTAGACCATGTTAGTTTGTTGGTGATGTGTACACCAAGAAAATTGAAGGTCTCAACCTGCTCTACTACAGCCCCGTCGATGAGAATGGGGGCGTGATCAGTCCTCCTTTTCCTGTAGTCCACAATCATCTCCTTTGTCTTGATCACATTGAGGGAGAGGTGGTGGTCCTGGTATCACACGGCCAGGTCTCTGACCTCCTTCCTATAGGTTGTCTCGTCATTGTTGTTGATCAGGCCTACCACTGTTGTGTCATTGGCAAACTTAATGATGGTGTTGGAGTCGTGCCTGGCCATGCAGTCATGAGTGAACAGGGAGTACAGGAGGGGACTGAGCACGCACCCCTGAGGGGCCCCCGTGTTGTGGATCAGGGTGGCGGATGTGTTGTTACCTACCCTTACCTCCTGGGGGCGGCCCGTCAGGAAGTCTAGGATCCATTTGCAGCGGGAGGTGTTTAGTCCCAGGGTCCTTAGCTTAGTGATGATCTTTGAGGGCACTATGGTGTTGAACGCTGAGCTGTAGTCAATGAATAGCATTCTCACATAGGTGTTCCTTTTGTCCAGGTGGGAAAGGGCATTGTGGAGTGCAATAGAGATTGCATCATCTGTGGATCTTTTAGTGGCGGTATGCAAATTGGAGTGGGTCTAGCGTTTCTGGGATAATGGTGTTAATGTGAGCCATGACCAGCCTTTCAAAGCACTTCATGGTTACAGACATTAAATCCATTTTTTTCTCTGCCATCTACTCACAATACCCCATAATGACCACATGAAAACATGTTTTTAGAAAGGTTTACAAATGTATTGAAATTAAGAGACATATAGTGCCTTCGGAAAGTATTCAAACCCCTTGACTTTTTCCACAATTTTTTAGGTTACAGCCTTATTCTAAAATTGATTACATTGTTTTTTCCCTCATCAAATCTACATTTACATTTACATTTAAGTCATTTAGCAGACGCTCTTATCCAGAGCGACTTACAAATTGGTGCAGATTGGTCCCAAATCTACACACAATACTCCATAATGACAAAGCAAAAACTGGTTTAGACACTTTTGCTAATTTATTAAAAATAGAAAACTTAAATATCTCATTTACATATGTATTCAGTACTTTGTTGAAGCACCTTTGGCAGCGATTACAGCCTTGAGTCTTCTTGGGTATGACGTTACAAGCTTGGCACACACCTGTTTTTGGGGAGTTTCTCCCATTCTTCTCTGCAGATACTCTCAAGCTCTGTCAGGTTGGATGGGGAGAGTTGCTGCACAGCTATTTTCAGGTCTCTCCAGAGATGTTCGATCGTGTTCAAGTCTGGGCTCTGGCTGGGCCACTTAAGAAAATTCAGAGACTTGTCTCTATGCCTATTCTGTGTTGTCTTGGTTGTGTGCTTAGGGTCGTTGTCCTGTTATAATGTGAACCTTCGCTCCAGTCTGAGGTCCTGAGCGCTCTGGAGCCGGTTTTTATTGAGGATCTCTCTGTACTTTTCTCCGTTCATCTTTGCCTAGATCCTGACTAGTCTCCCAGTCCCTGCCGCTGAAAAACATCCCCACAGCATGATGCTGCCACCACCATGCTTCACCGTAGGGAGGGTTCCAGGTTTGACGCTTGGCATTCAGGCCAAAGAGTTCAATCTTGGTTTCATTAAACCAGAGAATCTTGTTTCTCATGGTCTGAGTGTCTTTAGGTGCCTTTTGACCACCTCCAAGTGGGCTGCCATGTGCCTTTTACTGAGGAGTGGCTTCCGTCTGGTCACTATACCATAAAGGCCTGATTGCTGGAGTGCTGCAGAGATGGTTGTTCTTCTGGAAGGTTGTCTTATCTCCACAGAGGAACTCTAGAGCTCTGTCAGAGTGACCATTGGGTTCTTGGTCACCTCCCTGACCAAGACCCTTCTCCCCCGATTGCTCAGTTTGGCCAGGCGGCCAGATCTAGCAGTCTTGGTTGTTCCGAACTTCTTCCACTTAAGAATGATTGAGGCCATTTTGTTCTTGGGGACCTTCAATGCTGCAGAATGTTTTGGTACCCTTCCCCAGATCAGTGCCTCGATACAATCCTGTCTCGGAGCTCTACAGACAATTTCTTCGACCTCATTGCTTGGTTTTTGCTCTGACATACACTGTCAACTGTGGGACCTTATATTGACAGTTATGTGCCGTTCAAAAACATTTCAAATCAATTGAATGTACCACTGGTGGACTTCAATCCAGTTGTAGAAACAGCTCAAGGATGACCAATGGAAACAGGATACACCTGTACTCAATTTTGAGGCTCATAGCAAAGGGTCTAAATACAAGGTATTTAATGTAAATAAGGTATTTCTGTGTTATATTTGTAATAAATTTGCCCAAAAAATGAAATGCCTATTTTATGTGTATAGATTGGTAAAGATTTTTTTTTATTTCATCCATTTTAGAATAAGGCTGTAATGTAACAAATTGTGTAAAAAGTCAAGGTGTCTGAATACTTTCCGAAGGTACTGTAAATATCTCATTCATATCACTGAGTCAATACATGTCAGACTGTGAGTCTTTCTGGGTAAGTCTGTATGAACTTTGCACATCTGGATTGTACAGTATGTGCACATTATTCTTTAAAAAAAAGCTCTGTTAAGTTAGTTGTTGATTATTGCTCGAAAGTCATTTTCAAGTCTTGCCATAGATGTTCACGTCAATTTAAGTCAAAACTGTAACTAGGCTACTCAGGAATATTCACAGTCATCTTGGTAAGCAACTCAAGTGTATATTTGGTCTTGTGTTTTAGGTTAAGCAGACTGAAACAGGTTTTCCTCTAGGATTTTGCCTGTGCTTAGCTCTATTCCATTTATTTTCATCCTATAACAAATACTTTAAAGTACTACTTAAGTTGTTTTTTGGGGTATCTGTACTTGACTATTTTATTTTTTACAACTTTTACTTCACTACATTCCTGAAGAAAATAATGTACTTTTTACTCCATACATTTTCTCTGACACCCAAAAGTACTCGTTAGATTTTGAATGCTTAGCAGTACAGGAAAATGGTCCAATTCACACACTTATCAAGAGAACATCCCTGGTTATGCCTCTGCCTCTGATCTGGTGGACTCAATAAACACAAATGCTTAGTTTGTAAATTATGTCAAATCAAATCAAATTGCATTGGTCATATACACGTGTTTAGCAGATGTTATTGCGGGTATAGCGAAATGCTTGTGTTTCTAGCTCCGACAGTGCAGTAATATCTAACACACAAATCTAAATGAAGGAATGGAATTAAGAATGTATAAATAGATGGACGAGCAATGTCAGAGCGGCATAGACTAAGATACAGTAGAATAGAATATAATACAGTATATACATATGAGATGAGTAATGCAAAATATGTAAACATTGTTAAAGTGAATAGTGTTCCATTTATTAAAGTGGACAGTTATTTCAAGTCTATGTATATAGGCAGCAGCCTCTTTTTATTTTTTATTTTTTATTTAACCTTTATTTAACCAGGTAGGCAAATTGAGAACACGTTCTCATTTACAATTGCGACCTGGCCAAGATAAAGCAAAGCAGTTCGACACATACAACAACACATAGTTACACATGGAGTAAAACAAACATATAGTCAATGATACAGTGAAAAAAAATAAGTCTATATACAATGTGAGCAAGTGAGGTGAGATAAGGGAGGTGAAGGCAAACAAATATATGTATAAATAAATAAAAATATAAAAAGGCCATGGTGGCGAAGTAAATACAACACAGCAAGTAAAATAAAACTAAAAACACTGGAATGGTTGGTTTGCAGTGGAAGAAAGCGCAAAGTAGAGACAGAAATAATGGGGTGCAAAGGAGCAAAATAAATAAATAAATACAGTAGGTAAAGAGGTAGTTGTTTGGGCTAAATTATAGATGGGCTATGTACAGGTGCAGTAATCTATGAGTTGCTCTGACAGCTGGTGCTTAAAGCTAGTGAGGGAGATAAGTGTTTCCAGTTTCAGAGATTTTTGTAGTTCGTTCCAGTCATTGGCAGCAGAGAACTGGAAGGAGAGGCGGCCAAAGGAAGAATTGGTTTTGGGGGTGACCAGAGAGATAAACCTGCTGGAGCGCGTGCTACAGGTAGGTGTTGCTATGGTGACCAGCGAGCTGAGATAAGGGGGGACTTTACCTAGCAGGGTCTTGTAGATGACCTGGAACCAGTGGGTTTGGCGACGAGTATGAAGCGAGGGCCAGCCAACGAGAGTGTACAGGTCGCAGTGGTGGGTAGTATATGGGGCTTTGGTGACAAAACGGATGGCACTGTGATAGACTGCATCCAATTTATTGAGTAGGGTTTTGGAGGCTATTTTGTAAATGACATCACCGAAGTCGAGGATTGGTAGGATGGTCAGTTTTACAAGGGTATGTTTGGCAGCATGAGTGAAGGATGCTTTGTTGCGGAATAGGAAGCCAATTCTAGATTTAACTTTGGATTGGAGATGTTTGATGTGAGTCTGGAAGGAGAGTTTACAGTCTAACCAGACACCTAGGTATTTGTAGTTGTCCACATATTCTAAGTCAGAGCCGTCCAGAGTAGTGATGTTGGACAGGCGGGCAGGTGCAGGCAGCGATCGGTTGAAGAGCATGCATTTAGTTTTACTTGTATTTAAGAGCAATTGGAGGCCACGGAAGGAGAGTTGTATGGCATTGAAGCTCGCCTGGAGGGTTGTTAACACAGTGTCAAAAGAAGGGCCAGAAGTATACAGAATAGTGTCGTCTGCGTAGAGGTGGATCAGAGAATCACCAGCAGCAAGAGCGACATCATTGATGTATACAGAGAAGAGAGTCGGTCCAAGAATTGATCCCTGTGGCACCCCCATGGAGACTGCCAGAGGCCCGGACAACAGACCCTCCGATTTGACACACTGAACTCGATCAGAGAAGTAGTTGGTGAACCAGGCGAGGCAATCATTAGAGAAACCAAGGCTGTCGAGTCTGCCGATGAGGATGTGGTGATTGACAGAGTCAAAAGCCTTGGCCAGGTCAATGAATACGGCTGCACAGTATTGTTTCCTATCGATGGCGGTTAAGATATCGTTTATGACCTTGAGCGTGGCTGAGGTGCACCCATGACCAGCTCTGAAACCAGATTGCATAGCGGAGAAGGTATGGTGGGATTCGAAATGGTCGGTAATCTGTTTGTTGACTTGGCTTTCGAAGACCTTAGAAAGGCAGGGTAGGATAGATATAGGTCTGTAGCTGTTAGGGTCAAGAGTGTCCCCCCCTTTGAAGAGGGGGATAACCGCAGCTGCTTTCCAATCTTTGTGCTAGTGATGACTATTTAACAGTCTGATGGCCTTGAGAAAGAAGCTGAATTTCAGTCTCTCGGTCCCCGCTTTGATGCACCTGTATTGACCTCACCTTCTGGATGATAGCGGCGTCAACAGGCAATGGCTCGTGTGGTTGTTGTCCTTGAGGATCTTTTTGGCCTTCCTGTGACATCGGGTGCTGTAAGTGTCCTGGAGGGCAGGTAGTTTGCCCCCGATGATGCGTTGGGCAGACCGCACCACCCTCTGGAGAGCCCTGCGGTTGCGGGGCAATTACCGTACCAGTCAGTGATACAGCCCGACAGGATGCTCTCAATTATGCATCTGTAAAAGTTTGTGAGGTGCCTAGCAAAATTTTTTCAGCATCCTTAGGTTGAAGATGCTCTGTTGCGCCTTCACCACACTGTCTGTGTCGGTGGACCATTTCAATTTGTCAGTGATGTGTATGCCAAGGAACTTTCTACCTTCTCCACTGCGGTCTTGTTGATGTGGATAGGGGGGTGCTCCTTCTGCTGTTTCCTGAAGTCCCGATCATCTCCTTTGTTTTGTTGACGTTGAGTGAGAGGCTATTTTCCTGGCACCACACTCCCAGAGCCCTCACCTCCTTTCTGTAGGCTGTCTCATCATTGTTGGTAATCAAGCCTACTACTGTTGTGTCGTCTGCAAACTTGATGATTGAGTTGGAGGCGTGTTTGGCCACGCAGTCATGGGTTAACAGGGAGTACGGGAGGGGGCTGAGCATGCACCCTTGTGGGGCCCCAGTGTTTAGGATCAGCGAAGTGGAGGTGTTGTTTCCTAATTTCACCACCTGGGAGCGGCCCATAAGGAAGTCCAGGACCCAGTTGCACAGGGCGTGGTTCAGACCCAGGGCCTCGAGCTTAATAACAAAATTGGAGGGTACTATGACGTTGAATGCTGAGCTATAGCCAATGAACATCATTCTTACGTAGGTATTAATTCCTCTTGTCCAGGTGGGATAGGGCAGTGTGCAGTGCGATGGCGATTGCATCGTCTGTGGATCTCTTGGGGCAGTAAACAAATTGAAGTGGGTCTAGGGTGACAGGTAAGGTAGAGGTGATATGATCCTGGACTAGTCTTTCAATGCACTTCATGATGACAGAAGTGAGTGCTACGGGGCAATAGTCATTTAGTTCAGTTACCTTTGCTTTCTTGGGTACAGGAACAATAGTGGCCATCTTGACAATCTTGAAGCATGTGGGGACAGCAGACTGGGATAGGGTGAGATTGAATATGTCCGAATATGTCTGAGTATTGGAGTGTGCCCCTGGCTATTTGTAAATTTTAAAAACAAGAACATTTTGCCGTCTGGCTTGCTTGATATATAGGAAATGTTAAATGATTTATACTTTTACAGTTGATACTTAAGTATATTTTAGCAAATACATTTACTTTTGATACTTAAGTATATTTCAAACCAAATACTCTTAGACTTTTACTCAAGTAGTATTTTACTGGGTGACTTTCACTTTTACTTGAATCATTAAGGTATCTTTACTTTTTCTCAAGTATGATATTGGGTACTTTTTCCTCAACTGGTGCTGAATCCGATTGTAGGCAATATTTGCCTGTTCGTTTGTTTAACTTTCAAGTGGTAAAGTCACTACTGGTCATATCAACAGTGATGGTAGGCTATAGTGATATACACTGATTGTACAAAACATTATGAACACAGATGAAGGGGAGTGGACAGGTTAAAGAAAGCTTTTTAAGCCTCGAGACAATTGAGACATGGATTGTGTATGTGTGCCATTCAGAGGGTGAATGGGCAAGACAAAATATTTAAGTGCCTTTGTATGGAGTATGCTAGTAGGTGCCAGGCGCAATGGTTTGTGTCAAGAACTGCAACGCTGGTGTTTTTTTTAATGCTCAACAGTTTCCCGTGTGTATCAAGAATGGTCCACCACCCAAAGGACATCCAGCCTACTTTACACAACTGTGGGAAGCATTGGTAGTCAACCTGGGCCAGCATCCCTGTGGAACGCTTTCGTCAACTTGTAGAGTGCATGCCCCAACAAATTGAGGCTGTTCATTATATTGGATCATTTTCCAGCTCCTGTGAAAAGTTTGGATGTGCGTAAAACCCTTAGTCTACGTTGTCTTAGCTGTAATATTATGGTGCCTGTAACTGTATTAAGACATAGCCTATTTAAAATAAGTTATTGTTTTGTTTTATTAGAATTTGATTTAAATTCACTGTCTTTTTAGGTCTTATCAATAATGAATTTAATCTTTATGATTGACAACGTTTGGCATGTCCATGGCTCAGACATCATGCATTTTACAGTAGGCCTAGCCCTAGGCCTATATCAGTGTAAATGCTACGTTAACAATATATTTCCATATTGAAGTCATGCAGTTACTGCTCAAAAACAAATAAAATCAAATACAATTGCACTGGTCACAAACACATATTTAGCAGATGTTATTGCGGGTGTAGCAAAATGTCCCTAGCTCCAACAGTGCAGTAGAATCTAACAATGCACAACAATACACACACATCTAAAAGTAAAAGAATGGAATTAAGAAATATATAAATATTAGGACTAGCAATGTCGGAGTAGAATATAATATATATGTACATATGAAATAAGTAAAACAGAATGTAAAGATTATTAAAGTCACCAGTGATTCCATGTCTATGCACATAGGGCAGCAGCCTCAAAGATGTACCTGTACTGACCTCGCCTTCTGGATGATAGCAGGGTGAACAGGTCATGGCTCGGATGGTTGATGTCCTTGATGATCTTTTTGGCCTTCCTGGGGCCAAGTCGCATTTCTTCAGCCTCCTGAGGTTGAAGAGGCACTGTTGCACCTTCTTAACCACCCTGTGTGGGTGGACCATTTAAGATTGTCAGTGATGTGTACACTGAGGAACTTGAATCTTTTCACCTTCTCCACTGCGGTCCCAATGATGTGGATGAGGGTGTGTTCTCTCTGCTGTCTCCTGAAGTCAAAGATCAGCTCCTTCATTTTGTTGACGTTGAGAGAGAGGTTATTTTCTTGGCACCACTCCGCCAGGGCCCTCACCTCCTCCCTGTAGGCTGTCTCGTCATTGTTGGTAATCAAGCCTGCTCCTGTTGTGTAGTCTGCAAACTTGATGATTGAGTTGGAGGCGTGCTTGGCCACGCAGTCATGGGTGAACAGGGAGTACGGGAGGGGGCTGAGCACGCACCCTTGTGGGGTCCCAGTGTTTAGGACCAGCGAATTGGAGGTGTTGTTTCCTACCTTCACCACCTGGGGGTGGCCCGTCAGGAAGTCCAGGACCCAGTTGCACAGGGCGTGGATCAGACCCAGGGCCTCGAGCTTAATGATGAGCTTTGAGGGTACTATGGTCTTGAAGGCTGAACTGTAGTCAATAAACATCATTCTTACATTGGTATTCCTTTTGTCCAGATGGGATAGGGCAGTGTGCAGTGCGATGGCGATTGCATCATCTGTGGATCTATTGGGGCGGTATGCCATTTGAAGTGGGTCAAGGGTGTGATGTAAGGTGGAAGTGACATGATGCTTTAACTAGCCTTTCAAAGCACTTCATGATGACAGAAGTGAGTGCTACAGGCTTTAGTAATTTAGTTCAGTTACCTCTTGAAGCAAGTGGTGACAGCATACTTGGATAGGGAGAGTTTCAATATGTCCATAAACACCACAGCCAGCTGGTCTGCGCATGCTCTGAGGACGTGGTGAGGGATGCTGTCTGAGCCGGCAGCCTTGCAAGGGTTAGCACGCTTAAATGTCTTACTCACGTTGGCCACGGAAAACGAGAGCCCACAGTCCATGGGAGCGGGCCGTGTCGGTGGCACTGTGTTACCCTCAAATCAGGTGTAGAAGCTGTTTAGCTTGTCTGGGAGGAAGACGTCGGTGTCTGCGACGTGGCTGGTTTTTCCTTTGTAATCCATGATTGTCTGGAGTCCCTGCCACATACGTCTCGTGTCTGAGCCATTGAATTGCGAGTCCACTTTGTCTCTGTACTGATGTTTTGCCTGTTTGATTTCCTTACAGATGGCATAACTGGACTGTTTGTATTCAACCATATTCCCAGTCACCTGGCCGTAGTTAAATGCGGTGGTTCGCGCTTTCAGTTTTGAGCGGATGCTGCCATCTAACCACAGTTTTTGGTTTGGGCAGGTTTGAATAGTCACAGTGGGATCAACATCTCCTATACACTTCCTGAAGAACTCAGTCACCGTATATGTCAATGTTATTCTCTTATTCAACATATTTAGCAAATATGAGAATGGCCTACATTTTGTTATTTTTTCTGTAGGCTATTTAACAAACTAGGCTGTAACGACTAGCATTCAAATTGGAGTTGCTAATACATAAGCAATACATAAAACTTCAAATACACAATTTGAAGCAACCACATATTTAGCCATGAAGCACGTTCTGATTGGTCAGTGAGGGGTCAAGCCTCGACACAGTTTGTCTAAGTAGTAATCATGGCCGAATTACCGACCGGGCACGAAGGGCATGTGCCCAGGCGCCCTGACCTCCAGGGGGCCCCCATTAATGTTGTTAGTCACTCTCGCTCAGATATTATATTAAAATGGCAGAAGTCATGGCAAAATGTGTAGAATTGCAGGAAATTAGCTGTAAAACTACACATTTCTCTCTCCATCCCATGGCAAAACGGGTAGAGTTACATGAAATTAGTTATAAAATGTAAAAATGTTCTCTCTGACCCAAATTGTGTGTGTGTGTGTGTGTGTGTGTGTGTGTGTGTGTGTGTGTGTGTGTGTGTGTGTGTGTGTGTGTGTGTGTGTGTGTGTGTGTGTGTGTGTGTGTGTGTGTGTGTGTGTGTGTGTGTGTGTGTGTGTGTGTGTGTGTGTGTGTGTGTGTGTGTGTGTGTGTGTTGGTGTGTGTGTGTCAGTGTGTGTGTGTGTGTGTGTGTGTGTGTCAGTGTGTGTGTGTCTTAGGCCATGGGGGATAGTGGGTGGCTGAGTGGTTTAGGATCAGACTGTTGAAGTGGGGGGATGGAGGAGTGTGTGTGTCAGGGGAGTTGAGATACATGCTCAGTAATTTATTCATTAAGATCAGTAACCAGCAGCAGAGCTCTTGTTTGTTGGTTGACCCTTAGTGGTAAGTGTGTGAGACATGTATATCTCATTTTACATTTGAGTCATTTAGCAGACACTCTTATCCAGAGCAACTTACAGGTGTAATTAGGGTTAAGTGCCTGACACATCAACAGATTCTTCACCTAGTAGGCTCAGAGTTTCAAACCAGCAAGCTTTTGGTTACTGGCCCATTGCTCTTAACTGCTAGGCTACCTGCCGCCCATCTCCTCTGATCGATCGATCACTGTCCTTCTTCCATTTTCTTTCACTGAGATTGCTTTGGGTCCGAGCCAGATTGATTTAAATTAGTTTCAACAACAAGAAAACAAGATATTTCATCTGATGAGCTACTATGCAAATCTTATTATCCTCCTCCTCTAACCCAACTCTGCTACTCCGGAAAGATTACTTAAAAAACCCTGGAACATTTTTGCTGCAGAAAAATAGCTATGCCCAAGAGGTGTGTGTTCCTGAAATAAGATGATGATGTAAAAAGCCAGCTGCTAATCTTTATTCCCTAAGTAAAGTCTTCATTCATTATGTAACAGATTGCATTTGTATTCAGGCCACAGACCCTGCCAGGGTGCAGAAACAGCCAGAGATGCACTTATAAATACATAAATCTCTCTCTCTCTCTCTCTCTCTCTCTCTCTCTCTCTCTCTCTCTCTCTCTCTCTCTCTCTCTCTCTCTCTCTCTCTCTCTCTCTCTCTCTCTCTCTCTCTCTCTCTCTCTCTCTCTCTCTCTCTCTCTCTCTCTCTCTCTATTCAATGGGCTTTATTGGCATGGGAAACATAACATTGCCAAAGCAAATGAAGTAAGTAATATACGAAAGTGAAATAAACAATAAAATGAACAGGTAACATTACACTCACAGAAGTTCCAAAAGAATAAAGACATTACAAGTGCTGTTACACGATGTACAAATCATTAAAGTACAAAAGAGACAATAAATAAGCATAAATATGGGTTGTATTTACAATGTTGTCTGTTCTTCACTGGTTGACCTTTTCTTGTCGCAACAGGTCACAAATCTGCTGCTGTGATGGCACACTGGCATTTCACCCAGTAGATATGGGAGTTTATCGAAATTGGGTTTGTTTTCAAATTCTTTGTGGATCTGTGTAATCTGAGGGAAATATGTGTCTCTAATATGTTCATACATTGGGCAGGAGGTTAGGAAGTGCAGTTCAGTTTCCACCTCATTTTGTGGGCAGTGTGCACATAGCCTGTCTCTTCTTGCTCAATAGCAAGGCTATGCAAAGCTTTCCTTAAGTTTGGGTCAGTCACAGTGGTCAGGTATTCTGCCACTGTGTACTCTCTGTTTAGGGCAAAATAGCATTCTAGTTTGCTCTGTTTTTTTGTTAATTCTTTCCAATGTGTCAAGTAATTATCTTTTTGTTTTCTCATGAATTGGTTGGGTCTAATTGTGTTGCTGTCCTGAGGCTCTGTGGGGTGTGTTTGTGTTTGTGAACAGAGCCCCAGGACCAGCTTGCTTACGGGACTCTTCTCTAGGTTCATCTCTCTGTAGGTGATGGCTTTGTTATGGAAGGTTTGGGAACCGCTTCCTTTTAGGTGGTTGTAGAGTTTAACGGCTCTTTTCTGGATTTTGATAATTAGCAGGTATCGGCCTAATTCTACTCTGCATGCATTATTTGGTGTACTACGCTGTACACGGAGGATATTTTTGCAAAATTCTGCATGCAGTCTCAATTGGTGTTTGTCCCATTTCGTGAATTCTTGGTTGGTGAGCGGATCCCAGACCTCACAACCATAAAGGGCAATGGGTTCTATAACTGATTCAAGCATTTTTAGCCAGATCCTAATTCGTATGTCAAATTTAATGTTCCTTTTGATGCCCTTCTTGCCTTGTCTCTCAGATCGTTCACAGCTTTGTTGAAGTTACCTGTGACGCTGGGGTTTAGGCCAAGGTATGTATCGTTTTTTGTGTGCTCTAGGGCAACGGTATCTAGATGGAATTTGTATTTGTGCTCCTGGCGACTGGACCTTTTTGAAACACCATTATTTTGGTCTTACTGAGATTTACTGTCAGGGCCAGATCTGGCAGAATCTGTGCAGAAGATCTAGGTGCTGTTGTATGCCCTCCTTGATTGGTGATAGAAGCACCAGATCATCAACAAACAGTAGACATTTGACTTCAGATTCTAGTAGGGTGAGGCCGGATGCTGCAGACTTTGAGTGCCCTCGCCAATTCGTTGATATATATGTTGAAGAGGATGGGGCTTAAGCTGCATCCCTGTCTCACCCTTGCCTATTTTAACCGCACACTTGTTGTTTGTGTAAATGGATTTTATAATGTCAGATGTTTTTCCCCAACACCACTTTCCATCAATTTGTATAGCAGACCCTCATGCCAAATTGAGTCGAAGGCTTTTTCAACAAAGCATGAGAAATCTTTGCCTTTTTTTTGGTTTGTTTGTTTGTCAATTAGGGTGTGCAGGGTGAATAAGTGGCCTGTCGTAGGATAATTTGGTAAAAAGACAATTTGATATTTGCTCAGTACATTGTTTTCACTGAGGAAATGTATGAGTCTGCTGTTAATGATAATGCAGAGGATTTTCCCAAGGTAGCTGTTGACTCATATCCCACGGTAGTTATTGTGGTCAAATTTGTCTCCACTTTTGTGAATTGGGGTGATCAGTACTTGGTTCCAAATATTGGGGAAGATGCCAGAGCTAAAGATGATGTTAAAGAGTTTTAGTATAGCCAATTGGAATTTGCTGTCTGTATATTTGTTCATTTCATTGAGGATACCATCAACACCACAGGTGTTTTTGGGTTGGAGGGTTTTTATTTTGTTCCGTAGTTCATTCAAGGTAATTGGAGAATCCAGTGGGTTCTGGTTGTCTTCAATAGTTGATTCTAAGATTTCTATTTGATCATGTATATGTTTGTTCTTTGTTATAGAGCCAAAAAGACTGGAGAAGTGGTTCACCCATACATCTCCAACTTTGTGTTGTTGTTTGTTTAGTGTTTTCCAATTTTCCCAGTAGTGGTTAGAGTCTATGGATTCTTCAATTACATTGAGCTGATTTCTGACGTGCTGTTCCTTCTTTTTCCGTAGTGTATTTCTGTATTGTTTTAGTGATTCACCATAGTGAAGACTTCCCCGGGTCTCTATGTTTTTGGTTGGACAGGTTTCTCAATTTCTTTCTTAGATTTATGCATTCTTCATCAAATCATTTGTCATTGTTGTTCATTTTCTTCGGTTTTCTATTTGAAATTTTAAGATTTGATAGGGAAGCTGAGAGGTCAAATATACTGTTAAGATTTTCTACTGCCAAGTTTACACCTTCACTATTACAGTGGAACGTTTTGTCCAGGAAATTGTCTAAAAGGGATTGAATTTGTTGTTGCCTAATAGTTTCTTGGTAGATTTCCAAATTATATTCCTTCCATCTATATAATTTCTTAATATTACTCAGTTCCTTTGGCTTTGATGCCTCATGATTATTGCTCTGTTCAAGTAGACTGTGATTTTTCTGTGGTCTGATAGGGGTGTCAGTGGGCTGACTGTGAATGCTCTGAGAGACTCTGGGTTGAGGTCAGTGATAAAGTAGTCTACAGTAGTACTGCCACTTTTTATTTTTATTTCACCTTTATTTAACCAGGTAGGCTAGTTCAGAACAAGTTCTCATTTACAACTGCGACCTGGCCAAGATAAAGCAAAGCAGTTCGAGACATACAACAACACAGAGTTACACATGGAATAAACAAACATACAGTCAATAATACAGTAGAAAAAGTCTATATACAGTGTGTGCAAATGAGGTAGGATAAGGGAGGTAAGGCAATATATAGGCCATGGTGGCGAAGTAATTACAATATAACAATTAAACACTGGAGTGATAGATGTGCAGAAGATGAAAGTGTAAGTAGAGATACTGTGGTGCAAAGGAGCAAGATAAATAAATAAATACAGTATGGGGATGAGGTAGTTGGATGGGCTATTTACAGACGGGCAGGTGCAGGTGCAGTGATCTGTGAGCTGCTCTGACAGCTGGTGCTTAAAGCTAGTGAGGGAGATAAGACTCCAGCTTCAGTGATTTTTGCAGTTCGTTCCAGTCATTGGCAGCAGAGAACTGGAAGGAAAGGCGGCCAATGTAGGAATTGGCTTTGTGGGTGACCAGTGAGATTGTCACATTCTGACCTTAGTTTCTTTTTTATGTCTTTGTGTTAGGTTGGTCAGGGCGTGAGTTGGGGTGGCCAGTCTATGTTCTTTTTTCTAGGTTGTTTGTTTTCTATGTGTTTGGCCTGGTGTGGTTCCCAATCAGAGGTAGCTGTTTATCGTTGTCTCTGATTGGGAGCCATATTTAGGTAGCCTGTTTTTCATTGTGTGGTGTGGGTGATTGTTTCCTGTTTTCCGTTTCAGTGTTTGCACCATTCGGGACTGTTTCGGTTTTCATTTTGATTCTCTTGTTCTTTTTGTATTCATTCTAATTAAAAGATATTATGGATACGTACCACGCTGCATTTTGGTCCTCCTCTCCTTCCACCAATGAAAGCCGTTACAGAATCACCCACCAAAAAAGGACCAAGCAGCGTGGGAACCAGGAGCAGAGGGTTCTGGACTCATGGACATGGGAGGAGATACTAGACGGCAAGGGACCCTGGGCACAGGCTGGGGAATATCACCGCCCCAAGGAAGAACTGGAGGCAGCGAAAACTGGAGGCAGCGAAAGCTGGGCGGCGGCGATATGAGGTGGTAGCACGGCAGCGCAACAGGCACGAGAGGCAGCCCCCCCAAAAAATGTGGGGGGGGCACACGGGGAGTGTGGCAGAGTCAGGTTGGAGACCTGAGCCCACTCCTCGTGCTTATCGTAAGCAGCGCGTTACTGGTCAGGCACCGTGTTATGCGGTTAAGCGCACGGTGTCGCCAGTACTCGCTCATAGCCCGGTGCGCTATAGGCCAGCCCTCCGCAAGTGCCATGCGAGTGTGGGCATCCACCCAGGGCGTGTTGTGCCAGCTCAGCGTGTCTGGTCTCCAGTACGCCGTTTCGGCCCAGGGTATCCTGCGCCGGCTCTGCGTGCTGTGTCTCCGGGGCGCTGGGAGGGTGCAGTGCATCCTATGCCTGCACTCCGCTCGTGCCGGGCGAATGTGTGCATTGAGCCTAAGGGAGAGGTGCGAGTGGTATGCACCAGATCTTCAGTGCTCACCCACAGCCCGGTTCAACCTGTGCCTGCACTCTGGAGGGTCCGGGCTAAAGTGGTCATCCAGCCTGGAGGAGTAGTGCCAAGGCTGCGCACCAGAGCTCCAGTGCTCCCCCACAGCCCGGTCCATCCGGTGCCTCTTCTAAGCACCCCAGCCTTGTGGGTCCTGTGGCAGCCCCACGCACCAGGCTGTCTCTCCGTCTCCTCCCTCCAGGTTCGCCCGTCTCTCCTGAGCTGCCAGAGCCGCCAGTAAGTCAGAAGATGCCAGAGCCGCCTGTAAGTCAGGAGCCGCCAGAGCCGCCCGTCAGTCAGGAGCCGCCAGAGCCGCCCGTCAGTCAGGAGCCGCCAGAGCCGTCCGTCAGTCAGGAGCCGCCAGAGCCGTATTGGAGTATTGGACCAGTCGTACGTGGTGTGATCATGGTTAATGATTCTAATAATTTTCCTCCTGAATGAAGGATTCTATTTATTAGTGGCATGTGTGTTAACCATTGGAAGAGAGCACTGGAGATTCCCTTCCCCGTATTGCACTCTGAGTGACTCCTATGTCGCTATTGTCAAGGGTAATTTGATTGGTTAGGTCTCTAACCTTCTTACTGATTGTAGCTAGACTGACTGTTGCTGTTATTGGTACTGGTGCTCAAAGGGACCAGTTATCCTACCGATTTATTCTGAAATATTATACTACCGGAACACATGATTGGAGCATTTTACTAGTTGTATTGTAGTTGAACCTACACATTGCAAGGAATGATTATTGTTGCCATTTGTTTTGGAGGTGGAAAAGTCCACTGGACTTCCTTTACGACCAGTGTGGTACACCTCAGTACTATCTTAGATGTGTTCTAAGATAATCCCCATCTAGGGGCCTGTCTGCTCCTCAATGTTCTCATAGGGGAGTTTACAACTAGATTTGATTTATGCTCTGGCGGCCTCGTACGGTGTTGTCCGTAGTCTTGACCCCCCCACCGGCCTCGATGAGGCTCATCATGGGTCTGGGCTACTATTCCCCCCCTTTGTGTCTCGGGACCCCCCCACTAGCGGGTGGTGTTGGTGTCCGAGGCGCAAATGAAAAGATCGGACCCGATGTACGAGTTGTCAGCGGCCGCGTTGTTATGAGAATGGCTGTAACCTTTCAACCAAATCTCCTGGTGTTTGTGCTTCAAAACGCTCAGTGGCTGTCGAGGTATGTCAGTCCCCACCACGTCCGCGTGTGGCAACCTCTTCAGTACCTGCGAACTGAGACAAGGATATCGGTCTGTGATATCGCAAAGTGTTTCACCAGTGGGAATCATCGGGTCAGTTGCTGGACTGACGCCATTAGTGTCATTGTAAGGGGTGACAGTCCCCAACAAAGTGGAAGGTGTATCTGTAACGATTCTCCTCCTCCTCTTCATCCGAAGAGGAGGAGCAGGGATTAAACCAAGGTGCAGCGGGTTGTGAATACATATAGATTTATTTGACGACGAAGACGAACACAAAAACTTATACTTGCATAAACTACAAAACAACAAACGACGTTAAACAGACCTGAACTGGTGAACATAAAAAACAATGCACTCATGAACAGGAAAGAACGAACGAGAGACGAGACAGTACCGTGTGGTGCAATAAACACAGACACAGCGACAACCACCCACGACAAACAATGTGAAACAACCTCCCTATGTATGTCTCTCAATCAGAGGAAAACGAAAACACCTGCCTCTGATTGAGAGCCATACAAGGTCAATTAAACCTGACACTTAACATAGAACAAACACAGACTGCCCACCCATCTCACGTCCTGACCCACTAAACACAACAATACAAAAGGAAAACAAGGTCAGGAACGTGACAGAACCCCCCCCTTAAGGTGCGAACTCCGGACGCACCATAAAAAAAAGTCTAGGGGAGGGTCTGGGTGGGCATCTGTCCGCGGCGGCGGCTCTGGCGCAGGACGTGGATCCCATCCCACCATAATAAATCCCCGCTTCTGTGGCCTCCTCAAGGTGGCGACCCTCGCCACCGACCTTGGACTGGGAACCCTAGACATGGGTCCCGCTGGATTTAGGGGCAGCCCCGGACTGAGGGACGGCAGCTCCGGACTGAGGGACAACACCGGACTGGCTGGCGGATCCTGGCTGGCTGGCTCTGGCGGATCCTGGCTAGCTGGCTCTGGCTGGTCCTGGCTGGACGGCTCTGGCTGGTCCTGGCTGGACGGCTCTGGCTGGTCCTGGCTGGACGGCTCTGGCTGGTCCTGGCTGGACGGCTCTGGCTGGTCCTGGCTGGCGGAAAGCTCTGGCTGGTCCTGGCTGGCGGAAGGCTCTGGCTGATCCGGTCTGGCGGAAGGCTCTGGCTGATCCGGTCTGGCGGAAGGCTCTGGCTGATCCGGTCTGGCGGAAGACTCTGGCTGATCCGGTCTGGCGGAAGGCTCTGGCTGATCCGGTCTGGCGGAAGGCTCTGGCTGATCCGGTCTGGCGGAAGGCTCTGGCTGATCCGGTCTGGCGGAAGGCTCTGGCTGATCCGGTCTGGCGGAAGGCTCTGGCTGATCCGGTCTGGCGGAAGGCTCTAGCGGCTCCTGTCTGGCGGACGGCTCTGTAGGCTCTTGGCAGACGGGCGGCTTTGCAGGCTCATGGCAGACGGGCGGCTTTGCAGGCTCATGACAGACGGGCAGCTTTGCAGGCTCATGACAGACGGGCAGTTCAGGCGCCGTTGGGCAGACGGACAGTTCAGGCGCCGCTGGGCAGACGGGCAGTTCAGGCGCCGCTGGGCAGACGGGCAGTTCAGGCGCCGCTGGGCAGACGGGCAGTTCAGGCGCCGTTGGGCAGACGGACAGTTCAGGCGCCGCTGGGCAGACGGGCAGTTCAGGCGCCGCTGGGCAGACGGGCAGTTCAGGCGCCGTTGGGCAGACGGACAGTTCAGGCGCCGCTGGGCAGACGGGCAGTTCAGGCGCCGCTGGGCAGACGGGCAGTTCAGGCGCCGCTGGGCAGACGGGCAGTTCAGGCGCCGCTGGGCAGACGGGCAGTTCAGGCGCCGCTGGGCAGACGGGCAGTTCAGGCGCCGCTGGGCAGACGGGCAGTTCAGGCGCCGCTGGGCAGACGGGCAGTTCAGGCGCCGCTGGGCAGATGGGCACACCTGTAGGGAGGAGACGGAGAGACAGCCTGGTGCGTGGGGCTGCCACAGGACCCACCAGGCTGGAGAGACCTACAGGAGGCTTGATGTTACGAGGCACCTGAAGGACCGGGCTGTGGGGGAGTACTGGAGCTCTGGTGCGCAGCCTTGGCACCACTCCCCCAGGCTGGAATACTACACCAGCCCGTACCCTCCAGAGTGCAGGCACAGGTTGAACCGGGCTGTGGATGAGCACTGGAGATCTAGTGCCTACTACGCGCACTTCTCTCTTAGGCTCCACTACCACATTTGCCCGGTACGAGCGGAGCGTAGGCATAGGACGCACTGCACCCTCCCAGCGCTCCGGAGACACAGCACGCAGAGCCGGCGCAGGATACCCTGGACCGAAACTGCGTACCGGAGACCAGACGCGCTGAGCAGGCACAATACGCCCCGGCTGGATGCCCACACTCACATGACACTTTCGGGGGGCTGCTCTATAGCGCACCGGGCTATGGGCACGCACTGGCGACACCGTGCGCTTAACCGCATAACACGGTGCCTGACCAGTGACGCGATGCTTATAATAAGCACGAGGAGTGCGCTCAGGTCTGCTACCTGGCTTAGCCACACTCCTCTCTAGCCCCCCCCCCAAAAAATTCTGGGGTTGCCTCTCGTACCTGTCCCGCTGCCGTGCTGCCTCCTCATATCGCCGCCGCTCAGCTTTCGCTTCCTCCAGCTCAGCTTTGGGGCGGCGATACTCCCCAGCCTGTGCCCAGGGTCCTTCTCCGTTCAACTCGTCCTCCCAAGTCCACAAGTCCTGGGATTTCTGCGGTTGCTGTCCTTTTCCCCGCTGCTTGGTTCTGGTAATTTGGTGGGTGGTTCTGTAACGATTCTCCTCCTCCTCTTCATCCGAAGAGGAGGAGCAGGGATTAAACCAAGGTGCAGCGGGTTGTGAATACATATAGATTTATTTGACGACGAAGACGAACACAAAAACTTATACTTGCATAAACTACAAAACAACAAACGACGTTAAACAGACCTGAACTGGTGAACATAAAAAACAATGCACTCATGAACAGGAAAGAACGAACGAGAGACGAGACAGTACCGTGTGGTGCAATAAACACAGACACAGCGACAACCACCCACGACAAACAATGTGAAACAACCTCCCTATGTATGTCTCTCAATCAGAGGAAAACGAAAACACCTGCCTCTGATTGAGAGCCATACAAGGTCAATTAAACCTGACACTTAACATAGAACAAACACAGACTGCCCACCCATCTCACGTCCTGACCCACTAAACACAACAATACAAAAGGAAAACAAGGTCAGGAACGTGACAGTATCATCGGAAACAGAGTATACTCTGCGCATCAATGTATTTCTTGCTGAGACGGCCGCAGTGCTTGCAGAAATGTCTGAAGGGCAAGAGGAGTTAATCTCAACTACCGTATTGCACGACTGCATGGAGGAGGGAAGTTGCTTATTAACAGAGACAGCTGGCTCGAAATCATGAAAAGAATGGTCAATCAGGTTGGCTGATGGAATGTGTCGAGATATCGTAATATCTCCTTGGATCGGATTCTGCCCCAAGAGGGTTTTAAATGTCTTTTTCCCAAGGGGTGCTTTTGACAGATACCCCTCGTGACTGACTGCGTTGCAGCTAGCGTTAGGGGAAGACAGTGTGGTCAGTGGAGAAGGCAGGGTGGCCTGTGACCATACCTGGTTGGTTTTCCAATCCATCAGTGGGAGTAACCGATCCATCAAGTCTGCTCCAAGTAGCAGGGGTACAGTTTCGAGGCTGGTAACATACACAGGATGAACGAGCGATACGTCCTTAAAGTGTAGTTTCAGCATGACTCTCAATGTGAGAGACGAGGTAGTCTGAGTGACCCCTCGAAGTGTAGTGTCGCATCGTTCCACTTTTAACCAACGTTTAGTTGGCTTCAAAGCCTTTTTGAGATCATCAAACAATGTTTGAGAGATGAGTGATATTGTTGCACCCGAATCAATTAGCGCATGACAAGTTAAGCAGTCCTCCAGGACTGCTTCCAGGTACGGCCGTTTAGATTCGTGGTTAGTGGACATATTCCCCACAAAGTGGAGTGATCGTTCGCAACGACGTGATGTGCCATTTCTGTTCAAGGTGGAAGCAGATTGACTTTTCCGATTTTGAGTGGGCTTGGCTTTAACGAAGCGTTTGACCTTTTTCTTCGCCACCTTTGTATCAGAGTCTATAGACAAAGCCCGGGGGCTTGTTTCTTGATCAAGCGGGCCCTGGATAGGGTCTTGAATGAGAGCGGGAGAAATTTGAACTTTAACGTCCTTGCTAAGGGCGTTAATTCCTGCGGACCTGGTGTCCGGTAATTCCCCGTCTAGTCCTTG
This sequence comes from Salvelinus alpinus, assembly GCF_045679555.1. NCBI lineage: Eukaryota > Metazoa > Chordata > Actinopteri > Salmoniformes > Salmonidae > Salvelinus > Salvelinus alpinus. The sequence continues at coordinate 26,892,865 of NC_092118.1, forward strand.
TGACTTATCTTTTACCCTTTTCTCAAATTGTTCTCGCTTTAGTTCTTCCCGTAGTGGAACTTCTGGAGAACATTGGTCTACGTTTTGATTGTCCTTCAACCCTTTGTTACCCTTGTGCTCTGACACTTTTTGTGGGTTGGGTGCAGGAACGTAGCGAACAGGTCGATTGTAGCGGTAGTCATGTTGATTGCGACGTACTTTACAGTTATTTCGACCGCGGAGGTTATTGGAATCATGGTTTCGTGGTAGAAACTGTTGTTGTGCGTCATCTCTCAACGCTCCAATACCTGATAATGCACCCTCTAACTGGAGTGAGTTCTCCTGGTCTAACTTCAAAACCGAGTGGTCAGGGCTCTTAGCGTTGTGAACTTTTGATGCCTCAAAAGCTGTGCTTGCAAGCTCTCTGAGTTGTAAGATAGGCAAGCCAACGTGGGCGGCAGGGCCCAAGTAGGTAATGAAGGTAGGATACATGTTCGACAGGAACATTTGTTTAAAAGGTAACAGGTCTTCCATGCCTGTTTCAGTGAGTAGGCCAAAGTAAGCTGAACGAAGCCTATGATAGTAAGCTTGTGGGTGTTCGTTCCGAGCTTGTTTGACGGTGTTAGCCAGTGAGCTATTGTGTTTGCGAGTCGCAGAACCACTGAATTCTACTTTCGAAGCTGTGGCAAGTTTAGCGTAGTCATTTAGCACGTGTTGCTGTTGTAGACGAATGAACCTTGTCACGTGTCTATTTGACGTTCGCTTCAACAGGTAAACCCTGTCAGAACCTGTAGCGTTCGGGTAGCCATCCAACGCGTCCTCTATGTCAGTTAGGAACGTCTCAGTATCGTTTGGCTGACCTGGAACGGGGTCAAAGGTGGGGAAATACTTGACGAGTTTGTCAAGGTATTCCGCGCCAAGCGGGCAGAGAGGGTTGGCTTCATCCTGTGGAGAGATTGGGGCCGAAAGGCCAAGAGGAGAAGCCAAGCCTTGTTGTTGTTGGCCAAGAGGCGCAATATTACTCAGTGCCGAATGGCCAAGAGGAGAAGACTGAGGGACACATGAGGGAGGCAAGGTCTGAAACCTATCGTCTTTACTCCTGTGAGTACAGGGGTCCGGTTGCTTGGATTGGTAGTCGCGCTGTAGAGCGTGACCATTCTGGACTTCATCCAGATGGTACCTAAGGGTGGTATTCTGCTGCATTGCAGAGTCCACTTGAGCGCTTACAGTACTGATTTTGGACACGTGAGTGTCACACTTGCTCCTTTCGGTCTCAAACTTATCTGTCATGGTTTGCCGATAGAGGTCTTGAGTACGGAGCGAGAGATTCAGTGATGAGATTTCCGCTGCTTGCTTAGAAATCAATATTTCCATCTTCATCACCTGAGTTCTCTCATCATTCATTTGGTCAGCGACTTCAATGAGTTCTGCTGATTTGTCATCCAACTTTGTCATTATGTTCATTAACTGATCGTCTTTGGTCTGCAGCGTTTTGAGTAGAACCGTGTTATTTTGAGTAACGTTCAACGTAACTGCATGCATGTTATCAAGTTGAGCGCTCCTGTTTGTAGATAACTCTTCAGATTTATCTAGTTTGGCGTGGACATCATCGTATTTAGTTTTGTATAAATCGAGTTGTTCCAGTAGCATTTGATTTTGTTCCTGTAGAAAACGATTTTGTTGAAGAGCTTGTGCTTGTTCATCGTCATACGTTTTTGCAATTTATTTAATTGTTCAGTTTTCAAGCGCAGCTCCATAGCTAGCAGATTTTTGCATTTTCTGCATTTGTCATTGGTTTCCCGGTTCTCTCCACCTGTCCCTCCATGTCTACCATCACCTGCTCGTGCTTCAGCTGTGCACTGCGGTATTGGACAGATGCCAATCTCGGGTGGCAAGACATCAGGGCTAGACTGGAGAGAACCTTTACGAGGCCTGCGCCTGATGGTTGATTTTGGAAAGCGTTGTTGTCTGCTTTTCCACTAAGGGCATAATTAGTGTTGGTATCGCTGCTGAGGTCAGAGATCAATCCATTTGCGGGTGGAGGTTCACTAATTAGCGGGCGGGTGGGGACTACCCCCTCTGATTGCTTGCACATTATTAGAACATTTTGAAAGGAAAAATGTTTTTCCTAATTTTCCTAAATTTGGTTTTGGAATATATTGGGAGCTGCAAAGACGATTTTAATCTATTTATAGACGTTAATGAGCTATCAGTACTGGACAGTACTGTGGAAGTTGGACGTGAATGAATTTGCAAAAGCAAATTGAATTAATCAATGATCATGATTAATCATACCTGGATAGGCTATCTGGGAATTAAACCTTAAATTAACCTGGGAAGTTGGTTCATCTAGGTTACTATTGCAAAGCTTAAAGTGTCTCATTTAACAGAAGAACCTAGAAAGGTATGTTTGACAATTTAAATAAATAAATTGAATGAGACAATAATACCCAAGCAATTGAGATTGCTGGATTATCATAAAGGTCATGTTAGGTACATTTACAACTATGGTACACTTTCCCCTCAGGCCAAAGCCATATGGGATTCCCGCTGGAGGCGGGACTGATTGATTATTCTTTGCAGAAGCAGATTTGACTGATTTATCAAATTTAATGAATAATCAAACCTGTATAGGCTATCTGGGAATTAAACTTTAAATTAACCTGGGAAGTTGGTTCATCTAGGTTACAATTGCAAAGTTTAAGATGTCTCATTTAATTGGAAGAACCTAGAAAGGTATGTCCGACAATTTAAATAAATAAATTGAATGAGACCCAAGCAATTGAGATTGCTGGATTATTTAAACGTGATCCACGTTTGGATTTCGGCACTTCTTTTAAGAGATGTACTTGCGATTCTTCACCACCAGTGATGCAGAATGCTGAAATCAAACGGAAGTACAAAGGGCGGGACTTCCGTCGCGCAAGGCGGAGGAATTTAAACGGAACACAGAAAGTAAAAAAAAAATCCCTCTATGTTAGCTTGCACCTCGTGGATTTCCCACCTCGTGCTTATCCTACGTTGTTCAGAAATATCACGTTCTAAGCACAGAATAGGGTTCCCTCTCACCATGGAGAGGGTAGGTTTACTAGTGACGTCTCACATTAAACCATTCGGCATACTTTGCTAGTGTTATGTTGACCGGAGCGACACGGTACATAAATATAGCTATGCCTGTAGTCAGTCCACACTGGTTTAGTGTGGTAGGCAGACAAATACTTCGGCTCGAACGCCGAAGATCTATCCTCTAATTCCGAACCTTACTGGCTCTATGAATTAATATTGACCGGCAGAAATAGTACCGTTTGGCCTAAAGGACTAAATCTGGAATTTATCACTCACTGCTCTGACGCTAACGACCGCTACCGGAGGCGCTATGTAGCCTCTTCAAATGGGAATAGACACACGCAACCAATTTGTATAGAAAGCAGTCTGTTTGTACAATTCTGTTTGCACAATTGGTATATAGAATTACACAGCAGAGTGTAAGAAATTGTATTAGATACTGGTAACTTGTTTTAACAACTTCTCAACACTAGCTATACTTGACACAACATGCACCCATCCCCCACTATACCCCCACACTTTGTACCCCTATAATAACCACAGACCCACACACACTCCCCTCCCCCATGAATAGGCCCCTGTTAAAACAAGCGCACATGCATTCTGCTCAAGGATGAGACTTTAAGACAAAGAACTGTGTGAAGAGCCAATGGAACGTCGACATCAGGCCCGGACAGGACTACCCACGACCCAGATCGACCAATCGGAAGGCCAGACTACAAGATCAACCTACTTTACTTGTTGCCTATATAACCAGCACAAACTGTTTAGAGCGGTCTCTTTTCCGACGATTCCATACGAGTCAGACAGAAGGGGCCGTGCTGCACGATTGCTAAGATATTTTTACCTGTGAATAAACTGCCTTATTATACAAATATCCACCTCGTCCTATGTCTCAACTTGATCTCCTGTCTCCAGTAAACGTTTTATCAACAAGAGTCTAATTCTATCTTAGATCCCTCACAGGGGGCGTCATATATGTTGTGTCTTTGCTATCATTAAATTGAAGACTTATAGTTTTTATCAAAGATTCCTGTAATTAGGGATTACGCGATCAACTGAGTAATAACGTAACTAATTAACTATGAATTTGGGAGCACCAGGGAAAGTAGTCAGATTACAAAGTTATAATTTACCAATATAACCTTTCAGATATTTTCATATCTGATCAATAGTCTTCTGATTACTGATTTATTTATTTTACCTCACGTTAGTCTCATTCCAAACGTCGTAAATTGTTGGTTATCTGCACGAACCCAGTCTTCACTATGAGTCATCCATACATCAATTGTCTTAAATCACTTATTTATTACTAACTAAGTAATTCACAGAAATGCACAAACAAACAAACAAACTTAAAAATGGTTACATGAAATGATGGGAGAAATATGCCCTAGTGGGCTGAACCGGCATGGCGGCTTGTTAGACAAAGGGAAAATTGGCGTTCGACCAAGAAGTCACTACAGAGTTCATAATTATAACAATTGACATGCTAATCCTTTACACATGAACGCTCACTCATTCGGGAACAATTGCAATCAATATATATATATTTACGCTCATTGTGTCGTCTTGATCGCTGGAGGAAAGTTAGTTTCTGTTGGAGATTCGTCGGTCTCTGTCCTGGTTATTGTGGATAGTTCAGAGTGACATTCGTTATAGAATGGATGTTTCGGCGGTTGTCTTTCTTCGCGTTCAATGATACCGAATTCCTAGCTGCAGACTAGTAGTCAATATCAAAGACTTGTTCTTATTCGTCTAAGAGTTTAACCACGTGGTATGGTTAAAGATTCAGCAATGGTACTTAACCTTCGTTCTCCTCCTATGGAGAAAAACATGGTCTAATGATAATTTCTCAGCGTTGAGCTTTTATTCGGATAGCAGAGAGGGGCTGTCCTTGGATGTCTGACCCTAACTGGGCTCAGGGGCGGTCCTTGGATTTAGTTCAAATCAAAAGGGATTTGTATTTTTCTTCATTAAACAGTCCAAAATCATATTACACAATTATACAAACAGTATCATACTCACTCATTCATTTTATACAACAATCAGATGTAAACCTCATATCTGAGATTATTATATAAACAGCGATATGGTAATGTAGTCCCACAGTCTCTCATGAGTTTCCCACATGGGGACAAACGGACATGTTAATAGCTGGACTCTTCACCGATCTTCCATACCTCCTCCGGAACATGAAATCCGTTCGTACCTCAAGTTCTGTGAGGTGGAAGAAACCTCTTTGTCCTGAAAGTTTACCCTCTCTCTAATACTGGTTGGCCATGAGGAGACTCTCAGGAATTTACGACGTCTCTCTGTGATCACAGCATGGGTTGAAGGGGGCAGGGAGAGGCAGGGAGAGGAGGATGGGGCTTGCTATACCCAAGCAGGCAACGTCATGACAGTGGTGTGGGTGATTGTTTCCTGTTTTCCGTTTCAGTGTTTGCACCATTCGGGACTGTTTCGGTTTTCATTTTGATTCTCTTGTTCTTTTTGTATTCATTCTAATTAAAAGATATTATGGATACGTACCACGCTGCATTTTGGTCCTCCTCTCCTTCCACCACGAAAGCCGTTACAGAGATATACCTGCTGGAGCGCGTGCTACGGGTGGGTGCTGCTATGGTGACCAGTGAGCTGAGATAAGGCGGGGCTTTACCTAGCAGAGACTTGTAGATGACCTGGAGCCAGTGGGTTTGGCGACATATATGAAGTGAGGGCCAGCCAACGAGAGCGTACAGGTCGCAGTGGTGGGTAGTATATGGGTATAGCATATGTTGAGTAGAGTGTTGGAGGCTATTTTGTAAATGACATCGCCGAAGTCGAGGATTGGTAGGATGGTCAGTTTTACGAGGGTATGTTTGCCAGCATGAGTGAAGGATGCTTTGTTGCGAAATAGGAAGCCGATTCTAGATGTCATTTTGGATTGGAGATGCTTAACGTGAGTCTGGAAGGAGAGTTTACAGTCTAGCCAGACACCTAGGTATTTGTAGTTGTCCACATATTCTAAGTCAGAACCGTCAAGAGTAGTGATGCTGGACGGGCGGGCAGGTGCGGGCAGCAATCGGTTGAAGAGCATGCATTTAGTTTTACTTTTAGTTGTATGGCATTGAAGCTCGTGTCCAAAGAAGGGCCAGAGGTATACAGAATGGTGTCGTCTGCATAGAGGTGGATCAGAGAATCCCCAGCAGCAAGAGCAACATCATTGATGTATACAGAGAAGAGTCGGCCCGAGAATTGAACCCTGTGGCACCCCCATAGAGACTGCCAGAGGTCCGGACAACAGGCCCTCCGATTTGACACACTGAACTCTATCAGAGAAGTAATTGGTGAACTAGGCGAGGCAGTCATTTGAGAAACCAAGGCTGTTGAGTCTGCCGATAAGAATGTGGTGATTGACAGTCGAAAGCCTTGGCCAGGTCAATGAATACAGCTGCACAGTAATGTCTCTTAGCGGTTGTGATATCGTTTAGGAACTTGAGCGTGGCTGAGGTGCACCCATGACCAGCTCTGAAACCAGATTGCATAGCGGAGAAGGTACAGTGGGATTCTAAATGGTCGGTGATCTGTTTATTAACTTGGCTTTCGAAGACCTTAGAAAGGCAGGGTAGAATAGATATAGGTCTGTAGCAGTTTGGGTCTAGAGTGTCTCCCCTTTGAAGAGGGGGATGATCGCGGCAGCTTTCCAATCTTTGGGAATCTCAGATGATACGAAAGAGAGGTTGAACAGGCTAGTAATAGGGGTTGCAACAATTTCGGCAGATAATTTTAGAAAGAGAGGGTCCAGATTGTCTAGCCCGGTCGATTTGTAGGGGTCCAGATTTTGCAGCTCTTTCAGAACATCATCTATCTGGATTTGGGTGAAGGAGAAATGGGGGAGGCTTGGGCGAGTTGCTGTGAGGGGTGCAGGGCAGTTGACTGGGGTAGGGGTAGCCAGGTGGAAAGCGTGGCCAGCCGTAGAAAAAAGCTTATTGAAATTCTCAATTATTGTGGATTTATCAGTGGTGACAGTGTTTCCTAGCCTCAGTGCAGTGGGCAGCTGGGAGGAGGTGCTCTTATTCTCCATGGACTTTCCCAGAACTTTTTTGAGTTTGTGCTACAAGATGCAAATTTCTGTTTGAAAAAGCTAGCCTTAGCTTTCCTAACTGCCTGTGTATATTGGTTCCAAGAGATGAGCTATAGGTGTACCTACCATAGGAGTCCCCTTGAAGCCCCCCACTGACTATGTACATACCCAGCGTGCGACAGAGCTGCAGGAGTTGTGACCCGTTTTTGTTGGTTATGTTGTCATAGTTGTGCCTAGGGTGGCATATGGGGGAGGGAATGCTGTCACCTCCAGGCAGGTGTTTGTCCCCCTGTGTGCTGAGTGTGTCAGGTTCTTGTTCGGTTCTGGCATTTAGGTTGCCACAGACTAGAACATGTCCCTGGGTCTGGAAATGATTGATTTCCCCCTCCAGGATGGTGAAGATGTCTTCATTAAAGTATGGAGATTCTAGTGGGGGGATATAGGTAGCACACAGGAGGAAATCTTTCTCTGTTAAGATCATTTCCTTTTGAATTTCTAGCCAAATGCAAAATGTTCCTGTTTTGATTAATTTAGTTAGGTCTGCTCTATACCAAATTAGCATACCCCCTGAGTCTCTTTCCTGTTTCACACCTGGTAGTTTGGTGGATGGGACAACCAGCTTGCTGTAACATAGAGGACAACCAGTGGGTCCGTCTCCTCTATACCAGGTTTCCTGTAGGATGACAATGTCTGTATTTCTGAATTCTTTGATGAAGTCCAGGTTCCTGCTCTTTAGGCCAAAGGCAGATGACCTTAGGCCTTGGATATTCCAGGATGAGATAGTGAAGGCTTTGTGTTCCATAAAGTGTCCAATGTTGTTGGTCGTGTGGTTTGGCCTCAGGCCAGTAAGTGTGAGCAGAGCCTGCTGAGCATCTGGTACATGGCATTGGCTTTGGCTAGTGTAAGAGTGGAGGTTGGCCCTGTTTGCCCGCTCACGGCCTGAGCGTATGTGTGACTTCCATGTTGAGGCCCTAAGGGTGGGGTGCATGGGGTGGGCAGGAGGGGCATATGTCTGATCTAAGGTTGCCTAAATGGGGTGTGGGCATGGTTGACTTGGGGGGGTGTTGATTGGTTGGGGTGGGGGTGTGTTTGTGGCTGGTGGTGTTGTGGTCTGGATGTAGGTCCTCTCGGCGTGGGTCCTCTATGTGTAGCTCCAGGGGGGGGGGGGGGGGGGTTCCCGCAGGTCTGGGAGAGTGTCTCGCTGGTCTGGGCGGGGTGTCTATTGATCTGTTGCTCCTGTGTGAAGTGTTGAGGCTGCGTTTGAGAGCGATGTCCTTTAGAGTCTGGGCGAAGGTGGGCACTGCTGCCCTGTATAGTTGGACCTGGTCATAGAGGCTGTTCAAGTCCAGGGTGGAGTGGTGAGCCAGGAAAACATTTGGTTTTGTGGAACAGTCACGGGAAATACTTGTGTTTACCCGCTGTATGGTAGCAGGGTGGAAGTCTTTCATGGTAGCAGGATGGAGATAATCACTTGTGCATTGGGGAAAGTAGAAGACGCTTTTTCAATCACTCCCTTCAGTACTGTGGCCACCCTTTCCTGCTGTGTTCTCAGGTCGTTTGTGCCTGTGTGTATTATTATGTGGCTAGGTGAACCTATTTGGTCCTCAGACAGAAGGTCTAGGGCGCGCTGGGTGTTTGGACACCAGAGTTTAGACGCACTGTGTTTGGGATTTAAATAAAATCCTGTTTATATTTCCAATTTGAGTCCATAAGGAGTACAATCTGTGTCTTGTGTATGTCCTCAGTGGGTGTGTGGGGGGAGGGGGGGGTTGTCAGGAGGGCTATCAGGGTGGCTGACAGGGGGGGTGCTCAGAGGGGGCGAGATCCTCTGGGCTTGGGGTTCTTCATTTGTCTGTTCTGCTGTGATGTCGATGCTATGGTCAGGGTCTGGTGTGGACTGTTCTGCTGTGGTGTTGAGACTTTTGACAGGAGCTGAGGTGGGCTGTTCTGCTGGCTTCTCTGCGGAGGTGGCCACCTCTCTAGTGGGTTGTTCTCTGGCACACGCCACCCCCCTCATCCTCTCCTCCAGCAGTCTGATCTTCTCCTCTAGTGCTGTTATTCTCCTGCTCTTGCTTTTTATATTGTTGAAGTTGTCTCACCACAGTCCAGAGTGCAGATATGTCTCTCTCCACCTCCAGCTCTCTGGGTCTGGTTAACTTCTCTGCGCTACGGATCCCTTTTACGGGATCATTTTCCTAAACAACCGCTGAATTGCAGGGTGCAAAATATTACAAAAAATATTTATAATCATGCAATCACAAGTGAAATATACCAAAACACAGCTTAGCTTGTTGTTAATCCACCTATTGTGTCAGATTTTGAAAATATGCTTTGCAGCAAAAGCAATCCAAGCTTTTGTGAGTGTATCAATCAATGCTAGAACAGTTAGCCTTATATTAGCTTGGTTAGCTTGGTCACGAAAGTCAGAAAAGCAATAAAATGAATCACTTACCTTTGATAATCTTTCTAGCCATCGTCGCTCCATTTTTCATATATCCATTTATCTTGTCTTGTTTTCACACACACCTGGTTTTCAATTCCCCAATCAATCTACTTGTATTTAACCCTCTGTTTCCCATCATGTTTTGTGTGTAATTGTCTTCATGTCAAGTGATGTTTGTTAAGCGCTTTTACTTTATTGTTCCGTTTTTTGAGCGAGTTTGTTTTGTTGTGCTCCCGGTTTGGAACTATAATAAAGTACGCTTTATTTAATATTACTCTGTTCTCCTGCACCTGACTTCGCCTTCATACACACCTTGACACCTACATCCCTTTCCACTGCCAAGATTTGTTAGTTTCATAGTTGGAATTACTGACATGCCCTGACCATAGAGAGGCTTTTATTCTCTATTTTGGTTAGGCCAGGGTGTGACTAGGGTGGGCATTTTAGTTTCTTTATTTCTATGTTTTCTATGTCTTTGTGTTTGGCCGGGTGTGGTTCTCAATCAGAGGCAGCTGTCTATCGTTGTCTCTGATTGAGAATCATACTTAGGTAGCCTTTTTTCCCACCTGGGTTTGTGGGTAGTTGTTTTCTGTTTAGTTTAGTTACCTTACAGAACTGTTCGTTTGTCGCTTTGTTATTTTTGTTCAAGTGTTCTAATTATTAAAATATTATGAACACGTACCACGCTGTGCTTTGGTCCACTCCTTCTTCACCAGACGAGCGTTACAATTACACAGCCCTAAAAACCTTTCAATGCTTATGAAGAACACAGTATTATGGTGAAAACAATTATACACTGGTAACTGTTTAATAAATCCATCATACACTCCTTATATGATGCCTTTTTAGTCCTGCTACATTATTAATTGCCTCCATACTGCTCTGTGTACCTACAATGTGAGGGAATCTGTCCACACTAATTACACAGAATAGCTGCACTCTGTCTTGAAGCGGCAATGACACTCAGATCCCAAAACACAGGCATCACAATATATTATACATTATTTACAGTAATTACAATTATTGATCTCTTATTTAATCAATCATATGATGGAAGGAGGACAAAAATAGCTGCTGCTGCTGCTCACACGGAAGCATGAAAACCTTGCCCTGATACGCTAGCTTGGAGTCCTGCTCTCTCTCTGTTTGAAGTATTGGGCTTTCAGGAGTACATCAGGTGATCAAAGATGGAGCAAATCCACTGATATGGAAGGAGGGGGGGAAGGTATCTGTGGATGAATGGAGGAATTCCTATAAAGGGGATTGGCCTAAGTTCCTACAGAATCACAGGGCCAGAGGGGAAGGTATGGCTCTCTGTACTCCAATATTACTGTAATAGTCACCTCCATGTTTACCAAGACAAGAGCCACCTTGATTGCTACATTAAATCTTGGACCAAATGGCAAGTTATAGCTCTGATAGATAGATAGGCCCTTGATCACAACATGACATATTCTACTACTGAAGGGGGAATTCTGTCAAGTGACATTGGAGTATAGTCCGAGCTCGTGGTGCCGATTAATGGACATTGATAGGTTTCACACACAAAGTGGTAAATCTGTCACACACACACACACACAGGCCACCCATCGTTTTTTAATATGTTGCGATATCAGACCTGATTGGAGCCAGTCTCTATACTATAGATCCTATGGATCCACACTGAATTTGAGAAGAAGTGATGTTTTAACCCTTGACCTGCCACAACATGGCAGCAGGTCATCAGCAGGCGATAGCAGATACTACTGTATGTAGTATCATGAACGATGTACTGTATGAGATTACGAATGAGCTAGTAGGTTGATTGGGCCAGAGCCATGTATCTAGAGTTGGGCCGACTTTAAGAATTTTGAATATTGTTCTAATTCTACACATTCAGTCAGAGACACAGAGACACAGAGACACAGAGAGAGACACAGAGAGAGAGAGAGAGAGAGAGAGAGAGAGAGAGAGAGAGAGAGAGAGAGAGAGAGAGAGAGAGAGAGAGAGAGAGAGAGAGAGAGAGAGGGAGAGAGAGAGAGAGAGAGAGAGAGAGAGAGAGAGAGAGAGAGAGAGAGAGAGAGAGAGAGAGAGAGAGAGAGAGAGAGAGAGAGAGAGAGAGAGATGTGCGCTTGTGTCTATGTGTGGAATTAGTAAGTATACTGGTTGACACGTGGCAGTTTATCTGACACTCATGGTAACTCATTTGACAGCTGGTCGACAGGTTACACTGTTTTAGAGCCGCTACCAGTTTCACAGTGTCCTCATCTATGTGCTGCTATTAATCTGGGTTTCCAAGGTTCAGAGGCCATTTTCACCACACAAATCTCAAGCCATGCTCTTTGGCTCTAGTGAGCAATGAGGAACAACATGTTTTGAGATGAATGACGAAAACATTATGTGCAGACATCACCAATCGATAGCAGTAGAGAGATTGCTGAGTCCTTATACTGTAAGAGTTAGAAATATGGACACAGAATCCTTTTGTAATATGGAAGTAAGACTGAACTTAATTGATGGTTGCAGGAATAAAATGGGAAAATATGTTTCTGGTTGGCCTGATATTACTCTGTATTAAATAGACTAAATATGAGAGATTTTATGTAGCCTATTTCAACTCCAATATTAACATTTTCTCTAAACATAATAAATGTTTCAGAGACCAAAACTGAGGCCCAATTGCACTTGAAATATTGCATACTTTTATATCTCTAATATAATGAAGCAGTCATTTATATAAGAAACAGTAATAATTTATTTCAGCCTTTAATAGCCTATACATCACTAGCAGGGTATACCTGTATATTTAACATTTCTGAAGGAGGGAGAAGGAAAAAAATACATCTTAATGATTTGTTCTAGCTAGCATCATTTTAATTATGGATTTCCCCCCCTACATGATCGATTTGAAGAAAGCCATAGTAATACAAGTTGCACATTCTACTGTATTAAATATTTGATATCCATTAAATTTTCATGATTAATGTCCTGGAAAGAATCAGTTTCTCTAAGCCCATTGATTTTATTGCTGTCTAAATTAAGGGTTTTATTCTCTTATAGCGAGAGATATAGCCATATATTGCACTAAAGGTTTGCCTGCTCTGAGAAATGGAGCAATTTTATATTGATTCTGAGTGAATTTAATATGGAGAGAAAACCTTCCTCAAAAGAAAGAACTTGAAAGTGGACTGTTTCATAAGCCATAGAAGAGGACATTCTCATGTGACCAAATGGTACAATAATATCAGAACTGTTTAAAGAATAACTAATGATTAAACAATATTACTCTTGACTGCCTTGGAGATTCTGTAATAATCAGAGTACCAGTATTTATTGTAATTGTTTTTAAATTGTTTTTTAATACCCCTTTGTAATGTCTTCTAAAATAACTATCACTGTTAGAGCAATTTGCATGTATACTGTACAACTGATAACTGAATTCAACATGTTTTATAAAACTCTTGTACACTTATACTGTAGTCTTGCATAATTCTGCATTACAATCCTGTCATTCTTTCTTCCATTCATTCAACACAACAAGAAATGTCTCAGCCGATATCACTGAAAAAACGAACGCTGTATTCAAACAAGGTCAAATTGCATGCAATTACATTTCATACACCAGTGCATGCAGGTCTAGAACATACGGCAGCAGTGAATATCCTTGATCATGACGCTAGTCATAGTCAGTGGAGTCTGCATTGCGGCTCACTCAAATCTGTTTCCGTATTGCTGTTGGAGTACATCACACTGCATGGAGCGATATGGAGAGATACTGTAAGAGGAGGTAGTGTAGCGCTGTGAGAATAATGAGCCACCAAGCCCTAATGCTTCACTTGTGCTATATCCTACTGATTTGGGCTCCTGTTCAACAGAGGAGGCACTTTTGATGCCAACTTTTTCATTTCCCACAATGCAGCATTGTGCAAATCTCATCTCCCAGGTATTAGAGCAATTATAATTCAGTTGGTGCTTTTCATCCTTGGGACGTCCCTACTCTGAAACCTAACCCTAACCTTAACCATAACCCTTAACTAACCCTAAGGCTAACCCTAACCTTAACCCTTACCTTCAACTTCAATGGGGTAGGGACATCCTAAGGATCCCTGATAGCAATGACCATTGGAAATCCACCCTCATCCTCATCGTACTCTACAAGATCTGTGCTAACCTGTCTAATCATAAAAGCATTACGCTACTGTATAGTAGCTTTATCCATGATGATTCTATGAATCACTCAAGGCTTCCTAAGTTATCACCAGTGAATAAGACATTGATATGTTATGCATAAGACATGTGGTGTATTGTGGTGTATCTGGTTTAATGCTGCAAGTATAGGCAGAAAGACAGTACGCCATTTTATCTAGTCTGCATGACATATTTTAGTGGCTGCTCAACTTTGTGCAGAGACAAACAGAACACAGTGAAAGAGGTTTATCCAATAAACCTTTTTCTCCTGCCTCTTCAGTGATATTGGATAATGTTCCTGTCTAGCTACAGTTAAGCACTTTCCACCACTTCTGTGGTCTGCTCCAGAGCCTAGGAACATGAGTGGGTATTACAACAAAAGACCTTATCAATGTACATCAACAATCATAGCATGATCAATGACAGGTCATAAGAAGAAGAAGAAGAAACAGAAGAAGAAATGTGTCTTAATTGACTTACCTGTATAAATAAAGGTGTTTTTTGTGTAAAAAATATAGAAGTTATTCTAACCTTCAGGCTTATTTCTACCAACAATACACTACTGCATAGGATGAGAAGGTTTGTTGAGAGAAAAATGTCACTTCATCTTTTGGCCTCAGCATCTCAGGTTCTCTGACAAAATATTTATCTCACAAGCAGCACTAACAAATAAATAGCATTTTCATGTATTGAAAGGGGTGGAGAGGGACGAAAATGCTATTTCAGAAAATCTTACTCTGCTACATTTACGGCTTGCTAGGGATTTCTCTCCAGATTCCTTTTTTATTATGACTCCCGTGACACGATGCAACATTTTACTGTAAGTTTATTATTATCAATAAATCAAATACACTGAGTATACAAACACACCTTCCTAATATTGAGTTGCACCCCAGAAAATCATAAATTCGTCGGCGCACGGCCGCCGGCGCACGGACGCTACAAGGTGTCGAAAGCGTTCCACAGGGATGCTTCATGACTCCAATGCTTCCTTCCTACAGTTGTGTGAAGTTGGCTGGGTGTCCTTTGGGTGGTGGACCATTCTTGATACACACAAGAAACTGTTGAGCGTGAAAAACCCAGCAGCGATGCAGTTCTTAACACAAACCGGTGTGCCTGGCAACCCCCCCCCCCCCCCCAAATGTTTGCAGTTCTGGGCCCACCCCGGTCGGTAATTTGACCATGCTTACTACAAGTTTAGATAGTTGACTACTAAACTCACATACCAATAGAAGAAAAAAAAAATCTGACATGGGCGTATATTCCATCTTTCATAATCACATCATCCATTCCCTACCATAACACCTTTTCTGCAATGTTTTCTCTCCTGTGCAGATAGTATTAAACAATGCCCTAAATGTACAAGGCTGTCTGAACGGGAATGATTTATTACAAAGAGAGAAGTCTTTGCGTCGGTTTGCAGAACTCTGCAGTGCAAAATAACCTCATTTATAATCCATATTGCTACGACTGGTTCACTTAATATTCCTGCCAGCAGCTCTAACGCCATGCCTTCTGTTGAGTTCAGCTGCAATAAAGCCAGTGCCTTTGAGAAGTGTACAAACAATATTAAACACATTTCAACAGATTACCGTAATGCCCCAAGAACACCTCTGATACAAAGAAGCAGGTCAAGTGTTGCCACAACGACTATTGTATGACAGACAGTAGGGGTGTGCATCCTTTAGATGCATGCAGGCTCTATCAGTGTTGGGTTATTATTACAATAGCAACGTGAGAGAATGTTGCCTGCTATTGTGACACATGTATAAATCATAGGCTGAGAAGATTGTAAAGCTCATGAACCTCTTAAAGATTGTACCTTTTTTTTCAATTTTCGCCTAAAATGACATACCCAAATCTAACTGCCTGTAGCTCAGGACCTGAAGCAGTTCCTACATTTTAATATCAAAATTGATTTTATCAAACAAAACTATGATAGATTTTTATCTCTGGGACCCTCAGGATGACAAATCAGAGCAAGATTACTGAATGTAAGTACATTATTTACCTTCAGAGGTGAATGTATCAAACCAAGTGTCGTGATAAAAGTTTTTAGTTGTTGTGCACTCTCCTCAAACAATAGCATAGTTTTTTCACTGTGATAGCTAATGTAAATTGGATAGTGCAGTTAGATTAACAAGAATTTAAGCTTTCTGCACATATAAGACATGTCTTTGTCCTGGAAAGTTGGATGTTACTTACAACGTCATTCTAGTCACATTAGCGCACGTTAGCAACAACCGTCCCTGTATAGGGACACCGATCCTGTAGAGGTTCTAAATGGAGAAGGGCTGTTAGTCCTGAATACATGTCTTTACATGGAATGACTGTTATAGATGAATGTATGGTATTTTTTATGTTGAAATTAATATGGTGTTTACACTGTGTATCAATGACAGACTGCTTCACTGAAACCTGTGATTAAGGTTCGCCTGTGCTGTTCTTCTTTAAGTCTAGCCCCCTTTGAGCGCTGAAAGCCGAACAATAATAGGTCTAATCAAATAATTATAAATGGACAATAGATTAAGGGATTTCCATTGTACAGAAGCTGTTGGAGATATAAAGTTCACTGTGTTTTAATATATTTTTTTTTTACCTTTTATTTAACTAGGCAAGTAAGTTAAGAACAAATTCTTATTTACAATGACGGCCTGGCAAAAGGCCTGCGGGGACAGGGGCTGGGATTAAAAATACAAATAAATTAAACTAAAATATAGGACAAAACACACATCATGACAAGAGAGACAGCACAGCACTACATAAAGAGTAGTATATATCTCAGATAGGGGGAAGTGAGGCATAAGAGGATTTTGTAAATAAGCATCAACCAGTGGGTCTTGCGACGTGTATATAGAGATGACCAGTTTACAGAGGAGTATAGAGTAATGTGTCCTATAAGGAGCATTGGTGTCAAATCTGATGGTCGAATGGTTAAGAACATCTAGCCGCTCGAGAGCACCCTTACCTGCCGATCTAGCAGGGTAGGATGGTCATCTGAATCAGGGTTAGTTTGGCAGCTGGGGTGAAAGAGGAGCGATTACGATAGAGGAAACCAAGTCTAGATTTAACTTTAGCCTGCAGCTTTGATATGTGCTCAGAGAAGAAAGTGTACCATCTAGCCATACTCCCAAGTACTTGTATGAGGCGATTACCTCAAGCTCTAAACCCTCAGACGAAGTAATCACACCTGTGGGGAGAGGGACATTCTTCTTACCAAACCACATTACCTTTGTTTTGGAGGTGTTCAGAACAAGGTTAAGGGCAGAGAAAGCTTGTTGGAGACTAAGAATGCTTTATTGTAGAGCGTTTAACACAAAATCCGGGGAGGGGCCAGCTGAGTATAAGACTGTATCATCGGCATATACAAGGATGAGAGAGCTTCCTACTGCCTGAGCTATGTTGTTGATGTAAATTGAGAAGAGCATGGGGCCTAAGATCGAGCCATGGGGTACACCCTTGGTGACAGGCACTGGCTGAGACAACAGATGTTCTGACTTTATACACTGCACTCTTCGAGAGAGGTAGTTAGCAAACCAGGCCAAAGACCCCTCAGAGACACCAATATTCCTTAGCCGGCCCACAAGAATGGAATGGTCTACCGTTTCAAAAGCTTTGGCCAAGTCAATAAAAATAGCAGCACAACACTGCTTAGAATCAAGGGCAATGGTGACATCATTAAGGACCTTTAAGGTTGCAGTGACACATCCATAACCTGAGCGGAAATTCAATTGCATACCAGAGAGAATACTATACACATCAAGAAAGCCAGTCAGTTGATTATTGACAAGTTTTCCAACACTTTGATAAACAGGGCAAAGAGAAATAGGCCTATAACAGTTAGGATCAGCTTGATCTCCCCTTTTAAATAAAGGACGAACCGTGGCTGCCTTCCAAGCAATGAGAAGAGAGAGAGAGGAGAGAAAGGATAAAAAGGTCAGAGATAGGCTTGTTGATTATAGGGGCAACCTTAAAGAAGAAAGGGTCTAAACTAGAGGTCGACCGATTAATCGGAATGGCCGATTAATTGGGGCCGATTTCAAGTTTTCATAACAATCGGAAAGCAGTAATTTTGGACGCCGATTTTGCCAATTTAAATATATATATTTTTTTTTATACACCTTTATTTAACTAGGCAAGTCAGTTAAGAACACATTCTTATTTTCAATGACGGCCTAGGAACGGTGGGTTAACTGCCTTGTTCAGGGGCAGAACGACAGATTTTTACATTGTCAGCTCAGGGATTCAATCTTGCAACCTTACGGTTAACTAGTCCAATGCTCTAACCACCTGCCTCATGAGGAGCCTGCCTGTTACGCGAATGCAGTAAGAAGCCAAGGTAAGTTACTAGCTAGCATTAAACTTATCTTATAAAAAACAATCAATCAATCATAAATCACTAGTTAACTACACATGGTTGATGATATTACTAGTTTATCTAGCCTGTCCTGCGTTGCATATAATCGATGCGGTGCGCATTCGCGAAAAAGGACTGTCGTTGCTCCAACGTGTACCTAACCATAAACATCAATGCCTTTCTTAAAATCAATACACAGAAGTATATATTTTTAAACCTGCATATTTAGCTAAAAGAAATCCAGGTTAGCAGGCAATATTAACCAGGTGAAATTGTGTCACTTCTCTTGCGTTCATTGCACGCAGAGTCAGGGTATGTGGAACAGTTTGGGCCGCCTGGCTCATTGCGAACTAATTTGCCAGAATTTTACGTAATTATGACATAACATTGAAGGTTGTGCAATGTAACAGGAATATTTAGACTTATGGATGCCACCCGTTCGATGAAATACGGAACGGTTCCGTATTTCACTGAAAGAATAAACGTTTTGTTTTTGAAAATATAGTTTCCGGATTCGACCATATTAATGACCTAAGGCTCGTATTTCTGTGTGTTATTATGTTATAATTAAGTCTATGATTTGATAGAGCAGTCTGACTGAGCGAGGCACCAGCAGGCTCATAAGCATTCATTCAAACAGCACTTTCGTGCGTGTTTATGACTTCAAGCCTATCAACTCTCGAGATTAGGCTGGTGTAACCGATGTGAGATGGCTAGCTAGTTAGCGGGGTGCGCGCTAATAGCGTTTCAAACGTCACTCGCTCTGAGACTTGGAGTAGTTGTTCCCCTTGCTCTGCATGGGTAACGCTGCTTCGAGGGTGGCTGTTGTCGATGTGTTCCTGGTTCGAGCCCAGGTAGCGGCAAGGAGAGGGATGGAAGCTATACTGTTACACTGGCAATACTAAAGTGCCTATAAGAGCATCCAATAGTCAAAGGTATATGGAATTCAAATCGTATAGCGAGAAATAGTCCTATAATGGTCTCCAAATTAAACTGCCTCGTGCTCAATTCTTGATCGTACAATATGCATATTATTGTTATTATTGGATAGAAAACACTTTCTAGTTTCTATAGCCGTTGGAATTCTGTCTCTGAGTGGTACAGAACTACTTCTACAGCACTTTTCCTGACAGGGAGTCAGATTTCAGAAATTTTTACCCCTGATCTGGGATCGGTTTTAAGGTGCCAGTAGATGCTATGGAGAAACCGACACTGCCTACGTCTTCCTCTGGGTGTCAGTACGTCATCACGCTTTGAATGGATTCGATTGCGCAATCAGAGCCACTATAAAACACGAAAACGTGGAAGTACCGCTCTCTTCCTGCATGCGTCTTGCGCAAAATGGACATCAGACCTGCCTCCTTCCAAATGGTTGTTTAGACAGTGATATTTATCCGGTCATGTTTTTAGTCGTTATAGTTGTTAAAAACATCATAATGTAGTTCATTTGAACCGTTTTATAGCAATTTATATCCGTTTAGTGCGATTTTGAGGAATTTCTTTGTCGTGCACTCTGAAACTTTGGGCACGTTTCGGGGTCCCGTTCGATCGTTAGTGGATATTTCGAAGGACAGAGGACATCTATCGACCAAAAGAAGATTAGACCCAAGAAAGGATACATTGCCCAAGAATCTGATGGAAAATCACCTCATAGTAAGGAATATTTAATATGATAAATCGTTGTTCTGTCGAAATATTTTAAACGCATATTACGCCATTTTGTTTGTTATAGCTTCTCTTGGCGAACGCTGTATAAGAAAGTAAGGATAATTTTAGAAATGTAAATCAGCGATTGCATTAAGAACTAATTTGTCTTTCGATTCCTGTCAACCCTGTATTTTTTAGTCAAGTATATGATTAGCTTTCAATTAAACTAGATCACTCTGAAAGATGACGTCCGACATTTTGAGGCTTGATTTCCTAGTATTTTCATTGTGTAACCACGGTTTTGTATGGCTAAATATGCACATTTTCGAACAAACTGTATATGTATGTTGTAAAATGATGTTACAGGAGTGTCATCGGAAGAATTCTGAGAAGGTTAGTGAAAAAATTAATATATTTTGGCGATGATTACGTTATAGCTCTCTTTGGCTTGAATCGATGCTCTGGTAACGTTTTCACATGTGGTATGCTAACTTATCGATTTATTGTGTTTTCGCTGTAAAACGCTTAGAAAATCTGAAATATTGTCTGGAATCACAAGATCTGGGTCTTTCCATTGCTATGCTTTGTCTATTCTTATGAAATGTTTTATTAAGAGTAAATTGGTCATACACGTTGCTCTCTATAGTAATTCTAGTCGTCTTGTGATGGTCGGTGCAATTGTAAACTGTGATTTCTACCTGAAATATGCACTTTTTTCTAACAAAACCTATCCTATACCATAAATATGTTATCAGACTGTCATCTGATGAGGTTTTTTATAGGTTATTGGCTATCAATATCTTAGTTTAGCCGAATTGGTGATAGCTACTGGTGGAGAGAAAAAATGGTGGACGTGTTTAGCTAATAGATTTACATATTTTGTCTTCCCTGTAAAACATTTTAAAAATCTGAAATGGTGGCTTTATTCACAAGATCTGTATCTTTCATCTGGTGTCTTGGACTTGTGATTTAATGATATTTAGATGCTACTATCTACTTGTGAAGCTATGCTAGCTATGCTAATCAGTGTGTGGGGGGGTGGGGGGTGATCCCGGACCCGGGGTAGAGGCTCGTTAGAGGTTAAAAGGAACCACCAGCTTTCATATGTTCTCATGTTCTGAGCAAGGAACTTAAACGTTAGCTTTCTTACATGGCACATATTGCACTTTTACTTTCTTCTCCAACACTTTGTTTTTGCATTATTTAAACCAAATTTAACATGTTTCATTATTTATTTGAGGCTAAATTGATTTTATTGATGATTCATTCAGTGTTGTTGTAATTGTCATTATTACAAATACATGTTAAAAATCGGCCGATTAATCGGTATCGGCTTTTTTGGTCCTCCAATAATCGGTATCGGTATCGGCGTTGAAAAATCATAATCGGTCGTCCTCTAGTCTAAACCATCTGACCCAGATGTTTTTTGGGGGTCAAGTTTAAGGAGCTCCTTTAGCATCTCGGACTCAGTGACCGCCTGCAGGGAGAAAAAGAGGGAGGAGCACAGGGGCGAGTCGCATTAGAATGCGTGGGAGATGAGGAAATGTTGGACGGACAAGGAGGTATTGCTGAGTCAAATAGGAATCCTGACTTAATTAAGTGGTGATTAAAGAGCTTAGCCATGTGCTTCTTGTCAGTAACAACCACATCCTCAACTTTAAGGGACATGGGCAGCTATGAGGAGGAGGGTTTATTCTCCAGATCTTTAAAACTTCTTGTCAATAGGGGGGCGCTATTTCCACTTTGGAAAAAATCGTGCCCAATTTAAATGATATCGTACTCTATTCTAGATCGTACAATATGCATATTATTATTACTATTGGATAGAAAACACTCTCAAGTTTCTAAAACTGTTTGAATTATATCTGTGAGTAAAACAGAACTCATTTGGCACCAAACTTCCAGACAGGAAGTGAAAAATCTGAAAACGATGCTCTGTTCCAGGGCCTGCCTATTCAATTGCCTAATTTCTATGGATTTGCATGCACTGCATACGCCTTCCACTAGATGTCAACAGGCAGTGGAAGGTGGAATGGGGTGTCTAGCTTGATCTGAGGTCGAACAAGAGCTCTTAGAATGACGTGACCACAATTTCCTTTCTCTACCTAGGCTCGGGAAGGACATCAGCATTGGCTTCTGAAAAGCGTTCGGTATAGACGGTGGATGTCTCCGGCTCTGATTTTATTTGATAGATGTGATAAAAACATTATAAAGTAGTTTTTTTCAACCGAGTTGTATCAGTTTATTCAACGTTTATTGCGAGTTTTGGAATTTTCCTTTCTTTGCGTCAGGAGAATTTGGGCATGTTCGCGTCACATGGCTAGCTAATGTTGCTAATTCGACAGGAGAAGAGGACATTCTAAAACCAAACAACGATTTATTCTGGACAAAGGACTCCTTGTACAAGATTCTGATGGAAGCTCAGCAAAAGTAAGAACCATTTATGATGTTATTTCGTATTTCTGTGGAAAATGTTTAGTCCTATTTTCCTTCCTTTTTGCGGGCACTGTCTCGCTATAACGTAAGCTGTTTGTTATGGTAAAGTTATTTTTAAAAATCTAACACGGCGATTGCATTAAGAACTAGTGTATCTTTCATTTGCTGTCCAACATGTATTTTTTAGTAAAGTTTATGATGAGTTCTTTGATTAGATTAGGTGACTGTCCAAAATATCTCCGGAGAATTTTGTGCATTTTGGCTACGTTTTCACAATGTAAAACCAAGATTTGTACCTCTAAATATGCCAATTTTCGAACAAAACATATATGTATTGTGTAACATGATGTTATAAGACTGTCATCTGATGAAGTTGGTCAAGGTTAGTGATTAATTTTATATCTTTTGCTGGTTTTTGCGAATGCTATCTTTGCGGTGAATGAATGCGGTTGTGTGTTTGGCTATTGTGGTAAGCTAATATAATGCTATATTGTGTTTTCGCTGTAAAACACTTAAAAAATCTGAAATATTGGCTGGATTCACAAGATGTTTATCTTTCATTTGCTGTACACCATGTATTTTTCATAAATGTTTTATGATGAGTATTTAGGTATTTCACGTTGCTCTCTGTAATTATTCTGGCTGCTTTGGTGATATTTTTGATGGTAGCTGCAATGTAAAACTATGATTTATACCTCAAATATGCAAATTTTCAAACAAAACATAGATTTATTGTATAACATGTTATAAGACTGTCATCTGATGAAGTTGTTTCTTGGTTAGTGACTAATTATATCTCTATTTGGTCGGTTTTGTGATAGCTACCTATGCGGTAAAAAAATTGTGAAAATATGCGGTTGAGTCTTTTGCTATTGTGGTTAGCTAATAGAAATACATATTGTGTTTTCGCTGTAAAACATTTTAAAAATCGGAAATGATGGCTGGATTCACAAGATGTTTATCTTTCATTTGCTGTATTGGACTTGTGATTTCATGAAAATTATGTTATATGATATCCCTGTGGCGTTAGGCTAGGCTGTCACGCCCTGGCCTTAGTATTCTTTGTTTTCTTTATTATTTTAGTTAGGTCAGGGTGTGACATGGGAAGTTTGTGTGTTTTGTCTAGTTTAGGGTGTGTGTATTGTTTAGGGGGTGTTGAATAGTGTATGGGGTTGTGTTCAGGAGAGAGTTCTAGGAAAGTCTATGGTTGCCTGGTTTGGTTCTCAATCAGAGACAGCTGGTTATTGTTGTCTCTGATTGGGAGCCATATTTAAGGCAGCCATAGGCTTTAGGTGATTGTGGGAGATTGTCTATGTCTAAGTGTTTAGTGTCAGCACTTATGTTTCTTAGCTTCACGATCGGTTGTTTTGTTTATTTTGTAAGTGTTTGTTTTTTCCTTCATTGACAGAAGATGTATTTTTCACGCGCTGCGCCTTGGTCCTCTCTCTCTTATCAAGACGATCGTGACAGAATCTCCCACCATAACGGGATCAAGCAGCGTGAGAAGCGGCAACAGGAGCAGCGCAAGGAGGAATGGCAATGGGAGCGTAATCTGGACTACACTACGTGGGAGGAGATCGACAGGTGGGGATCGACCCAGGGCGAATGCCGGAGCCCGCCTGGGATTCTCTGGCGCAGTGCGAGGAGGGATACCGGCGAATGGAGGCAGCACGACGACGCGGTAGGAAGCCTGTGAGTCAGCCCCAAAAATTTCTTGGGGGGGGCGGGGGTTAAAGGGAGTGTGGCGAAGTCAGGTAGGAGACCTGCGCCTACTCCTTGTACTTACCGTGGAGAGCGAGAGTACGGGCAGACACCGTGTTACGCAGTAGAGCGCATGGTGTCTCCTGTACGTGTGCATAGCCCGGTGCGGTACATACCAGCTCCTCGTATCGGCTGGGCTAGATTGAGTATTGAGCCAGGTGCCATGAAGCCGGCTCAACGCGTCTGGTCTCCAGTGCGTCTCCTCGGGCCGGCTTATATGGCACCAGCCTTACGCATGGTGTCCCCGGTTCGCCTACATAGCCCGGTGCGGGTTATTCCACCTCCCCGCACTGGTCGGGCTACGGGGAGCATACAACCAGGTAAGGTTGGGCAGGCTCGGTGCTCAAGGGAGCCAGTACGCCTGCACGGTCCGGTATTTCCGGCGCCACCTCCCCGCCCCAGCCCAGTACCACCAGTGCCAACATCACGCACCAGGCTTCCTGTGCGTCTCCAGAGCCCTGTTCCTCCTCCACGCACTAGCCCTATGGTGTGTGTCTCCAGCCCATTACCACCAGTGCCTACACCACGCACCAAGCCTCCTGTGTGTACCCAGAGTCCTGTGCGTCCTGTTGCTGCTCCCCGCACTAGCCCTGAGATGCGTGTCCCCAGCCCGGTACCACCAGTGCCGGCACAACGCACTAGGCCTAATGTGCGTTTCCAGGGTCCAGTATGCCCTGTTCCTTCTCCCCGCACTAGCCCTGAGATGCGTGTCCCCGGCCCGGTACCACCAGTGCCGGCACCACGCACTAGGCCTAATGTGGGTCTCCAGGGTCCAGTATGCCCTGTTCCTTCTCCCCGCACTAGCCCTGAGATGCGTGTCCTTAGCCCGGTACCTCCAGTTCCGGCACCACGCACCAGGCAAACAGTGCGCCTCAGCCGGCCAGAGCTGCCCGTCTGCCAAGCACCGTCAGAGCTGCCCGTCTGCCAAGCACCGTCTGAGTCGCCCGCCAGCCATGAGCAGCCAGAGTCGCCCGCCAGCTATGAGCAGCCAGAGTCGCCCGCCAGCCATGAGCAGCCAGAGTCGCCCGCCAGCTATGAGCAGCCAGAGTCGCCCGCCAGCCATGAGCAGCCAGAGTCGCCCGCCAGCCATGAGCAGCCAGAGTCGCCCGCCAGCCATGAGCAGCCAGAGTCGCCCGCCAGCCATGAGCAGCCAGAGTCGCCCGCCAGCCATGAGCAGCCAGAGTCGCCCGCCAGCCATGAGCAGCCAGAGTCGCCCGCCAGCCATGAGCAGCCAGAGTCGCCCGCCAGCCATGAGCAGCCAGAGTCGCCCGCCAGCCATGAGCAGCCAGAGTCGTCCGCCAGCCAGGATCTACCAGAGCCACCAAAGCGGGTATGGACAATGGTGGAGTGGGGGCCACGTCCCGCACCTGAGCCGCCGCCAATATAAGGCCCACCCCGGACCTTCCCCTTCAATGTCAGGTTGTGCGGTCGGAGTCCGCACCTTTGGGGGGGGTACTGTCACGCCCTGGCCTTAGTATTCTTTGTTTTCTTTATTATTTTAGTTAGGTCAGGGTGTGACATGGGAAGTTTGTGTGTTCTGTCTAGTTTAGGGTGTGTGTATTGTTTAGGGGGTGTTGAATAGTGAATGGGGTTGTGTTCAGGAGAGAGTTCTAGGAAAGTCTATTGTTGCCTGGTTTGGTTCTCAATCAGAGACAGCTGGTTATTGTTGTCTCTGATTGGGAGCCATATTTAAGGCAGCCATAGGCTTTAGGTGATTGTGGGAGATTGTCTATGTCTAAGTGTTTAGTGTCAGCACTTATGTTTCTTAGCTTCACGATCGGTTGTTTTGTTTATTTTGTAAGTGTTTGTTTTTTCCTTCATTAAAAGAAGATGTATTTTTCACGCGCTGCGCCTTGGTCCTCTCTCTCTTATCAAGACGATCGTGACATAGGCTATGCTAGTCAGCTTTTTTGATGGGGGGGATCCCGGATCCGGGTTTGTGACTCGTTAGAGGTTAACCGTTTTCCAGAACTTCTTGGGGTTAGACCCACAGAGAGAGAACTACTCCTTAAAGTAACTAACTTTTGCCTTCCAGATAGCCTGAGTGCACTTATTTCTCATTTGCCTGAACGAGAGCCAGTCAGCCTGATTATGCGTGTTCCGAGCCTTTCGCCAAATGCAATTCTTGAGGTGGAGTAACTCTGCAAGATCACAATCGAACCAGGGGCTGAAACTGTTTTTAATTCTCATTTTCTTTATGGGGGCGTGTTTGTTAACAATATCACTGAAAATATCAAAAAATAAGGTCCAAGCATCTTCAACAGAGGGGATCAATTTACAGAGGCCAGTTCATGAAGGAAGGCTTGCTCATGAAAGTTTTTTGGCAAGAGTCTATGACAAATCAGGACATGTCGTTTCACTGAGCAGCCATTACAAACACAGGCTGCAAAACAGTGATCATTAAGGTCATTACAGAAAACACTGATTATATGTGAGGATAACATTGAGGAGAGTAGCATTTTCTGGGTGTTAGGAGTCATATCATGTGGGATTGGTAATAATCTGAGAAAGATTTAGGGAGTCCCATTGCTTTAGGTGGTTTAAGCATGTCCCAGTTTAGGTCACCTAGCAGGACAAATTCAGACTTAGTGTAAAGGGCCAGGAGAGATCTTAGTGCAGGCAGGGTACAGGCTGATGGAGGACGATAACACCCAGGAACAGTCAACAAAGAGCTATTTGAAAGTTTAATGCTTAAAACCGGCAAATTAAATTGTTTGGGGACAGAGTTGGTGGAGACAACCAAGCACTGAAGGTGATCCTTGGTAAAGATTGCCACTCCCCCACCTTTGGAAGATCTGTCTTGCCGAAAAAGGTTATAACCAGAAAGGTTAACCTTTCACGAGCCTCTACCCCGGGTCCGGGATCACCCCCCACCCCCCCACACACTGATTAGCATAGCTAGCATAGCTTCACAAGTAGATAGTAGCATCTAAATATCATTAAATCACAAGTCCAAGACACCAGATGAAAGATACAGATCTTGTGAATAAAGCCACCATTTCAGATTTTTAAAATGTTTTACAGGGAAGACAAAATATGTAAATCTATTAGCTAAACACGTCCACCATTTTTTCTCTCCACCAGTAGCTATCACCAATTCGGCTAAACTAAGATATTTATAGCCACTAACCAAGAAAAAACCTCTTCAGATGACAGTCTGATAACATATTTATGGTATAGGATAGGTTTTGTTAGAAAAAAGTGCATATTTCAGGTAGAAATCACAGTTTACAATTGCACCGACCATCAAAAGACGACTAGAATTACTATAGAGAGCAACGTGTATGACCAATTTACTCTTAATAAAACATTTCATAAGAATAGACAAAGCATAGCAATGGAAAGACCCAGATCTTGTGATTCCAGACAATATTTCAGATTTTCTAAGCGTTTTACAGCGAAAACACAATAAATCGATAAGTTAGCATACCACATGTGAAAACGTTACCAGAGCATCGATTCCAGCCAAAGAGCGCTATAACGTAATCACCGCCAAAATATATTAATTTTTTCACTAACCTTCTCAGAATTCTTCCGATGACACTCCTGTAACATCATTTTACAACATACATATACAGTTTGTTCGAAAAGGTGCATATTTAGCCATACAAAACCGTGGTTACACAATAAAAATACTAGGAAATCAAGCCTCAATATGTCTGACGTCATCTATCAGAGTGATCTAGTTTAATTGAAAGCTAATCATATACTTGACTAAAAAATACAGGGTTGACAGGAATCGAAAGACAAATTAGTTCTTAATGCAACCGCTGACTTACATTTTTAAAATTATCCTTACTTTTCAATACAGGGTTCGCCAAGTGACGCGATAACAAACAAAATGGCGAAATATGCGTTTAAAATATTTCGACAGAACAACGATTTATCATATTAAATATTGCTTACTTTGAGCTGTTCTTCCATCAGATTCTTGGGCAATGTATCCTTTCTATGTTGTAATCTTCTTTTGGTCGATAGATGTCCTCTGTCCTTCGAAATATCCACTAACGATCGAACGGGACCACAAAACGTGCCCAAACTTTCAGAGTGCACGACAAATAAATTCCTCAGAATCGCACTAAACGGATATAAATTGCTATAAAACGGTTCAAATTAACTACATTATGATGTTTTTAACAACTATAACGACTGAAAACATGACCGGAGAAATATTGCTGGTTAGACAACGATTTGGAATGAGGCAAGTCCGATGTCCTTCACGCTTCAGGCGCGCGACGAGAAAGGGAGGTCCCTATACATTTTGTTCTTTTATAATGGCTGTGATTGTGCAATCGATTCCATTCAAAACGTGATGACGTACAGACACCCAGAGGAAGACGTAGGCAGTGTCGGTTTCTTCATAGCATTCACTGTCGCCTTAAAAACAGACTCCAGATCAGGGGTAAAAATTTCTGAAATCTGACCCCTGTCATGAAAAGTGCTGTAGATATTGTTCTGTACCACTCAGAGACAAAATTCCAACTTCTATAGAAACTAGAAAGTGTTTTCTATCCAATAATAACAATAATATGCATATTGTACGATCAAGAATTTAGCACGAGGCAGTTTAATTTGGAGACCCAAATATGCTAATGCGGAACAGCACCCCCTATAGTTCCAAGAAGTTAACGTCAGTATTCAAAACACTATTTCTTAACTACGTCTCAGTAATGACCAACACATCTGGATTGGAGCTGTAAACTCACACTTTCAATTGATCCATTTTAGGTAACAAGCTTCTAGTGTTAACGTGCAGAAAACTCAGGCTTTTTTACGAGAGCAGAAATCAGTGAAACAGATATCAGAGCACAAATTGGGGCTAGCAACAGTAAATGGGCCAGGGTGTACATGCACATTTCCAAATATCATCATCAGTGTAATGCCTGTCGTCGGAAGGAGTGGACCAAAGCACAGCGTGAAAAGTGTTCATGATTTTTTTATTATCAAAAAACACTCAAACAAAGTAACAAAACGAAAGCGAACAGTTCTGTCAGGTAACAGAGACTAAACAGAAAATAACTACCCACAAACACAGGTGGGCAAAATGCTGCCTAAGTATGATTCCCAATCAGAGACAACGATAGACAGCTGCGACTGGAACTAATTGCAAAAATCTCTGAAGTTGGAGACTTTTATCTCCCTCAACAACTTTAAACATCTACTATCTGAGCAGCTAACCGATCGCTGCAGCTGTACATAGTCCATCGGTATATAGCCCACCCAATTTACCTACCTCATCCCCATACTGTTTTTATTTATTTACTTTTCTGCTCTTTTGCACACCAGTATCTCTACTTGCACATGATCATCTGATGATTTATCACCCCAGTGTTAATCTGCTAAATTGTAATTATTCGCTCCTATGGCCTATTTACTGCCTACCTCCTCATGCCTTTTGCACACATTGTATATAGATTCTCTTTTTATTTATATTTTTTCCTACTATGTTATTGACTTGTTTATTGTTTACTCCATGTGTAACTCTGTGTTGTTGTCTGTTCACACTGCTATGCTTTATCTTGGCCAGGTCGCAGTTGCAAATGAGAACTTGTTCTCAACTAGCCTACCTGGTTAAATAAAGGTGAAATAAAAATAAAATAAAAAATCACTGGAGGCTTCGTGTCATGGATCATCACTGGAGGGTTCGTGCCATGGATCATCACTGGAGGCTTCGTGCCATGGATCATCACTGGAGGCTTTGTACGTGGAGCCGGAACAGGTCTCACCGGACTGAGGAGACGTACTGGAAGCCTGATACGTGGAGCTGCCACAACGCGTCCTGGCTGGGTACCCACTTTAGCTCGGTGAGTGTGGAGAGCTGGCACAGGAGAGCTGGCACGGGACACACTGGACCGTGGAGGCATACCAGAGGTCTGGAGCGCAGAGCTGGCACAACTCGTCCTGGCTGGATACCCCCTGTAGCCCGGCAAGTGCGGGGAGCCGGAACAGGCCGCACTGGACTGTGCTGGCGAACCAGGGACACCGTGCGTAGAGCTGGCGCAGGATAACCTGGGCCGAAGAGTCGCACCGGAGGCCAGGAACGCTGAGCCGGCACAATCCGTCCTGGCTGAATGCCCACTCTAGCACGGCCACTGCGGGGAGCTTGCACAGAGCGCACCAGGCTGTGGATGCGCACAGAAGGCATGGTGCGCAGAACCGGATAGCACGGTGCTAGACCGGTCACTCACTCCCCACGGTAAGCACGAGGAGTTGGCTCAGTTCTGAACCCTGACTCTGCCAATCTCCCTGTGTGCCTCTCGTGCTTGCCTCGATGGTTTAACGCCTCGTAACGTCGCCATTCTGCTCTCGCTGCTTCTATCTCCTCCTTCGGACGGCGATACTCCCCGGCCTGCTTCCAGGGTCCTTTCCCGTCTAGGATTTCCTCCCAGGTCCAGTCCTCCTGACCACCTGTCGTCGGAAGGAGTGGACCAAAGCGCAGCGTGAAAAGTGTTCATGATTTTTTTATTATCAAAAAACACCTGAACAAAGTAACAAAACGAAAACGAACAGTTCTGTCAGGTAACAGAGACTAAACAGAAAATAACTACCCACAAACACAAGTGGGCAAAAGGCTGCCTATGTATGATTCCCAATCAGAGACAACGATAGACAGCTGCCTCTGATTTGGAACCACACTCGGCCAAAAACAAAGAAATAAACCACATAGAATGCCCACCCTAATCACACCCTGACCTAACCAAAATAGAGAATAAAAACCTCTCTATGGCCAGGGCGTGACAATCAGGAATACAATCAAGGTACGGCAGAGGACAGGAAGAGCTCTGCAGTGTTGATTTATGTGCATTAGATGGCAACAAGATCATATTATACATACATTTCATCAGGTAACATGAATACAAAGTCAGTGGAGGCCAAAAGTCTGTGTACCCAGTAGAGAGTCAGAGTCCCGAGTGTGGGAACAAACATAGTCTGTCCCACGTTTGGGTAAACAAGAAAGTTCATAGTCAACAAAGCATGCAGGAGTCATGAGGAAAATAGCAAAATGCACAAGAAAAAAAATATAACGGCTTGGGGCTAGCCATTGTAAGTTCGCCCCAACACTCGCCCCAACAGTGCCTATGGGGAGTGTGGTTGGGGAGACAACCAGGGCAGACGGTGAACAAATCACCAGGTGGAATCCAAGCAGCAATGCAGCAGGCAACGAGAGTAGGTGTCACACCCACTTGGGAGAAGCTTTAATTTCTGGAGGAAGATGTATTGTAGAACATGCCAGTGGATGGTCTCTGAACAGCAGGAGGGGGCTTCACGGCCTCTGGATTTGGGTGCGGTAGCCTGCCATTTGTTGGGCTCAAAGGCTTCAACACCTCTCACTTCACACCTCAGTGCTAATTGAAGTTGTGTCTGGTCTGTCTGGTCTGTCTCAGTTCCAGGTTGGATGGTGTCCTTGGTAGTATTAATCCTTCCAGGTAATTTTGTTCAAATTTAGGTTGTAGGTTTGGAGTTTTGATCGGGAGTGAAGGTTATGCTGTGGAGGGTAGCATCCTGTATATGTCCCTGCCAAAATTTTAATTTTATCTGACTCCAAATCTATATTTTTGTAAAAAACATGTTGAAAAATGTGAGAGCTCACATGCAGCTGTGTCTCTCTCTCTCTGTCATGTGTTATATTATGCACTATGTGCACAGTGGTGTAACAGTCTTCAACAGTACACTTACTGAGATGGGCACTATGCAAGAATTGAGCATGTGACACATCGATCCCATGAACAGCTTATTATCAAGTACTGTAGTGAGCTGAGTTTTTTTTTATCAATCATACTAACTATTTATTGTATGTTGCTATGCAGGGTTGAGTAGGTTACTTTCTAAATGTGATTTGTTACTGTTACTAGTTACCTGTCCAAAATTGTAATCAGTAACGTAATCTTTTGATTACCCAAACTCAGTAACGTAATCTGACTACTTTTGGATTACATTCCCCTTAAGAGGCATTAGAATAATACAAAAAGGATCCACCAAAGGCATTTAGTGCACCATCATGGTGGTTTCTGACTTGTGGTCAGACTCTCTCAGATGGAACAAATATACATTTGTGCCTTTTTTCAATGCTGAATTGAATGTCATTGAGATAACAGAAAGATGTCATCATGTATTTTTCCGCAAACATCCTTTCTGAATTTAAAAGTAATCCAAGAAGCAATCATTACATTTTTCAAAAGTATCTGTAATCTGATTACAATACATGTGATTACATGTGATCAGTTACTCCCCAACCCTATTGGTATATTTGCTTTTGTTGTAAACATTGTAGCACCACAATACATTGGCAGTAATAAACTGTCCTCAGACAATGATCAATGCCAGTCTACAGTAGCAGGGCATTAGTGTGGGTGATAACAGTCTTGCGGTCAGGCTTCTGACTGTCGTCCACCTTCGCTGTCACTACCACCACACGCCCTACATAATGTGCTGTTTCTCTCTCTCATCTGTCTTCTTCCTTAATTAGCGAAGTCAGATGGGGCTAATTGCTCTTTATGACCTACAAGGTTGTCATTGAGCACCCCCCCCCCCCCCCCCCCCCCCGCCCCGCCCCGCCACATCACAACATGCTATCCCCCACTTCCATACAAATGAGTAATTATGGCTTATAGGGTTGATTTACCTTGGAGATGAGATGAAGTGAAATAGTACAATATCTGGAAGTTCTCCTCTCATTTTCTTAGAATTCCCTATGGATAGTTTGATGATCAGTAGTAAAGTAGTACAACATTTGGGAAGTTTGCAGTCCTCTCCATTTTCGGATTAATCTTTGTCTTATGCAAATTGTAAGAGTGTCAGTGTGTAGCGTGCCTAGTGTGAAGCGGTACAGTACCGTGGTTGTGGTGTTCATTATTGTGTTTCAGACATACCACCTGCCTGCCAGGTGATGTGGTTGAGTGGACTCAGAGGCAGCTGTGCCACCCATGGTACAATGGTACAGTCTTGGGCAACTCAAGGAAGTTTCATTAATTCATAAGTACACAATCCCAGGCACGCCACTCCAGACAGGCAAAAACAAAAAAAACTATGCAACCTTGGTTTTCCAACTCCTTGATTTGCAGCAGCCCTCTTCAATTTGTTAAAGTCTTCAAGGAGCCAAAACCAAGCAGATGATTTTTGTGTTAGTGCCATCACTCAATTAAATGGGAAAAATCTCCTATGGACCTTCGAGAATTTGTGAAGGGAATTGAACAAAGCCTATAATAAAGGTAACCAAACTGCCCGACAGAATTAAAAAGTATAAAATGTATCTCTTCTCTGCCTCCCTCACTATACACTCCTTACGGTCTCATGGTTAGCATCACAATAAAACCTTTTAATTGACATATTAAATAAGGAAATCAGGAGAAAAAACAGGAGTCTCAGGGGAGTGTGTTTTGTGTTTGGCTGGGCCTTGATGCAGTAGCACTGTTCTCCTAATCAGATACTGTATGAATGCATGACTGTGAGAGAGGGGCCCCTCTAATTGGCTGTGTGTGTGTGTGTGTGTGTGTGTGTGTGTGTGTGTGTGTGTGTGTGTGTGTGTGTGTGTGTGTGTGTGTGTGTGTGTGTGTGTGTGTGTGTGTGTGTGTGTGTGTGTGTGTGTGTGTGTGTGTGTGTGTGTGTGTGTGTGTCCGTGCGTGTGTGTGTGCCTGCGCATGCTTGTTTATGTGTGTGTGTTTGTCTGCCGATGGCTCTCCTCCTTCAAGGACCCGGCAGCGTCCCATTGGTATTCACCCAGGGTCACAGTGTGCTGTTCTAATAGTGACGCACCACACCATTAGTGAGAGACCCCGGAACCTTCCATTTCCTTAACAAGGGGGACTCTCTCTCTACACTGGGCTGGATTTGATCCTTCCAAGGCATGTCAAACGTCCCCAGAGCCCCTTCTTTACAGCAAAGACACCTTGAAATATGTTCGCTGCTAACATCTCGATATGTAACGTACAGAAGAAGAAGTATTTCATTCCAATAATTGTTGTTTTGTAACTGACCCTGTATCGTTTTGTAACAGACGGATTATAAAGGTTTTCATCTATTTAATTAGCTTAATCTATTTTCATCTGTAATTGGAAACTTCGGGTGCAATGAGATAGCAACCCCTTTTAATGTGGCTCGGTGTTCAATCTTTTATGAAAAATAAGTCAAATCATCAGATTTCAGTTAATTATTGATATTATCCCATTTTATCTAATCAGTTAAATTACACTGAAATGTACTAAATTGCACTGAAATGAAAATTGCACAAAGATGTTGCATTCACTGTGCTTACCTGCATTTTGCGATTGCTATTGAGACACCACTTATCATAGCAGTTTCATGGAAGGTTTCACCTTCAGCTAGTAGATTCATACACA
The DNA here is from genome assembly GCF_045679555.1 of Salvelinus alpinus. NCBI lineage: Eukaryota > Metazoa > Chordata > Actinopteri > Salmoniformes > Salmonidae > Salvelinus > Salvelinus alpinus. The sequence continues at coordinate 26,927,124 of NC_092118.1, forward strand.
GAATTCAAGGACAACCTAACCCACAACACAGACCCATTCACTCTCTCCACAATAACATTTTACTGCAGTGTAGCATTAGCCTAGCCTAAAGATACTTAATTTAGCTGCTCAGTACCATGATTTAATGCTTTGCATTTCCATTCAGGACTGACAGTTCAATAACCTTTGACTTACCATCGAAAATCATCAAGAGACCGCCAATATCCTGAGAGTTTAATTTAATGTTCAAGAATGGACTTCGCTGAAGGATTATCAATCCTTGACCTTAAGATTACTATTATTAATATGTATATTTTGGAATTGGAGCTCAGTGTTTTAGCCTCCGCGATAAAGGTCAGTGCTTTAATGAAAATGAAAAGTACAGTAGCTTTTGCATCCACCCATTGTAGCACAGAGTAGGCCTAAACCAAGCTCCCAATCCCTTTTACAATCTACAGGATCAATGTTAGCGATGCTGTTTTGTGCGAAGGCTTATCCACCTAATTTTTGAACATTGCTATGGGCACAGCCAAACAACGGAAGTGATGGATTCGACTTCCGCTTTACTTCCCTACTGTCAATTTATAGAGCATAAAAGTAAACAAGTATAAGTGTAACGATTAACATTAGGCTACATAGTCTAACTATAAAATGTTTGTGAGTATCCACACTAGAGGAAAGTTTATTGTTTATGTACAGTCCTATACCTGTCAATCAACCAATCAACGCAACCTAGCCTACTGTATGCTGTCTATTAATAAGGTGGTAACACAAGACCATTCATGAGGTCTCTAACACACAGATACTGGTTCAGACCATTCATGAGGTCTCCAACACACAGATACTGGTTCAGACCATTCATGAGGTCTCCAACACACAGATACTGGTTCAGACCATTTATGAGGTCTCTAACACACAGATACTGGTTCAGACCATTCATGAGGTCTCTAACACACAGATACTGGTTCAGACCATTCATGAGGTCTCCAACACACAGATACTGGTTCAGACCATTCATGAGGTCTCCAACACACAGATACTGGTTCAGACCATTCAGTGCTTTCAGGGTGTGTTCATTGTCATAGTGATAACTGCAACTAATACTTCAATGTATATGTAGGCCTAATGAAGAATAATATAGTAACTCATATTTAAATGTAGCAATTCAACAACAAACGCCATTTAGCCTGCGCATTTTTATTTTTTATTTCACCTTTATTTAACTAGGCAAGTCAGTTAAGAACAAATTGTTATTTACATTGACGGCCTACCCCTACTGCAGTTTACGGACTATAGACAATCATTTTTTACTCACTTGATAACAATAGTAAATTCCTCATTGCACTGTGTTGTTGAAGCCCAGGTAGAATAATAAATAAAAAAATGTAGGCCTAATCTATAGAGGTGCAAGGGGACCACAGCCGCAGCCTGAGGAACACATTACAGATCTGCCATTTCATAAATATTTAGCCTGTAACTCTAATATTTAGCTAATCATTGTAGCACTCATATGGATTATGATAATGCACAATCATTGAGGAAGTTGTATCCATAGTTTCCCTGTTTCGCTTCTGTGTTTTAAAAGTGTTCAAAAATACTAAAATGTCATAGGATGTTTTCACCACATAGGTTATGTTAAGACCAAACTCTTTGTGTTTCAGACCCTTTCCCCCCTGTATCACTGTGAAACCTTGTTCTATCTTACAGTATCTCAACTGTCAACAATGATACTCCTAGCCTGGTTCCGGATCTGTATGTGCTGTAGCCTAGCGGTTAGAGCGTTGTGCCATGCAAAAAACACATCTCCATTTCACCCTCTTTGACTTGTATTGCCAACACCAAAGGAGTTAGACATTAGACCATCTTTAAACAGACCATAGTGTCCGTGTTGAATTAATGGGACATCATCTGCCACACCATACCACAGCACCACACGAGATAGGGGGGTAGTACCCCGTGGACCCTCACCGGCCTATCACAAGCCCTGATCAATCATCTCCCAACACACCACCTGAAGTATGGGGCCCATTGATTGGCCGGCCAGATCTCCTTCAGAAGGTTTGGAAGGGGGATTGGATGTATGCTTGTGAAGGGCGCTATTATTGACCTGGTCCTGTGGTTCTGAGTTCTCTGAAGAAAATTATGTTTGTAAATCCATTTAAGGAGGCATGTTAGGTTAATAAAAAACTATTGAGACAGAACAAGGGGAAGAGCTTTGCAGTGAGAAAATATATTCTCTTGTTTCTGCTTCCTCTGGCTTGAAGACAGACAGAATTGTTTTGATAGACACAGTGCATAAGAAAGATAGAGGATAATTATGATCTCTGTGTCAAATAGTTTTTACACCCTGGGATGGGAGCAGAAATGTATGCAGACGGACTCCCTCGTCAGCTGCAATCCCACTCAGAGATAGGTACATCAGAGACGGAAGAAAGGTGTATAATGAGCGTGCACCACTGTATTTACAGTTAGATCTCAATTCAATGTCTTCTGATAGCACTCGTTCTCTCTCTCTCTCTTTACAGATATTTAAATTACAAACCCAGATGAGATCAATGGGCCCTGATAACCTGGACCATGCAGTTCTCTCTCTGTCTCAAAGGAAAAGAAGAGATCTTATATTTAAAACATTATTATACATTATGCACTCAGATCATACATTATTAAACATGTGCTGCTGATATACACTGCAATGGTGAGATGCAGCAATGTGCTTTCCATACAGAGACAGAGAGAGATTCGAGGTAGCTCGCTGCCTTTAGATTGTGCTTCACACATTGTGGCAGAATAATAAGCATCAGTACACAAAGAGAGAGAGAGAGATGAAGGAAAGACAATAAACAATTTGACATCTATGGGGTGCAACCAGGAGTACTTGCCTTGTTGTGTTTGGCTTGCATTGCCTGTTCTATGATGATGGGGATCGGAGAAGAGCTAGAACTCAGATAGCGGTAGGGGGGGGGGGGGTGAAGAAACTCACAGATCCGGAGTGTAGATGTTGATTTGAAGGAAGAAAAGAAAGAATAATAGGCTTTGATGTGAAGAAATAAAAGCAACCAATTCTCGGCTTTGATGGTTGAATGTCAGGAAACAGCGGACTAATTGGTGTTGTAATCTCCAAGGAAACGGATAGGCTGAGGCTTTGTACCCCACATATAGGGGTGATGGGGCTTTATATACCTCAAATCTACTGGTTAAAGGGATGATGGTGATGTATACTCTGTGGCTGAAGGTATACCCTATACTTAATAACCCACATTTACTGGTTTTAAGAGGGAATGGGGCTGTATAATCTCCATAAACTCTGTGGCTGAAGATATACCCAACACTTTGAACTCCACATCCACTGACTATAAGGGATGAGTGTAGATATAGCTGGAATTTATTGACATTGACATGCAGGTCTAATGTTGATAGATGATGTTAGGATAGAAACTTGGTAAGGTACAGTATTTAGCTAGTTGCGAGTTGCATCCAAGAAAGACTTTAGTATACTGGAGTCATAACATTGTTAAAACAAGCTGAATTTGTCAGGTCAATGCTTTCAACTTGAACAGATTGATTTAAAACACAGACATTCCACAACAGGCTGCTTGTATTTATTTACTTTTCCCTAGCCGTACCTTTATGATCAAATGAATAATTTACTATTCAGATCATATTACTAATTCAACTCGGCAACAACACACTCTCTCTCGCTGCATGTAAAAATATTGATTTCAGCTTTTATAAACAGCAATTTAAAACGACAGCATCACCTCGACAGACTCAGCACTGAACCTCAACAAGCAGAGCCAGGCAGAGCTAGTTTTATTTGCTTTCAATGAGAGACAGGAGAGAAAAAACTTGCTAACATTTGTTTTACAGCAATGGAGATATTTCTAGTAATTAAGTGTCTCTGTACTATAAAAACATTGATAGTACAGTAATGAAATAAGCCATGTTACCACTGAGGCCTTGGACTTCAGGACAGGAGCTAGGAGAGTAATTGTAAATGAGGAGCCAGTTGTGTTACCCCAAGCTCCATTAAAATTTCATTTCCCATGAATGGCATTATTCAAATGAGGTTAAATCACATCAGTTAGCCTGCTTGGCAATGCAAAGACTCAAGTGACTATGACTGAGGTGAGATTTCCCAAAGTCTAGAATGTGCCGTATGTCATTTATGAGGGTACTTCATATTTAGAGCATAAAATATACTGGTGATTCCTGGCCTTGGGCCTTCATGTATTTGTAACAGTATAAAGACAATGGACCATAGAAATTCACTATAAGACCTAAAACCTTTTTTTCATCCCTCTAAGACAAACCTTTCTTATTGCTTTACAAAATTACTAGAAATATGATATAGCGATTCTTGAATTGAATTGACAAGCTAGGTAATGGGTCACAATGTCAGATCAAGTTGATTGTATTTACATACATTTTGGGTGGCCCACTGTTACCTGCTGACTGAATGAGAATGTGTATTTCTGATCTCTAGTTCACCCTTTGAGTAACGTTATAAATCCCCAGTACAAAACGCCTCAAATCTGATGTCACTGGGCACCGGTATGTTCCTTCTGAATTGTATGAAAATATCAATGTCAAGGAGGTACAAAGACAAACGCCATATTGGATGTAGGGCCAGCCTCAGCATTTGATCCAGCCCTCCTGCCTTGCCCATGTACTGTACACCCATAAGTCACCCTGGTAACAGAGTGAGTGTTGCATGTCTTAACCCTGGCCACAGGAACATCATTAGGATTATAGTGAGTATGATTTCATGCTACTTGGTCATTAGTAATCTATGATAAATAGCAGTGAGAAGGGAACAAAGCCATGTGTAATATTAGGTGACCCTATGTTATTAGTGCTGAGAGAAACCATTAGTGAGTTGCCTTAACCTGTTTTAATGAGGTCTCTCTGCTCATGGGGGAAAAAAGGCTGATTCGTGCATATGTTATAAAGGAGCCAGCAAACGCAGCGCAGGCAGGCATATTGTAGGTCTAACCACGTACAGAGGTGTTAACAATACGGCCTCGATCACTGCTGCTTTACTGCCATTTCTACCTCCATCGAGGACGTACTTTATCACTCTTTGTCAATGGGCGTCTCAGGGTTAATATACAGCAAGCCAACATTGTCTCTAGGCCCTAAATGAATGTGCTAACAACACTACAGTACCACAGAATCAGCTATTCACACACACACACATACTATGTTATGTTCTTCTATCCTCGTGGGGACCTAAAATTCATTTCCATTCAAAATCCAATTTTCCCTAACCCCTAACCCTAACCTGACCCTTACCATAACCCTAACCTTAACCCTAACCCTAAGCTTAACCCGTAACCCTAACTCAAACCTTTAACCTAACTCCTAACCCCTTACCCTAATGTGGGACGTGGGAAATGTCCCCACGAGGGTGAAGTTTTACTGTCCTTGTGGGGACTTTTGGGGATTGTAGGTCCCCACAAGGACAGAAGAACCAACACACTACTACAACTACCACAACTACTACTACTACTACTACCACTAGCACTAGCACTACCACTACTACCACTACCACTACTACTACTACTACTACTACTACCACCCCTACCACGACCACTACAACCACCACACTACCACCACTACTACTCAATCAATCAATCAATTTTATTTTATATAGCCCTTCGTACATCAGCTAATATCTCGAAGTGCTGTACAGACACCCAGCCTAAAACCCCAAACAGCTAGTAATGCAGGTGTAGAAGCACGGTGGCTAGGAAAAACTCCCTAGAAAGGCCAAAACCTAGGAAGAAACCTAGAGAGGAACCAGGCTATGAGGGGTGGCCAGTCCTCTTCTGGCTGTGCCGGGTGGAGATTATAACAGAACTATGCCAAGATGTTCAAAAATGTTCATAAGTGACAAGCATGGTCAAATAATAATCATGAATAATTTTCAGTTGGCTTTTCATAGCCGATCATCAAGAGTTGAAAAACAACAGGTCTGGGACAGGTGGCGGTTCCATAACCGCAGGCAGAACAGCTGAAACTGGAATAGCAGCAAGGCCAGGCGGACTGGGGACAGCAAGGAGTCACCACGGGCGGCAGTCCCGACGCATGGTCCTAGGGCCCAGGTCCTCCGAGAGAAAGAAAGATAGAAGGAGAAAATTAGAGAGAGCCAAGATTTTCAAAATGTTCATAAATGACAAGCATGGTCAAATAATAATCAGGAATAAATCTCAGTTGGCTTTTCATAGCCGATCATTAAGAGTTGAAAACAGCAGGTCTGGGACAGGTAGGGGTTCCATAACCGCAGGCAGAACAGTTGAAACTGGAATAGCAGCAAGGCCAGGCGGACTGGGGACAGCAAGGAGTCACCACGGCCGGTAGTCCCGACGTATGGTCCTAGGGCTCAGGTCCTCCGAGAGAAAGAAAGAGAGAAGGAGAAAATTAGAGAGAGCCAAGATTTTCAAAATGTTCATAAATGACAAGCATGGTCAAATAATAATCAGGAATAAATCTCAGTTGGCTTTTCATAGCCGATCATTAAGAGTTGAAAACAGCAGGTCTGGGACAGGTAGGGGTTCCGTAACCGCAGGCAGAACAGTTGAAACTGGAATAGCAGCAAGGCCAGGCGGACTGGGGACAGCAAGGTGTCATCATGCCCGGTAGTCCTGACGTATGGTCCTAGGGCTCAGGTTCTCAGAGAGAAAGAGAGAACGAGAGAATTAGAGAGAGCATACTTAAATTCACACAGGACACTGGATAAGACAGGAGAAGTACTCCAGGTAACCAACTGACCCTAGCCCCCCGACACATAAACTACTGCAGCATAAATACTGGAGGCTGAGACAGGAGCGGTCAGGAGACACTGTGGCCCCATCCGAAGAAACCCCCGGACAGGGCCAAACAGGAAGGATATAACCCCACCCACTTTGCCAAAGCACAGCCCCCGCACCACTAGAGGGAAATCCTCAACCACCAACTTACAATCCTGAGACAAGGCCGAGTATAGCCCACAAAGGTCTCCACCACAGCACAAACCAAGGGGGGGCGCCAACCCAGACAGGAAGATCACGTCAGTAACTCAACCCACTCAAGTGACGCACCCCTCCTAGGGACGGCATGAAAGAGCACCAGCAAGCCAGTGACTCAGCCCCTGTAACAGGGTTAGAGGCAGAGAATCCCAGTGGAGAGAGGGGAACCGGCCTGGCAGAGACAGCAAGGGCGGTTCGTTGCTCCAGAGCCTTTCCGTTCACCTTCACACTCCTGGGCCAGACTACACTCAATCATATGACCTACTGAAGAGATAAGTCTTCAGTAAAGACTTAAAGGTTGAGACCGAATCTGCGTCTCTCACATGGGTAGGCAGACTGTTCCATAAAAATGGAGATCTATAGGAGAAAGCCCTGCCTCCCGCTGTTTGCTTAGAAATTCTAGGGACAATTAGGAGGCCTGCGTCTTGTGACCGTAGCGTACGTATTGGTATGTACGGCAGGACCAACTCGGAAAGATAGGTAGGAGCAAGCCCATGTAACGCTTTATAGGTTAACAGTAAAACCTTGAAATCAGCCCTTGCCTTAACAGGAAGCCAGTGTAGGGAAGCTAGCACTGGAGTAATATGATCAAATTTCTTGGTTCTAGTCAGGATTCTAGCAGCCGTATTTAGCACTAACTGAAGTTTATTTAGTGTTTTATCCGGGTAGCCGGAAAGTAGAGCATTGCAGTAGTCTAACCTAGAAGTAACAAATGCATGGATTAATTTTTCTGCATCATTTTTGGACAGAAAATTTCTGATTTTTGCAATGTACTACTACTGCCACTACCACTACTACTACTACTACTACTACTAGCACTACTACCACTACCACTACTACTACTACTACCACTACTACCCCTACCACGACCACTACAACCACCACACTACCACCACTACCACTACCACCACACTACTACCACTACTACTACCACTACCACTACCACTTCTACATTTACATTTACATTTAAGTCATTTAGCAGACGCTCTTATCCAGAGCGACTTACAAGTTGGTGCATTCACCTTATGATATCCAGTGGAACAACCACTTTACAATAGTGCATCTAACTCTTTTAAGGGGGGGGGGGTTAGAAGGATTACTTTATCCTATCCTAGGTATTCCTTAAAGAGGTGGGGTTTCAGGTGTTTCCGGAAGGTGGTGATTGACTCCGCTGACCTGGCGTCGTGGGGGAGTTTGTTCTACTACCACTACTACCATTACTAATACTACCACTATCACTACTACTACTACCACTACCACCACTACCACTACCACTACCACTACTACTACTACCACTACCACTACTAATACTACTACCACTACCACCACCACTACTACTACTACTACTACTACTACTACTACTACCACTACTACTACCACACTACTACCACTCCTACTACCACTACCACTACTACTACCACTACCACCACTACTACTACTACTACTACTACTACTACTACTACTACTACTACTACTACCACTCCTACTACCACTACTACTACTTCTACCACTACTACCATTACTACTACTACCACTACTACTACTACTACCACTACTACTTCCACTACTACTACTACTACTACCACTACCACCTCCACACAGCTCTCTATCAGTTTGGACAGAGTTGAATAGATTATGTTTGCTGGTTTAACAGAGCAGTTCATGTCAGCTAAATGATACAGCGCTTTAAATATACAGACTGAAGCCATAAAGCTAATTAAGTGAGCCAAGTTAATTAACAGTGTGCCCCTCCTTATGGTCCTGTCTAAATGACTGGCAAGGAATGAATGAGGGAGCAGAGCAGGCTGACTGATGGACTAACAGAACCTCCAGCAGTGGGCCAGGTGGCAGAGGTGACAGCAGACATGAGCAATGTCTCACAGAGTGTGACTGGATGTATGTGCAGAATGTGCATGCATTTGTTTTGTGTGAGACATGTGACTGTGTATTTGCGTTGGTACATGCAAACGTCAGTATTTATGTGCGTGTGTGCACATGCATGTGTGTTTAATGATGGACACGGGTGGAGGGGATTGGAGGTACAGGGTATGAACATGGGTTCTACTTTTTATAAATTGTATTTAAGTAGGCAAGTCAGTCAAGAACAAATTCTTATTTACAATGACGGCCTAGGAACAGTGGGTTAACTGCCTTGATCAGCGGCAGGACGACAGATTTTTACCTTGTCACCTCGGAGATTTGATCTAGCAACCTTTCAGTTACTGGCCCAATGCTCTAACCACTAGGTTACCTGCCTCCCCAAAGAGAGAGAGAGGTAACTCGGAGACACCAGGGCATTGGTCTACAGATGCGTGACGAGGCCTCATCACACACACACACACACACACACACACACACACACACACACACACACACACACACACACACACACACACACACACACACACACACACACACACACACACACACACACACACACACACACACCAATAAAACAGAGACTTTCTCTAGAGTGTTATTTACATTGGGAAATCAATATGAAATGACAGCTGCTTAGTCCATTCGTGAACAAGTGAGAGTTGACCTGTACACAGTGGGACTCTAGTCGCCCAAATGACAGTCTACATGAAGCCTCTGCAGTGGTCTTATAAAGTACTGGACAGCTAGGGAAGGGGCCATCAACACTATTACTATATTCATTCTAAAGTGAGTGGGACACATCCAGTGATATGACAAGAATATGCTCTTTTAATATTCCGGTGTGACTGTGGTGTATGACATTGCTTTGTGACCCATCTATCCATCTATCCCCACACACTGCCTATAACATGAGAACTGTGAAGCTACCGCACTCTCTTTTCTGGGCTGTTATAGCTGCTTCTAGTTGTTCTCATCTATCTTTAAGAAGAGAGAGAGGGAGAGAGAGAGGAAGAGGGAGAGAGAGAGAGAGGTGGGAGAGAGAGAAAGGGAGAGGGAGAAAATGAGAGAAAGTGACAGAGAGAGAAATAGAGGGGGAGAGATGGAAAGAGAAAATGACAGAAAGAGAGAGAGAGATATGATTTCCCCAGTTCACAAGCTGACAGCCAAATATACTCAGGCCTCACTGAAAAGTAAAGGGTATCAAATGGTACCTGAGAGCTCTAGTACTGTATATTATCCACTATAGGATTCAAAACATCCATACTGCACATCTATACTTAAAAAAATATATATATTATTTCACCTTTATTTAACCAGGTAGGCCAGTTGAGAACAAGTTCTCATTTACAACTGCGACCTGGCCAAGATAAAGCAAAGCAGTGCGACAAAAAGAACAACACAGAGTAACACATGAGATAAACAAACGTACAGTCAATAACGCAATAGAAAAATCTGTATACAGTGTGTGCAAATGAAGTAAGGGGGTAAGGCAATAAATAGGCCAATAGTGGCGAAGTAATTACAATTTAGAAATTTACACTGGAGTGATATATGTGCAGATGAGGATGTGCGATATAGAGATACTGGTGTGCAAAAGAGCAGAAAAACAAAAACAAATATGGGGATGAGGTAGGTAGTTGGTTGGATGGGCTATTTACAGATGGGCTGTGTACAGCTGCAGCGATCGGTGAGCTGCTCTGACAGCTGACGCTTAAAGTTAGTGAGGGAGATATAAGTCTCCAACTTCAGTGATTTTTGCAGTTCGTTCCAGTCATTGGCAGCAGAGAACTGGAAGGCGGTCAAAGTAAGTGTTGGCTTTGGGGATGACCAGTGAAATATACCTGATGGAGCGCGTGCTACGGGTGGGTATTGCTATGGTGACCAGTGAGCTGAGATAAGGCAGAGCTATACCTAGCAAAGACTTATAGATGATCTGGAGCCAGTGGGTTTGGTGACGAATATGTAGCGAGGACCAGCCAACGAGAGAATACAGGTCGCAGTGGTGGGTAGTATATGTGGCTTCGGTGACAAAACGGATTGTACTGTGATAGACTGCATCCAATTTGCTGAGTAGAGTGTTGGAGGCTAATTTGTAAATCACATCGCCGAAGTCAAGGATCGGTAGGATAGTCAGTTATACAAGGATAAGTTTGGCAGCATGAGTGAAGGAGGCTTTTTTGCGAAATAGAAATCTGATTCTAGATTTAACTTTGGATTGGAGATGCTTAATGTGAGTCTGGAAGGAAAGTTTACAGTCTAGCCAGACACCTAGGTATTTGTAGTTGTCCACATATTCACAGAGTCAGAACCGTCCAGAGTACTGATGCTAGTCAGGCGTGCAGGTGCGGACAGCGATCGGTCGAAGAGCATGCATTCGTTTTACTAGCATTTAAGAGTAGTTGGAGGCCACGGAAGGAGTGTTGTATGGCGTTAAAGTTCTTTCGGAGGTTTGTTAACATAGTGTCCAAAGATGTATACAGAATGGTGTCATCTGCGTAGAGGTGGATCAAAGAATCACCAGCAGCAAGAGCAATATCATTGATATATACAGAGAAAAGAGTCGGCCCGAGAATTGAACCCTGTGGCACCCCCATAGAGACTGCCAGAGGTCCTTACAACAGGCCCTCCGATTTGACACACTGAACTCTATCTGAGAAGTAGTTAGTGAACCAGGCGAGGCAGTCATTTGAGAAATCATTGACAGAGTCGAAAGCCTTAGCCAGGTCGATGAAGACGGCTGCACAGTACTGTCTTTTATCGATGGCGGTTATGATATCGTTTAGGACCTTTAGCTGGTCACGGCTGAGGTGCACCCGTGACCAGCTCGGAAACCAGATTGCATAGCGGAGAAAGTACGGTGGGATTCGAAATGGTCGGTGATCTGTTTGTTCACTTGGCTTTCGAAAACTTTAGAAAATACTTTAGAAAAGCATCTCCTGCACTGATAAAATGCTACTACAACCCTGTGCTGTGTGCACGCCTGTGAATAGAATGTGTCTGACTGTATGGTGGAAAGACTACTGTATTTATTTACTTTTGAATTTTTACTAAGAAAATGCTATGTTGTATTTAAGTAGCATGTGTTCAGCAAGAGGAAATGTGTCTGATAAGCTATAAGAGGTTTGTTAATGGATATTTATATTTTGTTTTAAGTTATTTCAGTTACACACAATACCTGGATGGATATAGGTCTGTAACAGTTTGGGTCTAGAGTGTCTCCGAAGAGGGGGATGACCATGGCCTCTTTCCAATCTTTAGGAATCTCAGACGATACGAAAGAGAGGTTGAACAGACTAGTAATAGGGGTTGCAACAATGGTGGCGGATAATTTTAGGAAGAGAGGGTCCAGATTGTCTAGCCCAGCTGATTTGTAGGGATCCAGATTTTGCAGCTCTTTCAGAACATCAGCTGTCTGGATTTGGGTGAAGGAGAAGCGGTGGGGGCTTGGGCCAGTTGCTGCGGGGGGTGCAGAGCTGTTAGCCGGGGTTGGGGTAGCCAGGTGGAAAGCATGGCCAGCCGTAGAGAAATGCTTATTGAAATTCTCGATTATCGTGGATTTATCAGTGGTGACAATGTTTCCTAGTCTCAGTGCAGTGGGCAGCTGGGAGGAGGTACTCTTATTCTCCATGGACTTTACAGTGTCCCAAAACTTTTTGGAATTAGTGCTGCAGGATGCAAATTTCTGTTTGAAAAAGCTAGCCTTAGCTTTCCTAACTGACTGTGTGTATTGGTTCCTGACTTCCCTGAAAAGTTGCATATCGCGGGGACTATTCAATGCTAGTGCAGTACGCCACGGGGTGTTTTTGTGCTGGTCAAGGGCAGTCAGGTCTGGACTGAACCAAGGGCTATATCTGTTCATAGTTCTAAATGTTTTGAAAGGGTCGTGCTTATTTAAGATGGTGAGGAAAGAGCTTTTAAAGAACAACCAGGCATCCTCTACTGATGGGATGAGGTCAATATCCTTCCAGGATACCCGGGCCAGGTTGATTGGAAAGGCCTGCTCGCAGAAGTGTTTTAGGGAGTGTTTGACATTGATGATTGGTGGTCGTTTGACAGCGGACCCATAACGGACGCAGGCAATGAGGCAGTGATCGCTGAGATCCTGGTTAAAAACAGCAGAGGGCAAGTTGGTCAGGATGATATCTATGAGGGTGCCCATGTTTACGGATTTGGTGTTGTACCTGGTAGGTTCTTTGATAATTTGTGTGAGATTGAGGGCATCAAGCTTAGATTGTAGGACGGCCGGGGTGTTAAGCATATCCCAATTTAGGTCACCTAGCAGTACGAACTCTGACAATAGATGGGGGGCAATCAATTCACATATGGTGTCCAGGGAACAGCTGGGGGCTGAGGGGGGTCTATAACAAGCAGCAAAAGTGAGGGACTTATTTCTGGAGAGATGGATCTTTAAATGTAGAAGCTTGAACTGTTTGGGCATAGACCTGGATAGTAGGACAGAACTCCGCAGGCTATCTCTTCGATAGATTGCAATTCCGCCCCCTTTAGAAGTTCTGTCTTGATGGAAAATGTTGTAATTGGGGATGGAAATTACTGCATTTTTGGTGGCCTTCCTAAGCCAGGATTCAGACATGGCTAGGACATCAGGGTTGGCGGAGTGTGCTAAAGCAGTGAATAAAGCACACTTAGGGAGGAGGCTTCTGATGCTAACATGCATGAACCCAAGGCTTTTACGGTTGCAGCAGTCAGCAAATGAGAGTGCCTGGGAAAACAACAGGGCATGGGTTAACCTTTACATCACCAGAGGAACAGAGGAGGAGCAGGATGAAAGATATGGATAAAAGCTATGAGAACTGGTCATCTAGTGCTTTGGGAACAGAGAATAAATGGAGCAGACTTCTGAGCGAGATAGGATCGTTTAAGGGCATAGTGTACAGACAAGGTTATGGTAGGGTGCGAGTACAGTGGGGGTAAACCTAGGCATTGGGTGACGATGAGAGAGGTTGCATCTCTGGAGGCGCTAGTTAAGTTAGGTGCGGTCTCCGCATGTGTGGGGGTGGGACAAGGGGGCTATCTGAGGCATGTTGAGCAGTGAAATAAAACAATGAGAGCTGCCCTAAACAACAGTATACAAGGCATATTGACATTACAGAGAGGCGAAAAGCAATCACAGGTCTTGATTGGGAGAGCTAAGACAACAACAGGTGAGACAACAACGGGTAAACAGCTAAGACAACAACAACGGGTAAATGGCAATAAATGGGCAGAGAGGGTCAGTTCGAGGCTGGGGCCGACAGATAAACAAAATGAAGTACCGTGTTAATGAACAGTCCAGCAGGCATCAGCTGTGTAGTCAAGTGATCATAGGGATCAATGAGCAGCAATAGATGAAACAGGGAGCCGTTCAGTAGTCTATTACTACGCTAGGCGAGCGGGAGACAGTGTTCAGGAAGCTAGCAGGCCGGGGAAAGCAGATGGATCTTCACCACGTCCACAACGCAGAGGCCAGTTGAGAGCACATCGGCCGATTTACGTCAGCAGATCAGCAGACCAGTCGTGATGGATCGGCGGGGCTCTGTGTCGACAAAGGGTCCAGGCCAAATTGTCAAGAGAGGTATTGTAGTTGGTGTACTTCGTTGCTAGCTCGAGGCTAACTGGTGCATGCTTCTGGACAAGGGCATTAGCCACAATAGCCAGTCGGTAGCAGCTAGCTAGCTGCGAAGATCCGGTGTAATGGTCCAGAGCTTGCGTCAGGAATCCGGTGATGTAGTGTGAAAAAATGCAGTCCGATATGCTCAATGCTGATATCGCGCTGTGCAGACTGGCAGGTATTATCCTGGCTATCCGGGCTAAAGCAGCTGGTGTCCGTGCTAAAGGTAAAGACCGCTAACAATGACTAAATAGCTAGTAGCTAGTTAGCTGGTTAGCTGGTGATGGCTAGCTGCTGATGGAGGTTCCAGTTATAAGGTCAGAAAAATAGCAGATCCGTACCACATTGGGTGAGGCGGGTTGCAGGAAGGTATATTTAATTCAAAAATGGAAAAAAGAGATTGAAATATAATGAAATGTATACAACAACAAAAAATGAAAAAGACTGAATATTTACATGGGACAAAAACAAATACGTCTTACTGCCTCGCCATCTTGGAAAAAACATACTGCTATCACTATCAATGTTGTCAGTCTGGTGAGTGCAGGGCATGGTAGGCTACAGCTGTTTGCTAGTTTTAGTGCAGCCGTTGTCCAGAGCCGTCCTATGGCAGTCAAATGTTTATCATTGTTTTGACCCCACATAGTATAAGATAGTATAAGACAGGTGTATGTAGATACTGTGAGAGAGAGTGATAGAAGACCTCTGTAGCAGAATAACTCACTAGTAAAGGACCGTTGTATGTGCTACAATTTAACATGGGAACATGGGTTCTTGGATTTAACAAGAACCCGTGTTTTCACTCTTACATGTTTCTGTAGCTTAGCGATCTCTGATCGCCATTAACTCCGCCCTAAAGCCTTTAGCATTGAGTCAGTCTTGAGTCAAACTGGCTGAACAGTATGGCCATCATAGGGCAGAAATGAGAGGTGCTATCTATGCTGCAGTAAGCTGATGATAACCTTGATATTTCTTGATGTTTCTCTCTCTCATCTCTCTCTCTCTGTCTCTTTTCCCCATTTAGTCTTTCCTCTCTGGCAGTGTATGCAGCCAGGACAGTTCTGCTTTATTCTAATTGCATCCCTTCGATTAAAGAAGCTTGTTTTCCTTGATTACTTTGATGTTGAAATGGGAGCAGGGGAGCAATTCACATTCATTCGTCAGTATGTTTCCCCCCCTCCGCTCTTTTGTGCTAACAGCAGAATTCCTATTTATATATTGGCACTGGAACTAAATTACTGCAAACATCTCTGTGGCCAGCAAGGCAGAACGGATCGGGATTGGACTGTAACATATCAGTGCCCCCTGCTGGCCATCACTGTAACAGCACTATGCCCAGTCATTCCAAACACGTATGGCAGGAGGGCCAAAAGGAACACATTGGAATGGGTACCATGAATCTTTTCTGAATGAATTCATCATGGCTAGATTCTTGACTGTGATCTCAAGACATCACACATTTGTGCTCCCATATTCACAGAGCAGTGGAGCGGTGTGAATGTCAAAGCTCCTTCAGAAGAACATACTGACAGGGTATAGGATTCAACCAATATAAAGATGACAAAGCTTTATTCTTCTTCATATGTTTTAAATGCCATGACCACATACATAAGTCTACATTGAGACTCTCTTGTCTTGTGGTATTGAGAGGACACATTTTGAGGCCTCTTCCGAGATTATCTGAAGCACAAAGCATCAGATGTCCTTCTTTAATGAGACTTTATCACAGTGGAGTCTTGGAGCCTCCTGCTGTGCTCCCTACTGGGATCTGAGTGCCTCTCCCCAGAGTCCTATCACACACAGGTAACAACACTGAAACACATCAAGGGGATTCTTTATCTTTACCAGGGTCCCCATTTTCCCCCATTCTGATTCTGAGAGCCTGTGTCTGTGTTTTACCCAGGCCTATATCAACTGTGTGGAGAGTTATATAAGTGTACACAAAATGCAACAAACACTTTTGCAATTAGAATTTTAGCAGTAAGATATGGGTCAATTCAGGTTTTGATTCAGCCGCTGAGAGCCCAGCTGGAGCCAAAGCCCAGAGATAAAAATCTTCCCTTTTTCCCCATGTATCTAGGGTTTAGGAAAGAGAGAGAGAGAGACAGAGACAGAGAGACAGAGAGACAGAGAGACAGAGAGACAGAGAGACAGAGAGAGAGAGACAGAGAGAGAGAGACAGAGAGAGAGAGACAATTCAACCCTTGAAACTAACCAGTTATTTTATTTAGATCTTCAGAATCAAGCCTTTCTTCTGGGAATGCTATCTACAGATCCCTACATGAACACCTCTTCTATTACACATTAGTAAAGCTGTGGTAGCCTGTTATAGCATGTTACAATTTACAGTATCTATTCTATATAATAATTGATAGTGCAGAATGCCGTTGCATGCCTTAATTGCTTGAGCCAATAATACCATAAAGTGTGTTGCAGCACCTGGAGAGAATAAGAATGATTGTCTTCATTAGTATCCTGTGTTTTCTCTCTCCAGTGTTGTGTTGTTTCACACAGATGAGATCCCCTACTGTTCTGTTCTGCCTATTGAAAGGCCAGAGACACAACAGTATGTAGGTCATGGTTTAATCGTTTTCATGGTATCTCTGCCACTCTACGAGGTGTTTGTTTTCTATTAGCCCGGATGAATTTCCCACACTGGGGGATGGAGGGATAGAGCAGCTGGTACGGCACAAAACCCTGCTGCCAACCTTGAGAATACTCGTGTAGGAGGACAGCAGGTTTCCCAGGGGCTCCGTACCCACCTGGATATACACCTACATAAACAACTGTGACACTTGTTGTACTGTTCACAAGACAAAGTGAATGAATCAGATACTGTAGATGAAGACCTCCTGGGCTGACAGGGACATCTTCCCTTTAATATGCTTTCATTGTACATATAAAGGTCACTCTGCCAACACTAAACATGTCAGACCAGATGTTGTTGTTGATACCGCGCCTGTCACGTACAGGGAGTTCAGGCATATAAACATACATGCACCTCCCCACACACACACAAATGTAGACACACACGCAAACACACACACTCAAATATAGGCCTACACACACACACAAATGTAGACACACAAGCAAACAAACACACTCAAATATAGGCCTACACACACACACACACACTAACAGATACGCCTGGAGTAATATCGGATGTGGATTAACCTCTATAATGGCTTCATCCATAAAGCAGATGCAGATATGAGATCTGCATAATCATGTACATGTAGCATATCCCATCTCCACTGTATTCAGCCTGCTGCTGAACGGAACTAATGACGTGAAAATGTATGCATAACCATTATACAATGTGAACTTTAATTTAACCAAGAAGCAACTTAGAGGAGGTGGAATTGTTTAATTTAGACTTCATTTACAAGTATTACAACTCAGTCCTAAAAAGGAAAACAACAAGTAATGACAGCAGTTTTATGAACCTCTCAAACTTTTGTTTCAACCAAACACTGTTCTATGGGGCTATCTGTTCTCCCCCCTCCCTCTCATCAAAAGTGACTGTAGATGGAGAGCTACTGTCCTGCTCTTCACTGAGAAGTCAGACTGATTAGCATTTGTGATTTAAGCTCATCTTTAATTAACCTTGTTCTTAATTCTTTCTCCCGCTAATTTCCCTCTGGAGACAATAGGGATACTGTACTGAAGGCTCATGGGATTGCCCATCCTTACCACTCTCTGGCTGATAGAGAGACTGTGTGTACTGTACAAACTACCAGCAATCAAGACAAAATCACACTGACGATTCTGTTGCTGTAGGCCTGGGATAAGAAGCTGTCATATTCTAATTACAACACGTTTACATAAGTAAGTAATATACTGTACATGTATAATAATATAATATACTGTACATGTATAATAATATAATATACTGTACATGTATAATAATATAGTATACTGTACATGTATAATAATATAATATACTGTACATGTATAATAATATAATATACTGTACATGTATAATAATATAATATACTGTACATGTATAATAATATAATATACTGTACATGTATAATAATATAATATACTGTACATGTATAATAATATAATATACTGTACATGTATAATAATATAATATACTGTACATGTATAAAAATATAATATACTGTACATGTATAAAAATATAATATACTGTACATGTATAATAATATAATATACTGTACATGTATAATAATATAATATACTGTACATGTATAAAAATATAATATACTGTACATGTATAAAAAGATAATATAAAATTTCTATGCAATTTAACAGACACTTTTATCCTAAATTACATACATTTTAGGTAAGAGTGGCCCAGGGAATCAAACCCATAACACAGACAGTGCAAGCAGCATGTGCTACCAACTGACCCAAAAATGCCACCAACTATTTCAACTGACACATAGTGGACCACCAACTCTACCAACTGACACATACAGGACCACTAACTCTACAAACTGTTTCATACAGGACCACTAACTCTACCAACTGATTCATACAGGACCACTAACTCTACCAACTGATTCATACAGGACCACTAACTCTACCAACTGTTTCATACAGGACTACTAACTCTACCAACTGACACATACAGGACCACTAACTCTACCAACTGACACATACAGGACCACTAACTCTACAAACTGTTTCATACAGGACCACTAACTCTACCAACTGACACATACAGGACCACGAACTCTACCAACTGACCCATACAGGACCACCAACTCTACCAACTGATTCATACAGGACAACTAACTATACCAACTGTTTCATACAGGACAACTAACTATACCAACTGTTTCATACAGGACCACCAACTATACCAACTGTTTCATACAGGACCACTAACTCTACCAACTGTTTCATACAGGACTACTAACTCTACCAACTGACACATACAGGACCACTAACTCTACAAACTGTTTCATACAGGACCACCAACTCTACCAACTGTTTCATACAGGACCACTAACTCTACCAACTGTTTCATACAGGACCACCAACTCTACCAACTGTTTCATACAGGACCACTAACTCTACCAACTGTTTCATACAGGACCACTAACTCTACCAACTGTTTCATACAGGACCACCAACTCTACCAACTGATTCATACAGGACCACCAACTATACCAACTGACACATACAGGACCACTAACTCCACCAACTGATTCATACAGGACCACCAACTCTACCAACTGACACATACAGGACCACTAACTCTACCAACTGATTCATACAGGACCACTAACTCTACAAACTGTTTCATACAGGACCACCAACTCTACCAACTGTTTCATACAGGACCACTAACTCTACCAACTGTTTCATACAGGACCACCAACTCTACCAACTGACACATACAGGACCACTAACTCTACCAACTGATTCATACAGGACCACCAACTCTACCAACTGATTCATACAGGACCACTAACTCTACCAACTGTTTCATACAGGACCACCAACTCTACCAACTGACACATACAGGACCACTAACTCTACCAACTGACACATACAGGACCACTAACTCTACCAACTGACACATACAGGACCACTAACTCTACCAACTGACACATACAGGACCACTAACTCTACCAACTGACACATACAGGACCACTAACTCTACCAACTGACACATACAGGACCACCAACTCTACCAACTGACACATACAGGACCACTAACTCTACCAACTGACACATACAGGATCACCAACTCTACCAACTGACACATACAGGACCACTAACTCTACCAACTGATTCATGCAGGACCACTAACTCTACCAACTGTTTCATACAGGACCACTAACTCTACCAACTGACACATACAGGACCACTAACTCTACCAACTGACACATACAGGACCACTAACTCTACCAACTGATTCATACAGGACCACTAACTCTACCAACTGACACATACAGGACCACTAACTCTACCAACTGACACATACAGGACCACTAACTCTACCAACTGATTCATACAGGACCACCAACTCTACCAACTGATTCATACAGGACCACTAACTCTACCAACTGTTTCATACAGGACCACTAACTCTACCAACTGACACATACAGGACCACTAACTCTACCAACTGACACATACAGGACCACTAACTCTACCAACTGACACATACAGGACCACTAACTCTACCAACTGACACATACAGGACCACTAACTCTACCAACTGACACATACAGGACCACTAACTCTACCAACTGACACATACAGGACCACCAACTATACCAACTGACACATACCGGACCACCAACTCTACCAACTGACACATACAGGACCACTAACTCTACCAACTGACACATACAGGACCACCAACTATACCAACTGACACATACAGGACCACTAACTCTACCAACTGACACATACAGGACCACTAACTCTACCAACTGACACATACAGGACCACTAACTCTACCAACTGATTCATACAGGACCACTAACTCTACCAACTGACACATACAGGACCACTAACTCTACCAACTGACACATACAGGACCACTAACTCTACCAACTGATTCATACAGGACCACCAACTCTACCAACTGATTCATACAGGACCACTAACTCTACCAACTGACACATACAGGACCACTAACTCTACCAACTGATTCATACAGGACCACTAACTCTACCAACTGACACATACAGGACCACTAACTCTACCAACTGACACATACAGGACCACCAACTCTACCAACTGACACATACAGGACCACTAACTCTACCAACTGACACATACAGGACCACTAACTCTACCAACTGATTTAAACAGGACCACCAACTCTACCAATTGGGCCACACAGGACTACTAACTATACCAACTGCCCCATTCAGGACCACCAACTCTACCAACTGACACATAAAGAACCACTAACTCTACCAACGGACCCATACAGGACCACCAACTCTACCAACTGACCCATAAAGGACCACCAACTCTACCAACTGACACATACAGGACCACCGACTCTACAAACTGACACATACAGGACCACCGACTCTACCAACTGACACATACAGGACCACCAACTATCCCAACTGACACATACTAGAACCAGTGACTCTACCAACTGACACATACAAGGCCCACTAACTCTACCAACGGACCCATACAGGACCACCAACTCTACCAACTGACAAATACAGGACCACCAACTCTACCAACTGACCCATACATGACCACCAACTATACCAACTGACACACACAGGACCACCAACTCTACCAACTGACAGATACAAGAACCACTAACTCTACCAACCGACACATACAGGACCACCAACTATACCAACTGACACATACAAGACCACTAACTATACCAACTGACACATACCGGACCACCAACTATACCAACTGACACATACAGGACCACCAACTCTACCAACTGACACATACAGGACCACTAACTCTACCAACTGATTTAAACAGGACCACCAACTCTACCAATTGGGCCACACAGGACTACTAACTATACCAACTGCCCCATTCAGGACCACCAACTCTACCAACTGACACATAAAGAACCACTAACTCTACCAACTGTTTCATACAGGACCACTAACTCTACCAACTGATTCATACAGGACCACTAACTCTACCAACTGATTCATACAGGACCACTAACTCTACCAACTGTTTCATACAGGACTACTAACTCTACCAACTGACACATACAGGACCACCAACTATTTCAACTGACACATAGTGGACCACCAACTCTACCAACTGACACATACAGGACCACTAACTCTACCAACTGTTTCATACAGGACCACTAACTCTACCAACTGATTCATACAGGACCACTAACTCTACCAACTGATTCATACAGGACCACTAACTCTACCAACTGTTTCATACAGGACTACTAACTCTACCAACTGACACATACAGGACCACTAACTCTACCAACTGACACATACAGGACCACTAACTCTACAAACTGTTTCATACAGGACCACTAACTCTACCAACTGACACATACAGGACCACGAACTCTACCAACTGACCCATACAGGACCACCAACTCTACCAACTGATTCATACAGGACAACTAACTATACCAACTGTTTCATACAGGACAACTAACTATACCAACTGTTTCATACAGGACCACCAACTATACCAACTGTTTCATACAGGACCACTAACTCTACCAACTGTTTCATACAGGACCACCAACTCTACCAACTGACACATACAGGACCACTAACTCTACAAACTGTTTCATACAGGACCACCAACTCTACCAACTGTTTCATACAGGACCACTAACTCTACCAACTGTTTCATACAGGACCACCAACTCTACCAACTGTTTCATACAGGACCACTAACTCTACCAACTGTTTCATACAGGACCACTAACTCTACCAACTGTTTCATACAGGACCACCAACTCTACCAACTGATTCATACAGGACCACTAACTCTACCAACTGACACATACAGGACCACTAACTCTACCAACTGTTTCATACAGGACCACCAACTCTACCAACTGATTCATACAGGACCACCAACTCTACCAACTGACACATACAGGACCACTAACTCTACAAACTGTTTCATACAGGACCACCAACTCTACCAACTGTTTCATACAGGACCACTAACTCTACCAACTGTTTCATACAGGACCACCAACTCTACCAACTGTTTCATACAGGACCACTAACTCTACCAACTGTTTCATACAGGACCACTAACTCTACAAACTGTTTCATACAGGACCACCAACTCTACCAACTGTTTCATACAGGACCACTAACTCTACCAACTGTTTCATACAGGACCACCAACTCTACCAACTGACACATACAGGACCACTAACTCTACCAACTGATTCATACAGGACCACCAACTCTACCAACTGATTCATACAGGACCACTAACTCTACCAACTGTTTCATACAGGACCACCAACTCTACCAACTGACACATACAGGACCACTAACTCTACCAACTGACACATACAGGACCACTAACTCTACCAACTGACACATACAGGACCACTAACTCTACCAACTGACACATACAGGACCACTAACTCTACCAACTGACACATACAGGACCACTAACTCTACCAACTGACACATACAGGACCACCAACTCTACCAACTGACACATACAGGACCACTAACTCTACCAACTGACACATACAGGATCACCAACTCTACCAACTGACACATACAGGACCACTAACTCTACCAACTGATTCATGCAGGACCACTAACTCTACCAACTGTTTCATACAGGACCACTAACTCTACCAACTGACACATACAGGACCACTAACTCTACCAACTGACACATACAGGACCACTAACTCTACCAACTGATTCATACAGGACCACTAACTCTACCAACTGACACATACAGGACCACTAACTCTACCAACTGACACATACAGGACCACTAACTCTACCAACTGATTCATACAGGACCACCAACTCTACCAACTGATTCATACAGGACCACTAACTCTACCAACTGTTTCATACAGGACCACTAACTCTACCAACTGACACATACAGGACCACCAACTCTACCAACTGACACATACAGGACCACTAACTCTACCAACTGACACATACAGGACCACTAACTCTACCAACTGACACATACAGGACCACTAACTCTACCAACTGACACATACAGGACCACTAACTCTACCAACTGACACATACAGGACCACTAACTCTACCAACTGACACATACAGGACCACTAACTCTACCAACTGACACATACAGGACCACTAACTCTACCAACTGACACATACAGGACCACCAACTCTACCAACTGACACATACAGGACCACTAACTCTACCAACTGATTCATGCAGGACCACTAACTCTACCAACTGATTTAAACAGGACCACCAACTCTACCAACTGGGTCACACAGGACTACTAACTATACCAACTGCCCCATTCAGGACCACCAACTCTACCTACTGACACATAAAGAACCACTAACTCTACCAACGGACCCATACAGGACCACCAACTCTACCAACTGACACATACAGGACCACCGACTCTACAAACTGACACATACAGGACCACCGACTCTACCAACTGACACATACAGGACCACCAACTATCCCAACTGACACATACTAGAACCAGTGACTCTACCAACTGACACATACAAGGCCCACTAACTCTACCAACGGACCCATACAGGACCACCAACTCTACCAACAGACAAATACAGGACCACCAACTATACCAACTGACCCATACATGACCACCAACTATACCAACTGACACACACAGGACCACTAACTCTACCAACTGACGCATACAGGACCACCAACTCTACCAACTGATTCATGCAGGACCACTAACTCTACCAACTGACACATACAGGACCACTAACTCTACCAACTGATTTAAACAGGACCACCAACTCTACCAATTGGGCCACACAGGACTACTAACTATACCAACTGCCCCATTCAGGACCACCAACTCTACCAACTGACACATAAAGAACCACTAACTCTACCAACGGACCCATACAGGACCACCAACTCTACCAACTGACCCATAAAGGACCACCAACTCTACCAACTGACACATACAGGACCACCGACTCTACAAACTGACACATACAGGACCACCGACTCTACCAACTGACACATACAGGACCACCAACTATCCCAACTGACACATACTAGAACCAGTGACTCTACCAACTGACACATACAAGGCCCACTAACTCTACCAACGGACCCATACAGGACCACCAACTCTACCAACTGACAAATACAGGACCACCAACTCTACCAACTGACCCATACATGACCACCAACTATACCAACTGACACACACAGGACCACTAACTCTACCAACTGACGCATACAGGACCACCAACTCTACCAACTGACAGATACAAGAACCACTAACTCTACCAACCGACACATACAGGACCACCAACTATACCAACTGACACATACAAGACCACTAACTATACCAACTGACACATACCGGACCACCAACTATACCAACTGACACATACAGGACCACCAACTCTACCAACTGACACATACAGGACCACTAACTCTACCAACTGATTTAAACAGGACCACCAACTCTACCAATTGGGCCACACAGGACTACTAACTATACCAACTGCCCCATTCAGGACCACCAACTCTACCAACTGACACATAAAGAACCACTAACTCTACCAACGGACCCATACAGGACCACCAACTCTACCAACTGACACATACAAGGCCCACTAACTCTACCAACGGACCCATACAGGACCACCAACTCTACCAACTGACAAATACAGGACCACCAACTCTACCAACTGACCCATACATGACCACCAACTATACCAACTGACACACACAGGACCACTAACTCTACCAACTGACGCATACAGGACCACCAACTCTACCAACTGACAGATACAAGAACCACTAACTCTACCAACCGACACATACAGGACCACCAACTACACCAACTGACACATACAGGACCACTAACTCTACCAACTGACACATACAGGACCACCAACTATACCAACTGATTCAAACAGGACCACCAACTATACCAACTGACACATACCGGACCACCAACTATACCAACTGATTCAAACAGGACCACCAACTATACCAACTGACACATACAGGACCACCAACTATACCAACTGACACATTCAGGACCACCAGCTATACCAACTGACACATACAGGACCACTAACTATACCAACTGACACATACCGGACCACCAACTATACCAACTGACACATACAGGACCACTAACTCTACCAACTGATTCATACAGGACCACTAACTCTACCAACTGTTTCATACAGGACCACCAACTATACCAACTGACACATACAGGACCACCAACTATACCAACTGACACATACAGGACCACCAACTATACCAACTGACACATACTGGACCACCAACTATACCAACTGACACATACTGGACCACCAACTCTACCAACTGTTTCATACAGGACCACCAACTATACCAACTGATTCATGCAGGACCACCAACTCTACCAACTGTTTCATACAGGACCACCAACTATACCAACTGACACATACAGGACCACCAACTATACCAACTAACACATACTGGACCACCAACTATACCAACTGACCCATACAGGACCACTAACTCTACCAACTGTTTCATACAGGACCACTAACTCTACCAACTGACACATACAGGACCACCAACTATACCAACTGACCCATACAGGACCACTAACTATACCAACTGACCCATACAGGACCACCAACTATACCAACTGATTCATGCAGGACCACCAACTCTACCAACTGTTTCATACAGGACCACTAACTCTACCAACTGACACATACAGGACCACCAACTCTACCAATTGGGCCACACAGGACTACTAACTATACCAACTGACCCATTCAGGACCACCAACTCTACCAACTGACACATAAAGAACCACTAACTCTACCAACGGACACATACTGGACCACCAACTCTACCAACTGTTTCATACAGGACCACTAACTATACCAACTGACACATACAGGACCACCAACTATACCAACTGACACATACAGGACCACCAACTATACCAACTGACACATACTGGACCACCAACTCTACCAACTGTTTCATACAGGACCACTAACTCTACCAACTGATTCATACAGGACCACCAACTCTACCAACTGACACATACAAGAACCACTAACTCTACCAACGGACCCATACAGGACCACCAACTCTAACAACTGACCCATAAAGGACCACCAACTCTACCAACTGACACATACAGGACCACCGACTCTACCAACTGACACATACAGGACCACCGACTCTACCAACTGACACATACAGGACCACCAACTAAACCAACTGACACATACAAGAACCACTAACTCTACCAACGGACCCATACAGGACCACCAACTCTACCAACTGACACATACAGGACCACTAACTCTACAAACTGACACATACAGGACCACCAACTATACCAACTGACACATACCGGACCACCAACTCTACCAACTGACACATACAGGACCACCAACTCTACCAATTGGGCCACACAGGACTACTAACTGTACCAACTGACACATACAGGACCACCAACTATACCAACTGACCCATACAGGACCACCAACTATACCAACTGACCCATACAGGACCACCAACTATACCAACTGACCCATACATGACCACCAACTATACCAACTGACACATACCGGACCACCAACTCTACCAACTGATTCAAACAGGACCACTAACTCTACCAACTGACACATACAGGACCACTAACTCTACAAACTGACACATACAGGACCACCAACTATACCAACTGACACATACCGGACCACCAACTCTACCAACTGACACATACAGGACCACCAACTCTACCAATTGGGCCACACAGGACTACTAACTGTACCAACTGACACATACAGGACCACCAACTATACCAACTGACCCATACAGGACCACCAACTATACCAACTGACCCATACAGGACCACCAACTATACCAACTGACCCATACATGACCACCAACTATACCAACTGACACATACCGGACCACCAACTCTACCAACTGTTTCATACAGGACCACTAACTCCACCAACTGACACATATAGGACCACCAACTCTACCAACTGTTTCATACAGGACCACTAACTCCACCAACTGACACATATAGGACCACCAACTCTACCATTTGGGCCACACAGGACTACTAACTGTACCAACTGACACATACAGGACCACCAACTCTACCAACTGACACATACAGGACCACTAACTCTACCAACTGTCACATACAGGACCACCAACTCTACCAACTGACACATACCGGACTACTAACTCTACCAACTAACACATACAGGACCACTAACTCTACCAACTGATTCATACAGGACCATCAACTCTACCAACTGATTCAAACAGGACCACTAACTCTACCAACTGTTTCATACAGGACCACTAACTCTACAAACTGACACATACAGGACCACCAACTATACCAACTGACACATACCGGACCACCAACTCTACCAACTGACACATACAGGACCACTAACTCTACAAACTGACACATACAGGACCACTAACTCTACAAACTGACCCATACAGGACCACCAACTATACCAACTGACACATACCGGACCACCAACTCTACCAACTGTTTCATACAGGACCACCAACTCTACCAACTGACCCATACAGGACCACTAACTATACCAACTGACACATACCGGACCACCAACTCTACCAACTGACACATACAGGACCACTAACTCGACCAACTGTTTCATACAGGACCACTAACTCTACCAACTGACACATACAGGACCACTAACTCTACCAACTGACACATACAGGACCACCAACTAAACCAACTGACACATACAAGAACCACTAACTCTACCAACGGACCCATACAGGACCACCAACTCTACCAACTGACACATACAGGACCACTAACTCTACAAACTGACACATACAGGACCACCAACTATACCATCTGACACATACAGGACCACTAACTCTACCAACTGATTCATACAGGACCACCAACTATACCAACTGTTTCATACAGGACAACTAACTCTACAAACTGACACATACAGGACCACCAACTATACCAACTGACACATACCGGACCACCAACTCTACCAACTGACACATACAGGACCACCAACTATACCAACTGACCCATACAGGACCACCAACTATACCAACTGTTTCATACAGGACCACTAACTGTACCAACTGACACATACAGGACCACCAACTATACCAACTGACCCATACAGGACCACCAACTATACCAACTGTTTCATACAGGACCACTAACTCTACAAACTGACACATACAGGACCACCAACTCTACCAACTGACACATACAGGACCACCAACTCTACCAATTGGGCCACACAGGACTACTAACTCTACCAACTGACACATACAGGACTACTAACTCTACCAACTGACACATACCGGACCACCAACTCTACCAACTGACACATACAGGACCACCAACTCTACCAATTGGGCCACACAGGACTACTAACTGTACCAACTGACACATACAGGACCACCAACTCTACCAACTGACACATACCGGACTACTAACTCTACCAACTAACACATACAGGACCACTAACTCTACCAACTGATTCATACAGGACCATCAACTCTACCAACTGATTCAAACAGGACCACTAAGTCTACCAACTGTTTCATACAGGACCACTAACTCTACAAACTGACACATACAGGACCACCAACTATACCAACTGACACATACCGGACCACCAACTCTACCAACTGACACATACAGGACCACTAACTCTACCAACTGTTTCATACAGGACCAATAACTCTACAAACTGACACATACAGGACCACTAACTCTACCAACTGACCCATACAGGACCACTAACTATACCAACTGACACATACCGGACCACCAACTCTACCAACTGACACATACAGGACCACTAACTATACCAACTGACCCATACAGGACCACTAACTCTACCAACCTATTTAAACAGGACCACCAACTCTACCAATTGGGCCACACAGGACTACTAACTATACCAACTGACCCATTCAGGACCACGAACTCTATCAACTGACCCATAAAGGACCAGCAACTCTACCAACTGACACATACAAGAACCACTAACTCTACCAACGGACCAATACAGGACCACCAACTGTACCAACTGACCCATAAAGGACCACCAACTCTACCAACTGACACATACAGGACCACCAACTCTACCAACTGTTTCATACAGGACCACTAACTCTACAAACTGATTCATACAGGACCACCAAATATACCAACTGACACAAACCGTACCACCAACTCTACCAACTGATTCATACAGGACCACTAACTCTACCAACTGATTCAAACAGGACCACCAACTATACAAACTGACCCATACAGGACCACCAACTATACCAACTGACCCATACATGACCACCAACTATACCAACTGACCCATACAGGACCACTAACTCTACAAACTGACACATACAGGACCACCAAATATACCAACTGTTTCATACAGGACCACTAACTCTACCAACTGACACAGACAGGACCATTAACTCTACCAACTGACACATACAGGACCGCTAACTCTACCAACTGACACATACAGGACCACCAACTATACAAACTGACCCATACAGGACCACCAACTATACCAACTGACCCATACATGACCACCAACTATACCAACTGACACATACAGGACCACCAACTCTACCAACTGACAGATACAAGAACCACTAACTCTACCAACTGACACATACAGGACAGCCAACTATACAAACTGACCCATACAGGACCACCAACTCTACCAACTGACCCATACATGACCACCAACTCTACCAACTGACACATACAGGACCACTAACTATACCAACTGACACATACAGGACCACCAACTCTACCAACTGACAGATACAAGAACCACTAACTCTACCAACTGACACATACAGGACTACCAACTATACCAACTGACACATACCGGACCACCAACTCTACCAACTGATTCAAACAGGACCACCAACTATACCAACTGTTTCATACAGGACCACTAACTCTACAAACTGACACATACAGGACCACCAACTATACCAACTGACACATACCGGACCACCAACTCTACCAACTGACACATACAGGACCACTAACTCTACAAACTGACACATACAGGACCACTAACTCTACAAAACTGACACATACAGGACCACCAACTATACCAACTGACACATACCGGACCACCAACTCTACCAACTGACACATACAGGACCACCAACTCTACCAATTGGGCCACACAGGACTACTAACTGTACCAACTGACACATACAGGACCACCAACTATACCAACTGACCCATAAAGGACCACCAACTCTACCAACTGACACATACAGGACCACCAACTCTACCAACTGTTTCATACAGGACCACTAACTATACCAACTGGCACATACAGGACCACCAACTATACCAACTGAAACATACTGGACCACCAACTCTACCAACTGATTCATACAGGACCACTAACTCTACCAACTGATTCAAACAGGACCACCAACTATACCAACTGAAACATACTGGACCACCAACTCTACCAACTGATTCATACAGGACCACCAACTATACCAACTGAAACATACTGGACCACCAACTCTACCAACTGATTCATACAGGACCACTAACTCTACCAACTGATTCAAACAGGACCACCAACTATACCAACTGACACATACAGGACCATTAACTCTACCAACTGACACATACAGGACCGCTAACTCTACCAACTGACACATACAGGACCACCAACTCTACCAACTGATTCATACAGGACCACTAACTCTACCAACTGATTCAAACAGGACCACCAACTATACCAACTGACACATACAGGACCATTAACTCTACCAACTGACACATACAGGACCGCTAACTCTACCAACTGACACATACTGGACCACCAACTCTACCAACTGATTCATACAGGGCCACTAACTCTACCAACTGATTCAAACAGGACCACCAACTATACCAACTGATTCATACAGGACCACCAACTATACCAACTGACACATACAGGACCATTAACTCTACCAACTGACACATACAGGACCATTAACTCTACCAACTGACACATACAGGACCGCTAACTCTACCAACTGACACATACAGGACCACTAACTCTACCAACTGATTCAAACAGGACCACCAACTATACCAACTGACACATACAGGACCACTAACTCTACCAACTGACACATACAGGACCATTAACTCTACCAACTGACACATACAGGACCGCTAACTCTACCAACTGACACATACAGGACCACCAACTATACAAACTGACCCATACAGGACCACCAACTATACCAACTGACCCATACATGACCACCAACTATACCAACTGACACATACAGGACCACCAACTCTACCAACTGACAGATACAAGAACCACTAACTCTACCAACTGACACATACAGGACAGCCAACTATACAAACTGACCCATTCAGGACCACCAACTCTACCAACTGACCCATACATGACCACCAACTCTACCAACTGACACATACAGGACCACTAACTATACCAACTGACACATACAGGACCACCAACTCTGCCAACTGACAGATACAAGAACCACTAACTCTACCAACTGACACATACAGGACTACCAACTATACCAACTGACACATACCGGACCACCAACTATACCAACTGTTTCATACAGGACCACTAACTATACCAACTGACACATACAGGACCACCAACTCTGCCAACTGACAGATACAAGAACCACTAACTCTACCCACTGACACATACAGGACCACCAACTCTACCAATTGGGCCACACAGGACTACTAACTGTACCAATTGACACATACAGGACCACCAACTCTACCAACTGACACATACAGGACCACTAACTCTACCAACTGACACATACAGGACCACCAACTCAAACAACTGACCCATACAGGAAAACCAACTCTACCAACTGTTTCATACAGGACCACTAACTATACCAACTGACACATACAGGACCACCAACTCAAACAACTGACCCATACAGGAAAACCAACTCTACCAACTGTTTCATACAGGACCACTAACTATACCAACTGACACATACAGGACCACCAACTATACCAACTGACACATACAGGACCACCAACTATACCAACTGACACATACTGGACCACCAACTATACCAACTGTTTCATACAGGACCACTAACTCTACCAACTGATTCATACAGGACCACCAACTCTACCAACTGACACATACAAGAACCACTAACTCTACCAACGGACCCATACAGGACCACCAACTCTAACAACTGACCCATAAAGGACCACCAACTCTACCAACTGACACATACAGGACCACCGACTCTACCAACTGACACATACAGGACCACCGACTCTACCAACTGACACATACAGGACCACCAACTAAACCAACTGACACATACAAGAACCACTAACTCTACCAACGGACCCATACAGGACCACCAACTCTACCAACTGACACATACAGGACCACTAACTCTACAAACTGACACATACAGGACCACCAACTATACCAACTGACACATACCGGACCACCAACTCTACCAACTGACACATACAGGACCACCAACTCTACCAATTGGGCCACACAGGACTACTAACTGTACCAACTGACACATACAGGACCACCAACTATACCAACTGACCCATACAGGACCACCAACTATACCAACTGACCCATACAGGACCACCAACTATACCAACTGACCCATACATGACCACCAACTATACCAACTGACACATACCGGACCACCAACTCTACCAACTGATTCAAACAGGACCACCACCTATACCAACTGACACATACAGGACCACCAACTCTACCAACTGACACATACAGGACCACTAACTCTACCAACTGTCACATACAGGACCACCAACTCTACCAACTGACACATACCGGACTACTAACTCTACCAACTAACACATACAGGACCACTAACTCTACCAACTGATTCATACAGGACCATCAACTCTACCAACTGATTCAAACAGGACCACTAACTCTACCAACTGTTTCATACAGGACCACTAACTCTACAAACTGACACATACAGGACCACTAACTCTACCAACTGACCCATACAGGACCACAAACTATACCAACTGACACATACCGGACCACCAACTCTACCAACTGACACATACAGGACCACTAACTCGACCAACTGTTTCATACAGGACCACTAACTCTACCAACTGACACATACAGGACCACTAACTCTACCAACTGACACATACAGGACCACCAACTAAACCAACTGACACATACAAGAACCACTAACTCTACCAACGGACCCATACAGGACCACCAACTCTACCAACTGACACATACAGGACCACTAACTCTACAAACTGACACATACAGGACCACCAACTATACCATCTGACACATACAGGACCACTAACTCTACCAACTGATTCATACAGGACCACCAACTATACCAACTGTTTCATACAGGACCACTAACTCTACAAACTGACACATACAGGACCACCAACTATACCAATTGACACATACCGGCTCACCAACTCTACCAACTGACACATACAGGACCACAACCTATACCAACTGACCCATACAGGACCACCAACTATACCAACTGTTTCATACAGGACCACTAACTGTACCAACTGACACATACAGGACCACCAACTATACCAACTGACCCATACAGGACCACCAACTATACCAACTGTTTCATACAGGACCACTAACTCTACAAACTGACACATACAGGACCACCAACTATACCAACTGACACATACCGGACCACCAACTCTACCAACTGACACATACAGGACCACCAACTCTACCAATTGGGCCACACAGGACTACTAACTGTACCAACTGACACATACAGGACCACCAACTATACCAACTGACCCATACAGGACCACCAACTATACCAACTGACCCATACAGGACCACCAACTATACCAACTGACCCATACATGACCACCAACTCTACCAACTGATTCAAACAGGACCACCACCTATACCAACTGTTTCATACAGGACCACTAACTCCACCAACTGACACATACAGGACCACCAACTCTACCATTTGGGCCACACAGGACTACTAACTGTACCAACTGACACATACAGGACCACCAACTCTACCAACTGTCACATACAGGACCACCAACTCTACCAACTGACACATACCGGACTACTAACTCTACCAACTAACACATACAGGACCACTAACTCTACCAACTGATTCATACAGGACCATCAACTCTACCAACTGATTCAAACAGGACCACTAACTCTACCAACTGTTTCATACAGGACCACTAACTCTACAAACTGACACATACAGGACCACCAACTATACCAACTGACACATACCGGACCACCAACTCTACCAACTGACACATACAGGACCACTAACTCTACCAACTGATTCATACAGGACCACCAACTCTACCAACTGACACATACAGGACCACTAACTCTACCAACTGATTCATTCAGGACCACCAACTCTACCAACTGACACATACAGGACCACTAACTCTACCAACTGATTCATTCAGGACCACCAACTCTACCAACTGACACATACAGGACCACTAACTCTACCAACTGATTCATACAGGACCACCAACTCTACCAACTGACACATACAGGACCACTAACTCTACCAACTGATTCATTCAGGACCACCAACTCTACCAACTGTTTCATACAGGACCAATAACTCTACAAACTGACACATACAGGACCACTAACTCTACCAACTGACCCATACAGGACCACTAACTATACCAACTGACACATACCGGACCACCAACTCTACCAACTGACACATACAGGACCACTAACTATACCAACTGACCCATACAGGACCACTAACTCTACCAACTGATTTAAACAGGACCACCAACTCTACCAATTGGGCCACACAGGACTACTAACTATACCAACTGACCCATTCAGGACCACCAACTCTATCAACTGACCCATAAAGGACCAGCAACTCTACCAACTGACACATACAAGAACCACTAACTCTACCAACGGACCAATACAGAACCACCAACTGTACCAACTGACCCATAAAGGACCACCAACTCTACCAACTGACAGATACAGGACCACCAACTCTACCAACTGTTTCATACAGGACCACTAACTCTACAAACTGATTCATACAGGACCACCAACTATACAAACTGACCCATACAGGACCACTAACTCTACAAACTGATTCATACAGGACCACCAAATATACCAACTGACACAAACCGGACCACCAACTCTACCAACTGTTTCATACAGGACCACTAACTCTACCAACTGACACAGACAGGACCATTAACTCTACCAACTGACACATACAGGACCGCTAACTCTACCAACTGACACATACAGGACCACCAACTATACAAACTGACCCATACAGGACCACCAACTATACCAACTGACCCATACATGACCACCAACTATACCAACTGACACATACAGGACCACCAACTCTACCAACTGACAGATACAAGAACCACTAACTCTACCAACTGACACATACAGGACAGCCAACTATACAAACTGACCCATACAGGACCACCAACTCTACCAACTGACCCATACATGACCACCAACTCTACCAACTGACACATACAGGACCACTAACTATACCAACTGACACATACAGGACCACCAACTCTACCAACTGACCCATACATGACCACCAACTCTACCAACTGACCCATACATGACCACCAACTCTACCAACTGACACATACAGGACCACTAACTCTACCAACTGACACATACAGGACTACCAACTATACCAACTGACACATACCGGACCACCAACTCTACCAACTGTTTCATACAGGACCACTAACTCTACAAACTGACACATACAGGACCACCAACTATACCAACTGACACATACCGGACCACCAACTCTACCAACTGACACATACAGGACCACTAACTCTACAAACTGACACATACAGGACCACTAACTCTACAAAACTGACACATACAGGACCACCAACTATACCAACTGACACATACCGGACCACCAACTCTACCAACTGACACATACAGGACCACCAACTCTACCAATTGGGCCACACAGGACTACTAACTGTACCAACTGACACATACAGGACCACCAACTATACCAACTGACCCATACAGGACCACCAACTATACCAACTGACCCATACAGGACCACCAACTATACCAACTGACCCATACATGACCACCAACTATACCAACTGACACATACCGGACCACCAACTCTACCAACTGATTCAAACAGGACCACCACCTATACCAACTGTTTCATACAGGACCACTAACTCCACCAACTGACACATACAGGACCACCGACTCTACCAACTGACACATACAGGACCACCAACTAAACCAACTGACACATACAAGAACCACTAACTCTACCAACGGACCCATACAGGACCACCAACTCTACCAACTGACACATACAGGACCACTAACTCTACAAACTGACACATACAGGACCACCAACTATACCAACTGACACATACCGGACCACCAACTCTACCAACTGACACATACAGGACCACCAACTCTACCAATTGGGCCACACAGGACTACTAACTGTACCAACTGACACATACAGGACCACCAACCATACCAACTGACCCATACAGGACCACCAACTATACCAACTGACCCATACAGGACCACCAACTATACCAACTGACCCATACATGACCACCAACTATACCAACTGACACATACCGGACCACCAACTCTACCAACTGACCCATACAGGACCACCAACTATACCAACTGTCCCATACATGACCACCAACTATACCAACTGACCCATACAGGCCCACTAACTCTACCAACTGTTTCATACAGGACCACTAACTCCACCAACTGACACATACAGGACCACCAACTCTACCATTTGGGCCACACAGGACTACTAACTGTACCAACTGACACATACAGGACCACCAACTCTACCAACTGACACATACAGGACCACTAACTCTACCAACTGTCACATACAAGACCACCAACTCTACCAACTGACACATACCGGACTACTAACTCTACCAACTAACACATACAGGACCACTAACTCTACCAACTGATTCATACAGGACCATCAACTCTACCAATTGATTCAAACAGGACCACTAACTCTACAAACTGACACATACAGGACCACTAACTCTACCAACTGACCCATACAGGACCACTAACTATACCAACTGACACATACCGGACCACCAACTCTACCAACTGACACATACAGGACCACTAACTCGACCAACTGTTTCATACAGGACCACTAACTCTACCAACTGACACATACAGGACCACTAACTCTACCAACTGACACATACAGGACCACCAACTAAACCAACTGACACATACAAGAACCACTAACTCTACCAACGGACCCATACAGGACCACCAACTCTACCAACTGACACATACAGGACCACTAACTCTACAAACTGACACATACAGGACCACCAACTATACCATCTGACACATACAGGACCACTAACTCTACCAACTGATTCATACAGGACCACCAACTATACCAACTGTTTCATACAGGACCACTAACTCTACAAACTGACACATACAGGACCACCAACTATACCAATTGACACATACCGGCTCACCAACTCTACCAACTGACACATACAGGACCACCAACTATACCAACTGACCCATACAGGACCACCAACTATACCAACTGTTTCATACAGGACCACTAACTGTACCAACTGACACATACAGGACCACCAACTATACCAACTGACCCATACAGGACCACCAACTATACCAACTGTTTCATACAGGACCACTAACTCTACAAACTGACACATACAGGACCACCAACTATACCAACTGACACATACCGGACCACCAACTCTACCAACTGACACATACAGGACCACCAACTCTACCAATTGGGCCACACAGGACTACTAACTGTACCAACTGACACATACAGGACCACCAACTATACCAACTGACCCATACAGGACCACCAACTATACCAACTGACCCATACAGGACCACCAACTATACCAACTGACCCATACATGACCACCAACTATACCAACTGACACATACCGGACCACCAACTCTACCAACTGATTCAAACAGGACCACCACCTGTTTCATACAGGACCACTAACTCCACCAACTGACACATACAGGACCACCAACTCTACCATTTGGGCCACACAGGACTACTAACTGTACCAACTGACACATACAGGACCACCAACTCTACCAACTGTCACATACAGGACCACCAACTCTACCATTTGGGCCACACAGGACTACTAACTGTACCAACTGACACATACAGGACCACCAACTCTACCAACTGTCACATACAGGACCACCAACTCTACCAACTGACACATACCGGACTACTAACTCTACCAACTAACACATACAGGACCACTAACTCTACCAACTGATTCATACAGGACCATCAACTCTACCAACTGATTCAAACAGGACCACTAACTCTACCAACTGTTTCATACAGGACCACTAACTCTACAAACTGACACATACAGGACCACCAACTATACCAACTGACACATACCGGACCACCAACTCTACCAACTGACACATACAGGACCACTAACTCTACCAACTGTTTCATACAGGACCAATAACTCTACAAACTGACACATACAGGACCACTAACTCTACCAACTGACCCATACAGGACCACTAACTATACCAACTGACACATACCGGACCACCAACTCTACCAACTGACACATACAGGACCACTAACTATACCAACTGACCCATACAGGACCACTAACTCTACCAACTGATTTAAACAGGACCACCAACTCTACCAATTGGGCCACACAGGACTACTAACTATACCAACTGACCCATTCAGGACCACCAACTCTATCAACTGACCCATAAAGGACCAGCAACTCTACCAACTGACACATACAAGAACCACTAACTCTACCAACGGACCAATACAGGACCACCAACTGTACCAACTGACCCATAAAGGACCACCAACTCTACCAACTGACACATACAGGACCACCAACTCTACCAACTGTTTCATACAGGACCACTAACTCTACAAACTGATTCATACAGGACCACCAAATATACCAACTGACACAAACCGGTCCACCAACTCTACCAACTGATTCATACAGGACCACTAACTCTACCAACTGATTCAAACAGGACCACCAACTATACAAACTGACCCATACAGGACCACCAACTATACCAACTGTCCCATACATGACCACCAACTATACCAACTGACCCATACAGGACCACTAACTCTACAAACTGATTCATACAGGACCACCAAATATACCAAATGACACACACAGGACCACTAACTCTACCAACTGACACAGACAGGACCATTAACTCTACCAACTGACACATACAGGACCGCTAACTCTACCAACTGACACATACAGGACCACCAACTATACAAACTGACCCATACAGGACCACCAACTATACCAACTGACCCATACATGACCACCAACTATACCAACTGACACATACAGGACCACCAACTCTACCAACTGACAGATACAAGAACCACTAACTCTACCAACTGACACATACAGGACAGCCAACTATACAAACTGACCCATACATGACCACCAACTCTACCAACTGACACATACAGGACCACTAACTATACCAACTGACACATACAGGACCACCAACTCTACCAACTGACAGATACAAGAACCACTAACTCTACCAACTGACACATACAGGACTACCAACTCTACCAACTGACACATACAGGACCACTAACTATACCAACTGACACATACAGGACCACCAACTCTACCAACTGACAGATACCGGACCACCAACTCTACCAACTGTTTCATACAGGACCACCAACTCTACCAACTGACACATACAGGACCACTAACTCTACAAACTGACACATACAGGACCACTAACTCTACAAAACTGACACATACAGGACCACCAACTATACCAACTGACACATACCGGACCACCAACTCTACCAACTGACACATACAGGACCACCAACTCTACCAATTGGGCCACACAGGACTACTAACTGTACCAACTGACACATACAGGACCACCAACTATACCAACTGACCCATACAGGACCACCAACTATACCAACTGACCCATACAGGACCACCAACTATACCAACTGACCCATACATGACCACCAACTATACCAACTGACACATACCGGACCACCAACTCTACCAACTGATTCAAACAGGACCACTAACTCCACCAACTGACACATACAGGACCACCAACTCTACCATTTGGGCCACACAGGACTACTAACTGTACCAACTGACACATACAGGACCACCAACTCTACCAACTGACACATACAGGACCACTAACTCTACCAACTGTCACATACAGGACCACCAACTCTACAAACTGACACATACAGGACCACTAACTCTACCAACTGACCCATACAGGACCACTAACTATACCAACTGACACATACAGGACCACCAACTATACCAACTGACACATACCGGACCACCAACTCTACCAACTGACACATACAGGACCACTAACTCTACCAACTGTTTCATACAGGACCACTAACTCTACAAACTGACACATACAGGACCACTAACTCTACCAACTGACCCATACAGGACCACTAACTATACCAACTGACACATACCGGACCACCAACTCGACCAACTGACACATACAGGACCACTAACTCGACCAACTGTTTCATACAGGACCACTAACTCTACCAACTGACACATACAGGACCACTAACTCTACCAACTGACACATACAGGACCACCAACTAAACCAACTGACACATACAAGAACCACTAACTCTACCAACGGACCCATACAGGACCACCAACTATACCATCTGACACATACAGGACCACTAACTCTACCAACTGATTCATACAGGACCACCAACTATACCAACTGTTTCATACAGGACCACTAACTCTACAAACTGACACATACAGGACCACCAACTATACCAACTGACACATACCGGACCACCAACTCTACCAACTGACACATACAGGACCACCAACTATACCAACTGACCCATACAGGACCACCAACTATACCAACTGTTTCATACAGGACCACTAACTGTACCAACTGACACATACAGGACTACCAACTATACCAACTGACCCATACAGGACCACCAACTATACCAACTGACACATACCGGACCACCAACTCTACCAACTGACACATACAGGACTACCAACTATACCAACTGACCCATACAGGACTACCAACTATACCAACTGACCCATACAGGACTACCAACTATACCAACTGACACATACAGGACCACCAACTATACCAACTGACACATACCGGACCACCAACTCTACCAACTGACACATACAGGACCACCAACTCTACCAATTGGGCCACACAGGACTACTAACTGTACCAACTGACACATACAGGACCACCAACTATACCAACTGACCCATACAGGACCACCAACTATACCAACTGACCCATACAGGACCACCAACTATACCAACTGACCCATACAGGACCACCAACTATACCAACTGACCCATACAGGACCACCAACTATACCAACTGACCCATACAGGACCACCAACTATACCAACTGACCCATACAGGACCACCAACTATACCAACTGACACATACAGGACCACCAACTATACCAACTGACACATACCGGACCACTAACTCCACCAACTGACACATACAGGACCACTAACTATACCAACTGACACATACCGGACCACTAACTCCACCAACTGACACATACAGGACCACTAACTATACCAACTGACACATACCGGACCACTAACTCCACCAACTGACACATACAGGACCACTAACTCTACCAACTGATTCATACAGGACCATCAACTCTACCAACTGATTCAAACAGAACCACTAACTCTACCAACTGTTTCATACAGGACCACTAACTCTACAAACTGACACATACAGGACCACCAACTATACCAACTGACACATACCGGACCACCAACTCTACCAACTGACACATACAGGACCACTAACTCTACCAACTGTTTCATACAGGACCATTAACTCTACAAACTGACACATACAGGACCACTAACTCTACCAACTGACACATACAGGACCACTAACTATACCAACTGACACATACCGGACCACCAACTCTACCAACTGACACATACAGGACCACTAACTATACCAACTGACCCATACAGGACCACTAACTCTACCAACTGATTTAAACAGGACCACCAACTCTACCAATTGGGCCACACAGGACTACTAACTATACCAACTGACCCATTCAGGACCACCAACTCTATCAACTGACCCATAAAGGACCAGCAACTCTACCAACTGACACATACAAGAACCACTAACTCTACCAACGGACCCATACAGGACCACCAACTGTACCAACTGACCCATAAAGGACCACCAACTCTACCAACTGACACATACAGGACCACCAACTCTACCAACTGTTTCATACAGGACCACTAACTCTACCAACTGATTCATACAGGACCACCAACTATACAAACTGACCCAT
The DNA here is from genome assembly GCF_045679555.1 of Salvelinus alpinus. NCBI lineage: Eukaryota > Metazoa > Chordata > Actinopteri > Salmoniformes > Salmonidae > Salvelinus > Salvelinus alpinus. Next base: position 26,970,865 of record NC_092118.1, read on the forward strand.
ACAGGACCACCAACTATACCAACTGACCCATACATGACCACCAACTATACCAACTGACCCATACAGGACCACTAACTCTACAAACTGATTCATACAGGACCACCAACTATACAAACTGACCCATACAGGACCACCAACTATACCAACTGACCCATACATGACCACCAACTATACCAACTGACCCATACAGGACCACCAACTATACAAACTGATTCATACAGGACCACCAACTATACAAACTGACCCATACAGGACCACCAACTATACCAACTGACCCATACATGACCACCAACTATACCAACTGACCCATACAGGACCACTAACTCTACAAACTGATTCATACAGGACCACCAAATATACCAAATGACACAAACCGGACCACCAACTCTACCAACTGACACAGACAGGACCACCAAATATACCAACTGACACAAACCGGACCACCAACTCTACCAACTGTTTCATACAGGACCACTAACTCTACCAACTGACACAGACAGGACCATTAACTCTACCAACTGACACATACAGGACCGCTAACTCTACCAACTGACACATACAGGACCACCAACTATACAAACTGACCCATACAGGACCACCAACTATACCAACTGACCCATACATGACCACCAACTATACCAACTGACACATACAGGACCACCAACTCTACCAACTGACAGATACAAGAACCACTAACTCTACCAACTGACACATACAGGACAGCCAACTATACAAACTGACCCATACAGGACCACCAACTCTACCAACTGACCCATACATGACCACCAACTCTACCAACTGACACATACAGGACCACTAACTATACCAACTGACACATACAGGACCACCAACTCTACCAACTGACAGATACAAGAACCACTAACTCTACCAACTGACACATACAGGACTACCAACTATACCAACTGACACATACCGGACCACCAACTCTACCAACTGATTCATACAGGACCACTAACTCTACCCACTGACACATACAGGACCACCAACTCTACCAATTGGGCCACACAGGACTACTAACTGTACCAATTGACACATACAGGACCACCAACTCTACCAACTGACACATACAGGACCACTAACTCTACCAACTGACACATACAGGACCACCAACTCAAACAACTGACCCATACAGGAAAACCAACTCTACCAACTGTTTCATACAGGACCACTAACTATACCAACTGACACATACAGGACCACCAACTATACCAACTGACACATACTGGACCACCAACTCTACCAACTGTTTCATACAGGACCACCAACTATACCAACTGTTTCATACAGGACCACTAACTCTACAAACTGACACATACAGGACCACCAACTCTACCAACTGACACATACAGGACCACCAACTCTACCAACTGACACATACAGGACCACCGACTCTACCAACTGACACATACAGGACCACCAACTAAACCAACTGACACATACAAGAACCACTAACTCTACCAACGGACCCATACAGGACCACCAACTCTACCAACTGACACATACAGGACCACTAACTCTACAAACTGACACATACAGGACCACCAACTATACCAACTGACACATACCGGACCACCAACTCTACCAACTGACACATACAGGACCACCAACTATACCAACTGACACATACCGGACCACCAACTATACCAACTGACACATACCGGACCACCAACTCTACCAACTGACACATACAGGACCACCAACTCTACCAATTGGGCCACACAGGACTACTAACTGTACCAACTGACACATACAGGACCACCAACTATACCAACTGACCCATACAGGACCACCAACTATACCAACTGACCCATACAGGACCACCAACTATACCAACTGACCCATACATGACCACCAACTATACCAACTGACACATACCGGACCACCAACTCTACCAACTGATTCAAACAGGACCACCACCTATACCAACTGTTTCATACAGGACCACTAACTCCACCACCTGACACATACAGGACCACCAACTCTACCATTTGGGCCACACAGGACTACTAACTGTACCAACTGACACATACAGGACCACCAACTCTACCAACTGTCACATACAGGACCACCAACTCTACCAACTGACACATACCGGACTACTAACTCTACCAACTAACACATACAGGACCACTAACTCTACCAACTGATTCATACAGGACCATCAACTCTACCAACTGATTCAAACAGGACCACTAACTCTACCAACTGTTTCATACAGGACCACTAACTCTACAAACTGACACATACAGGACCACCAACTATACCAACTGACACATACCGGACCACCAACTCTACCAACTGACACATACAGGACCACTAACTCTACCAACTGTTTCATACAGGACCAATAACTCTACAAACTGACACATACAGGACCACTAACTCTACCAACTGACCCATACAGGACCACTAACTATACCAACTGACACATACCGGACCACCAACTCTACCAACTGACACATACAGGACCACTAACTCTACCAACTGTTTCATACAGGACCACTAACTCTACCAACTGACCCATACAGGACCACTAACTCTACCAACTGATTTAAACAGGACCACCAACTCTACCAATTGGGCCACACAGGACTACTAACTATACCAACTGACCCATTCAGGACCACCAACTCTATCAACTGACCCATAAAGGACCAGCAACTCTACCAACTGACACATACAAGAACCACTAACTCTACCAACGGACCCATACAGGACCACCAACTGTACCAACTGACCCATAAAGGACCACCAACTCTACCAACTGACACATACAGGACCACCAACTCTACCAACTGTTTCATACAGGACCACTAACTCTACAAACTGATTCATACAGGACCACCAAATATACCAACTGACACAAACCGGACCACCAACTCTACCAACTGACACATACAGGACCACTAACTCTACCAACTGATTCAAACAGGACCACCAACTATACAAACTGACCCATACAGGACCACCAACTATACCAACTGACCCATACATGACCACCAACTATACCAACTGACCCATACAGGACCACTAACTCTACAAACTGATTCATACAGGACCACCAAATATACCAAATGACACAAACCGGACCACCAACTCTACCAACTGACACATACAAGAACCACTAACTCTACCAACTGACACATACAGGACAGCCAACTATACAAACTGACCCATACAGGACCACCAACTCTACCAACTGACCCATACATGACCACCAACTCTACCAACTGACACATACAGGACCACTAACTATACCAACTGACACATACAGGACCACCAACTCTACCAACTGACAGATACAAGAACCACTAACTCTACCAACTGACACATACAGGACTACCAACTATACCAACTGTTTCATACAGGACCACTAACTCTACCCACTGACACATACAGGACAGCCAACTATACAAACTGACCCATACAGGACCACCAACTCTACCAACTGACCCATACAGGACCACCAACTCTACCAACTGACACATACAGGACCACTAACTATACCAACTGACACATACAGGACCACCAACTCTACCAACTGACAGATACAAGAACCACTAACTCTACCAACTGACACATACAGGACCACCAACTCTACCAACTGACAGATACAAGAACCACTAACTCTACCAACTGACACATACAGGACAGCCAACTATACAAACTGACCCATACAGGACCACCAACTCTACCAACTGACCCATACATGACCACCAACTCTACCAACTGACACATACAGGACCACTAACTATACCAACTGACACATACAGGACCACCAACTCTACCAACTGACAGATACAAGAACCACTAACTCTACCAACTGACACATACAGGACTACCAACTATACCAACTGACACATACCGGACCACCAACTATACCAACTGTTTCATACAGGACCACTAACTCTACCCACTGACACATACAGGACCACCAACTCTACCAATTGGGCCACACAGGACTACTAACTGTACCAATTGACACATACAGGACCACCAACTCTACCAACTGACACATACAGGACCACTAACTCTACCAACTGACACATACAGGACCACCAACTCAAACAACTGACCCATACAGGAAAACCAACTCTACCAACTGTTTCATACAGGACCACTAACTATACCAACTGACACATACAGGACCACCAACTATACCAACTGACACATACTGGACCACCAACTCTACCAACTGTTTCATACAGGACCACTAACTCTACCAACTGTTTCATACAGGACCACCAACTCTACCAACTGACACATACAAGAACCACTAACTCTACCAACGGACCCATACAGGACCACCAACTCTAACAACTGACCCATAAAGGACCACCAACTCTACCAACTGACACATACAGGACCACCGACTCTACCAACTGACACATACAGGACCACCGACTCTACCAACTGACACATACAGGACCACCAACTAAACCAACTGACACATACAAGAACCACTAACTCTACCAACGGACCCATACAGGACCACCAACTCTACCAACTGACACATACCGGACCACCAAATCTACCAACTGATTCATACAGGACCACTAACTCTACCAACTGACACATACAGGACCACCAACTCTACCAACTGACACATACAGGACCACCAACTATACCATCTGACACATACCGGACAACCAAATCTACCAACTGATTCATACAGGACCACTAACTCTACCAACTGACACTTACAGGACCACTAACTCTACCAACTGACCCATACAGGAAAACCAACTATACCAACTGTTTCATACAGGACCACTAACTCTACAAACTGACACATACAGGACCACCAACTATACCAACTGACACATACCGGACCACCAACTCTACCAACTGACACATACAGGACCACTAACTCTACCAACTGACACATACAGGACCACCAACTCTACCAATTGGGCCACACAGGACTACTAACTGTACCAACTGACACATACAGGACCACCAACTATACCAACTGACCCATACAGGACCACCAACTATACCAACTGTTTCATACAGGACCACTAACTCTACAAACTGACACATACAGGACCACCAACTATACCAACTGACACATACCGGACCACCAACTCTACCAACTGACACATACAGGACCACCAACTCTACCAATTGGGCCACACAGGACTACTAACTGTACCAACTGACACATACAGGACCACCAACTATACCAACTGACCCATACAGGACCACCAACTATACCAACTGACCCATACAGGACCACCAACTATACCAACTGACCCATACATGACCACCAACTATACCAACTGACACATACCGGACCACCAACTCTACCAACTGATTCAAACAGGACCACCACCTATACCAACTGTTTCATACAGGACCACTAACTCCACCAACTGACACATACAGGACCACCAACTCTACCATTTGGGCCACACAGGACTACTAACTGTACCAACTGACACATACAGGACCACCAACTCTACCAACTGACACATACAGGACCACTAACTCTACCAACTGTCACATACAGGACCACCAACTCTACCAACTGACACATACCGGACTACTAACTCTACCAACTAACACATACAGGACCACTAACTCTACCAACTGATTCATACAGGACCATCAACTCTACCAACTGATTCAAACAGGACCACTAACTCTACCAACTGTTTCATACAGGACCACTAACTCTACAAACTGACACATACAGGACCACCAACTATACCAACTGACACATACCGGACCACCAACTCTACCAACTGACACATACAGGACCACTAACTCTACCAACTGTTTCATACAGGACCACTAACTCTACAAACTGACACATACAGGACCACTAACTCTACCAACTGACCCATACAGGACCACTAACTATACCAACTGACACATACCGGACCACCAACTCTACCAACTGACACATACAGGACCACTAACTCTACCAACTGTTTCATACAGGACCACTAACTCTACCAACTGACACATACAGGACCACCAACTCTACCAACTGACACATACAGGACCACCGACTCTACCAACTGACACATACAGGACCACCGACTCTACCAACTGACACATACAGGACCACCAACTAAACCAACTGACACATACAAGAACCACTAACTCTACCAACGGACCCATACAGGACCACCAACTCTACCAACTGACACATACAGGACCACTAACTCTACAAACTGACACATACAGGACCACCAACTATACCATCTGACACATACCGGACCACCAAATCTACCAACTGATTCATACAGGACCACTAACTCTACAAACTGACACATACAGGACCACCAACTATACCAACTGACCCATACATGACCAGCAACTCTACCAACTGACACATACAGGACCACTAACTCTACCAACTGACACATACAGGACCACCAACTCTACCAATTGGGCCACACAGGACTACTAACTGTACCAACTGACACATACAGGACCACCAACTATACCAACTGACCCATACAGGACCACCAACTATACCAACTGACCCATACAGGACCACCAACTATACCAACTGACCCATACATGACCACCAACTATACCAACTGACACATACCGGACCACCAACTCTACCAACTGATTCAAACAGGACCACCACCTATACCAACTGTTTCATACAGGACCACTAACTCCACCAACTGACACATACAGGACCACTAACTCTACCAACTGTTTCATACAGGACCACTAACTCTACAAACTGACACATACAGGACCACCAACTATACCAACTGACACATACCGGACCACCAACTCTACCAACTGACACATACAGGACCACTAACTCTACCAACTGTTTCATACAGGACCACTAACTCTACAAACTGACACATACAGGACCACCAACTATACCAACTGACACATACTGGACCACTAACTCTACCAACTGACACATACAGGACCACTAACTCTACAAACTGTTTCATACAGGACCACTAACTCTACCAACTGACCCATACAGGACCACTAACTCTACCAACTGACCCATACAGGACCACTAACTATACCAACTGACCCATACAGGACCACTAACTATACCAACTGACCCATACAGGACCACTAACTCTACCAACTGATTTAAACAGGACCACCAACTCTACCAATTGGGCCACACAGGACTACTAACTATACCAACTGACCCATTCAGGACCACCAACTCTATCAACTGACCCATGAAGGACCACCAACTCTACCAACTGACACATACAAGAACCACTAACTCTACCAACGGACCCATACATGACCACCATCTCTACCAACTGACCCATAAAGGACCACCAACTCTACCAACTAACACATACAGGACCACTAACTCTACAAACTGACACATACAGGACCACCAACTATACCAACTGACACATACCGGACCACCAACTCTACCAACTGACAGATACAAGAACCACAAACTCTACCAACTGACACATACAGGACCACCAACTATACCAACTGATTCAAACAGGACCACCACCTATACCAACTGTTTCATACAGGACCACTAACTCCACCAACTGACACATACAGGACCACCAACTCTACCATTTGGGCCACACAGGACTACTAACTGTACCAACTGACACATACAGGACCACCAACTCTACCAACTGACACATACAGGACCACTAACTCTACCAACTGACACATACAGGACCACCAACTCTACCAACTGACACATACAGGACCACCAACTCTACCAACTGACACATACAGGACCACTAACTCTACCAACTGATTTAAACAGGACCACCAACTCTACCAATTGGGCCACACAGGACTACTAACTATACCAACTGACCCATTCAGGACCACCAACTCTATCAACTGACCCATGAAGGACCACCAACTCTACCAACTGATTCATACAGGACCACTAACTCTACAAACTGACACATACAGGACCACCAACTCTACCAACTGACCCATACAGGACCACTAACTCTACCAACTGACACATACAGGACCACTAACTCTACAAACTGACACATACAGGACCACCAACTATACCAACTGACACATACCGGACCACCAACTCTACCAACTGACACATACAGGAACCACTAACTCTACCAACTGACACATACAGGACCACCAACTATACCAACTGACACATACAGGACCACCAACTCTACCAACTGACACATACAGGACCACTAACTCTACCAACTGACCCATACAGGACCACTAACTCTACCAACTGACACATACAGGACCACTAACTCTACCAACTGACCCATACAGGACCACTAACTCTACCAACTGACCCATACAGGACCACTAACTATACCAACTGACCCATACAGGACCACTAACTCTACCAACTGATTTAAACAGGACCACCAACTCTACCAATTGGGCCACACAGGACTACTAACTATACCAACTGACCCATTCAGGACCACCAACTCTATCAACTGACCCCATGAAGGACCACCAACTCTACCAACTGACACATACAAGAACCACTAACTCTACCAACGGACCCGTACAGGACCACCATCTCTACCAACTGACCCATAAAGGACCACCAACTCTACCAACTGACACATACAGGACCACTAACTCTACCAACTGACACATACAGGACCACCAACTCAACAAAACTGACCCATACAGGACCACCAACTCTACCAACTGTTTCATACAGGACCACTAACTATACCAACTGACACATACAGGACCACCATCTATACCAACTGACACATACTGGACCACCAACTCTACCAACTGTTTCATACAGGACCACCAACTATACCAACTGACACATACTGGACCACCAACTATACCAACTGATTCATACAGGACCATCAACTCTACCAACTGTTTCATACAGGACCACTAACTCTACCAACTGATTCATACAGGACCACCAACTATACCAACTGACACAAACCGGACCACCAACTCTACCAACTGATTCAAACAGGACCACCAACTCTACCAACTGGGCCACACAGGACCACTAACTCTACCAACTGACCCATACAGGACCACCAACTCTACCAACTGACCCCATGACAGGACCACCAACTCTACCAACTGACACATACAAGAACCATCTAACTCTACCAACGGACCCGTACAGGACCACCATCTCTACCAACTGACCCATAAAGGACCACCAACTCTACCAACTGACACATACAGGACCACTAACTCTACCAACTGACACATACAGGACCACCAACTCAACAAAACTGACCCATACAGGACCACCAACTCTACCAACTGTTTCATACAGGACCACTAACTATACCAACTGACACATACAGGACCACCATCTATACCAACTGACACATACTGGACCACCAACTCTACCAACTGTTTCATACAGGACCACCAACTATACCAACTGACACATACTGGACCACCAACTCTACCAACTGTTTCATACAGGACCACTAACTCTACCAACTGATTCATACAGGACCACCAACTATACCAACTGACACATACTGGACCACCAACTCTACCAACTGATTCATACAGGACCATCAACTCTACCAACTGTTTCATACAGGACCACTAACTCTACCAACTGATTCATACAGGACCACCAACTCTACCAACTGTTTCATACAGGACCACCAACTCTACCAACTGACACATACAAGAACCACTAACTCTACCAACGGACCCATACAGGACCACCAACTCTAACAACTGACCCATAAAGGACCACCAACTCTACCAACTGACACATACAGGACCACCGACTCTACCAACTGACACATACAGGACCACCGACTCTACCAACTGACACATACAGGACCACCAACTAAACCAACTGACACATACAAGAACCACTAACTCTACCAACGGACCCATACAGGACCACCAACTCTACCAACTGACACATACAGGACCACTAACTCTAAAAACTGACACATACAGGACCACCAACTCTACCAACTGACACATACAGGACCACTAACTCTAAAAACTGACACATACAGGACCACCAACTATACCATCTGACACATACCGGACCACCAAATCTACCAACTGTTTCATACAGGACCACTAACTCTACAAACTGACACATACAGGACCACCAACTATACCAACTGACACATACCGGACCACCAACTCTACCAACTGACAAATACAGGACCACTAACTCTACCAACTGACCCATACATGACCACCAACTATACCAACTGACACATACCGGACCACCAACTCTACCAACTGATTCAAACAGGACCACCAACTATACAAACTGATTCATACAGGACCACTAACTCTACCAACTGTTTCATACAGGACCACTAACTCCACCAACTGACACATACAGGACCACCAACTCTACCATTTGGGCCACACAGGACTACTAACTGTACCAACTGACACATACAGGACCACCAACTCTACCAACTGACACATACAGGACCACTAACTCTACCAACTGACACATACAGGACCACCAACTCTACCAACTGACACATACAGGACCACCAACTCTACCAACTGACACATACAGGACTACTAACTCTACCAACTGACACATACAGGACCACTAACTCTACCAACTGATTCATACAGGACCACCAACTATACAAACTGATTCATACAGGACCACTAACTCTACCAACTGTTTCATACAGGACCACTAACTCTACAAACTGACACATACAGGACCACCAACTCTACAAACTGACACATACAGGACCACTAACTCTACCAACTGATTCATACCGGACCACCAACTCTACCAACTGACACATACAGGACCACCTACCACTGCACTACGACCACCAACTCGCCAACGCACATACAGGACCACCCTACACTGCTACGGCCACACTCCCGACCCATACAGGACCACTAACTCTACCAACCCAACTGACCCATACAGGACCACTAACTCTACCAACTGACACATACAGGACCACTAACTCTACAAACTGTTTCATACAGGACCACTAACTCTACCAACTGACCCATACAGGACCACTAACTCTACCAACTGACCCATACAGGACCACTAACTATACCAACTGACCCATACAGGACCACTAACTATACCAACTGACCCATACAGGACCACTAACTCTACCAACTGATTTAAACAGGACCACCAACTCTACCAATTGGGCCACACAGGACTACTAACTATACCAACTGACCCATTCAGGACCACCAACTCTATCAACTGACCCATGAAGGACCACCAACTCTACCAACTGACACATACAAGAACCACTAACTCTACCAACAAACCCATACATGACCACCATCTCTACCAACTGACCCATAAAGGACCACCAACTCTACCAACTAACACATACAGGACCACTAACTCTACAAACTGACACATACAGGACCACCAACTATACCAACTGACACATACCGGACCACCAACTCTACCAACTGACAGATACAAGAACCACAAACTCTACCAACTGACACATACAGGACCACCAACTATACCAACTGACGCATACCGGACCACCAACATTTACATTTAAGTCATTTAGCAGACGCTCTTATCCAGAGCGACTTACAAATTGGTGCATTCACCTTATGATATCCAGTGGAACAACCACTTTACAATAGTGCATCTAACTCTTTTAAGGGGGGGGGGTTAGAAGGATTACTTTATCCTATCCTAGGTATTCCTTAAAGAGGTGGGGTTTCAGGTGTCTCCGGAAGGTGGTGATTGACTCCGCTGACCTGGCGTCGTGAGGGAGTTTGTTCCACCATTGGGGTGCCAGAGCAGCGAACAGTTTTGACTGGGCTGAGCGGGAACTGTACTTCCTCAGAGGTAGGGAGGCGAGCAGGCCAGAGGTGGATGAACGCAGTGCCCTTGTTTGGGTGTAGGGCCTGATCAGAGCCTGAAGGTACGGAGGTGCCGTTCCCCTCACAGCTCCGTAGGCAAGCACCATGGTCTTGTAGCGGATGCGAGCTTCAACTGGAAGCCAGTGGAGAGAGCAGAGGAGCGGGGTGACGTGAGAGAACTTGGGAAAGTTGAACACCAGACGGGCTGCGGCATTCTGGATGAGTTGTAGGGGTTTAATGGCACAGGCAGGGAGCCCAGCCAACAGCGAGTTGCAGTAATCCAGACGGGAGATGCCAACTCTACCAACTGATTCAAACAGGACCACCACCTATACCAACTGTTTCATACAGGACCACTAACTCCACCAACTGACACATACAGGACCACCTAACTCTACAGGACCACTAACTCTACCATTTGGGCCACACAGGACTACTAACTGTACCAACTGACACATACAGGACCACCAACTCTACCAACTGACACATACAGGACCACTAACTCCACCAACTGACACATACAGGACCACCAACTCTACCATTTGGGCCACACAGGACTACTAACTGTACCAACTGACACATACAGGACCACCAAACTCTACCAACTGATTCATACAGGACCACTAACTCCACCAACTGACACATACAGGACCACCAACTCTACCATTTGGGCCACACAGGACTACTAACTGTACCAACTGACACATACAGGACCACCAAACTCTACCAACTGATTCATACAGGACCACCAACTCTACCAACTGATTCATACAGGACCACCAACTCTACCAACTGACACATACAGGACCACTAACTCCACCAACTGACACATACAGGACCACCAACTCTACCATTTGGGCCACACAGGACTACTAACTGTACCAACTGACACATACAGGACCACCAAACTCTACCAACTGATTCATACAGGACCACCAACTCTACCAACTGATTCATACAGGACCACCAACTCTACCAACTGATTCATACAGGACCACCAACTATACCAACTGTTTCATACAGGACCACTAACTCTACAAACTGACACATACAGGACCACCAACTATACCAACTGACACATACCGGACCACCAACTCTACCAACTGACACATACAGGACCACTAACTCTGCCAACTGTTTCATACAGGACCACTAACTCTACAAACTGACACATACAGGACCACCAACTATACCAACTGACACATACCGGACACCAACTCTACCAACTGACACATACAGGACCACTAACTCTACCAACTGACCCATACAGGACCACTAACTATACCAACTGACCCATACAGGACCACTAACTCTACCAACTGATTTAAACAGGACCACCAACTCTACCAATTGGGCCACACAGGACTACTAACTATACCATCTGACCCATTCAGGACCACCAACTCTATCAACTGACCCATGAAGGACCACCAACTCTACCAACTGACACATACAAGAACCACTAACTCTACCAACGGACCCATACAGGACCACCATCTCTACCAACTGACCCATAAAGGACCACCAACTCTACCAACTGACACATACAGGACCACTAACTCTACCAACTGACACATACAGGACCACCAACTCTACCAACTGTTTCATACAGGACCACCAACTCTACCAACTGACACATACAGGACCACCAACTCTACCAACTGTTTCATACAGGACCACCAACTCTACCAACTGACACATACAGGACCACTAACTCTACCAACTGACACATACAGGACCACCAACTCTACCAACTGTTTCATACAGGACCACCAACTATACCAACTGACACATACAGGACCACCATCTATACCAACTGACACATACTGGACCACCAACTCTACCAACTGTTTCATACAGGACCACTAACTCTACAAACTGACACATACAGGACCACCAACTATACCAACTGACACATACCGGACACCAACTCTACCAACTGACACATACAGGACCACTAACTCTACCAACTGACCCATACAGGACCACTAACTATACCAACTGACCCATACAGGACCACTAACTCTACCAACTGATTTAAACAGGACCACCAACTCTACCAATTGGGCCACACAGGACTACTAACTATACCAACTGACCCATTCAGGACCACCAACTCTATCAACTGACCCATGAAGGACCACCAACTCTACCAACTGACACATACAAGAACCACTAACTCTACCAACGGACCCATACAGGACCACCATCTCTACCAACTGACCCATAAAGGACCACCAACTCTACCAACTGACACATACAGGACCACTAACTCTACCAACTGACACATACAGGACCACCAACTCTACCAACTGTTTCATACAGGACCACCAACTATACCAACTGACACATACAGGACCACCATCTATACCAACTGACACATACTGGACCACCAACTCTACCAACTGTTTCATACAGGACCACTAACTCTACCAACTGATTCATTTAGGACCACCAACTATACCAACTGACACATACAGGACCACCATCTATACCAACTGACACATACTGGACCACCAACTCTACCAACTGTTTCATACAGGACCACTAACTCTACCAACTGATTCATACAGGACCACCAACTATACCAACTGACACATACTGGACCACCAACTCTACCAACTGTTTCATACAGGACCACTAACTCTACCAAATGATTCATACAGGACCACCAACTCTACCAACTGACACATACAGGACCACCGACTCTACCAACTGACACATACAGGACCACCAACTATACCAACTGACACATACAAGAACCACTAACTCTACCAACTGACACATACAAGAACCACTAACTCTACCAACGGACCCATACAGGACCACCAACTCTACCAACTGACCCATTCAGGACCACCAACACTACCAACTGACACATACAGGACCACCGACTCTACCAACTGACACATACAGGACCACCAACTCTACCAACTGACACATACAGGACCACCAACTTCACAAACTGGGCCATACAGGACCACCAACTATAACAACTGATTCATACAGGACCACCAACTCTACCAAATGATTCATACAGGACCACCAACTCTACCAAATGATTCATACAGGACCACCAACTATTCCAACGGATTCATACAGGACCACCAACTATACCAACTGACACATACCGGACCACTAACTCTACCAACTGACACAAACAGGACCACTAACTCTACCAACTGACACATACAGGACCACCAACTCTACCAACTGCACATACAGGACCACTAACTCTACCAACTGACACATACAGGACCACCAACTCTACCAACTGACACATACAGGACCACTAACTCTACCAACTGATTCATACAGGACCACTAACTCTACCAACTGCACATACAGGACCACTAACTCTACCAACTGACACATACAGGACCACCAACTCTACCAACTGCACATACCGGACCACTAACTCTACCAACTGACACATACAGGACCACCAACTCTATCAACTGACCCATACAGGACCACCAACTGTTTCATACAGGACCACCAACTCTACCAACTGACACATACAGGACCACCAACTATACCAACTGACACATACAGGACCACTAACTCTACCAACTGATTCAAACAGGACCACTAACTCTTCCAACTGTTTCATACAGGACCACTAACTCTACAAACTGATTCATACAGGACCACCAACTCTACCAACTGATTCATACAGGACCACTAACTCTACCAACTGATTCATACAGGACCACCAACTCTACCAACTGACACATACAGGACCACTAACTCTACCAACTGTTTCATACAGGACCACTAACTCTACCAACTGACACATACAGGACCACCAACTTCACAAACTGGGCCATACAGGACCACCAACTATAACAACTGAACCATACCGGACCACCAACTCTACCAAATGATTCATACAGGACCACCAACTATTCCAACGGATTCATACAGGACCACCAACTCTACAAACTGATTCATACAGGACCACCAACTATACCAACTGACACATACCGGACCACTAACTCTACCAACTGACACAAACAGGACCACTAACTCTACCAACTGACACATACAGGACCACTAACTCTACCAACTGACACATACAGGACCACCAACTCTATCAACTGACCCATACAGGACCACCAACTGTTTCATACAGGACCACCAACTCTACCAACTGACACATACAGGACCACCAACTATACCAACTGACACATACAGGACCACTAACTCTACCAACTGATTCAAACAGGACCACTAACTCTTCCAACTGTTTCATACAGGACCACTAACTCTACAAACTGATTCATACAGGACCACCAACTATACCAACTGACACATACAGGACCACTAACTCTACAAACTGATTCATACAGGACCACCAACTCTACCAACTGATTCATACAGGACCACTAACTCTACCAACTGATTCATACAGGACCACCAACTCTACCAACTGATTCATACAGGACCACTAACTCTACCAACTGACACATACAGGACCACTAACTCTACCAACTGTTTCATAAAGGACCACTAACTCTACCAACTGATTCATACAGGACCACTAACTCTACCAACTGTTTCATACAGGACCACTAACTCTACAAACTGACACATACAGGACCACCAACTATACCAACTGACACATACCGGACCACCAACTCTACCAACTGACACATACAGGACCACTAACTCTACAAACTGACACATACAGGACCACCAACTCTACCAATTGGGCCAAACAGGACTACTAACTCTACCAACTGACACATACAGGACCACCAACTCTACCAACTGACACATACAGGACCACCAAGTATACCAACTGACACATACTGGACCACCAACTCTACCAACTGTTTCATACAGGACCACTAACTCTACAAACTGACACATACAGGACCACCAACTCTACCAACTGACACATACAGGACCACCAACTAAACCAACTGATTCATACAGGACCACTAACTATACCAACTGACACATACAGGACCACCAACTATACCAACTGACACATACAGGACCACCAACTATACCAACTGACACATACAGGACCACCAACTATACCAACTGACACATACTGGACCACCAACTCTACCAACTCTTTCATACAGGACCACCAACTCTACCAACTGTTTCATACAGGACCACCAACTCTACCAACTGTTTCATACAGGACCACTAACTCTACCAACTGTTTCATACAGGACCACTAACTAAACCAACTGATTCATACAGGACCACTAACTATACCAACTGACACATACAGGACCACCAACTATACCAACTGACACATACAGGACCACCAACTATACCAACTGACACATACAGGACCACCAACTATACCAACTGACACATACAGGACCACCAACTATACCAACTGACACATACTGGACCACCAACTCTACCAACTGTTTCATACAGGACCACCAACTCTACCAACTGTTTCATACAGGACCACTAACTCTACCAACTGATTCATACAGGACCACCAACTCTACCAACTGACCCATACAGGACCACTAACTCTACCAACTGATTCAAACAGGACCACCAACTCTACCAATTGGGCCACACAGGACTCCTAACTATACCAACTGACCCATTCAGGACCACCAACTCTATCAACTGACCCATAAAGGACAACCAACTCTACCAACTGACACATACAAGAACCACTAACTCTACCAACGGACCCATACAGGACCATCAACTCTACCAACTGACCCATAAAGGACCACCAACTCTTCCAACTGACACATACAGGACCACCAACTATACCAACTGACACATACAAGAACCACTAACTCTACCAACTGACACATACAAGAACCATCTAACTCTACCAACGGACCCATACAGGACCACCAACTCTACCAACTGACACATACAGGACCACCAACTCTACCAACTGACCCATACAGGACCACGAACTGTTTCATACAGGACCACCAACTCTACCAACTGACACATACAGGACCACCAACTATACCAACTGACACATACAGGACCACCAACTCTACCAACTGACCCATACAGGACCACGAACTGTTTCATACAGGACCACCAACTCTACCAACTGACACATACAGGACCACCAACTATACCAACTGACACATACAGGACCACCAACTCTACCAACTGATTCATACAGGACCACCAACTCTACCAACTGATTCATACAGGACCACTAACTCTACCAACTGTTTCATACAGGACCACTAACTCTACAAACTGACACATACAGGACCACCAACTCTACCAACTGACACATACAGGACCACTAACTCTACCAACTGACACATACAGGACCACCAACTCTACCAATTGGGCCACACAGGACTACTAACTCTACCAACTGACACATACAGGACCACCAACTCTACCAACTGACAAATACAGGACCACCAACTATACCAACTGACACATACTGGACCACCAACTCTACCAACTGTTTCATACAGGACCACTAACTCTACCAACTGTTTCATACAGGACCACTAACTCTACAAACTGACACATACAGGACCACCAACTATACCAACTGATTCATACAGGACCACTAACTATACCAACTGACACATACTGGACCACCAACTCTACCAACTGATTCAAACAGGACCACCATCTCTACCAACTGTTTCATACAGGACCACTAACTCTACCAACTGACACATACAGGACCACCAACTATACCAACTGACACATACAGGACCACCAACTATACCAACTGACACATACAGGACCACAAACTATACCAACTGATTCATACAGGACCACCAACTATACCATCTGACACATACAGGACCACTAACTCTACCAACTGATTCAAACAGGACCACCATCTCTACCAATTGGGCCACACAGGACTACTAACTATACCAACTGACCCATTCAGGACCACCAACTCTATCAACTGACCCATAAAGGACCACCAACTCTTCCAACTGACACATACAGGACCACCAACTATACCAACTGACACATACAAGAACCACTAACTCTACCAACTGACACATACAAGAACATCTAACTCTACCAACGGACCCATACAGGACCACCAACTCTACCAACTGACCCATAAAGGACCACCAACTCTACCAACTGACACATACAGGACCACCGACTCTACCAACTGACACATACAGGACCACCAACTCTACCAACTGACACATACAGGACCACCAACTTCACAAACAGGGCCATACAGGACAACCAACTATAACAACTGACACATACCGGACCACCAACTCTACCAAATGATTCATGCAGGACCACCAACTATACCAACTGACACATACAGGACCACTAACTCTACCAACTGACACATACAGGACCACCAACTCTACCAATTGGGCCACACAGGACTACTAACTGTACCAACTGACACATACAGGACCACCAACTATACCAACTGACCCATACAGGACCACCAACTATACCAACTGACCCATACAGGACCACCAACTCTACCAACTGACCCATACAGGACCACCAACTCTACCAACTGACCCATACAGGACCACCAACTATACCAACTGTGCCATACAGGACCACCAACTCTACCAACCGACCCATACAGGACCACCAACTCTACCAACTGACCCATAATTGACCACCAACTATACCAACTGACCAATACAGGAACACCAACTCTACCAACTGACCCATACAGGACCACCAACTCAACCAACTGACCCATACAGGACCACCAACTCTACCAACCGACCCATACAGGACCACCAACTCTACCAACTGACCCATAATTGACCACCAACTATACCAACTGACCAATACAGGACCACCAACTCTACCAACTGACCCATACAGGACCACCAACTCAACCAACTGACCCATACAGGACCACCAACTCTACCAACTGACCCATACAGGACCACTAACTCTACAAACTGACACATACAGGACCACCAACTCTACCAACTGACACATACAGGACCACCAACTAAACCAACTGATTCATACAGGACCACTAACTATACCAACTGACACATACAGGACCACCAACTATACCAACTGACACATACAGGACCACCAACTATACCAACTGACACATACAGGACCACCAACTATACCAACTGACACATACTGGACCACCAACTCTACCAACTGTTTCATACAGGACCACCAACTCTACCAACTGTTTCATACAGGACCACCAACTCTACCAACTGTTTCATACAGGACCACTAACTCTACCAACTGTTTCATACAGGACCACTAACTAAACCAACTGATTCATACAGGACCACTAACTATACCAACTGACACATACAGGACCACCAACTATACCAACTGACACATACAGGACCACCAACTATACCAACTGACACATACAGGACCACCAACTATACCAACTGACACATACAGGACCACCAACTATACCAACTGACACATACTGGACCACCAACTCTACCAACTGTTTCATACAGGACCACCAACTCTACCAACTGTTTCATACAGGACCACTAACTCTACCAACTGATTCATACAGGACCACCAACTCTACCAACTGACCCATACAGGACCACTAACTCTACCAACTGATTCAAACAGGACCACCAACTCTACCAATTGGGCCACACAGGACTACTAACTATACCAACTGACCCATTCAGGACCACCAACTCTATCAACTGACCCATAAAGGACAACCAACTCTACCAACTGACACATACAAGAACCACTAACTCTACCAACGGACCCATACAGGACCATCAACTCTACCAACTGACCCATAAAGGACCACCAACTCTTCCAACTGACACATACAGGACCACCAACTATACCAACTGACACATACAAGAACCACTAACTCTACCAACTGACACATACAAGAACCACTAACTCTACCAACGGACCCATACAGGACCACCAACTCTACCAACTGACACATACAGGACCACCAACTCTACCAACTGACCCATACAGGACCACGAACTGTTTCATACAGGACCACCAACTCTACCAACTGACACATACAGGACCACCAACTATACCAACTGACACATACAGGACCACCAACTCTACCAACTGACCCATACAGGACCACGAACTGTTTCATACAGGACCACCAACTCTACCAACTGACACATACAGGACCACCAACTATACCAACTGACACATACAGGACCACCAACTCTACCAACTGATTCATACAGGACCACCAACTCTACCAACTGATTCATACAGGACCACTAACTCTACCAACTGTTTCATACAGGACCACTAACTCTACAAACTGACACATACAGGACCACCAACTCTACCAACTGACACATACAGGACCACTAACTCTACCAACTGACACATACAGGACCACCAACTCTACCAATTGGGCCACACAGGACTACTAACTCTACCAACTGACACATACAGGACCACCAACTCTACCAACTGACAAATACAGGACCACCAACTATACCAACTGACACATACTGGACCACCAACTCTACCAACTGTTTCATACAGGACCACTAACTCTACCAACTGTTTCATACAGGACCACTAACTCTACAAACTGACACATACAGGACCACCAACTATACCAACTGATTCATACAGGACCACTAACTATACCAACTGACACATACAGGACCACCAACTATACCAACTGACACATACAGGACCACCAACTATACCAACTGACACATACAGGACCACCAACTATACCAACTGATTCATACAGGACCACCAACTATACCAACTGACCCATACAGTACCACTAACTATACCAACTGACCCATACAGGACCACTAACTCTACCAACTGATTCAAACAGGACCACCATCTCTACCAATTGGGCCACACAGGACTACTAACTATACCAACTGACCCATTCAGGACCACCAACTCTATCAACTGACCCATAAAGGACCACCAACTCTTCCAACTGACACATACAGGACCACCAACTATACCAACTGACACATACAAGAACCACTAACTCTACCAACTGACACATACAAGAACATCTAACTCTACCAACGGACCCATACAGGACCACCAACTCTACCAACTGACCCATAAAGGACCACCAACTCTACCAAATGATTCATACAGGACCACCAACTATACCAACTGACACATACCGGACCACCAACTATACCAACTGTTTCATACAGGACCACCAACTATACCAACTGACACATACAGGACCACTAACTCTACCAACTGACACATACAGGACCACCAACTCTACCAATTGGGCCACACAGGACTACTAACTGTACCAACTGACACATACAGGACCACCAACTATACCAACTGACCCATACAGGACCACCAACTATACCAACTGACCCATACAGGACCACCAACTCTACCAACTGACCCATACAGGACCACCAACTCTACCAACTGACCCATACAGGACCACCAACTATACCAACTGTGCCATACAGGACCACCAACTCTACCAACCGACCCATACAGGACCACCAACTCTACCAACTGACCCATAATTGACCACCAACTATACCAACTGACCAATACAGGACCACCAACTCTACCAACTGACCCATACAGGACCACCAACTCAACCAACTGACCCATACAGGAACCACCAACTATACCAACTGACCAATACAGGACCACCAACTCTACCAACTGATCCATACAGGACCACCAACTCTACAAACTGACACATACAGGACCACCAACTATACCAACTGACACATACCGGACCACCAACTCTAACAACTGACACATACAGGACCACTAACTGTACCAACTGACACATACAGGACCACCAACTCTACCAACTGACACATACAGGACCACCAACTCTACCAACTGTTTCATACAGGACCACTAACTCTACCAACTGATTCATACAGGACCACCAACTCTACAAACTGACACATACAGGACCACCAACTATACCAACTGACACATACCGGACCACCAACTCTAACAACTGACACATACAGGACCACTAACTGTACCAACTGACACATACAGGACCACCAACTCTAACAACTGACACATACAGGACCACTAACTGTACCAACTGACACATACCGGACCACCAACTCTAACAACTGACACATACAGGACCACTAACTGTACCAACTGACACATACAGGACCACCAACTCTACCAACTGACACATACAGGACCACCAACTCTACCAACTGTTTCATACAGGACCACTAACTCTACCAACTGTTTCATACAGGACCACTAACTCTACCAACTGACACATACAGGACCACCAACTCTACCAACTGACACATACAGGACCACTAACTCTACCAACTGATTCATACAGGACCACTAACTCTACCAACTGATTCATACAGGACCACCAACTCTACAAACTGACACATACAGGACCACCAACTATACCAACTGACACATACAGGACCACCAACTCTACCAACTGACACATACAGGACCACCAACTCTACCAACTGTTTCATACAGGACCACTAACTCTACCAACTGTTTCATACAGGACCACTAACTCTACCAACTGACACATACAGGACCACCAACTCTACCAACTGACACATACAGGACCACTAACTCTACCAACTGATTCATACAGGACCACTAACTCTACCAACTGTTTCATACAGGACCACTAACTCTACCAACTGTTTCATACAGGACCACTAACTCTACCAACTGACACATACAGGACCACCAAATATACCAACTGACACATACTGGACCACCAACTATACCAACTGACACATACAGGACCACCAACTATACCAACTGACACATACTGGACCACCAACTCTACCAACTGTTTCATACAGGACCACTAACTCTACCAACTGATTCATACAGGACCACCAACTATACCAACTGACACATACAGGATTACCAACTATACCAACTGACACATACTGGACCACCAACTCCACCAACTGTTTCATACAGGACCACTAACTCTAACAACTGACACATACAGGACCACCAACTATACCAACTGACCCATACAGTACCACTAACTATACCAACTGACCCATACAGGACCACTAACTATACCAACTGATTCATACAGGACCACCAACTCTACCAATTGGGCCACACAGGACCACTAATTTTACCAACTGACACATACAGGACAACTAACTCTACCAACTGACACATACAGGACCACTAACTCTACCAACTGATTCATACAGGACCACTAACTCTACCAACTGATTCATACAGGACCACTAACTCTACCAACTGACCCATACAGGACCACTAACTATACCAACTGACCCATACAGGACCACTAACTCTACCAACTGATTTAAACAGGACCACCAACTCTACCAATTGGGCCACACAGGACTACTAACTATACCAACTGACCCATTCAGGACCACCAACTCTATCAACTGACCCATGAAGGACCACCAACTCTACCAACTGACACATACAAGAACCACTAACTCTACCAACGGACCCATACAGGACCACCATCTCTACCAACTGACCCATAAAGGACCACCAACTCTACCAACTGACACATACAGGACCACTAACTCTACCAACTGACACATACAGGACCACCAACTCTACCAACTGTTTCATACAGGACCACCAACTATACCAACTGACACATACAGGACCACCATCTATACCAACTGACACATACTGGACCACCAACTCTACCAACTGTTTCATACAGGACCACTAACTCTACCAACTGATTCATTTAGGACCACCAACTATACCAACTGACACATACAGGACCACCATCTATACCAACTGACACATACTGGACCACCAACTCTACCAACTGTTTCATACAGGACCACTAACTCTACCAACTGATTCATACAGGACCACCAACTATACCAACTGACACATACTGGACCACCAGCTCTACCAACTGTTTCATACAGGACCACTAACTCTACCAAATGATTCATACAGGACCACCAACTCTACCAACTGACACATACAGGACCACCGACTCTACCAACTGACACATACAGGACCACCAACTATACCAACTGACACATACAAGAACCACTAACTCTACCAACTGACACATACAAGAACCACTAACTCTACCAACGGACCCATACAGGACCACCAACTCTACCAACTGACCCATTCAGGACCACCAACTCTACCAACTGACACATACAGGACCACCGACTCTACCAACTGACACATACAGGACCACCAACTCTACCAACTGACACATACAGGACCACCAAATCTACCAACTGACACATACAGGACCACTAACTCTACAAACTGACACAAACAGGACCACTAACTCTACCAACTGACACATACAGGACCACCAACTATAACAACTGAACCATACAGGACCACCAACTCTACCAAATGATTCATACAGGACCACCAACTATACCAACTGACACAAACAGGACCACTAACTCTACCAACTGCACATACAGGACCACTAACTCTACCAACTGACACATACAGGACCACCAACTCTATCAACTGACCCATACAGGACCACCAACTGTTTCATACAGGACCACCAACTCTACCAACTGACACATACAGGACCACCAACTATACCAACTGACACATACAGGACCACTAACTCTACCAACTAATTCAAACAGGACCACTAACTCTTCCAACTGTTTCATACAGGACCACTAACTCTACAAACTGATTCATACAGGACCACCAACTCTACCAACTGATTCATACAGGACCACTAACTCTACCAACTGACACATACAGGACCACTAACTCTACCAACTGTTTCATACAGGACCACTAACTCTACCAACTGACACATACAGGACCACCAACTTCACAAACTGGGCCATACAGGACCACCAACTATAACAACTGAACCATACCGGACCACCAACTCTACCAACTGATTCATACAGGACCACCAACTCTACCAACTGACACATACAGGACCACTAACTCTACCAACTGACACATACAGGACCACTAACTCTACCAACTGACACATACAGGACCACTAACTCTACCAACTGACCCATACAGGACCACTAACTCTACCAACTGTTTCATACAGGACCACTAACTCTACCAACTGATTCATACAGGACCACTAACTCTACCAACTGACACATACAGGACCACTAACTCTACCAACTGTTTCATACAGGACCACTAACTCTACCAACTGACACATACAGGACCACCAACTTCACAAACTGGGCCATACAGGACCACCAACTATAACAACTGAACCATACCGGACCACCAACTCTACCAACTGACCCATACAGGACCACCAACTGTTTCATACAGGACCACCAACTCTACCAACTGACACATACAGGACCACCAACTATACCAACTGACACATACAGGACCACTAACTCTACCAACTGATTCAAACAGGACCACTAACTCTACCAACTGTTTCATACAGGACCACTAACTCTACAAACTGATTCATACAGGACCACCAACTCTACCAACTGATTCAAACAGGACCACTAACTCTTCCAACTGTTTCATACAGGACCACTAACTCTACAAACTGATTCATACAGGACCACCAACTCTACCAACTGATTCATACAGGACCACTAACTCTACCAACTGACACATACAGGACCACTAACTCTACCAACTGTTTCATACAGGACCACTAACTCTACCAACTGATTCATACAGGACCACTAACTCTACCAACTGTTTCATACAGGACCACTAACTCTACAAACTGACACATACAGGACCACCAACTATACCAACTGACACATACCGGACCACCAACTCTACCAACTGACACATACAGGACCACTAACTCTACAAACTGACACATACAGGACCACCAACTCTACCAATTGGGCCAAACAGGACTACTAACTCTACCAACTGACACATACAGGACCACCAACTCTACCAACTGACACATACAGGACCACCAAGTATACCAACTGACACATACTGGACCACCAACTCTACCAACTGTTTCATACAGGACCATTAACTCTACAAACTGACACATACAGGACCACCAACTCTACCAACTGACACATACAGGACCACCAACTAAACCAACTGATTCATACAGGACCACTAACTATACCAACTGACACATACAGGACCACCAACTATACCAACTGACACATACAGGACCACCAACTATACCAACTGACACATACAGGACCACCAACTATACCAACTGACACATACAAGAACCACTAACTCTACCAACTGACACATACAAGAACCACTAACTCTACCAACGGACCCATACAGGACCACCAACTCTACCAACTGACCCATTCAGGACCACCAACTCTACCAACTGACACATACAGGACCACCGACTCTACCAACTGACACATACAGGACCACCAACTCTACCAACTGACACATACAGGACCACCAACTTCACAAACTGGGCCATACAGGACCACCAACTATAACAACTGAACCATACCGGACCACCAACTCTACCAACTGATTCATACAGGACCACCAACTCTACCAAATGATTCATACAGGACCACCAACTATTCCAACAGGACCACCAACTATACCAACTGACACATACCGGACCACCAACTATACCAACTGACACATACAGGACCACCAACTCTACCAACTGACACAAACAGGACCACTAACTCTACCAACTGCACATACAGGACCACTAACTCTACCAACTGACACATACAGGACCACCAACTCTATCAACTGACCCATACAGGACCACCAACTGTTTCATACAGGACCACCAACTCTACCAACTGACACATACAGGACCACCAACTATACCAACTGACACATACAGGACCACTAACTCTACCAACTGATTCAAACAGGACCACTAACTCTTCCAACTGTTTCATACAGGACCACTAACTCTGAAAACTGATTCATACAGGACCACCAACTCTACCAACTGATTCATACAGGACCACTAACTCTACCAACTGATTCATACAGGACCACCAACTCTACCAACTGATTCATACAGGACCACTAACTCTACCAACTGACACATACAGGACCACTAACTCTACCAACTGTTTCATACAGGACCACTAACTCTACCAACTGATTCATACAGGACCACTAACTCTACCAACTGTTTCATACAGGACCACTAACTCTACAAACTGACACATACAGGACCACCAACTATACCAACTGACACATACCGGACCACCAACTCTACCAACTGACACATACAGGACCACCAACTCTACAAACTGACACATACAGGACCACCAACTCTACCAATTGGGCCAAACAGGACTACTAACTCTACCAACTGACACATACAGGACCACCAACTCTACCAACTGACACATACAGGACCACCAAGTATACCAACTGACACATACTGGACCACCAACTCTACCAACTGTTTCATACAGGACCACTAACTCTACAAACTGACACATACAGGACCACCAACTCTACCAACTGACACATACAGGACCACCAACTAAACCAACTGATTCATACAGGACCACTAACTATACCAACTGACACATACAGGACCACCAACTATACCAACTGACACATACAGGACCACCAACTATACCAACTGACACATACAGGACCACCAACTATACCAACTGACACATACTGGACCACCAACTCTACCAACTGTTTCATACAGGACCACCAACTCTACCAACTGTTTCATACAGGACCACCAACTCTACCAACTGTTTCATACAGGACCACTAACTCTACCAACTGTTTCATACAGGACCACTAACTAAACCAACTGATTCATACAGGACCACTAACTATACCAACTGACACATACAGGACCACCAACTATACCAACTGACACATACAGGACCACCAACTATACCAACTGACACATACAGGACCACCAACTATACCAACTGACACATACAGGACCACCAACTATACCAACTGACACATACAGGACCACCAACTCTACCAACTGTTTCATACAGGACCACTAACTCTACCAACTGATTCATACAGGACCACCAACTCTACCAACTGACCCATACAGGACCACTAACTCTACCAACTGATTCAAACAGGACCACCAACTCTACCAATTGGGCCACACAGGACTACTAACTATACCAACTGACCCATTCAGGACCACCAACTCTATCAACTGACCCATAAAGGACAACCAACTCTACCAACTGACACATACAAGAACCACTAACTCTACCAACGGACCCATACAGGACCATCAACTCTACCAACTGACCCATAAAGGACCACCAACTCTTCCAACTGACACATACAGGACCACCAACTATACCAACTGACACATACAAGAACCACTAACTCTACCAACTGACACATACAAGAACCACTAACTCTACCAACGGACCCATACAGGACCACCAACTCTACCAACTGACACATACAGGACCACCAACTCTACCAACTGACCCATACAGGACCACGAACTGTTTCATACAGGACCACCAACTCTACCAACTGACACATACAGGACCACCAACTATACCAACTGACACATACAGGACCACCAACTCTACCAACTGACCCATACAGGACCACGAACTGTTTCATACAGGACCACCAACTCTACCAACTGACACATACAGGACCACCAACTATACCAACTGACACATACAGGACCACCAACTCTACCAACTGATTCATACAGGACCACCAACTCTACCAACTGATTCATACAGGACCACTAACTCTACCAACTGTTTCATACAGGACCACCAACTATACCAACTGACACATACAGGACCACCAACTCTACCAACTGACACATACAGGACCACTAACTCTACCAACTGACACATACAGGACCACTAACTCTACCAATTGGGCCACACAGGACTACTAACTCTACCAACTGACACATACAGGACCACCAACTCTACCAACTGACAAATACAGGACCACCAACTATACCAACTGACACATACTGGACCACCAACTCTACCAACTGTTTCATACAGGACCACTAACTCTACCAACTGTTTCATACAGGACCACTAACTCTACAAACTGACACATACAGGACCACCAACTATACCAACTGATTCATACAGGACCACTAACTATACCAACTGACACATACAGGACCACCAACTATACCAACTGACACATACAGGACCACCAACTATACCAACTGACACATACAGGACCACCAACTATACCAACTGATTCATACAGGACCACCAACTATACCAACTGACACATACAGTACCACTAACTATACCAACTGACCCATACAGGACCACTAACTCTACCAACTGATTCAAACAGGACCACCAACTATACCAACTGATTCATACAGGACCACCAACTATACCAACTGACCCATACAGTACCACTAACTATACCAACTGACCCATACAGGACCACTAACTCTACCAACTGATTCAAACAGGACCACCATCTCTACCAATTGGGCCACACAGGACTACTAACTATACCAACTGACCCATTCAGGACCACCAACTCTATCAACTGACCCATAAAGGACCACCAACTCTTCCAACTGACACATACAGGACCACCAACTATACGAACTGACACATACAAGAACCACTAACTCTACCAACTGACACATACAAGAACATCTAACTCTACCAACGGACCCATACAGGACCACCAACTCTACCAACTGACCCATAAAGGACCACCAACTCTACCAACTGACACATACAGGACCACCGACTCTACCAACTGACACATACAGGACCACCAACTCTACCAACTGACACATACAGGACCACCAACTTCACAAACAGGGCCATACAGGACCACCAACTATAACAACTGACACACACCGGACCACCAACTCTACCAAATGATTCATACAGGACCACCAACTATACCAACTGACACATACCGGACCACCAACTCTACAAACTGACACATACAGGACCACCAACTCTACCAACTGACACATACAGGACCACCAACTCTACAAACTGACACATACAGGACCACTAACTCTACCAACTGACACATACCGGACCACTAACTCTACCAACTGATTCAAACAGGACCACTAACTCTACAAACTGACACATACAGGACCACCAACTATACCAACTGACACATACCGGACCACCAACTCTACAAACTGACACATACAGGACCACCAACTATACCAACTGACACATACCGGACCACCAACTCTACAAACTGACACATACAGGACCACCAACTATACCAACTGACACATACCGGACCACCAACTATACCAACTGTTTCATACAGGACCACCAACTATACCAACTGACACATACAGGACCACTAACTCTACCAACTGACACATACAGGACCACCAACTCTACCAATTGGGCCACACAGGACTACTAACTGTACCAACTGACACATACAGGACCACCAACTATACCAACTGACCCATACAGGACCACCAACTATACCAACTGACCCATACAGGACCACCAACTCTACCAACTGACCCATACAGGACCACCAACTCTACCAACTGACCCATACAGGACCACCAACTATACCAACTGTGCCATACAGGACCACCAACTCTACCAACCGACCCATACAGGACCACCAACTCTACCAACTGACCCATAATTGACCACCAACTATACCAACTGACCAATACAGGACCACCAACTCTACCAACTGACCCATACAGGACCACCAACTCAACCAACTGACCCATACAGGAACCACCAACTATACCAACTGACCAATACAGGACCACCAACTCTACCAACTGATCCATACAGGACCACCAACTCTACAAACTGACACATACAGGACCACCAACTATACCAACTGACACATACCGGACCACCAACTCTAACAACTGACACATACAGGACCACTAACTGTACCAACTGACACATACAGGACCACCAACTCTACCAACTGACACATACAGGACCACCAACTCTACCAACTGTTTCATACAGGACCACTAACTCTACCAACTGATTCATACAGGACCACCAACTCTACAAACTGACACATACAGGACCACCAACTATACCAACTGACACATACCGGACCACCAACTCTAACAACTGACACATACAGGACCACTAACTGTACCAACTGACACATACAGGACCACCAACTCTAACAACTGACACATACAGGACCACTAACTGTACCAACTGACACATACCGGACCACCAACTCTAACAACTGACACATACAGGACCACTAACTGTACCAACTGACACATACAGGACCACCAACTCTACCAACTGACACATACAGGACCACCAACTCTACCAACTGTTTCATACAGGACCACTAACTCTACCAACTGTTTCATACAGGACCACTAACTCTACCAACTGACACATACAGGACCACCAACTCTACCAACTGACACATACAGGACCACTAACTCTACCAACTGATTCATACAGGACCACTAACTCTACCAACTGATTCATACAGGACCACCAACTCTACAAACTGACACATACAGGACCACCAACTATACCAACTGACACATACCGGACCACCAACTCTAACAACTGACACATACAGGACCACTAACTGTACCAACTGACACATACAGGACCACCAACTCTACCAACTGACACATACAGGACCACCAACTCTACCAACTGTTTCATACAGGACCACTAACTCTACCAACTGTTTCATACAGGACCACTAACTCTACCAACTGTTTCATACAGGACCACTAACTCTACCAACTGACACATACAGGACCACCAAATATACCAACTGACACATACTGGACCACCAACTATACCAACTGACACATACAGGACCACCAACTATACCAACTGACACATACTGGACCACCAACTCTACCAACTGTTTCATACAGGACCACTAACTCTACCAACTGATTCATACAGGACCACCAACTATACCAACTGACACATACAGGATTACCAACTATACCAACTGACACATACTGGACCACCAACTCCACCAACTGTTTCATACAGGACCACTAACTCTACCAACTGACACATACAGGACCACCAACTATACCAACTGACCCATACAGTACCACTAACTATACCAACTGACCCATACAGGACCACTAACTATACCAACTGATTCATACAGGACCACCAACTCTACCAATTGGGCCACACAGGACCACTAACTCTACCAACTGACACATACAGGACCACTAACTCTACCAACTGACACATACAGGACCACTAACTCTACCAACTGATTCATACAGGACCACTAACTCTACCAACTGATTCATACAGGACCACCAACTCTACAAACTGACACATACAGGACCACTAACTGTACCAACTGACACATACAGGACCACCAACTCTACCAACTGACACATACAGGACCACCAACTCTACCAACTGTTTCATACAGGACCACTAACTCTACCAACTGTTTCATACAGGACCACTAACTCTACCAACTGACACATACAGGACCACCAACTCTACCAACTGACACATACAGGACCACTAACTCTACCAACTGATTCATACAGGACCACTAACTCTACCAACTGTTTCATACAGGACCACTAACTCTACCAACTGTTTCATACAGGACCACTAACTCTACCAACTGACACATACAGGACCACCAAATATACCAACTGACACATACTGGACCACCAACTATACCAACTGACACATACAGGACCACCAACTATACCAACTGACACATACTGGACCACCAACTCTACCAACTGTTTCATACAGGACCACTAACTCTACCAACTGATTCATACAGGACCACCAACTATACCAACTGACACATACAGGATTACCAACTATACCAACTGACACATACTGGACCACCAACTCCACCAACTGTTTCATACAGGACCACTAACTCTACCAACTGACACATACAGGACCACCAACTATACCAACTGACCCATACAGTACCACTAACTATACCAACTGACCCATACAGGACCACTAACTATACCAACTGATTCATACAGGACCACCAACTCTACCAATTGGGCCACACAGGACTACCAACTATACCAACTGACCCATTCAGGACCACCAACTCTATCAACTGACCCATAAAGGACCACCAACTCTACCAACTGACACATACAAGAACCACTAACTCTACCAACGGACCCATACAGGACCACCAACTCTACCAACTGACCCATAAAGGACCACCAACTCTTCCAACTGACACATACAGGACCACCAACTATACCAACTGACACATACAAGAACCACTAACTCTACCAACTGGCACATACAAGAACCACTAACTCTACCAACGGACCCATACAGGACCACCAACTCTACCAACTGACCCATAAAGGACCACCGACTCTACCAACTGACACATACAGGACCACCGACTCTACCAATTGACACATACAGGACCACCAGCTCTACCAACTGACACATACAGGACCACCAACTTCACATAATGGGCCATACAGGACCACCAACTATAACAACTGACCCATACCGGACCACCAACTCTACCAAATGATTCATACAGGACCACCAACTATTCCAACGGATTCATACAGGACCAACAACTATATCAACTGACACATACCGGAACACCAACTCTCCCAATTGGGCCACACAGGTCTACTAACTGTACCAACTGACCCATACAGGACCACCAACTATACCAACTGACCTATACAGGACCACCAACTATACCAACTGACCCATACAGGACCACCAACTCTACCAACTGACCCATAAAGAACCACCAACTATACCAACTGGGCCATACAGGACCACCAACTCTACCAACTGACCCATAATGGACCACCAACTATACCAACTGACCCTTACAGGGCCACCAACTATACCAACTGATCCATACAGGACCACCAACTTAATCAACTGGGCCATACTGGACCACCAACTCTACCAACTGACCCATACAGGACCACCATCTCAACCAACTGACCCTTACAGGGCCACCAACTATACCAACTGATCCATACAGGACCACCAACTTAATCAACTGGGCCATACTGGACCACCAACTCTACCAACTGACCCATACAGGACCACCAACTCAACCATACAGGACCACCAACTATTCCAACTGACCAATACAGGACCACCAACTCTACCAACTGACCCATACAGGACCACCAACTCTACAAACTTACACATACAGGACCACCAACTATACCAACTGACACATACCGGACCACCAACTCTACCAACTGACACATACAGGACCACCAACTCTACCAATTGGGCCACACAGGACTACTAACTGTACCAACTGACCCATACAGGACCACCAACTCAACCAACTGACCCTTACAGGGCCACCAACTATACCAACTGATCCATACAGGACCACCAACTTAATAAACTGGGCCATACTGGACCACCAACTCTACCAACTGACCCATACAGGACCACCAACTCTACCAACTGACCCATAAAGGACCACCAACTCTTCCAACTGACACATACAGGACCACCAACTATTCCAACTGACACATACAAGAACCACTAACTCTACCAACTGACACATACAGGACCACCGACTCTACCAACTGACACATACAGGGCCACCAACTATACCAACTGATCCATACAGGACCACCAACTTAATCAACTGGGCCATACTGGACCACCAACTCTACCAACTGATCCATACAGGACCACCAACTCAACCAACTGACCCATACAGGACCACCAACTATACCAACTGACCAATACAGGACCACCAACTCTACCACATGACCCATACAGGACCACCAACTCTACAAACTGACACATACAGGACCACTAACTCTACCAACTGTTTCATACAGGACCACTAACTCTACCAACTGTTTCATACAGGACCACCAACTATACCAACTGACACATACAGGACCACCAACTCTACCAACTGTTTCATACAGGCTCACTAACTCTACCAACTGACACATACAGGACCACTAACTCTACCAACTGTTTCATACAGGACCACTAACTCTACCAACTGACACATACAGGACCACCAACTATACCAACTGAACCATACAGTACCACTAACTATACCAACTGACCCATACAGGACCACTAACTCTACCAACTGATTCAAACAGGACCACCAACTCTACCAATTGGGCCACACAGGACTACCAACTATACCAACTGACCCATTCAGGACCACCAACTCTATCAACTGACCCATAAAGGACCACCAACTCTACCAACTGACACATACAAGAACCACTAACTCTACCAACGGACCCATACAGGACCACCAACTCTACCAACTGACCCATAAAGGACCACCAACTCTTCCAACTGACACATACAGGACCACCAACTATACCAACTGACACATACAAGAACCACTAACTCTACCAACTGGCACATACAAGAACCACTAACTCTACCAACGGACGCATACAGAACCACCAACTCTACCAACTGACCCATAAAGGACCACCGACTCTACCAACTGACACATACAGGACCACCGACTCTACCAACTGACACATACAGGACCACCAACTCTACCAACTGACACATACAGGACCATTAACTTCACAAACTGGGCCATACAGGACCACCAACTATAACAACTGACCCATACCGGACCACCAACTCTACCAAATGATTCATACAGGACCACCAACTATTCCAACTGACACATACAGGACCACCAACTTCACATAATGGGCCATACAGGACCACCAACTATAACAACTGACCCATACCGGACCACCAACTCTACCAAATGATTCATACAGGACCACCAACTATTCCAACGGATTCATACAGGACCACCAACTATATCAACTGACACATACCGGAACACCAACTCTCCCAATTGGGCCACACAGGACTACTAACTGTACCAACTGACCCATACAGGACCACCAACTATACCAACTGACCTATACAGGACCACCAACTATACCAACTGACCCATACAGGACCACCAACTCTACCAACTGACCCATAAAGAACCACCAACTATACCAACTCAAATCAAATCAAATTTTATTAGTCACATACACATGGTTAGCAGATGTTAATGCGAGTGTAGCGAAATGCTTGTGCTTCTAGTTCCGACAATGCAGTAATAACCAACAAGTAATCTAACCTAACAATTCCACAACTACTACCTTATACACACACACAAGTGTAAAGGGATAAAGAATATGTACATAAAGATATATGAATGAGTGGTGGTACAGAACGGCATGGCAAGATGCAGTAGATGGTATAGAGTACGGTATATACATATGAGATGAGTACTGTAGGGTATGTAAACATAAAGTGGCATAGTTTAAAGTGGCTAGTGGTACATGTATTGCATAAAGATGGCAAGATGCAGTAGATGATATAGAGTACAGTATATACATATGAGATGGGTAATGTAGGGTATGTAAACATTATATTAAGTGGCATTGTTTAAAGTGGCTAGTGGTACATTTTTACATAATTTCCATCAATTCCCATTTTTAAAGTGGCTGGAGTTGAGTCAGTATGTTGGCAGCGGCCGCTAAATGTTAGTGGTGGCTGTTTAACAGTCTGATGGCCTTGAGATAGAAGCTGTTTTTCAGTCTCTCGGTCCCTGCTTTGATGCACCTGTA
This sequence comes from Salvelinus alpinus, assembly GCF_045679555.1. Classification (NCBI taxonomy): domain Eukaryota; kingdom Metazoa; phylum Chordata; class Actinopteri; order Salmoniformes; family Salmonidae; genus Salvelinus; species Salvelinus alpinus. The sequence goes on from NC_092118.1 coordinate 27,008,135, forward strand.
CTGACCTCGCCTTCTGGATGATAGCGGGGTGAACAGGCAGTGGCTTGGGTGGTTGTTGTCCTTGATGATCTTTATGGCCTTCCTGTGACATCGGGTGGTGTAGGTGTCCTGGAGGGCAGGTAGTTTGCCCCCGGTGGTGCGTTCTGCAGACCTCACTACCCTCTGGAGAGCCTTACGGTTGTGGGCGGAGCAGTTGTCGTACCAGGCGGTGATACAGCCCGACAGGATGCTCTCGATTGTGCATCTGTAGAAGTTTGTGAGTGCTTTTGGTGACAAGCCGAATTTCTTCAGCCTCCTGAGGTTGAAGAGGCGCTGCTGCGCCTTCTTCACAACGCTGTCTGTGTGGGTGGACCAATTCAGTTTGTCCGTGATGTGTACACCGAGGAACTTAAAACTTTCCACCTTCTCCACTACTGACCCGTCGATGTGGATAGGGGGGTGCTCCCTCTGCTGTTTCCTGAAGTCCACAATCATCTCCTTTGTTTTGTTGACGTTGAGTGTGAGGTTATTTTCCTGACACCACACTCCGAGGGCCCTCACCTCCTCCCTGTAGGCCGTCTCGTCGTTGTTGGTAATCAAGCCTACCACTGTAGTGTCATCCGCAAACTTGATGATTGAGTTGGAGGCGTGCATGGCCACGCAGTCGTGGGTGAACAGGGAGTACAGGAGAGGGCTCAGAACGCACCCTTGTGGGGCCCCAGTGTTGAGGATCAGCGGGGTGGAGATGTTGTTACCTACCCTCACCACCTGGGGGCGGCCCGTCAGGAAGTCCAGGACCCAGTTGCACAGGGCGGGGTCGAGACCCAGGGTCTCGAGCTTGATGACGAGTTTGGAGGGTACTATGGTGTTAAATGCTGAGCTGTAATCGATGAACAGCATTCTCACATGGGTATTCCTCTTGTCCAGATGGGTTAGGGCAGTGTGCAGTGTGGTTGCGATTGCGTCGTCTGTGGACCTATTGGGTCGGTAAGCAAATTGGAGTGGGTCTAGGGTGTCCGGTAGGGTGGAGGTGATATGGTCCTTGACTAGTCTCTCAAAGCACTTCATGATGACGGAAGTGAGTGCTACGGGGCGGTAGTCGTTTAGCTCAGTTACCTTAGCTTTCTTGGGAACAGGAACAATGGTGGCCCTCTTGAAGCATGTGGGAACAGCAGACTGGGCCATACAGGACCACCAACTCTACCAACTGACCCATAATGGACCACCAACTATACCAACTGACCCTTACAGGGCCACCAACTATACCAACTGATCCATACAGGACCACCAACTTAATCAACTGGGCCATACTGGACCACCAACTCTACCAACTGACCCATACAGGACCACCATCTCAACCAACTGACCCTTACAGGGCCACCAACTATACCAACTGATCCATACAGGACCACCAACTTAATCAACTGGGCCATACTGGACCACCAACTCTACCAACTGACCCATACAGGACCACCAACTCAACCAACTGACCCATACAGGACCACCAACTATTCCAACTGACCAATACAGGACCACCAACTCTACCAACTGACCCATACAGGACCACCAACTCTACAAACTTACACATACAGGACCACCAACTATACCAACTGACACATACCGGACCACCAACTCTACCAACTGACACATACAGGACCACCAACTCTACCAATTGGGCCAAACAGGACTACTAACTGTACCAACTGACCCATACAGGACCGACAACTCAACCAACTGACCCTTACAGGGCCACCAACTATACCAACTGATCCATACAGGACCACCAACTTAATAAACTGGGCCATACTGGACCACCAACTCTACCAACTGACCCATACAGGACCACCAACTCTACCAACTGACCCATAAAGGACCACCAACTCTTCCAACTGACACATACAGGACCACCAACTATTCCAACTGACACATACAAGAACCACTAACTCTACCAACTGACACATACAGGACCACCGACTCTACCAACTGACACATACAGGACCACCAACTCTACCAACTGACACATACAAGACCACCAACTTAATCAACTGGGCCATACTGGACCACCAACTCTACCAACTGACCCATACAGGCCCACCAACTCAACCAACTGACCCATACAGGGCCACCAACTATACCAACTGATCCATACAGGACCACCAACTTAATCAACTGGGCCATACTGGACCACCAACTCTACCAACTGACCCATACAGGACCACCAACTCTACCAACTGACCCATAAAGGACCACCAACTCTTCCAACTGACACATATAGGACCACCAACTATACCAACTGACACATACAAGAACCACTAACTCTACCAACTGACACATACAAGAACCACTAACTCTACCAACGGACCCATACATGACCACCAACTATACCAACTGACCCATACAGGACCACCAACTCTACCAACTGACCAGTAAAGGACCACCAACTCTACCAACTGACACATACGGGACCACCGACTCTACCAACTGACACATACAGGACCACCAACTTCACAAACAGGGCCATACAGGACCACCAACTATAACAACTGACCCATACCGGACCACCAACTCTACCAACTGATTAATACAGAACCACTAACTCTACCAACTGATTAAAACAGGACCACCAACTATACCAACTGTTTCATACAGGACCACCAACTATACCAACTGATTCATACAGGACCACCAACTCTACCAACTGACACATACAGGACCACCAACTCTACCAACTGTTTCATACAGGACCACCAACTCTACCAACTGTTTCATACAGGACCACTAACTCTACCAACTGATTCATACAGGACCACCAACTCTACCAACTGTTTCATACAGGACCACTAACTCTACCAACTGATTCATACAGGACCACCAACTCTACCAACTGTTTCATACAGGACCACCAACTCTACCAACTGTTTCATACAGGACCACTAACTCTACCAACTGATTCATACAGGACCACCAACTCTACCAACTGTTTCATACAGGACCACCAACTATACCAACTGACACATACAGGACCACCAACTCTAACAACTGTTTCATACAGGACCACTAACTCTACCAACTGTTTCATACAGGACCACCAACTCTACCAACTGTTTCATACAGGACCACTAACTCTACCAACTGATTCATACAGGACCACTAACTCTACCAACTGTTTCATACAGGACCACCAACTCTACCAACTGTTTCATACAGGACCACTAACTCTACCAACTGACACATACAGGACCACCAACTATACCAAATGACACATACCGGTCCACCAACTCTACCAACTGACACATACAGGACCACTAACTCTACCAACTGACACATACAGGACCACCAACTCTACCAATTGGGCCAAACAGGACCACCAACTCTACCAACTGACACATACAGGACAACTAACTATACCAACTGTTTCATACAGGACCACCAACTCTATCAACTGACCCATAAAGGACCACCAACTCTACCAACTGACACATACAAGAACCACTAACTCTACCAACGGACCCATACACGACCACCAACTCTACCAACTGACCCATAAAGGACCACCAACTCTTCCAACTGACACATACAGGACCACCAACTATACCAACGGACACATACAAGAACCACTAACTCTACCAACTGACACATACAAGAACCACTAACTCTACCAACGGACCCATAAAGGACCACCAACTCTTCCAACTGACACATACAGGACCACCAACTATACCAACGGACACATACAAAAACCACTAACTCTACCAACTGACACATACAAGAACCACTAACTCTACCAACTGACACATACAAGAACCACTTACTCTACCAACTGACCCATAAAGGACCACCAACTCTTCCAACTGACACATACAGGACCACCAACTATACCAACGGACACATACAAGAACCACTAACTCTACCAACGGACCCATACAGGACTACCAACTCTACCAACTGACACATACAGGACCACCAACTATAACAACTGACCCATACCGGACCACCAACTCTACCAAATTATTCATACAGGACCACCAACTATTCCAACGGATTCATACAGGACCACCAACTATTCCAACTGACACATACCGGACCACCAACTATAACAACTGTTTCATACAGGACCACTAACTCTACCAACTGACACATACAGGACCACTAACTCTACCAACTGACACATACAGGACCACCAACTCTACCAATTGGGCCACACAGGACTACTAACTGTACCAACTGACCCATACAGGACCACCAACTATACCAACTGACCCATACAGGACCACCAACTCAACCAACTGACCCTTACAGGGCCACCAACTATACCAACTGATCCATACAGGACCACCAACTTAATCAACTGGGCCATACTGGACCACCAACTCTACCAACTGACCCATACAGGACCACCAACTCAACCAACTGACCCATACAGGACCACCAACTATACCAACTGACCAATACAGTACCACCATCTCTACCAACTGACCCATACAGGACCACCAACTCTACAAACTGACACATACAGGACCACCAACTATACCAACTGACACATACCGGTCCACCAACTCTACCAACTGACACATTCAGGACCACTAACTCTACCAACTGACACATACAGGACCACCAACTCTACCAATTGGGCCACACAGGACTACTAACTCTACCAACTGACACATACAGGACCACCAACTCTACCAACTGTTTCATACAGGACCATCAACTCTACCAATTGGGCCACACAGGACCACCAACTATACCAACTGACACATACCGGTCCACCAACTCTACCAACTGACACATACAGGACCACTAACTCTACCAACTGACACATACAGGACCACCAACTCTACCAATTGGGCCACACAGGACTACTAACTCTACCAACTGACACATACAGGACCACTAACTCTACCAACTGACACATACAGGACCACCAACTCTACCAATTGGGCCACACAGGACCACCAACTATACCAACTGACACATACCGGTCCACCAACTCTACCAACTGACACATACAGGACCACTAACTCTACCAACTGACACATACAGGACCACCAACTCTACCAATTGGGCCACACAGGACCACCAACTCTACCAACTGTTTCATACAGGACCACTAACTCTACCAACTGATTCATACAGGACCACTAACTCTACCAACTGACACATACAGGACCACCAACTCTACCAACTGTTTCATACAGGACCACTAACTCTACCAACTGACACATACAGGACCACCAACTCTACCAACTGTTTCATACAGGACCACCAACTCTACCAACTGTTTCATACAGGACCACCAACTCTACCAACTGTTTCATACAGGACCACCAACTCTACCAACTGTTTCATACAGGACAACTAACTCTACCAACTGTTTCATACAGGACCACCAACTCTACCAACTGTTTCATACAGGACAACCAACTCTACCAACTGTTTCATACAGGACCACCAACTCTACCAACTGTTTCATACAGGACAACTAACTCTACCAACTGATTCATACAGGACCACCAACTCTACCAACTGATTCATACAGGACAACTAACTCTACCAACTGATTCATACAGGACAACTAACTCTACCAACTGATTCATACAGGACAACTAACTCTACCAACTGTTTCATACAGGACAACTAACTCTACCAACTGATTCATACAGGACAACTAACTCTACCAACTGTTTCATACAGGACCACTAACTCTACCAACTGTTTCATACAGGACCACTAACTCTACCAACTGATTCATACAGGACCACTAACTCTACCAACTGATTCATACAGGACAACTAACTCTACCAACTGATTCATACAGGACAACTAACTCTACCAACTGATTCATACAGGACCACTAACTCTACCAACTGATTCATACAGGACAACTAACTCTACCAACTGATTCATACAGGACCACCAACTCTACCAACTGATTCATACAGGACAACTAACTCTACCAACTGTTTCATACAGGACCACTAACTCTACCAACTGTTTCATACAGGACCACTAACTCTACCAACTGTTTCATACAGGACCACTAACTCTACCAACTGATTCATACAGGACAACTAACTCTACCAACTGATTCATACAGGACAACTAACTCTACCAACTGATTCATACAGGAAAACTAACTCTACCAACTGTTTCATACAGGACCACTAACTCTACCAACTGTTTCATACAGGACCACTAACTCTACCAACTGATTCATACAGGACAACTAACTCTACCAACTGATTCATACAGGACCACCAACTCTACCAACTGATTCATACAGGACAACTAACTCTACCAACTGTTTCATACAGGACCACTAACTCTACCAACTGTTTCATACAGGACCACTAACTCTACCAACTGTTTCATACAGGACCACTAACTCTACCAACTGTTTCATACAGGACCACTAACTCTACCAACTGTTTCATACAGGACAACTAACTCTACCAACTGATTCATACAGGACCACCAACTCTACCAACTGTTTCATACAGGACCACTAACTCTACCAACTGTTTCATACAGGTCCACTAACTCTACCAACTGTTTCATACAGGACCACCAACTCTACCAACTGTTTCATACAGGACCACCAACTCTACCAACTGATTCATACAGGACCACCAACTCTACCAACTGTTTCATACAGGACCACTAACTCTACCAACTGACACATACAGGACCACCAACTCTACCAACTGTTTCATACAGGACCACTAACTCTACCAACTGACACATACAGGACCACCAACTATACCAAATGACACATACAGGACCACTAACTCTACCAACTGACACATACAGGACCACCAACTATACCAAATGACACATACAGGACCACTAACTCTACCAACTGACACATACAGGACCACCAACTCTACCAACTGTTTCATACAGGACCACTAACTCTACCAACTGACACATACAGGACCACCAACTATACCAAATGACACATACCGGTCCACCAACTCTACCAACTGACTCATACAGGACCACCAACTCTACCAATTGGGCCAAACAGGACCACCAACTCTACCAACTGACACATACAGGACAACAAACTATACCAACTGTTTCATACAGGACCACCAACTCTATCAACTGACCCATAAAGGACCACCAACTCTACCAACTGACACATACAAGAACCACTAACTCTACCAACGGACCCATACACGACCACCAACTCTACCAACTGACCCATAAAGGACCACCAACTCTTCCAACTGACACATACAGGACCACCAACTATACCAACGGACACATACAAGAACCACTAACTCTTCCAACTGACACATACAAGAACCACTAACTCTACCAACGGACCCATAAAGGACCACCAACTCTTCCAACTGACACATACAGGACCACCAACTATACCAACGGACACATACAAAAACCACTAACTCTACCAACTGACACATACAATAACCACTAACTCTACCAACTGACACATACAAGAACCACTTACTCTACCAACTGACCCATAAAGGACCACCAACTCTTCCAACTGACACATACAGGACCACCAACTATACCAACGGACACATACAAGAACCACTAACTCTACCAACTGACACACACAAGAACCACCAACTCTACAAACTGACACATACAGGACCACCGACTCTACCAACTGACACATACAGGACCACCAAGTCTACCAACTGACACATACAGGACCACCAACTTCATAAACTGGACCATACAGGACCACCAACTATAACAACTGATTCATACAGGACCACTAACTCTACCAATTGACACATACAGGACCACCAACTCTACCAATTGGGCCACACAGGACTACTAACTCTACCAACTGACACATACAGGACCACCAACTCTACCAACTGTTTCATACAGGACCATTCAACTCTACCAATTGGGCCACACAGGACCACCAACTATACCAACTGACACATACCGGTCCACCAACTCTACCAACTGACACATACAGGACCACTAACTCTACCAACTGACACATACAGGACCACCAACTCTACCAATTGGGCCCCACAGGACTACTAACTCTACCAACTGACACATACAGGACCACTAACTCTACCAACTGACACATACAGGACCACCAACTCTACCAATTGGGCCACACAGGACCACCAACTATACCAACTGACACATACAGGACCACCAACTATACCAACTGACCCATACAGGACCACCAACTATACCAACTGACCCATACAGGACCACCAACTCTACCAACTGACCCATACAGGAACACCAACTCTACCAACTGACCCATACAGGACCACCAACTCTACCAACTGACCCATACAGGACCACCAACTGACCCATAATGGACCACCAACTATACAAACTGACCCTTACAGGGCCACCAACTATACCAACTGATCCATACAGGACCACCAACTTAATCAACTGGGCCATACAGGACCACCAACTTAATCAACTGGGCCATACTGGACCACCAACTCTACCAACTGACCCATACAGGACCACCAACTCTACAAACTGACACATACAGGACCACCAACTATACCAACTGGGCCATACAGGACCACCAACTATACCAACTGACCCATACAGGACCACCAACTCTACCAACTGACACATACAGGACCACCAACTATACCAACTGGGCCATACAGGACCACCAACTATACCAACTGACCCATACAGGACCACCAACTCTACCAACTGACCCATACAGGACCACCAACTATACCAACTGACCCATACAGGACCACCAACTTAATCAACTGGGCCATACTGGACCACCAACTATACCAACTGATCCATACAGGACCACCAACTTAATCAACTGGGCCATACTGGACCACCAACTCTACCAACTGACCCATACAGGACCACCAACTCTACCAACTGACCCATACAGGACCACCAACTCTACCAACTGACCCATAATGGACTACCAACTATACCAACTGACCCTTACAGGACCACCAACTCTACCAACTGACCCATACAGGACCACTAACTCTACCAACTGTTTCATACAGGCTCACTAACTCTACCAACTGTTTCATACAGGACCACTAACTCTACCAACTGTTTCATACAGGCCCACTAACTCTACCAACTGTTTCATACAGGACCACTAACTCTACCAACTGATTCATACAGGACCACCAACTCTACCAACTGACCCATACAGGACCACTAACTCTACCAACTGTTTCATACAGGACCACTAACTCTACCAACTGATTCATACAGGACCACCAACTCTACCAACTGACCCATACAGGACCACTAACTCTACCAACTGATTCATACAGGCCCACTAACTCTACCAACTGTTTCATACAGGCTCACTAACTCTACCAACTGTTTCATACAGGACCACTAACTCTACCAACTGTTTCATACAGGCTCACTAACTCTACCAACTGTTTCATACAGGCTCACTAACTCTACCAACTGATTCATACAGGCCCACTAACTCTACCAACTGACCCATACAGGACCACCAACTCTACCAACTGACCCATACAGGACCACCAACTATACCAACTGACCCATACAGGACCACCAACTTAATCAACTGGGCCATACTGGACCACCAACTATACCAACTGATCCATACAGGACCACCAACTTAATCAACTGGGCCATACTGGACCACCAACTCTACCAACTGACCCATACAGGACCACCAACTCTACCAACTGACCCATACAGGACCACCAACTCTACCAACTGTTTCATACAGGCTCACTAACTCTACCAACTGTTTCATACAGGACCACTAACTCTACCAACTGTTTCATACAGGCTCACTAACTCTACCAACTGTTTCATACAGGACCACTAACTCTACCAACTGATTCATACAGGCTCACTAACTCTACCAACTGATTCATACAGGACCACTAACTCTACCAACTGATTCATACAGGCCCACTAACTCTACCAACTGTTTCATACAGGCTCACTAACTCTACCAACTGTTTCATACAGGACCACTAACTCTACCAACTGTTTCATACAGGCTCACTAACTCTACCAACTGTTTCATACAGGCTCACTAACTCTACCAACTGATTCATACAGGCCCACTAACTCTACCAACTGTTTCATACAGGACCACTAACTCTACCAACTGATTCATACAGGACCACTAACTCTACCAACTGTTTCATACAGGCCCACTAACTCTACCAACTGTTTCATTCAGGACCACCAACTCTACCAACTGATTCATACAGGACCACTAACTCTACCAACTGATTCATACAGGACCACTAACTCTACCAACTGTTTCATACAGGACCACTAACTCTACCAACTGATTCATACAGGACCACTAACTCTACCAACTGATTCAAACAGGACCACTAACTCTACCAACTGATTCATACAGGACCACCAACTCTACCAACTGACCCATACCGGACCACCAACTCTACCAACTGTTTCTATGTTTCATACAGGACCACCAACTCTACCAGCTGATTCAAACTGGACCACCAACTCAACCAATTGGGCCACACAGTACTACTAACTATACCAACTGCCCATACAGGACCACCAACTATATCAACTGACACATACAGGACCACAAACTCCACAAATTGGGCCATACTGGACCACCAACTCTACCAACTGACCCATACAGGACCACCAACTCTACCAACTGACACATACAGGACCACAAACTCCACAAATTGGGCCATACAGGACCACCAACTCTACCAACTGACACATACAAGAACCACTAACTCTACCAACTGACACATACAAGAACCACCAACTCTACAAACTGACACATACAGGACCACCGACTCTACCAACTGACACATACAGGACCACCAAGTCTACCAACTGACACATACAGGACCACCAACTTCATAAACTGGACCATACAGGACCACCAACTATAACAACTGACCCATAACGGACCACCAACTCTGCCAACTGACACATACCGGACCACCAACTCTACCAACTGATTCATACAGGACCACTAACTCTACCAATTGACACATACAGGACCACCAACTCTACCAATTGGGCCACACAGGACTACTAACTCTACCAACTGACACATACAGGACCACCAACTCTACCAACTGTTTCATACAGGACCATCAACTCTACCAATTGGGCCACACAGGACCACCAACTATACCAACTGACACATACCGGTCCACCAACTCTACCAACTGACACATACAGGACCACTAACTCTACCAACTGACACATACAGGACCACCAACTCTACCAATTGGGCCACACAGGACTACTAACTCTACCAACTGACACATACAGGACCACTAACTCTACCAACTGACACATACAGGACCACCAACTCTACCAATTGGGCCACACAGGACCACCAACTATACCAACTGACACATACAGGACCACCAACTATACCAACTGACCCATACAGGACCACCAACTATACCAACTGACCCATACAGGACCACCAACTCTACCAACTGACCCATACAGGAACACCAACTCTACCAACTGACCCATACAGGACCACCAACTCTACCAACTGACCCATACAGGACCACCAACTGACCCATAATGGACCACCAACTATACCAACTGACCCTTACAGGGCCACCAACTATACCAACTGATCCATACAGGACCACCAACTTAATCAACTGGGCCATACAGGACCACCAACTTAATCAACTGGGCCATACTGGACCACCAACTATATCAACTGATCCATACAGGACCACCAACTTAATCAACTGGGCCATACTGGACCACCAACTCTACCAACTGACCCATACTGGACCACCAACTCTACCAACTGACACATACAGGACCACCAACTATACCAACTGGGCCATACAGGACCACCAACTATACCAACTGACCCATACAGGACCACCAACTCTACCAACTGACCCATACAGGACCACCAACTATACCAACTGACCCATACAGGACCACCAACTTAATCAACTGGGCCATACTGGACCACCAACTATACCAACTGATCCATACAGGACCACCAACTTAATCAACTGGGCCATACTGGACCACCAACTCTACCAACTGACCCATACAGGACCACCAACTCTACCAACTGACCCATACAGGACCACCAACTCTACCAACTGACCCATAATGGACTACCAACTATACCAACTGACCCTTACAGGACCACCAACTCTACCAACTGACCCATACAGGACCACTAACTCTACCAACTGTTTCATACAGGCTCACTAACTCTACCAACTGTTTCATACAGGACCACTAACTCTACCAACTGTTTCATACAGGACCACCAACTCTACCAACTGTTTCATACAGGACCACTAACTCTACCAACTGATTCATACAGGACCACCAACTCTACCAACTGACCCATACAGGACCACTAACTCTACCAACTGATTCATACAGGCCCACTAACTCTACCAACTGTTTCATACAGGCTCACTAACTCTACCAACTGTTTCATACAGGACCACTAACTCTACCAACTGTTTCATACAGGCTCACTAACTCTACCAACTGTTTCATACAGGCTCACTAACTCTACCAACTGATTCATACAGGCCCACTAACTCTACCAACTGACCCATACAGGACCACCAACTCTACAAACTGACACATACAGGACCACCGACTCTACCAACTGACACATACAGGACCACCAAGTCTACCAACTGACACATACAGGACCACCAACTTCATAAACTGGACCATACAGGACCACCAACTATAACAACTGACCCATAACGGACCACCAACTCTGCCAACTGACACATACCGGACCACCAACTATACCAACTGACACATACCGGACCACCAACTCTACCAACTGATTCATACAGGACCACTAACTCTACCAATTGACACATACAGGACCACCAACTCTACCAATTGGGCCACACAGGACTACTAACTCTACCAACTGACACATACAGGACCACCAACTCTACCAACTGTTTCATACAGGACCATCAACTCTACCAATTGGGCCACACAGGACCACCAACTATACCAACTGACACATACCGGTCCACCAACTCTACCAACTGACACATACAGGACCACTAACTCTACCAACTGACACATACAGGACCACCAACTCTACCAATTGGGCCACACAGGACTACTAACTCTACCAACTGACACATACAGGACCACTAACTCTACCAACTGACACATACAGGACCACCAACTCTACCAATTGGGCCACACAGGACCACCAACTATACCAACTGACACATACAGGACCACCAACTATACCAACTGACCCATACAGGACCACCAACTATACCAACTGACCCATACAGGACCACCAACTCTACCAACTGACCCATACAGGAACACCAACTCTACCAACTGACCCATACAGGACCACCAACTCTACCAACTGACCCATACAGGACCACCAACTGACCCATAATGGACCACCAACTATACCAACTGACCCTTACAGGGCCACCAACTATACCAACTGATCCATACAGGACCACCAACTTAATCAACTGGGCCATACAGGACCACCAACTTAATCAACTGGGCCATACTGGACCACCAACTATATCAACTGATCCATACAGGACCACCAACTTAATCAACTGGGCCATACTGGACCACCAACTCTACCAACTGACCCATACTGGACCACCAACTCTACCAACTGACACATACAGGACCACCAACTATACCAACTGGGCCATACAGGACCACCAACTATACCAACTGACCCATACAGGACCACCAACTCTACCAACTGACCCATACAGGACCACCAACTATACCAACTGACCCATACAGGACCACCAACTTAATCAACTGGGCCATACTGGACCACCAACTATACCAACTGATCCATACAGGACCACCAACTTAATCAACTGGGCCATACTGGACCACCAACTCTACCAACTGACCCATACAGGACCACCAACTCTACCAACTGACCCATACAGGACCACCAACTCTACCAACTGACCCATAATGGACTACCAACTATACCAACTGACCCTTACAGGACCACCAACTCTACCAACTGACCCATACAGGACCACTAACTCTACCAACTGTTTCATACAGGCTCACTAACTCTACCAACTGTTTCATACAGGACCACTAACTCTACCAACTGTTTCATACAGGACCACCAACTCTACCAACTGTTTCATACAGGACCACTAACTCTACCAACTGATTCATACAGGACCACCAACTCTACCAACTGACCCATACAGGACCACTAACTCTACCAACTGATTCATACAGGCCCACTAACTCTACCAACTGTTTCATACAGGCTCACTAACTCTACCAACTGTTTCATACAGGACCACTAACTCTACCAACTGTTTCATACAGGCTCACTAACTCTACCAACTGTTTCATACAGGCTCACTAACTCTACCAACTGATTCATACAGGCCCACTAACTCTACCAACTGACCCATACAGGACCACCAACTCTACCAACTGACCCATACAGGACCACCAACTATACCAACTGACCCATACAGGACCACCAACTTAATCAACTGGGCCATACTGGACCACCAACTATACAAACTGATCCATACAGGACCACCAACTTAATCAACTGGGCCATACTGGACCACCAACTCTACCAACTGACCCATACAGGACCACCAACTCTACCAACTGACCCATACAGGACCACCAACTCTACCAACTGACCCATAATGGACTACCAACTATATCAACTGACCCTTACAGGACCACCAACTCTACCAACTGACCCATACAGGACCACTAACTCTACCAACTGTTTCATACAGGCTCACTAACTCTACCAACTGTTTCATACAGGACCACTAACTCTACCAACTGTTTCATACAGGCTCACTAACTCTACCAACTGTTTCATACAGGACCACTAACTCTACCAACTGATTCATACAGGCTCACTAACTCTACCAACTGATTCATACAGGACCACTAACTCTACCAACTGATTCATACAGGCCCACTAACTCTACCAACTGTTTCATACAGGCTCACTAACTCTACCAACTGTTTCATACAGGACCACTAACTCTACCAACTGTTTCATACAGGCTCACTAACTCTACCAACTGTTTCATACAGGCTCACTAACTCTACCAACTGATTCATACAGGCCCACTAACTCTACCAACTGTTTCATACAGGACCACTAACTCTACCAACTGATTCATACAGGACCACTAACTCTACCAACTGTTTCATACAGGCCCACTAACTCTACCAACTGTTTCATTCAGGACCACCAACTCTACCAACTGATTCATACAGGACCACTAACTCTACCAACTGATTCATACAGGACCACTAACTCTACCAACTGTTTCATACAGGACCACTAACTCTACCAACTGATTCATACAGGACCACTAACTCTACCAACTGATTCAAACAGGACCACTAACTCTACCAACTGATTCATACAGGACCACCAACTCTACCAACTGACCCATACCGGACCACCAACTCTACCAACTGTTTCATACAGTACCACTAACTCTAAAAACTGTTTCATACAGGACCACCAACTCTACCAGCTGATTCAAACTGGACCACCAACTCAACCAATTGGGCCACACAGTACTACTAACTATACCAACTGACCCATACAGGACCACCAACTATATCAACTGACACATACAGGACCACAAACTCCACAAATTGGGCCATACTGTACCACCAACTCTACCAACTGACCCATACAGGACCACCAACTCTACCAACTGACACATACAGGACCACAAACTCCACAAATTGGGCCATACAGGACCACCAACTCTACCAACTGACCCATACAGGACCACCAACTCTACCAACTGACACATACAGGACCACAAACTCCACAAATTGGGCCATACAGGACCACCAACTCTACCAACTGACACATACAGGAACACCAACTCTACCAACTGACACATACAGGACCACAAACTCCACAAATTGGGCCATACAGGACCACCAACTCTACCAACTGACACATACAGGACCACCAACTATACCAACTGACCCATACAGGACCACCAACTCTACCAACTGACACATACAGGACCACAAACTCCACAAATTGGGCCATACAGGACCACCAACTCTACCAACTGACACATACAGGACTACCAACTATACCAACTGACCCATACAGGACCACCAATTTTACCAACTGACCCATAAAGGACCACCAACTATACCAACTGACCAATACATGACCACTAACTATACCAATTGACCCATACAGGACCACCAACTATACCAACTGACACATACCGGTCCACCAACCGTACCAACTGACACATACAGGACCACTAACTCTACCAACTGACACATACAGGACCACCAACTCTACCAATTGGGCCACACAGGTCTACTAACTCTACCAACTGACACATACAGGACCACTAACTCTACCAACTGACACATACAGGACCACCAACTCTACCAATTGGGCCACACAGGACCACCAACTATACCAACTGACACATACAGGACCACCAACTATACCAACTGACCCATACAGGACCACCAACTATACCAACTGACCCATACAGGACCACCAACTCTACCAACTGACCCATACAGGAACACCAACTCTACCAACTGACCCATACAGGACCACCAACTCTACCAACTGACCCATACAGGACCACCAACTGACCCATAATGGACCACCAACTATACCAACTGACCCTTACAGGGCCACCAACTATACCAACTGATCCATACAGGACCACCAACTTAATCAACTGGGCCATACAGGACCACCAACTTAATCAACTGGGCCATACTGGACCACCAACTATATCAACTGATCCATACAGGACCACCAACTTAATCAACTGGGCCATACTGGACCACCAACTCTACCAACTGACCCATACAGGACCACCAACTCTACCAACTGACACATACAGGACCACCAACTATACCAACTGGGCCATACAGGACCACCAACTATACCAACTGACCTATACAGGACCACCAACTCTACCAACTGACCCATACAGGACCACCAACTATACCAACTGACCCATACAGGACCACCAACTTAATCAACTGGGCCATACTGGAACACCAACTATACCAACTGATCCATACAGGACCACCAACTTAATCAACTGGGCCATACTGGACCACCAACTCTACCAACTGACCCATACAGGACCACCAACTCTACCAACTGACCCATACAGGACCACCAACTCTACCAACTGACCCATAATGGACTACCAACTATACCAACTGACCCTTACAGGACCACCAACTCTACCAACTGACCCATACAGGACCACTAACTCTACCAACTGTTTCATACAGGCTCACTAACTCTACCAACTGTTTCATACAGGACCACTAACTCTACCAACTGTTTCATACAGGCCCACTAACTCTACCAACTGTTTCATACAGGACCACTAACTCTACCAACTGATTCATACAGGACCACCAACTCTACCAACTGACCCATACAGGACCACCAACTCTACCAACTGACCCATACAGGACCACCAACTATACCAACTGGCCCATACAGGACCACCAACTTAATCAACTGGGCCATACTGGACCACCAACTATACCAACTGATCCATACAGGACCACCAACTTAATCAACTGGGCCATACTGGACCACCAACTCTACCAACTGACCCATACAGGACCACCAACTCTACCAACTGACCCATACAGGACCACCAACTCTACCAACTGACCCATAATGGACTACCAACTATATCAACTGACCCTTACAGGACCACCAACTCTACCAACTGACCCATACAGGACCACTAACTCTACCAACTGTTTCATACAGGCTCACTAACTCTACCAACTGTTTCATACAGGACCACTAACTCTACCAACTGTTTCATACAGGCTCACTAACTCTACCAACTGTTTCATACAGGACCACTAACTCTACCAACTGATTCATACAGGCTCACTAACTCTACCAACTGATTCATACAGGACCACTAACTCTACCAACTGATTCATACAGGCCCACTAACTCTACCAACTGTTTCATACAGGCTCACTAACTCTACCAACTGTTTCATACAGGACCACTAACTCTACCAACTGTTTCATACAGGCTCACTAACTCTACCAACTGTTTCATACAGGCTCACTAACTCTACCAACTGATTCATACAGGCCCACTAACTCTACCAACTGTTTCATACAGGACCACTAACTCTACCAACTGATTCATACAGGACCACTAACTCTACCAACTGTTTCATACAGGCCCACTAACTCTACCAACTGTTTCATTCAGGACCACCAACTCTACCAACTGATTCATACAGGACCACTAACTCTACCAACTGATTCATACAGGACCACTAACTCTACCAACTGTTTCATACAGGACCACTAACTCTACCAACTGATTCATACAGGACCACTAACTCTACCAACTGATTCAAACAGGACCACTAACTCTACCAACTGATTCATACAGGACCACCAACTCTACCAACTGACCCATACCGGACCACCAACTCTACCAACTGTTTCATACAGTACCACTAACTCTAAAAACTGTTTCATACAGGACCACCAACTCTACCAGCTGATTCAAACTGGACCACCAACTCAACCAATTGGGCCACACAGTACTACTAACTATACCAACTGACCCATACAGGACCACCAACTATATCAACTGACACATACAGGACCACAAACTCCACAAATTGGGCCATACTGGACCACCAACTCTACCAACTGACCCATACAGGACCACCAACTCTACCAACTGACACATACAGGACCACAAACTCCACAAATTGGGCCATACAGGACGCCAACTCTACCAACTGACCCATACAGGACCACCAACTCTACCAACTGACACATACAGGACCACAAACTCCACAAATTGGGCCATACAGGACCACCAACTCTACCAACTGACACATACAGGAACACCAACTCTACCAACTGACACATACAGGACCACAAACTCCACAAATTGGGCCATACAGGACCACCAACTCTACCAACTGACACATACAGGACCACCAACTATACCAACTGACCCATACAGGACCACCAACTCTACCAACTGACACATACAGGACCACAAACTCCACAAATTGGGCCATACAGGACCACCAACTCTACCAACTGACACATACAGGACTACCAACTATACCAACTGACCCATACAGGACCACCAATTTTACCAACTGACCCATAAAGGACCACCAACTATACCAACTGACCAATACATGACCACTAACTATACCAATTGACCCATACAGGACCACCAACTATACCAACTGACACATACCGGTCCACCAACTCTACCAACTGACACATACAGGACCACTAACTCTACCAACTGACACATACAGGACCACCAACTCTACCAATTGGGCCACACAGGTCTACTAACTCTACCAACTGACACATACAGGACCACTAACTCTACCAACTGACACATACAGGACCACCAACTCTACCAATTGGGCCACACAGGACCACCAACTATACCAACTGACACATACAGGACCACCAACTATACCAACTGACCCATACAGGACCACCAACTATACCAACTGACCCATACAGGACCACCAACTCTACCAACTGACCCATACAGGAACACCAACTCTACCAACTGACCCATACAGGACCACCAACTCTACCAACTGACCCATACAGGACCACCAACTGACCCATAATGGACCACCAACTATACCAACTGACCCTTACAGGGCCACCAACTATACCAACTGATCCATACAGGATCACCAACTTAATCAACTGGGCCATACAGGACCACCAACTTAATCAACTGGGCCATACTGGACCACCAACTATATCAACTGATCCATACAGGACCACCAACTTAATCAACTGGGCCATACTGGACCACCAACTCTACCAACTGACCCATACAGGACCACCAACTCTACCAACTGACACATACAGGACCACCAACTATACCAACTGGGCCATACAGGACCACCAACTATACCAACTGACCTATACAGGACCACCAACTCTACCAACTGACCCATACAGGACCACCAACTATACCAACTGACCCATACAGGACCACCAACTTAATCAACTGGGCCATACTGGACCACCAACTATACCAACTGATCCATACAGGACCACCAACTTAATCAACTGGGCCATACTGGACCACCAACTCTACCAACTGACCCATACAGGACCACCAACTCTACCAACTGACCCATACAGGACCACCAACTCTACCAACTGACCCATAATGGACTACCAACTATACCAACTGACCCTTACAGGACCACCAACTCTACCAACTGACCCATACAGGACCACTAACTCTACCAACTGTTTCATACAGGCTCACTAACTCTACCAACTGTTTCATACAGGACCACTAACTCTACCAACTGTTTCATACAGGCCCACTAACTCTACCAACTGTTTCATACAGGACCACTAACTCTACCAACTGATTCATACAGGACCACCAACTCTACCAACTGACCCATACAGGACCACTAACTCTACCAACTGATTCATACAGGACCACCAACTCTACCAACTGACCCATACAGGACCACTAACTCTACCAACTGTTTCATACAGGACCACTAACTCTACCAACTGATTCATACAGGACCACCAACTCTACCAACTGACCCATACAGGACCACTAACTCTACCAACTGATTCATACAGGCCCACTAACTCTACCAACTGTTTCATACAGGCTCACTAACTCTACCAACTGTTTCATACAGGACCACTAACTCTACCAACTGTTTCATACAGGCTCACTAACTCTACCAACTGTTTCATACAGGCTCACTAACTCTACCAACTGATTCATACAGGCCCACTAACTCTACCAACTGACCCATACAGGACCACCAACTCTACCAACTGACCCATACAGGACCACCAACTATACCAACTGACCCATACAGGACCACCAACTTAATCAACTGGGCCATACTGGACCACCAACTATACCAACTGATCCATACAGGACCACCAACTTAATCAACTGGGCCATACTGGACCACCAACTCTACCAACTGACCCATACAGGACCATCAACTCTACCAACTGACCCATACAGGACCACCAACTCTACCAACTGTTTCATACAGGCTCACTAACTCTACCAACTGTTTCATACAGGACCACTAACTCTACCAACTGTTTCATACAGGCTCACTAACTCTACCAACTGTTTCATACAGGACCACTAACTCTACCAACTGATTCATACAGGCTCACTAACTCTACCAACTGATTCATACAGGACCACTAACTCTACCAACTGATTCATACAGGCCCACTAACTCTACCAACTGTTTCATACAGGCTCACTAACTCTACCAACTGTTTCATACAGGACCACTAACTCTACCAACTGTTTCATACAGGCTCACTAACTCTACCAACTGTTTCATACAGGCTCACTAACTCTACCAACTGATTCATACAGGCCCACTAACTCTACCAACTGTTTCATACAGGACCACTAACTCTACCAACTGATTCATACAGGACCACTAACTCTACCAACTGTTTCATACAGGCCCACTAACTCTACCAACTGTTTCATTCAGGACCACCAACTCTACCAACTGATTCATACAGGACCACTAACTCTACCAACTGATTCATACAGGACCACTAACTCTACCAACTGTTTCATACAGGACCACTAACTCTACCAACTGACCCATACCGGACCACCAACTCTACCAACTGATTCATACAGGACCACCAACTCTACCAACTGATTCATACAGGACCACTAACTCTACCAACTGTTTCATACAGGACCACTAACTCTACCAACTGACCCATACCGGACCACCAACTCTACCAACTGATTCATACAGGACCACTAACTCTACCAACTGATTCATACAGGACCACTAACTCTACCAACTGATTCATACAGGACCACTAACTCTACCAACTGTTTCATACAGGACCACTAACTCTACCAACTGATTCATACAGGACCACTAACTCTACCAACTGATTCAAACAGGACCACTAACTCTACCAACTGATTCAAACAGGACCACCAACTCTACCAACTGTTTCATACAGTACCACTAACTCTAAAAACTGTTTCATACAGGACCACCAACTCTACCAGCTGATTCAAACTGGACCACCAACTCAACCAATTGGGCCACACAGTACTACTAACTATACCAACTGACCCATACAGGACCACCAACTATATCAACTGACACGTACAGGACCACAAACTCCACAAATTGGGCCATACTGGACCACCAACTCTACCAACTGACCCATACAGGACCACCAACTCTACCAACTGACACATACAGGACCACAAACTCCACAAATTGGGCCATACAGGACCACCAACTCTACCAACTGACCCATACAGGACCACCAACTCTACCAACTGACACATACAGGACCACAAACTCCACAAATTGGGCCATACAGGACCACCAACTCTACCAACTGACACATACAAGAACCACTAACTCTACCAACTGACACATACAAGAACCACCAACTCTACAAACTGACACATACAGGACCACCGACTCTACCAACTGACACATACAGGACCACCAAGTCTACCAACTGACACATACAGGACCACCAACTTCATAAACTGGACCATACAGGACCACCAACTATAACAACTGACCCATAACGGACCACCAACTCTGCCAACTGACACATACCGGACCACCAACTATACCAACTGACACATACCGGACCACCAACTCTACCAACTGATTCATACAGGACCACTAACTCTACCAATTGACACATACAGGACCACCAACTCTACCAACTGACCCATACAGGACCACCAACTCTACCAACTGACACATACAGGACCACAAACTCCACAAATTGGGCCATACAGGACCACCAACTCTACCAACTGACACATACAAGAACCACTAACTCTACCAACTGACACATACAAGAACCACCAACTCTACAAACTGACACATACAGGACCACCGACTCTACCAACTGACACATACAGGACCACCAAGTCTACCAACTGACACATACAGGACCACCAACTTCATAAACTGGACCATACAGGACCACCAACTATAACAACTGACCCATAACGGACCACCAACTCTGCCAACTGACACATACCGGACCACCAACTATACCAACTGACACATACCG
Organism: Salvelinus alpinus; assembly: GCF_045679555.1. NCBI lineage: Eukaryota > Metazoa > Chordata > Actinopteri > Salmoniformes > Salmonidae > Salvelinus > Salvelinus alpinus. The sequence goes on from NC_092118.1 coordinate 27,031,268, forward strand.
GACCACCAACTCTACCAACTGATTCATACAGGACCACTAACTCTACCAACTGACACATACAGGACCACCAACTCTACCAACTGTTTCATACAGGACCATCAACTCTACCAATTGGGCCACACAGGACCACCAACTATACCAACTGACACATACCGGTCCACCAACTCTACCAACTGACACATACAGGACCACTAACTCTACCAACTGACACATACAGGACCACCAACTCTACCAATTGGGCCACACAGGACTACTAACTCTACCAACTGACACATACAGGACCACTAACTCTACCAACTGACACATACAGGACCACCAACTCTACCAATTGGGCCACACAGGACCACCAACTATACCAACTGACACATACAGGACCACCAACTATACCAACTGACCCATACAGGACCACCAACTATACCAACTGACCCATACAGGACCACCAACTCTACCAACTGACCCATACAGGAACACCAACTCTACCAACTGACCCATACAGGACCACCAACTCTACCAACTGACCCATACAGGACCACCAACTGACCCATAATGGACCACCAACTATACCAACTGACCCTTACAGGGCCACCAACTATACCAACTGATCCATACAGGACCACCAACTTAATCAACTGGGCCATACAGGACCACCAACTTAATCAACTGGGCCATACTGGACCACCAACTATATCAACTGATCCATACAGGACCACCAACTTAATCAACTGGGCCATACTGGACCACCAACTCTACCAACTGACCCATACAGGACCACCAACTCTACCAACTGACACATACAGGACCACCAACTATACCAACTGGGCCATACAGGACCACCAACTATACCAACTGACCCATACAGGACCACCAACTCTACCAACTGACCCATACAGGACCACCAACTATACCAACTGACCCATACAGGACCACCAACTTAATCAACTGGGCCATACTGGATCAATCAATCAATTTTATTTTATATAGCCCTTCGTACATCAGCTAATATCTCGAAGTGCTGTACAGACACCCAGCCTAAAACCCCAAACAGCTAGTAATGCAGGTGTAGAAGCACGGTGGCTAGGAAAAACTCCCTAGAAAGGCCAAAACCTAGGAAGAAACCTAGAGAGGAACCAGGCTATGAGGGGTGGCCAGTCCTCTTCTGGCTGTGCCGGGTGGAGATTATAACAGAACTATGCCAAGATGTTCAAAAATGTTCATAAGTGACAAGCATGGTCAAATAATAATCATGAATAATTTTCAGTTGGCTTTTCATAGCCGATCATCAAGAGTTGAAAAACAACAGGTCTGGGACAGGTAGCGGTTCCATAACCGCAGGCAGAACAGCTGAAACTGGAATAGCAGCAAGGCCAGGCGGACTGGGGACAGCAAGGAGTCACCACGGGCGGCAGTCCCGACGCATGGTCCTAGGGCCCAGGTCCTCCGAGAGAAAGAAAGAGAGAAGGAGAAAATTAGAGAGAGCCAAGATTTTCAAAATTTCCATAAATGACAAGCATGGTCAAATAATAATCAGGAATAAATCTCAGTTGGCTTTTCATAGCCGATCATTAAGAGTTGAAAACAGCAGGTCTGGGACAGGTAGGGGTTCCATAACCGCAGGCAGAACAGTTGAAACTGGAATAGCAGCAGGAATAGCAGCAAGGCCAGGCGGACTGGGGACAGCAAGGAGTCACCACGGCCGGTAGTCCCGACGTATGGTCCTAGGGCTCAGGTCCTCCGAGAGAAAGAAAGAGAGAAGGAGAAAATTAGAGAGAGCCAAGATTTTCAAAATGTTCATAAATGACAAGCATGGTCAAATAATAATCAGGAATAAATCTCAGTTGGCTTTTCATAGCCGATCATTAAGAGTTGAAAACAGCAGGTCTGGGACAGGTAGGGGTTCCGTAACCACAGGCAGAACAGTTGAAACTGGAATAGCAGCAAGGCCAGGCGGACTGGGGACAGCAAGGTGTCATCATGCCCGGTAGTCCTGACGTATGGTCCTAGGGCTCAGGTTCTCAGAGAGAAAGAGAGAACGAGAGAATTAGAGAGAGCATACTTAAAATTCACACAGGACACTGGATAAGACAGGAGAAGTACTCCAGGTAACCAACTGACCCTAGCCCCCCGACACAAACTACTGCAGCATAAATACTGGAGGCTGAGACAGGAGCGGTCAGGAGACACTGTGGCCCCATCCGAAGAAACCCCCGGACAGGGCCAAATAGGAAGGATATAACCCCACCCACTTTGCCAAAGCACAGCCCCCGCACCACTAGAGGGTAATCCTCAACCACCAACTTACAATCCTGAGACAAGGCCGAGTATAGCCCACAAAGGTCTCCACCACAGCACAAACCAAGGGGGGGCGCCAACCCAGACAGGAAGATCACGTCAGTAACTCAACCCACTCAAGTGACGCACCCCTCCTAGGGACGGCATGAAAGAGCACCAGCAAGCCAGTGACTACTGGACCACCAACTATACCAACTGATCCATACAGGACCACCAACTTAATCAACTGGGCCATACTGGACCACCAACTCTACCAACTGACCCATACAGGACCACCAACTCTACCAACTGACCCATACAGGACCACCAACTCTACCAACTGACCCATAATGGACTACCAACTATACCAACTGACCCTTACAGGACCACCAACTCTACCAACTGACCCATACAGGACCACTAACTCTACCAACTGTTTCATACAGGCTCACTAACTCTACCAACTGTTTCATACAGGACCACTAACTCTACCAACTGTTTCATACAGGACCACCAACTCTACCAACTGTTTCATACAGGACCACTAACTCTACCAACTGATTCATACAGGACCACCAACTCTACCAACTGACCCATACAGGACCACTAACTCTACCAACTGATTCATACAGGCCCACTAACTCTACCAACTGTTTCATACAGGCTCACTAACTCTACCAACTGTTTCATACAGGACCACTAACTCTACCAACTGTTTCATACAGGCTCACTAACTCTACCAACTGTTTCATACAGGCTCACTAACTCTACCAACTGATTCATACAGGCCCACTAACTCTACCAACTGACCCATACAGGACCACCAACTCTACCAACTGACCCATACAGGACCACCAACTATACCAACTGACCCATACAGGACCACCAACTTAATCAACTGGGCCATACTGGACCACCAACTATACCAACTGATCCATACAGGACCACCAACTTAATCAACTGGGCCATACTGGACCACCAACTCTACCAACTGACCCATACAGGACCACCAACTCTACCAACTGACCCATACAGGACCACCAACTCTACCAACTGACCCATAATGGACTACCAACTATATCAACTGACCCTTACAGGACCACCAACTCTACCAACTGACCCATACAGGACCACTAACTCTACCAACTGTTTCATACAGGCTCACTAACTCTACCAACTGTTTCATACAGGACCACTAACTCTACCAACTGTTTCATACAGGCTCACTAACTCTACCAACTGTTTCATACAGGACCACTAACTCTACCAACTGATTCATACAGGCTCACTAACTCTACCAACTGATTCATACAGGACCACTAACTCTACCAACTGATTCATACAGGCCCACTAACTCTACCAACTGTTTCATACAGGCTCACTAACTCTACCAACTGTTTCATACAGGACCACTAACTCTACCAACTGTTTCATACAGGCTCACTAACTCTACCAACTGTTTCATACAGGCTCACTAACTCTACCAACTGATTCATACAGGCCCACTAACTCTACCAACTGTTTCATACAGGACCACTAACTCTACCAACTGATTCATACAGGACCACTAACTCTACCAACTGTTTCATACAGGCCCACTAACTCTACCAACTGTTTCATTCAGGACCACCAACTCTACCAACTGATTCATACAGGACCACTAACTCTACCAACTGATTCATACAGGACCACTAACTCTACCAACTGTTTCATACAGGACCACTAACTCTACCAACTGATTCATACAGGACCACTAACTCTACCAACTGATTCAAACAGGACCACTAACTCTACCAACTGATTCATACAGGACCACCAACTCTACCAACTGACCCATACCGGACCACCAACTCTACCAACTGTTTCATACAGTACCACTAACTCTAAAAACTGTTTCATACAGGACCACCAACTCTACCAGCTGATTCAAACTGGACCACCAACTCAACCAATTGGGCCACACAGTACTACTAACTATACCAACTGACCCATACAGGACCACCAACTATATCAACTGACACATACAGGACCACAAACTCCACAAATTGGGCCATACTGGACCACCAACTCTACCAACTGACCCATACAGGACCACCAACTCTACCAACTGACACATACAGGACCACAAACTCCACAAATTGGGCCATACAGGACCACCAACTCTACCAACTGACCCATACAGGACCACCAACTCTACCAACTGACACATACAGGACCACAAACTCCACAAATTGGGCCATACAGGACCACCAACTCTACCAACTGACACATACAGGAACACCAACTCTACCAACTGACACATACAGGACCACAAACTCCACAAATTGGGCCATACAGGACCACCAACTCTACCAACTGACACATACAGGACCACCAACTATACCAACTGACCCATACAGGACCACCAACTCTACCAACTGACACATACAGGACCACAAACTCCACAAATTGGGCCATACAGGACCACCAACTCTACCAATTGACACATACAGGACTACCAACTATACCAACTGACCCATACAGGACCACCAATTCTACCAACTGACCCATAAAGGACCACCAACTATACCAACTGACCAATACATGACCACTAACTATACCAATTGACCCATACAGGACCACCAACTATACCAACTGACCAATACAGGACCACTAACTCTACCAACTGACCCATACATGACCACCAACTATACCAACTGACCCATACATGACCACCAACTATACCAACTAAACCATACAGGACCACCAACTCTACCAACTGACCCATACATCTCTGGAAGATCTGAAAATACATTTTCTTCTTACTCCTTATTGTTGACTGTTTGAACTGTACATCACTAATTTAATTTTATCAGAACAAAATTAGCTTTATCTTTTACAATTTAATTATCCAATACAACTCTTCTTGCAAAATGGCGTTACTAATTCCATGCTCCCATTTCAGATTTGCAGTGTGTTCATCATTTTACATTATTCACGTTCTAAATATGTCCACAGTAAATGTTTCCTAAGAGTAGTTAAAATCTCCATTGATTTCCACTGAACCCTGGTTTGTGATCTGTACTCACATAATTTACATCAACTGCCAGGCTTTCCCCTGGGCAAACAGTTATATTTACCCAGGCAGTTGGGGAGACAGAAGAAAGATGGAGGGAGGCGGGTCCAGATAAATGCTCAGCATGTAATGAGTGACTGTGTCTCAAATGGCACCCTATTCCCTATATAGGGCACTGCTTTTAAACAGAACCCTATGGGTCTGGGTCAAAAGTAGTGCTCTATGTGGGCATAGGGTACCATTTGTGACATAGTCAGTGAGTGTTAGTTCGGCTGGCTGGCTGTAGAGCAGAGGCAGAGGCCACAGAATTAGGTCACCCTGTTTACTGAGCTGCAGTGTAGTCGTCCATACCCCCAGACATCCACGGAGCTAATATCATTGTTCAGAGAGGGAAACAGACTGAAAGGACCATAGAGAGACCACGACAACATGTATCAGCTACCACCCAGGAGCCCACCACATAGGGCTTCACAATGGATCTTGTGACACAATATGGAGCGTCAGTACTGTATGGTTCAGGAAATTCTGCTATGATTATGCAAGAGCCTAGCTCAAGAATCTAGCTTTTTGCATACATCAATGTAGTATGTGCAATTTGTACAGAATACAGTATGTGTTTATTACTGTGGTAAGAGTGAGAATCAATTCAAAAAACAGCTTTTCAGATATTAACATGTTTTTGTTTCTTAGTCTAATTCCATGAAGATGAACGTACAAATATCTGGTGGAAAAGAAAGCATTCACATGACATAAAACAACGAAAATAATCAACATCCTCATTACTCACACAGTAAATAGAAATCACTCATTTCAAATGTAATGAATTAAATTATATACACTGAGTGTACAAAACATTAAGAACACCTTCGTAATATTGAGTTGCACCACCCCCTTTTGCCCTCAGAACAGCCTCAATTCGTCGAAAGCGTTCCACAGGGATGCTGGCCCATTTTGACTCCAATGCGTTCCACAGTTATGTAAAGTTGGCTGCATGTCCTTTGGGTGGTGGAACATTCTTGATACACACGGGTAACTGTTGAGCATGAAAAACCCAGTAGCGTTGCAGTTCTCGACACACTCAAACTGGTGCGCCTGGCACCTACTACCATACCCTGTTCAAAGGCACTTAAATATTTTGTCTTGCCCATTCACACTCTGAACTGCACATACACAATGTCTCAATTGTCTCAAGGCTTAAAAATCCTTCCTTAAAACTTCTTTATGATAGGGGGCAGCATTTTCACTTTTGGATGAATTGCGTGCCCATAGTGAACTGCCTCCTACTCTGTCCCAGATGCTAATATATGCATATTATTACTACTATTGGATATAAAACACTCTGAAGTTTCTAAAGCTGTTTGAATGATGTCTGTGAGTATAACAGAACTCATATGGCAGGCAAAAACCTGAGAAAAAATCCAAACAGGAAGTGAGAATTCTGAGACTGGTCAATGTTCAACTCATCGCCGATTCAATTCACTGTAAGATATGGATCTGTTTGCACTTCCTACGCCTTCCACTAGATGTCAACAGTCTGTAGAACGTGGAATGAAGCCTCTAGTGTGATGTGGGGCCGGATGGGAGGTGTTTCAGTTATTGGTCTGGCAGAATGCCAGTTCCTGGTCATGCGCTTTCCTCATGATATCGCCTTGCGTTCCATAACTTCTACAGACATGAAGGAATGCTCCGGTTGGAACGTTATTGGATATATATGATAACAACATCCTGAAGATTGATTGTCTACTTAGTTTGACCAGTTTATTCGACCTGTTATATAACTTTTTGAAGTTTTCGTCCGAGTTCGCCTGCATCTGCGCGAGCGTTTGGACATGTGCACTAAACATGCTAGCAAAAGTAGCTACTTAGACATAAGTAATGGACATTATCGAACAAAACAACGATTTATTGTGGAACTAGGATTCCTGGGAGTGCATTCTGATGAAGATGATCAAAGGTAAGGGAATATTTATTTATGATGTAATTTCGTATTTCTGTTGACTCCAACATGGCGGAGAAATGTTGTTATTTTTGAGTGCCGTCTCAGATTATTGCATGGTGTTCTTTTTAATTTCTTTTTAAATCTGACACAGCGGTTGCATTAAGAACAAGTGTATCTTTAATTATATGTAAAACATGTATCTTTCATCAAAGTTTATGATGAGTATTTCTGTTATTTGACGTGGCTCTGCAATTTCTCCGGATATTTTGGAGGCATTTCTGAACATGGCGCCAATTTAAACCGAGATTTGAAGATATAAATATGCACATTAACAAACCATAAATGTATTGTGTAACATGATGTCCTATGAGTGTCATCTGATGAAGATCATCAAAGGTTAGTGATTAATTTTATCTCTATTTCTGCTTTTTGTGACTACTATCTTTTGCTGGGAAAATGGCTGTGTTTTTCTGTGGCTATGTACTGAGTTAACATAATCGTTTGGTGTGCTTTCACCGTAAATCCTTTTTGAAATCAGACATGTTGGCTGGATTCACAACATGTGTAGCTTTAATTTGGTGTCTTTCATGTGTGATTTCATGAAAGATTGATTTTTATAGTAATATATTTGAATTTGGCGCGCTACATTTATTCTGGCTTTTGGCCAAGTGGGACGCTACCGTCCCACATATCCCAGAGAAGTTAACCTGTCTCCTCCCCTTCATCTACACTGATTGAAGTGGATTTAACAAGTGACATCAATAAGGGATCATAGCTTTCACAAGGATTCACCTGGTCAGTCTGTCATTGAAAGAGAGATGGTGTTCATAATGTTTTGTACACTTAGTGTATTTCCTTCTGTGTGCTCCATTTATAAATTCATTCATAACAGACATACAATGCTTGACAGACAGTTTGCCTGTAATAATTGCATAGAAGTAGTGTGTGTGTGTGTGTGTGGTTTGTGTGTGTGTGTGTGTGTTCGTGTTCGTGTCTGTGTGGTTGGTGTGTGTGTGTGTGTGTGTGTACGCATGAGCGTGAGTGTATGTTTCTCACTGTAAAGGTGCTGATTATTCATATTAGAAATGTGTTGTGTTCCAGGCACTGTAACAGCACAACAGGCAATGTCATCTGCCAATGTCATTTCACGCTCGGTCGGGTGTGAATCAATTTCATTCCGTGGAACAATTACTCAAGATTGCAATAATCTTTTTCAGCCCAATCATAATACTTGAATCAGATCATTGTGCTCAGCTTCAACATACAGTATAAGGATGGGAATAGACAGGCCAGGCTCAGTGCTTTGAGAGTGTGACATTGCAGACCATGACAGGTCATTTCCACAGAGCCAGCCACAGAAATCATAAATCTTTTTATTTTAATCTACAGCTGAAGTGAAATATTTCCCTTTTTTTTTCTCTCTCTGGCTAAATAAATAAATATTCGTGACTCGTGATCCCTGTGAACTCTGAGAATCCTACAGTTTACATAGTGGAGGCAGGCTAGTCAAACAGTACACTGAATGGCTAGAAGATAAATGCTCTCAAACTCTCCCATTACTCACAAGAAGAATGTTATAGCCTCTGGCTGAGAAGAGAATCAGAAAGCCTGGGTTACGTCCCAAATGGCACCCTATTCACTCTTAAGTCGCTCTGGATAAGAGCGTCTGCTAAATAACTTAAATGTAAATGTAAATGTATAGTGCACTACTTTTGACCAGGCACTATATAAATCAAATCAAATTTTATTTGTCACATACGCCGAATACAACAGGTGTAGACCTTACAGTGAAGTGCTTACTTACAAGACCTTAACCACCAATGCAGTTTTCAGAAAATACCTAAAAAAAGTAGGGAATAGGGTGCCATTTGGGACATTTGGGACATATTCTGGATTCTTAAAAGAAACGCTTATAACAAGTCCCGCTACGCCCTGCGACGAACCATCAAACAGGCAAAGCGTCAATACAGGACCAAGATCAAATCCTACTACACCGGCTCTGACGCTCATCGGAGGTGGCAAACCATCACAGATTACAAAAGGAAACTCAGCCGCGAGCTGCCCAGTGACTCAAGCGTCGAGGCAAGAAACACTGAACCATGCATGAGAGCACAAGCTGTTCTGGACGACTGTGTGATTACGCTCTCCATAGCCTATGTGAGTAAGACACTTAAACAGGTTAACATTCACAAGACGGATTACTAGGATGCGTACTCAGAGCACGCGCTGACCAGCTAGTAAGTGTCTTCACTGATATTTTCAACCTCTCCCTGACCCAGTCTGTAATACCTACATGTTTCAAGCAGACCACCACAGTCCCTGTGCCCAAGAACGCCAAGGTAACCTGTCTAAATGACTATCGCCCTGTAGCACTCACATCTGTAGCCATGCAATGCTTTGAAAGGCTGGTCATAGCTCACATCAACACCGTTATCCTAGACATCCTCGACCCACTCCAATTCGCATACCGCACCAACAGATTCACAGATGATGCAATCTCTATTGCTCTCCACACGGTCCTTTTCCCACCTGGACAAAAGGAACACCTGTGTGAAAATGCAGTTCATTGACTAAAGCTCAGCGTTCAACACCATAGTGCCCTTCAGCCTCATCACTAAGCTAAGGACCCTGCAATTAAACACTTCCCTTTTTACCTGGATCCGTCACTTCCTGACAGGCCGCCCACAGGTGGTGAGGGTAGGTAACAACTCATCAGCAAACTGATCCTCAACACGTGAAAACCCCTCAGAGTGTATGCTTTCTCCCCTCCCATACTCCCTGTTCACCCACGACTGCAAGGCCGTGCACAACTCCAACACCATCAAATCAAATCAAATCGTATTTGCCACATGCGCCGAATACAATAAGTGTAGACTTTCCCGTGAAATGCTTACTTACAAGCCCTTAACCAACAGTGCAGTTCAAGAAGAAATATTTTTACCAAGTTGACTAAATAAAAAGTAATAATAAAATGAACACAAAAAGTGTACCGAGTCAGTGTGCGGGCGTACAGGCTAGTTGAGGTAATCTGTACATGTAGGTGGGGGCGAAGTGACTATACATCGGTAACAAACAAACAGCGAGTGTACAAAAAAAGGGGGGGATCAATGTAAATTGTCCGGTGGCGATTTTATGAATTGTTCAGCAGTCTTATGGCTTGAGGGTAGAAGCTGTTGAGGTACCTTTTGGTCCTAGAGGTAGCAGACTACAGGAATAGACGGGCCGAACAGGCCCCTATTAACATCGACGGGGCTGTAGCCGTGCGAACGGCCCAATCCATCACTGGGGCCGAGCTCCCTGCCATCCAGGACCTCTATATCAGGCGGTTTCAGAGGAAGGCCCTAAAAATTGACTCCAGCCACTCAAGTCATAGACTGTTTTTTCTGCTACCACACATCAAGTGGTACCGTAGCACCAAGTCTGGGACCAAAAGACTCCTGAACAGCTATCTAGACTATTTGCAGTAACCCCCTTTTTTTTTTACTGACTCTCTTGCACGGGCTCTATACACACTCACCGGACTCTCTCTTTACACACACACTACACTGACACTCCAACACACACACACTCACACTCACACACACACACACACACACACACACACACACACACACACACACACACACACACACACACACACACACACACACACACACACACACACACACACACACAGACATGCGACACATATAGTACAGTGCTGCTACTCTGTTTGTCTAATCTGATTGCCTAAATGTACTGTACATATTTCCTCCATTACCTCAACTGCCTCTGCCTCGTACCCCTGCACATTGACTCGGTACCGGTACTCCTTGTATTTACAGTTTTTTACAATCACTTTGGCACTAATTTCAGAACCTTGTGGTAATTTTTCAAAACTCTAGACACAAAACTCAAAACGGTCATCACTTGTAACACAGGCTGTCCAATGTTCAAAACATTGCATTGTGCATTCATATCTTTAAAGAAACCTTGCACTTGCTGAATCATTGGTTCAAATAAGTCATTTATCATGAAATACCATAGGAACATTCATTTAAATCACCCACACACAAGATACCGATAGTTTCACTGTGTAGTTGTTCATACAATCATTAAATATTGTAGTACAAAATATGTGACACGTTTCATTATGCTACTACACATAAATACATCACTGTAAAATGACTAGTAGAGAGAATACTACAGACACAGTGGAATCATTGAACAAAATCTGAAATTTATCGATGAAATACACTAAAATCACAACATAGGTTTCTTTGAATCAAAGCAAAAATAATTAGCTACACAAAAAGAAAAAAACGACAGTAAAATGTCAACTGCAGTGTTCCTCACCTGGCTTACTATAAAAAGCAAAACAAAGGATTGATTACTGTCCTATATTTCCATCAACTCTGTCTTGTGGATTTGGCCACAGGTTCTCATCCACATCACAATGGATGTTTTCATTAGCCAAACATCTTGGGAAGAATCTTCGGGCATGGCGAAACCAGGCCTGACACTGGTCTGCCGTGATGTCATTGCATGCGTCATCCATGGCCTGGAGAAGGGTGGCTTGTTCGTGAGGGCGCCTATCATATACCTTCCACCTCCACATCCCTCAATCGTGTTATGGAAAGGAGAGTATGGGGGTAAGTACAGGGTGGTAAATTGTGGTTGGGCCTGAATCCATGCTTGCACCATTTGAGCATGGTGGAACCTGACATTATCCCACACAATGACATAGGTCATGCCATCAGCTCTACAGACCTGATTTAGCTCATCAAGGAAGGTTACATTCGAACAGCGAATCATGTGGCTGCCTGCAACTCAATATGTAGAGTATTAGATGTAGTTCGACCAAATATTAGAACAGGCAAGATGAGTAATCTAAGCAACTTTGACCGTGGTATGATTGTTGATGCCACACATGGTGATTCCAGCATCTCAGAAACAGCTGCCCTCCTGGGATTTTTACGCACTACAGTCTCTAGAGTTGACAGAGAATGGTGCGATAAACAAAACACATTCAGTGAGCGGCATTTCTGTGGGCAAAAACACCTTGTTTATGAGAGAGGTCCGAGGAGAATGTCCAGACTCACTCAAGCTAACAGAAAGGCCACAAATGCTCAAATAACAGCTGTTTAAAACAGTGATGTACAGAATGGCGTCTCTTAACGTACAACACCGTAAATAATTCAGGCTGTTGTGGAGGCAAAAGGGGGTCCTACCCAGTACTAGATAGGTGTACCTAATAAAGTGGCCAGTGAGTGTACAGTAATGTCAAATCTGAAAACATGGTCTGGAAAAGTGGTACATGGGACCATAGAAACAGTGTCTGATAAAGAATGATGATGAAATATTACATCCATAGATAATGTAGTCCAATTGGTTAATGTTCCACGGAAATTGGTGTCAATGGATCTCGTTATCCTGAAACTTTCATGATCTAAACATGGAATATCGTGAGTCAGTTTTCATAAAACTATGCATTAAGAGTAATGCAAAAGTCACTTATCATTTTGAGCAGTTGTATCAATTGATAGTTAGATCATTGTAATGAAATGAATAGACAGTCATCTCAGATGTGTGAATTGCATTTTGAAATGGTAATACCTTGATGTTTAGTTGTGTCATTTTGAACAGGTGATTTTAGTTCAATGAACAAATGTTCTTATCTTTATGTGTATTGTATCCAAGCAATTGGAAAAAGTGTTGGAGTTTTGAAAAATTTGCATTTTGATCATTGGTTGTGAGTTTTGTGTCTAGAGTTTTGAAAAATGACACCAAGATTCCCGAAATTAGTGCCAAAGTGATTGTAAAAAACTGTAACCAGGTAGGCAAGTTGAGAACAAGTTCTCATTTACAACTGCGACCTGGCCAAGATAAAGCAAAGCAGTTCGACACATACAACAACACAGAGTTACGCATGGAATAAACAAACATACAGTCAATAATACAGTAGAAAAAGTCTATATACAGTGTGTGCAAATGAGGTAGGATAAGGGAGGTAAGGCAATAAATAGGCCATGGTGGCAAAGTAATTACAATATAGCAATTGAACACTGGCATGGTAGATGTGCAGAATATGAATGTGCAAGTAGAGATACTGGAGTGCAAAGGAGCAAGATAAATAAATAAATACAGTATTTTTTTTTGCTCCTTTGCACCCCAGTATCTCTACTTGCACATTCATCTTCTGCACATCTATCACTCCAGTGTTTAATTGCTGAATTGTAATTATTTCACTACTTGGTGCCTTACCTCCCTAATCTTACTACATTTGCACACACTGTATATAGATTTTTCTATTGTGTTATTGACTGTACGTTTGTTTATCCCATGTGTAACTCTGTGTTGTCTGTGTCGCACTGCTTTGCTTTATCTTGGCCAGGTCACAGTTGTAAATGAGAACTTGTTCTCAACTGGCCTACCTGGTTAAATAAAGGTGGGGGGAAAAAAGTTTTTAAAAAACATTACAAGCAGTGGAGGGTAGAGCCATGGTGTAGCTGGAGGACGTCTGTCTTCTGTCCTCCCCTGGGTATATTGACTTAAGTACAAAACCCAGGAGGCTCATGGTTCTCACCCCCTTCCATAGACACAATAATCATTACAACTTCCGGAGGACGTCCTCCAACCTATCAGGGCTTTCGCAGCATGAACTGATATGTTGTCCACCCAATCAAAGGATCAGAGAATGAATCTAGTACTGAAAGCATAATCTACAGCTAGCTAGCACTGCAGTGGATAAAATGTGGTGAGTAATTGACTCAAAGACAGAGAAAGACAGTAGTTGAACAGTTTTGAACACATTTATTTCTTCCAAAATGTGGGAGAAGAGAGAGAAATAGAGAGTTGAATTTGATCATTTATTTTCACTTTCAGTTTCACTTACTTAGCTAGCAAATGCAGCTACCTAGTTTAGCCTACTGAAACACTCTGCTCAAACAGAGGGATGCTATGTTAGCTAGCTGGCTATGACTATCCAACACACCACTCAAACTCTTCCAAGTCAAGGTAAGCTTTTGGTTTTACTCATTTATTGCCATACATGAATGTGTCCAAACTCTCGTTTGCAACCGTTGGACTAATGATTACACTCTATATCAGCTAGATGCAGGCCGTGTGTCACTGTCTGTCACCTCAAATTTGTCTCTTGACCTGTGTGCACCTACACTGTGTGCACCTACAACTGTCATTCATTCGTAGGCTAGGTTGTAGCAACCTCACGATGGGTATAGGGAAAATTAGCCTAAACCTATCGCTGTTACATTGAACTGGGTGAATGAAATACAAATGACAGTCATCCAACATGCTGTAATAGAAATAAGCCAATGCTCAAGAAAGAAAAATTGTAAACGACACTGACCACCACTGGTTACAAAACATTATCCCTTACGTTGATGACGTATTTCAAATCCAATCAGTTTTCCACATTAATTCAAATTCATCACATTGAATTTTGTTGTTGAAATGACGTGGACATTATTTTTTTTTTTTTAACGTTTTTGCCTAGTGGGTAGGGTTTTAGACCAGAGACATTGTTGTCATTTCTATCATGAACACAGGAAAGAGGATCACAAACGGGAGTGTGAACATGAATTCAGAATGCTGCTTTATGTGTGTAGCATGGGGGACAGGTGATGTTTCATTGTGTAGCTATTCCCCTTACACCCACACTTTGCAAAGCACAGCTTCGACAGAGTCTGAAGAAAGACACCCCACTTGTTGCGTGTTGTGTTGCCACAGAAATATTTATATTTATCATGGAAGACAACTATACAAATAGATGAAGTACAACAACATAACATTTTCTGTACTTCAATTACTTTACAGGGCTGAGCCACGTGGGTTAAAAACCAACAAACCATAGCTTTCCCTGAAACTTCCTCCCCTCACGGTGACCGTTGATGGATTCTCCCTGACAAAGCATTCATTATCGCAGAGAACAGAGTGCACTAAAATCTCTTCTCCTTTTTTCTCTTCCCTCAATCCTCTAGCTCTCTCACTCTCTGTCCAAGTCAAGATGAACAATGTCTGGTTGCAAAATGCAATCTGACGCTATGGTGAAGGTAGTGACTATTCCATGACAGTCAGAGAATAATATATTTTATAGCTGTAGCTGGTACCATTATTGTGCTCTGCTGCATGACCAGAAGTGCAGATCAAATGGAAACAACTGCTGAGTGCCAGTTAGGAACTGATCCTGGTACAATGGGAGAGACTGCTATGGAAATGAGAATGAGCAGGCAGGCTCCCGTGCTACTGCAGATTAGACTCTTTTATTGTTTATCTGGGAGTTCAATGCCCTGGGCCTCAATGATATCCAGACACACACAGTAGGTCCAGACCCAGCAGTCTACACCCCATCAAAAGATCACAGCTCTGACTGAGCCAGGATATCATGAACATTTAAGAAATATGCAGTACATATTGCTTAGTCAATTCTGTTGGAATCGTTCACATTACCGAAGCACTAGTTTCATTTAATAATTGGTTGTGGCAGAATCTGTTTTGTTAATAGAAACATATTTCCACATTAAGAACAATGTCAACATGTGTACAGTATAAGCCAATGAAACACCACAAATATGCTTTTTAATGCACATACAGTACATACACCCAGCATTGTAGGCCTCTCAGAACTGATTGTGGCAGATGCAGTAGAATTATAATTATTTCCTAGGCCTGATAGAACCAGTGTAGAAATCAAGCTTTCCTCAAGAGCTTCACATCGCAGAGAGAAACCTCCTACCAATTCACTCACTGCAGCACAGCAAATAAATAAAAGAGTAACCCTGTGGCAGTAACAAGCCAGTAAAGTATGGCTATGTTTTACAGGTGAGTGAGACAATGGAGCAGAAAGGATGGTTACCTTGCAAAATGTCACTCTGTACTTTTACAAGGCAGAGAGTGGACAGAGTCTGTCCAGCAGAGCACTCTCTGTTATTAAGGGTTAGGATCTAACAGAGAACTGTGGTTCCATCAATAACCCTGTGATGGAGATTCTGTGTGATGTTGTGAATGGTTGTGGTGGTTGTGGAGATGATGATGATGATGATGATGATGATGGGTATTTGTTAGGTTTAGGTATAATTTATAATATACCCTTTGCAAATAATATATATTATATGTGCTAAGTAAGAACTAGAAGCCAAAATTCAGACATGGAATGAAATATTAATTAATCTAAGCCAACAACAAAAAACCAAAGCAGGCATGATACTGCACGTATAGTTGAAGTCGGAAGTTTACATACACCTGAGCCAAATACATTTAAACTCTGTTTTTCATAATTCCTGACATTTAATCTGAGTAAAAATTCCCTGTTTTAGGTCAGTTAGGATCACCACTATATTTCAAGAACGTGAAATGTCAGAATAATAGTAGTAGAGAATTATTTATTTCAGCTTTTATTTCCTTCATCACATTCCCAGTGGGTCAGAAGTTTACATACACTCAATTAGTATTTGGTAGCATTGCCTTTAACTTCTCTGCGCTACGGATCCCTTTAGCGGGATCATTTTCCTAAACAACCGCTGAATTGCAGGGCGCAAAATATTACTAAAAATATTTAGAATCATGCAATCACAAGTGAAATATACCAAAACACAGCTTAGCTTGTTGTTAATCCATCTATCGTGTCAGATTTTGAAAATATGCTTTACAGCGAAAAAAATCAAAGCTTTTGTGAGTGTATCAATCAATGCTAGAACAGTTAGCCCCAAATTAGCATGGTCACAAAAGTCAGAAAAGCAATAAAATTAATCGCTTACCTTTGATAACCTTCGGATGTTTGCACTCACGAGACTCCCAGTTACACAATAAATGTTATTTTTGTTCGATAAATATGACTTTTATAACAAAAAAACGCCATTTGGGTTGCGCGTTATGTTCAGAAAACCAAAGCCTCATTCCGTTCGACGAAAATTCCAAAAAGTATTCGTAATGTTCGTAGAAACATGTCAAATGTTTTTTATAATCAATCCTCAGGTTGTTTTTAACAAACATAATCGATAATATTTCAACCCGGACCGTAACCTATTCAATAAAAGAGAGAAAAAAAATGGAGAGCTACCCCTCTCGCGCACAGGAACTAATCAAAGGACACCTGACTACTTTTTAAAAATCTCGCTAATTTTTCAAAATAAAAGCCTGAAACTATGTCTAAAGCCTGGTCACAGCCTGAGGAAGCCATTGGAAAAGGAATCTGGTTGATACCCCTTTAAATGGAAGAAAGACGGGCACAGAATCAGTTTTGTTATACTCACAGACAATATTTTGACAGTTTTGGAAACTTTGGAGTGTTTTCTATCCTAATCTGTAAATTATATGCATATTCTACGATCTGGACCTGAGAAATAGTCAGTTTACCTTGGGGACGTTATTTTAAAAAATTAAAATATGAACCCTAGCGTCAAGAGGTTAAATTGTTTAACTTGTGTCAAACGTTTCGGGTAGCCTTCCACAAGCTTCCTACAATAAGTTGGGTGAATTTTGGCCCATTCCTCCTTACAGAGCTGGTGTAACTGAGTCAGGTTTGTAGGCCTCCTTGCTCGCACATGCTTCTTCAGTTCTGCCCACAAATGTGTTGTCCTTAAGCCATTTTGCCACAACTTTGGAAGTATGCTTGGGGTCATTGTACATTTGGAAGACCCATTTGTGACCAAGCTATAATTTCCTGACTGATGTCTTGAGATGTTGCTTCAATATATCCACAATTTTCCTACCTCATGATGCCATCTATTTTGTGAAGTGCACCAGTCCCTCCTGCAGCAAAGCACCGCCACAACATGATACTGCCACCCCCGTGCTTCACGGTTGGGATGGTGTTCTTTGGCTTGCAAGCCTCCCCCTTTTCCTACAAACATAACGATGGCCATTATGGCCTAACATTTCTATTTTTGTTTCATCAGACCAGAGGACATTTCTCCAAAAAGTACAATCTTTGTCCCCATGTGCAGTTGCAAACAGTAGCCTGGATTTTTTATGGTGGTTGTAGAGCAGTGGCTTCTTCCTTGCTGAGCGGCCTTTCAGGTTATGTCGATATAGGACTTGTTTAACTGTGGATGGAGATACTTTTGCACCTGTTTCCTCCAGCATCTTCACAATGTCCTTTGCTGTTGTTCTTGGATTGATTTGCACTTTTCGCACCAAAGTGAGTTCATCTCTAGGAGACAGAACGTGTCTCCTTCCTGAGCGGTATGATGGCTACGTGGTCCCATGGTGTTTATACTTGCGTACTATTGTTTGTACAGATGAACGTGGTACCTTCAGGCATTTGGAAATTGCTCCCAAGGATGAACCAGACTTGTGGATGTCTACAATTTTTTTTCTGAGGTCTTGGCTGATTTCTTTTGATTTTCCCATGATGTTAAGCAAAGAGGCACTGAGTTTAAAGGTAGACCTTGAAATACATCCACAGGTATACCTCCAATTGACTCAAAAGATGAAGCTTCTAAAGCCATGACATCTGGAATTTTCCAAGATGTTTGAAGGCACAGTCAACTTAGTGTATGTAAACTTCTGACCCACTGGAATTGTGATACAGTGAATTATAAGGGAAATAATCTGTCTGTAAACAATTGTTTGGAAAATTACTTGTGTCATGCACAAAGTAGATGTCCTAACCGACTTGCCAAAACTGTAGTTTGTTAACAAGAAATTTGTGCAGTGGTTGAAAAACTAGTTTTAATGACTCCAACTTAAGTGTATGTAAACTTCCGACTTCAACTGTAGCTGTAGATGTAGGTAGATGTAGGATCTGTAGATGTAGGATCTTAATTAAAACCAGTTTGCTAAAGCAGGAAAATAACCCTGCAGCAACAGGAAATGTGAATTATTATGTGGATTATATTGAATGGGCATTTTTTAGGGGCTGAATTGTTTCTCGTAAGGGAAATTCAAGTCTGAAATTTCAAAGTGAAAATTACAAACTTCAGAAGCCAGTTTTAAATGTCCTGCATTGATCAAATGAAGATCCTACATCTGTACCACTGGTCAAACAGCTTTTACTTTACCTCTGCCTACTGTGTTTACGTGGCTTGTTTTACCGAAATACAAAAACACCAATGCACTAACTCACAGCCCTCAATTACCAGGAGCCGCTGAGCAGCCAAAACACTGGCCTCATCATGTCAGCATTAGCCTTCTCCAGTCCACCGAGACTGCAATCACCAGCACACAACACAAATATAAACACATTAGACTTAATTAGATCACGGCCAGGGCTTTGACTCAATCAAATCTAATACATATTATGTTGAATTTAATCCAGTTGGTTTCTATGGTGTTGTTGTTTCAGTATGTGGGGAATGAGGCAATGCAGTGCTGCTGTGGGCTGGAGCTTTGTTTATGTGTCTCTCTGGTCCAGCCATTGTTTGGTGGGTGTGTGCGCGTGCACATGCATGCATGTATGTGTGTGATCCTGCGTACACATGCATGTAGGTCACTGTGAACATATGCTCCTTTCCAGCTCTCCTCCTAACTATGTTGAACACTGACCTCTACCACATGTCAGGCTTCTGGGTGTGAGTTGATCCAGGGGGACACCACTGCGGTGGGTCCTGGTGCCACGGGTGATGGGTGGGGGGTTCTCGGGGGGGCTGTCACAGGTTTGTCCATCTCCCTGCTCACGGCCAGACGGTACCGGTCTACTCAGCCGACAACTCCATACAGAGAAGAGAGAAAAAAGGGGGAGGAGAGAGGAGGGGCAGGGGGGAAGAGGAGGGGTCAGAGCGGTGGAGGCAAAGCAGGTTAGAGACGATCAGAGTGAAGTGGACAGGGGCACCATCACTAGTGAAGTCACTGTAGACTGATCGTAGCCCCCCGTTCATACCCATCGCTGTCCCTCCTTGTGTCTGCCAATGCCATGCCAGTGTTAACTCTACATGACACCATGGATCACAGAGATCAGTGCTAGTGCTCCTGACAGAGACCAGCGGCCTCCCTCATCTGTACCATTAGAACAGCAGGCAGCACCAGGCGCCCTATAGACATCTCTGTGTCCACACCCTGGAATCAATTAGACACCTCTGTCTGCCTTGGCAGGTCCATACCACTGACATCATCCTCACCCTCAAGTCATTATTAACATTTGGAGCTGGTGCCGGAGGGGAGAGGAGAGAGAGAAGAGTGGAGAGGCACTTGTCCTTCACTGTAAAAAGTGAGACGGCGCTATTGTTCATCTGAAGTGCTTTTACTCAACCTATTCTATTACATTTGTCTGAAATCAAATAATACATTTAAGCCACACCTCCAATTATTAGAAATTGCTTTCAACACCTCATGCGCATGTGCATTTCGTAATGTTGGGGGCAATGTAGCGGCGGCAGCCTATCAGAATAATTGGAGGTGTGGATTATTGGGAGCGTGGCTTTCAGTTTGTTGTTTTGGCCACCCGTGATAGTGAATGTCATTCCAATTAATGTGTTCTCTTCTCTTCGTTAGACAAGATTCATCTTGTACATTGCCAGCACTGAATCCATAATGATACTTGTATAACTGCATGTGATACTAAAGAGTCTGATAAGGTCTCCATTTTTAAGAGAGTCACCATTTGGCTACAATATAGTTGAAAAGTAATATAAAAAATATGTTTGGAGTCATTATTTCCTGTTATTGAACCAACTTCATTTATTGATTTACAGGGAATTTATTGAATTGCTTGTAACCCAGTTGAAGAAATTAGAATAGGTAATTCCAAAGTTTAAAATCAATTTGGAACAGGATGAAAAATGTGTATTTACGTGAAATATTAGTTTGTATTTATGTTATTTATTAGGTTTAACGAAAGGGGAAAAGTAAGTTCAATGTTGAAAGAAATAAGTCGTAACTTGAAAAATAGGTTTGTTAATAATCAAATACAACAATTGACATTGATTGAATCATATATTTGGTTTTCAATTGAGAAAACCTAACTTATTTACTTGTAACCACATTAAGTCATTTTTTTTAGTGTTGTTTATAGCAGACCAGGAGGAGCATGATTATGATCATGCCCCTGAATTCACAGGCCAGACAGAAAACGCCAAACAATCGTCCACTTGGCGTTATCATGGTGGACCCTCACGGCTCTGATTTCTCAACTGTCTCACAGTGACCAACAGAGAGACAGAAGTAGGTGTATCTGCTGCTAGTAACCTGACCAGAGCCTGCTGCCTGCCATCCTCCCGCCGGCCTCTTTCCCACACTATGAAACCACTCAAATGGCACAGCCGCTGCCTCAGCAGCTTCCTGGCCAACGGACACAATGAGTGACGTTAAGAGGCCCATTGCAGTAATGTGCAAACATCACTGTTTGGCTGGACCCAGCCATTCTCTCCCCCCAGAAGGACTCCCAGAGCAGAGCAGGACCCAAAGCTGTGTGCAGTTACACATCTCTAATCCTGTAATTACTGGCCCATCAGCGCCTAGTAAAACCATAATTGGAAACAGCTGTCTGTTTGTTTTTCCTTTTCCTCTCTCCCCAATCTGCAGCCATGACCAATCTGACATTTGCTAACGCATCTCTGGACCGCCAATAGAGGGGTTTGGGTTCGGGTTGAGAGATCCGGTCCAAATTACACTTGGCTGAGTCCCCATGCCAAGGAGGGGTAGAGTGAGCAACCTCAAGTATGGTAGCAGCTCTTACTCAAACATCCCATGGTTCCAAAGGCCAGTGTTGGCTGGAGTGTGATCTCAGAGAGAAATGGATACAGAAACTAAGCTGAAAGAAAGACAGAGAAACAAAAGAGGGATGTACAGACAGACAGTGAGATACCCCAGGGGCAGTCTTTGCTCTGGACTCAGATGATCAATAGAGACATGTCTAACTTCATTCCGTTCTGTTTTCTCAGTGAAGGTCATTGTTTGCTTTTCTCTCTTTGTACATGTTACATTTCACAGTCTATTGCTTCATTATCATATAATGACTTGAAGGCTCCTCCATCTCATTTGCAAGAAATGATAGCAGACATGACAGACAAAATGACTTCAATTCAGCTCCACAGTAAAAAATACATTATGTTCTGTGTAAAGTCGCCTACAGCAGATAAATATCAAATGGAAAAACAGAGACAAAAACTGTCAAGAAATACAATCAAAAAACAATAAAGCCAAACAACACAATCAGACTACAGAGAAATGACATGATTAAAGTTGTTTATGATACCAGAATGGAAATTATTTTTCTAAATTGTCTTTCTACAATATTGCTTCTTATGTGGTTAGGGAGACAGTGCAACCTCATATACTGGGTAATTCTGCATACCGGTATACGCACAACATGTTATTAAAATAAAAGAGGTGCAGAAAATACACACCTGATATTATGCATGAATAAAGGTAATACGGCATACGTTAATAAGATCATGACATATAATCTGTAGACTTCATAAACTACTGTACACTGGTTTGTGAGATAGGCTACCTTATCCCGCATTACCTCTGGGTTCTGGCAACACAGGATCATTTAATGGGTTTCATTCCTGCCAATCCCCAGGAGTCAGCATCAGACAGAGACAGGAGACAGGCAGGCATTCTAATGTGCTGCTTGGCTCTCTGTCCTCACTCTGCTGTAGCAACGCTGATAGAAATGATGGTTTTTATATGTATCTCTCTGAGTGGCAGCAGATGTTTCTCCATTCTACCGGCAGCGCTCTATTCCTGAGGGAAATCAGGGAAAACTACACACTATAAAATTAAACCACTGACACTTCACCAGCCCTGAAAGCAAGTTGGCCTGCAGCATCGGCAGCTAGCAAGCTGGATCAAATCCCTCATTTCTCATTCTAGAGTTTCTGGTCTTCTCTCATCTGCAGCTAATATTCATCATCAGTGTCGGGATCAACAGTGGACTTTTTAATGGATAAATACAGTCTTGTTTTATACAATGGGTCAATTGTATATGATATCAACTAATAACATACTTTTACTGAACATTGGATTAAAAGAATCCCAGATGGGAATCCTGGCAGCTGCAGTACACTGTACACACAAACACAAACTATTTACATTAGCTGGTGCCACAGTTGATTTTCTGCTTCTACGCCAAAATGCAATTGTGTTGAACATCATTGTGTTCCAGTTCAAATCTGGTCTTCTCCGGTTTTGAAGATGTTGAATTGTCATTATACTGTAACTAATGTTGGAAGACATCTGAAGATGTTGGATTGTCTTTATACTGTAACTAATGTTGGAAGACATCTGAAGATGTTGGATTGTCATTATACTGTAACTAATGTTGGAAGACATCTGAAGATGTTGGATTGTCTTTATACTGTAACTAATGTTGGAAGAGTCTTGAAAGATGTAGGTTTTATAAAACAATTGCTTGGTGAAACTGAAACCATGTTCTTCTGGCCGAGCTAAACACACTATAAACATGAAACCTACTGTACACTGTGTGTACAAAACATTAAGTATTTCCATGACAGACTGATCAGTTGAATCCAGGTCAAAGCTATGATCCCTTATTGATGTCACTTATTAAATCCACTTCAATCAGTGTAGATGGAGGGGAAGAGACAGGTTAAATAAGGATTTTTAAACCTTGAGACAATTTAGACATAGGTTGTATATGTGTGCAAGACAAAAGATTTAAGTGCCTTTGAAAGAGGTATGGTAGTAGGTGCCAGGCGCACCAGTTTGTGTCAAGAACTGCAATGTTGCTGTTTTTCATGCTCAACAGTTTCCCGTGTGTATCAAGAATGGTCCACCACCCAAAGGACATCCAGCCACCTTGACACAACTTTGGGAAGCATTGGAGTCAATATGGGCCTTCATCCCTGTGGAACGCTTTCAACACCTTGTAGAGTCCATACCACAACAAATTTAGGCTGTTCTGAGGGCAAAAGAGGTTACAACTCAATATTAATGTTTGTACACTCAGTGTATATCTTCAGTATGTATGACTGTGGCTTATTAAAGAGCAAATGAATGCAAAAAACGACTTATCTGATTGAAAACGACAAATATGGCATCAATATTAGTCAGAAACATTTATTCCAGTGCCAAAATTGACAAAAAAGGAAATATGATTTTGGTGATAAAGGCAGTATATTATTGTGAGATTTGTGTAACTGAGGTTGTCACGCCTTACATGAGGGTTGGGTTTGGATTACAATCATGCCCACTTGCCCACTAACATGAGATGAACAGCTGCGCTGATTGTGCTCTATCCAATCGTAGCCTCCAGACAGTGAGACAGACCTGTCTATTAGGCAGTGCCTCGGACTCTGACTTGTTGACAGAAGACAACACGTCGCCAATGTTATGTTGAAAGAACACTAAGACTTCTTTTTTTTCAACCCAGCTCCACCCCCAAACATTTGGGGGACTAAACTATTTTTAATATTAAAATGTTTATGGATTTGTTTTTATTTTTCTTTCCTTGACTTTTTCCATATTTTCTTAATCATAGGCATGTACCATTGACAGCCATTACAAATAACCATCCCATAATAGGGAAAAACTTTATGGAGAGGCCACTTGCTGATGTGATTGATAGAGACCACAGTATTCAACTGTTTAGGGCAAAATGACAACTGAGATGTGTTTGATAGGGATCACAGTATTCAACTGTTTAGGACAAAATGACAACTGAGATGTGTTTGATAGAAATCACAGTCTGCCACTGTTTAGGACAAAATGACAACTGAGATGTGTTTGATAGGGATCACAGTATTCAACTGTTTAGGACAAAATGACAACTGAGATGTGTTTGATAGAAATCACAGTCTGCCACTGTTGGTGACAAAATGACAACTGAGATGTGTTTGATAGAAATCACAGTCTGACACTGTTTATGACAAAATGACAACTGAGATGTGTTTGATAGAAATCACAGTCTGACACTGTTTAGGACAAAATGACAACTGAGATGTGTTTGATAGAAATCACAGTCTGACACTGTTTATGACAAAATGACAACTGAGATGTGTTTGATAGAAATCACAGTCTGACACTGTTTAGGACAAAATGACAACTGAGATGTGTTTGATAGAAATCACAGTCTGACACTGTTTAGGACAAAATGACAACTGAGATGTGTTTGATAGAAATCACAGTCTGACACTGTTTATGACAAAATGATAACTGAGATGTGTTTGATAGAGATCACAGTCTGCCACTGTTTAGGGCAAAATGAGAACTGAGATGTGTTTGATAGAGATCACAGTCTGCCACTGTTTAGGGCAAAATGAGAATTGAGACGATTCACGCTCGCATCCTAAGTGCCACTTGTCAATATTCCAAAATTCAAAACCCATTCAACCTTTGTAACATGATTCTCTATGAAACAGCTTGTGCTTTATTTACCATAGTTTGACAGCTTGCTGATGAAGTTGTAGACAAGTTCTCAGAAATCAGTTCTGAGCACAGCCAGAAACAGTTGACTCACTTTATACTGTCTGCAGTGGACTGACTTTTTCATGCAATTTTTTTAACTTGAGAAATATTGCACTAAACACCAGCTAGATGTACAATTGCAGTATCTTAGATTAATTCTGACGATTTTGAGGTAGTGGTAGTCAAGTGGCTATGTTGTTGCTACTGTGCCTCAAGATGGACAAACAATAGTTACTGCCAGGGTACAATATGCGAACATAACACAACCACATCCATAAGGCGGCACACAATTGGCCCAGCGTCGTCCGGGATAGGGGAGGGCTTGGCCGGGGTAGGCGGTCATTGTAAAATAAGAATTTCTTCTTAACTAACTTGCCTAGTTAAATAAAGGCTAAATAAAATACATTAAAAATCAGCTGGGCTAGACAATCTGGACCCTCTCTTTCTAAAAGTATCCGCCGCCATTGTTGCAACCCCTATTACCAGTCTGTTCAACCTCTCTTTCGTTTCGTCCGAGATCCCTAAAGATTGGAAAGCAGCCGCGGTCATCCCCCTCTTCAAAGGGGGAGACACTCTAGACCCAAACTGTTACAGACCTATATCCATCCTGCCCTGCCTTTCTAAAGTCTTTGAAAGCCAAGTTAATAAACAGATAACTGACCATTTCGAATCACACCGTACCTTCTCCGCTGTGCAATCCGGTTTCCGAGCTGGTCACGGGTGCACCTCAGCCACGCTCAAGGTACTAAACGATATCATAACCGCCATCGATAAAAGACAGTACTGTGCAGCCGTCTTCATCGACCTGGCCAAGGCGTTCGACTCTGTCAATCACCGCATTCTTATCGGCAGACTCAATAGCCTTGATTTCTCAAATGACTGCCTCACCTGGTTCACCAACTACTTCGCAGACAGAGTTCAGTGTGTAAAATCGGAGGGCCTGTTGGCCGGACCTCTGGCAGTCTCTATGGGGGTACCACAGGGTTCAATTCTCGGGCCGACTCTTTTCTTTGTATATATCAACGATGTCGCTCTTGCTGCTGGTGAGTCTCTGATCCACCTCTACGCAGACGACACCATTCTGTATACTTCTGGCCCTTCTTTGGACACTGTGTTAACAACCCTCCAGACGAGCTTCAATGCCATACAACTCTCCTTCCGTGGCCTCCAATTGCTCTTAAATACAAGTAAAACTAAATGCATGCTCTTCAACCGATCGCTGCCTGCACCTGCCCGCCCGTCCAACATCACTACTCTGGACAGTTCTGACTTAGAATATTTTGGACAACTACAAATACCTAGGTGTCTGGTTAGACTGTAAACTCTCCTTCCAGACTCACATCAAACATCTCCAATCCAAAGTTAAATCTAGAATTGGCTTCCTATTTCGCAACAAAGCATCCTTCACTCATGCTGCCAAACATACCCTCGTAAAACTGACCATCCTACCGATCCTCGACTTCGACGATGTCATTTACAAAATAGCCTCCAATACCCTACTCAATAAATTGGATGCAGTCTATCACAGTGCCATCCGTTTTGTCACCAAAGCCCCATATACTACCCACCATTGTGACCTGTACGCTCTCGTTGGCTGGCCCTCGCTTCATACTCGTCGCCAAACCCACTGGCTCCAGGTCATCTACAAGACCCTGCTAGGTAAAGTCCCCCCTTATCTCAGCTCGCTGGTCACCATAGCAGCACCCACCTGTAGCACGCGCTCCAGCAGGTATATCTCTCTGGTCACCCCCAAAACCAATTCTTCCTTTGGCCGCCTCTCCTTCCAGTTCTCTGCTGCCAATGACTGGAACGAACTACAAAAATCTCTGAAACTGGAAACACTTATATCCCTCACTAGCTTTAAGCACCAGCTGTCAGAGCAGCTCACAGATTACTGCACCTGTACATAGCCCATCTATAATTTATCCCAAATAACTACCTCTCCCCCTACTGTATTTATTCATTTATTTTGCTCCTTTGCACCCCATGATTTCTATCTCTACTTTGCACATTCTTCCACTGCAAATCTACCATTCCAGTGTTTTACTTGCTATATTGTATTTACTTCGCCACCATGCCCTTTTTTTTGCCTTTACCTCCCTTATCTCACCTCATTTGCTCACATTGTATATAGACTTATTTTTCTACTGTATTATTGACTGTATGTTTGTTTTACTCCATGTGTAACTCTGTGTTGTTGTATGTGTCGAACTGCTTTGCTTTATCTTGGCCAGGTCGCAATTGTAAATGAGAACTTGTTCTCAACTGGCCTACCTGGTTAAATAAATGTGAAATAAATAAATAAAATAAATATCCCCTTTCATGTTAGTGTCATAATAAGGACACTCGTTTATGTTCTGACAAGAGCACTACAGTAAATAGTACTGTAGACTATAGACTCTCCCGTCTGGATTACTGCAACTCGCTGTTGGCTGGGCTCCCTGCCTGTGCCATTAAACCCCTACAACTCATCCAGAACGCCGCAGCCCGTCTGGTGTTCAACCTTCCCAAGTTCTCTCACGTCACCCCGCTCCTCCGCTCTCTCCACTGGCTTCCAGTTGAAGCTCGCATCCGCTACAAGACCATGGTGCTTGCCTACGGAGCTGTGAGGGGAACGGCACCTCCAGGCTCTGATCAGGCCCTACACCCAAACAAGGGCACTGCGTTCATCCACCTCTGGCCTGCTCGCCTCCCTACCTCTGAGGAAGTACAGTTCCCGCTCAGCCCAGTCAAAACTGTTCGCTGCTCTGGCACCCCAATGGTGGAACAAACTCCCTCACGACGCCAGGTCAGCGGAGTCAATCACCACCTTCCGGAGACACCTGAAACCCCACCTCTTTAAGGAATACCTAGGATAGGATAAAGTAATCCTTCTAACCCCCCCCCCCCCCTTAAAAGAGTTAGATGCACTATTGTAAAGTGGTTGTTCCACTGGATATCATAAGGTGAATGCACCAATTTGTAAATCGCTCTGGATAAGAGCGTCTGCTAAATGACGTAAATGTAAATGTAGTACACTATTCTATCTATAGCTCTGAATCCAACAGCAGCATACAGCTGAGATGACATCACATCCTGTTCTATCACCTCTCTAATTATAATGATTCCCTCCACACTACCACTACCCTGGCTCTCAGTTGAACCTTGATAAAGGGATTAGTCTGTAGGCACAATGTAAATACTCCAGATCAGAAGGAGCACAGTAATGGCTACGCTGTTCACACAGGTAGAGGAGTGGAACAAAGCATTTTTAATTACCCTTTTAATTGCCCCTCTAACACTATGAATTAGCATTTTAATGATGGTTATGCAATTAGGGGTGGGAATGGCTGTGAGAGCTAGCTTCAGGCTGCTATTACTGCCTCTCTCTCTCTTTCAGCTTCAGGCTGCTATTACTGCCTCTCTCGCTCTTTCAGCTTCAGGCTGCTATTACTGCCTCTCTCTCTCTTTCAGCTTCAGACTGCTATTACTGCCTCTCTCTCTCTTTCAGCTTCAGACTGCTATTACTGCCTCTCTCGCTCTTTCAGCTTCAGGCTGCTATTACTGCCTCTCTCCCTCTTTCAGCTTCAGACTGCTATTACTGCCTCTCTCTCTCTTTCAGCTTCAGGCTGCTATTACTGCCTCTCTCTCTCTTTCAGCTTCAGACTGCTATTACTGCCTCTCTCTTTTAGCTTCAGGCTGCTATTACTGCCTGTCTCTCTCTTTCAGCTTCAGGCTGCTATTACTGCCTCTCTCTCTTTCAGCTTCAGACTGCTATTACTGCCTCTCTCCCTCTTTCAGCTTCAGACTGCCTCTCTCTCTTTCAGCTTCAGACTGCTATTACTGCCTCTCTCCCTCTTTCAGCTTCAGACTGCTATTGCTGCCTCTCTCTCTTTCTATCTCTCAGTCCAGAGATCACAGTTAGCACTCAGCAAGATCGTCTCTCTCTCTCTCTCTCTCTCTCTCTCTCTCTCTCTCTCTCTCTCTCTCTCTCTCTCTCTCTCTCTCTCTCTCTCTCTCTCTCTCTCTCTCTCTCTCTCTCTCTCTCTCTCTCTCTCTCTCTCTCTCTCTCTCTCTCTCTCTCTCTCTCTCTCTCTCTCTCTCTCTCTCTCTCTCTCTCTCTCTCTCTCTCTCTCTCTCTCTCTCTCTCTCTCTCTCTCTCTCTCTCACTGGAGAGAGAGAGAGAGAGAGAGATTGTTAAACACTTGTTAATTGAAATGCATTACAGGTGACTACCTCATGAAGCTGGTTGAGAGAATGCCAAGTTGTGCAAAGCTGTCATCAAGGCAAAGGGTGGCTACTTTAAAGAATCTCAAATATAAAATATATACTTTTTTGTGTTATTTCATAGTTTTGATGTTTTCACTATTATTCTACAATGTAGAAAATAGCAAAAATAAAGAAAAACCATTGAGTAGGTTTGTCCAAACCTTTGACTGGTACTATATATATATATATATATATATATATATATATATATATATATATATGCTAACAGAGCTTCCAAATGACCATTAGAAATAATTTAGAAAGCATAGCATCATGAAAAATGTGTCAGGTCCATTTCTGTGCCCCAGTCATGTTTTGAAAGAACTTGCAATATACAATACATCCATTTTGAAATGGTGAATGTAATGTAATATAAGGGAGCAAATTGTGTTAAAAAAAAACATTTGAGTCTAAATTGCACTGGATCAAAGATACAAAAGCAACAAGCAATTATGATTACATTCATAGAGGTAATGAAGGCAATCATTAAAAACATGCCATACTGTACATGCCTGTAGTCAAAATTAGAGTGAGAGTGAGAAACAAGAGCATATTACCTATCTTTTTCCACATGACACAAATTTGATCTATATTTAAGCCCATGGAAAAAATCAGCTTGAACAGCTATTAAATGTCACATGTAAATGTATCTATCAGTGCTCACACAGTGACAGCCCCTTTCCCCAGTCTGGTCCAGATCCTGTGTGAGGTGGTCACTATGAGACAGGTTATGGTATTATTTATGATTGGACACTAATAGCATTCTTCTGCACGGTTCAGACTTTTATGAGCTGAAAAGAGCTCAAACCCAACATGTGCTCTGCTCTACTGTAGGGCTGCATCCCAAATTGCAGCCTATTCCCTATATAGTGCACTACTTTTGACAAGAGCCCTATGGGCCCTGGTCAAAAGTATTGCGCTATGAAGGGAATAGGGTGCCATTTGGGACGTGAACCACACCCCCTGTGTAACCTACAGCTTGTAGAAAATCTATCAGGCCCTTCACATGCAATCAGATCCATGCCCCTCTTATGAATAATCTCACTGTATTTGCAGTTATCGGTTGACGGGCCACGGGCTTGGTTTGTATTTAGCGCTCCCATTAATATTATTTTCCTGAAGCGGACACATAAATATTGAGGGGGACTAATAGTTGTAGAACAGTGACTTCTCTGTGTTTAGGGTTGCAGCTGGGAGTGGGGCATTCAGAACACACACGCACACGCACACACACGCACACACACACACACGCACACGCACACGCACACTGGAGCAGCTCTAATTATTTTCACTGAGATGAGGTCAGACCCAGCAGCCAGCGCCCAGTCATGAAGAGAGGACCAGGATTGTTATCTTGAATCTGCAGACAAACAAACAAACATGCACTCTAATATACAGCCAGCTCCCTTCAGCCTTCCAGCTCTAGTCATAATCCTATCAAACTAAACACAAATCTAAACATATTAATATACAAGCACAAAGATCTAACCATGAATAGGAGTTATACAAATACGATGATGACTGCAATCCTATTGCAGTGTATTAAGGCATCTTAGTTTATTTTTCTTCCACAGACCATGCTGTGCTGTTTCTATGGCATGATGACACATGAAGCAGTAGAGCTGCTATTAGGTTGCTTCCCCTCCTCTTGGATGTCTACAAGGAAACCATTATCTAAATGCCTCAGTAATGTTCCCTGATGGTTGGCCTTGGCCAGTTGTCATGGTGAAAGCTATAAATGTTAAATCCGTGATATGGATGGTTACATATGGGTAGTTTGTTTTTCAGTGAATAGACAATAAAATACATGGCATATTCTAATACAAATCAATGTATGTACATGTAGATCCGTCAAGGACTGGCTTCCTAATGTGGTAAAAGGAACTCCAAATCATCATATCACATAATCAAACTCTATCATAACAAATATTGCACGGCATACAGTGAGATGACAGCACTCTCTCAAGGCACATCGAACACAACAACCCTTTGACATACGTAGTCATTTATGATGTAGGGTGATATGCAGTATTTTCCTGTAACAGTAATGTATGGCCTAACACTTAGGGAAACAATTTTCAGCTTTTTTCCGCCTCCTGCACATTATGTTGTTGTTGTTTTTTTTTAAATGTGTACAAATTGTCCTTCTATTTGTGCAAATGAACATAGTAAAACATTCCGATGGTCATGACCAGAGAACAGAACAGACTGTTCAACCATAGAGCAGCTCCAGAACCAGTTCACCTCCCCCATATCAGCCATATTCTGCTCACCATCAAGGCTCCATCACGTGGACTCCCTTTCTTATCAAATTTGATATTTTGCAGAATCCACTTGTCCGCATTTCCAAAAGGGAGAGATGATTCTCTTGAAGGTCACCTCGACACTGGTGCTGAATGAATGACATTTAGACTACATTTTCCTATTTTTCTCCATTTGCTTTGAAAGGACTTTCTCTCTCTACCCTCGCACACTGCACCAATCAAAACAGATGTGGAAAGATGAATAGCTACACCTGCCGCTGTAGCTTTTGTATTGTACTTCAGTGGGTCTCCCATAATTACACAGCAGCTGCCTGCCTCAGCCTCAGCCCCTCACTCACAATCCAACCCTCACCTTAAAGAACATCAGGCTCAACAACATGCTTGATAGAAACATCTACAACACAACGTGATTCACAATGTCCACTCTGTTCTCAGAATAGAGTAAACAACTGTGTAAAGAGTGTAAGTAGGGCCTAGTAAATGTAAACCTCAAATGAGCCCAGACGCCTTGCTATAATCATGAGCCAATGGTTAAAACAAATGGATTAGAATTATCCCAGTGAGCACAATACTACTTTTTACATCATGTACTCATAGGGGTGTATGTGTTGTGCAAAAATGGATGCTATGTAGGTAGAAGTTCTATAGCACATACTAGTCTTTATCACAGACAACATTGATAACAGCGTACCTACAGTGAAACATATCAACATGGTACCTTGAAATACTGATTTGCCCTGTAACAAAAACATGTCTTCATGTCTTCTTGTTTCCTATCCAGAATAATCACATTATTTTAGTCCATATGTCCAAGCCTTCCTCCAGCTACCTGACCTTTTTCTCAGGCTAAATCTTATCCGCCTTCAGGATTTTATAAGGATTTCTACTCCTTTATAATCTATTTGCGATGTCCTACAGACGTTTCATTTGCATGACATTTAACGGAAACCTAATGGTAAGATCAGCGATATGATTAATTTTGAGGTTGACTTTGCCTGGATACTGTAGGATATAGTAGGTTATACCTCTGAAGATATACATGTGAAGTGAATAAGTTCACTCACTCAGGGTCTCAGGCCCCATTTCTCTGAAGTCTAAAGAAATTACCTTTTGGACACAAGCTCCATTAAACAGCACTGACTGTCTATGGATCTTCTCAAAAAACCATAAATATGTTCTGTGCAAATAAACTTAGTCTAGTTCCCATTGTTCATTGTCCACTAAAAGCAGTGTCTAATGGACTGCATTAAAGCTGATGAATCACCAGCTAACTCTAAGTGTTTTCTCTAGCAGGGATTTTCTTTGTCATCTCCATGATGACCTTTCCTTTTCTACCATTACTTTAGAAACAGAGAGAGAGAGAGAGAGAGAGAGAGAGAGAGAGAGACGGAGAGAGAGGAGAGACAGAGAGAGAGGAGAGACAGAGAGAGAGACAGAGAGAGGAGAGACAGAGAGAGAGGAAGGAGAGCGAGAGACAGACAGAGACAGAGAGAGAGAGAGAGAGAGAGAGAGAGAGAGAGAGAGAGAGAGAGAGAGAGAGAGAGAGAGAGAGAGAGAGAGAGAGAGAGAGAGAGAGAGGGAGGAAGGAAGGAAGGAGAGCGAGAGACAGACAGAGAGAGGGAGAGAGACAGAGAGAGAAGAGAGAGGAAGGAGAGAGAGAGAAAGACAGAGAGAGAGCGACAGAGAGAGAGAGAGAGAGAGAGAGAGGGGAGAGACAGAGAGAGAGACAGTGACAGAGAGAGAGCGACAGAGAGGAGAGACCGAGAGAGAGGAAGGAGAGAGAGAGAGAGAGAGGGAGAGACGGGGGAGAGAGAGAGAGAGGGAGGGCGTGCGAGAGAGAGAGCAGAAAAATGAAGTGCTGTGGATTCAAAGGGGCTAAACACCATTATCAGGTAGAGCATGCACTGCAGTATATGAGGGATTCATACAGGTTTTACATTTACATTTAAGTCATTTAGCTGACGCTCTTATCCAGAGCGACTTACAAATTGGAAAGTTCATACATATTCATCCTGGTCCCCCCGTGGGGAATGAACCCACAACCCTGGCGTTGCAAGCGCCATGCTCTACCAACTGAGCCACACGGGACCACGTGTATAGTCAGAGAAAGTATGACACGACCACTTAGAAGTATTAGCTTCTGTTAACAGTTGTTTACTTATTCGTTGGTAGAAATTCCACGTAAAATGAGTCAGAGTTTGTTCTGAATACCATCCTTCCACCGTGCAGACCAAATAAAGATCAGACTCAAACGTCCCCATTCTGTAAGGCAGAAACCTAATGCTTACATCTCAGTCTCCAGCTCCTAGATAATACAGACAGCATTTGGGGTGTATACATACGCTTCCAGAATCACAATAAAGGGGGAAACGCTGTATCTGACTTGTCTTTAAATGAAAGTTGACCTCTTGGCACACATCTGTTTTTTTTGCGCTCAATCAACTGGCGATGTGAACAGGCCACTCCAAAGGAACCACTGTGATACTTCAGAACAGATGGCTTTGACAAACAATTATGAATATCTGGGTGATTTCATAGTGAAATAAAGTCCCCATAAACAATCAGTGGGTGTGATCCACACACACACACACACACACACACACACACACACACAATGTGGATTTGATCAGCGCCGCTCCCTGCAGTTACAGGGAGATCAGTTACATTCTTCAAGGCCAGAGAAAGATTAAAGATGCTCTCTGTCTGTCAGGGTCTGATCATATATTCACAAACGAGGCCTGTGAAGAACACATCTTTAAAGAGTGGCTTGCAGGAAATAACATGAATACTTATTCTAATGACAGACCATTATACTAATCATATAAATGTCCCATTACAAGAGGAGCAGATTACACCCCAGAGTAGTGTTCAGATGCCCTTTTTCATTTTAGACTGCCAGGCTAGCCTTTATTGGTTGGCACATCTCTGTTTGCAAACCTAATATTCACAATATTCCCTTATCAACAGCTAGACTTCTGAACCACTATGGTTTAGTGACATAATCATCCTCTATAATGTTGGTTTTAGTCATGAAGCATGTATCTTTTTCTAATGTACAATCATACGTTCAACCATAACAACATCCACTGCTATGTGAAATTTGGCTCAAACCATAAAGATAAAAAGCTAATGACATTGTGTAATGTGCATAATACAGAACACATGCTGAGGGCCATTTGTGCACAACTGCAAAGATATCCAGTCAGACTAGTTTCTATAGGACTTCATATTTCACTGATAATACAATATGCACTTATGGCAGTGGAACATTGAAGATCAGGACATAAATTAATTTGACTTTCACCCAGGTTTTGCTTCAACGGGTGAGGCCTTGGATTCTCTAATAGCCCAACCCTGGCAGAGTGAGGAATTTAATATCTTATTCCCTTATGTATGTCTTTCAAGTAAAACATTTCCATATCACTCTTCAAAACATCTCTTTCTTAGGTATACACAGTGCACCAACTGGCTTGTTTCATAAAGCTACAGTACCATAGAATAGCTGCTAATTTAAATACAGCCAATCAAATAAGAGTTGCTGTGTTTAAAGATACACCTCCCAGAGGGGAATGGTGATGTCATATTTTTCCTTTTTATTTTATTTTAATTAAATTGTCTCTTACAACAATTAAAGACAATGTCAATCATGTGTCTTATTTCTCCTTAAAGCAACAGAGAGAGAAGTCATCCATTCCAAGGCCATTACAACATCAATGTCTCAATTCTGCTAAATGGCAGAGGAAAGATAATAGACATGTGTGCATGCATATTAATTAACTGATAATGAGAAGATAAGAGCCCTTCTCTCTGCAGGTGTGGAACCACTAATCAATTGCCAGTGAAAATGGGGTAGAAATGTGTTTTCTTTTATCCCACATCTGAAATTAAAAAGCTATTTAGAACCACATTTTCCAACAAAGTGCTTTTCATTTATCTTCTAAAACACATTATTCAATCACACTTTCCATTTGTATAATGGTAATATTTTCATGTAATTTCCCGCTT
Source organism: Salvelinus alpinus (assembly GCF_045679555.1). NCBI lineage: Eukaryota > Metazoa > Chordata > Actinopteri > Salmoniformes > Salmonidae > Salvelinus > Salvelinus alpinus. Next base: position 27,067,353 of record NC_092118.1, read on the forward strand.
CCTCTGTGATGAGTATTTGTGATATGGGCTTTGTGAAATGGCTATTCCCTTCCAGCTCTATTCACTCGCTGGTAATAAATGTACAATATATTTCAGATGAAATGTCTTGAGCAAATGAACCAGGGCCTTGGACAGTCCACCAAATACTGTTGGATCACTTCTGCACCCTGGTGGTGACATACAGAACTGCTGGTATTTGTGGCTGGTAGGGCGGGGTGTGTGGCTGGTAGGTTTATATCACAGAGCGGAGCGGGGCGTGTGGCTGGTAGGTCTACATCACAGAGCGGGGCGTGTGGCTGGTAGGTCTATATCACAGATCGGAGAGGGGCGTGTGGCTGGTAGGTCTATATCACAGATCGGAGCAGGGTGTGTGGCTGGTAGGTCTACATCACAGAGCGGAGAGGGGCGTGTGGCTGGTAGGTCTATATCACAGAGCGGAGCAGGGTGTGTGGCTGGTAGGTCTACATCACAGATCGGAGCAGGGTGTGTGGCTGGTAGGTCTATATCACAGATCGGAGCAGGGCGTGTGGCTGGTAGGTCTATATCACAGATCGGAGCAGGGCGCGTGGCTGGTAGGTCTATATCACAGAGCGGAGCGGGGTGTGTGGCTGGTAGGTCTATATCACAGATCGGAGCAGGGCGCGTGGCTGGTAGGTCTATATCACAGAGCGGAGCAGGGTGTGTGGCTGGTAGGTCTATATCACAGATCGGAGCAGGGCGTGTGGCTGGTAGGTCTATATCACAGATCGGAGCGGGGTGTGTGGCTGGTAGGTCTACATCACAGAGTGGAGTGGGGGGGGTGTGGCTGGTAGGTCTATATCACAGAGAGGAGCGGGGTGTGTGGCTGGTAGGTCTACATCACAGAGTGGAGTGGGGGGGTGTGGCTGGTAGGTTACATCACAGAGGGGAGTGGGGGGGTGTGGCTGGTAGGTTACATCACAGAGTGGAGTGGGGGGGCGTGGCTGGTCTGGTCCCAGATGACACAGGGGTTGATGGACAGTTGTGCAGCATTGCCTTCCTCTGCAGACAGGTCCACCTTCACCTGCAGACAGGCCAATCTGTCCACACACACACGCACGCACGCTGCCACGCACACACAGCGCGCGAGAGAGATAGAGAGACCATCTCACTAGCTATAGATCACATCTGGTCATGTCAAATAGCCACAGACAGACAGAGAAGTACTAGAGGTGATTGTATCATAGTGTTACCCAATGGGATAGTTATCATTTGTTCAACTTGTTTATGGCTTAATCATTAGAATAGCTAACTTCCATTTGATAGAATAAAGAAAGTGACCCAAAACGTCATACAGATAATTGTATTTGTCCATATTTGGGTGATGAGATAGCATAAAAGTGTAACTGGCAAAATGACAGATATCTTACTTTGAGGAGTTTGGATTAAGAAGAAAGATGGATATCAGTCGCAGCTTGATATGCCTTCTGTTTCATCTTTGTCTTTCTCTGTAGTTTCATTAGCCTCCTCAGCGGTGGCCTTACTGGTTGAGCTGGCCGACGCTGGTCTGGTCTCTGGCTTTTTAGAAGGGTCCACCACGACAGCACCCCTGCTGGTGTTGCACCCCATGGTTCGGTCCAGTGGGAGACTGATTAAAACAGACGTCCTGTTGAGGTTGTTGTTTTTTTATAAAGTCTGAAAATAACTGTTGTGGAAGAAGGACCACCTGGTTTCCATGACGACCATGAGACTTCCTGTAGGGCTGAGCCTGCATAGGCACCTGTGTAACCATAGAAATAGAATCCCTAGAACGGACATTCCGATTCAAGTTAATGGGTCTGAGGGCCTTCCCCATTCTAGGGATTCTATTTTCTATACTGACCTCTCAGGGTTTTAGTTTACAGGCCTTTGCTGATTGGTTCTTAGAGGATTATTGTGATTTGCTTGCCAAGCAACATGGGTTAAGAATGAACTTCCTATAGCGTGTCAGGACATAGTTACTGATAAACAGTATGGGTATTGTTACTCAATCACTAGGCCGTCATGGAAAACTATTTTCCCCACTATGAAAAGTGAATGGCCATTTGTTCGGATGTTTTTCAAAATATGCCATTTTGAAAATTAACAAAATAACCATTTTACTATATCAACATGAGACTAATATACCAAGACTGATATGTCACATGCTGTTTATGACCTTGTTGTCTCTGAGTGCCAAAATACCCAACATGGAGCTATGTTTCTTTTCCACAGTGGCTCTCACTATGTAGTGGTAATGTTGACGGTAGGGTAAGGAGATGTAAAAACTGAGTTATGTTTATCCAACATCACAATACAAAGAAGTAAAGGATTTGTACCACAGATCAGTACAAATTAAACACTGGTAGAGAAAAGCAACATGTGAAACTGAAAGTCCAAATTAAACATAATATTATCTAACATCTGGTCCTAACAAATACATTACGCTGTATAATAATAAAAAAATATTATCTAACATCTGGTCCTAACAGATACATGTATAATAATTTGAAAAGGCTCACCAGTATGTCATATATCTGTGTTTAATTTGTTTAAAATTAGTTATACTTTTATTTTGAATACTGCACTGTTGGGTAGGGCTTGCAAGTTTAGCATTTCACTGTACTTGTGCATGTGACAAATTAAACTTGAAAATTGAAACTAATTACGTACTGTATGTTCCAGAGAGAGACATCTCTTGTCTCCTCCCTCTCACCAAACACAAACTGTACACAGTGCTCAGTACCAACACAAATCTTTTACTGCTTCCTTAGGTAACTAGGACATGGTTCACAGAGGACTAAAATGTTGAAATATATAGTGTATATGATATGTATAATATGATATTTGATACAGAGCCCTAGTTACCCTCAGATTATTACAATACCCTATTTATTATTACAAATCAGCTTTTCTAATCATGAACATTGCTTGCTAAGAGAACTTCACTGAGTGCTAATGATGCCAAATCTTTCTAACATTGTAGATCCACAGCATCCATTCTCTTTGCAGGTCTACACTCATTGGAAGAATATGGACCACAAGAAAGTGAGATGTCATCAATGTGTCCCCTTGTGTGCTGTTGCTTGGTGCTGTGCCTTGGCCCTGGTCTGGGATTGTTGCTGGTTCTGGATCCTGGCCCTGTCCTGGCCGAGGTCCCTGAGCTTTCTCTGCCAGTCTGACGGTCTATCCTGACAGGGTCTCTTCACAAGCGGCCCACCCTCCTCCTCACCATCCTCCTGCAGCTGGGCTGCACAGTGCTTCCTGGTGCGTGACTGAAATGTCCTCATCATGTCATTGATCTCTCTCAGACGCTGTGGGATACAGTTGGGATACAACGATTAGCAACACACATGACTAGATGTGTACTGTGTATTTACGATGACCAGGCCTTTTGCTTTTCACAGTTATTAAAGTTAAAATATGTGTAATGTTAGTCAGGCTTCAGACAGGAAGTATAGAAGAGGGTCAGTTAGGGAACCGTTAGCAGGGTTAGAGAGGTATGTCCAACCTCTGACCTTTGAGGGGCTTCTGCTGATGTAGTAGAGGAACCCAGTGCGGGGGGAGGAGTGAGTGCTGGGCTTGTGGGGGGAGATGTAGAGGGAATGGTGGTTTGAGGGGCGGAGTCTGCGCAAGGATCCAATACACTGGCAGGGGTATGGCGAAAGGGGAGGGGTTTCAACCTGTGCATGGAAAAATAATCAGAATGTCGTCAGAATCTCTGGACAGTGATGAAAGCACTGGTCCTAGGAACAATGCACTGTATCTGTACAAGGACTGCTCTTACTTCTATCAACCTGTAAGTACCAATGATGTTATAGCTCAGTTTGGACATATCTGAGACCACTGGTAAAGTGTTTCCTACGTATTGTGTATGACGACTACTGACTCCATTAGGTAGTATATGAAAATGTCCCCTCACCCCGGCTATGGTCAGAGAGCTGGAGTTGTAGCGCAGGGCAAAGTCTTTCATCTGTTTGACATAGACGGTGTTGTAGAAATAGATGAGGTGTCTTCTCTCCCCCTGGTCCTGTCTACAGGGAGCTCTGGGTCCTGTAGGATGGGTGGGAGGGCTCTGGTATGTAAGCAAGCTACTGCTGGGGTCTACATCAACTGGAAAACAGAGCAGCATCACATTCAAAAATCATTCTTCATTAAATCATTTGTTAATTCATGCATGTTATGATGCAAACATATCCATGTGAATGTATGTATTTTTCTATTTGTCTAACTGTTTTCTCTGTTGGATCCACCAGGAGAGTTTTGTGAGGTCTTGGTGTTTCTCCCTGAGATCAGAACACTTCTGAATACCTGACAGGAGGACAATACAGACTTCATCAACTACACAATAACAAACAAGCTGGATTTAACTCACTTACACATACAAAAGCAAGCAAAACGTTTATCTCCTTACACAGTTCCTTGCTTGAGGCTGAGTCTTGTAGCACTGCATGATGAGCTTGAAGGGCATGTCCACTTTGGTTACCTGCACGAGCAACACACAGCATAAACATGGAAATTAAGGTATTATAATACATTATTATCATCAATACACAGCTGAAGAAGTATAGAAGGCTGAATGCCTTGCTGTCGATCACCCAAGTCATAAAACCATCTGCATTAAGGAAGTATAGCAAAAAGTCTAGAGGAAAAGCAAATAGTGCTACCTTGGCCATGACATAGATGGCACACATGAGTATTTGGTCCAGGTGTCGGTCTAGCATGAGGTCAGTGCAGTGGACCAAGGAGTGTTCAACGCAGGTCCAGATCTTCAGCCGCAGCGCCTCACAGATGTCCAGTTTAACACAGATGTCCCTCAGACGCATGCTCACCAGGTGGTAGACCTGAGACAGAGGGAAGGAGTATGGCCTTTGTCTTGTGGATCTTGTAACTAAATATCTAGGCTCATAGCATTCAGGCCAGCTCAGGTATGTAGAAATCTGTGAGTAAAGCCTACCTTGCGGAGGAACAGTGAGATGGAGCCCTTACTCTGAGGTCTGTGTGTGACTGGGTTCTGGGGCTGCTGGGTAGAGGTGCTGGAGACTTGCTGTGGAGGAATGGGCTGACCCACAACACTGAGGGTAAATGTGATGCCTCCCCGGTCATTGGCAATGCCTGGGTGTGGAAGAGGTTTAATTGAACAAATAGCACTGATTGTTGTGATATGTAAACAAGGTATATAACATGTTTATTACAAGATGTATTACATTATGTCAGTATTCTATTAGGGTTGTCATTTCTATGGCCATATTGGGTTTCATCTGAGGGAAAGTCTTTACCTCGAACCGGTATGGTGACTGACTGGCCATTGTTGGTGGTGACAGTGGCTGATGCCATGGTGACTACAGTCTGTCTAGTAACAATGACAGAGGAGGACTGGGATGGGCTGACTGGTGTGGTAGGGCAAGCGGCCATCTTTGAGCCAGCAGGGGGTGAGCTGTAGCGTTCATGGTGGGTAATCGGAGGGTTCAGGTCATTTCCATGGATCCCATTCACAAGGCTTGGGGTCAATTGTGAAGGGGTGGGAGGGATCTTGGCCATCTTGTCTGTGTCCTCTGAGTATTGGGGGAGCATCACCTGGAACACACAGAACCATCTGTTACCTCAAGTTTGGGATCATTTTGTTTCCTCTTTTTAATGGAACGACAGCCGCCATGCTGCCATATTAGACCAACTTGTTTTGAGTGCGCCAGCGGTGTTGCGCTATATATTTTGACAGGGTGCACTGTGTATTTTGCCCAGTTCACAAACAGGTGAATTTGAACCGTTGCCCGCTGACCTGATGGTATGCAGGCAGCTGTCCCTGTCCCTTAGCAGCTCTGATCTGGTCCCAGAGTGGTGAGTCTCTCCTCCAGGCCAGACTCTCCAGGACCTGCTCCTCTATATGGGTCAGATGCCTGACCACACCCGGCAGCAAGCCCTCCTCAGCCCGCAGCACCAGCTCTATCACCTGGCACACACAGTGTTAGGATTTATGTTTATGCACTATAGCCGGGTAGCATATAGGTTGAAAATGAATATTGTTTTGTTACACACACACACAAGCAATACAGAGGGGGGTGTGTGTGTAGGTGTAAGGACTGACCAACACAGGCCATAAAAGTTGTGGACAGTCTGGAGAGGGGAGGGGTGCATCTCTCTAGACCAACCAGGAGTTTAGAATACTGGACAATACCATATTAGGAACTGTTTCAGTGTAGAATCGACAGACACAAGACGGATCTAATCTACCCAGCAACCAGATGTGGACAAAAGGAACGCGCCAAGGGGCTTGGACAAATCCGAGGGCCAGCAAAGGCGGGGCAAAGTCTAAACCACGCCCCGCCTCTACTGTGATAGGCCAACAGACGCGTTGAAACTACGTCATCACGGTATAAGAACAGCTGTTTACGTACTTCTTGCCAGTTCCCTGTTAACCCTGCGCGGTGATACAGCGAACCTGTATATACGAAAATTGCATTTGCCATTCATTGTTTGCGGTAATTAAACATAATTAAAGAAAGTTAGCAGACCTGGCTTTTTATTTATCCTGACACCGGATGTGTTACACGCAGCGTTCACAACAGTAGAGGGTTAAACAGCACCTAAACAGATCACTAAGATTACAGTAGACGTGTTTGAACCCAGGATGTCTGTATGCCCCAAGACTGTGTAAGCCCTCTGAGCCCAAGCCTAGGCATTAGCTTGAGGAGCTAACACAATGCTTCAGTTTTCAGGTAAGGTTACTTATCACGTAAAACCACCTCCTTTACACAAAACCTATGATGTTACAGTACAGTATGACATGTACTGCAGGTGTTTTGTGTAGATGTTACCTTGTAGAAGTCGTATGGCGCCAGGCTAAAGATGTCAATGACCAGGGGGAAGCTGCCTGGTGGCTGATGGGAGAAGATGACCATCTCCAGACAACAGGCCACTAGAGAGCGCTGGAACAGATCATGCTCCAGAATGCCCTGCCAAGAAACAAGTCATCAAGGACAACCTCTATACTATACATGTCTGTACATGTCTATACAACAGTGCCCCCAGAGGGAATTGTAAAGTGAATGCTTAATGACACTAAACAGTGCAGTTCCAGTCATACACAGCAGAGGGCAAAGGACTCACTGAAAGGTCTTTGGCTCCCAGCCTCTTCCTCTCCTGATTGATGACAGCCTCTAGAACCCTGTAGTACAAAGCCTCTGTCTGGCTGGAGAACTTCACTCCTCTCGCTACAAACAACAGGAAGTTACTGAAAAGTGCACATTAATGTCAATATATCAACACATGCATACACACAGACACACACACACCTCTGTCTAGGCTGCGGTTCTCTTCCCATGGTTCCTGGTAGTGCTGGATGAAGGTGTGGAGCATGTCTCTCAGTCTAGTGGAGATGACCTCACTAGGGTTTCTGGCACAGAACCTAAACAAAATACACCTTAAAGAACCATACAGCCACTTGTCCACCCCCATAGACTACTGATAGATATTGCCCACCCATAGGTATGGATAAGCTTATCTTCCCCCAAATCATAATCTTCTCCATAATGGGAAGAATGTGTAACATAGTAAAAAAACATGTATTTTCTTACTCTTCTACAAACTTAACACTGACCATAGATCACGGTGTACTCTATCATAGGCTACAGGCCCAAATACATTTCCCCTGCGGCACATTACAGTCTACTACAGTTACGTATGAGGCCCACATAGGCACATGCCCACCATAGCTGACCTGAATGTTCTAGCCAGACTGTCACTGGGTACATGTCTCTGGGTTGCCATGACGACCTCCAGCCGCTCACAGCACCTCCGCTGGTAGAGTGTAGCTCCGTGTCAGTCAGTGGAGTAGCAGTGGACACCTGTACATAATGCATACACCAGGCAGAGGTTTGAAAACCCTTTAGAGCGGTACATGAGACCGTATAAATAGGATCATCATTATATTTCCTTGCATGAGAAACATGTGAAACAACGGTTTAAATTTACAACACGAACCACACAGTAATGATACTAAGTCATCTCAGAGATAATTGGGCCCAAAAGGCTTGTGTACTGTATTTAGAGTCAGGTTAATGTGTGTGTGTGTGTGTGTGTGTGTGTGTGTGTGTGTGTGTGTGTGTGTGTGTGTGTGTGTGTGTGTGTGTGTGTGTGTGTGTGTGTGTGTGTGTGTGTGTGTGTGTGTGTGTGTGTGTGTGTGTGTGGGGAGGGGGCTGGCCTTCAGCTATGAGATGACAACAATGATGAACTGCAAAAATACGATATTTCCTGTTGAAGAGGAATATTCATATTTAGCGTTTTTGAATCTGTTTCTCTGTTTGTCTAGCAGTTCTACAGTTCTGCTGTGGAAGGATTCAGAGAGAGAGAGAGAGACTTCACCATTATTAAATAAATCAAAACAGGAACATTTTACATTTGGTTAGAAATAAATAAGGAAATAATCTCAACAGATAAAAAATTTGTACTGTGTGCTACCTACACTCTTAGAAAAAATGTGCTATATAACTTTAAAGGGTACTTCGGCTATCCCCATAGGAGAACCCTTTGAGGAACCATTTTGGTTCAAGGTAGAACCCTTTTGGGTTCCATGTAGGACCCTTTCCAGACCCAAAAAGGGTTCTCTTATGGAGACAGCCGTAGAACCGTTTGGAATCTTTATTTCTAAGAGTGTACAGTACTGTATATCCCTCCACTAGAATCCCCATACTTTAATAAAGACAGCTTCTCCATCCTAGAGGGGGAGATCATCATTTCCAGACCCAGGGAAATGTTCTATTCTGTGGAGACCTAAACGCCTGAACTGAACAAGAACCTGACACACAGGGTTACAAAAACCTACCTGGAGGTGGCAGCATTCCCTCCCCAATATGCCCAACAACTACGACAAAACAACCAACAAAAACGGGTCACAACTCCTGCAGCTCTGTCGCACGCTGGGTCTGTACATAGTCAATGGTGGGCTTCAAGGGGACTCCTATGGTAGGTACACATATAGCTCATGTCTTGGCAGCAGTACTGTAAACAACTTTATCACCGACCTCAACCCAGTGTCTCTCAGAGCGTTCACAGTCAGCCCACTGACACCACACCTATACAAATTGATGGAATGCGGTGTTGGGGGAAAACATGTACACAAACAATGTGTGCAAGTATGCTGTTAATATTGGCCAAAAAAATGGAGCTCCACCCTCTTCAACATTTACACCAACAAATTGGCGAGGGCTCAGTCTGAAGCACCCGGCCTCACCCTACTAGACTCTGAAGTCAAATGTTTGCTGTTAGCAGATGATCTGGTGCTTCTGTCCCCAACTAAGCAGCACCTAGATCTTCTGCAGATTCTGTCAGACTTGGGCCCTGACAGTTAATCTCAGTAAAACAAAAATAATGGTGTTCCAAAAAAGGTCCCGTTTCCAGCACCACAAATACAAATTCCACCTAGACACTGTTGCCCTAGATCACACAAAACAATATATCTACCTTGACCTAAACATCAGCACCACAGAAGCCCTCTATGGTTGTGAGGTCTGGGGTCCACTCACAAACCAAGAACTCACAAACCCCAAATTGACTCTATGCAGAATTATGAAAAAACATCCTCAATGTAAAATTGCAAATAATGCATGCAGAGCAGAATTAGGACGATCCCAGCTAATTATCAAAATCCAGAAAAGACCAATTAAATTCCACAAGCACCTAAAAGGAAGCGATTCTCAAACCTTCCATAACAAAGCCCTCACCTACAGAGAGATGAACCTGAAGAAGAGTCCCCTCAGTCAGCGGGTACTGGGACTCTGTTCACAACAGGACAGCAACACAATTAGACCTAACCAAATCATGAGAAAACAAAAAGATAATTACTTGACACATTGGAAAGAATCAACAAAAAAACTGAGCAAACTGTAATGTTATTTGGCCCTAAACAGAGAATACACAGTAGCAGAATACCTGATCACTGTGACTGACCCAATACTAAGAAAAGCTTTGACTATGTACAGACTCAGTGAGCATGGCCTTGCTATCGAAAGGTCACCATCGGCAGACCTGACTCTCAAGAGAAGACAGGCTATGTGCACACTGCCCACTTAATGAGATGGAAACCTAGCTGCACTTCCTAACCTCCTGCCAAATGTTAGACCATATTAGAGACACATACAGCGCATTCAAAAAGTATTCATACCCCTTGACTTATTCCACATTTTGATGTGTTACAGCCTGAATTCAAAATGGATTGTCATGACTTACGCCGAAGTTGGTGCCTCTCCTTGTTCGGGCGGCGTTCGGTGATCGTCGTCACCGTCTTTCTAGCTGCCACCGATCTACGTTTCTTTTTCCATTTGTTTTGTCTTGATTGTACACACCTGGTTCCCATTACGTTATAATTTATTCCCTATTTAACCCTCTAGTTCCCACATGGTTTTGTGCGTGTTTGTTCTTTGTTTAGTTTTCAAGACTACTGTGAGCGGGTGTGTTTTCCCTGTGTGGAAATTTTGTTGTTTCTTTTCGAGTAAAGTACGTCTTTTACTCAGTTCTGTGTCCTGCGCCTGACTCCGTCCTACCGCTGCACATTGACACATGACATGGATTAAATTGATGTACACACAATACCCAATAATGAAAGCATGTTTTTAGAAATGTTTGCTAATTTATTGAAAATCAAATACAGAAATATCTAATTTACATAAGTATTCACACACCTGAGTCAATACATGTTAGAATCACCTTTGGCAGCGATTACGGTTATTCTGGGTAAATCTCTAAGAGCTTTCCACACCTGGATTGTACAACATTTGCACATTATTATTAAAAGCTCTGTCAAGTTGGTTGATCATGGCTAGACAGCCATCTTCATGTCTTGCCAAAGAATTTCAAAATTTTAATTAGGCCACATTTAATGTCTTCTTGGTAAGCAACTCCAGTGTATATTTGGCTTTTTGTTTTATGTTATTTTCCTGCTGAGAGGTGAATTTGTCTCTCAGTGTCTGGTGGAAAGCAGACTGAATCAGATTTTCCTTTAGGATTTTGCTTGTGCTTAACGGCAGGTAGCCTAGTGGTTAGAGCGTTGGGCCAGTACCCGAAATGTAGCTAGATCGAATCCCTGAGCTGACAAGGTAAAAATCTGTCGTTTTGCCCCTGAACAAGGCCGTCAATATAAATATTTTTTTTTAACTGGCTTGCCTGGTTAAATAAAAAAATGAACTCTATTCTGTTTCTTTTTACTCTACAAAACTCCCTAGTCCTTGCTGATGACAAGCATACCCATAACATGATGCACCCACCACCATGCTTGAAAATATGAAGAGTGGTACTCAGTGATGTGTTCTGCTGGATTTTCCCCAAACATAATACTTTGTATTCAGGACATAAAGTTAATTTCTTTGCCACGTTTTGCAGTTTTACTTTAGTGCCATGCTGCAAACTGGATGTATGTTTGGGATTTTTTTTCTTTTCTGTACAGGCTTTCTTCTTTTCACTCTGTCCTTTAGGTTAGTATTATAGAGTAACTACAATGTTGTTGATCCATCCTCAGTTTTCTCCTATCACAGCCATTAAACTCTGTAACTGTTTTGATGTCACCATTGGCCTCATTGTTAAATTCTTGAGCAGTTTCATTCCTCTCCTGCAACTGAGCTAGGAGGGACGCCTGTATCTTTGTAGTGACTGGGTGTATTGATACACCATCCAAAGTGTAATTAATAACCATGCTCAAAGGGATATTCAATGTCTGCTTTTTTTATTTGACCCATTTACCAATAGGTGCCCTTCTTTGCATTGGAAAACCTCCCTGTTCTTTGTGGTTCAATCTGTGTTTGAAATTCACTGCTTGACTGAGGGACCTTACAGATAATTGTACAATATGTGTCGGTTACAGAGATAAGGTAGTCATTCAAAAGGTAGTCGTTCATGTTAAACACTATTATTGCACATGTAACTTATTATGTGACTTGTTCAGCACATTTTTACTCCTGAACTTATTTAGGCTTGACATAACAAAGAGGTTGAATACTTATTGACTCAAGACATTTCAGCTCTTCATTTTTAATTAATTTGTAAACATTTCTAAAAACATAATTCCACTTTGACATTATGGGTAATGTGTGTTGGCCAGTGACACAACATCTCAATTTATTCCAAATAAAAATTCAGGCTGTCAAGCAACAAAATGCGGAAAAAGTCAAGGGGTGTGAATACTTTCTGAAGGCACTATATTTCCCTCAGATTACAGACCCACAAAGAATTTGAAAACCAATCCAATCAACAGATTGATTTGTGACCTGTTGCCACAAGAAAAGGGCAACCTGTGGAGCACAAACACCATTGTAAATATATTATATTTATCTGCTTATTTATATTACCTTTCATACTTCAACTACTTGCACATTGTTACACTGTACATAGCCAGCAATATAACATTTCTATATTCTTTTAAAACTTTAGTAATGTTTACTGTTAATAATTGTTTATTTCCCTTTCCTTTTTGTTTGTCCATTTCACTTGCTTAGGCAATGTAAACATGTTTCCCATGCCAATAATCGCATTTTAATTGATTTGAAATAGAGAGAAAAAGAGAGATTGTGCTGATTCAATGGTAACTCAGTCTCCTCTCCACAGCGATAATCATTTGCACGTGTTCTCCATTTCTCTACCATGCCAAGTTACTATCACAGACTGTGTGAGTGTGTTGTGCACAGATGCTGCCTGGGGTAGAGGATCTGTCTCTCTGAGTGTGTGAAAATGTTTTATATATAAACCAGATGTCAGTAAGTGGGGAGGTGGATGCTGATTCCGAACATGTTGTGTACTATATCTGAGGACTAATTCAAGTTATAGTAAGTCAGTGAGATACGCTGGGTGTGGTTATTGAGAAGGTATTTGAGGATGATGCTAGCAATGACTGTCGTTATGGGTTGCAGGTGATAATCAGTTTTACTTTGTCACTAAGGAGTACCACTTTGGGTAGAGACCAACACAGAGAGACAGAGAGGGAGCGAGTGAGAGCAACAGAGAGGTAGAGAGAGAGAGAAAGAGCAACAGAGAGAGAGAAACAGAGGGCTACAAGCTAAGCTGTAAGGTTATACCAGGTGAAGTTCTCGATATTCTGACGTGACTGTAAATTACAGCCAGAGCCAGGCTGAGGCTGGACAGGCCAATGTTGAACCACATCAATTCCTGTGTTCTGTCAGAGTCAAACCTGTACACTACGTTCCTGTTCCTGGGCACTGTCACACAGTACACCACGAACACTGAATCTAATAATACCTTCCATTCATTCCCTACGAGCAACCTTACTGTTCCAACCCCAGACACTGGCCAACAGGCCTGGGTTCAAATACTATTTGAAATCTTTCAAACACTTTAGCTGGGCTTGATTGAGCTTGCTTTGCACAATTGAACCAATAGAATAGCCGTATAAGTGCAAACCCTGCTCATATGGCATTACAGGCTTGTTCTAAAGCAAACACTAAAAGTATTTGAAAGATTTCAGATAGCATTTGAATCCAGGTCTGCTGGCCAACCTATCCCTCTCTCACTCTGCAGTATTGGGACGAAGCCTTGGTTGGCTTGGCTCTACTCCATCCACTACCAGGAAAATGGATTTAGCTCACCTCCCACTGAGTCAATTCAACCTTCCTATCTGTTCTGTGTAAGTTGATGGTTATAGTAAGGCTTTAACTCTCACTGTAACATCCCTCCTGAGAGCAAGCCAGTCATAAGGGAGAGGTAGCTACTATGAGCCATGTGCTCGGTACTAATATTACTATGCATATGCTCTCACCCATGTGGGCTACACACCGGATGTGGGCTAGTGGCCCACCAACTGACAACGTGTGTCACCAGCTGCCAACTCCTTCAGAATCAGTTTATATCATCTTACCCACCACCACCACCACGCCTCTCTCTGTTCCCATGTTGGCTCTCTGTCACACTGCAATATCTTTAGAACTGACTGACTGCAGCTTCAGTGACAACCTCCAGAATACTTTTACTTTCTACAGTCATTTTGGGGCACACACATCATTCAAAATACATATACAACTGAAGTGTTTTGCATCCATTTCAGAGAAATGGAAAAGAAAATGTTGCATTTTATCTTGGAAATCTAACAACTCCTACCAGCCACAAATCATACATGATCATCATCCATAATAGCGTTCTCTTCCCGTCAGTTAGACACACATCAACCCAGGACAAACAACATCCTGTGACATGTTATTTCCTGTAGTGTTACAGAGACAAAGAGAGACAAAAGAGCTGCAGTGATGCAACAAGCTACTTACAGAGGCTCGTGAGAAGGATCTGATTCTGTTTTGTAGAGGCTTGGAGACACACGGCCTCTCTGCTTCTCTCTCTGTGGGGCTAGCCAGGCTGAACAGCTGTGGGTGTGTGGGTGAGCATCAGAGCAGCACAGAGCAGTGAGCACCACTATAAGTGTACAGGCAGGCAGCAGCAGGCTGCAGTGCACTGAGACAGAGAGGAAGCTGAAGCTCTGGCTCAGCCCATTGGCTCACAGCTCACAACAGACAAGCCCCAACTTGTCATCTGCAATGGGTTGCTATGATAAGAGGCCTGAGGGCTGAGACTCACAGAGCAACAAGCGCCCCCTGGGGTGGAGTAGGAACATAATAGGGCATAAAGGAAGCAGTAGAATAGCAGTACATTAACAAGTAATGCTTTACAACAATATATACTATATCAGTTTTGAAAATGACTTTTTAGCCACACTATTAACTGAGAACTTATCATCCTATATTTATAGTTGAAGTCAGAAGTTTACATACACTTAGGTTGGAGTCATTAAAACTTGTTTTTCAATCACTCCACACATTTCTTGTTAACTATAGTTTTGGCAAGTCGGTTAGGACATCTACTTTGTGCATGACACAAGTAATTTTTCCAACAATTGTATACAGACAGATTATTTCAGGGGTCAGAAGTTTACGTACACTAAGTTGACTGTGCCTTTAAACAGCCTGGAAAATTCCCGAAAATGATGTCATGACTTTAGAAGCTTCTGATAGGCTAATTGACATAAGTTGAGTCAATTGAAGGTGTACCTGTGGATGTACCTAAAGGCCTACCTTCAAACTCAGTGCCTCTTTGCTTGACATCATGGGAAAATCAAAAGAAATCAGCCAAGACCTCAGAAAAGAATTGTTGGCCTCCACAAGTCTGGTTCATCCTTGGGAGCAATTTCCAAATGCCTGAAGGTACCACGTTCATCTGTACAAACAATAGTACGCAAGTATAAACACCATGGACCACGCAGCCGTCATACCGCTCAGGAAGGAGACGTGTTCTGTCTCCAAGAGATGAACGTGCTTTGGTGCGAAAAGTGCATATCAATCCCAGAACAGCAAAGGACCTTGTGAAGATGCTGGAGGAAACAGGTACAAAAGTATCTATATCCACAGTAAAACGAGTCCTATATCGACATAACCCGAAAGGCTGCACAGCAAGGAAGAAGCCACTGCTCCAAAACCGCCATAAAAAACCCAGGCTACGGTTTGCAACTGCACATGGGGACAAAGATCGTACTTTTTGGAGAAATGTCCTCTGGTCTGATGAAACAAAAATAGAACTGTTTGGCCATAATGACCATCATTATGTTTGGAGGAAAAAGAGGGAGGCTTGCAAGCCGAAGAACACCATCCCAACCGTGAAGCATGGGGGTGGCATGTTGTAGGGGTGCTTTGCTGCAGGAGGGACTGGTGCACTTCACAAAATAGATGGCATCATGAGGCAAGAAAATTACAGGGAAATATTGAAGCAACATCTCAAGACATCAGTAAGGAAGCTAAAGCTTGGTTGAAAATGGGTTTTCCAAATGGACAATGACCCCAAGCATACTTCCAAAGTTGTGGCAAAATGGCTTAAGGACAACAAAGGCAAGGTATTGGAGTGGCCATCACAAAGCCCTGTACTCAAACCTATAGAACATCTGTGGGCAGAACTGAAAAAGCGTGTGGAAGCAAGGAGGCCTACAAACCTGACTCAGTTACACCAGCTCTGTCAGGAGGAATGGGACAAATTTCACCCAACTTATTGTGGGAAGCTTGTGGAAGGCTACCCGAAACGTTTGACCCAAGTTAAACAATTTAAAGGCAATGCTACCAAATACTAATTGAGTGTATGTAAACTTCTGACCCACTGGGAATGTGATGAAATAAATAAAATCTGAAATAAATAATTCTCTCTACTATTATTCTGATATTTCACGTTCTTAAAATAAAGTGGTGATCCTAACTGACCTAAAACAGGGACTTTTTACAAGGATTAAATGTCAGGAATTGTGAAAAACTGAGTTTAAATGTATTTGGCTGATGTGAATGTAAACTTCCGACTTCAACTGTATATCGCCAGTGAACAATAAATAACATTGTAATTCTGAATACCTTGAAGTGCCTGTAACTGGGTCAATGTGAAAGAATAGAGTAAGACAGTCTTCATTGATAGTCAGAATATGTTTAATAAAAATAATTAAACTTCAATTCCCTCTATATAACTTCATAGAAAGTAATCCAATAAATTACAAATTACTTTTTAAGATGCTTGTCCTCCCCACTACATAACGTATTATTCAACTACACAGACCACAACTTGTCCTCCCCACTACATAACGTATTATTCAACTACACAGACCACAACTTGTCCTCCCCATTACATAACGTATTATTCAACTACACAGACCACAACTTGTCCTCCCCATTACATAACGTATTATTCGACTACACAGACCACAACTTGTCCTCCCCACTACATAACGTATTATTCAACTACACAGACCACAACTTGTCCTCCCCATTACATAAGGTATTATTCAACTACACAGACCACAACTTGTCCTCCCCATTACATAACGTATTATTCGACTACACAGACCACAACTTGTCCTCCCCAGTACATAACGTATTATTCAACTACACAGACCACAACTTGCAAATTTTGCAACTGTCCAAGAAACAACCAAACAAAAACCAGAACAGACTTATTGACTTTAGGATATTATCAAGCTTGAAACAAACAATATAATGCCAATAATCTATTTTCGTCATTTCAGCAACTACTTTACCCAAAAAGAAAATTCTAATTAACGTGTAGTAGTGTGTGTTTTATTAGTCTCTGTCTGTTGCATATTGGTCATTTCATTGTGCCAGTGAGGCGAGTCTATGACTGCTTCTAATCAGTCAGTTCAGCACTGTAGATGTATGTGACATAGGGAGACCTATAACAAACTACCAGAAATATCTAATCATAATACATAATAAAAAAATATATATATTGTTCCATCTTTAGTCAAATACAGCTCTCCCCTCAGTACTAACATTTAAACTTAAACAGAGCTATCGGTCTGCCTATAGCAAATTCAGCAGGCTTCTTGTCACACTAGTAGGAATGAATCCTTGTCTGCCTGTTGGGTCTGAAAATAAAGCCTGCTAAAACAATCATATTTGGGTCAATATTGTAACCTGGAAGCAGCAAAGGCTGGGCTTCTGCCAAAGTGCACTGGTCGTTTTAGGGATCGACTAGGTATGAAGTGTAACAAAATGACAGTTGAAGGTTGTTCTATTGAATTCACTAGGCTTGTGAGACCTAGTGGTCGGAACCAGCTGAAACTAAAGTGGCAAACTGACAATGTTAAATCTATTTAGGTTGACTTTCAGGACGAGTAACAACCTGGCTGTCTCTGAGTTTACACACAGAAACCATGGTAAAGGACATCATAGGTGAATGGGAAAAAGTTAATGTTATTTCAGTGAGTGGAGTGTCTTCATCAGTCTTGGTTTAGACAACTGGGCAGGGCTGTCTGTCTGGTGGGCTTGTATACGTTGATGAATGGGTTCAATATAGGCTCAGTGAACAGCTACATGCAGGCTGAAAGAGACTACATGAATGTCTCTACCACAGATGTAACCTGTTGTGACGTTTCATTGTCACCATGTAAAATAAAACGTCCCATTCCTCTTCAATATCATTTCCAAATGTGTGCCTGCCTAGCAGTCCAATGTGTACCGACAGTTCACCTACACGGTGCTGTATCAATCCGGAAAGCACTGTTCCACTAAACATAATTACAACAGGTACTTAGGGTATACTGAATTCCAGTCTCAGTGTCTCCCTTGGTTACCACGAGGATGAGCACAGATGAGCCATGTCATATGGTAATGAATAAATACACCGCCATTGAGCCATAGAAAATAAGGAACATAAAACATCTATCTATTAAATCACATCAGATACTGACTGGAAGTTGAGTGAGAAAGTGAGGGTGTGAAATACACAGAGGTACAGCGAGCGTAAGGACACTTCTACATCAGCATCAGTCTGTCTGCAGATCAACTCATCAGTGGATTGATCAGTAAGACATATGGAGAAATTAACTAGCCTGGTGAAACCAGACTGAACAATGTGTTTAGTGATGAAACAGCATATCAGTTTCGATTCCAGGCTAGAAATTAACACTTAAAAGCATCCAAATCCCATGAAACAGAGAGATCATAGTCAGCAAAGCAGCTCAGTTCTAAAGGAAGGTCTGGATATTCAGTCTTACTCAAGCCTAAACTTAACCTACCATAGCCAACCCAATACTATTCAGAATCACTGCAATCGATGTATAAACTATGCTTTTCTACAGTCAATTAAGAAAATAATTTTGATGACTCAGTAATCTACAATTATATCAGAGACAATACAAAACCCCTGTGATCCCTCAATACACATACGGTGTAGCTACTTCATTACTAGTTTATGATAGCAAGGTAATTCAACACAACAGGGACACACTGTGTTCAGAATGGAAGACTACAGACATCACCCACAGTCAGAGCTCATTGGAGATTCTTCAGCTCACTCGATAGCAGAAGGCGGCACTACGAGTAGAACACAGATACTGATGGGCTTTTAAAGTATTAAAGATGACTCAAGGGGTGTTGATTATACGATGTCGACTATACCAGCAGTCACTGTTTATGTGACTTCACTTTTGGTTGTAGATCCCAATGCTCTAGCCTCCCCAATACACACCACCATACACAATGGCCCAATTGATGCTGCACCGCATGGGACACAATCAGTACAGGGCCTGAAGAACACACTGACTCAGCCAAAATGTAAAGAAACGCCCACGCAAACAAACACACACAGCCAGAACACAGTGAGTGGTAGTCTCTCTCGCAGACTCAAGGCGCTGGAAGAGACTAAGCGAGTGGAAGCTCTCAAGAGTATGCCATGAAGAACACACATTCCAGTGGGGACGAGTGAGCCAGCCTTGCCAATACACACACAACGGGATGTATTTGCAGTGTACTCAATCCCTTCTATACTCCGCTGAGGTAACGATGCAGTCAAAAACACCGGGGTGGAATTGTGTCTTTTCTGTCCCAGCGAGAGCAGCATTTGGCGCAGCCTGTCAGTTTGCTGTCCTTTCAGTCCTCAGGGGAGAAGACCCAACTGGTTATGTGCTAGCGAGTGTAATATGGGAAACTAAAGAACCATGTGTGTTGGTTGTGCGAGACAGGCAGGGGAGACTACATTCCAAAATGCACACTAGCATACTACTTAGAATGAATGTCCAATACATTTCTTCATTGGAATAACTGTGTTAGTGTGGACATTGGAACAGAGACTGAACACCTCTCCCTTGTGTGAGAAACATGGCTGATGAGGGATCTACAGCTTCAGTCACATTCATTAGCTGCCCGAGTTATTGCTGACTTTTCCAAACGTATGATCCGCAAAGTATACTGTAAGTGTCAAGAAGAAAACCTGTAACAGTACTTACAAAGGAAAGCTAAATATTCAAGGTCTTTTACTCCCACTACAAAATATATTAAGAGTACAGCTCAGCAGAGAGCCTATATTTATTTCCTCTTTTTTAATCAAATTAAATCCCAACATAATAATTACAATAATGCCATTTTGATTTCTTTTTCTCAGTCTGTTGCAATTGTACATCAATGTGTGTAGGCCTAATACAAGTTCACAAAGTTCAGAAATCTACTAAAGTTTGACATGCAAAATGTCTCTCAAAACAAGATTGTACCTTTTTGAACAAACACTGAAAGTTCATTTCAGTTTCTCGTAGGTCATGGTTCTTCTCTTTTCACTTTTGTAGTCTTTATTACACAACATTTTAGTTCGTTTTCTGTATTTACATGAAAATAAATCACAATGTAAGTGCAGGGAAATCCATATATATGTGTAATATATACAGTACTAGTCAAATGATTGGACGCACCTACTCATTCCAGGGTTTTTCTATATTTTTACTATTTTCTACATTGTAGAATAATAGTGAAGACATCAAAACTATGAAATAACACATATGGAATCATGTAGTAACCAAAAAATTGTTAAACAAATCAAAATATATTTTATATTTGAGATTCTTCGAAGTAGCCACCCTTTGCCTTGATGACAGCTTTGCATACTCTTGGCATTCTGTCAACAACCAGCTTCATGAGGTAGTCACCTGGAATGCATTTCAATTAACAGGTGTGCCTTGGTAAAAGTTAATTTTTGGAATTTCTTTCTTTCTTAATTCGTTCGAGCCAAACAGTTGTGTTGTGACATTGTAGGGGTGGAACAGCTCAAATGAGCAAAGACAAATGACAGTCCATCATTACTCTAAGACATGAAGGTCAGTCAATATGGACATTTTCAAGAACTTTGAAAGTTTCTTTAAGTGCAGTGGCAAAAACCATTAAGCAATATGATGAAGCTGGCTCTCATGAGGACCGCCACAGGAAAGGAAGAAACAGAGTTACCTCTGCTGCAGAGGATACGTTCATTAGAGTTAACTGCACCTCAGATTAGAGCCCAAATGAATGCTTCATTCAGACACATCTCAACATCAATTGTTCAGAAGAGACTTAATCAGGCCTTCATGGTCGAATTGCTGCAAAGAAACCACTACTAAAGGACACCAGTAAGAAGAAGAGACTTGCTTGGGCCAAGAAACACGAGCAATGGCTATTAGACCGGTGGAAATCTGTCCTTTGGTCTGATGAGATAATCTCTGCATGTGTGGTTCCCACTGTGAAGCATGGAGGAGGTGGTGTGATGGTATGGGGGTGCTTTGCTGGTGACACTGTCTGTGTTTTATTTAGAATTCAAGGCATACTTAACCAGCATGGCTACCACAGCATTCTACAGCGATCCTCTATCACATCTGGTTTGCGCTTAGTGGGACTATTATTTGTTTTTCAACAGGACCATGACCCAAAATACACCTCCTGGCTGTGTATGGGTTATTTGACCAAGGAGAGTGATGGAGTGCTGCATCAGATGACCTGGCCTCCACAACCACCCGACCTCAACCCAATTGAGATGGTTTGGGATGAGTTGGACCACAGAGTGAAGGAAAAGCAGCCAACAACTCCTTCAAGACTGTTGGAAAAGCATTCCAGGAGAAACTGGTTGAGAGAATGCCAAGAGTGTGCAAAGCTGTCATCAAGGCAATTTTTTGGTTACTACATGATTCCCTATGTGTTATTTCATAGGTTTGATGTCTTCACTATTATTCTACAATGCAGAAAATAGTAAAAATAAATAAAAACCCTTGAATGAGTAGGTATGTCCAAACTTTTGGCTGGTACTGTATGTGTGTACATTTCTAATAGATACATAAATATATTTATATATTCATTAGGCTCAGTCTTCATCGCTGGAGTCTGATGACCCATCAGATGATGAAGAAGAGCTCCCAGACTCTGATGAAGAAGATGAATCCGCCTTCCCCGAGCCTTCTGGACCACTGTTCTCCTCCTTGTGTTCCCCTGACTCCTCCCTCTTGTCACCAAGACTCTCCTCTTCCTGACACTCTGGTGTTCTCCTTGGCGACAGAGGTTTTGAGGGGGCGGTCTTAGAGGTCTTAGTGGGCTTGTGGGGTTTGTGGTCACTCTTTGAGTCACTGTGTGGCGGCTGTGTGGTGGACACAGGAAGGTTAAGGCCTGGAGTGAGAAGCATCCCTGGGTAAAGCATACTGGAGAGTAACAAGGGGTTAAGAGACAGAGGGTGACTGGAGGCTGCCTGGGCAGCAGAAGCACTTAGTGGGGTGGTGTTGGAGGTGGTGGCAGAGGAACTGGAGGGGGAATGGACACTGGGGATGTGGCCGTCCCCGTCCCTGCTTTGACCTTCTGTCCTTTCACCTTTGGTGTCCGAGGTGTGGGAGAGGCCGTGGGAGTGGGAGGAGGGGGCTTTGGAGGAGGCAGACGAGGGCTCCCCTCCTCCTCCTTCTCTGCTACCCTTCTTCCTCTTCCTCTGCTCAGCTCCCCCCGTGGTGTCCTGTGGGGGCTTCCCCAGCAGACCCCCCATGCTAAGGAGGTTGGGAAGCCCAGCCATACCAGAGAGCATCATGGGAAACATGGCGGCCAGGTTGTTAGCATCAGTGGGCAGGCCCATAAGGCCGGCAGTGAGCTGCAGTGACTGGAGACTTTGGAGATTCTGCTGGAAGGCCTGTAGACTAGATAGATCCATGCCAGAGAGGAGGCCGTTGGCCAGCATGGGGTTGAGGCCCAGGGATGGGGCCCCCTGGTTGGCTGTAGCTGCAGCCTTGGCCAGGGCGCTCTTGGGCCTCCGTCCACGCCGACTCACCTCCTCTGGTACGATGGGTCCTGTCAGGATCCGGTCAAACATGCTCTCTGGGAGGTAGCCCTGAAGGACAGACAGGGTTAGCACTCTAATCAACAACTTCATTAGATAACCACAGTTAGAAACTGGGTAGTTCCGGCCCCGAATGCTGATTGGCAGACACCCGTGGTATGTCAGACCGTATACCATGGGTATGACAAAACATTTCTTTCTACTGCTCTAATTCCGTTGGTAACCAGTTTATAATAGCAATAAGGCACCTCAGGGGTTTGTGGTATATGGCAAACCATATTGCGTTGTGCATAAGAACAGCCCTTAGCCATGGTATATCGGCCATATACCACAGCTCATCGGGCCTTATTGCTTAACTAAACCACAGTTACTGCACTGACAACTAGCCAAGCTAGATACATGTAGTTCTATTATTACTCTTTTATACACGTCAAGTAGACTTGTGGGGTGTTCTACAGCATATGAAGGAGGTAAAGGCTATCAGACTTACCGACTGCTTGACGACGTCGGCCCACTCTGGTGGAACCCCATACTCTGGGTTCTCCTGAAGAAACCGACACAGGTCCTTTAGAGGGGGGGCGAAGGCCCCACCAACCTGGGGAGAGGACAGGAGGACAACATGAGACAAAGTAGAAGTTATACAACACACACACACACACACACACACACACACACACACACACACACACACACACACACACACACACACACACACACACACACACACACACACACACACACACACACACACACACACACACACACACACACACACACACACACACACACACACAAGTCTACTGCCGCCTCACCTTGCGTGCATTTCTCCTGTTGATGATCTGGACCCTCTCCTCTCCTGTCAGACTGTTGACATCGATCTTGTTGGGGTTTCTGCAGCGATGCCTCTTCTGCTTGGGTCTACCATCCTGCTGGAACTGCTCCAGCTGCCTCTTATTCACTCCCTGAGGAGGAGATGGGAGGGTCAGGGATACAGAGGTTCAACTACAGGACTACATACAAAACAATATCTACTGTCAATGAAAATCATGGTTGAGGTCAATTGCATTTTGATTCAAATTGCAAATGGAATTTCTGTTATTGTCATGAACTGACTGAATGGAATTGCCCATAACCCTGACGGATGTCTATTGTAGTTGTACAGTATATTCACAGCCCTTAATAAACCCTGGGTTAGGGATAGAGGAATGGAGAATCAGAGGGTGAGGAAGAGGAAGGGAGGGACTCACAGGGATGAAGGCCCCTGTGTCGGCCACAAAGCCTGGGTGTTCTTTTAGCCACAGCTCCAGCTCCCTCCTCCTGGGGGCATCGTCTCCGGCCAGACGGGTCCCATCTTTCAGGTTGATGACAGAGACCCTGCTCTCTGTGTCCATAGGGCCCTGGCCCCCTAGGGGGTTACCCTGCCCTGAGGCAATAGACAGCCCAGTGCCAGCCTGACCCATACCACCCCACGCCGGGGGCACCTGGAGATGCAGGGTAGACATCATCCCATCAGTGAATATCAAGTGGCTAGTGTTTGTATAGGCATGCTAGCATACCCCTCATACGGCCTCCTATACTTCAGTACACACAGTACATCCTATATTTTATTTTCAATTGCTAGGTAAACACATTTAGGCATACTCTTCAAACTTTAAATATCTCTTAAAACCATGCAATCACATGTAGCTTCTCAGTACCCAGTGTTTAAGGACTAAATGTTGAAGGACCTAAGATAGCAAGATAGGAGTGAGATGATTGACAGGGAAGACGTAGAGCCCCAAAGAGAAGAGAGAAAAGTACATTAAGATCTTACGCTTTCAGGCACGGCTGGTCCTCTGTTCCTGTTCATAAAGAGCAGGTCCATCCCCTCCACATTCTTCCTCCTTCCTCTCCTCCTCTTGACCACTGGCTGGCCGTCCATACCTCCGTTCAGCTTCATCTGACCCGCCAGACCTGTAGAGGCTGGAAACACACAAACAACATGTCCCAGATTAAAACAGAAGACTAAAGCAGTACACACCATCACAATCATGAATGTACAACATATGGGGAAATGTATCTTTGCTGCCATCTAGTGATACCAAATAAAAAGCACACAGTTTAGCTTTGAGATTTCTCATGAAGGGTATCAGGTATGAACTTTCAATTGTATAAACTAACAATACATTGCTGTAAAAACAGGACTTTGTGGTCAGCCCTAGTCTGTATGTACCCTGTGGGAAGCTGGCAGCCTGGGGCTTGGTGAAGTCAGCCAGACTGGTGTCTGAGGCACTCTGGAGCTCATGGAGCCTTGTAAGGTACTGCTGCTGGCTCAGGGGCCCCTCCTCAGGCTCCAGGGGCCTCTTCAGGGGCTGGCCGGGCCCCTGCTTCTGGAAGGTCAGCTTCAAACCCCCCTCCTGCTGCAGAGAGAGAGACTGTCAGTCAATTACACAGAAACACGAGGTCACACTGTCTGATGGCATTGGAGCCCCTTCTACAGAAAAAAAAATAACCAAAACATAACAGAAAAAGGGAGTGCTTGTTTTGATTGGTCTAAGTGCTTGTTTTGATTTTCACTGCATTGGCACAATACTTTGTTGGCTTGTAAGGCTTCGCTCTAAGAGCATTCTGTATTTTTGGAAGTTGGAAGTAGGGATAGTTATGGGTAGGGACACAGCATATACTGTAGCAGCTAGAAGCATATAGGGGAAGTTGTCTATGCAATGTCAGGAGTTTACTGAAGGACTATGTCACAGGGAAGGCTCCAGCTTTCAGCATATCCCTTATTAAGGTCAAGATTCCAGCCAAACCGGTCAGGAAAGCCCCAGCAACCCTGTAGCAGCAGTCAGTGGCCATTTTTATTGAATATTTGACACAAATGCTCCTCCCTCTGTTGCTATGGCAATGTAGGCTCATAGCTAGCTACTGTAGTATTAAAGCAAGCAGGAAGCAGGCCTGCATGGTTAATAGCCCAGCTGCTATCAGCCCCATTAGAGACAGAACACCCACAGTACTAGAGCCCCATCACAATCCCCCACAATAGCGAGCCAGCCCCATCTCAATCAGATCAACCCTCTCAAATCCCAGTGTCTCTCCACACTAAGCTTCTTATTAGCTTCCCATCCATGAATGACTGATTTATGTAAAAATGTAATTACAGCCCAGATCCCAATCCACATAGAGTGGGTAGAAATTAAAGAGGGTATTACTATTAAACAAATCAGTATTGTAGGCAGCAGCCAAAACAACAAAATCAAAATCCCCAACAAAACATGCTGAAACACCACAATTAGGCTTTGGAGTGGTGTGGGGTCCTACGAGAGGGGAGTAACGGAAATCAACATACTTCATTCATTTTCACTGAGAACTCCTTTTCTCCTGCAACATGCTTCTTCACCTTTGAACCCTGAGGGGAGGCAGAGGGGTCCTCTGAGGCCGAGGCGGAAGCTGAGCAGAGGTTGCTGCTGTTGTTGGCCGCAGCTGCATTGTCCAGCAGCTTGGTGGTGTAGAAGGAGGCTACGGCCCCTCCTGCCTCGTACGACCGCCGGGCCCCCGGCCACTTCCCCTTCAGCACTGCTTGGCAGATACTGTCCAGACGGTTGATCATCACACGGTCCTACAGGGGGACAGGGGACATTATAAAACAAGTTGTTTGGATCCTGGATGCTGATTGGCTTTTGCCTGGACTATATCGTCTGGTGGAAGGATGAAATAAAACTGGATTATCGTGAACAGCACCCTCCTAAGGGCTGTTTCAACATGGTTGGGATTCTCAGGAAACTAACTCAGGCTAGAACTGAAACACAAAGAGGTTTGGTGTGTGTGTTTACCTTGGGCCAGTAGGATGCAGCCAGCATGTATCCTCCCTGGAAGGGGTGGTGGTGGGAGTTGTTGCTGCCGTTCTCTGTCACGTGACTGTCCTGCATCTCATCCTGAGTGGTGCTGAGAGACGCCACACTGTCTTCGTCAAATCCCTTCACGATGGCCACTGTCGGGACTGGAAGAACATGCAATATAACTCTACTTTAGAAAACCTCAAAGTATACAACACAACTTCAGACAGCCTAACTACCTTGGTAAAATTACAACATTGATTGCCTCAACGGTACTGTAAAAGTCTTTCACTGCAAGAACCAAAAGAATAATAGCAGCACTCACCCTTGGTCTTTCCTTCCTCTCCCTCACTCTCACTGTCAACAGATGAAGATGAAGATGAGGAAGAGGAAGATGAGGAGCCTGATGAGCAGGATGAAGATGAAGAGGAGCTGGATCCGGAGCGTGAGGAGGAAGAGGACGACGATGACGATGATGAAGAAGATCGTGATGAAGAGCTGGAGGAGGAGCCGTCCGAGTCGGAGTCTGATGCTGCAGAGGCGGCTCGTCTGGCCTCTCTTCGACTTCTTTTATTGGCTTTCTTCTCTTTCCTGGCGGCTGAGTTGGGTGTGAGTGGCTTGGTCCGTGCCGCCACCATGTGGCTCTCGTTCTCTCCTTTCACCACCCCCAGGTCAGGCTTCTCCTCTATCCCTGTAGGGGTGAGAGGGGCAGGCTGGGGACTCCACCTCTCCCCCTCCACCTGACCCCCTCTCTCCATGCGCTCCTCCCCCTCCGAGGGAGGTTCTTCTTTGGGCACTGCCCCCAGGATGTCATCCCTCTCCCTCTGGGCTGGGGCAGGCACAGGGCACTCTGCCAAGGCTGGGTCTCTACTAGCCTGGTACTGGGGGTTCAGGAGCGGAGTAGGGGTCTGGGATGGCTGTTGGACTCCTTTATTCTGGCTGTAGTTGCGCTGGGCAGCCATGAAGCAGAGCTCTGGGTCTCGGAGGATGTGGTAGTCTGTGCGGCTGACGCCGTGCTTGGCGGCCCCGATTAGGAGATCTCGGTCGTGGGTACCGGTCTCCCACCACACGGGCAGGTCCGAGCCCAGCTGGCACAGGGGCAGGCGCTCATAGAGCGAGGGGTGGCGCAGTACCTGTTCCCTGACCTGGCGTAGCAGCTCTACTCTGTAGAGGGTACGAGATGCACGCTCCTCTGTGATGGGCTGAATGGACAGAGAGGGGTCCACCGCTGTGTCTAGAGAGAGGGAGAGAGAGAATAAGGTTGTCCTGCATAATTCATACATCTGTGAACTCATTCCACTCGCTGTTTAACTTTCCATTGATCGTTAACCTTATCACTTGCTTGTTTCCCCAGCATTTCCTGAAATCATTAACCTTGACATACTGTAGCACATTATCAGCAGGTATTATTAGTAAGCACACAACTCCTCTAATAAACAACACAGTATACAGCTTATAAGTATATTGACTTCCACACCCTTTCTACAGGTGGCACAGCAC
Organism: Salvelinus alpinus; assembly: GCF_045679555.1. NCBI lineage: Eukaryota > Metazoa > Chordata > Actinopteri > Salmoniformes > Salmonidae > Salvelinus > Salvelinus alpinus. Next base: position 27,095,222 of record NC_092118.1, read on the forward strand.
AGATGAACAGTATCTCTCTCACCTCCTTCTCTGGGTGGCAGGCGACACACTCTCCTGCACATGGCAGTGAAGGCCCACAGGTACTTCTGCAGACTCTCGTCTGTCTTCTTGTGCAGCCGAGCCATGGCTCTGAACTTGGTCCAGTCGAAACGGCCCAGGTCTGGGTCAAACACCACACCAAAGGTAGACACCACACGGTAGAAATCAGCTTCCTCTCGCCTCGTCCATCTGGGGAGAGGGAGGGAGAGAGAAACAGAGAGAAAGAAAAATAGGGGTAGAGATAGAGATATACACAGAGAGAGGGAGGAGAGAAAGCGGAAGAGAGAAGGAGACAGTGGTATAAGTTATAGACCGTGGCTAATTTTAAGATTCTGTCCAGGCCTTGCAGCTTCACTCACCTCTGCTGGCGTTCTATCTTGGCGGCCATCTTTGGGTTGATAGTGTCGTTGAGGGTGGGTGGCAGGGGGCACAGTGAGGGCGTGACCTGGGTGGTGTGCTGCGTCTGGGTCTGGTGGATGTGGAGGATCTGTCTGGACTTGGTGTAGCGCTGAGAGGCTGTGATCAGACGTCTCAGTCTGGCTGTTAGTACTGAGGAGGAGGGCCAGTAGGCTGCATCTCCTCCTCCACCTAACCCCTCCATCATCACTGGAGCACCCTCTGCAGAGCACACATACACAACACACACATTGTTTAACCGGGGAGAACGCTTTTTAAGTTGTTTTATAGTAGTGGAAGAAGTTGTAGTAGTTTCAGCAGTAGTAGCACTAGTAGTAGTGACTGTTTGTAATAGTAGTGACTGGTAGCAGTAGTAGTAGTTGTTGTAATAGTAGTGACTGGTAGTAGTAGTACTGGTGGTGACTGGTAGTAGTAGTAGTAGTAGTAGTAGCAGGAGCAGTGACTGGTAGTAGTAGTACTGGTGGTGACTGGTAGTAGTAGTAGTAGTAGTAGCAGTAGCAGTGACTGGCAGTAGTAGTACTGGTGGTGACTGGTAGTAGTAGTAGCAGTGATCGGTAGTAGTAGTACTGGTGGTGACTGGTAGTAGTAGTAGTAGTTTAGCAGTGACTGGTAGTAGTAGTACTGGTGGTGACTGGTAGTAGTAGTAGTAGTAGTAGTAGTAGTAGTAGTAGTAGTAGCAGTAGCAGTGACTGGTAGTAGTAGTAGTAGTATTAGTAGTAGTGGCGACTCGTAGTAGTAGTAGTAGTAGTAGTAGTAGTAGTAGTAGTAGTAGCGGTAGCAGTGACTGGTAGTAGTAGTAGTAGTATTAGTAGTAGTAGTGGTGACTGGTAGTAGTAGCAGTGACTGGTAGTAGTAGTAGTAGCGGTAGCAGTGACTGGTAGTAGTAGTAGTGCCTTGTAGTAGTAGTATTTGTAATAGTAGTAGTGACTGGTAGTAGTGACTTGTAGTAGATATTGTAATATGATGTGTATTGGTTGTGATAGTACAAAAGCTGAGTAGAAAGAGACTTGAATAGAAAGATGTAACTGACCTCCAGGGTTGTCTGTGACAACCAGGTCTCCAGGAGAGGAGGCGTCATCCTATGGAGGAGAGAAGTGTGTGTTCAAACACTGGACACAGTACTGGACACAATAACACTCAAAACAACCTGTATTGTCTAGTCTCTACAGGGCAGAGAATACACATGCCAGTCAGTGTGTACAGCAGCCTTATCTGTTGCTGTGCTGGCTCTGTTCTGCCCCCCTTCGTTGTGGCCTCACCTCCATATCGTCCTTCAGCAAGGCTGGGGCAGGCTTGTATTCTGGGTCATCCACGTCCCTGCAAACACAGATAACAACCGTCAGTCAGTCAGCCAGCCAGTAAGTCAGCCAGTTATTCAGTCAGTCAGCAAGGGCCACACAAGGTAACAGACAGGGGAACTTGCAGGCAGCTCCTAACAGCTCTGAACTAAACACGGACTCAGATTCACTTCAGAAAAGGTTTTTACAATAATATCAGTTTCTAGTTTCTTTCTTTTCTATCATAGCTTATGACTGGTTATAAAAAGTGTTACAACTGAAACTTTTTAAGTGTGTCATTGTGTGTCTAAGCCCTGTCTGACTCAGTGGAGGAGACTGACAAGCTAACTAGCTGACTCAGTCAATCAGTCAGTCAGCCATGATGTGTAATGTTACCTACCCATCCATGAAGTCATTGGCTCTCTGTTCAGCAGCGATGGCCTTCTCGTCTGGCCGGCCCACTCGCTCTAGGAAGCAGAAGGCAGGGTCTGCACGCACCGTGTTGTACTTCTCATAACCTGTATGAGTGGACCACAGTGGAGAGGTAAGCAAACAGAGCTTAGAACTTGGAAACTTGAAGAGATAAAAAAACAAACATACAGATGGCCACTTTCCCCCAAAGGTGAGTGTGACAGCTGTCATCCAGTGTAAACTACATCCCCATGGAGGAACATGAAAACACCTACAGTGCATTTTCCACATGACACTAACTCAGAATTGTACATACTATACCGTATCTGATTAATTCCCCCTGACCCGTTTTCACTCTCTACATTTGTCTAGGCTCTGTTCCTATATCCATTCTAGTAAACCCACTTAGAATACATGCCCAATACATGACTTTATGCTAAGTGTTATGTTAGTATCGTAGCCCTAGTATCACACATTCCTAGTTGTCTCAGGCCTGTGGGTCAGTTAGTACATCCCTGGTCCCTGTTGTCGACTCACCGTGCTTGTAGACCCCCAACAGCAGACACTTGTCAGAGATGTTGTCCCACCACAGGGCTGGTAGCTCAGAGCTGTCGGGCTCAGGAACCCAGATCTTGATCTCACTGATGAGGAGGAGGGGGTGTGGACAGAACATAACATGTCAGGAGGAACAGGTCTATATATGTATAGCATGGGGGACTCATGGGTACTATGACAGCTGGGTTTCCATTCAGAAATAGATTCTCAGATAAGCAACAGCATGGTACTCCCAAAACCATGAGCTCAGATAAGACTTTTAGGTCAGCATCAAGGCTGAAAATGTCTTTGGGGACTAAAAATACTCAACGTTTTTCCTCACCCACTTCTGTATTCCCTCCTCAATAGTATTGGTTCTGAGAAGCTGCTGATCCATCTTTAAACAGCAGGTGGAGTGACTAATGACTTTCCCCTGAGTCTGACTAGCTGTGCCATTCTTTATACATGGACTTTCCTTCCCTGAGTCTGACTAGCTGTGCCCTCCTTTATACATGGACTTTCCTTCCCTGAGTCTGACTAGCTGTGCCTTCCTTTATACATGGACTTTCCTTCCCTGAGTCTGACTAGCTGTGCCCTCCTTTATACATGGACTTTCCTTCCCTGAGTCTGACTAGCTGTGCCCTCCGTTATACATGGACTTCCCTGAGTCTGACTAGCTGTGCCTTCCTTTATACATGGACTTCCCTGAGTCTGACTAGCTGTGCCTTCCTTTATACATGGACTTTCCTTCCCTGAGTCTGACTAGCTGTGCCCTCCTTTATACATGGACTTCCCTGAGTCTGACTAGCTGTGCCTTCCTTTATACATGGACTTTCCTTCCCTGAGTCTGACTAGCTGTGCCTTCCTTTATACATGGACTTTCCTTCCCTGAGTCTGACTAGCTGTGCCCTCCTTTATACATGGACTTTCCTTCCCTGAGTCTGACTAGCTGTGCCTTCCGTTATACATGGACTTTCCTTCCCTGAGTCTGACTAGCTGTGCCTTCCGTTATACATGGACTTTCCTTCCCTGAGTCTGACTAGCTGTGCCCTCCTTTATACATGGACTTTCCTTCCCTGAGTCTGACTAGCTGTGCCCTCCGTTATACATGGACTTTCCTTCCCTGAGTCTGACTAGCTGTGCCCTCCGTTATACATGGACTTTCCTTCCCTGAGTCTGACTAGCTGTGCCCTCCTTTATACATGGACTTTCCTTCCCTGAGTCTGACTAGCTGTGCCCTCCTTTATACATGGACTTTCCTTCCCTGAGTCTGACTAGCTGTGCCCTCCTTTATACATGGACTTTCCTTCCCTGAGTCTGACTAGCTGTGCCCTCCGTTATACATGGACTTTCCTTCCCTGAGTCTGACTAGCTGTGCCATTCTTTATACATGGACTTTCCTTCCCTGAGTCTGACTAGCTGTGCCCTCCGTTATACATGGACTTTCCTTCCCTGAGTCTGACTAGCTGTGCCTTCCTTTATACATGGACTTTCCTTCCCTGAGTCTGACTAGCTGTGCCATTCTTTATACATGGACTTTCCTTCCCTGAGTCTGACTAGCTGTGCCCTCCTTTATACCTGGACTTTCCTTCCCTGAGTCTGACTAGCTGTGCCCTCCGTTATACATGGACTTTCCTTCCCTGAGTCTGACTAGCTGTGCCCTCCGTTATACATGGACTTTCCTTCCCTGAGTCTGACTAGCTGTGCCCTCCTTTATACATGGACTTCCTTCCCTGAGTCTGACTAGCTGTGCCCTCCGTTATACATGGACTTTCCTTCCCTGAGTCTGACTAGCTGTGCCCTCCGTTATACATGGACTTCCCTGAGTCTGACTAGCTGTGCCCTCCGTTATACATGGACTTTCCTTCCCTGAGTCTGACTAGCTGTGCCCTCCGTTATACATGGACTTTCCTTCCCTGAGTCTGACTAGCTGTGCCCTCCTTTATACATGGACTTTCCTTCCCTGAGTCTGACTAGCTGTGCCTTCCGTTATACATGGACTTTCCTTCCCTGAGTCTGACTAGCTGTGCCCTCCTTTATACATGGACTTTCCTTCCCTGAGTCTGACTAGCTGTGCCTTCCTTTATACATGGACTTTCCTTCCCTGAGTCTGACTAGCTGTGCCCTCCGTTATACATGGACTTTCCTTCCCTGAGTCTGACTAGCTGTGCCCTCCTTTATACATGGACTTTCCTTCCCTGAGTCTGACTAGCTGTGCCCTCCGTTATACATGGACTTCCCTGAGTCTGACTAGCTGTGCCTTCCTTTATACATGGACTTTCCTTCCCTGAGTCTGACTAGCTGTGCCCTCCTTTATACATGGACTTTCCTTCCCTGAGTCTGACTAGCTGTGCCCTCCGTTATACATGGACTTCCCTGAGTCTGACTAGCTGTGCCTTCCTTTATACATGGACTTTCCTTCCCTGAGTCTGACTAGCTGTGCCTTCCTTTATACATGGACTTTCCTTCCCTGAGTCTGACTAGCTGTGCCCTCCTTTATACATGGACTTCCCTGAGTCTGACTAGCTGTGCCCTCCTTTATACATGGACTTTCCTTCCCTGAGTCTGACTAGCTGTGCCCTCCGTTATACATGGACTTTCCTTCCCTGAGTCTGACTAGCTGTGCCTTCCTTTATACATGGACTTTCCTTCCCTGAGTCTGACTAGCTGTGCCCTCCTTTATACATGGACTTTCCTTCCCTGAGTCTGACTAGCTGTGCCCTCCGTTATACATGGACTTCCCTGAGTCTGACTAGCTGTGCCTTCCTTTATACATGGACTTTCCTTCCCTGAGTCTGACTAGCTGTGCCTTCCTTTATACATGGACTTTCCTTCCCTGAGTCTGACTAGCTGTGCCCTCCGTTATACATGGACTTCCCTGAGTCTGACTAGCTGTGCCCTCCTTTATACATGGACTTTCCTTCCCTGAGTCTGACTAGCTGTGCCTTCCTTTATACATGGACTTTCCTTCCCTGAGTCTGACTAGCTGTGCCCTCCGTTATACATGGACTTTCCTTCCCTGAGTCTGACTAGCTGTGCCCTCCTTTATACATGGACTTTCCTTCCCTGAGTCTGACTAGCTGTGCCCTCCGTTATACATGGACTTCCCTGAGTCTGACTAGCTGTGCCATTCTTTATACATGGACTTTCCTTCCCTGAGTCTGACTAGCTGTGCCCTCCGTTATACATGGACTTCCCTGAGTCTGAATAGCTGTGCCCTCCGTTATACATGGACTTTCCTTCCCTGAGTCTGACTAGCTGTGCCCTCCTTTATACATGGACTTCCCTTCCCTGAGTCTGACTAGCTGTGCCCTCCGTTATACATGGACTTCCCTTCCCTGAGTCTGACTAGCTGTGCCCTCCGTTATACATGGACTTTCCTTCCCTGAGTCTGACTAGCTGTGCCTTCCTTTATACATGGACTTTCCTTCCCTGAGTCTGACTAGCTGTGCCCTCCGTTATACATTGACTTTCCTTCCCTGAGTCTGACTAGCTGTGCCTTCCTTTATACATGGACTTTCCTTCCCTGAGTCTGACTAGCTGTGCCCTCCTTTATACATGGACTTTCCTTCCCTGAGTCTGACTAGCTGTGCCTTCCTTTATACATGGACTTTCCTTCCCTGAGTCTGACTAGCTGTGCCCTCCTTTATACATGGACTTTCCTTCCCTGAGTCTGACTAGCTGTGCCTTCCTTTATACATGGACTTTCCTTCCCTGAGTCTGACTAGCTGTGCCTTCCTTTAATACATGGACTTTCCTTCCCTGAGTCTGACTAGCTGTGCCCTCCGTTATACATGGACTTTCCTGAGTCTGACTAGCTGTGCCTTCCTTTATACATGGACTTTCCTTCCCTGAGTCTGACTAGCTGTGCCCTCCGTTATACATGGACTTCCCTGAGTCTGACTAGCTGTGCCTTCCTTTATACATGGACTTTCCTTCCCTGAGTCTGACTAGCTGTGCCTTCCTTTATACATTGACTTTCCTTCCCTGAGTCTGACTAGCTGTGCCCTCCTTCAGACATGGTGATAGATAGAGACAGCTACAGTATGTATGGGAACAACCTGTCATGTTTGGTCTATGTCCTTACCATGGAAAACATGAACAACATGGGCCTATGAATGAACAGGTTTTTATTTAAAAAGTGAATGTAAACGGAACCTTCTCAAACGATGTGTCAGTTGAATTTGAGTGCCAGCAGCTTACCAGAAATACCAGAAAACTTAAACAAATACTGGCATAGTGCTGGCAGCCTGGCTGAACTGGTGGGCATAACATTCAGTCTAGCCTGAATAGCCACCGATCAATCCGACCATCTCAAAATAATGGAGTAAATAGTGTAATCCTCTTCAAATAATCTAACAACTGAAATGACCAATTAGAGGATAGACAGAGAGAGCATTAATGAGCTTTGGAAATGTTGTGTTCTCTACTCTAAGGGTGTCTGTCAATGTTCAGAGCTGTTTGGTTGTAAAAGAGGTGAAAGTTCAGCTCACCTGGAGTCCACGCCGTCTAGTATCTTCTGTGACTGGCTTCCCATCACCTCTTGTTTCAGGTAGTAGAGCATTCTAACCCGCAGTAACACCCTGCACACAGACACAGCCCCGCCCGCGGTCACCACAAAGCCTCAGCACGCACAAACGCTGAGAGAGCAGAACGGCTTTCACACGCACTCACGTCCGTAAATACACACACACACACGAACGTACAAACTCACGCATATACACACAATCAAAATATCATTCTCTCTCACACACATTCTCACTTTCCTCCTGGATGACTGAAATACTGTGCCTAGCTCGTCACGTAGATGACTGAAACACTGTGCCTAGCTCGTCACGTAGATGACTGAAATACTGTGCCTAGCTCGTCACGGTAGATGACTGAAATACTGTGCCTAGCTCGTCACGTAGATGACTGAAATACTGTGCCTAGCTCGTCACGTAGATGACTGAAATACTGTGCCTAGCTCGTCACGGTAGCTGACTGAAATGCTGTGCCTAGCTCGTCACGTAGATGACTGAAATACTGTGCCTAGCTCGTCACGGTAGCTGACTGAAATGCTGTGCCTAGCTCGTCACGTAGATGACTGAAATACTGTGCCTAGCTCGTCACGGTAGATGACTGACATACTGTGCCTAGCTCGTCACGTAGATGACTGAAATACTGTGCCTAGCTCGTCACGTAGATGACTGAAATACTGTGCCTAGCTCGTCACGGTAGCTGACTGAAATGCTGTGCCTAGCTCGTCACGGTAGATGACTGAAATGCTGTGCCTAGCTCGTCACGTAGATGACTGAAATACTGTGCCTAGCTCGTCACGGTAGATGACTGACATACTGTGCCTAGCTCGTCACGGTAGATGACTGACATACTGTGCCTAGCTCGTCACGTAGATGACTGAAATACTGTGCCTAGCTCGTCACGGTAGATGACTGAAATACCGTGCCTAGCTCGTCACGGTAGATGACTGACATACTGTGCCTAGCTCGTCACGTAGATGACAAATACTGTGCCTAGCTCGTCACGGTAGATGACTGACATACTGTGCCTAGCTCGTCACATAGATGACAAATACTGTGCCTAGCTCGTCACGGTAGATGACTGAAATACTGTGCCTAGCTCGTCAAGTAGATGACTGAAATACTGTGCCTAGCTCGTCACGGTAGATGACTGAAATACTGTGCCTAGCTCGTCACGGTAGATGACTGACATACTGTGCCTAGCTCGTCACGTAGATGACTGAAATACTGTGCCTAGCTCGTCACGGTAGATGACTGAAATACTGTGCCTAGCTCGTCACGGTAGATGACTGAAATACTGTGCCTAGCTCGTCACGGTAGATGACTGAAATACTGTGCCTAGCTCGTCACGTAGATGACTGAAATACTGTGCCTAGCTCGTCACGGTAGATGACTGAAATACTGTGCCTAGCTCGTCACGGTAGATGACTGAAATACTGTGCCTAGCTCGTCACGTAGATGACTGAAATACTGTGCCTAGCTCGTCACGGTAGATGACTGAAATACTGTGTCTAGCTCGTCACGTAGATGACTGAAATACTGTGCCTAGCTCGTCACGGTAGATGACTGACATACTGTGCCTAGCTCGTCACGGTAGATGACTGAAATACTGTGCCTAGCTCGTCACGGTAGATGACTGAAACACTGTGCCTAGCTCGTCACGGTAGATGACTGAAACACTGTGCCTAGCTCTTCACGTAGATGACTGAAATACTGTGCCTAGCTCGTCACGGTAGATGACTGAAATACTGTGCCTAGCTCGTCACGGTGGATGACTGAAATACTGTGCCTAGCTCGTCACGTAGATGACTGAAATACTGTGCCTAGCTCGTCACGTAGATGACTGAAATACTGTGCCTAGCTCGTCACGGTAGATGACTGACATACTGTGCCTAGCTCGTCACGGTAGATGACTGACATACTGTGCCTAGCTCGTCACGGTAGATGACTGAAATGCTGTGCCTAGCTCGTCACGGTAGATGACTGAAATACTGTGCCTAGCTCGTCACGTAGATGACTGAAATACTGTGCCTAGCTCGTCACGGTAGATGACTGAAATACTGTGCCTAGCTCATCACGGTGGATGACTGAAATACTGTGCCTAGTTCGTCACGGTAGATGACTGACATACTGTGCCTAGCTCGTCACGTAGATGACTGAAATACTGTGACTAGCTCGTCACGGTAGATGACTGAAACACTGTGCCTAGCTCGTCACGGTAGATGACTGACATACTGTGCCTAGCTCGTCACGGTGGATGACTGAAATACTGTGCCTAGCTCGTCACGGTAGATGACTGACATACTGTGACTAGCTCGTCACGTAGATGACTGAAATACTGTGACTAGCTCGTCACGGTAGATGACTGAAACACTGTCCCTAGCTCGTCACGGTAGATGACTGAAATACTGTGCCTAGCTCGTCACGTAGATGACTGAAATACTGTGCCTAGCTCGTCACGGTAGATGACTGAAATACTGTGCCTAGCTCGTCACGGTAGATGACTGAAATACTGTGCCTAGCTCGTCACGGTAGATGACTGAAATACTGTGCCTAGCTCGTCACGGTAGATGACTGAAATACTGTGCCTAGCTCGTCACGTAGATGACTGAAATACTGTGCCTAGCTCGTCACGTAGATGACTGAAATACTGTGCCTAGCTCGTCACGGTAGATGACTGAAATACTGTGCCTAGCTCGTCACGTAGATGACTGAAATACTGTGCCTAGCTCGTCACGTAGATGACTGACATACTGTGCCTAGCTCGTCACGGTAGATGACTGAAATACTGTGCCTAGCTCGTCACGGTAGATGACTGAAATACTGTGCCTAGCTCGTCACGGTAGATGACTGAAACACTGTCCCTAGCTCGTCACGGTAGATGACTGAAATACTGTGACTAGCTCGTCACGTGGATGACTGAAATACTGTGCCTAGCTCGTCACGGTAGATGACTGAAATACTGTGCCTAGCTCGTCACGTAGATGACTGAAATACTGTGCCTAGCTCGTCACGGTAGATGACTGAAATACTGTGCCTAGCTCGTCACGTAGATGACTGAAATACTGTGCCTAGCTCGTCACGTAGATGACTGACATACTGTGCCTAGCTCGTCACGGTAGATGACTGACATGCTGTGCCTAGCTCGTCACGGTAGATGACTGAAATACTGTGCCTAGCTCGTCACGTAGATGACTGAAATACTGTGCCTAGCTCGTCACGTAGATGACTGAAATACTGTGCCTAGCTCGTCACGGTAGATGACTGACATGCTGTGCCTAGCTCGTCACGGTAGATGACTGACATACTGTGACTAGCTCGTCACGGTAGATGACTGAAATGCTGTGCCTAGCTCGTCACGTAGATGACTGAAATACTGTGCCTAGCTCGTCACGGTAGATGACTGACATACTGTGACTAGCTCGTCACGGTAGATGACTGAAACACTGTGCCTAGCTCGTCACGGTAGATGACTGAAACACTGTGCCTAGCTCGTCACGGTAGATCAACTGTCCACGCAAAGGGAAACATTTTGTATTGTTGTATATACTGTATAAATGTTGACTTCAATGATACACACATGCCCAAAATGGAGTGGGATAGAAAATATGCAGTCAGTACAGTAACTGTGTAGTCAGTCCCCGATGCAGTGTCTGTGCCATAGAGAGTGAGACAGTGTCTGTGCCATAGAGAGTGAGACAGTGTCTGTGCCATAGAGGTGAGTGGTGTGATATGATGTGATCTCTGGGCTGGCAGGGAGAGGAGAGAAGAGAGAGGCAGGCTGAGTCAGAGGAGAGATGCTGTTTCCATGACGCACCCAGCCAGGCATCAGTCAGGAGGTGGAAGGTGGAGGGTGGTGGGTGGGGTATGGTATGCCTGATCTGTGATGAATTGGCATACATTCTAGTCTCCCTTCCTCTCTTAAGCTAGGGTCTGAGAACATCTCATTTTTAAAAATCTGTCTAACAGTGTGGCAGGTTAAAAGGTCCAGAGTAGATTTCTTCAGATGGTGTGTGTGGCCCTAGCTTTACACATCCATTATGACACTAGTGGAAAGGGAGTGACATGAGAACACCCCCTCTGCAGGCAGAGCTGTGAGCTCCAGTGCTGAGGTTCAGGTCCAGGCCTCTCCCCTCCCTCCCTGCCTCTGAGGGGCTGTGCCCTGGGTCTCCCCGCAGCAGCTGCTGTTTCCTGTGGCTGTCAGCAAGGCCCTACATCACTCTTTCCCTCTCTCTCTCTCTCTCTTACACTCAGACAGACAGCCTGGAGTGTGGGAGGTATCTGACGGAGAAGGGAACCTCTCTGCACCAGACATAGAGCTCATACATGCACATGAGTGTGAGCACACACACACACACACACACACACACACACACACACACACACACACACACACACACACACACACACACACACACACACACACACACACACACACACACACACACACACACACACACGTAAAATACCCATACACTCATGTACATACTGTACTTACTATACAAGCACATATACAAACAGTCAGATACATAAAGGTAAACACACACCCACAATCACATGCATGTACTAGCACAAGTCATACTGAGAATGTTACACATATCCCAACAGAACACAGGCCTCGTCAGTCTTAACCTTACATTTCCTAACAGGCCAGTACTAGTAGCTACACAGTATTGAACACACATCTTCTAAATGTCATTATCATAGGACAGGGTTCTGGATCTCTGTGTGGGACAGGGACAGTAGGGGGCCATGCCTGTGCATGCCCAATCCCCACGTCAGTCCACATTCCTCCCTGAGGGGAAAACGCGGAGGTCAGCAAATACACAGACTGTGTCCCCGTTTGACCAGCGTGCCTCCCATCGGACGATCCCTGGCTTCAGCACTACTGCTCTGGGAACAATGGGGAACTTTCTGTGGAAGCCCTGCATGACTCTGTGTTTAAAGCAGGACGGCATGAGACAAACCCCCAAACAACCCCCTTTAGAAAGACAGCAACCTGAATCTATTTACTGTAGTTTAACACATTTCAACATCATCTATATGGCTGTGTTTTATATCTCATGTGTTTTATATCTCAACAACCATCATCTATTTGACTATGTTTTATATCTCAACAACCATCATCTATTTGACTATGTTTTATATCTCAACAACCATCATCTATTTGGCTGTGTTTTATATCTCATGTGTTTTATATCTCAACAACCATCATATATTTGGCTGTGTTTTATATCTCATGTGTTTTATATCTCAACAACCATCATCTATTTGGCTATGTTTTATATCTCATGTGTTTTATATCTCAACAACCATCATCTATATGGCTGTGTTTTATATCTCATGTGTTTTATATCTCAACAACCATCATCTATATGGCTGTGTTTTATATCTCATGTGTTTTATATCTCAACAACCATCATCTATATGGCTGTGTTTTATATCTCATGTGTTTTATATCTCAACAACCATCATCTATTTGGCTATGTTTTATATCTCAACAACCATCATCTATTTGACTATGTTTTATATCTCAACAACCATCATCTATTTGACTATGTTTTATATCTCAACAACCATCATCTATTTGGCTATGTTTTATATCTCAACAACCATCATCTATATGGCTGTGTTTTATATCTCAACAACCATCATCTATTTGGCTGTGTTTTATATCTCAACAACCATCATCTATTTGGCTGTGTTTTATATCTCATGTGTTTTATATCTCAACAACCATCATCTATATGGCTGTGTTTTATATCTCATGTGTTTTATATCTCAACAACCATCATCTATTTGGCTGTGTTTTATATCTCAACAACCATCATCTATATGGCTGTGTTTTATATCTCATGTGTTTTATATCTCAACAACCATCATCTATTTGGCTATGTTTTATATCTCAACAACCATCATCTATTTGACTATGTTTTATATCTCAACAACCATCATCTATTTGGCTATGTTTTATATCTCAACAACCATCATCTATATGGCTGTGTTTTATATCTCAACAACCATCATCTATTTGACTATGTTTTATATCTCAACAACCATCATCTATTTGGCTGTGTTTTATATCTCATGTGTTTTATATCTCAACAACCATCATCTATATGGCTGTGTTTTATATCTCATGTGTTTTATATCTCAACAACCATCATCTATTTGGCTGTGTTTTATATCTCAACAACCATCATCTATATGGCTGTGTTTTATATCTCATGTGTTTTATATCTCAACAACCATCATCTATATGGCTGTGTTTTATATCTCAACAACCATCATCTATTTGGCTGTTTTATATCTCATGTGGCTGTGTTTTATATCTCATGTGTTTTATATCTCAACAACCATCATCTATTTGGCTATGTTTTATATCTCAACAACCATCATCTATTTGGCTGTGTTTTATATCTCAACAACCATCATCTATTTGGCTATGTTTTATATCTCAACAACCATCATCTATTTGGCTGTGTTTTATATCTCATGTGTTTTATATCTCAACAACCATCATCTATATGGCTATGTTTTATATCTCATGTGTTTTATATCTCAACAACCATCATCTATATGGCTGTGTTTTATATCTCATGTGTTTTATATCTCAACAACCATCATATATTTGACTATGTTTTATATCTCAACAACCATCATCTATATGGCTGTGTTTTATATCTCAACAACCATCATCTATTTGACTATGTTTTATATCTCAACAACCATCATCTATATGGCTGTGTTTTATATCTCAACAACCATCATCTATATGGCTGTGTTTTATATCTCATGTGTTTTATATCTCAACAACCATCATCTATATGGCTGTGTTTTATATCTCAACAACCATCATCTATTTGACTATGTTTTATATCTCAACAACCATCATCTATTTGGCTGTGTTTTATATCTCAACAACCATCATCTATTTGGCTATGTTTTATATCTCAACAACCATCATCTATTTGACTATGTTTTATATCTCAACAACCATCATCTATTTGGCTGTGTTTTATATCTCAACAACCATCATCTATATGGCTGTGTTTTATATCTCATGTGTTTTATATCTCAACAACCATCATCTATTTGGCTATGTTTTATATCTCAACAACCATCATCTATTTGGCTGTGTTTTATATCTCAACAACCATCATCTATTTGGCTGTGTTTTATATCTCAACAACCATCATCTATTTGGCTGTGTTTTATATCTCATGTGTTTTATATCTCAACAACCATCATCTATATGGCTGTGTTTTATATCTCATGTGTTTTATATCTCAACAACCATCATCTATTTGGCTGTGTTTTATATCTCAACAACCATCATCTATTTGGCTGTGTTTTATATCTCATGTGTTTTATATCTCAACAACCATCATCTATTTGGCTGTGTTTTATATCTCAACAACCATCATCTATATGGCTGTGTTTTATATCGCATGTGTTTTATATCTCAACAACCATCATCTATATGGCTGTGTTTTATATCTCATGTGTTTTATATCTCAACAACCATCATCTATTTGGCTATGTTTTATATCTCAACAACCATCATCTATTTGACTATGTTTTATATCTCAACAACCATCATCTATTTGACTATGTTTTATATCTCAACAACCATCATCTATTTGGCTGTGTTTTATATCTCAACAACCATCATCTATTTGGCTGTGTTTTATATCTCAACAACCATCATCTATTTGGCCGTGTTTTATATCTCAACAACCATCATATATTTGACTATGTTTTATATCTCAACAACCATCATCTATTTGGCTATGTTTTATATCTCAACAACCATCATCTATATGGCTGTGTTTTATATCTCATGTGTTTTATATCTCAACAACCATCATCTATATGGCTGTGTTTTATATCTCATGTGTTTTATATCTCAACAACCATCATCTATTTGGCTATGTTTTATATCTCAACAACCATCATATATTTGACTATGTTTTATATCTCAACAACCATCATCTATTTGACTATGTTTTATATCTCAACAACCATCATCTATATGGCTGTGTTTTATATCTCATGTGTTTTATATCTCAACAACCATCATCTATTTGGCTGTGTTTTATATCTCATGTGTTTTATATCTCAACAACCATCATCTATATGGCTGTGTTTTATATCTCAACAACCATCATCTATTTGACTATGTTTTATATCTCAACAACCATCATCTATTTGGCTATGTTTTATATCTCAACAACCATCATCTATTTGGCTATGTTTTATATCTCAACAACCATCATATATTTGACTATATTTTATATCTCAACAACCATCATCTATTTGACTATGTTTTATATCTCAACAACCATCATCTATATGGCTGTGTTTTATATCTCATGTGTTTTATATCTCAACAACCATCATCTATATGGCTGTGTTTTATATCTCAACAACCATCATCTATTTGACTATGTTTTATATCTCAACAACCATCATCTATATGGCTGTGTTTTATATCTCAACAACCATCATCTATTTGGCTGTGTTTTATATCTCAACAACCATCATCTATTTGGCTATGTTTTATATCTCAACAACCATCATCTATTTGGCTATGTTTTATATCTCAACAACCATCATCTATTTGACTATGTTTTATATCTCAACAACCATCATCTATATGGCTGTGTTTTATATCTCAACAACCATCATCTATTTGACTATGTTTTATATCTCAACAACCATCATCTATATGGCTGTGTTTTATATCTCATGTGTTTTATATCTCAACAACCATCATCTATATGGCTGTGTTTTATATCTCATGTGTTTTATATCTCAACAACCATCATCTATTTGGCTATGTTTTATATCTCAACAACCATCATCTATTTGGCTATGTTTTATATCTCAACAACCATCATCTATTTGACTATGTTTTATATCTCAACAACCATCATCTATTTGGCTATGTTTTATATCTCAACAACCATCATCTATATGGCTGTGTTTTATATCTCATGTGTTTTATATCTCAACAACCATCATCTATATGGCTATGTTTTATATCTCAACAACCATCATCTATTTGGCTATGTTTTATATCTCAACAACCATCATCTATTTGGCTATGTTTTATATCTCAACAACCATCATCTATTTGGCTGTGTTTTATATCTCAACAACCATCATCTATATGGCTGTGTTTTATATCTCATGTGTTTTATATCTCAACAACCATCATCTATTTGGCTGTGTTTTATATCTCAACAACCATCATCTATATGGCTGTGTTTTATATCTCATGTGTTTTATATCTCAACAACCATCATCTATTTGGCTGTGTTTTATATCTCAACAACCATCATCTATTTGGCTATGTTTTATATCTCAACAACCATCATCTATTTGACTATGTTTTATATCTCAACAACCATCATCTATTTGACTATGTTTTATATCTCAACAACCATCATCTATTTGGCTGTGTTTTATATCTCAACAACCATCATCTATTTGACTATGTTTTATATCTCAACAACCATCATCTATTTGGCTGTGTTTTATATCTCATGTGTTTTATATCTCAACAACCATCATCTATTTGGCTATGTTTTATATCTCAACAACCATCATCTATTTGGCTATGTTTTATATCTCAACAACCATCATCTATTTGGCTATGTTTTATATCTCAACAACCATCATCTATTTGGCTGTGTTTTATATCACAACAACCATCATCTATTTGGCTGTGTTTTATATCTCAACAACCATCATCTATATGGCTGTGTTTTATATCTCATGTGTTTTATATCTCAACAAACATCATCTATTTGGCTGTGTTTTATATCTCAACAACCATCATCTATTTGGCTGTGTTTTATATCTCATGTGTTTTATATCTCAACAACCATCATCTATTTGGCTATGTTTTATATCACAACAACCATCATCTATTTGGCTGTGTTTTATATCACAACAACCATCATCTATTTGGCTGTGTTTTATATCTCAACAACCATCATCTATTTGGCTGTGTTTTATATCTCATGTGTTTTATATCTCAACAACCATCATCTATTTGGCTATGTTTTATATCACAACAACCATCATCTATTTGACTATGTTTTATATCTCAACAACCATCATCTATTTGGCTGTGTTTTATATCTCATGTGTTTTATATCTCAACAACCATCATCTATTTGGCTGTGTTTTATATCTCAACAACCATCATCTATTTGGCTGTGTTTTATATCTCATGTGTTTTATATCTCAACAACCATCATCTATTTGGCTATGTTTTATATCTCAACAACCATCATCTATTTGGCTGTGTTTTATATCTCATGTGTTTTATATCTCAACAACCATCATCTATTTGGCTGTGTTTTATATCTCAACAACCATCATCTATATGGCTGTGTTTTATATCTCAAAAACCATCATCTATTTGGCTGTGTTTTATATCTCATGTGTTTTATATCTCAACAACCATCATCTATTTGGCTATGTTTTATATCTCAACAACCATCATCTATTTGGCTATGTTTTATATCTCAACAACCATCATCTATTTGGCTGTGTTTTATATCTCATGTGTTTTATATCTCAACAACCATCATCTATTTGGCTATGTTTTATATCTCAACAACCATCATCTATTTGGCTGTGTTTGATACTCAATCATCAGAGTTTTATATTTGGTCAGCAACCATCATCTATTTGGCTATGTTTTATATCTCAACAACCATCATCTATACTGGCTGTGTTTTATATCTCATACAGACCTATCATCTCATTTCGGCTGTTTTTACTATGGCATGTGTTTTCATATCTCAACAACCATCATCTATATGGCTATGTTTTATATCTCAAAACCATCATCTATTTGACTATGTTTTTACTCAGCCACTCATCTATTTGGCTGTGTTTTATATCTCAACAACCATCATCTAGTTTGGCTATGTTTTATATCTCAACAACCATCATCTATTTGGCTATGCTTTGTATCTCATGTGTCTTTACAAACAACCATCATCTATTTGGCTGTGTTTTATATCTCATGTGTTTTATATCTCAACAACCATCATCTATATGCTTGTGTTTTATATCTCAACAACCATCATCTATTTGACTATGTTTTATATCTCAACAACCATCATCTATTTGGCTGTGTTTTATATCTCAACAACCATCATCTATATGGCTGTGTTTTATATCTCATGTGTTTTATATCTCAACAACCATCATCTATTTGGCTATGTTTTATATCTCAACAACCATCATCTATTTGGCTGTGTTTTATATCTCATGTGTTTTATATCTCAACAACCATCATCTATTTGGCTATGTTTTATATCTCAACAACCATCATCTATTTGGCTGTGTTTTATATCTCATGTGTTTTATATCTCAACAACCATCATCTATTTGGCTGTGTTTTATATCTCATGTGTTTTATATCTCAACAACCATCATCTATTTGGCTGTGTTTTATATCTCATGTGTTTTATATCTCAACAACCATCATCTATTTGGCTATGTTTTATATCTCAACAACCATCATCTATTTGGCTGTGTTTTATATCTCATGTGTTTTATATCTCAACAACCATCATCTATTTGGCTATGTTTTATATCTCAACAACCATCATCTATATGGCTGTGTTTTATATCTCATGTGTTTTATATCTCAACAACCATCATCTATATGGCTATGTTTTATATCTCAACAACCATCATCTATTTGGCTATGTTTTATATCTCAACAACCATCATCTATTTGGCTATGTTTTATATCTCAACAACCATCATCTATTTGGCTGTGTTTTATATCTCATGTGTTTTATATCTCAACAACCATCATCTATATGGCTGTGTTTTATATCTCATGTGTTTTATATCTCAACAACCATCATCTATATGGCTGTGTTTTATATCTCATGTGTTTTATATCTCAACAACCATCATCTATTTGGCTATGTTTTATATCTCAACAACCATCATCTATTTGGCTGTGTTTTATATCTCATGTGTTTTATATCTCAACAACCATCATCTATTTGGCTGTGTTTTATATCTCAACAACCATCATCTATTTGGCTATGTTTTATATCTCAACAACCATCATCTATTTGGCTGTGTTTTATATCTCATGTGTTTTATATCTCAACAACCATCATCTATTTGGCTGTGTTTTATATCTCATGTGTTTTATATCTCAACAACCATCATCTATTTGGCTGTGTTTTATATCTCAACAACCATCATCTATTTGGCTGTGTTTTATATCTCATGTGTTTTATATCTCAACAACCATCATCTATTTGACTATGTTTTATATCTCAACAACCATCATCTATATGGCTGTGTTTTATATCTCAACAACCATCATCTATTTGACTATGTTTTATATCTCAACAACCATCATCTATATGGCTGTGTTTTATATCTCATGTGTTTTATATCTCAACAACCATCATCTATATGGCTGTGTTTTATATCTCATGTGTTTTATATCTCAACAACCATCATCTATTTGGCTGTGTTTTATATCTCAACAACCATCATCTATTGGCTGGCTATGTTTTATATCACAACAACCATCATCTATTTGGCTGTGTTTTATATCTCAACAACCATTATCTGATAACGTATAGGTTCATATTTCAAACCATTTCATTGGATGTAAGAGTTGTTTTCTTCTTCCCATCATCTATGTAGCTTTATATAAAATATAATAAATCCCTGGCTGTAGTGTAATCTGTTTTTCTATCTGTCAATAAAAGATCAATGACAGCTATTAGTTTGGGTTAAAATCCCATTCAGATGATTATCATTCAGCAGTGTAATCTATAATCTGATTCACGGTCATTAATAGAGGAAAGCCACAGATGGAGAAGATGGCTGCTTCAATTTGTCTTAATTACAGACAGTGGTGTTGATGTGCAGGAGTCAACACTCTGCTACTGACAAAAACATACAATTATGTTTTCACACAGGCTAGCGTCAATACACTGAAGCCAACTGAGGGAAATACAAAATATGAGACGTTTCAAAAATGTTCTCTCAACTCTATATACGACAGAGACAAGAACCTATGTTAATTTCCAACATCAATAAAAACCAAGCTAAGACACATTTACAAAGACAAGTTGTTTGTTCCAAGGTAACTATTAGACAACAATACCATTAAAAAAACATCAAAAGTGTACTGAATATATTTAATACTATAGGCCTATAGTACCAAGAGTAGCTTCTTACTTGTTGCAGTGGTGTTTGAGGTGCTTCTTGTATCCCTCGTCCTGCAGCATGTGTTCTGGGTTGTGCTTCCTGATCCACTCAGCCTTCTGGATGTCAAACGTGCTAGACTGAATCTTCATCTTCTTCCCCTTCCTGCCTCTGGGGACCGGGGTCGACAGACCTTAGGGAGGAACACAGATTCAATTTGTGGTTATGGACACCGGTTTATAAACCCACATTAAAACCATTAACAGTAAACCAATAGCACAGTGGTAGGGGGAAATGCTCTTTAAAGGAAGAATTCCTTGAGAGGAACCAGATTCTAATCTGTGGTTGGACCCCTGAGGTTTGGTCATTGTGAGGTTGTAACGTACCCAGGTGGTTCTGTAGTTCCTTGGTCTGTCCGTCCTCGGAGGGGGCGATCAGGTCCCACATGAAGCTCTTGATCTTGTCGTCACCGCGGTAGTGAACCAGACAGTAGGCCAGAAGGGCTCTGCAGATAGACTCTACATCACGCTCTGTCAGCTGCTTCTTAAATCGACCATGGAGCAGGATGTCCTTCCAACGACCCCACCTGGACGACACAGGAGGAGAGGGTCAATACTGGAGACAAACACTGTACAATATAGATGGACAACACAGGAGGAGAGGGTCAATACTGGAGACAAATACTGTACAATATAGATGGACAACACAGGAGAGGGTCAATACTGGAGACAAATACTGTACAATATAGATTGACAACACAGGAGGAGAGGGCCAATACTGGAGACAAATACTGTACAATCTAGATGGACAACACAGGAGAGGGTCAATACTGGAGACAAATACTGTACAATATAGATGGACAACACAGGAGGAGAGGGTCAATACTGGAGACAAATACTGTACAATATAGATGGACAACACAGGAGAGGGTCAATACTGGAGACAAACACTGCACAATATAGATGGACAACACAGGAGAGCTTCAGTACAGACACAACACCATACAATACAGATGGACAACACAGGAGAGCGTCAGTACAGACACAACACAGATGGACAACACAGGAGAGCCTCAGTACAGACACAACACAGATGGACAACACAGGAGAGCCTCAGTACAGACACAACACTGTACAATATAGATGGACAACACAGATGAGCCTCAGTACAGACACAATACTGTACAATATAGATGGACAACACAGGAGAGCTTCAGTACAGACACAATACTGTACAATATAGATGGACAACACAGGAGAGCTTCAGTACAGACACAATACTGTACAATATAGATGGACAACACAGGAGAGCTTCAGTACAGACACAACACCATACAATACAGATGGACAACACAGGAGAGCCTCAGTACAGACACAACACAGATGGACAACACAGGAGAGCCTCAGTACAGACACAACACTGTACAATATAGATGGACAACACAGGAGAGCCTCAGTACAGACACAACACAGATGGACAACACAGGAGAGCCTCAGTACAGACACAACACTGTACAATATAGATGGACAACACAGATGAGCCTCAGTACAGACACAATACTGTACAATATAGATGGACAACACAGGAGATCCTCAGTACAGACACAACACTGTACAATATAGATGGACAACACAGGAGCGCCTCAGTACAGACACAACACTGTACAGCAGTAACACTAAGAACAAGATGTGGTTGGTCTGGGCTGAAACTCAAGTCTGCACATCCTGTGGGTCCCCAAGATATGTATTAAAGAACATTGTTATTTAGTATCAATGTTGGTTTGTATATTATCTAGCATAAGTGGTACAGTCACTGACACTGACCCGTATACTAGTAGGTTCTTCTCCACTCTGAAGCACTCTGTCCTGCCGTAGCTGTTGAGGCGGTCGTGGGGCCGGCGGAGCTTGGGCTTGTCCTCGTTGTCACTCTCCCCCTCTGACAGCTCTGCCAGCTCGTCCTTAGTGGCACTGAAGGGTCGGGTCTGCTTCCTCACCCTCGGAGTGTCAATTACCAGGCTGTTCTGTTGTGGAATAGGAGAGGAACACACACAGATACTCAGATACTATTGTAGCAAATTCACTCATGGCATTGATCTTATCTCCTATATAACATATCTCATCATGGCCAGAAAGAGCAGATTCAGTGTTTAAACTAAAGCATTACTTACTCTGTCATTGGCAGAGTCCATGTCAATCTCAGCCTTCTTGGCCCACTTGTCCCAGAAGTTGGGGTCATCCAGAGAAATGTCTGTGCGGTTTCCGGATGCCACAAAACTGGCCTGAGAGAGAAGAAGACATTATATCACATTAAACCTTGATAATCTGATTCACTGTTCCTTCCTGAGTCTCCTTCAATGAGAAGTCTGAGTCTCCTAACAGAGTCTGTGATGAAGAGTGACATGAGAGTAGACAGGAGACACGGGTTACTACTGCTAGTCATGCAGAAAGGAAAAGGATAGCAACATTCAAACAATGACCACTGTGTGGTGCTCTTTCAGTCACTGGGTACCTTGGCAAAGGTAGATCCCCGTCCCTCAGACTCGATGGTGATGGTCTTGGTCCTGCGTTGAAGGATCTGGTCGATGTCCTCCTCACAGAACTTGGCCCCCTCATCCTCATCGTCCATCAGAGCTCCATACGCCCCTTTCCTCAGCAGGTCCTCGATCTCCTTCTTAGACAGCTGCTGCTGGGTCGGCTGGAGAGAGGGGAGGGGGAGAAGGAGAAACAGAGAGGGTGTCAGGGGAACTGATGATGGACTACAGTAGATCACAGACTACACATTACATCATTGTACACACAAACATGTGCACAACACATGCACATGCATTAACACCACACAAAAACAGACAGACACTCTAGTGTCTAGAGAGAGACAGTTAGTTGAACTGAAGCTGAACTGGATCACATGCTAGACCTTTTTAAATCTGAAAGAGTAGCAGCAACCCCCAGCTGACCCATGGTGTGTTAGTATGCAGCTGGTGGTGCTAATGTCTGCTCAACACTTTCTTCCTGATAGTCCAGCTAATCCAGAGAGAGAAACAGCTAAGCTCCTCCTACACACTGATGATGCACTATTTTTTTTTATTTCACCTTTATTTAACCAGGCTAGTTGAGAACAAGTTCTCATTTACAACTGCGACCTGGCCAAGATAAAGCATAGCAGTGTGAACAGACAACAACACAGAGTTACACATGGAGTAAACAATAAACAAGTCAATAACACAGTAGGAAAAAACAGAATATATATTGTGTGCAAAAGGCATGAGGTAGGCAATAAATAGGCCATAGGAGCGAATAATTACAATTTAGCAGATTAACACTGGAGTGATAAATCATCAGATGATCATGAGCAAGTAGAGATACTGGTGTGCAAAAGAGCAGAAAAGTAAATAAATAGAAACAGTAAGGGGATATCTCAAAGCTATGTTTATTGTATTGACTTGTCCATTTTCTACACCCTCATTTTGTAGAATGGACTTACCTACAGTGCCTTCGGAATATATTCCGACCCCTTGACTTTTTACACATGTTGTTACATTATAGCCTTATTCTAAAATGGATAAAATCATCAATCTACACACAAAACCCCATAATGACAAAGCAAAAAACGTGTTTTTTGTGCAAATGTATAAAAAAAGATATATATATTGAAATATCACATTTACATAAGTATTCAGACCCTTTACTCAGTACTTTGTTGAAGCACTTTGGCAGTGATTACAGCCGAGTCTTCTTGGGTATGACGCTACAAGCTTGGCACACCTGTACTTGGGAAGTTTTCCCATTATCCTCTGCAACTCCTCTCAAGCTCTGTCAGGTTGGATGGGGAGCGTTGCTGCACAGCTATTTTCAGGTCTCTCCAGAGATGTTCGATCGGGTTCAAGTCCAGGCTCTGGCTGGGCCACTCAAGGACATTCAGAGACTTGTCCCGAAGCCACTCCTGTGTTGTCTTGGCTGTGTGCTTAGGGTCATTGTCCTGTTGGAAGGAACCTTCACCCCAGTCTGAGGTTCTGAGCGCTCTGGATGCAGGTTTTAATTGAGGATCTCTCTGTACTATGCTCCGTTCATCTTTGCCTCGACCCTGACTAGTATCCCAGTCCCTGTCACTGAAAAACATCCCCACAGCATGATGCTGCAACCACCATGCTTCTCCGTAGGGATGGTGCCAGGTTTCCTCCAGATGTGATGCTTGGCATTCAGACCAGAGTTCAATCTTGGTTTCATCAGACCAGAGAATCTTGTTTCTCATGGCCTGAGAATCTTCAGGTGCCTTTTGGCAAACTCCAAGCGGGCTGTCATGTGGCTTTTACTGAAGAATGGCTTCCGTCTGGCCACTCTACCATGAAGGACAGATTGGTGGAGTGCTGCAGAGATGGGAAGGTTCTCCCATCTCCACAGAGGAACTCTAGAGCTCTGTTAGTGACCATCGGGTTCTTGGTCACCTCCCTGACCAAGACCCTTCTTCCCCGATTGCTCAGTTTGGCCGGGCAGCCAGCTCTAGTAAGAGTCTTAGTGGTTCCAAACGTCTTCCATTTAAGAATGATGGAGGCCACTGTGTTCTTGCGGACCTTCAATGCTGCAGACATTTTTTGGTAACCTTCCCCAGATCTGTGCCTCGACACAATCCTGTCTCGGAGCTCTCCGTACAATTCCTTCGACATCTTGGCTTGGTTTTTGCTCTGACATACACTGTCAACTGTGGGACCTTATATAGAGGTGTGTTTTTCCCAAATCAGGTCCAATCAATTGAATTTACCACAGGTGGACTCCAATCAAGTTATAGAGACATCTCAAAGATGATCAATGGAAACAGGATGCACCTGAGCTCAATTTTGAGTCTCATAGCAAATGGTCTGAATACTTAAGTAAATAAGGTATTTCAGTTTTTTATTTGTACAAAATTTGCAAAAATCTCTGAAAACCTGTTTTTGCTTTGTCATTATGGGTTATTGTGTGTAGATTGCTGAGAAGAAAAATATATATTTAATCCATTTTAGAATAAGGCTGTAACGTAACAAAATGTGGAAAAAGTCAAGGGGTCTGAATACTTTCCGAATGCATAGAGCATCCACCGGACTGATACAGGTGCTGCAGAGTGTGTGTGTGTGTGCGCAAGTGTGCATGCATGTGTGTGTATGACGGACACAGCAGACTCACCCCTCCTCCTGGCACGCTGTTCTCCCTGCCACTCATGCTCTGCAGCACAGCCTTGTCCAGGCCCAGTTTGAGGCTGGCCCGGTCAAACATCTCCCGCTCGTAAGAGTTCCTGGTGATCAGACGGTACACCTTCACCGCCTTGTTCTGACCAATCCTATGGCAGCGAGCCTGGGCCTGAGAATAATAGAAAATAACTTGGTTATGACCAACCCAATACATTTTATATTTGTCCAATAAAAATCACTTCAGGATCAAGATCGTTGCTGCTATAATAACATAAATATGCCATTTAGCAGACGCTTTTATCCAAAGTGACTTAGTCATGCATACATACATTTTACTATCCAAGCAATGTCAATTAAAAAGTTTAACTATTATAATAGGATATAAAAGACACTTCTCAATTCAAGGACTTCCTGAATTGACTGAATTGAAATAGAAAGTGACCACACCTTTGTTGCTAATTGTATTACATTGGAGGCTGGTGTCACTTTAAATGTCTGTGTGTGTCTTTACCTGCAGGTCGTTCTGTGGGTTCCAGTCTGAGTCAAAGATAATACAGGTGTCAGCAGCAGTCAAGTTGATGCCCAGACCTCCAGCCCGGGTACACAGCAGGAACACAAAGCGGTCCGAGTCTGGTTTGCTGAAACGGTCTATAGCTGCCTGACGCAGGTTACCTCTCACTCTGCCATCGATACGCTCATACAGGTACCTGAGGAACACAGGACCATGCAGGGTTGGAGGAGGACACATAATTACACATGTTCTAGTGTCACATCCAAGTATCATGAATGTCAACATTTACATACAGTACGACACAGAGTTTTACAGTAACTGATACAACACCAACCATCACACATTAAGAGGCCTACAATTGCCACACAATATTTCCAGGAATTTGTTTTTGTCATCCACTTTCAAACAACATTCACTAGTTGTCTCCTTCTTTCCTCCATTCCTGTCTCTCTTTTCCGCTATCTGTATTCTGCTCTCTCTTTCTCCTTTCATCCTTCCTCCCCCTCTGGCAGAGAACAAGGTGGTTTAGCTTGCGGATCATGGGCAGCCTCTTTCCCAGGAGCCCTCGCCCTCGCCCCTGCCTTACCCCACATCCTACCCCTCATCTTCTTCACCTTACACACCTCACCCCCTCACCTCTACAGTGACCCACTTCCCTCCGCACGCCCACAGACTCCTCTCTCCCTCTGTCTGATGTGGGAGTGCCCCGAGGGAGTCTGTGACCTGCCGCTGAACCCCGGCTAAGCCTTGCCTAGCCACTGAGCGGAGCGACTCGCCTTGTGTGTTTACACTGGTTTCGTTCGGGATTTGAGTGCCAGAAAGAAGCATGGAGGGGAAAAGAACACAGGGCCAGGCCCCGGATAGTGAGAGAGACAAGAGAGGATAGCGAGAGGGAGAAGAAGAGAGAGGACAGAAATATCAAGAGGGAGAGGGAGAAAGAGATAGAGAGACCACACAGACCAGGCCAGTCGCCCGCTTTCCTCAGCTTAGACGGGCTGCTGGGATAATATCCTTTTCATTTAGCGTGCAAACAGGAAGCTCATTAAGCCAGGAGATTAAGACATTGAATGAAAGGGTCTTGGTACATTCTTCTGCTTCTGTTACACAGTCTTTATCATCTCCCTGCTCTGGGTAGCATTATGGAGTGATGAGCACAGGGGGCTTTAAAAGGCTCTTTCTCAGACAGTCACTGGAGAGAGAGGCTAATGCTTAGAGATTCAGCATTTCTCTTCAACTACATTCAATTTAATAAGGGAAAGTACTGGAGTGATTCAGCTTTTGCTGCACTGCAAACTGCTAGCTAGCTAACACCAGATAATAAACCATAAATACATCACTTTGAAAATGGAGCTGAAAAATTGAAATTACAAAGTCTATTACCCTCTCAAGCATGATTCCTGTCTTTTTCCACATCAGCCTAGCTGAAAGATATGAAATATCTGAGGAGAGAGAACCTTGATTTCCAGGCTTCTATTCGAGTAGAGTACTTGGGAGCATAGTAATACAAGACGAGAAGAGAGGCAGGCAGCAGTACCTTCTCTGGATGAGGTAGTCCTCCAGGATATCCAGACAGCGGACCATCTGGGAGAAGATGAGGACCTTGTGTCCCCCGGCCTTCATCTTGGGCAGCAGCTTGTCTATGAGGACCAGTTTACCAGCCGACTGCACCATGGCCTGCAGGTGGAAATCAAAGGCAACAGGGCTGTACACCTCTCGGAAGTCCTCCAAGATCTTCTCCTCAGCACCTGGGAGAGATGGACAGACAAATAAAGTCAGTAATGGTATCAGTGTTGCTGCTACAATTGTACAAGCAGGGCGGGCCCCCGTCTAATGCTGTTGCCACTAGAGTTTGGCTTCTATTGGGAAAAGACTGGATGACACTTAATCTGGTACCATGCTACCATTTTCACCTAATCTGTATACAGTTCATATACATTACCTACTTTAAAACAGACAGGAATAGCAACTCAGTCATGGAATAGATTTGGTACAATATGGTACTGGAAAAAAATAGTGTGGACCTGAGTGAGGTGGCGGTACAAGGAACTCTCTCTCTGATCACTGGTTAGAAGGATAATGACCAAGCAACTGAATGACCAAGGAGACAGCTCACACACACAGCTCACTGCCTCGAACTCACAAACCAGCATTGATGTAAAATGGCGCCGGAAGAAATGGCAGCAGTTTTACGGGCGCCCAACCAATTGGGCTATAATGTGTTTTTTTTTGCGTTATTTGTAACTTATTTTGTACATAATGTTTCTGCAACCGTATCTTACGGCAAAAAATAGCTTCTGGATATCAGGACAGCGATCACTCACCTCGGAATAGACAAAGATTTTTTCTTCAATAAGCAGGACGCACAGGACATACTCCAAACACCTGACAAGGCCAACATCCCAGTTATTGGCAAGAGGAAGAGACGCAGGCACAGAGGACACTGAGCGGGATGCCTCGTTAGGGTCCGCCGACGGCGAGGGGGAAAGCTGCCGTTACCGTCAGTATTACTCGCCAACGTGCAATCATTGGACAATAATTAGACGAGGTACGATCACGAATATCCTACCAACGGGACATCAACAACTGTAATATCCTATGTTTCACGGAATCGTGGCTGAATGACGACATGGATATTCAGCTAGCGGGATATATGCTGCACCGGCAAGATAGAACAGCACACTCCGGTAAGACGAGGGGGGGGGCGGTCTGTGCATATTTGTAAATAACAGCTGGTGCATGAAATCTAAGGGAGTCTCTAGATTTTGCTCGCCTGAAGTAGAGTATATTGTGATAAATTGCAGGCCACACTACTTGCCTAGAGAGTTTTCAGCTACACTTTTCGTGGCTGTTTATTTACCACCACAGACAGATGCTGGCACTAAGACTGCACTCAGTCAGCTGTATAAGGAAATAAGCAAACAGGAAACCACTCACCCAGAGGCGGCCCTCCTAGTGGCCGGAGACTTTAATGCAGGGAAACATAAATTGGTTCTACCTCATTTCTATCAAAATGTTAAATGTGCAACCAGAGGGGAAAAAATTCTTGATCACCTGTACTCCACACACAGAGACGCGTACAAAGCTCTCCCTCGCCCTCCATTTGGTAAATCCGACCACAACTCTATCCTCCTGATTCCTGATTACAAGCAAAATTTAAAGCAGGAAGCACCAGTGACTCGGTCTATAAAAAAGTGGTCAGATGAAGCAGATGCTAAACTACAGGACTGTTTTGCTATCACAGACTGGAACATGGAACATTCTTCCGATGGCATTGAGGAGTACACCACATCAGTCACTGGCTTTATCAATAAGTGCATTGAGGACGTCGTCCCCACAGTGACTGAACGTACATACCCCAACCAGAAGCCATGGATTACAGACAACATTCGCACTGAGCTAAAGGGTAGAGCTGCCGCTTTCAAGGTGCGGGACTCTAACCCGGAAGCTTATAAGAAATCCTGCTATGCCGTGCGACGAACCATCAAACAGGCAAAGCCTCAATACAGGGCTAAGATTGAATCATACTACACCAGCTCCGACGCTCGTCTTATGTGGCAGGGCTTGCAAACTATTACAGACTACAAAGGGAAGCACAGCCGCGAGCTGCCCAGTGACACGAGCCTACCAGACGAGCTAAATCACTTCTATGCTCGCTTCGAGGCAAGCAACACTGAGGCATGCATGAGAGCATCAGCTGTTCCGGACGACTGTGTGATCCTGCTCTCTGTAGCCGACGTGAGTAAGACCTTTAAAAAGGTCAACATTCACAAGGCTGTGGGGCCAGACGGATTACCAGGACGTGTGCTCCGGGCATGTGCTGACCCAACTGGCAGGTATCTTCACTGACATTTTCAACATGTCCCTGATTGAGTCTGTAATACCAACATGTTTCAAGCAGACCACCATAGTCCCTGTGCCCAAGAACACGAAGGCAACCTGCCTAAATGAATAAAGACCCGTAGCACTCATGTCCGTAGCCATGAAGTGCTTTGAAAGGCTGGTAATGGCTCACATCAACACCATTACCCCAGAAACCCTAGACCCACTAAAATGTGCATACCGCCCAAACAGATCCACAGATGATGCAATCTCTATTGCACTCCACACTGCCCTTTCCCACGTGGACAAAAGGAACACCTATGTGAGAATGCTATTCATTGGCTACAGCTCAGCGTTCAACACCATAGTACCCTCGAAGATCATCACTAAGCTAAGGACCCTGGGACTAAACACATCCCTCTGCTACTGGATCCTGGACTTCCTGACGGGCCGCCCCCAGGTGATGAGGGTAGGTAGCAACACATCTGCCACGCTGATCCTCAACACTGGAACCCCCCAGGGGTGCGTGCTCAGTCCCCTCCTGTGCTCCCTGTTCACTCACGACTGCATGGTCAGGCACGACTCCAACACCATCATTAAGTTTGCAGACGACACAACAGTGGTAGGCCTGATCACTGACAACGACGAGACAGCCTATAGGGAGGAGGTCAGAAACCTGGCCGGGTGGTGCCAGAATAACAACCTATCCCTTAATGTAACCAAGACTAAGGAGATGATTGTGGACTACAGGAAAAGGAGGGCCAAGCACGCCCCCATTCTCATCGACGGGGCTGTAGTGGAGCAGGTTGAGAGCTTCAAGTTCCTTGGTGTCCACATCACCAACAAACTAGAATGGTCCAAACACACCAAGACAGTCGTGAAGAGGGCACGACAAAGCCTATTCCCCCTCAGGAAACTAAAAAGATTTGGCATGGGTCCTGAGATCCTCAAAAGGTTCTAGAGCTGCAACATCGAGAGCATCCTGACTGGTTGCATCACTGCCTGGTAGGGCAATTGCTCGGCCTCCAACCGCAAGTCGCTACAGAGGGTGGTGCGTACGGCCCAGTACATCACTGGGGCTAAGCTGTCTGCCATCCAGGACCTCTACACCAGGCGGTGTCAGAGGAAGGCCCTAAAAATTGTCAAAGACCCCAGCCACCCCAGTCATAGACTGTTCTCTACTACTGCATTGCAAGCGGTACCGGAGTGCAAAGTCTAGGACAGTTTTTACCCCCAAGCCATAAGACTCCTGAACAGGTAATCAAATGGCTGCCCAGACTATTTGGACTGGCCCCCCCCCAACCCCTCTTTTACGCTGCTGCTACTCTCTGTTTATCATATATGCATAGTCACTTTAACTATACATTCATGTACATACTACCTCAATTGGCCTGACCAACCAGTGCTCCCGCACATTGGCTAACTGTATTGTGTCCCGCCAACCACCACCACTGTCTTTTTACTGTTGTTTTTATTTCTTTATTGTTTATTGTTCACCTAATACCTTTTTTGCACTATTGGTTAGAGCCTGTAAGTAAGCATTTCACCTATTGTATTCAGTGCACGTGACGAATAAACTTTGATTTGATGAAGAAAGGTCCCATAATTACACTAATCTGTATGCAGGTCAAAGACAATATGAGAGTTAGGACTTCTATAATGCTTATCAAGTCTAACAACCCATTTTTTATTATTTGACATACTAAAAACTAGTGGATATTATAAACTGGATAGTTCCAGCCCTGAATGCTGATTGGCAGACAGCCGTGGTATATCAGACCGTATAACACGGGTATGAGAAAACATTTATTTTTACTGTTCTATATTACGTTGGTAACCAGTTCATAGTAGCAATAGGGCACCTCGGGGTTTGTGGTATATGGCCAATATACCACGGCTAAAGTCTGTTCTTAGGCACGACCTTAGCTGTGGTATATTGGCCATATACCACAAACCCCTGAGGTGCCTTACTGCTATTATAAACTGTTTACCAATGTTTTTTATTTTTATTTAACCTTTATTTAACTAGGCAAGTCAGTTAAGAGCAAATTCTTACTTACAATGACGGCCTACACTGGTCAAACCCGGACGACGCTGGGCCAATTGTGTGCTGCCCTATGGGCTTCCCAATCACAACCGGTTGTGATTCAGCCTGGATCAGAACCAGGGTGTCTGTAGTGATGCCTCTAGCATTGAGATGCAGTGTCTTAGACCGCTGCGCCACTCAGGAGCTCATATACCACACCCCCTCGTGACTTACTGCTTAAAACTTCTTAAGGCTAGGGGGCAGTATTTTCGTTTTTGGCTAAAAAACGTACCCATTTGAAACTGCCTATTTCTCAGCCCCCGAAACTAGAATATGCATATAATTGTCAGATTAGGATAGAAAACACTCTGAAGTTTCCAAATCGGTCAAAATTCTGTCTGTGAGTTAAACAGAACTGATATTGCAGGCTAAAACCTGAGGAAAATCCGATCAGGAAGTGCCCCTGTTTTTGAAACCTCTCTGTTCCTATGCATCCCTATTGCCCATTTAAAGGGATATCAACCTTTTTCTATGGCTTCCCTAAGGTGTCAACAGCCTTTAGACATAGTTTCAGGCTTTTATTTTGAAGAATGAGCGTGAACGACCACATTGCGTAAGTGGATAGGTGGGGGCTCTCAGAGTGAGTTGTGCGCAAAAGAGAAAGGCAGCCATTGTTACTTCCGGTCCTAGTGAAAAGCCAACTGTCCCGGTTGATATATTATCGAATAGATATTTGAAAAACACCCTGAGGATGGATTATAAAAAACGTTTGACATGTTTCTGTGGACATTATGGATATAATTTGGAATTTTTGTCTGCGTTGTCGTGACCGCTCTTTCCGGTGGATTCCTGGGCATAACGCAACAAACTAACGGAGGTATTTGGATATAAAAAATATCTTTATGGAACAAAAGGAACATTTGTTGTCTAACTGGGAGTCTCGTGAGTGAAAACATCCGAAGATCATCAAAGGTAAACTATTAATTTGATTGCTTTTCTGATTTTCGTGACCAAGTTACCTGATGCTAAGTGTACTTATTGTTTTGTCGAGCGATCGATAAACTTACACAAACGCTTGTATTGCTTTCGCTGTAAAGCATAATTTCAAAATCTGAGCCGACAGGTGGATTAACAAAAGGCTAAGCTGTGTTTTGCAATATTGCACTTGTGATTTCATGAATATGAATATTTTCTAGTAATATTATTTACCTGTGGCGATATGCTACGCTATGCTATTCAGCGTTGCTGATGACAATTATCCCGGATCCGGGATGGGTGGTTCAGAAAGGTTAATTAGAAAGCCTTCATATTTCTGTTTGGCAGTTTATCAACTCTAAAGCTGATCCTTTAGTTGTCCTAGCCCTCATTAAAACACACACACACACACACACACACACACACACACACACACACACACACACACACACACACACACACACACACACACACACACACACACACACACACACACACACACACACACACACACACACACACACACACACACACACACACACACAGACAGAAGCATCTGTCAAAGCATAGGCCAAAAGTTCACTAGGCTGGCCTTGTATGAGAGCACTTTGTCAAACCAGATTATCCAGAGCACAAGTACACCAGTGACATAAAGATATTACAGCTATGGTAAGGAGGGCAGGGAGGAGGGAGAGGGAGAGGAAGAGGAATGGACCAACACAGCAGCTTTTGAATGTGGGATGAACAGAGGGATGGAGGGAGAGGTGAAGTTAGTCCATTATCTGTTCTAGAGCCTCAACCTCCTGGCCTGCTTTCTCTGTTCTAGGAGTTCTGACACAGCTAGGAGAAAGATGGAGGGGTGAGGAGAGAGGGTGGGTGGGTGAGAGAAACAGACAGCGCCATAGGGAAAGATAGTGAGGAATGAGGATGTCTCTGAATCAGAGGTTTTCATTCTGCCCCGGGGCTGCTATAGAGCTCTTTACTACCGGTATGGGCGGGAATTACCCAAATCAGCCTTCCCCACACGGCATACACTGTCCTTCCATATAACAAGAGGCTACATACAGCGTTCCACAACCTGGATTGTAGCAATATCACTGTTAGTACCTTTGATGAGGTAGGGGTGGTTGCAACACTTCCTCAGCTCCATCATGGTGTTGACCAGGTTGGGGACGTTGGCCTGGCCGACTCCTTTAGACAGGAAGGAGAAGTTCTTCTCTAGGATGGCTCTGTAGTACTTCTTCTGGATGTTGGTCAGCTCCACCTGACCACATTATATAGAAACATTCAATTATATATGACAATACACAGAAACCACATCAGTCAGCAAAACTAAGACAAAAAAACACAAATACTCAATCTCAAGCACACACACACACACACACACACACACACACACACACACACACACACACACACACACACACACACACACACACACACACACACACACACACACACACACACACACACACACACACACACGCACACACACGCACACAACGCACACAACGCACACACCTCAATGATGGTTTCCTCCTTAGGAGCCAGCTTCTTCTCCACGTCCTCCTTGAGACGACGCAGCATCATGGGCTTCAGGATGGCCTGCAACTTCTGGACCTGAGAGAGACCGAGATATGCATGTTCATATATGGATGGACGCATGCATACGCACTCATACACACAGACACAGTTTACAGTAATACGTGAAGCTTTTTGACCTGAGACACAGAGAGACGGATACAGAGATGGAAGATACAGGTTAACATGTGGAGAGTCTGGAATGGAAACGCACTCTTTCACGCACCCACACACGCACACACACACACACACACACACACACGCTCCCACACACGCACCCACCCAAACACATGATTTTAACCAGAGGTGCTGAAGGATTAGCAGGATTAAGAGGGGTTGACCATGGGCCGGTCAGTGGTACTATGATTGTCAAACCAGTACAATACACTGAGTGTACAAAACATTAGGAACACCTTAGAAATCCTTCTTTAACCTGTCTCCTCTCCTTCATCTACACCTGCTTTCTATGACATAGACTGACCAGGTGAATCCAGGTGAAACCTATGATCCCTTATTAAATCCACTTCAATCAGTGTAGATGAAGGGGAGGAGACAGGATAAAGAATGATTTTTAATCCTTGAGACAATTGAGACATGTATTGGGTATGTGTGCCATTCAGAGGATGAATGGGCAAGACAAAATATTTAAGTGCCTTTGAACGGGGTGTGGTAGTAGATGCCAGGCGCACCCGTTTGAGTGTGTCAATAACTGCAACGCTGCTGGGTTTTTCACATTTAACAGACTGATGAAGTCCATGAGGTTGATAATAGGGGTTCTAAATAACTGTAATTACATCAGCATAATGCTAAAGGGAGTTATAACATACCTTTCCAAACCAGCACTCTGTGTGTGTGTGTGTGTGTGTGTGTGTGTGTGTGTGTGTGTGTGTGTGTGTGTGTGTGTGTGTGTGTGTGTGTGTGTGTGTGTGTGTGTGTGTGTGTGTGTGTGAGTGTGTGAGTGAGTGATTGAGTGAGTGTGTGAGTGAAAGAAAGTGAGAGTGAGAGAAAGTGAGAGAGAGTGTGAGTGTGAGAGAGAGAGAGAGAGAGAGAGAGAGAGAGAGAGAGAGAGAGAGTGTGAGTGTGAGCGAGAGAGCTCTATTCTCCTTCAGAGTTACATCTGTACCAACAGGATCATTATCTCCACACACTGACACACTGTTCAAACACCAGGTGGGGTGAGTGGGGAAAAATACACTCATGTCCCCTGATACCATATGAAAACAAATTAGCTTCTGTATTAATAATCATATTCATTATGATCAGTGATGGTAAAGGACACACTCACACACAGGCAGAGACTAAACTATAACACACAGTATTTCTCACATACACACTTTGTTGATAGGAACCCAACAACATAATACTCACACACTGACAGCGACACACTTGATACGAACCCAACAACCACATGATAGAATCACACAGCCTCACCTGCTCCTCAGTCTTGAGGTCTCCAAACTCCAGCATGAAGGTGTTCTCTGAGGGGAAGCTTTGAGGCTCCAGGAAGTGCAGCAGACTGAACAGCTCCTCTACCGTGTTCTGGAGGGGGGTCCCTGTCAGGAGAACTTTGTGTTCCTGGAGAGAGAGGAGAGGGAAGAGAGAGATGTGAGTTAGAAACAATACAAGACACACAGCATTGGAACTCCAACCTACAAGCTGTGCCTCCACTGAACACAACTACAGAGAGGGGAGACCTCAATCACAAACAATCTTAAGATCCAACCAGATTGGTGTACAGTGATGGTTACCATTAGGACACGTTTCACTGCTTCTCTCCGCACACCAACAAGATACTGATTTGAGACACACGAGGCCTAGGATCTCAAACATTCAAGCTGTAATGGCTGCATTTCTGCCCTTTGCTCAGTTCTGCCCTACAGTATGCTCAGTGACTTGGACATACCAGATTCATGAGCTTGAAGCCCTCTAGCAGCTTGCAGTTCTTGTTCTTGAGGCGATGGGCCTCGTCGATGATGACGCAGCGCCACTCGATGGCGTTGAGCTCTGGACAGCCGCCCAGGATCATCTCAAAGGTGGTGATGAGGGCGTGGAACTTGTAGGCTCCCCGCACCACACGACCCTGGAGGGAAACCAGGAAGAAACGCACAGGGAGTCAATACAACTCTTCCATTCATTCAGCTTTTCTCATTCTCAATGGCTGAGTGTATAATGCCTTGTAAAGAAATATCAGTGATTTCAATCATTTGAGAAGACAGAATATAAAGATGGTCCTTGAGAAATATACCATTCTCATATCTAGTGAGACATCCTGCGCAGTGTGTGTGATTCCCTGTGTGTTAAGGTGATTCCCTGTGTGTTAAGGTGATTCCCTGTGTGTTAAGGTGATTCCCTGTGTGTTAAGTTGATTCCCTGTGTGTTAAGGTGATTCCCTGTGTGTTAAGGTGATTCCCTGTGAGCTAAGGTGATTCCCTGTGTGTTAAGGTGATTCCCTGTGTGTTAAGGTGATTCCCTGTGTGTTAAGGTGATTCCCTGTGAGCTAAGGTGATTCCCTGTGTGTTCAGGTGATTCCCTGTGTGTTAAGGTGATTCCCTGTGAGCTAAGGTGATTCCCTGTGTGTTAAGGTGATTCCCTGTGTGTTAAGGTGATTCCCTGTGTGTTAAGGTGATTCCCTGTGTGTTAAGGTGATTCCCTGTGTGTTAAGGTGATTCCCTGTGAGCTAAGGTGATTCCCTGTGTGTTAAGGTGATTCCCTGTGTGTTAAGGTGATTCCCTGTGTGTTAAGTTGATTCCCTGTGTGTTAAGGTGATTCCCTGTGTGTTAAGGTGATTCCCTGTGAGCTAAGGTGATTCCCTGTGTGTTAAGGTGATTCCCTGTGTGTTAAGGTGATTCCCTGTGTGTTAAGTTGATTCCCTGTGTGTTAAGGTGATTCCCTGTGTGTTAAGGTGATTCCCTGTGAGCTAAGGTGATTCCCTGTGTGTTAAGGTGATTCCCTGTGTGTTAAGGTGATTCCATGTGTGTTAAATTGATTCCCTGTGTGTTAAGGTGATTCCCTGTGTGTTAAGGTGATTCCCTGTGAGCTAAGGTGATTCCCTGTGTGTTAAGGTGATTCCCTGTGTGTTAAGTTGATTCCCTGTGTGTTAAGGTGATTCCCTGTGTGTTAAGTTGATTCCCTGTGTGTTAAGGTGATTCCCTGTGTGTTAAGGTGATTCCTTGTGAGCTAAGGTGATTCCCTGTGTGTTAAGGTGATTCCCTGTGTGTTAAGGTGATTACCTGTGTGTTAAGTTGATTCCCTGTGTGTTAAGGTGATTCCCTGTGTGTTAAGGTGATTCCCTGTGAGCTAAGGTGATTAAGGTGATTAAGTTGATTCCCTGTGTGTTAAGGTGATTCCCTGTGTGTTAAGGTGATTCCCTGTGTGTTAAGGTGATTCCCTGTGAGCTAAGGTGATTAAGTTGATTCCCTGTGTGTTAAGGTGATTCCCTGTGTGTTAAGGTGATTCCCTGTGAGCTAAGGTGATTAAGTTGATTCCCTGTGTGTTAAGGTGATTCCCTGTGTGTTAAGTTGATTCCCTGTGTGTTAAGGTGATTCCCTGTGTGCTAAGGTGATTCCCTGTGTGTTAAGGTGATTCCCTGTGTGTTAAGGTGATTCCCTGTGTGTTAAGGTGATTCCCTGTGTGCTAAGGTGATTCCCTGTGTGCTAAGGTGATTCCCGGTGTGCTAAGGTGATTCCCGGTGTGTTAAGGTGATTCCCTGTGTGCTAAGGTGATTCCCTGTGTGTTAAGGTGATTCCCTGTATGATTCCCTGTGTGTTAAGGTGATTCCCTGTGTGTTAAGGTGATTCCCTGTGTGTTAAGGTGATTCCCTGTGTGTTAAGGTGATTCCCTGTGTGTTAAGTTGATTCCCTGTGTGTTAAGGTGATTCCCTGTGTGTTAAGGTGATTCCCTGTGTGTTAAGGTGATTCCCTGTGTGTTAAGGTGATTCCCTGTGTGTTAAGGGGTGAGCCGTGCTGTAAGAATAAGCCCTGTGGTGCCACAGTGACATCCCAGTCTTCCAGTGAGACAGCCTGGTGGCAGCTCATCTTTCCTCTCCTCCCTCATCCGTTCTTCCCCTCCTCCCTTGTTACATTTGCATACTAAGATCTCCTAACCGCTGTCTGTCATTCTACATTACTCTGCCAACAACTGCAGAAAAAACCTTTTCCCAGGGCTACCGCCTGACATGTGCTACCCTTCAAACCCTTCTCATGTGCCTTTAAATTGAGTCCTGCTTTCAAGTTTCAAGCTTTAACGTCACATGCACAAGTACAGTGAAAGGCCCAACAATGCAGTAATCAATAACAATGTAATACTAAAAATAACAAGGTAGAACAAAGACACACAAGATATAAAATAAGAAATAAGAAGAACACGATAAAGTAAGTAAGCATACTATATACAGGGTCAGTTCCAGTAGCATATTTATAATGTGAAGGGATACTGGATTGATAGAGGCAGATATGTGTTGGGGTAAGGTGACTAGGCATGCTGGAACATGACAGTCATGCTACTCAATCTCAGTATCTCTCTCTCTCATTATGTGGCCTGCAAGCTCTCCGTGGACAAATCTCTTTGTCCGACTGAGCATCTCTGATATCATGTCACTATTCCCTGAAACACAATAGAACAAATACTGTCATTACTTTAATGGAACAGAGAAACACCTGAGTTTCACTTAATCTTTCACAGCTAATGATGTGCATCACATTATCTCCTGTTCTTCGTCCCCATTATGAGATGCTGGCTGCCAGCGGGTTTCAAGGCCCTTTTGCTGTTGTTCTGACAACCACCACCTCCCCTCATCAGAGAACAACTTTTTGAAATGTCAAGGACCCATCTGTTGTTGACATTGTTGTTCATCTGTGGGTCCTTGATGTGGGTCCCTGACTATACATCTCGTACGGCTAGCCTGTGTTGTTTATTTATGTTGTTGTTTACCTGTGTGTCCCTGGAGTACATCTCGTACTGCTGCAGCATCTGCCTGCTGACCATGGAGCCGTGGTAGACAATGACGTTGAGGTGGGTCCACGTTCTGAACTCCCTCTCCCAGTTGGCGATGGTGGAGAGGGGGGCGATGATGAGGAAGGGGCCCCTGATGCCCACACGCCAGATCTCCTCCAGAAACGTGATGGACTGGATGGTCTTCCCCAGACCCATCTCATCTGCCAGGATACAGTTCCGTCTGTCAGGGAGGAAGAGAGGGAGAGAGGGGTGGGGTGCAGGGAGGGAGTAAGAAAGGAGTGAGAGGAAGCGAGAGGGGGGTTGGAGGAAGAGAGAGAGAGAGACATTAGAGTCCCAAAACATGTATAGAGTAGTTGTGGTCCTGTCTGATATTGATATTAAGTGATGAGACTGGGCTGAACAGAATCCTTCCTCTAGTAGCCAGGCAGAACATTAATCTGGTTGTCCAGAAGGTGGGGGTGTTACAGTAAATCTTGACATTAAATGCAAAGAGCAGATACTCCCACTTGCTTCCTATACTTTTTTCCTTAATCTTAAAGGCTCGGTGCAGTCAAAAACAGGATTTCCTATGTTTTATAAATATTTCCACAATATGAGGATGGAATAATACTCTGAAATTGTGAAAATTATGATAATGCCCTTTTAGTGTAAGAGCTGATTGAAAATACCTGCTGAAATTTCAGCCTGTTTTGGTGGGATGTTGTTTTGTCCTGCCTGGTAACATCACAGTAAATTAGTTGATAGACCAATAAAAAAGAGAGTTCCAAACCTTTCTGCCAATAACAGTAGGTTTTCAGTTTTCCCCTCCCCACTCAGACCCCTCCCAGGCAGCCCTAGCAAAATTCTTGCTTGAGAAATTGCTCTCTGCTACGAAGCAATTTTTTCCCCCCCCTGAATGTTTTAAGGTACTTGATTGTTACCGAAAAATAATTTGATAGAGATAAAAAAAAAGTGCTGCATTGGACCTTTAAGAACTTCACAGCACTCTGAAACACAGTCCCAGTAGCAACACTACAGCCTGGCTACAGACAAACAGATGATTTGGGATGTGTTCCACACTCACTCGCTTTCTCCCTTGATCTGTCTCTCCATCTTTCTCTCTCCCTTGATCTGTCTCTCCATCTTTCTCTCTCCCTTGATCTGTCTCTCCATCTTTCTCTCTCCTTTGCTCTGTCTCTCTATATCTCTGTCTCCCTCTGTAGCTCTCCATCTTTCTCTCTCTGTCTTCCTCCTCTTCCCTTTCCCCACAAGCAGCCGGGGCGGCAGCGTAACCTAGTGGTTAGAGTGTTGGACTAGTAACTGAAAGGTTGCAAGATCGAATCCCAGAGCTGACAAGGTACAAATCTGTCATTCTACCCCTGAACAAGGCAGCACTGTTCCTAGACCGTCATAGAAAATAAGAATTTGTTCTTAACTGACATGCCTAGTTAAATAAAGGTAATAAAAAGAGGATGTTGATAGTAGAACAGTGAACAAGCCTCTGTGGGCCAATCCACAAGCCTCAGAGGCACACAGGTTAATAATGTTAACTCAGACCAATCACTGCACGCTCTAAACACAACACAGGAAAACCATTTATAATTTAACATCCACATTACCTCTGCGCAGTGACAAAGTCTCGAAACCAAACACGCTAAACTGAAAGATAAGTGAATGAAAATGTCCTCATGGGAAAAAAATGTAAGACTAAGACACAAATCAAAACAGACAACCAAGAAAACCTTAAGTCAATGAAAGCATCCTCTTTTCAAAGATAATGTAAAAAGCAAGACAGACAACCTTTCGATCTTTTCATATAGCCTATGTGGCGGAGTACAGTGTTTTCCAGTACTGTTTTGCATGTTTATGCCGTTGTGTTCATCCCTTTAAAAAATATTATTAACCACTAGGGTTGGGCAGTATTTTCATACCGTTACTGTACCATACCAGGGTATATGGTATTACTTAGAGCCCTGTGGACGTCGGGCCCTCATACCACCCTCATGGAGTCTGTTTCTGACCGTTTGAGCAGACACATGCACATTTGTGGCCTGCTGGAGGTCATTTTGCAGGGCTCTGGCAGTGCTCCTCCTTGCACAAAGGCGGAGGTAGCGGTCCTGCTGCTGGGTTGTTGCCCTCCTACGGCCTCCTCCACGTCTCCTGATGTACTGGCCTGTCTCCTGGTAGCGCCTCCATGCTCTGGACACTACGCTGACAGACACAGCAAACCTTCTTGCCACAGCTCGCATTGATGTGCCATCCTGGATGAGCTGCACTACCTGAGCCACTTGTGTGGGTTGTAGACTCCGTCTCATGCTACCACTAGAGTGAAAGCACCACCAGCATTCAAAAGTGACCAAAACATCAGCCAGGAAGCATAGGAACTGAGAAGTGTCTGTGGTCACCACCTGCAGAACCACTCCTTTATTGGGGGTGTCTTGCTAATTGCCTATAATTTCCACCTTTTGTCTATTCCATTTGCACAACATCATGTGACATTTATTGTCAATCAGTGTTGCTTCCTAAGAAATTGTCCGTATTGCCCAGCGACAGCCCCGAAACCTGAAGGATCTGGAGAAGGTCTGTATGGAGGAGTGGTCCAAAATCCCTGCTGCAGTGTGTGCAAACCTGGTCAAGAACTACAGGAAATGTATGATCTCTGTAATTGCAAACAAAGGTTTCTGTACCAAATATTAAGTTATGCTTTTCTGATGTATCAAATACTTATGTCATGCAATAAAATGCAAATTAATTACTTAAAAATCATACAATGTGATTTTCTGGATTTTTGTTTTAGATTCCGTCTCTCACAGTTGAAGTGTACCTATGATAATAATTACAGACCTCTACATGCTTTGTAAGTAGGAAAACCTGCAAAATCGGCAGTGTATCAAATACTTGTTCTCCCCACTATATATATATTTTTTTATTTTTTATTATTACGCACAAAGAAAATTCAAGCAGTAGGGAGGGATCTTGATCAAGGAGGAGATTGATTGTC
The DNA here is from genome assembly GCF_045679555.1 of Salvelinus alpinus. Lineage (NCBI taxonomy): Eukaryota > Metazoa > Chordata > Actinopteri > Salmoniformes > Salmonidae > Salvelinus > Salvelinus alpinus. Next base: position 27,137,641 of record NC_092118.1, read on the forward strand.
TCTGCTGTAACCAAGAAGCGTGATCTTGCAAGCTAGCCACATAGCTAGCAAGTTATTAAACCAAATGCATAGCTGGCGCCATGAGCAGGAGATCGTTTATCTTAGATAGTTAACTGATAGTTATAAGCAGTGACGTAGCACGCACCCCTCTGAGCTTTAGGGCGCCCCAAACCCCCCAAAAAACAAATCAAAACTAAAATCATACCATTGGTATTTCAAAATACCCCGGTATATGGTATATACGACATACCTTCCAAGCCTATTAACCACATTCTTCACAGGTTTTACATACTACACCAAGCTAGAAGTCAGCAGGCTCTGGGCAAGCGTCTCCCTGTCTCGGTACAGACATGCTGTCAGCTCACTGCTTCACTGGCTTCTCTTCTGCACTACTTAGCAATCTGACAGTCCAGCCCTTGTCTCTCTGGCTGGATGCAGTATGCTACAACCACAGAGCTGAAACCTAGGATCTGAAGTCTGGAACAACCCTGTGTTTGTGACTGTCAGAATCTGTTCAGGGCAGTAGAACACTGTGTGTCTGTTTGTTTGCACATGCATACAGGTACAGTGTGTGTGTGTGTGTGTGTGTGTGTGTGTGTGTGTGTGTGTGTGTGTGTGTGTGTGTGTGTGTGTGTGTGTGTGTGTGTGTGTGTGTGGGGACGTGTTTAACTATTCTTGTGGGGACCAGAAGTCCCTACAAGAATAGTAAACGAACAAATAGTTGACCAGCTGGGGACATTTTGTTAGTCCCCACAAGGTCAAATGCTATTTCTAGGGGGTTTAGGGTTAAGGTTAGAATTAGTGTTAGGGTTAGAATTAAGTTAAATATTAAGGTTAGAAGCTAGGGTTAGATGTAGGGTTAGGGTTAGGAGCTAGGGTTAGGTTTAGGGTTAGGATAAAGTTTAGGTTTTTGGGTTAGGGTTAAGGTTAGGGTAAGAGTACGGGTTAGGATTAGGGTTAGGTTTAGGGGTTAGGGAAAATAGGATTTTGAATGGGACTGAATTGTATGTCCCCACAAGGTTAGCTGTACAAGACTGTGTGTGTGTGTGTGTGTGTGTGTGTGTGTGTGTGTGTGTGTGTGTGTGTGTGTGTGTGTGTGTGTGTGTGTGTGTGTGTGTGTGTGTGTGTGTGTGTGTGTGTGTGTGTGAACTCGAAATGACACAACGACAAGGTTCCAGTTTAACAAAGTTTACTATACTCTTGAATACACTACAAGGTAGCCATTACACTCAAGGCTAGGTTCATCAACCAACAGACTTCCTGCGCATGCGCACTCTTGACTGAGTGATAGCCCCGTAATAACAGAAATATAGGGATACTTAAAACATGAACTTAACAATCTCCCCCTTTCTTTAAAGACAAATAAAACATCAACAACATAATTAAATGTCCAAGTATTATTCAAGATCCCCATTTGGCGTCCAAGATGGCTTAGCAGTTCAGACGTCATTTCTGTTTCGTATTGTCGTGTCCTGTATATATATACAGTGGGGAGAACAAGTATTTGATACACTGCCGATTTTGCAGGTTTTCCTACTTACAAAGCATGTAGAGGTCTGTAATTTTTATCATAGGTACACTTCAACTATGAGAGACGGAATCTAAAACAAAAATCCAGAAAATCACATTGTATGATTTTTAAGTAATTAATTTGCATTTTATTGCATGACATAAGTATTTGATACATCAGAAAAGCAGAACTTAATATTTGGTACAGAAACCTTTGTTTGCAATTACAGAGATCATACGTTTCCTGTAGTTCTTGACTAGGTTTGCACACACTGCAGCAGGGATTTTGGCCCACTCCTCCCTACAGATCTTCTCCAGATCCTTCAGGTTTCGGGGCTGTCGCTGGGCAATACGGACTTTCAGCTCCCTCCAAAGATGATCTATTGGGTTCAGGTCTGGAGACTGGCTAGGCCACTCCAGGACCTTGAGATGCTTCTTACGGAGCCACTCCTTAGTTGCCCAGGCTGTGTGTTTCGGGTCGTTGTCATGCTGGAAGACCCAGCCACGACCCATCTTCAATGCTCTTACTGAGGGAACGAGGTTGTTGGCCAAGATCTCGCGATACATGGCCCCATCCATCCTCCCCTCAATACGGTGCAGTCGTCCTGTCCCCTTTGCAGAAAAGCATCCCCAAAGAATGATGTTTCCACCTCCATGCTTCATGGTTGGGATGGTGTTCTTGGGGTTGTACTCATCCTTCTTCTCCTCCAAACACGGCGAGTGGAGTTTAGACCAAAAAGCTCTATTTTTGTCTCATCAGACCACATTAACTTCTCCCATTCCTCCTCTGGATCATCCAGATGGTCATTGGCAAACTTCAGACGGGCCTGGACATGCGCTGGCTTGAGCAGGGGGACCTTGTGTGCGCTGCAGGATTTTAATCCATGACGGCGTAGTGTGTTACTAATGGTTTTCTTTGAGACTGTGGTCCCAGCTCTCTTCAGGTCATTGACCAGGTCCTGCCGTGTAGTTCTGGGCTGATCCCTCACCTTCCTCATGATCATTGATGCCCCACGAGGTGAGATCTTGCATGGAGCCCCAGACCGAGGGTGATTGACCGTCATCTTGAACTTCTTCCATTTTCTAATAATTGCGCCAACAGTTGTTGCCTTCTCACCAAGCCGCTTGCCTATTGTCCTGTAGCCCATCCCAGCCTTGTGCAGGTCTACAATTTCAACCCTGATGTCCTTACACAGCTCTCTGGTCTTGGCCATTGTGGAGAGGTTGGAGTCTGTTTGATTGAGTGTGTGGACAGGTGTCTTTTATACAGGTAACAAGTTCAAACAGGTGCAGTTAATACAGGTAATGAGTGGAGAACAGGAGGGCTTCTTAAAGAAAAACTAACAGGCCCGTAAGAGCCGGAATTCTTACTGGTTGGTAGGTGATCAAATACTTATGTCATGCAATAAAATGCTAATTAATTACTTAAAAATCATACAATGTGATTTTCTGGATTTTTGTTTTAGATTCAGTCTCTCACAGTTGAAGTGTACCTATGATAAAAATTACAGACCTCTACATGCTTTGTAAGTAGGAAAACCTGCAAAATCGGCAGTGTATCAAATACTTGTTCTCCCCACTGTATATTTACACCTTTCTTCGCATATCTTTTATATATTTTATTATCCAAGAACTCAACTACAAAAGCTTCCCTGCAAAAGCTTTCCTGCAACAGCTAGCTAGCTGCAAACCGTGTGACTACTGGCTTACGTCGATCCCGGAGCAAACTCAAATAATTCCGGAGCTAGCCAGCTGAGGAGTTCCATCAGCCATTCCTGGGCTACAGCCACCTATCCGGACCCGTTTTTTTGTTGTTTTGTTGTTGCTGCAGATACGGAGCCCCACCGGGCCTTCACGACTGACTGCCGACGTTATCTGCCCGAGGGAGTTATCCAACTGGCACCTCCGTCCCGACGTTACCTGAACGCTCATCTGGGGCCCGCTAACCGTTAGCTGTCTTATCGGCTGCTATCTGAATAAGTATATCGGACAATTATTACAAATGGGTTGTGACAGTTTTTATTTGTATTACTCAAGCTGCCACTTTCCATTACTGAGAGCCTGTAGGAGCGAGAGCCTGTAGGAGCACAAGACCGGTTGCTCCTTTTTTAGTCAGACAGTCAGCAAGCTGTTCCTTTGTGGTCGACCACAGAATCCGCTGGATTCTCTGTGCTTGAATAAGTTCCTCGATGCTGCTAATCTCAAAGTCTTTTCTCTGTGACAGACTTGGTTGACTTCACAGCATCAACTAATGAGTAGTTGTCAGTGACACAAACTACAGGTAGGAAGTGCCGTTTTGTCCCACCAGTGTTAACCTAGCGAAGCATCACTGAAGACAACTAGTTTCAAAGAGTCATCTTTTCCAACATGCTGAAACTTTAGTCACTTGTTGTGATTTCAGTTTACGAACAACTTTGTTTGCCTCATGAATGGTTTGTACAGTGGCGTGTTTTGTGTTAGATGCCAAGTTGCAACCATCAAACCAGGTCTACTCTGTCTCGCAGCCCATAAAATTTGTCCTATCTTTGACCTCAATTGACCAGCTTCAATTCCACATAGAGGGGAATTCCTTTGTACGGCTCTTGAAGAATCCATGTGGATGGGTTGAAGATTCTTGATATAGCTCTCCTGTTGCATCAGTATTTTTCCATCAACTGTAATAAACTCTATGCCAACATAACAAAAATTAGAATGCTCCTCACGGCCAACCTAGAAAACAGCTTTGAGGTGTGGAATCACAGTTGAAGCAAAGGTCTGTGAGCCACCCCAGATAAAGTCATCAACATGACAGGCAAGTACTCCAGTCACATTGCAGTCTTGATCAAGCCAATAGAAGACTGCAGGATCCACTTGTGACGTTTTTCCACCTGTATTCAGCATTGTTGCCTTGACTTTGTTGTACCAGTAGAGTGATCCATCTGCCAGTCCATACACACACTTTTTTAGTTTCCACAGTGTTCCTTCGCTTTTAGCTTCGGGCGGATGTGAATGTCCCTTGACAGCTCTGTTCCCTGCAAAAATCCAGATTTGATGTCTATGGAAGTTTCCATTTTTTCTGGCAGATCACTGACATCAGCAATCTGAGTGACTCTGAGGCGCATGTCGGTGAGTCTTTTGGGAGTTCTTTAGCAGCCAGCTCCTCAAAACCTCTAGCCACTAGACGTGCTTTGGGCACTATTCCAGTTAAGGATTCTTTAAGGGTACACACCCACCTTGTTGAGACGCACTTTTGGCCAATGTCTTTGACTTCCTCAAACACTCCATTTTTCCTCCAATTACTGAGCTCATCTAGCTTAGCTGAGTCAAATGACACGTCCTTTGTTTCAAGTACATCATCATTTTGAATGTCATTCTGTTCTTCTCAATTTTCCATTGGTTCAATTCTGATATTATCTACAAGTGACAGGTCAGCTGACCCTGTTGTACCAGAAAGTGTAGCTGGTTCAGAGTACTGCAAGTTGTACCAGTTCTTGTGTTTTGCTTTTCCTGCTCGTCCAATGACGGTTGCTGTATGTGAAATACCACTTTCTCTGTCCATGTATTTAACAGTTTGTCCAGTTTTCAGATTGGAACAACCATGTTCTCTTAACACATATGGCTGTTGTTGAATGTTTTCCTCATTTGAACGCTCAACAGTATTACCTGTGGCATGGTTGAAGGTCTCTGCTCCATTTCCTGTGTCAGTTTCAGTGTCCATATCATTGGATGCGACATCTGGTAGGTTTGTGTCTGTTACTGTGTCCTTTTTGTTATTTTCATTAGGAGACTGATTCTCAGCAACAGCCCCTCTATCTTGTTGATCATTTACTTTCCACAATCTTGAGTGATGCACCCTGACAATCATGCCTCCGTGCCTCACAAATATCACCACACCATCTTGACCAATGACTACTCCCGGTCCTTTCCACTCTTGACAGTCAACTCGTTTGTAGTACACTTTGTTTCCAGTTTCGTACTTCTCATCATCATTATTCCCTGAACTGCTGAGTAACTTCTGAAGTCTGTCAACTGTAGCATGTCCAAACTGTTTGTAAAGCTTTAACAATACTTTGTGTTTTTCTTTAGTGCTCATGTTCTCTGTGACTGTCAGAATCTTCATGTGCTCTGTGTCAGTCAGAATCTCATTTTTGCATGGACTCTGTGTGATGTCTTTGTCTAAAATGTTTACACAATAGTGGCCTGAGGTAGTAAGTTCAAGAGTCACTGGTTGTTTAAACATCACTGCCTTGTCATTTTTTATGTCTAGTACAGCCTCTGCCTTCTTGAGGGAAGCTTTGCTTAATAGTAAGGGGATATCTGTAGGGACCACCTCTGTTTCAATGTGACACTTAGTCTGACCAATTTTTGCTGGTATCTTAACTCTCTTGGTAGAATGGACAATTCTCCCATCTCCAAATTTGAAAGCTCTGTTGCTTGGTGTGTCAATCATATTTTGTACTTCTTTCATATTTAGTTCACTGACATAGCTATCAAGCCATTTTGCACCACACACTGTCCGTGTACATGCAGTATCAATCACAGCAGATCCTAAGGATTCAACTATAAAAATCTCAGTATCAGAAGCAGATTCATTTGAAAACAGTGTAATGTTACACTGCTCTATCTCTGTGTTTACATTTTCCTCTGTTAGTTTAACTTGTTCATTTTTATGAGGACAGTCTTTAACCCAATGGTAAGTGCTTTGACAAATAGCACATTTCGATCTCCTTCCATATTTGTCCAGTGGATTTGTGCCGGGAAATGGCGCCCTCTTCTGGTTGTCTTGAGAACGTGACTTGTTGGCGCCTTTTCTGTGCTGCTCGGTGTAATATGCTGCGTCACTCACTTGCATTCCATCTGTTATTGGCGCGACAGATGTCTTTTCACCAAATATTATTTTTAGTGCCGACTTCATAGATGCAAAAGTCAGCACAGTACAAGCAGTCAAAGCCAACTGTTTCTCCCTACCATCTAGACAGGCAGTATCTAGCAACTTGAAAGCTAACACTGCATCCGGGAGAACCATGTCGTACTTGCGCATTCTATTGTACCTCTGTTCGAAATCAATGATGTAGTCCGTCATTGCAACCGAAATATCTCTCGTAACACTGTCAAAGTTTGAATATGCCTCGTAGGCACGGTCTTTCTCTTCTTTAAGAAATACAGAATCCAGTGCTGTGATCACAGTTCCCATACCTTCATCCTTGTTCAAATCCTCAACGGATATTTCCAGTGCTGTATCTCTCGCTCTTCCCTCGAGCGATAATACCACCGCAAGTGCTTGCTTTTTCGCGTCCAGATTAGTAACGCGTGTGCAGATTCCAAGTTAATTTTTCCAACTTTCGTACGACCTCTTCTCGTCGAAGCGAGGTGGCACATTGTAGTTATTAGCCATCCTCTGCTACCAATGTTAACTCGAAATGACACAACGACAAGGTTCCAGTTTAACAAAGTTTACTATACTCTTGAATACACTACAAGGTAGCCATTACACTCAAGGCTAGGTTCATCAACCAACAGACTTCCTGTGCATGTGCACTCTTGACTGAGTGATAGCCCCGTAATAACAGAAATATAGGGATACTTAAAACATGAACTTAACATGTGTGTGTGTGGCCTTGGGGGGCCCTACTGACCTGTTGTACCAGTTGAAGAGGAGCCAGTTGACTCCCTCTAGCTGGTAGTCCCTGAGGACGTTACTGTTACTGTACTCCCTCGACTGATCCCTCTTCTTCCACAGGCTGGCTGGGGGACGCTCCTGTGGGGTAGATAATGTTAGAGGATGAGAAGATGAGAAGAGAGATGAGAAAAGAAGAGAGAGGAAGAGAAGAGAAAGGAGGTTGAATAAAGGGGGCTTACCGTCCTGCGGGAGTCTGGCCTTGCTGCCTGCAGCAGCTCAAACTCCTCTATTTTACTCTGGTCCACATCCCCCTTCAGTTCCCACGTACTGTCTTCATAGGGCAGAGAGCACCACTTCACCAGGTAGTACACCACCTGCTGGGGGAAGAGGGACGGAGAGAGGGGGAAAGAAAGAGAGAGAGAGATGTTGTGAGTTAACACAAAAAAGCATAGAAAGCTTCCCCTTTTAGTAGCTACTAGTGTCGTCACTAGCGTCCTGTTCGCCCAGTCCCCCGTTTTCTAAACCTCCTGCGCATGAGCTACGCAAAAACCTGTCACTGAAATTCACACTTTTACTCAATACAACACATATTGAATGTAACGTCACACTGTTCAGTGTTTAATAAAATACTGCATAGAATGGCTGATTTGCTCATATTTGCAAAGGCCTACCTGTGATTTGGCTGGAGGAATGGGGGGAAGGAACATACATGCATAATGATCTGCATGTCATTATGTCAGTAAGGAGAAAACACTGCATGAAACCTTCTTTACTCTTCAGTTAAAATAGACACACACACACTCTCCATCCCTTCCTCACACTCAATCTCCCTCCCTCTCGTAAAAACACACACACACCACTCACTCTCTCCCACAAACACACCCTGCTCTTAACTTTTAAAACGCTAGGCACCAAACAGAATTTAAGGAGCACCAGAAAGAAATAGATTTCTGAACCATTCAGGCTAGGGACAAGTACGGCTGTGGCGATCACGAAATTTCGTCAGCCGGTGATTGTCAAGCAAATAACTGCCGGTCTCACGGTAATTGACCGTTAATTAACATAAACACATTTAGCATCTCCTGGCTTCCACACATAGCCTACAAGCCACTGATGCAGACCTTTGGAATATATACATTTGAAAAAGTCTAATAAATCCATGTAATATAGCCTACACCTTCACAATAAATCTATTATTTATTTTAAACAGGTCTAAAAACATGATATGAAGAAAATGCAGTCTATTTCAGAAGAACAGAATAGCATACTCTGAGTTGTCCTTATGTTAGGTCCTGATCTGGCTATGCCATATGGCTGTGGGCTACACTAGTTCATTTAGCAGACAAGATTTGCTTAGAATTCCGTGCCATTATTTTATAGTATGAAGAATACAATTGAACATAGCTGAATAAAATAGGAAGGATATTTATTTTCTCTATTCTGTGTTGAGCGGTTAACAAAGAAACAGGTACTCCTATATGCTTAATTTAGAGTTATTTATGTAACTTTAGTTGTGATACAAATGTTGGGCTATATGTTTAGATTTTTAATACATTCTAAGACTGCATGATGCGACTCTAATGATGATTTGAAAAAAGTCACATGAAAGGCATGAGCTCTGCTTTGTTTTATGCACAGGCTGTACACACTTCATCAGTCTATCACTCAAGCAGTTGATAATGCCTCAAATTTCCCGGCTGCATCCCTTTTGTGTGTCCGTAATGTCCCCTAAAAAAATCCATGCCTTTTGCGGCCAGTGACCGTTGGGCCCATGGGCTGAATATAATAATCATAAATTCCTTCTCCCGGCTGCGTTTCGAAGCACCTATCACACACATGGCTCTCCGTCACGTGATCAGGTCTTTCTCACAGGCTACATATTCAAGATATTGGAAGAACTGTCTACATTTACTTTTTGTCAGCCAACAAGATGAGTAGGCCTAACGAACAGCAAACGCACTAGCCTATGTCAATCTACTATTCCCCATAGTACAAACGTTGACCTACTCTACTCTGTGCGAGAAATACATATTCCAAACATAGTCTTGGACAGTTGTGGGATGCGATAGATCCCAAATTAATATAACCACTAGCATCAAAAAAACTGTTTTAAGCAATAAGCCTGACGCAACAGATGAGAATGTTTAGCTTAAAAAGTTGATAAACTATTAGGCTATTTCTTCACATTATAAGTGCAGCAATGCGCACACGGCAGTAGGCTATACAGTTGAAGTCGGAAGTTTACATACATCTTAGCCAAATACATTTAAACTCAGTTTTTCACAATTCCTGACATTTAATCCTAGTAAAAATTCCCTGTCTTAGGTCAGTTAGGATCACCACTTTATTTTAAGAATGTGAAATGTCAGAATATTAGCAGAGAGAATTATTTATTTCAGCTTTTATTTCTTTCATCACATTCCCAGTGGGTCAGAAGTTTACATACACTCAATTAGTATTTGGTAGCATTGCCTTTAAATTGTTTAACTTGGGTCTAACGTTTCGGGTAGCCTAATAATAGCCACATAATTGTCCTCCCTCATGATGCCATCTATTTTGTGAAGTTCACCAGTCCCTCCTGCAGCAAAGCACCCCCACAACATGATGCTGCCACCCCCGTTCTTTGCGGTTGGGATGGTGTTCTTCGGCTTGCAAGCATCCCCCTTTTCCCTCCAAACGTAACAATGGTCATTATGGCTAAACAGTTCTATTTTTGTTTCATCAGACCAGAGGACATTTCTCCAAAAAGTACGATCTTTGTCCCCATGTGTTAGTTGCAAACCGTAGTCTGGCTTTTTTATGGCGGTTTTGGAGCAGTGGCTTCTTCCTTGCTGAGCGGCATTTCAGGTTATGTCGATTTAGGACTCGTTTTACTGTGGCTATAGACACTTTTGTACCTGTTTCCTCCAGCATCTTCACAAGGTCCTTTGCTGTTGTTCTGGGATTGATTTGTACTTTTCACATCAAAGTACGTGCATCTCTAGGAGACAGAACGCGTCTCCTTCCTGAGCGGTATGACGGCTGCGTGGTCCCATGGTGTTTATACTTGCGTACTATTGTTTGTACAGATTAACGTGGTACCTTCAGGCGTTTGGAAATTGCTCCCAAGGATGAACCAGTCTTGGCTGATTTCTTTTGATTTTCCCATGATGTCAAGCAAAGAGGCACTGAGTTTGAAGGTAGGCCTTGAAATACACCTCCAATTGACTCAAATTATGTAAATTAGCCTATCAGAAGCTTCTAAAGCCATGACAACATTTTCTGGAATTTTCCAAGCTGTTTAAAGCCACAGTCAACTTTGTGTATGTAAACTTCTGACCCACTGGAATTGTGATACAGTGAATTATAAGTTAAATAATCTGTCTGTAAACAATTGTTGGAAAAATGACTTGTGTCATGCACAAAGTAGATGTCCTAACCGACTTGCCAAAACTATAGTTTGCTAACAAGAAAATTGTGGAGTGGTTGAAAAACAAGTTTTAATGACTCCAACCTAAGTCTATGTAAACTTCTGACTTTAACTGTAAGTAAGTGTGAATGTTCCATTAGCAGGAAAACACCACTCTTAAAAGTAACCCAAATGCGATTATGCATGTATTGTTTTTATTATAAAGGTGCATTTTTATGGTGAAAATTATTTTCCCCAAACTTGATCTCGTATGTACAGTGGGGAGAACAAGTATTTGAAACACTGCCGATTTTGCAGGTTTTCCTACTTACAAAGCATGTAGAGGTCTGTCATTTTTTATCATAGGTACACTTCAACTGTGAGAGACGGAATCTAAAACAAAAATCCAGAAAATCACATTGTATGATTTTTAAGTAATTAATTTGCATTTTATTGCATGACATAAGTATTTGATACATCAGAAAAGCAGAACTTAATATTTGGTACAGAAACCTTTGTTTGCAATTACAGAGATCATACGTTTCATGTAGTTTTTGACCAGGTTTGCACACACTGCAGCAGGGATTTTGGCCCACTCCTTCATACAGACCTTCTCCAGATCCTTCAGGTTTCGGGGCTGTCGCTGGGCAATACGGACTTTCAGCTCCCTCCAAAGATTTTCTATTGGGTTCAGGTCTGGAGACTGGCTAGGCCACTCCAGGACCTTGAGATGCTTCTTACGGAGCCATTCCTTAGTTGCCCTGGCTGTGTGTTTCGGGTCGTTGTCATGCTGGAAGACCCAGCAAAGACCCATCTTCAATGCTCTTACTGAGGGAAGGAGGTTGTTGGCCAAGATCTTGCGATACATGGCCCCATCCATCCTCCCCTCAATACGGTGCAGTCGTCCTGTTCCCTTTGCAGAAAAGCATCCCCAAAGAATGATGTTTCCACCTCCATGCTTCACGGTTGGGATGGTGTTCTTGGGGTTGTACTCATCCTTCTTCTTCCTCCAAACACGGCGAGTGGAGTTTAGACCAAAAAGCTCTATTTTTGTCTCATCAGACCACATGACCTTCTCCCATTCCTCCTCTGGATCATCCAGATGGTCATTGGCAAACTTCAGACGGGCCTGGACATGCGCTGGCTTGAGCAGGGGGACCTTGCGTGCGCTGCAGGATTTTAATCCATGATGGCGTAGTGTGTTACTAATGGTTTTCTTTGAGACTGTGGTCCCAGCTCTCTTCAGGTCATTGACCAGGTCCTGTCGTGTAGTTCTGGGCTGATCCCTCACCTTCCTCATGATCATTGATGCCCCACGAGGTGAAATCTTGCATGGAGCCCCAGACCGAGGGTGATTGACCGTCATCTTGAACTTCTTCCATTTTCTAATAATTGCGCCAACAGTTGTTTCCTTCTCACCAAGCTGCTTGCCTATTGTCCTGTAGCCCATCCCAGCCTTGTGCAGGTCTACAATTTTATCCCTGATGTCCTTACACAGCTCTCTGGTCTTGGCCATTGTGGAGAGGTTGGAGTCTGTTTGATTGAGTGTGTGGACAGGTGTCTTTTATACAGGTAACGAGTTCAAAAAGGTGCAGTTAATACAGGTAATGAGTGGAGAACAGGAGGGCTTCTTAAAGAAAAACTAACAGGTCTGTGAGAGCCGGAATTCTTACTGGTTGGTAGGTGATAAAATACTTATGTCATGCAATAAAATGCAAATTAATTACTTAAAAATACAATGTGATTTTCTGGATTTTTGTTTTAGATTCCGTCTCTCACAGTTGAAGTGTACCTATGATAAAAATTACAGACCTCTACATGCTTTGTAAGTAGGAAAACCTGCAAAATCGGCAGTGTATCAAATACTTGTTCTCCCCACTGTATGTCATTTAGGCTCTACACCCATTGTAAAGTGGATGAATGTGCTTAATTTTGAGAAGTTACTTTGGCCACTTTAGTTATGATACAAATGTTATCAAAACATATAGGTCTATGGGCTAGGCTATATGAGGTGTGCGAATATGATTTGAAAAAGTATTTTAAAAAATAATGCGATGTTTGCCTGAAGCTGGGTATCATTCACAAGTGATATCATTCACAAGTGATAAGCTAATATTGTCATCCATCAGACTATTCTTGATTTAATCTTGTCTTTACATATAATAAATAATATATGTGTGACATTTGTTTTGATTTAAAATGGACCATTATCATGTAACTGTCTCGAAACGGGCAGGGGGAAAAATACATGTCACCTATGCACTTAAATAGCGAATGGAGGACTCTTTTCCCGTGGTTTATTTTCATGCCAGCCAGGTAGGCTATACTCCTGTTGTAAAGAGAAGCAATGTGCTTAATATTAGGAAAGTTGAGAAATAAATATAGTAGGCCTAGCCTATAGAAAGCTGATGGGATCTTCCTCTTTTTAATAGAGGCCATCACTCGGTTCTCACGCAATTGCATAGCTTATTGAAATGTTGCACATGAGCTCATGAGCTCTCATGAAGTGTTTGATTAGATTTTCAACTACATTTGCATTGATGTCAGAGTGATTAGAGGGACAATAGAGTTAGCAAGTTTGGTAGGCTACTATCAGAGCTGGCTTTTTTATGGTATCAGAGCTTTTAAGTATCAGAGCTTGGAGAACTCTAATTTCCGTAACTAAACGGTCATGTGGAATTTGACTGTCGTCATGACTCGTGAACGCAGGTGTGGCGGTAATATGGTCACCGTAACAGCCCTAGGGACAAGCCATTTTCTTTGCTGTAAAGCTGTAAGCATGCCTGTCGCGAAGCACTGCTCTATTTTCCCACTCTGACACTCAGAGGCTGCATGACAGTGAACTTGCAAAGTCAGATCAAACTGGCCTGTGCTCTTGGTTATAACAGGTGATGAAATTATATAATGTACAAACTTTTCTGCTCGCTCTGCGTGCTGCTCCAATGTAACAAATGTACAAATGTAACAACAGAGGACTCATCAGTGTCGACATCACAAGCGGGGATGGAGGAATAGATGAGCATGAAGAGGGGCCGAAGAGAAGCAGGTCAGAGGGGGCTGGTAGGGGATGAGGCTGGCTGATTACAGCTGCCACGTGATATGTGATGAAAGTGAAGTGGATATTATTGGACCTGCTCATACAACAGACTAGATGCTTAAATTCAACTGGCACCAGCAGGTTCTTAAGATCAAACGGTACTATGGTATTCTAAAATGTTGGTATCATAAGTATCATGAGGTTTTGGTACCGTGGTATTGCCGTGGTATTAACAAGGTGTTACTGTGGTGTTACCGTGGTACCGGTACACCGAGCAACACTAGTAGACTGCACTTTTAGTTGAAGTAACAGAGACGACGACCATAATGACGTGTGTATGGACTGACCCCATTGCTGTGTGATAGTATGTCCTATGAGTGAGGGGCTCAGACCCACTCAAGGACTTGTACGCACACGATGCTCAGATGTACACACGCATGGTCGCGCTCATTCCATACAAAAGGTAGTCGAATCATCTCTCTGTTGGAGGTAATTTGTTGTGAATGAAAGAGGCCCCCTCCTGCCCCTCCACCGCTTGTACCTCTCCTGTGTCCTTGTCTTCACAATAGGACACATCCAGTACTCTGTCTACCTCCACGTAGTCAGGGTTAAAGGGATCCTCCTCCATCTAAAACACACAGGAAGACATAGTCAGGGTTAAAGGGATCCTCCTCCATCTAAAACACAAAGGAAGAGATAGTCAGGGTTAAAGGGATCCTCCTCCATCTAAAACACACAGGAAGACATAGTCAGGGTTAAAGGGATCCTCCTCCATCTAAAACACAAAGGAAGAGATAGTCAGGGTTAAAGGGATCCTCCTCCATCTAAAACACACAGGAAGACATAGTCAGGGTTAAAGGGATCCTCCTCCATCTAAAACACAAAGGAAGAGATAGTCAGGGTTAAAGGGATCCTCCTCCATCTAAAACACACAGGAAGACATAGTCAGGGTTAAAGGGATCCTCCTCCATCTAAAACACAAAGGAAGAGATAGTCAGGGTTAAAGGGATCCTCCTCCATCTAAAACACAAAGGAAGAGATAGTCAGGGTTAAAGGGATCCTCCTCCATCTAAAACACAAAGGAAGAGATAGTCAGGGTTAAAGGGATCCTCCTCCATCTAAAACACACAGGAAGACATAGTCAGGGTTAAAGGGATCCTCCTCCATCTAAAACACACAGGAAGACATAGTCAGGGTTAAAGGGATCCTCCTCCATCTAAAACACAAAGGAAGAGATAGTCAGGGTTAAAGGGATCCTCCTCCATCTAAAACACACAGGAAGACATAGTCAGGGTTAAAGGGATCCTCCTCCATCTAAAACACAAAGGAAGAGATAGTCAGGGTTAAAGGGATCCTCCTCCATCTAAAACACACAGGAAGACATAGTCAGGGTTAAAGGGATCCTCCTCCATCTAAAACACAAAGGAAGACATAGTCAGGGTTAAAGGGATCCTCCTCCATCTAAAACACACAGGAAGACATAGTCAGGGTTAAAGGGGTCCTCCTCCATTCTAAAACACACAGGAAGACATAGTCAGGGTTAAAGGGATCCTCCTCCATCTAAAACACACAGGAATGACATAGTCAGGGTTAAAGGGATCCTCCTCCATTCTAAAACACACAGGAAGACATAGTCAGGGTTAAAGGGATCCTCCTCCATTCTAAAACACACAGGAAGACATAGTCAGGGTTAAAGGGATCCTCCTCCATCTAAAACACACAGGAAGACATAGTCAGGGTTAAAGGGATCCTCCTCCATCTAAAACACACAGGAATGCATAGTCAGGGTTAAAGGGATCCTCCTCCATCTAAAACACACAGGAAGACATAGTCAGGGTTAAAGGGATCCTCCTCCATCTAAAACACACAGGAAGACATAGTCAGGGTTAAAGGGATCCTCCTCCATCTAAAACACACAGGAAGACATAATCAGGGTTAAAGGGATCCTCCTCCATCTAAAACACACAGGAATGCATAGTCAGGGTTAAAGGGATCCTCCTCCATATAAAACACACAGGAAGACATAGTCAGGGTTAAAGGGATCCTCCTCCATCTAAAACACACAGGAAGACATAGTCAGGGTTAAAGGGATCCTCCTCCATCTAAAACACACAGGAAGACATAGTCAGGGTTAAAGGGATCCTCCTCATTCTAAAACACACAGGAAGAGATAGTCAGGGTTAAAGGGATCCTCCTCATTCTAAAACACACAGGAAGACATAGTCAGGGTTAAAGGGATCCTCCTCCATCTAAAACACACAGGAAGACATAGTCAGGGTTAAAGGGATCCTCCTCCATCTAAAACACACAGGAATGCATAGTCAGGGTTAAAGGGATCCTCCTCCATCTAAAACACACAGGAATGCATAGTCAGGGTTAAAGGGATCCTCCTCCATCTAAAACACACAGGAAGACATAGTCAGGGTTAAAGGGATCCTCCTCCATCTAAAACACACAGGAAGACATAGTCAGGGTTAAAGGGATCCTCCTCCATCTAAAACACACAGGAAGACATAGTCAGGGTTAAAGGGATCCTCCTCATTCTAAAACACACAGGAAGAGATAGTCAGGGTTAAAGGGATCCTCCTCATTCTAAAACACACAGGAAGACATAGTCAGGGTTAAAGGGATCCTCCTCCATCTAAAACACACAGGAAGACATAGTCAGGGTTAAAGGGATCCTCCTCCATCTAAAACACACAGGAAGACAAAGTAAACCGCCTTCATGCCATCTGGAGTCTGGGGGGAAAAACACACTGTATGACTGTATGGGTGGGTGGGATGAACATATCAAGGCCTAAAGCACACTACAGAGATGCACGCAAACACGACTGTGCTAAACAGGCAAACACACACACACACGAACACACACACACTGGTGTGAAAGGGTCTTACATCGGCAAAGAAGTGGGCTCTCTGTGCCTGTTTAATCTTGAAACGTTTGATCTTCTGCTGAATCCTCTTGTCTTTCTCCAGCTGCTGCTCTACGGCCCACTCACAGTGGAGGTAGGAGCTGAAGGAGACCGAGGGACAACACACAGAGTAAGGAATGCACGAGAACATACACATATTGTACAAACTTCAAATAAACCTTGAATGTCTTTTATGATGTCGTACATCTTTCAAATGGATATACGTTTCCTTTATGTTTAAATGTTCCATTTGTGTGCCATTTTGTACATTTTACATTTGTATAGGATTTACAATCTACTACACACCAAATTAGTCTTCATTTCAGAGTGACCTGGATTTTTTTCTACTGAAACTACAATGAGGTCACATGTGAGTTCAGTCAAAGGCATCTCAAAGTGGTAGTGCAAGAACTAGTAATGACAAGCTGTGTCTTACATCACTCTGTTTAACATACTGTATTTGGCTTTTTCGGTTGAAAACAAATATAAAAAAATGTGCATGCAATTATCTTAGTTGGAATGAAAAAGAATGCCTTACTAGTTTTTGTATTTTACAAAGAACTCTTCCACTTCTATGATAACTCCTGGAGCGACCTAGAAGAGGAACCAATATTATAGAACAGAATACAGACTAAAAGCTCTTCATACACTGAGTGTACAAAACATTAAGAACACCTGCTCTTTCCATGACATAGACTGTCCAGGTGAATCCAGGTGAAAGCTATGATTCCTTATTGATGTCACTTGTTGAATCCACTCCAATCAGTGTAAATGAAGGGGAGGAGACAGGTTAAAGAAGGATTTTTAAGCCTTGAGACAATTGAGACATGGATTGTGTATGTGTGCCATTCAGAGAGTGAATGTGCAAGACAAAATATTTTATTTCCTTTGAACGGGGTGTGGTAATACGTGCCAGGCGCACCGGTTTGTTTCAAGAACTGCAACGCTGCAGGATTTTTCACGCTCAACAGCCAACTGTGGGAAGCATTGGAGTCAACATGGGCCAGCATCCCTGTGGAACGCTTTTGACACCTTGTATAGTCCATGACGAAATGAGGCTGTTCTGAGGGCAAAAGGGGGGTGCAATATTAGGAAGGTGTTCTTAATGTTTTGTGCACTCAGTGTATAGTAGGAAAAGACAGAGGGCTGAATTCAATCAAACCCGCATTGCAGAAGGTAAGTACAGTCGTGGCCAAAAGTTTTGAGAATGACACAAATATTAATTTCCACAAAGTTTGCTGCTTCAGTGTCTTTAGATATTTTTGTCAGATGTTACTATGGAATACTGAAGTATAATTACAAGCATTTCATAAGTGTCAAAGGCTTTTATTGACAATTACATGAAGTTGATGTAAAAGTCAATATTTGCATTGGTGACCCTTCTTTTTCAAGACCTCTGCAATCCGCCCTGGCATGCTGTCAATTAACTTCTGGGCCACATCTTGACTGATGGCAGCCCATTCTTGCATAATCAATGCTTGAAGTTTATCAGAATTTGTGGGTTTTTGTTTGTCCACCCGCCTCTTGAGGATTGACCACAAGTTCTCAATGGGATTAAGGTCTGGGGAGTTTCCTGGCCATGGACCCAAAATATCGATGTTTTGTTCCCCGAGCCACTTAGTTATTACTTTTGCCTTATGACAAAGTGCTCCATCATGCTGGAAAAGGCATTGTTTGTTACCAAACTGTTCCTGGATGGTTGGGAGAAGTTGCTCTCAGAGGATGTGTTGGTACCATTCTTTATTCATGGCTGTGTTCTTAGGCAAAATTGTGAGTGAGCCCAGTCCCTTGGCTGAGAAGCAACCCCACACATGAAAGTTCCCAGAATACTTTACTGTTGGCATGACACAGGACTGATGGTAGCGCTCACCTTGTCTTCTACGGACAAGCTTTTTTCCGGATGCCCCAAACAATCGGAAAGGGGATTCATCAGAGAAAATGACTTTACCCCAGTCCTCAGCAGTCCAATCCCTACCTTTTGCAGAATATCAGTCACTCCCTGATGTTTTTCCTGGAGAGAAGAGGCTTCTTTGCTGCCCTTCTTGACACCAGGCCATCCTCCAAAAGTCTTCGCCTCGCTGTGTGTGCAGATGCACTTACACCTGACTGCTGCCATTCCTGAGCAAGCTCTGTACTGGTGGTGCCCCGATACCGCAGCTGAATCAACTTTAGGAGACGGTCCTGGAGCTTGCTGGACTTTCTTGGGCGCCCTGAAGCCTTCTTCACAACAATTGAACCGCTCTCCTTGAAGTTCTTGATGATCCGATAAATGGTTGATTTAGGTGCAATCTTACTGGCAGCAATATCCTTGCCTGTGAAGCCCTTTTTGTGCAAAGCAATGATGCCGGCACGTGTTTCCTTGCAGGTAACCATGGTTGACAGAGGAAGAACAATGATTCCAAGCACCACCCTCCTTTTGAAGCTTCCAGTCTGTTATTCAAACGTAATCAGCATGACAGAGTGATCTCCAGCCTTGTCCTCGTCAACACTCACACCTGTGTTAACGAGAGAATCACTGACATGATGTCAGCTGGTCCTTTTGTGGCAGGGCTGAAATGCAGTGGAAATGTTTTTGGGGATTCAGTTCAATTGCATGGCAAAGAGGGACTTTGCAATTCATCTGATGACTCTTCATAACATTCTGGAGTACCGTAATTTCCGGACTATAAGCCGCTACTTTTTCCCACGCTTTGAACCTCGCGGCTTATACAATGACGCGGTTAATTTATGGATTTTTCCCGCTTTCACAAGATTCATGCCGCCAAAAAACTGAGCACCGTCACATAATGTGACGTAAATCGAGCGCGCTCAAACTTCCCATCATTCTGATTACGGTAGTCATTTTGTCACCCTCATCATGGCAAAGACACGGAGAAATGCATATGATGCAGCTTTCAAGTTGAAGGCGATCGATCTGGCTGTTGGAAAAGGAAATAGAGCTGCTGCACGTGAGCTTAGCCTTAATGAGTCGATGATACGACGTTGAAAACAGCAGCGTGAGGAACTGACTCAGTGCAAAAAGACAACAAAAGCTTTCAGAGGGAAGAAAAGCAGATGGCCCGAACTAGAAAATGAGCTTGAAGACTGGGTCAACACACAGAGAGCAGACGGCCGAGGTGTTTCAACTGTGCAGATCCGACTGAAAGCCAAAACAATCGCCACCGCAAGGAAGTTTGAGGATTTTAGAGGTGGACCATCGTGGTGTCTAAGATTTATGAGACGTAAAGGCCTGTCCATCAGGGTACGGACGAGTCTGTGTCAGCAGCTCCCTCCCAACTACGAGGAAAAAGTTTCAAACTTCCGCAAATTTACTGATGCAAAGATAGCGGAGCATTCCATCGGCCCGCACGACATCATAAATATGGATGAGGTTCCTCTGACGTTTGACCTGCCTCGGACTGTCAACAGGAAAGGCGAATCATCCGTCACGCTGAAAACAACTGGGCATGAAAAAACGCACTTCACCTGTGTTCTGAGCTGCACGGCATCGGGAGAAAAGCTTCCACCGATGTTGATTTTCAAACGCATGACAATGCCAAAAGAAAAATTCCCGAGAGGAATTGTTGTGAAAGTCAACAAGAAAGGATGGATGACGGAAGGCCTAATGCATGAATGGCATACGGAGTGTTACGGCAAGCGACCGGGAGGATTCTTTCACAAGAACAAGGCATTGCTCGTGTTGGACAGCATGAGGGCCCACATAACAGATTCTGTGAAAGAAGCCATCAAGAGGACAAACTCAATTCCAGCTGTGATTCCTGGGGGCACAACAAAGTATTTGCAGCCACTCGACATCAGTGTAAATCGTGCATTTAAGGTGGCGCTCCGTGTTCAGTGGGAGGCTTGGATGACAAGTGGGGAGAAATCCTTCACTAAAACGGGCCGCATGCGAAGAGCAACTTATGGTCAAGTCTGCCAGTGGGTCCTGACAGCGTGGAGCATTGTCAAAAAATCCACTATCATCAACGGGTTTCGAAAGGCTGGACTGCTGCGTGTTGAAGAGGGCAGCATGAGCTCAGCGGGGAATTTGCCTCCTAATGAAAGTGACGAGAGCGACAATGAAAACGATCCAACATCGGATGAAGCAATTCTGAGGCTATTCAACTCCGACACCGAAGGAGATGACTTCAGTGGTTTCAGTGCACAGGAGGAAGATAGTGACCAATGACTTTCTTGGTAGGCTACTGTTTACTGCTATTTTTTTTATTTTTGTTACAAGCCGTGTTTCGTTAAAGCCTATTTATTTTTGTTACAAGCCGCGTTTCTTTAAAAGCCTATTTATTTTTGTTACAAGCCGTGTTTCGTTTAAAGGCTGTGTAAAGTTCATTTGTTTCAATGTACCGGTAGGCACCTGCGGCTTATAGACATGTGCGGCTTATTTATGTACAAAATACATCTTTTTTTTTTTAATTCAGTGGGTGCGGCTTATATTCAGGTGCGCTTAATAGTCCAGAAATTACGGTATATGCAAATTGCCATCATACAAACTGAGGCAGCAGACTTTGTGAAAATTAATATTTGTGTCATTCTCAAAACTTTTGGCCACGACTGTAGATGTACTACTGCAAACTAAAATACTATAGTACTACAAAGAGTGGTATGAGTGAGTGTGGCATTAAAGATAATGATTGTAATCCTACCTCATTCTTGACTATTCGAGATGACATGATCTTGTCAACAACCGCAGCATCCTCCTCACTGGGGTTTTCCTGCAACATTGACAAGATGGAAACAAACCACTTTAACAGCCCCATGTACAACTTTCATACTCCACACACCAGTTTCATGTATTTTCAATGTATATCTGAATGAAGTATGGCCTTGAGATGCATTGTACTGCTATAACACACATATTAGACTAGATAGGGCTATGCTAGAGCAATGAAGAATGTAATCTTGAGATGTTTTGGTACTGTAGAACCTATCAGTCTTAACAGTGTTTCCCAACTCCAGTTCTCCCAACAGTACACATTGTTGTTGTGGCCCCAGACAAACTCACCTGATTCAACTCATTGGGGCTACAGCAAAAATGTGTACTGTTGGGGGTACTGGAGGACTGGAGTTGGAAACAACTGGTCTAGAAGAACTGAATGTTATTGAGAGTTATTGATTGCTGCCTGGGCCAGGCCAGTATCTCCTCACCACAAACAGCTGCTGTGCTGGCTCTTTGCGTGCTGCAGCAGTGCTGGTCCTCTTGGCTTTAACCATGACCTTCACCTCCTCATCAGACACCCTGGCCTCTCCCTCCTCTGCATACTTCTTCCTCTTCACCTGGCGGTTCGACCGACGGGTCTACAGGGGGGTAAGGGAAACAGGTTTAGTATTACGGAGGTTCTGTATTATACAAATCAGTACAGCCAAAATATCAGTATAACTCTGTTCTTATGTTTTACTGGGTTAATATGTAGTCATCGAAGGCAGTCCTGTCTATTCTCAATAGTGTGTGTACATGTGTCTGTGTGTTGTATGCACTCCGCAGCAATAGGTGTGACATTCAAGTGTGCTTAGTGTTTATTATTAGCAAAACACATCAGAGAGACCCTGCTAATGACAGCCACAGTTTAATGAGATACTAAATACCATTCAGTTGAAACTAATAACGTGTCTGTGGATGAGAATAACCCAGGCTGACCATAAAAGACTCGGGCCTGCCAGGCTGAGTGGTCCCTCCTTCCCTGCCTGTCAGGCTGCCTCCCAGGCTGAGTGGTCCCTCCTTCCCTGCCTGTCAGGCTGCCGCCCAGGCTGAGTGGTCCCTCCTTCCCTGCCTGTCAGGTTACCTCCCAGGCTGAGGGGTCCCTCCTTCCCTGCCTGTCAGGTTACCTCCCAGGCTGAGGGGTCCCTCCTTCCCTGCCTGTCAGGCTGCCTCCCAGGCTGAGTGGTCCCTCCTTCCCTGCCTGTCAGGTTACCTCCCAGGCTGAGGGGTCCCTCCTTCCCTGCCTGTCAGGTTACCTCGCAGGCTGAGGGGTCCCCTGTGGTGATGATGCTGGAGCTGTCTGTCTACTAACTCCACCACTTATAGTGCAACAGACAGGAATGGAGAATCATTCTAAATGACATCTTCAGACAGCTCTAATTAAGACTGGGTGGGGGGGATAATGAGGATAATTATACCCACACATGGGCAGGGGGGGGGGGGGGGGTAATCCCCAGTCGCTCCATACTATGACACAGCCAGGGGGAGAGGGGAGTTAGGGGAGAGAGTAGTCTTTCATCCCCACTCACTGAATACTCTGTCAACTGGAACAGAGCAGATTGTCCCCCTCACTCAACACCAGTGTCTACGGATAAGGACTGTCCTCATGGTATAGAATAGGCCTACCCCTACATAATCCTCAGCTCTACCAACAACAACAGTAAATTACACTGGAGCTATTCGTTCTTGAGTTGGTTAGGCCCTGAACTAACTCTGAACCACCCGGTGTACTTTGACTCCATACCACAGCTGTGATTCCTGTATTCCACTCAGCATCAGCATGGCCAACAAGAGAACCCAAGGACAGGGACTCTCCATGGCTTTAACTATCACAACAACACTGTTATAAGAACCAGTCTATATGACATGAATCTTTAAACATAAAGGTCTGCGTTCTGCAGACTGAGGAAGTGGCCTCTCCATGCCTTTCAATAATAATACTACAATAGATAAATAAATATATTTGCCTACCCCTGCCTTAAACATCACAAAAACACTATCATAAGAGTTCTGCAGCCATAAAGAGCCTGCATACTGTAGTCTTGGAGACATGGGGAGGGACTCCATGCCTTTAATAATCACAATAACACCGTCATAAGGCTTTTGCGTGCTGCAGCTTGGAGACTGGGGGAGGGACTCACCGAGTCATCGTCTTTAAAGGATCTTCGAGGCGGACGCTCTTCATCAGACCCCTCCTCTGAAGACTCTGTCTTCCTCTTCTTCTTCATCCCTCCAAATTTAATGACGATTTTCCTGAAATAAAGATAACAGGACAAACTTTAAGGATCAACGTCTGTTAAATGAGATAAAAAATAGGAAAACTGGACTCTATTTTCTCCTCTTTCCCTCTGCTATGTTTCATGGAAACTGTCTCTGAATAATTGATGAACGATAATATAAAGATTGTCCTTGCTGTGCTAAATAAATGACCTCAGGAGTGTGTGCGCTGCCGTGTGGTGCAGTACAGTGTGCCGTGTTCCTCACTGCATCTTCTAAAGGCAAAAAGGAATTATTACACAAAGAATTATAATTAAGTAAGAATAGTTATTTTGTTTCACTGTTATTACCAGTCCAGCTCGGTTTATTTTTCCTCACTTAAAATTAATGATTTAATTGTTTCCATGGTTGCTTAATGCCTTATTAAATGCACTTTCATAACCTAGAGACAAATAGTGACTGATTCAAGTAGGCTGCAGTACATTTAAGTTATAGAACTTCAAAACATACATTTTTATGGGAAGTAACCATGCAGTACAGTATTAGCTACAGTATTAGCACATGTTTGAAATAAATACTTTAGCATAGTGAATGACCTAACGACCTCAATAAGGGATTATCACATTTAAAAAATATATATATATTTTTAAATCAATAATATAATCATGTCCCTCTTGGTTATTGTGTGAGAATCAGCTTCTAATATGTCCATAACTGTGGTGACTCAATAACTCATCATGTGCAGAATATGCAGTGTGTGTGTGTGTGTGTGTGTGTGTGTGTGTGTGTGTGTGTGTGTGTGTGTGTGTGTGTGTGTGTGTGTGTGTGTGTGTGTGTGGATGTGTGTGTGTGTGTGTGTGTGTGTGTGTGTGTGTGTGTGTGCGTGTCAGAGTGTCTGCAGACAGGGAAGATACATTAGATCTCTGCTATGTACAGTTTGAGAGAGACACAGATACAGTCTCTCTCTCTTGTGTGTGCGCCTGCCTGCCTGCCTGCCTGCCTGTCTGCCTGCCTGCCCGCCTGACTGCCTGCATATCTGTTTGTCTGTGTGTCCGCCCCAGCCTGCTGTATTCTTATCAACATGTTTATTGGATCGAAACAGAGAGATATAGATAGTGACTGAGCCTCCTCCCTTCTCCGTCTCTAGCTCTCTGTCTTGCCACAGATGATCCATTATATTGACCAGATACTCAAGTGGTCGATCTAACAATGAAAATAAATGTCTTCAAAAATGGAAGGCAATCGGGAGGAGGCAAGATCAGGTGGGACCATTCTAGCCAATGAGAGGGCAGATACGTGTGTGAACAACAGGCAAAACTCCGATAAAGTGTTTTTTCTCAAAGATGCCGGGATGTCACATGTCCTCCTAATATCATTAGACTGGTAAAAACCTAAGCATTACCAAACTTCTATCAGATCAAATAAGCCACATCTAACGCCCTCCTGTCCAGAGCCGCCAGAGTCTCCCTCCTGTCCGGAGCCGCCAGAGTCTCCCTCCTGTCCGGAGCCGCCAGAGTCGCCCTCTAGTCCGGAGCCTCCAGCGACGCCCTCTAGTCCGGAGCCTTCAGCGACGCCCTCCTGTCCGGAGCCGCCAGAGACGCCCTCCTGTCCGGAGCCGCCAGAGTCTCCCTCCTGTCCGGAGCCGCCAGAGTCTCCCTCCTGTCCGGAGCCGCCAGAGTCTCCCTCCTGTCCGGAGCCGCCAGAGTCGCCCTCCTGTCCGGAGCCGCCAGAGTCGCCCTCCAGTCCGGAGCCGCCAGAGTCGCCCTCCAGTCCGGAGCCGCCAGAGTCGCCCTCCTGTCTGGGGCCCGCTGTGAGGGTCCCCAGTCCGGGGTCGGCGGCGAGGGTCCCCGCTCCAGAGGCGCCACCTAAGTGGGCCAAGCCTAAGGTGGAGTGGGGTCCACGTCCCGCACCAGAGCCGCCACCGCGGATAGATGCCCACCCAGACCCTCCGCTATAGAGTTAGGTTTTGCGGCCGGAGTCCGCACCTTTGGGGGGGGGGGGGGGGTACTGTCACGCCCTGACCTTAGAGATCCTTTTTATGTCTCTGTTTTGGTTTGGTCAGGGCGTGAGTTGGGGTGGGCATTCTATGTTCTGTGTTCTATATTTTGTATTTCTTTGTTGGTTGGCCAGGTGTGGTTCTCAATCAGAGGCAGCTGTCTATCGTAGCTCTTGCCCACGTGGGTTTTGTGGGTAGTTGTTTTCTGTTTTGTGTTGTTGCACCAGACAGAACTGTTTCGTTTCGTTCACTCTCTTTGTTGTTTTTGTTGTTTCAGTGTTCAGGTTATTTTATTAAATTACAATGAACATTTACCACACTGAATTTTTGGTCACCTTCTTTCCAGGACGATCGTTACAGTTATAGTCTTATTCTAAAATAGATTCAATATTTTTTTTCTCTTAGCAATCTACACAAAATACCCCATAATGACAAAGCGAAACCAAATTGTATTTTTTTTTGCACATGTATTAAAAACAAAAACCAGAAATACCTTATTTACATAAGTATTCAGACCCTTAGTCGTGAGACTCGAAATTGAGCTCAGGTGCATCCAGTTTCCATTGATCATCCTTGAGATGTTTCTATAACTTGATTGGAGTCCAACTGTGGTAAATTAAATTGATTGGACATTATTTGGAAAGGCACACACCTGTCTATATAAGGTCCCACAGTTCACAGTGCATGTCAGAGCAAAAACCAAGCCATGAGGTCGAAGGAATAGTCCGCAGAGCTCCGAGACAGGATTGTGTCGAGGTACAGATCTGGAGAAGGGTACCAAAACATTTCTACAGCATTGAAGGTCCGCAAGAACACAGTGGCCTCCATCATTTTTAAAAGGAAGAAGTTTGGAACCACCAAAACTCTTCCTAGAGCTGGCTGCACGGATAAACTAAGCAATCGGGAGAGAAGGGCATTGGTCAGGGAGGTGACCAAGAACTCAGTGGTCACTCTGACAGAGCTCTAGAGCTCCTCTGTGGAGATGGGAGAACCTTCCAGAAGGACAACCATCTCTACAGCACTCCACCAATCAGGCCTTTATGGTAGTTTCCAGACAGAACCCACGCCTCAGTAAAAGGCACATGACAGCCCGCTTGGATTTTGCCAAAAGGCACTTAAAAAGTCTCAGGCCATGAAACCAAGATAGAACTCTTTGGCCTGAATGCCAAGCTTCACACCTGGAGGAAACCTGGCACCATCCCTACAGTGAAGCATGGTGGTGGCAGCATCATGCTGTGGGGATGTTTGCCTCGATCTTGACTGGTCTCCCAGTCCCTGCCGCTGAAAAAGATGAACGGAGCAAGGTACAGAGTTGAAGTTGACCGATTATGATTTTTCAACACCGATACGGATACCGATTATTGGAGGACCAAAAACCCCGATACCGATTAATCTGCCGATTTTTAAAATTTATTTGTAATAATGACAATTACAACAATACCGAATTAACACTTATTTTAACTTAATATAATACATCAATAAAATCAATTTAGCCTCAAATAAATAATGAAACATGTTCAATTTGGTTTAAATAATGCAAAAACAAGGTGCTGGAGAAGAAAGTAAAAGTGCAATATGTGCCATGTAAGAAAGCTAACGTTTAAGTTCCTTGCTCAGAACATGAGAACATATGAAAGCTGGTGGTTCCTTTGAACATGAGTCTTCAATATTCCCAAGTAAGAAGTTTTAGGTTGTAGTTATTATAGGAATTATAGGACTAATATCTCTCCATACGATTTGTATTTCATATACCTTTGACTATTGGATGTTCTTATAGGCACTTTAGTATTGCAAGTGTAACAGTATAGCTTCCATCCCTCTCCTCGCCGCTACCTGGGCTCGAACCAGGAACACATCGACAACAGCCACCCTCGAAGCAGCATTACCCATGCAGAGCAAGGGGAACAACTACTCCAAGTCTCAGAGCGAGTGACGTTTGAAACGCTATTAGCGCGCACCCCGCTAACTAGCTAGCCAATTCACATAATCTCGGGAGTTGATAGGCTTGAAGTCATAAACAGCGCAATGCTTGAAGCATTGCGAAGAGCTGCTGGCAAAACGCACGAAAGTGCTGTTTGAATGAATGCTGGTGCCTACCATCGCTCAGTCAGACTGCTCTATCAAATCATAGACTTAATTATAACATAATAACACACATAAATATGAGCCTTAGGTCATTAATATGGTCGAATCCGTAAACTATCATCTCGAAAACAAAACGTTTATTCTTTCAGTGAAATACGGAACCGTTCCGTATTTTATCGAACGGGTGGCATCCATAAGTCTAAATATTTCTGTTACATTGCACAACCTTCAATGTTATGTCATAATTACGTAAAATTCTGGCAAATTAGTTCGCAATGAGCCAGGCGGCCCAAACTGTTGCATATACCCTGACTCTGCGTGCAATGAATGCAAGAGAATTGACACAATTTCACCTGGTTAATATTGCCTGCTAACCTGGATTTCTTTTAGCTAAATATGCAGGTTTAAAAATATATACTTCTGTGTATTGATTTTAAGAAAGGCATTGATGTTTATGGTTAGGTACACGTTGGAGCAACGACAGTCCTTTTTCGTGAATGCGCACTGCATCGAATATATGCAACGCAGGACACGCTAGATAAACTAGTAATATCATCAATCATGTGTTATAACTAGTGATTATGATTGATTGATTGTTTTTTATAAGATAAGTTTAATGCTAGCTAGCAACTTACCTTGGCTTCTTACTGCATTCGCGTAACAGGCGAGCTCCTCGTGAGGCAGGTGGTTAGAGCGTTGGACTAGTTAACCGTAAAGGTTGCAAGATTGAATCCCTGAGCTGACAAGGTAAAAATCTGTCGTTCTGCCCCTGAACAAGGCAGTTAACCCACTGTTCCTAGGCCGTCATTGAAAATAAGAATGTGTTCTTAAATTACTTGCCTAGTTAAATAAAGGTGTAAAAAAAAAAGAAGAAAAAAAAAGGCTAAATCGGCATCCAAAATTACCAATTTCCTATTGTTATGAAAACTTGAAATCGGCCCTAATTAATCGGCCATTCCGATTAATCGGTCGACCTCTAGTACAGAGAGATCCTCAATTAAAACCTGCTCCAGAGCGCTCAGGACCTTGGACTGGGGCAAAGGTTCACCTTCCAACAGGACAACAACCCTAAGCACACAGCCAAGACAACACAGGAGTGGGTTCGGGACAAGTCTCTGAATGTCCTTGAGTGGCCCAGCCAGAGCCTGGACTTGAACCCGATCGAACATCTCTGGAGAGACCTGAAAATAGCTGTGCAGCAACGCTCCCCATCCAACCTGACAGAGCTTGAGATGATCTGCAGAGAGGAATGGGAGAAACTCCGCAAATACAGGTGTGCCAAGCTTGTAGCGTCATACCCAAGAAGACTCAATGCTGTAATCGCTGCCAAAGATGCTTCAACAAAGTACCGAGTAAAGGGTCTGAATACTTATGTAAATGTGATATCAGTTTTTTATTTGTAATACATTTTCAAAAACCTGTTTTTGCTTTGTCAATATGGGTTATTGTGTGCTGATTGATGAGGGAAAAAAATATTGAATCAATTTTAGAATAAGGCTGTAACCTAACAAAATATGGAAAAAGTCAAGGGGTCTGAATACTTTCCGAATGCACTGTATAAGTCCATGCTAAGACTCCTGTGTCTCTTCCCTCGTCCGAACTTTGTTACCTAACTACAAAAAAGGAAAAAAGGAAAACACAGTGGCACATCCATCTCATTGAACTGTGAAATAGAGTCCTTCACGGGTCCAAAAACATTGACCCATTCGAAATGGACCTGGGGCTTTCCCATCTGGACCCGATATGCATAAATATATATTTTTTACATAGAGACCCCTTCCGAAAGGACCCGAGGACAACTAGACCCGTTCCATATAGACCTGGTCGTCCGATCCGAGTGAAGGAAGCAGCAGAAAAGTATATTTTTAAGCTACTTTATTAATTAACTGGAGCAGATAAAGCGCGAGGGAGAGGATGTAAAGAGAGGTGAAGCTCGGGCATGGGCTTTGCTGTGTGTGTAGGCTACTGAGAGTGTGAGCGAGTGACACAGGAACAGGGAGGTGGGAGGATGAGACAGCAACCAACCAAGCAGACTCGCACTATAGTAGACTAATAGCTGCCATAGATAGGTTATTTATCATCCAATATGATTATGTAGCCTGTCTTGACTTCATCAAACTGCTAGGCTAATTGAGAATGCATGTGCTTTCTCGTCCTGCACAGTTAAACAACAACAACTCCATTCAGAATATAAAGTAGCAGCTTAGCTGTTGGCTCTTGGTCGTTGTAGCCTATCATTCTCCTTTCATTTTTAATTACAGAATTTGAATTCCATCTTCCATTGATTAAATATCTCCTAACACGGAGGCTCTATGGATGTAGCCTATTGCCGCTTTGATGACTTATGATTGGCCAACAACAACAGTGGCACGTTTAGCTTGGGGTCCCAGATTGGGTCTCGGTATTCGGGTACAGGTGGATCCGGGAAGACCTCTACTGTGAAGTCCTCAGCCTAGACATGTACCGTATATGTCTGTATATGTTAGTATTGTACAGGCCTATGTCTGTACTCTATGTCTGTTCTGAGTCCTCTAAACGCCCTACATAACCTGAGATCAGACACACCGAGATAATACAACAGCTCCCTCATTCCCGGGGCCGTACTCCTGTCTTCTCTCTGTGTGTGCTCCTGATCATTCCTCCCTCATTCCCTCTGTCATGCACATTATCTCTCACCTTGTCTTCCTCCACCCCTCTCCTCCCCTCTCCCCTCCCTGTACTCTCTCACACAGCAACAGAAGCTCTCTAGCTCTGTCTGATACGCTCCAAAACACGGCAACGCTCACACGAGCAGACACGCAGTAAGTCGATTCCTTCTCACACAACACCAACTACTCTGAAACAGGTACTCACACATACACACGCATACATAGCTAACTACAGTGCCCTCCGTAATTATTGGGAGGGCACTTATTATTTTGGCTCTATACTGCGACAGTTTGGATTTGTAATCAAACAATGACTATGAGGTTAAAGTGCAGACTGTCAGCTTTAATTTTAAGGTATTTTCATCCATATCGGGCAAACGGTTTGAAATGACAGCATTTTTGTACATAGTCCCCCCATTTTAGGGTACTAAAAGTATTGGTAAAAATTTACTTATGTGTATTAAATTTAAGTATTTGGTCCCATATTCCTAGCACACAATAACTACATCAAGCTTGTGACTCTACAAACTTGTTGGATGCATTTGCTGTTTGTTTTGGTTGAGTTTCTGATTATTTTGTGCCCAATAGAAATTAATGGTAAATAATGTATTGTGTCACTTTCATTGTAATTAAGAATAGAATATGTTTCTAAACACTTCTAAATTAATGTGGATTCTACCATGATTATGGATAATCCTGAATTAATCGTGAGTGTTATACAAATATCATACCCCCCAATAAAATGCTAACCTCCCCTGTTATTATAATGGTGAGAGATTCACATGTCTTGGGGGTATGATATTTGTGCGTCTAACTTTCTCACTTCAATACATATAAGTCAATTTGTCTCAATACTTTTGGTCACCTAAAATGGGGGTACTATGTACAAAAAGTGCTGTAATTTCTAAATGTTTCACCTGATATGGATGAAAATACCCTCAAATTAAAACTGTCAGTCCGCACTTCAAACTTGTTGTCATTGTTTGAGTTCAAATCCAAACTTTTGGAGTATAGAGCCAAAGGAAGAAGAAATGCTCCACTGTCCTAATAATTACAGAGGGTACTGTATGTGCTGTGACAGTGCTAGCCTGTCTCTAGTTAAGCGATAGAATACTCCCTCTGGGCTTATGCTCCAATACAGTACAGTGGAGCCAGGAAAACCAGCCAGCCAGTCAGTCCTCCAGCCAAACACAGCCAGTCATTCAACCAGCCAGGCATTCATCCTGCCTAGTGCTTACAGCCATGACCACGGCCTAGCCTGTCTCAGTCACACTAAGCTGGCCTCGGCCTCACACACTGGTTCTCGGCCACACGCCAGGCTAGGTCTAGGATAGGACACACACTATGCTAGGTCTAGGATACACTATCCCACCTGGACATTTCCCACTAAATCAGGACTGATATTGGCTCTGGTGGTTTAGATGGAGACAAAGGGAGAGAGAGGGTGCTAGAGAGAAGGCACGAAACATACACACAAAACCACACAGCACACACAGTTATCTATACAAATAACCATGCATTTATGTGTACACACACACACACACACACAAACACACTGTGGTCTGTAGGAGGCTGAGCATTTCTCCCACTGTCTGTCAATACTAGAGCTTTCGTGGTCTCCTTGAACATGTAGTGTTGTTGTAGGACTGAAGCCATCTTTCTCATTTTACTCCTCCTCCTCTGGATGATATTACACTTCCACAATGACACTTTGGGGTTGCCTGGCAACGCGCCCCAGGGAGTATAGTTGGCAGCGTGGGCGGTGGATGTGACATCACTTCCTGTGAGTGGCAATGGAGCAAATGCTCTACTCTGCTACGCAATGAGCAGCTGAGGAGAATGTGAAACGGCAACAAGACCACTCTAATATCAAGGAAATATGGACAACAGAATGTTCTCCCACACAGGCAGGGCTGAAATACTGAAAGAAAGAAATACAGCAGTTTCATCAGACATTCATCACCTATCATCAGACAGTAGGCCATACTATATTCTCTCCTATAGACGTGTTGGTTGTTTAGCAACAAAACCAACGCGTGTGCAACTATGGGGCAAAATAGACAGGGTTGGCTTAGATTGTTGACAACACGTAACTATATTTCATTTCCAATGTTTATTGAAAACATAAATACATTTGCACAAAGAACACTTATTGTCTCTCAAATACATTGTTACAGATGTTTGTTAGCTAACTAGCTAGCTACTTTTAGCCATATTAGCAGCGACATAAAATCAGTCAAAACAAGACATGGTATCCAGAACAAGATGAAACTAGCTGAAACGAGTCACCTGCGATTCACATGGCAGCTTCTTGTCACTGTTGCTAGCTATCTGGCCATCCAGAATCACAACAACACAAGGCCTTCTGCCCCATTGAAGCGTGCACATGGTTTCCGTGACGTTGTGAGCTAATCCATCTATAGCAAGACACACTTGCTTTATCTTAACCTAACGAGGCCATTACAAGGCTATCAAACCATGCTGCTGACTGTCAATGGCATACTGGACTATAGCAACCCCCCCCCCCCCTTCAAAACCACCATATCTGACACGTAAACCAACAGGATTACTAAACTGTGAAATTAGTGACACTTCTTCAGTTAATTTTACTGTGAAATCATTGATTTGAGAGAGAGGGAGGAAGCATCCAATGGGTTGGCAGCTGTGATGTGCGTCAGTGTTGTTGGAATGTATATGGAGGTTAAGTAAGACCTCAGAGAGCAAGACAGAGAGCATGATGGGAGGATGAGGAGGAACGGAGGAGGAGGGAGGAGGAGGCGTGACGCAGACACACACGTGGAACTCATCCCACATCACACAGGCTTTACAGCCTCAGAACCCAACCAAGGCCACAGACTGGCTTTATACAGGCCCACCCACAGTTTACTACTAATACCACCACTACAGACGTTTCATAGGTATTACAGTTGATACATACACAGGGACGCACCAACACACGCACATAGAGTAAATAACAGACCAATAGCACTATTACTGAAACCACACAGGCACCGATCAGGCACCCAATACTTAGGTTAACTACAGAGGTGCCATCTCTCATCTTCTTTCTCTCTACATGTCCTTCTCCTCTCAAGTCCAGCTGTCCCCTGTGCGGTAGGTGAGTTAGGCCTTCACTCCAGCAGACAGGCTAGATAGTCTGATGGAGTGTTACAGTGATTCCCAGAGAGAGCTGTACTTCTAGTTCTAGCAGTGGCCCCGTTTGGCTCCCACGAGCAGATCCTCATCCTGCCTGGTGCCTAATAACCCAGCATTCTCCTCTTCTCTCCATGCTCAGCCCCCCAGCACTGCCCTGTCCTAGTTGGCACACCACCCACCATTCTGTGTGTGTGGAGAGAACAGTGTGACAGCATTTTGTAGGCCGAGGGCACACTGACATGTTCCAGGGTCCC
This sequence comes from Salvelinus alpinus, assembly GCF_045679555.1. Classification (NCBI taxonomy): domain Eukaryota; kingdom Metazoa; phylum Chordata; class Actinopteri; order Salmoniformes; family Salmonidae; genus Salvelinus; species Salvelinus alpinus. The sequence continues at coordinate 27,171,135 of NC_092118.1, forward strand.
CGTGAGGAGTGAGGATTGAGAACTTGGGACAGACCAACCTATAGGTGCCAGTGTTACCCCCAAGTTCACTGTAGCCAGGGCCGTAACTACATATGAAGACACAGAGGTCCTCAACATGTAAAGTGTTGGTCCCATGTTCCATGAGCTGAAATAAAAGATCTCAGAAAGGTTCCATACGCACAAAAAGCTTATTTCTCTCAAATGTTTACATCCCTGTTTGTGAGCATTTCTCCTTTGCCAAGATAATCCATCCACCTGACAGGTGTGGCATACCAAGAAGCTGATTAAACAGCTCAATCATTACGCAGGTGAACCTTGTGCTGGTGACAATAAAAGGCCACTCTAAAATGTGCAGTTTTGTCACACAACACAATGCCACAGAAGTCTCAAGTTGAGGGAGTGTGCAATTGGCATGCTGACAGCAGGAATGTCCACCAGACGTGTTGCCAGAGAATTGAATGCTAATTTCTCTACCATAAGTCGCCACCAACGTTGTTTTAGAAAATTTGGCAGTACGTCCAACCAGCCTCACAACCGCAGACCACGTGTAACCCCACCACCCCAGGACCTCCACATCCAGCTTCTTTACCGCCGCGATCATCTGAGACCAGCCACCCGGACAGCTGATGAAACTCTGGGTTTGCACAACTGAAGAATTTCTGCACAAACCGTCTGAAAGCATCTGAAGGAAGTTCATCTACGTGCTGGTCATCCTCACCAGAGTCTGACCTGACTTCAGTTTGGCGTCGTAACCGACTTCAGTGGGAAAATCCTCACCTTAGGTGGCCACTGGCACGATGGAGAAGAGTGCTCTTCACGGATGAATCCCGGTTTCAACTGTACCGGGCAGGTGGCAGATGTTGATGTTGTCGTGTGGGCGAGCGTTTTGTTGATGTCAACGTTCTGAACAGAGTGGTCATTGTGGCGGTGGGGTTATGGTATGGGCAGGCATAAGCTAAGGACAACAAGCACAATTGCAATTTATCGATGGCAATTTGAATGCACAGAGATACCATGACGAGATCCCGAGGCCCATTGTTGTGCCATTCATCTGCTGCCATTACAGCAAAGATCAGAAAGTTTATATTCTTGACTCTGAATGAGTTCTAATCACACCTGCCTCTTTGAGAATGAGTGGAATCACAAACAGTGGTTTGTTTGTTTGTTCCCCTGCATCCTACGGATTTTCCTCCCTGATTTCCCCCCCTGATTTTCCTCCCTGATTTGCCTATCTATTGCAGTAACGTTGAAGGGCTCTGGCTAGTGTTACTTAGCCAGCTAGAAGGATGCAGTAAGAAGCGATGGTTAAAAGGAGCCTACCTAAATAGGCTACTAAGTTCTCATATTAACTTTGCTATACAGCGAGTAGGCTACTTAGACAGACAGTGATGTGGTGAGGCTGAGGCAGCCTGAAATGCATGCAGGAGGAAGCAGAGGAGACAGAGAGAGAGAGAGGAAGCAAGTATAGCGAGAGATTAGTATGGTGGTTCCCAAACTTGGGGTCGGGGCCCCATGTAGGGTACCTTAAGAAAGTCTAAACTAATTAGGGGTGTAACGATTCATCGATACACATCGGTCCTTGATTCAAATGTTTAAGATACGACAGCGTGGGTCAGAAAATCGACTGAAACATTACGAATCATCGATTCACTTACATTTTTGCTCATACTACTTTCTTTCTACCTTCCGAAAACACCTAATATTTTGTTACAACTGATGCGTCCTCTCCTTCAGTGTGGAACTAAGCATGTAACTGTGTTGACAGTTATTGAACTACAAGTCATTTTTCATGCCAAACAACCCTAGGGAAAAATCAGTAGCCTAGTCAAACTGCGCACTGTGTCCAGCCTGCACGCTGACAAACGCGAGTTAGGCGGCATGTTCCTGTTCTTGCACATCTGCCTGGCACCTTCAGCATTCAAATGCTAAAATGGCTTGCATGATATTAGGCTTTATTAGTTGAGTGGCAACCTATGTCATTTGCTATCAATGCACTGTTGAAAATTGTGTTTTACTGGAATAAAAGAAAGCTCCTGCAAACAACACTCATCTGGCTATACCGGCTTACAATCTATTTTATCTTCATTGTTCAGGTTCACCATCAGCAATAGTTTTGGTAGTTTTGCTTTAAACAATCAGTGTACAGTGTATGGTATTTTTTATATACCGAATAAAGTTGATAATTTCATAACGAGGAATCACTTTTGCGAGGCGCACTGCATGCCAAAGTAGGAGGAGAAAAGAAGCAAACTAAAAACTTCAAAATGGTAAAAAACATTCGATTTTGAGATGGGGGTGAAATCCAAAGTTGTGCTATATATTCATTGGCTATGTCATTGCTAATTTGTAAACGATAAATATTGCTAGATTACAGGCTGAAACATTTCATCTGCATAAATTACGAATTATGGTGGACAAAAACATAGGCTACATTTCTCTCCTAATCTGATAGTGGGGTGGTTGTGTCACGAGCGTCGTCTTGAAAATGACTGGACCAAGGTGCAGCGTGGTGAGCGTACATTTTTCTTTATTTTTTAAATGTCGCCAACAAAACAATAAACAACAAAAACGAACGTGAAGCTCTGTAAGGCTATACATGCATTAAACGAAGACAACATCCCACAACTAAGGTGGCAAAACAGGCTGCCTAAGTATGATTCCCAATCAGAGACAACGATAGACAGCTGCCTCTGATTGGGAACCACACTCGGCCAAAAACAAAGAAATATAGAACATAGAATGCCCACCCAAATCACACCCTGACTTAACAAAATCGAGAAATAAAAATGCTCTCTGAGGTCAGGGCGTGACAGGTAGATGCCTAGTCTCCATTATGGCTCAGATCAGGTCCCTACATACACACCCCTCAAACTCAACTCTGGACCTCAAAGCCAGTTCCACTGCATTTTTTCATTGTTCCCTTCTAAACAGGGACTGATCAGGTAGAACAGAAAACCACCAGGCTCCGGACTTCATAGGGTAAGAGTTGAGTACCCCTGGTATACACCATAGACATACACCATAGACATACACCATAGACATACACCACACACACACACACACACACACACACACACACACACACACACACACACACACACACACACACACACAGCTCAGAGAGGCCCAGCTCTATCAAACCATATCCCACTGAATCATTTTAAACTGAAACGGATCGTTCCTGTATTGTATCCGAGCCCATGTATCTAGATACGTATCGAATCATCCTGAAAGGGAAACATACATCCCTTTTACTAATCTTATCAAACAAGTTAGGAACTTAAAAAAAACAAGACATGTTTCAATATGAACACCTCCACATGGTCTATCTTCCCTACAGGCCTACATTAAAATGCTATCATAACGGAAACAATACAGCTCTAAAAACGTCATACGTTTTTGTTGATATCAGTGGTTGTTCGTCTTATCTCCATTTCCCACGGGGGTTTATAGTTTACCCATTACCCACCTTTTTTTACCACTACATCACTGATATTATTACAGAATCGTAAGTAATATTCTAATAATTCATCTGAACGTGATAATACGATAATCTGTGTGCTCCATTGATGTCGGTTTGTGTGGCACTTGATTAGTAATAGGGATGCACGATATATCGGTGAACATATCAGAATCGGTCGAGATTAGCTAAAAATGTCAACATCTGTATCGGCCGATGTCTAGTTTAACGCCAATGTTAAAAACCGATGTCAAAGCTATCGTGCATACCTATAAAACGTAGGTACATGACGTAATAACGCCACATAAAATTTTGAGCTACACGTGCAACACAGCATTCCTAAACTAGCCCACAATGTCTGTTGTGTGGATCGAGCAGTCAACAAGTCGAGCAGTCATTTGAAAGAGTAAGATCGTTTCAGCGAGACATCTCAAATGGCGAAATCCACTAAAGCAAAGGTAATGGAATTAATTTGCCTTCACAATCAACCGTTCTCTGTTGTGGGTGATGTTGACTTTCGCCGACTGGTCGAGCACCGGTACACACTACCAATACAACCAGCCTGAAAACAATGACCAGTAGAAACTGCAGTCATTTTCATTATTCTTAGCAATAATTTAGGAATCCTTGTGAGTAAGTATTAGCAAGGTTGCCACTCGTTATTTGCCTATTGAAATTGAACTTCAGGTCTTGAAAAAAAAATTGCTAGCCAGCTACTTAACCATGTTGCTCAAAGCTAACGTTATAAGCAGCCAGCTAGCTTCATCTGTCTAGTGACGCTCGACTGGACCAGGTTATGTGTTGTGAAGCTAGCCACAATAAGGATTAGGCACAATAGTGGAATTTGTGGTTTGCCTTCAAAATAAAGGTATGTCATTGACAGTGATGCAAATGAATACAAATAGTAGAATTATGCCATACTTTTATTTAGAAGGCTAACCGCAAAGTCCACTATTGTGGCTAATCCTTATTGTGGCTAGCTTCACATAGATGGGTCCGACCACCATTAATCAAATAAGAACTGTCTTAAAAATGTGGGTGATTTTAGATGACAACTAGCTGTATAGTTAGCTAGCTAACTATAGCTACTGAAACAGATTATGTTGTTTTGCTATGTTTTTGGGGAAGAACATTGTTTGCATCCATGAGCTAGCTAGCTTTGTTTTATGACCAGCACTGTAAGTGCGCGAGACAACTTTACCAGCATCATAGCATACGTATTGATGAATCAATGTGACATATGAAATACGAGTGATAGTGTAATCAATGTGTTATAACTACGTAAAAAATAAATGAACGCGTTAAATTATTATGTGACATGCAGTCATATTCAGGTCCTGATTGGTCAATAAGCTTATTTGACACGTCAAATAGTGTTATTTTTTTTTGATACGCAAAGACCCAAATGGAGTTCCATAGAAATCCTGGTTGAGAATGAAACGACTGAACAAATGAACAACGAAACAGCACAGCAAGTAAGTGGAAGAAATAGGTTTTGATTATGTTTTACTGGTAATGGGGACATACATAAATGCAAACAAAATAACTTTTTGGTCAGTTAAGAACAAATTCTCACTTACAATGACGGCCCGGGCGACGCTGGGCCAATTGTGTGCCGCCCTATGGGACTCCCAATCACAGCCGGATGTGATACAGCCTGGATTCGAACCAGGGACTGTTATGCCTCTTGCACTGAGATGCAGTGCCTTAGACCGCTGCGTCCATGCGTGTGTGTTAACTATTTAACTGTACTAGAATGCTTAAAAGGCCGCTAAAATTGTAAATATCGGTATCGTTTTTTTGGCACGGATAATATCGGTATCGGCCAAAAAAATTATGTCGGTGCATCACTAATTAATAATGCCTAGGAATACAAATGTCAACGCTATGTCATTTGAGAAAAGATGTAGGTAACGATTTGATGATTTTATGTCATTCGTCATTAGAACTGACTGAACAGTCACTGATGCTACGTGTCAGTGTGAATCAGTTCTCAAATTCCCCCTTTCAGGGTATAACATTACAACTGTATAGCTAAAAGGCTACGTGTTTGTAGATGGACTGAGATGAATGAACCTCCGGCAGCGGATGGAGTGTGTAGAATGTGTGTGTGTGTGCGTGTAACACAGTGGAACCTATCCTGAGGGGATTACAGTGACAGTGGTGCTGCTGGCTCTGTGCTGCCTGGGATCCGTGAGAAAATCCCCCTCCTTATGAATGGAAGTGTAATCTTTCCCCGTCTCCAACACGCATGCACACACACACACACACACACACATACACACACAGAGAGAGAGAGCTTGGTGATGGAAAATATCAGCTGAGTGCAGAGATCTGCACAAGGGATTTATGCTTCTTTCTGCATGTAGTCGATTTATGAGCTCACACACACACTAACATATTGACAAAATACACACACACACACACACGTACGTATGCACACACAGAAGCAAAAGCATTCACACACCCATATGCCGGCATATGCTCACATACCCGCAAACACACACAACATTTGCATGCCCCCCCCCACACACACACACACACGCACGCACGCACGCACAAAGGATTACAAAAAACACTTAATTAAGAAAACAGCTTTGGGATTTTCTAATCAGAGTGTGAGTGAAGAGGATTAGATAGGAAGACTATACTGCGTGGCAGGCAGGCCAGGAGATATGAACCCAACCCTCTCTAAACTGACTCTACTGTCGTCTATAGGCCTACCCTAAACCCCCATTTTATATTGTAATTGATCTCGCTTGCACCATTTTGTTAGATGTTTCACAGTAGACAACAGTGTACTATCAGCACATTCAGATCACGCCTGCTGCCCTGCCCTGCACACGCGCGCGCGCGCGCGCTCACACACACACACACACACACACACACACACACACACACACACACACACACACACACACACACACACACACACACACACACACACACACACACACACACACACACACACACACACACACACAGGAAGCTTTCTGCTAACAGCCCGCAGCATGTTAGGAAGATACCATATCTGGGGAGGAATATTTAGTGAGAGAGGGAGGGAGGAGGAGAATAGGAATAAAGAGGCAGGTGCTTTACAATAATGTTTTCATCTCCTGATGAGCTTGTTTTTCACCAGGTAGGTAGCTATAAAAACACTGTGCAATTTCAGAAAGAAGTGTGTGATCAGCCAACCCTGACTTCTAGCTGTAACCCCCTCAGGACATTTGATTTGAGGCTTTCCCCTCCATCCCCCCTACCCTCCATCTCCTCCATCCCCCCCTACCCTCCATCCCTTCCCTATCCTCCACCCCCCCTACCCTCCATCCCTTCCCTACCCTCCATCCCTTCCCTCCATCCCCCCTACCCTCCATCCCCCCCTTCCCTCCCCCCTACCCTCCATCCCCTCCCTACCCTTCTACCCTCCATCCCCTCCCTACCCTTCTACCCTCCATCCCCTCCCTACCCTCCATCCCCACCCTACATCCCCTCCCTACCCTTCTACCCTCCCTACCCTCCATCCCATCCCTACCCTCCATCCCATCCCTACCCCCCCTACCCTCCATCCCCTCCATCCCCTAACCTACCCTCCACCCCCCCTCCCCTCAATCCCCTCCCTACCCTTCTACCCTCCATCCCCTCCATCTCCTCCATCCCCCCCTACCCTCCATCCCTTCCCTATCCTCCACCCCCCCTACCCTCCATCCCTTCCCTACCCTCCATCCCTTCCCTACCCTCCATCCCCCCCTACCCTCCATCCCCTCCCTCCCCTCCTACCCTCCATCCCCTCCCTACCCTTCTACCCTCCATCCCCTCCCTACCCTCCATCCCCTCCCTACCCTTCTACCCTCCATCCCCTCCTACCCTCCATCCCATCCCTACCCTCCATCCCCCCCTACCCTCCATCTCCTCCATCCCCTAACCTACCCTCCACCCCCCCTCCCCCCAACCCCCCCCTACCCTCTCCCCTCCATCCCCCCCTACCCTCCATCCCCTCCCTACCCTTCTACCCTCCATCCCCTCCCTACCCTCCACCCCCCCAACCCTCCATCCCATCCCTCCCCTCAATCCCCTCCCTACCATCCTACCCTCCACCCCCCCTACCATCCTACCCTCCATCCCCTCCCTACCCTCCAGCCCCTCCATCTCCTTAGAGTAAGGAGCTGTTCCTTCCATTCATTCTCAGATTCCATTAGTTCATTGGTCCGTTTGGTTCAGTGAATTGTACTGTGTAAGGTAAGAGAGTTTTCCTCAACATGAATTAGGCCTACCTTGATATTTTAAAATGGCTGGGATGTATGACGTAACAAGCTTCATGAAAGAAGCATTGAAACAATAGTGGAAAGACTAGGTTTCATTTTGTGTTTAGCCTAGTTTCACAAATCAGACCTTTGCTTTACAAGTTCTACACTGTGTAAAAATAGGTTAGGTTACATACAATAGCATATCATATAAAGTAAGGCTAGGGCATACTACTAACTTAATGATGTTAGTAATAATCTCAGACATGACAAAGAAATAACACCTTAATGAGAATAGGGAAAAGTTCAAATAAATAGGCCTAAGTCAACTTCCAGTGATACAACAAATAATGTGGGTTTAAATGCTAATACTGTAGCTTCACTTCCTTGGTACATTTTGGAGAAAATGTATGCTCAGTTTGTCACGCATGGCATTGGGGTACAGCTAGCAGCATTTTAGCCAAAGACTGTTACACTAGCTGTCTAGTCTGTGTTTTATAAATGTGCAATAAGCATAAAACACAATTATATAAAGAACTGTCAACTCAACCACATTCTGAGAAATAAGGTAGGCCACTTGATTTCAACATCTGAATAAAGTGGACAGGATAACATGCTGTTAAACAGTTGGAGACAGAAGGGTGTGTTCATAACAATTCACTAACACGTGGACTTGAGAGATTGTTGATGAGACCTGTGTTAATTATCTATAGCCTAATGCCAACTACAAGAAGTTAGTCGTTATTAGTGAATGTGCATTAGTCATGGTTCTAGTTAACCTCTCTTGGGTAGGGGGCAGTATTTTGACGTCCGGATGAAAAGCGTGCCCAAAGTAAACTGCCTGTTACTCAGGCCCAGAAGCTAGGATATGCATATCATTGGTAGATTTGGATAGAAGACACTCTAAAACTGTTACAATTATGTCTGTGACTATAACGGAACTGATATGGCAGGCGAAACCCCGAAGACAAACCATCCCAAAAAAAACTATTTTCACTGGCTATCACTTTTATTGTAAGGCCAAGTCCTCCCAGATTGCAGTTCCTAGGGCTTCCACTAGATGTCAACAGTCTTCAGAAAGAGTTTCAGGCTAGGTTTTGGAAAGATTTGCCAGAAATTGTAGTTTTTCTAGGTGGCTCCCATTTTGGCTGTAGTGTTTCCAAGCGAGTGGAAGAGAGCGCGTTCTTTGGTATTTTTCTCCGGTAAAGACAATAACGATTCTCCGTCTTAAATTTGATCGTTTATTTACATATTAGGGTACCTAAGGTTTGATTATAAACGTTGTTTGACTTGTTTGGAAAAGTTTATTAGTAATGTTTGGGATTCATTTTGTATGCATTTTGATGGAAGGAAACTGGGTGGATTATTGACTGAAGCGCACCAGCTAAACTGAGTTTTTATGGATAAAAAGAAGGACATTATCGAACAAAAGGACCGTTTGTGATGTAACTGGGATCTTTTGGAGTGCCAACAGAAGAAGATCATCAAAGGTAAGGCATTTTTCATATCGCTATTTCTGACTTTCGTGTCGCACCTGCCTGGATGAAATATGTTGTTCATGTGTTTGTATGCGGGGCGCTGTCCTCAGATAATCGCATGGTATGCTTTCGCCGTAAAGCCTTTTTGAAATCTGACACAGCGGCAATATTAACAAGAAGTTAAGCTTTATTTTGATGTATTACACTTGTGATTTTATGAAAGTTAAATATTTATAATAGTGTAGTTTGAATTTCGTGCTCTGCAATTTCACCGGATGTTGGCAGGTGGGACGCTAAACTATTATTGTGTATTATGGTTGTGGAAGGCTTATTTAGCCTAAGTATAACTTCACAAGCCCTGAATTAGATTATTGCTGACTGTTTGAAATGCAGTGTCTTAAATGTACAACAACGCTTATTTAGAGAAAACATGAGGGTAGGCAACAACACATCCGCCATGCTGACCATCAACACGGGGCCCCTCAGGGGTGCGTGTTTAGTCCCTTCCTGTACTCCCTGTTCACACATGACTGTGTGGCCACACATGACTTCAACACCATCATTAAGTTTGCCGATGACACAACTGCTGGCCTGATCACCAACGACGATGAGACAGCCTATAGGGAGGTCAGAGAGCTGGCAGTGTGGTGCTAGGACAACAACCTCTCCCTCAACGTCGGTAAGACAAACAAGCTTATTGTGGACTATAGAAAACTGAAGGCCGAACACTCCCCCATGCACATCAACGGGGCTGTAGTGGAGTGGGTCGAGAGCTTCAAGTTCCTCTGTGTCAAAATCTCAAAGGACCTATCATGGTCCAAACACACCAACACTGTCATGAAGAGGGCAAGACAACGCCTCTTCCCTCGGGGAGCTGAAAAGAGTTGGCATGGGCCGTCAGATCCTCAAAACGTTCTACAGCTGTACCATTGAGAGCATCTCGACAAGCTGCATCAGCTCTTGCTATGGCAACTGCTTGGCATCTGACCGCAAAGCACTACATAGGGTAATGCGAACGGCTCAGTTCGGTTAACTAAAAAGTTAACCAAATAGCTACCCGGACTATCTGCATTGACCCTTTTTGACTCTGTACACACAGACTGGACTCTACCCACACGCTCACACTGACACTCCAACACATACACATGAACACACACACTTACTCACACAACACGTACACACAGGCACATTGTCGCCACACAAACACTTACACACTTATCACAGTCACTGCTGCTACTGTCTATTATCTATCCTGTTGCCTAGTCACTTTAACCCTACCCTATGTACAATTGAAATCGGAAGTTTACATACACTTAGGTTGGAGTCATTAAAACTAGTTTTTCAACCACTTCACAAATTTCTTGTTAACAAACTATAGTTTTGGCAAGTCGTTTAGGACATCTACTTTGTGCATGATACAAGTAGTTTTTCCAACAATTGTTTACAGATTATTTCACTTATAATTCACTGTATCACAATTCCAGTGGGTCAGAAGTTTACATACACTAAGTTGACTGTGCCTTTAAACAGCTTGGAAAATTTCAGAAAATGATGTCATGGCTTTAGAAGCTTCTGATAGGCTAATTGACATTATTTGAGTCAATTGGAGGTGTACCTGTGGATGTATTTCAAGGCCTACCTTCAAACTCAGTGCCGCTTTGCTTGACATCATGGGAAAATCAAAAGAAATCAGCAAAGACATCAGAAAAAAAATTGGAAGTTGGAAGATTACATACACCTCAGCCAAATACATTTCAACTCCGTTTTTCACAATTCCTGACATTTAATCCTAGTAAAAATTCCCTGTCTTAGGTCAGTTAGGATGAGCACTTTATTTTAAGAATGTGAAATGTCAGAATAATAGTAGAGAGAATGATTTATTTCAGCTTTTGTCTCCTTCATCATATTCCCAGTGGGTCAGAAGTTAACATACACTCAATTAGTATTTGGTAGCATTGCCTTTAAATTGTTTAACTTGGGTCAAATGTTTTGGGTAGCCTTCCACAAGCTTCCCACAATAAGTTGGGTGAATTTGGGCCCATTCCTCCTGACAGAGCTGGTGTAACTGAGTCAGGTTTGTAGGCCTCCTTGCTCGCACACGCTTTTTCAGTTCTGCCCACACATTTTTTGTAGGATTGAGGTCAGGGCTTTGTGATGGCCACTCCAATACCTTGACTTTGTTGTCCTTAAGCCATTTTGCCACATCTTTGGAAGTATGCTTGGGGTCATTGTCCATTTGGTCCATTTGGTCCATTTGCGGCCAAGCTTTAAATCAAATCAAATCAAATTTTATTTGTCACATACACATGGTTAGCAGATGTTAATGCGAGTGTAGCGAAATGCTTGTGCTTCTAGTTCCGACAATGCAGTAATAACCAACAAGTAATCTAACCTAACAATTCCACAACTACTACCTTATACACACAAGTGTAAAGGGATAAAGAATATGTACATAAAGATATATGAATGAGTGATGGTACAGAACGGCATAGGCAAGATGCAGTAGATGGTATAGAGTACAGTATATACATATGAGATGAGTAATGTAGGGTATGTAAACATAAAGTGGCATAGTTTAAAGTGGCTAGTGATACATGTATTACATAAAGATGGCAAGATGCAGTAGATGATATAGAGTACAGTATATACATATACATATGAGATGAGTAATGTAGGGTATGTAAACATTGTTGTCCTTGATGTCCAGTGGTTGTTGTCCTTGATGATCTTTATGGCCTTCCTGTGACATCGGGTGGTGTAGGTGTCCTGGAGGGCAGGTAGTTTGCCCCCGGTGATGCGTTGTGCAGACCTCACTACCCTCTGGAGAGCCTTACGGTTGTGGGCGGAGCAGTTGCCGTACCAGGCGGTGATACAGCCCGACAGGATGCTCTCGATTGTGCATCTGTAGAAGTTGGTGACAAGCCGAATTTCTTCAGCCTCCTGAGGTTGAAGAGGCGCTGCTGCGCCTTCTTCACAACGCTGTCTGTGTGGGTGGACCAATTCAGTTTGTCCGTGATGTGTACACCGAGGAACTTAAAACTTTAACTTAAACTTTAACTTCCTGACTGATGTCTTGAGATGTTGCCTCAATATATCCACAAGTTTCCTGCCTCATGATGCCATCTATTTTGTGAAGTGCACCAGTCCCTCCTGCAGCAAAGCACCCCCACAACATGATGCTGCCACCCCCGTTCTTTGCGGTTGGGATGGTGTTCTTTGGCTTGCAAGCCTCCCCCTTTTCCCTCCAAACATAACAATGGTCATTATGGCTAAACAGTTCTATTTTTGTTTCATCAGACCAGAGGACATTTCTCCAAAAAGTACGATCTTTGTCCCCATGTGCAGTTGCAAACCGTAGTCTGGCTTTTTTATGGCGGTTTTGGAGCAGTGGCTTCTTCCTTGCCGAGCGGCCTTTCAAGTTATGTCGATATAGAACTCGTTTTACTGTGGATGTAGATACTTTTGTACCTGTTTCCTCCAGCATCTTAACAAGGTCCTTTGCTGTTGTTCTGGGATTGATTTGCACTTTTCGCACCAAAGTACGTTCATCTCTAGGAGACAGAACGCGTCTCCTTCCTGAGCGGTATGACGGCTGCGTGGTCCCATGGCGTTTATACTTGCGTACTATTGTTTGTCCAGATGAACATGGTACCTTCAGGCGTTTGGATATTGCTCCTAAGGATGAACCAGTTGTGGAGGTCTACATTATTTTTCGGAGGTTTTGGCTGATTTCTTTTGATTTTCCCATGATGTCAAGCAAAGAGGCACTGAGTTTGAATGTAGACCTTGAAATACATCCACAGGTACACCTCCAATTGACTCAAACAATGTCAATTAGCCTATCAGAAGCTTCTAACGCCATGACATCATTTTCTGTCATTTTCAAGCTGTTTAAAGGCACAGTCAATTTTAACGTATGTAAACCTCTGACCCACTGGAATTGTGATACAGTGAATTATAAGTGAAATAATCTGTCTGTAAACAATTGTTGGAAAATGTACTTGTGTCATGCACAAAGTAGATGTCCTAACCAACTTGCCAAAACTATAGTTTGTTAACAAGAAATTTGCGCAGTGGTTGAAAAACGAGTTTTAATTGCTCCAACCTAACCTCAACTGGAGGCTGTTGTTTTATCTGAATGGGGTTGGGGAGAAAGCACAGCATGTGGCCTCAATTAGCACATCTAGCTAGCTTCTCTAGGCTACTCCAGTCAAGACCGGCCAGCACTGTTATATGGGATGATAAATAACATTGTGGCTGCTACAAGTTAGCTAGTCTTGGCTGTAACCGAGTTGGCGCCTTGACGTCTCTTTCTTTCCCTCCGTCTGCTCACTCCCATTTCATAAACACCGCCCCCTCTGCAGCTGCAGAAATAGAGCACCAGCCTCTCTCCCTCGCGCAGCAGTACTCAGGTTAAAATATTTTAAAAATATATAATAATAATAATGAATATCTGACAAAAATTCATGATACTATTCTAATAGTGAAATTATTTCAAACCTCCATCTCTAGTGTCAACATCAGGCCCATTGGGTTTCCTGAGTATGAACCATACAGACCCGGTTCAGCCCAACCCTCCTGACAGATGTCTATTCTCCCTCATTAACATCTGCACCACACTATCGCTCTCCCTCTCTCTCACAAACAGAGCAAAATCCATTATCTGTTACTGCCATTTCCACATGCAGCAGCCAAGCTCATATAATCATTGATCATGAAGCAGGGAAGCAGGCAGGGAGACAACATAGTCGGCCATTATGTTGTTCTCAGCTCTGCTCGCTTAATGAGAATATAAAACTAGAGTGTCTCTCTCTATCCCTGGTTGGTTCATTTCACAGTTTCCATAACAGCCCTAGTGATGACCTGAGTGACAATATACACATTCCTCCTCCCTGCCTCTCAGTTCGCCTGCATGTCCTCCTGCCTCCCAGCTTGCCTGCATGTCTTCCTGCCTCCCAGCTTGCCTGCATGTCCTCCTGCCTCCCAGCTTGCCTGCATGTCCTCCTGCCTCCCAGCTTGCCTGCATGTCCTCCTGCCTCCCAGCTTGCCTGCATGTCTTCCTGCCTCCCAGCTTGCCTGCATGTCTTCCTGCCTCCCAGCTTGCCTGCATGTCTTCCTGCCTCCCAGCTTGCCTGCATGTCTTCCTGCCTCCCAGCTTGCCTGCATGTCTTCCTGCCTCCCAGCTTGCCTGCATGTCTTCCTGCCTCCCAGCTTGCCTGCATGTCTTACATTTACATTTAAGTCATTTAGCAGACGCTCTTATCCAGAGCTGCCTCCCAGCTTGCCTGCATGTCTTCCTGCCTCCCAGCTTGCCTGCATGTCCTCCTGCCTCCCAGCTTGCATGTCTGTCTTTCTGCCTCCCAGCCAGTCAGCTTCCCAGTCTTCTTGACTCCCAGCCTGACTGCCTTCTTCCTGTCTCCAAGCCTGGCTGCCTGTCTTTCTCCGCCTCAGGTCAGATATTACATGAGCTCACACTGGGTGTGGCTTACAGTATAACAACACAGTTTCATTGTACAGGGGGAAGGGAACTGCATACAGTATATACTAAATCCATATATCCACTAGTCTCTGTCATAACCTAGCTGTCCTATCTGCAGCAAGCTAGCCTAAATGCTAACGGCAGCCGTTGTTGCTCATTCCTGTCTGTCTGTGTCATGAATTTTAAAATGAACTTTGAGCTGCCATCTTGGCAGCTACTATTTTATGAGCAGTTATGTCTATCAAGCTAGCAGCTGCTATCAGCTAGTCAACTAGCTATTCTATTGTACTCCAGAAATGAATGGGCACTAAGGAAGCCAAGCCGTAAAGGAGAATTGACAGTGTGACACAACTTGCTTTAGACAGGATGCAGAGCAAAAACAAAATGGTAGATTATTGTGGAAGGCCACTGAAATTACTTTTCAAAAGAAATACAACACCGTGGCCCTATATCATGCCATACAGCTGTGGTGTTATAAGGGCATAGTGAGGCATATGAGAACAAGGTCAGTGAGACACCTACCCGATCTTGGCCTTCTGTTTGGGCTTGGACGAGGGCACAATGCGGGCCTTCTTGGAGGCCTTGGTCCTGGTCTTGTTGCCTCGGTCCCTCTCCCTGTCTCTGTCTCTGTCCCTCTCCCTCTCTCTCCTGTGGGCCGAGGAGCTCCCAGAGGGGAAGCTCTCTGGACTCATAACCCTGGGGATGTTCTTCTCTCCTCTCTCCCGGGCCTTAGCAATGGCCTCATGGATGATCCTGTTAGCCTTCTGCTGCTTGTCCTCCCCAGCCTCCTCCATCAGTTGCTGCTGCTGCTGCTCCCTCTGCTCCTTCACCAGCCTCCGCTGGGCCCGCTTCTCCAACGACGAGCTGTAGGAGGACGAAGACGAGGAGGATGAGCTGCTCTTCATCGGGGGGCTGAGGACCCGCGCTGCTGTGTGGCTGTTGGGACCATTAGCATTCTTGTTCTTGGGAGGCTGGAGAGAAGAGGAGAGAGAGGAGGGGGGATATTAATCAGACTGAGGGAACACATATACCAACAGGATGATGTCATTGTAACATACAGTGGGGAGAACAAGTATTTGATACACTGCCGATTTTGCAGGTTTTCCTACTTACAAAGCATGTAGAGGTCTGTAATTTTTATCATAGGTACACTTAAACTGTGAGAGACGGAATCTAAAACAAAAATCCTGAATATCACATTGTATGATTTTTAAGTAATTAATTAGCATTTTATTGCATGACATAAGTATTTGATCACCTACCAACCAGTAAGAATTCCGGCTCTCACAGACCTGTTAGTTTTTCTTTAAGACGCCCTCCTGTTCTCCACTCATTACCTGTATTAACTGCACCTGTTTGAACTTGTTACCTGTATAAAAGACCCCTGTCCACACACTCAATCAAACAGACTCCAACCTCTCCACAATGGCCAAGACCAGAGAGCTGTGTAAGGACATCAGGGATAAAATTGTAGACCTGCACAAGGCTGGGATGTGCTACAGGACAATAGGCAAGCAGCTTGGTGAGAAGGCAACAACTGTTGGCGCAATTATTAGAAAATGGAAGAAGTTCAAGATGACGGTCAATCACCCTCGGTCTGGGGCTCCATGCAAGATCTCACCTCGTGGGGCATCAATGATCATGAGGAAGGTGAGGGATCAGCCCAGAACTACATGGCAGGACCTGGTCAATGACCTGAAGAGAGCTGGGACCACAGTCTCAAAGAAAACCATTAGTAACACACTACGCCGTCATGGATTAAAATCCTGCAGCGCACATAAGGTCCCCCTGCTCAAGCCAGCGCATGTCCAGGCCCGTCTGAAGTTTGCCAATGACCATCTGGATGATCCAGAGGAGGAATGGGAGAAGGTCATGTGGTCTGATGAGACAAAAATAGAGCTTTTTGGTCTAAACTCCACTCGCCGTGTTTGGAGGAAGAAGAAGGATGAGTACAACCCCAAGAACACCATCCCAACCGTGAAGCACGGAGGTGGAAACATCATTCTTTGGGGATGCTTTTCTGCAAAGGGGACAGGACGACTGCACCGTATTGAGGGGAGGATGGATGGGGCCATGTATCATGAGATCTTGGCCAACAACCTCCTTCCCTCAGTAAGAGCATTGAAGATGGGTCGTGGCTGGGTCTTCCAGCATGACAACGACCTGAAACACACAACCATGGTAACTAAGGAGTGGCTCCGTAAGAAGCATCTCAAGGTCCTGGAGTGGCCTAGCCAGTCTCCAGACCTGAACCCAATAGAACATTTTTGGAGGGAGCTGAAAGTCCGTATTGCCCAGCGACAGCCCCGAAACGTGAAGGATCTGGAGAAGGTCTGTATGGAGGAGTGGGCCAAAATCCCTGCTGCAGTGCGTGCAAACCTGGTCAAAAACTACAGGAAATGTATGATCTCTGTAATTGCAAACAAAAGTTTCTGTACTAAATATTAAGTTCTGCTTTTCTGATGTATCAAATACTTATGTCATGCAATAAAATGCTAATTAATTACTTAAAAATCATACAATGTGATTTTCAGGATTTTTGTTTTAGATTCCGTCTCTCACAGTTGAAGTGTACCTATGATAAAAATTACAGACCTCTACATGCTTTGTAAGTAGGAAAACCTGCAAAAACGGCAGTGTATCAAATACTTGTTCTCCCCACTGTACATACATCTGCATTAATAGCAAGACTGGAAAGAGCTGTGTATTACAAAGGACTCTCGGGCCTGATCTTAATGTCATTTCCTACGAAGTGGATGATCTTGTGGTCGTTAACACACACACACACCTTAATCCCCCCCACCCCACACACACTAATCCCCCCCACTATATTCACGTTCTCGTGTAGCCAAACCAAACCTACATTCCTGAATCTCAGACTGAATAGTTAGATAATTTAGCTCCTAGTTCTCACATTCCCCTTCAGTTAACCCCCCACAGCCTCTCTCACACATCATCTTCCCCCTCAGTTAACCCTCCACAGCCTCTCTCACACATAATCTTCCCCCTCAGTTAACCCCCCACAGCCTCTCTCACACATCATCTTCCCCCTCAGTTAACCCTCCACAGCCTCTCTCACACATCATCTTCCCCCTCAGTTAACCCTCCACAGCCTCTCTCACACATCATCTTCCCCCTCAGTTAACCCTCCACAGCCTCTCTCACACATCTTCCCCTTCAGTTAACCCTCCACAGCCTCTCTCACACATCATCTTCCCCCTCAGTTAACCCTCCACAGCCTCTCTCACACATCATCTTCCCCCTCAGTTAACCCTCCACAGCCTCTCTCACACATAATCTTCCCCCTCAGTTAACCCTCCACAGCCTCTCTCACACATAATCTTCCCCCTCAGTTAGCCCTCCACAGCCTCTCTCACACATCATCTTCCCCCTCAGTTAACACTCCACAGCCTCTCTCACACATCATCTTCCCCCTCAGTTAACCCTCCACAGCCTCTCTCACACATCATCTTCCCCTTCAGTTAACCCTCCACAGCCTCTCTCACACATCATCTTCCCCCTCAGTTAACCCTTCACAGCCTCTCTCACACATCATCTTCCCCCTCAGTTAACCCTCCACAGCCTCTCTCACACATCATCTTCCCCCTCAGGAACAGAAGTGTGAAATGTACCATAGCAGCTTTGCTGCCTGGAATGAGAGTCAAGTCACCCAGGCAGGCTCAATAAGGAAATGTTGTAAACACAAAGGAATGGGATTACAAAAGTGAATCAGCGAAGCTCTGAAAAACCCCATGTGCATAACAATCAAGCTGTATACTTACACTGCTGCTTAGTGATGTGGGGAGAGAGAGAGACATAGACAGAGAAAGACTAGAATTGATGAAGCAACATGCTATGAGCTATGTGTAGTTTGTAGTCTTAGCATTTAGCAGTAGCTGACAGAGGGGAGACATACTCAGAAATCAGCCTTCTCAGGAAGGTTAACTCATAAATTCCAAGAAATGGCAGATAAGGAAAATTACGGGTTTTCATTGCACTCTAATGATATGAATGTATGATATGATATGAATGTGATTGTCAAAAGGGAAGTTACACTGATCGATCTAGAAAATAGAACACTGAAAACAACAGCCAGCTGGTCTAGAAAACGCAGACAGCAGAAGTCACAACAACACTCTTAGCTAGTTGGCTGTACCTCTTCTATTAGGCCCTCTAAGCCTTGATAATGATATAGCCTTGACATAGGCTTGGCATAGCCTTGATAGCCTTTTAAAGACAAACAACCAGTCACCAGAATATCCCATTCTGCTGCTGTGTCTCTACCCCACTACCTCACAGACATACTGAAAGTCTTGCTCTCTGAACTTTCTGCTAGCCACACATTTTCCCCCCTAGTCACATAGATTGCAGCAGCACAAACTTTCATTAAGACAGGCAGAAAGAAACAAGAGACAGGCAGGACCGGCACACTGACATTCAGCCAAACTAGAATAAATAATATAGACTAATATAGTAATATAGTATAGATAAAATGGGAATAAAACATGGGCTGAGTTTTATTCCCTTCGGCTGGGCCCAGAGCCTATAAATGGATGAGCTAATCTCAACGTGTTGCAGTCAGAGCGGATGGCTACATGACCCGAGGCCGAGCCACAGCACGGCACAGCCAGTTGCTTTCCTGACTGCTAAATAAAGAGAATTATCTTAAACTGCCACAAACAAAGCGGGGGAGGGGAGAAATAAATGACAGTTTATTTGGAAGATAAACAAGAGCTGTAGCTACAGAATTATATGTTTAACGTGTGCTGTGATGCCCAGACTATTAGTGGAAATCATTGCCCAGAACTGAAATATTCTCATTATTCAAGTTGAAGGTAAAAAAAGAGGGGGAGGAAAGAGAAAGTCAAGGTAAAGAACAGGGAAGAGAGGGAAGTAGCAAAGGGGAGAGAGGGCAGAGGGCGGGAATGAGAGCAGGAATGAGAGTTTATATGAAAAGTGAGTGAGAAAGGGAGAGAGAAGAAAAATGCACCAAAACCAAGTGTTCTGCAGCTGTGTAATACGACTATAAATAACTGAAATTACAAGCTGCCAGCACTGCAGTGATTTCAATCTCTCTCTCTGCCACCACACGCTCCCATGAAAACACGTTGCACTATTACAGTAAGGAAAGACTACAGAGAGATAGAGATAGCCAGGACATTTGGGCCAGTTAGTCCACTCACTCACCCACTCACTAACCCCTTACTTCCCTCATGCAGTGAACGCTGTGTGACTGATGTACTCATCTTATGTGACACACACACACATCGCCTTTTGCATCGAACCAGAGGTGGGGAGGAATCTATGGAGGGAGGAGGTGTGGGGGGAAAGCATGTGAGAGAGCATAGCTAGCACAGCTAAGCAAATGAGTATGGGAAAGAGCAGCAACAAGGAGTTCAAGATGGCGACAGTGGAGCTGCATCAGGCAGGCAGCATGAGCCAGTAGCAGAGGAGGTTGTTCAGTTGTTCAGTTCCTGTCGTCCGGCCCCTCCTCCCTCCCTCCCTCCACTCCCTCTCTCTGTGCAGCTCACTTACCCTTCCTCTTGGCCTCTTCACTGTAGACATGTTTTTTTCTATTTTTTGTTCTTCCTCCCCCTCTCTCTCCAACCACCTAACAAAAGCCTTGCCCTTTCGCCGGGTTTTTTCTCTCTCTCGTTCGACAGTCTGTCTTGCTTGAGCTGCGTGTCCACCCCCTCCCCCCTCCACAGGCAGCGTACAGGCGGGCGGTGGAGCCTCCTCTCCTTCACCTCCTCTCCACTCCTCTCCTCCCCTAGCGGGCAGGGCTGAAGCTCAGTAGGAGTGCATGGGGCTGGGCTGTTAGATCACTGGGAAAGCTGGGAGCAGGGCTGGTTGCGCCAGAAGAGGTGCGAAGCAGTGGCAGTCCAGGAAGCTCGTCTCATTCTGCTGCTACTGCGTGCTTCAGCTCCGTCCGGCTCAGGCAGGCGGGTCGTGTTGTGAGTGTCAGCGTCGCTCTCTCGCTCTACCCTCCTCTTTCCCTCCCTTCTCATTGATTCCCCTCCGCAAGCAATCGCGAGCTCTCTCCGTCCGCTCACTCTACCTATCTCTACTCGTTCCTTTTTCTTGCTCTCTTCGTTCGTGCCTCGTTCTCTTACATCCCAGGGTAAGGTAGGCTACTCCTTTGTACACAAAAAGGGTTTTGTGCTAGCTAGCTTGCTTGGTTGTTTTCCTTTTCCCACTAGTTTTCCCCTCTTCCCTCTCTGCCCTCCCTCTCCCGTGCTGGGGTATGTATGGCGAGGAACTGGAGTCTCCAGCAGCAGAGCGGTGGAAAATGAAAGCAGCACAAAGCAGCAAAATGCATCAGCATGAATATTAGAGATGTCGTTAAAATCCAGACTCGTTCTCTCTCTCTCTCTCACTCACTCTCTCTTTGTGAGGAAGTAGGCCAGCAGATGGTGCTAGCAGTTATTACATTAACTTTCACAACTTAACCCCAAAAGCACTGGATTTCTACACAAGCACAGATATTAACATAAATGGAATGCAGGCTTGCATGTGTTGCACATTGCTCTATACATAAAACATTATACACAAGAAACTGAATGACACCATATTATGTTGTACAGAGTCATAACATGAAAATCCACTATGAGAAAAAACTAAACAATACACTATTAAACAACCAAACAGCAAACAACCAACGTGTGCAAAACCATGAAACCATGAGGCTAAAAAGCCACAGCACTGTCCCTAGTACAGCACACTAACACACTGAGAGCTCACTCCCAGAGACTGTCAGTAAAGCAGTGGTCTCAGACACACTCTGGTGGGGAAAGAGAGACGTAGACAGATGCTGGCCACCCAGCCACACAGCCGTGTTCACTTCCCACCAGGAAGAGAATCCCTCTCGCAAGAGGTGGATAGACCTCCACACACACAAATGTATGCGAGATGTGAAAGGACAGGTCGTGACGAGCCTTCTGTCCCTTCCATGACTGACAGTCACTGGAGAGGCGATGGAAGAGAGGGAGGGGGCTCCCTGAAACATGATGCAAGGGCCATGTGCTCCAGCAGGCACATGGTGCTGGGAGGGGAACACACAGACATGCCTGGCTGGCCTGGAGCCTGCCTGGCACAGGGTTAGGTCCCAGAGTGGAGACACACACATCACCAGACAGACACGCACTCGTGCACGCGCTCACACACAAACTTAAAGAGCCATACATCTTGCTCTAAAGCACATGACTGTGTTTTTACAGTGAACTCTCGTTTGAAACCTTGTGCACAACATATAAGCCCCTTCTCAGGTTACACAAAGGGCTACATAGCCTGGGGGTTGACTGTTAGCTCCCTGCTAGTCAGAAGTAACCGGGAACAAGTTGGTAAGCTACAGGCTATGGCTAGCCTCGATGGCTATGTGGCTAGGTGGAGGCCAAGTACCTGGAGATGGATAGTTAGCTCCCTGCTAGTTAGAAATAACAGTAACAGGTCTGAAGCTACAGACTAGTAAGCTACAGGCTAAAGGCTACATGGCTATGTGGCTAGGGGGAGGCCAAGTACCTGGAGATGGATAGTTAGCTCCCTGCTAGTTAGAAATAACAGTAACAGGTCTGAAGCTACAAACTAGTAAGCTACAGGCTAAAGGCTACATGGCTATGTGGCTAGGGGGAGGCCAAGTACCTGGAGATGGATAGTTAGCTCCCTGCTAGTTAGAAATAACAGTAACAGGTCTGAAGCTACAGACTAGTAAGCTACAGGCTAAAGGCTACATGGCTATGTGGCTAAGGGACGGACATTTTCAGCAGAGCAGCAGCTCTCTCCCTGTCTGAAATGTAACACTGTTTAATGATATTAGAGCAGAATTATCTCACATGGATAATAGCTGAAAGGGGCACTGAGCTCTTAAGGACATAGGCCTAGTAAACTTAGTTGATCTGTGTTGCTTTATCGGTTTAATAAGTAGACTAGTATGATTAGTAGGCCTTAAGTAAGTCAGAATGTATGTAAATATTCCTAGCTTTCCATTAGGCGTTGGGGAAACTACAGAGAAAGAGAAGGGGAGAGAGAGGTAGGAAATAAAGAGAGACTGACTGATGTATTTAACTGGCCCTCTCATCAGTAGTGGCAAACAAAGGTGAAAGCCCTCCTTCCTGACTGGCTAAATAAACAACAGCTTAGCTGCAATATCATTTGGCTCTGCTTTCTCCAGCCTGTCTGAGCACAACTCTCTTAAAAAACCTGCCAGACACCTAACTCTGTGGAAGAACATTGGAACTACAAACATTGGAACTACAAACACGACAAAACATTGAACTGTACAACTGTAGGAATAACATACGACTGGTTAAAGTCCAACGTAGAGTATGTGTGGGAGGTCACAATGTACACAGTAGGTTGTGTTAACTCCAATCTAGTGCCCATGTGTTTGTCCTCATGCCCATATCTAGATAAATTAGCCTGTGCTGTGTGTTTGTGTGCGCATTCATGTGTCTGTGTATGTGCTTACTAGTGGTAGGCTATATGTGTGTTCTCCCCATGTTTGAGTGGGCATCTGATATAGGCTAGCTGTCAGGCTAGGCCTTGGGAGTTTGGACTCCTGTTCTAGGAGAGACGGAACGAAGGGAACTAAATGACACAACATGCCAATTACCGTCCCTGCAGTGGAGCGAGAACATGTCACATGCCAGATGGGAGCATGCCATGCAACAGGACTAAACTATAGCATAGTAGCAGTGGGCCTCACTCTCACATAAACAGAGCCTCACTCTCACAGAAATAGAGCCTCACTTTCACAGAGACAGAGCCTCACTTTCACAGAGACAGAGCCTCACTTTCACAGAAACAGAGCCTCACTCTCACAGACAGAGCCTCACTTTCACAGAGACAGAGCCTCACTTTCACAGAGACAGAGCCTCACTTTCACAGAGCCCTTGAAAACGATCAATTCACAGCCGTTAAAACACTGTTAAGAAGAACCGGTAAAAATACTGTATGTATAGTGTAATTCAGGGAGATATTTTAACAACAGTTCTTTCAGAGACAGGGCCTAAACGGTATGCAACCATGTTATGTACTGCATGTTGAGCATGAACATTTGAATAGTATAGTAGTACACTGAGGGGTTCACTGGGACGGACAGACAGCATCATTTTAGTCTGGGACCGACATCATAATGCAAAAGACTACATAACAGGCTGTTCAATGAGAGAGAGAGAGAGAGAGAGAGAGGTAGGTAGGTAGGTAGGTAGGATCAACAGATAGAGGTAGATAGAGAAAGCTAGGAAGAGATTCAATAACACCCATGTATACATAGATTCATACACAGGAAGGCTTTTAGCTGCCAGCGACTGGCTCTGCACAGGGTGTATTGTCTCTCTAGGCTGAGGATGTGTTGGTGAAAACAAGGGAGAAACAGGAACAGTGAACGCAGGCAGGCAGCCAGGCACACATGCTGAAATGGTCACATGGCTTGGTGGAGCTGTGGCGCCTTGGGAACCCAACGGTTAACATGCAAATAGGCCTCCCGGCAGAGAAATTAGTGTGCTGGGGGGGCTTCCCTCTAAAGTGAGAGAGAGAAAAAAAGAAAGAGAGAGAGAGAAAGAGTAAAAGAGACAGAAAGAGATAAAAAGGGAGCCAGAGGCACAGGTGTGAGTCTCTAAACAGTCCATAATAACCTCATCACAGACTCAGAGCCTGTATTAGTGTGCCTGCCACTCTTACTTCTGCCTCCCTCTGCGGGCCTTTGAGTAGGACTCCACTAACACACCGTTAGGGAAATTGACATTTATCATCCTAGGACAGAATGGAACTCGCACTATAACTGTGCACACACTATAGCCAATCATAGAGCCCACAAGACCCACCATATCAACAGTTAGCCTATATTTTCACCCACTAGGTAGTGCTGTAATGCTGGTTGTATAGGCTAGTAGGAGAGTGCATCTGTTGTAACAGAGAGAGCTGAGCAAGTGAACATAGTGTTCCTACAGAGCAAATATAGGAGACAGTGTGTGGTACTGGTCCCTAGAAATTTAATCAAAGACAGCCTACTTTTTCTTTGATGAATAATAAAGTGCATAGTACAGGAATAATAGAGATGATCCACTGCTTCTCTCTCACTTCAGCCTTTGCCTAAACGTTTTCCTTTTAAAAATATCTTAAGTCTACCTAGAAGTCAACCTTTGACGTCGACTCTTCCTTAAAAACACTCCTCACAGCAAAGTGTGTTGTGTCTTTGTGCATAATGTCCCTAAGAATAGTTATTGGCCTTGTGTTGTGAGAGGGATAATACCAGCAGTATACAACACTACTCACCTTCCCAGTTCCCAACCATAGCCTAACCAGAGACCAAACCTACTGCCTGGTTAATGGAATATAGATTAGTCTGTCAGGAGGTGGGGAAGAGATTAGGCCTGTTAATTAGGCCTATGGCTGTGGGCCAATTTAAAGTCATGCATGGAGAGTGAGGAAGTGTTTGTGGTAGAGAGAGAGGAGCGAAAGAGAGGAGAGAAAGAGAGAGAGAGAGAGAGAGAGAGAGAGAGACAGATGGAGTGTTTGTGTGTGAGAGAGAGGGGGGGGGTAGAGAGGTGTAGTTGATAAATGAAAGGGGGCACACTGCACGGCGATGCTTCCTGAACCAATTAAAAAGAGCATCAGGCCTTAATGATCCTTCACAGGGTTGGAGAGGGAAGGTAAGGTGTGCTGGTGCTAACCTCTTGTCCCGGGGAAAGGCTAATAACAGAAGTGACACTCAGTGGGCTAACAGGGCTTACAGGTCCTCCGTTCTCACTCTCTGACCTGGTCCACTTTGACCTTTGCTGTCACAGCCTGGCTGGCACACAGCTCTAGCAGGTCACATGGCAGCAGGGCCTTAGGCAGAACTGCAGTAGTAGAATATATGGCATTTAACTGGGTTGTATTCACATAGGGTTGACCCAAACCATACTGTTTGTGTCACGCCTGCTCCCGCTCTTCCTCCCCTGGCCATCGAGGGCGCCAGGATCCCCAGCATTACACACTCAAGCCACCATCAGTACACACACTTGCCTTACCCCCGTCACACGCATCAGCGATCATTGGACTCACATGGACTCAATTACTTGTGCCATTACCTTCTCTATATCTGTCTGTTCCCAAGCTCTGTTCCCTGCTTCGGGATTAATTGTCTCATGTCCGTGTTACCCGTGTTCCGACGCTGTTCCTGTCTGGTTTCCTTGTCTGTTCCCGAATAAATGTCTGACTCCCCGTACATGCTTCTCCTGTCCGGCGGCGGTCCTTACAGTCTGACTCTGATACCACTATTTTCTTATTCTATGTTGGATGTGTAACCAGGCAAATGGCCAGCCCAGTACAGCTCGGATTAGTTTGGCTCAGTGTGAAAAGGGTACTGGTTGCCTGTATCTGGATGGAGGAGCGGATGTGGAGAAATGTGGGTGGCAGAAGGACGGACAGAGTCCAGAGTTACAGAGTTAAGTCTAATACCATAGCCTAATTAAGCTAATGTTCTGCAGACCATGTGTAGTAGGTCTAGGCCTACAGATTAGGAAGGGGGAAACTACAGGGAATTATCCATTCTGTATAGAAACAGTATCAATAAAGTTTTATTGAATTAAAGAATCTAGTGTTCTTATTCCATTTGTGAAGGATAATCAACAAGGGGCTATGCGTTCTATGGGAAATAATGGATGACGTGGAAGGTGTGTTCCACGATGCGCTAGCGAAATGGAACTGACCTTCAACAGAGTTGCATTATTTTCCTGAGAACGCATAGCCCCTCTTTGATTATCTCTTTTATACCACGGCTATAATTTAACACATTTGCGGCTAAAAATGTGTTCATTTTCCAATAGAAATGTGTTCATTTTCCAGTAGAAATGTGTTCATTTTTCAGTAGAAATGTGTTCATTTTCCAGTAGAAATGTGTTCATTTTTCAGTAGAAATGTGTTCATTTTTCAGTAGAAATGTGTTCATTTTCCGGTAGAAATGTGTTCAACATCTACTGAATAGGCTAGCAAGTTTACTAGATAGCTACAGTAGTTTCTGTGGTAACCAAACAAACACACTTGTTAGTTTAGCTAACCAAACCATCAGTCCTAGCTTGCCATTATGAAAATATAATTCAACAATGCCAATAAAGTTTTCAATTCAAGTTTTGCTTTAAAAAGCAGCTCAAACATAGAACATGTAAGAATGAACTATAGCCATTGAGTTCTACCGTGCTAATATAGGGAATTATACAACGGGTGGGTCTAATCCTGAATGCTGATTGGTTAAAACCGCATTCCATTCTGTGTTTATTCTACAAGTTACAACCGGTTAAATCTATGACTTTAAAATTCCTAATTACTCTGTTCCATCTGACAGTGCAATCCATTGTCTCATCAACCCAGCCAAGCAATTTATAAACTTGATCTCCACTATAAAAAGCATCTAGACATTCTCACATTTCTATTAGACTAACATTTAGTTTTCAACAGTGGAGATTTGTATAAACATTGCTGTCTGTCTCTCCGACATTTGCAACATTGCTTCAATATTCAAATTCAATCTCCAGCTGTCCCATAGTAATGAACGTGTCGGGAGTCGGGACGAGACAGACAAACAGGCAGCGTTTTTCAGCCAGTAGAAATCATGAATCAGCTGGCATTATTTTATGGGTATATACAAAGAAATGTAAATTGAAAAAAGGTAAACGTGAAGCTAGTTTGCAGTCTTTCCAGCTTCAATTTGAAGTGATTGTGTTAGCTGTGTTGTTGGCTTGCTCCTCTGAACAACAGTTTCCTGACTAGTGAGCACATTTTCTATGCCAGAAAAAATCACGCCTCATTAGCTCATTGTTATGGATGTGTTCAAATAAATGTCACTAAAAAACAGCTTAAACAAATGCAAATGCAGCTACTTCACTGTTATTCTGGCTGCACTTTTTGACGTGACTGTAAGTTAGCCGTAGTTGGCTAACTAGCAAGCAAGGGATAAGAACTTTGCCAGCCATTATGGCAATGGAACATTTAGAACGAACGACTGGGTCGCGTACATACTGTAGATACAGAACAAAAAGACTGGGTCGCGTCCATACTGTAGATACAGAACAAAAAGACTGAACGACTGGGTCACGTCCATACTGTAGATACAGAACAAAAAGTCTGAATGACTGGGTCGCGTCCATACTGTAGATACAGAACAAAAAGACTGAACGACTGGGTCGCGTCCATACTGTAGATACAGAACAAAAAGACTGAACGACTGAGTCGAGGCCATACTGTAGATACAGAACAAAAAGACTGGGTCGCGTCCATACTGTAAATACAGAACAAAAAGACTGAACGACTGAGTCGAGGCCATACTGTAAATACAGAACAAAAAGACTGGGTCGCGTCCATACTGTAGATACAGAACAAAAAGACTGGGTCGCGTCCATACTGTAGATACAGAACAAAAAGACTGAATGACTGGGTCACGTCCATACTGTAGATATAGAACAAAAAGACTGAACGACTGGGTCACGTCCATACTGTAGATACAGAACAAAAAGACTGAATGACTGGGTCACGTCCATACTGTAGATATAGAACAAAAAGACTGAACGACTGGGTCGCGTCTCAGGCAACCGAACTGATAGAACGAACGACCAGCCGGCTTGGGTAGCAACCCTAGATTTGATGAAATAGTATGAATAAATTCATTAAAATAATGTTTTTAATGAAAACATGTCAATCATTATTGTATTGTATTATTGTATTGTTGTATAAAAGTGATACTGCCCTCGAAGCCAGTGTTTAGAGGATATATTGGCTTGGTCTCGAGCCTAACAACACCATTGCCAATATATCCTCCAAACACCGGCTTCTCGGCATTATCACTTAAATAACTCACACTCTAGAATGCCCTTCAAGCCAATCAGAAACAAGTATTCAACAATGCCATGGTATAAACATGAATAACAGTAGGTTCCCAGTCCAAAGTGACATATTATACTGTATAAGCCTAGGCCTCATTTCCTAAGAAATGCACTTACACTACTAGGTGGTATAATGGTATTAAACGCTGTAGATCTATACACAGGAGAACTATAGCTTCAACCAAGTACACACTCCTAGTATGCTAGGCTGTGTGTGTGGGCCTCCCTCTCTGGTCTGTTAGAGATATTTATAGTTATTACCCAGAAAGCTCTAAGGCCCAGGCCAAGACACACACACGCAGGCACATGCACACACAGCTTGGCATGTAATTCCTTGCAAATGCAGCGATTAGCAATTCACATAGGTTATGATATCATTAGCCGTACCTGCCATGGCAGAGAGAGAGGGCTGCACCATCA
The DNA here is from genome assembly GCF_045679555.1 of Salvelinus alpinus. Classification (NCBI taxonomy): domain Eukaryota; kingdom Metazoa; phylum Chordata; class Actinopteri; order Salmoniformes; family Salmonidae; genus Salvelinus; species Salvelinus alpinus. The sequence continues at coordinate 27,200,069 of NC_092118.1, forward strand.
CACCCATTACACATCCTCAAATAGCTCCCAAATAATTAGCTCTCCATTAGTCATTCAGTTAACTGACTCCTTCATTTCATTAAGAGAGGCATGCGATGGCCATTTGCATCTGTGAGAGGATTGGTGATAGGAGTGGTTCATGGATGGACTGGGACTGGGGAGGGTAAGGTAGTTTGGGCCTGGTCGTTAGGGATTCTATAGGATAGCAGAGGGGTGACAGAGGGGAGAGGGCAGTCTGAGGTCATTGAAGATGATGCTGTATCTGTCATTAGCACAGTATGGGGAAGGTCTGAGAGAGCCTCTATGATACACCACAAGTCAGGCGCTAAGCACCCAATGATACAGGCAAACTAATGTTCCCCTTGTTGTGTAGTGACACACCCAAAACCTTAAGGTTTTTAGGCCTCTCTAGATAAATAAGCTGGATGGTTATTACATAATCCTAGCAAGCATTACAATGGGCAGACATTCAAGGTCATTGCAGAATAACTTTCAATATAGCCATCAAAACAACCTGCCAATGAGCAGCCTACTTACTGGGGAGCAGAGATGGAGGGAGGGGATTCCAACAACAGTGGTTCCCTTAGAGCTTAGACCAGCAATTCTCAACAAATATGGGTTGTGGGAGGTTTTGAATGAGTCACCAATTTCGAAACATAGGCCTATTCCTTGCTTGAGAACTGAGAAATTAATCAGCATTACCTGGTGGTAACACACAAAATAGTATGATTTAGGCATTCAAATTAGCAATTGGTGGGTTCATCACCAGTCTTCTTCATGCTATAGCTCTCAATAATAAGAGGTTAAATCAGGAGAAGGCAGGTTGTTAGCAGCAAAAAAGCAGACATCAGTGCTGCAACGGCGAAACTACTTTTGCTATCTCAGATTGTTCTGGCAATTCTCACATATAAACTTTATTGGGAGAAATTATGTTTGACATGCTTTTTACATTTGTATCACAAACAATTGTTTTCTTAAATCATGATGAAAGTGGCCATTTTAGGACCTCTTTTTTGACCTATAAATGCCTCTGGTAAAACCTTATGATCCTTGAATCGTACATGATACAGACAACATATTGGTTCATTATACTCCTTATAGAGGGTCTAACAAATGGAGAATGTCTAGATTCTGAAATACACATTTTCACATGAATTAATTCAATATAAAAAAACATGCATATGAATATCTCAAAAGTACCCTTTACAAGTACATGACATTTCCAGTGGGTTCTGTGCTAATTCTGAAGTTGTGATACATTTTATGAGCACCGCCAACACAGTGAATGGGAAAATGGATTGAAAGGGCTGTGATTGGTTAATAACCAATAATGTACATTTCTACGTATAAAATGGATCATATCTACAAAAGTACCAGAGAGCTCCCTCTGGAAATGTGACATTTTTGACAAGTGCATTGTTCTAAACAATACGTTAAAAAAATAAGCAAAATAAAAAAGGGTACTTTTGAGATATTTATATTAATATTTTTATGTTGAATAAATGAATGTAAACATTTGTATTTCAGAATCTAGACATACTCCATATTTTAGAGCCCACTATAAGAAGTATAATGACACCAAGATGTTGTCTGTATCATGTACAGTTCACAGATCACAGGGTTTTACAGGAGGCATGTATAGGTCTTAAAAGTGCCTGAAATTGCCAATTTCATAATGATTTTCAAGAAAATGGTTTGTGATACAAATGTTAAAAGCATGTCCAACATCCTTCCTCCCAATTAAGTTTCTATGTGAGAATTGCCAGAACAATCAGATTGTTGAAAAATATTTTCCGCCTAAGCTGGCGTGGAATCGCCCAACTATGGACTTATCCAGAACTATGATGGCGGTGAGACCGAATTATAGGGTCACCAGAGGACAGGGCCCAGGGGACAGCCACACACATTCAACTGAGGACAACAGACAGACGTGTAGTTCTGTTCTGAGCAGGAATGTTAACAAAGTCTTTATAAATCAAATGAATGATCCACGCCACAACACTAACCATTTCATACTGAACTCTCAGCAGACAGGACAGTCTTGAGACGAGGGCATACAAAATAACAGCAGCTTTGTGGCAGTATAGCGAGAGCAACCATGTGATTCAACATTCCACAGAGATTGATTTAATGTATATGAAGGCCAAATGCCACAGACCAATAGGCAAGTGAAAACATTGAAACCTGTAGCCTAGTAATTGCACTGCGCAACAGAGGATTGAGTTATATAGGAAGGAATTCACAGTATTCTTCCAACATATTCACCTCAGGGATCAAAGCAGGACGTATGCCTACAACATTCTGAGAGAAAAGAGCAACCCTCCATTTTGTACTTTGAAATGTTAAAACATTAACTTAATGGTGGCAGCAGTCTCTGTAAACATGAGTCATAGTGTGCATGGTTAGTGACAGTAGGCCAACTGCATATTGTTGTAGACTAGAGGTACAAAACTAAACTTTATCCAAGGCAGACAGAAGACAGTGTTAGCCTACATTTTGTCCCTTTCCACAGAGTCAGTGTAATGTTGTGAAATAAAGTGTTTCTCTGTGTAAACAAACCCTTGACTCAGGGCCCAGCGCCATGGAAACCAGTGGACATACCCGGCTAGGAACCAGCAGCTACCTGACAAACCTGTCTGATAGCTTTGGGACTCCTGTGTGAAAACTATCTATCTATCACGCACATACATTCAACACACACACACACACACACACACACACACACACACACACACACACACACACACACACACACACACACACACACACACACACACACACACACACACACACACACACACACACACACACACACACACACACACACACACACACACACACACAAACACACAACTGTCATCTTCATGGAATAGCTAACGCAAACCAACAAGTGTTCCTTAGACATAAAGGCAAAAGAGGCACACTGTATTAAGTATAGCCGACACAAAGCACAATTAGCCAGAATATCCGACCTGCTTACTTACAGCTGCACTAGGGTCGGACAGCCCGACCGTATAGATCAGGACACCGTGGAGCCAGCTTGGAAAACGTACCTCAATCCAGGGATGAGAAATTAGTTGTACTCTGAATTGTGCTATTATCCCAACTGTTACAAGATTGAATAACTGCTACTTTCCCGGAACGCTTCCCTTTCCTCCTCATGCTACGTAGCAGAAGCCACGTGCGTTGAACAACAAAGGATAGTCAGCCTACGTTGTCGCGCTGTGATAATGTCAAAATAAAAGTTGTGTGGGGAATGGCTTTGTATATGTCAAACTCTCCCAAAACTATGTCTGTACAATAATTCATTGGTAATCCATTATTATAATGAATTGGTAATAATTTATTGGTAAGCCATTGTTATAATTAATTGGTAATAATTTATTGGTAAGCCATTGTTATAATTAATTGGTAATAATGAATTGATAATTGGTAATGTCAATGTTGTCAAGGGTGCATTAACAAAGGCAAAATTGTTGGAACAAAGAAATAAACTATTGAAAGACAAACACAACAACTTTCTAGTGTGTGGCTGTTTATTGCCTTTGTTAATCCACCCTTGACAACAATGACATGGATTACCAATTAATTATTGTACATCAGACAAGCATCCAAAGTTTTGGTTAAGTTTGACCTATGGTCCTTTCAAGACATCTTGGGACTCTAGAAAGATGCCTGAGTTTCCGAGTTGGATGACCATTCAAAACTCTTTTTTCAAAGTTCCCACTGAGTTTCCAGTGTTTTTGAACGTGGCAATATACTAAACTATTCCCCAAACCAACTTTTTTTTTACATTTCCACAGCGCGATGACGTAGTCCGCAAGGAGCCTGATTGGCTGACTATAGTTTGATGTTCAACTTACATTCTAGCGCCATTTCAAAATGGCTGATGTGGCTTCTGCTACCTAGCATGGGGACGAAAATGGCAGCTTTCCAGAATAACTATCAGTCGTTCAAACTTCCCGGTGTAACAGTTGGGATAATGGGACAATTTGGAGTGCACTGCATTTCTCATCCCTATATTGAGGTAGGTTTTCTGAGCCATATCTCGTGCTAGCTCCCCGGTGTCTTGATCTACACAGTCATGCTGTCCGACCTTAGTGCAGCTGTAGCAAGCGGGCTGAATCTGCTGACTAAAAGCATAACGTCATGATCCACAGTCCAAATGCCTTTCCCCTATTCCCCTTGCCCTATTTAGTGCTAGGTTCCCTAAGTCTAACTGAATGACAGCCACTGAAAGTCTCATTAGAGTCCCTGTAGAGTAGACTGTGTAAATCTGTTCTCCACTTTCTCTCCTCAGAGACAGACTATGCTAGGCAGGCTAGCGTTCAGCAGGCTGCCTGGTGGTTGAGCTGAGTTCATTCCTGTCAGCCAGTGAAAGGTTAACCTGACTGCAGCTCAAGGAAGAGGTCACGTTGGGTTGTGTCACCCCTCACATTCCTCTCACACAAAACCTCATGTTAGCACTGAACCCGCTGGCTATCGCACGCTCCTCTCCAAACCCCTAGCCAGCCAACAAAGTCAAAGCTATTTAATCCCCTGTGAGCGGGGGAGAGAGAGAAAAAATGCAGAATAAAAGAGAATGGGTTTTTATTCAGACCTACTGTGCAGTTTGGGGCTGGCAAGGTTCCCACATGCTCCTCACAGTCTAGGCTAAATCCAAGTACATCTCTCTCACCACTCCCTCTACTAACTAGCCACCCATTTCCTCCTCTAGTGTCCCCCCACAGCCCGCCCCTTCCGTCCACAGCCAAGACCGCCCCACTTTAAATAGAGTTGACTTCCTGTTCACCTTTGACCTCCACTAGATACCACCCACTCCTGGCAGGCCTCCACTACCAGCAGGCAGATGAGGCCGGATGACTGGAGGAACAGAGAGCGGCAGTCATAAAGAGAGAGATAGGCAGTCAGAAAGAGCTAGGGAGAGACAGAGCGAGAGACAGGCTATGTGCACACTGCCCACAAAATGATGTAGAAACTGAGCTGCACTTCCTAACCTCCTGCCAAATGTATGACCATATTATAAACACATATTTCCCTCAGATTACACAGGCCCCCAAATAATTTGAAAACAAATACTTTTTTGATAAACTCCCATATCTATTAGGTGAAATACCACAGTGTGCAATCGCAGCAGCAAGATTTGTGACTTGTTGCCACAAGAAAAGGGCAACCAGTGAAGAACAAACACTATTGTAAATACAATCTATACTTATGTTTAATTATTTTCCATTTTGTACTTTAACTATTTGCACATTATTACAACACTGTATGTCTTTATTCTTTTGGAACTTTTGTGAGTCTAATGTTTACTGTACATTTGTTATTGTTTATTTCACTTTTGTTTATTATCTATTTCACTTGCTTAGGCAATGTAAACATATGTTTCCCATGCCAATAAAGCCCCTTAAATTGAACATTGAATTGAGAGATGAGAGAGACTGATAGACCTACTGACCAGAGAGAGAGCCAACCGCAACCAGAGAAACAGCCAATCATCTCTCAGCTTCGTGGAGAGCAGGTTTCCCAGCGGCAGGGGGCCCCTCCCCCTCCAAAGAGTAGAGTAGTGACTTGGTGTCAGGTTTCAGGACTGACTGCAGCACTCTCTGCCTGGCTGACTGGCTGGCTGGCTGGGAGTTACATAAACATCACCCAGGAAGGTCAGGAAGCAACAAAGACAGCAATTCAGTGGGGGCTGACAGCCACAGACACTCTTGGCTGAGTCGGCTTCACACACATTGGCCAGGTCGCAGTTGCAAATGAGAACTTGTTCTCAACTAGCCTACCTGGTTAAATAAAGGTGAAATTTAAAAAAAAAACATGGCCTCCCTGAACCCCCCCACTTTAGTTTCAAGGCACCCAGAGGCCAGAGGAGGAGGTGAGGGGAGAGAGAGGTCGGGGAGTCAAAGAATAAACCTAAACCACTGATGCACTGAGTCAGACAGGAGGCACCTGCTGTACAGCACAGCAGCTCATCATCAGCTATTCAACCACCAGGGTGTGCCTACTGCCACATCAAAAGGCTATTTGTTTGTAATGGGGCTGTCATGCAGTAAGTTAGAGTCGTGGACTGCATCACGTGTGAGGACAGATAAGGGTATGCACAACCCATGGTGAGATTGTTCTCTGCCAACTACATCTAGTAGCCTAGTTGTTGTCTATAATAGCGTTTCCCAAACTCGGTTCTGTGGCCCCCCTGGGTGCACGTTTTGGTCTTTTCCCTAGCACTACACAGCTGATTCAAATAATCAAAGCTTGATGATTAAAACGTGCACCCTGGAGGGGGGTCCCAGGACCGAGTTTGGGAAACCCTGGTCTATAAAATGAAAGATAATTTTTTCACGATTGTCTCTATTTAGAAGAATAAAACATCACTGTTTTCATTTATTTGACTGAATCAGGTTAGAGGGTAGAGGTCGACCGATTAATCGGAATGGCCGATTAATCGGGGCCGATTTCAAGTTTTCATAACAATCGGAAATCGGTGTTTTTGGATGCCGATTTGCCGTTTATTTTTTTTTTACACCTTTATTTAACTAGGCAAGTCAGTTAAGAACACATTCTTATTTTCAATGACGTCCTAGCAACGGGGCAGAACGACAGATTTTTAACCTTGTCAGCTCGGGGGATCCAATCTTGCATTGATTACATTGCACTCCAAGAGGAGCCTGCCTGTTAGCGAATGCAGTAAGCTAAGGTAAGTTGCTAGCTAGCATTAAACTTATCTTGTAAAAAACAATCAATCAATGACTGTCATTGCTCCAATGTGTACTTAACCATAAACATCAATGCCTTTCTTAAAATCAATACACAAGTATATATTTTTAAACCTGCATATTTAGCTAAAAGAAATCCAGGTTAGCAGGCAATATTAACCAGGTGAAATTGTGTCATTTCTCTTGCGTTCATTGCACGCAGTCAGGGTATATGCAACAGTTTGGGCCGCCTGGCTCTTTGCGAACTAATTTGCCAGAACTTTACGTAATTATGACAACATTGAAGGTTGTGCAATGTAACAGGAATATTTAGACTCATGGATGCCACCCGTTAGATAAAATACGGAACGGAGAAGTGGGGGAGGGATAAAGGGGGGGAATAAGTGGGGGGTGACATCTACCCTCTTTCTTTCTACCTGTCCTTGTTCTGTATGTCTTGTTTTGTAATATTTGTTTTGTACCCAGAACTCTGGGTCTTGTTGTTTCTGTCTGCTCTTTTATGTTTAGATAAGAATTGTATACCTGTCTTTTACACCTATACACCATTCTTGTGTGTGTTCAATAAAAAATATTTGAACGTAAAATACGGAACGGAATAAACGTTTTGTTTTCGAGGTGATAGTTTCCTGATTAGTCAAAGGTATATGGTTTAGAGAGAAATAGTCGACACGTTATAATTCCTGTAATAACTTGCGGCTGAATTTGAAAGGGGTTCCTTCGTTATTTTACCGTTCATGTCTTCCATAGAGAATGTCTTGATCTACTTCAAATAAGGTCTGTGTTTCGTGCAGGCTTAAACCTCCTCGACGTTTTGATACCCGTGTAAATCTCACTAGGATAAGGTAACGTTTGTCAACATATTTTCATAAATCCACTCTACAATTTTTTTTATCTTCGCTTATATTTAGCGAATATTGATCAGAGTTACCTTGTCCTATGGATATCTACACAGTTATAAAATTGGCACGGTGATGTAAGCCTACACGAAACACAGACCTTATTTTAAGTGAATCTAAAAATATCCTATGGAATAAATGAAGGAACCGCTTTTCAGATTTTGCTAGGTGTCATGGGAATTATGACTCGCACTTTGGTTGTCAATTCTTACCATGCCCATTATTAAAATAGGATTTCCTGCATATAGAAATTAAAGTTTTTGTTTTCAACATTCATCACAGGTAACTTAAACTCTATTTTTATTCAAACAGTTGAGAGTATTTGTCTCCTAAGCAGACTCTTCAGTATCATTGTCACTTCAGAGCTGTGTGCGTGTGTGTATTTATGTATTATATTAAGTTAAAATAAAAGTGTTCCTTGTTCATTCAGTATTGTTGCAATTGTCATTATTACAAAAATGTGTGTGTGTATGATATATATATATATATATTTTTTTTTATAAATCGGCCGATTAATCGGTATCGGCTTTTTTTGTCCTCCAATAATCGGTATCGGTATCGGCATTGAAAAATCATAATCGGTCGACCTCTACTAAAGGGTACTGTGCCTGTCCCATCGATAACCATATGGCAGTGTGCTGTACATAGGCCCACTGAGGACATCTTCGAACAGACCAAGTGAAGTCTAATTCAAATTGCCTTGGTATGATCATATCCAACCAGACCCTTTCATACTGGGCGGCAGGTAGCCTAGTGGTTAGAGCGTTGGACTAGTAACCAGAAGATTGCAAGATCGAATCCCTGTGCTGACAAGGTAAAAAATCTGTTGTTCTGCCCCTGAACAAGGCAGTTAACCCACTGTTCCTAGGCTGTCATTGCAAATAGGAATTTGTTCTTTACTGACTTGCCTAGTTAAATAAAGGTGTCTTCACAATGACTGGGAACAAAGGCCCTCTGTCTAGAAGTCAGTCTCTCTGTGTGACTAACATTGAACAGAACCAGCCCATGTCACAGCCAAGCACAAGCTCCTGAGGACTAGGCCTACAACTGTCTGGGTGGTATACTATATACCGGTATTGATGCATGCTGTTTATTAACTGACAGATTTCCCACGCGTTCCCAACTGTAGGCTATGCCTTGTTATTGGGCTACATTTCACAGCTTGGCACATTTTTTTTAAAGACGCTGATATGCTTTCTCATGGTGTACTAAGCTATTCTGAATTATTTCATTTCTTTCTGAACAGACAGCAGTAACTCTATAACTTTGGCAAATGTATTTCAATTGATCAGGGGTGCTGCAGCTCCTCCAGAACCCTTTGCACAGCTATGATTCTATAAGGAAATAAATGATGAAGTGCAACACTGGAGAGATCAGCGTTGCAGGATCATTCATGTCTATCAGAGCAGAGAGGCAGAGAGATCATAGAAAGTGAATCTCGTTCCAGTTCTGTGAGAGACACAGGCGTGCTTCACACGCGTTGGTCTCAAACATAGGTTCCAATTTTGCACAAACCATAAGTCAACCCAAATCAAGAGACAGGACCAGGCAGTGAGACAGGGCCAGAGACTGGACCAGGCAGTGAGACAAGGCCAGAGACAGGACCAGGCAGTGAGACAGGGCCAGAGACAGGACCAGGCAGTGAGACAGGGCCAGAGACAGGACCAAGCAGTGAGACAGGGCCAGAAACAGGACGAGGCAGTGAGACAGGGCCAGACACAGGACCAGAGTGCGACAGGGCCAGAGACAGGACCAGGGAGTGAGACAGGGCCAGAAACAGGACCAGGCAGTGAGACAGGGCCAGAGACAGGACCAGGGAGTGAGACAGGGCCAGAAACAGGACCAGGGAGTGAGACAGGGCCAGAGACAGAACCACGCAGTGAGACAGGGCTAGAGACAGGACCAGTCAGTGAGACAGGGCCAGACACAGGACCAGAGTGCGACAGGGCCAGAGACAGGTCCAGGGAGTGAGACAGGGCCAGAAACAGGACCAGGCAGTGAGACAGGGCCAGAGACAGGACCAGGGAGTGAGACAGGGCCAGACACAGGACCAGAGAGTGCGACAGGGCCAGAGACAGGACCAGGGAGTGAGACAGGGCCAGAAACAGGACCAGGCAGCGAGACAGGCCCAGAGACAGGACCAGGGAGTGAGACAGGACCAGAGACAGGACCAGGGAGTGAGACAGGGCCAGACACAAGACCAGGGAGTGAGACAGGGCCAGAGACAGGACCAGGGAGTGATACAGGGCCAGAGACAGGACCAGGGAGTGAGACAGGGCCAGAGACAGGACCAGGGAGTGAGACAGGGCCAAAGACAGGGCCAGAGACAGCCAGTGAGACAGGACTAGGGGGTGAGACAGGGCCAGAGACAGGCATTGAGACAGGGCCAGAGACAGGCAGTGAGACAGGACTAGGGGGTGAGACAGAGCCAGAGACAGGCAGTGAGACAGGGCCAGAGACAGCCAGTGAGACAGGACTAGGGGATGCGACAGGGCTAGAGACAGGCAGTGAGACAGGGCCAGAGACAGGCAGTGAGACTAGGACAGGGGGGTGGGCACCACTCTATCCCCTGATGCCCTGCCTGTTCAGCAAACACACTATCTGTTGGCTCTTCACACACCAGTGGACATGAATAGAGCAGTCTACCCATAAGCATCAACCCAAGGGTGGATGTTGACACAGACTGAAGGGAAGCTGGGCCTGTTCGCTGGTGTTCCATGTCCCATTTCAATTAGCGGATGGACAAATTGGACAAATTGGCTGCTGGGTCAAAACACCAGTCTGTGCTTGAGTATTTCAGCCTACCTGTTAGTCTAAGTGGTAGAGTTGAGAGAGACAGAGCTATGCTGTAGAGACAGGGTAAAAACCTAGCGACTTGTGAGTCACCATTCACCAGAGAGTAGTTGTGTGTGTGTGTGTGGGTGTGTGCGTGCGTGCGTGCGTGCGAGCACTTGTTTACAATTTACAGAGCCAGTCAGAGATAGTTCTGATGAGTGCTGAGCTGCATGTGCCAGCACTAGGGCCATGGAAGGGAACAGACACACTGTGCTGCTGATGATCAGATGTGGGTTCAAACACTATTTGAAATATTTAGCCTGCCTGGAGTTCCAGAATGGTGGGGTTAGTAGTTTTGGGACTATTCTATTGGTTCCATTAATCAAGCACAGTTTAAGTATTTGACCTAATATCAAATAGTATTTGAACCCAGGTCTGACATACAGTGTGACTGCTGACGGTCCTCTTTGCCTGGCTGTCTGAGTCACTGTGGAAACAGGCTCAGAGAGGTGTGTGGATGGATGTTGCTATGCTACTGGCCAGCTCTGCTCCAGGATCCGCCTTGTGCCTGTCAGAGCCAGAGCAGCACACTAATGCACTCTCTACCTCTCTCTGTGTCTGTCATTAGCCTCCCTCCCTCCTTCTCTCTCTCTCTCTCTCCCCCTCCTCTCCCTCACTCACTACTCCCTCTGTCCATCTCTATCCTCTCTCCCTCCCCCTCCTCTCCTCTCCCTCACTCACTCACTCACTCCCTCCGTCCGTCTCTATCCTCTCTCCTTCCCCCTCCTCTCCCTCACTCACTACTCCCTCTGTCCATCTCTATCCTCTCTCCCTCACTCACTACTCCCTCTGTCCATCTCTATCCTCTCTCCCTCCCCCTCCCCTCCTCTCCCTTACTCACTACTCCCTCCGTCCGTCTCTATCCTCTCTCCCTCCCTTCCCCTCACTCACTACTCCCTCTATCCATCTCTCTCCCTCCCCCTCCCCCCCCTCTCTCTCACTCACTACTCCCTCTGTCCATCTCTATCCTCTCTCCCTCCCCCTCCTCTCCCTCTCTCTCACTCAAAGACACACTAGCACAGAGAAAACCACAACAGCAACCACCCCCACACTCTACACTCTATCTAGCCATGTAGTGAGTGCAGCGCGCAGCAGCAAGACAGACAGACAGGCAGTGTCTCTAGCCTCTAGCCTGCCCTGACCCACATCTATAGCCTTGAGTACGCTTAGTTACTGTAAGTCCTGGAGACACTGCTGCCACTATTAATCAGGCCCTGGGACACAGCTAGGCTACTGTAGTTACCTGTTGTCTGTCTATGTCCCAAAATGGCACCCTATTCTCTTTTTAGTGCACTACTTTTGACCAGGGCTTTGGTAAAATATAGGGAAAAGGGTGCCATTTGGGACACAATACTGAGAGGATAGCTAGAATAGGCTGTATTATTATCATTTAAAGGAGGGCTGAGCATCCTTCCCCTCCCTCACTCCCTTCCTCCACCTCCCCCCTGATTGCAGGTGCACCAAATATGCTCATGCTCTTCCAGGGCTAGTTAAACATTACATGGGTGGGTGGCTGGCTGGCGTCTGGCTGCTGAGAGGAGTGAAAGCATGGCAAGGCTCTCTCTAGTCTCTACGTCAGTGCAAGAGATTTATCCATTAACGTATCTGTCACAAATACATGTCTCACTGTCAATTCTTTCAATTAATTTCCAACATAGTTGGAACTGAATAGATAAAACAACCTGGATGAGATGCAGATATAGATTTAAATGGGAATGGAATGAGAAATAATTTGACAATTCGCTTGACCAATCCCCTCCTGCCCATGTGGTTAAGTGGATGGACAACTATTAGCACCAACAACCACAACTATTCTATACATCCGCAATGTGTATTTCCTCCCCTGTAGTAATACATTAAAGCTGCAATATGTAACTTTTTGAATGACCTGACCAAATTCACATAGAAATGTGACATAGTCTGTCATTCTCATTGAAAGCAAGAAGTCGTAGATCTGTTCTATGTGGGCTATTTCTACGCTTTCCGTTCTTAAGTTTCATTTTTGCATCTTTTACCTACAGTTTTATACACCAGCTTCAAACAGCTGAAAATACAATATTTTGGGTTATGGGAAATATATTTCACAGTGGTTTAGATGGTACGATGACTCTCTACACTATACTTGCTTGTTTTGTCACATAAACTGAAATTAGAATTGTAGCAACCAGGAAATGGCAGAGTGATTTCTGCATAGTGCATCTTTAAATAGATGAATGAAGGAGAACTCTGCGGAATCTGGATTACAAGGTACTTCATCCATATCATCCTTTCTGAGTCTGTCAGCATATGTCAGCCTAGCCAGCCTCAGACTGAATGCAAGTGTTAATGGCCCAGTGGGTTTACCTGTTTCTTGTAGTCCATGGATATGGAGATCCTGTCTTCCTCCTTCATCTCTTCTTCCTCTCCCTTTCCATTCCTCTCTCCATCCCCACCATTGGTCCAGGAACAGTTGGAGTCGTGGTGGTCGTGCTGACTGAGGGCAGCCTCCAGCTGAGGCAGCAGCTCATCAGCCAGCAGGTCCGGAGCCTCCAGGCCCTCAAAGCCCCCTCCTTGGGCCTCCACCTCCCCTTGCAGCCCTGCCAGGCTAACCTCTAGAGACACGTAGCCGTTAGTGGTAGTGGTGCTGGCCGGAGGTCTGGTAACTTCCAAGTTAGATCCACAGTTCTGGGGATGGTGCTGGTCTGGAACGAGCTGGCTGACTGCACTGGGGTAGCAGCTCATGGCCTGGCCAAACATCTCAGATGAGTCGTAGTTCCCTAAGGTCTGCCTCGAGCAGCGCAGAGCCCGGAAGGGACATTCGTCCTCAGCCTGGCTGACTGGGACCTGCTCGGGCTGGTGATGCTGAGTCATCCCTGGAGCAGACAAAAACGCACATCCAGCTCCCACGAGAGAGAGTTCAGGCACTGAGGAGGGCAGGGGAGTGGTGGTGGTGATCATGGACACTGGGGCTAAAGAGAGAGGCTGGCTCAGGCTGGAGGTGCCAGGCTGTCCCTGGCCAGGGAAGGAGTACTGGGAGGGAGGGTAGGCGGTGGTGGAGCTCACTGAGCAGGAGGACAGGGTGTGAGCCATGGGGGAGCAGGTCTGCATGGAGAAGGACATGCTAGAGCCCTCTGGCCCTACCCCAGGAAAGGCCCCCTGAGTCCCCTGCACCAGCTGGTAGCCACCCTGCTGTGGTGGGGTTCCAGCCAGCGAGGCATTGGGGGTTTCCACATTAGCTTTGGCCAGAGCCCCTGAGTTAGGCACAGCCCTGGAGTGGAACTGGGTTCCCCCGATGGTAAGCTGCTGGTTGTGGGGAGCTGGCTGTTGGTTGGCCTGGTGGAAGGGGAAGCTGTGGTGCTGCTGGGGCAGAGACTGAGGGTTCACTACCTGTTGATGAAGGTGCTGCTGCTGCCGCTGGTTCAGAAGCTGGTGTTGCTGCTGCTGAAGTTGTTGTTGACAGGGGTGGTGCTGCTGCTGTGGCTGTTGCTGTCGGAGGTGATGCTGTTGGTTGTGGAGTTGCTGCTGCTGTTGTTGATGTAGTTGTTGTTGTTGCTGGGGCACTGAGTGGTAGAGGTTCCCGTTCTGGTCCTGGTTGCCCCACATGGGGCTGCTGTTGGAAAACAACGCGTTGGATTGGGGTGCCTGACCAATTGAGCGTCCATGGAACTGGGTATGCTGTGCTGCTATCATCCCTCCACCACCCACACCCTCAGAGCCAGCGAAGGGCTGTCCCATGGAGTTCTGAGCCTTCATGCCCGGAAAATGCCCCATCTGCTGTCCATAAGTCATGCTCTGTTGGGTGGAGGAGGGCATGGAGGTGGGGATCATCCCGGGGTGTTTCCCTGCCCCCATCGGCTCCACCTGTAGGGGCTCAAAGCCTGCGCTGAGGTTGAGCTCATCCACCAGCGAGGGTCCAGGGGGGAAGCCCTCCTCAGCCAACCCATCCAGCCCTCCCACAAACAGGTTGGGGTCGTCAAAGAAGTCCATGATGGGATCTGTCATGGCCCAGGGGCCAGGGTCAGTCTTCCGGAGACCAGTCCCCCACGTTGGACCTCTGCTGGGTTCTAGCTGGTGCTGAGGAGCGTCACGTGTTACTGAGCTACAGTATGTCCATCACAGACTGGCTCTGGAGAGAAAAACGAAGACAAAACCTCAAGTCAGATTTAACAGAGAGAAGAAAAACATGCATCTTTAAACATGTCTCGTTCATACTGAGCTGTGTGTGGGCTGCACAATAAAGAGATGTTCAGTTGTCAAATAGATTTTATGCAATTTAGCCCGTCTCTTTTTGATGTTCATCCTGTGTTTTTCAAATCAATACACTTCTAGTTGTTTTCAAGATCTCCATACACCTCTACCTCATATACACTACAATAAGCAATTTATTACCATAACAGACGCTCTCAGCCACGTAAACGTCATCAGTGAAAACAGCGGCTGCCAAAAAGCCAAGTAATGGCTAGGTCAGACAGGCCTGGGATAAATTTGGCACCGTCAATTATCTCTGGTTGGCAGCAGGTAGTTGTGTGGTAACGCATCTGATCTGATCTAAACTGAACCAACTGCCAGACAGACCAGCAGCCAGGTGCCTCTAGTCTTCCTCGGTTCAAAGCCCCCTGATCCGATCAGCCTCAGCCCTGTGACTGTGCTGTGCCTGCTTTCTACCGAGCCGTCTGTCTGCTAGTAGCTACTGAATGTGTGGGAGGAAGGTGCAGACAGACAGATGATGCTGTTTGTGTCAACAGCCAGGGAGGTTGGCTCAGGATGCATCTAACCACAGACCAATAGAAGATGACGGAACACTTGTGTTAGTCAAGACCTGCTGACTCATACTCACCACACACACTCACCTCACTACAAACACTTTGACATGTTCTGAATGTACAGTCATGGCTCTCACAAGTCTTCTGATACAGAGGGGGGGCATACAACTGAGATCCAATGCTTCAACCACAACTCGTGAACCTCTGCTAAGGTTAAGTGGGGTAGTGGGTAGGCTTGGGCGGTATACCGTATATACCATATAGCGGGGTATTTGGAAATAGCCACGGGATGGTTTTTCAATACCGTTAACTATTTCTTTGAAGTTTTTCTATATATTTTAATATTTGTAGCTACTTTGTAAGTAAATACCTGCAGTCAACTAGGGCAATATGTTAGAAGATAAAGCGTTCTTCATTTCACTTGTCACATTATTTTACATTATGAAGCTCACCGTAGTTCCCCAGAACAGTTGAGCCAGTCATGTGTTTGTTTGTAAATGGCACAAAGCGGGAGCAGTTGAGTTGAGCTGTGTCAATTGACAGGGGTTGAGTTTTATATTGAACGTCAAGTGTTTTTTTGCTTCAATAGAGTGATCAGGGACGTGCAACTATAGTTTTCCTTCACATTAAATATATTACTGCAACACATTCAGCAGAATATAGCTTCATTTTCATCAGATGACAACAGAAGCGCAACGCTATTAGGCTGGCAGTCACACAAGTAGGCTAAATGAGCTTACAATGAACATGCAAGGTATTTTTTGCAAAAACAATGCATGGCCATCATATTTCTGTTTATTATAAAGAATGTAGCTAGCTACATTTCCTAATGTTTTTCTTAATGTTAATCTGGAGCAAAGTAGGCTGGCTACACCGAGAAAAGTAGGGGAGAATAGTAGCTACATCAGAACGCTGTCAGCTGATAGAATGCTCTTAGCGAATTCTCTTCCAAGTGGAGAAGTGCAACTGAAGCACAAAATTAGTCTGATGCCGAGATTTTTGTTTACAAAATGCAGCAATATAGAAGAATTCTGCGTTTAACGTGACCCCTAAGTTTAACTTGATGGTTATCTAAGTAAGTGGCTAAATTCATAAGGTGACGGAGAATCCATCATATTGTGTTGGCTTTCTGCCGTGTTTGAAAAGTCAAAGCCCTTTGGATGAGTTCTCTGTACAGCTGCCACTGCTGTCTTTTGATTTCATTGTGTTTTTTTCTCCTCTCCGTTCTCGGCCTGTCTTCTTCTCTAAGCAGAGCAAGCAGGCCTGTTGCCCTACAGACTCTAGACTCCACACAGACACAGCGTGTACACATGCTGCTCCAGAACCAGTACTGTTTATTGCACAATGTATCTCGTTCACATTTCGTTTGTAAATGTCCAAACTCACCAAAAATGACATTCAGTAGCTCCTACCTATGTATGTATAACTTTTTGCTGAGCTGCCGGTCTTTGAAATATATATTTTTTTCATTTGCGCTTGTTAGCATATTTAGCTAGCAGCCTCCATGGTAAAACCGTACATCTTGGGATGAGAGAAGAACGGTATGAAGATATGAAAATCTGCATACTGCCCAACCCTAGTAGTGGGGCTGTCCCTGGCTATTTTTTTATTTTACCTTTATTTAACTAGGCAAGTCAGTTAAGAACAAATTCTTATTTTCAATGACGGCCTAGGAACAGTAAGGTTTCATCATAGTTAACCACTGCCTGTTCAGGGGCAGAACACCAGATTTGTACCTTGTCAGCTTGGGGATTTGAACTTGCAACCTTTCGGTTACTAGTCCAACGCTCTAACCACTAGCCTGCCGCTATGATGAAACCTTACTTTTTACTCATTGTTACAAAGGCCCAGTATGCCATATGACACAAGCACACAACCAAGACAATACACAAGATTCATACAGGAAGCTTCAAGACTTAACCCTAACCTGGTTACTGTGAATCATTAATGTAGCCTTACTCATCTTCATAAATGACAGCTGTGCTGGACCTCCATTCCATAACAACATGGACAGCTATAGCAGTTAGAACTGTGTTTAACAGGAGCACCAGATAGCAGGGGCCAGATCATATCCCATGCCCAGCTCTTGGCTATACTAGAGCTCTGTTCTCGTGTGACTAGCAGCCAGCCCAGGAGTAGGAGAGTATTCTCTTCTCTTGCAACACAGACCTACAGCTGAGGGCAGGCTAGGCATGAAAAGAGAACTCCCATTGCTCTCAGCCACTTAGCAGGGCTCTATTGTAACTGACAATGAGCAGAATGGCCAGGCCTAATTCTCCCAAACAGACAGGAAAATCTGATCACTCAATTAGAGGTAACATCAGACCAGAATCCTACCCGGGCCGCTCAACGGTCTGAATTAGTAATCAGAGGTAGGTTAGGTAGCTTATCTGAGCAGCATAAAGTTTTTCCTGCTGCTGCTTCTTCGTCTTGTATTAGTTGGAACCAATGATGAACTGTAGAACCTAAGCTATATGATGTACAATACAACCGGTTATAGACTGTCTATGGTTGAGACTAGGGCTGTCCCACACTAAATAATAGCTTCGACCAATCGACCAATCAACCAATCGATTGAACAGACGACTTTCGTTATACCAAGATATTATTTAGTGTGGGACAGCCCTAGTCTCAACCATAGACAGCCTATAAATGTGCATTTTTCCACATATAGACACACCAATTGTATTAAAATAAAAGCAACTATATATGCATTGAGCTTGTCTGATGCTTTAAGAGCAGTTTTTGATTAAATAAGACACAAATGACTCGAGGGAGCCAGAGATGAAGATAATCAGGAGACGAAAAACTTAACCTGACCATCCTCCTCCCGCTCCTACTGGCTTTCGCAGATTCTGCCGCTACTCTCCTGAAGTTGCCGGTAATAGGCTACTACACGAGTCGGTAACTTTTCTGATGTGGAATAACATTTTATCTTACAATTTCTACCGATCTGCATGCCAGTTATGGTTTTCATATGCACATTTTCATGTAACAGTTAGATTTAATTTATAATAACGTCTTCGTATGTCAAAATCATTGTCATGTGGTTAATCAAAATTCTATCCAAATCTAAATGAAAATGATACAAACCTAAAAAGTAACTTATATTGCCAATGCCAACTATGTAAAAACAGCTCATAAAACCAACAAATAAAAACAGAAAAATATCTTATAAATCACATTGGCTGTGCATGGCCTGTCTGCAAGGAACTAGAAACATTGTATCAACTATTAACTAGGGTCTGGCCTGAAGCTCATGCTAGCAAACTTGCACCTATGTATAACATCTTCTGGGCCCTCAAAGTTTCCTGCCAGTGAGTTCCGAACAGACACAGCTGTAGGCTATTTGCACAAGAGATAAGAAGTAATCAATGCGCATCCTTACTCAACAATGACAGGAGAGCTCCAAACAAAACACAATGACTAAATTGTAGTAAATAGTAAATTGAATGAAACAAACCAAAACTTGTTTTTCACAAGTGTAGCATAGGTTGTGCACTCCGACAATCAGAACGGTGAAAGACTGAAATAACAATATATTAAAAGCATTTTTAAAAATTACCGTAACCAAACAAACATTGTAGATTAGAAATTATAGGAAGTAACGGCAAATGTACTTACTACTTGTGATATACACTACCGTTCAAAAGTTTGGGGTCACTTAGAAATGTCCTTGTTTATGAAAGAAAAGCACATTTGTTGTCCATTAAAATAACATCAAATTGATCAGAAATACAGTGTAGACAATGTTAATGTTGTAAATTACTATTGTAGCTGGAAACGGCAGATTTTATATGGAATATCTACATAGGCATACAGAGGCCCATTATCAGCAACCATCACTCCTGTGTTCCAATGGCACGTTGTGTTAGCTAATCCAAGATTATAATTTTAAAAGGCTAATTGATCATTAGAAAACTCTTTTGCAATTATGTTAGCACAGCTGAAAACGGTTGTTCTGATTAAAGAAGCAATAAAACTGACCTTCTTTAGACTAGTTGAGTATCTTGAGCCTAAGCATTTGTAGGTTCAATTACAGGCTCAAAATGGTCCGAAACAAAGACTTTCTTCTGAAACTCATCAGTATGTTCTTGTTCTGAGAAATGAAGACTATTCCATGCAAGAAATTGCCAAGAAACTGAAGATCTCGTACAACGCTGTGTACTACTATCTTCACAGAACAGCGCAAACTGGCCCTAACCAGACTAGAAAGAGGAGTGGAAGGCCCCGGTGCACCACTGAGAAGAGGAAAAGTACATACTTTTTTTAAACTTTTTTTTCTCCACCTTTATTAAACCAGGTAGGCCAGTTGAGAACAAGTTATTATTTACAACTGCGACCTGGCCAAGATAGAGCAAAGCATAGCGACACATACAACACAGAGTTACACATGGGATAAACAAACGTACAGTCAATAACACAATAGAAAAGTCTATATACAGTGTGTGCAAACATAGTAAGATTAGGGAGGTAAGATAATAAATAGGCCATAGAGGCGAAATAATTACAATTGAGCAATTAAACACTGGAGTGATAGATGTGCAGAAGATGAATGTGCAAGTAGAGATACCAGGGTGCAAAGAAGAAGAAAATAAAAAATAACAACATGGGGACGAGGTAGTTGGGTGGGGTATTTACGATGGGCTACAATTTACGATTGCTACAGGTGCAATGATCGGTAAGATGCTCTGACAGCTGATGCTTAAAGTTAGTGAGGGAGAAATAAGTCTCCAGCTTCAGTGATTTTTGCAATTCGTTCCAGTCATTGGCAGCAGCGGACTGGAAGGAAAGGCGGCCAAAGAGTAGTTGGATTTGGGGGTGACCAGTGAAATATACAGTTGAAGTCGGAAGTTTACATGCACTTAGGTTGGAGTCATTAAAACTCGTTTTTCTACCACTCCAGAAATTTCGTGTTAACAAACTATAATTTTGGCAAGTCGGTTAGGACATCTACTTTGTGCATGACACAAGTAATTATTCCAACAATTGTTTACAGACAGATTATTTCACTTATAATTCACTGTATCACAATTCCAGTGGGTCAGACGTTTACATACACTAAGTTGACTGTGCCTTTAAACAGCTTGGAAAATTTCAGAAAATTATGTTATGGCTTTAGAAGCTTCTGAAATGCTAATTGACATAATTTGAGTCAATTGGAGGTGCACCTGTTGATGTATTTCAAGGCCTACCTTCAAACTCAGTGCCTCTTTGCTTGACATCATGGGAAAATCAAAAGAAATCAGCCAAGACCTCAGAAAAAACATTGTAGACCTCCACAAGTCTGGTTCATCCTTGGGAGCAATTTCCAAACGCCTGAAGGTACCACGTTCATCTGTACAAACAATAGTACGCAAGTATAAACACCATGGGACCACGCAGCTGTCATACCGCTCAGGAAGGAGACACGTTCTGTCCCCTAGAGATGAATGTACTTTGGTGTGAAAAGTGCAAATCAATCCCAGAACAACAGCAAAGGACCTTGTGAAGATGCTGGAGGAAACAGGTACAAAAGTATCTATATCCACAGTAAAACAAGTCCTATATCGACATAACTTGAAAGGCCGCTCAGCAAGGAAGAAGACACTGCTCCAAAACCGCCATAAAAAACACAGGCTACGGTTTGCAACTAACACATGGGGGACAAAGATCGTACTTTTTGGAGAAATGTCCTCTGGTCTGATGAAACAAAAATAGAACTGTTTGGCCATAATGATCATCGTTATGTTTGGAGGAAAAAGGGGGACGCTTGCACGCCGAAGAACACCATCCCAACTGTGAAGCACGGGGGTGGCAGCATCATGTTGTGGGGGTGCTTTGCTGCAGGAGGGACTGGTGAACTTCACAAAATAGATGGCATCATGAGGCAGGAACATTTTGTGGATATATTGAAGCAACATCTCAAGACATCAGTCAGGAAGTTAAAGCTTGGACGCAAATGGGTCTTCCAAATGGACAATGACCCCAAGCATACTTCCAAAGTTGTGACAAAATGGCTAAAGGACAACAAAGTCAAGGTATTGGAATGGCCATCACAAGCCCTAACCTCAATCCTACAAAAGATGTGTGGGCAGAACTGAAAAAGCGTGTGCGAGCAAGGAGGCCTACAAACCTGACTCAGTTACACCAGCTCTGTCAGGAGGAATGGGACAGAATTCACCCAACTTATTGGGGAAGCTTGTGGAAGGCTACCCGAAACATTTGACCCAAGTTAAACAATTTAAAGGCAATGCTACCAAATACTAATTGAGTGTATGTAAACTTCTGACCCACTGGGAATGTGTTGAAAGAAATAAAAGCTGAAATAAATCATTCTCTCTACTATTATTCTGACATTTCACATTCTTAAAATAAAGTGGTGATCCTAACTGACCTAAGACAGGAAAATTTTACGAGGATTAAATGTCAGGAATTGTGAAAAACTGAGTATAAATGTATTTGGCTAAGGTGTATGTAAACTTCCGACTTCAACTGTACCTGCTGGAGCGCGTGCTACGGGTGGGTGCGGCTATGGTGACCAGTGAGCTGAGATAAGGTGGGGCTTTAACTAACAAAGACTTATAGATGACCTGGAGCCAGTGGGTTTGGCGACCAATATGAAGCGGGGCCCAGCCAACGAGAGCGTACACGTCGCAGTGGTGGGTAGTATATGGTGCTTTGGTGACAAAACGGATGGCACTGTGATAGACTACATCCAATTTACTGAGTAGTGTTGGAGACTATTTTGTAAATGACATCACCGAAGTCAAGGATCGGTAGGATAGTCAGTTTTAAGAAGGTATGTTAGGCAGCATGAGTGAAGGATGCTTTGTTGTGAAATAGGAAGCCGATTCTAGATTTAATTTTGGATTGGAGATGCCTAATGTGAGTCTGGAAGGGGAGTTTACAGTCTAACCAGACACCATGGTATTTGTAGTTGTCCACATATTCTAAGTCAGAACCGTCCAGAGTAGTGATGCTAGACAGGCGGGCGGGTGCGGGCAGCGATCAGTTGAAGAGCATGCATTTAGTTTTGCTTGCATTTAAGAGCAGTTGGAGGCCACGGAAGGAGTGTTGTATGGCATTGAAGCTCGTCTGGAGGTTTGTTAACACTGTGTCCAAAGATGGGCCAGAGGTATACAGAATGGTGTCATCTGCGTAGAGGTGGATCAGAGAATCACCAGCAGCAAGAGCGACATCATTGATGTATTCAGAGAAAAGAGTCGGCCTGAGAATTGAACCCTGTGGCACCCCCCATAGAGACTGCCAGAGGTCCGGACAACAGGCCCTCCGATTTGACACACTGAACTCTATCTGAGAAGTAGTTGGTGAACCAGGCGAGGCAGTCATTTGACAAACCAAGGCTGTTGAGTCTGCCGATAAGAATGCGGTGATTGACAAAGTCGAAAGCCTTGGCCAGGTCGATGAATATGGCTGCACAGTATTGTCTTTTATCGATGGAGGTTATGATATCGTTTAGGACCTTGAGCGTGGCTGAGGTGCACCCGTGACCAGCTCGGAAACCAGATTGCATAGCGGAGAAGGTACGGTGGGATTCGAAATGGTCGGTGATCTGTTTGTTAACTTGGCTTTCGAAGACTTTAGAAAGGCAGGGTAGAATAGATATAGGTCTGTAACAGTTTTGGGTCTAGAGTGTCACCCCCTTTGAAGAGGGGGATGACCGCGGCAGCTTTTCAATCTTTAGGGATCTCAGACAATACGAAGAGTGTCTAGTGTCTAGTTTGAGAAACAGACGCCTCACAAGTCCTCAACTGGCAGCTTCATTAAATAGTACCCGCAAAACACCAGTCTCAACGTCAACAGTGAAGAGGCGACTCCGGGATGCTGGCCTTCTAGGCTGCCAGTTGAGGACTTGTGTCCTCTTGCTCAGTTGTCCACCAGGGCCTCCCACTCCTCTTTCTATTCTGGTTAGAGCCAGTTTGCTTTTCAAAAATATTTCACTTATTGTGTATATTACATTTGTTTTATTTGATGCTTTATTATTTTATTCCAAGTCATCTCATCTCTATAGAGTTGCTACCTATGCTGTCTGACAAAATCACTATTTTGTAGTTCTTCAAAGTAAACAAGACATACTTTTATGACTGCTGAATACCAACTATCAATGACTTGATCATGTATTTTCAGGTAGAGCTACTGCAAGAAGCAACAGCCGCTCTCTATATCACCTCACAATCACGCATTATTCTGTCTCTTCTGTAGCAGGCATGAAAGAAACACAGACTGGACGAGTAGATGCGCAATGGATTATGGTCATTTTAGTTAATTGCCACGTTTTATGTGCTAAACTATGTACAATATTGACCTGTTGGAAACAACAACTCCCTACTACATCGCACAGTCCAGGCTGGATCTGATTTATCTCTAGAGAAAGTGTGCAATGTGCGCATTGAGCTCAACGAAGAAGAAAAAATAGGAAATGCAATTCAAATAATTGAACAAATTTTGGGGGGGAAATAGCACTACCCTTGGGTGTAGCCTTAGCGGAGTTGCCAACAACCATAAGTTCCGGTTTTCAGGGGAAATGTAAGAGAGAGCCTGTGACACGACTTCCCTTCCATTAACAAGGTGACACTCCATCTTAACTCTTCCTTCACATTTACTAGATTGGTTGAACAGTGCAGAAAGGAACATCTCCAGACATTTATTTTATTTTTATTCTCATCAAGACCAGAATCTTCAGGATCTAGTATCAGGCAGGTTTTTTGGGGAATTGCATGTCGTAGGTAGGCTATGACTTTGCTTATAAATGCTAGGATTGTGAAGCATCTATGTAGTTCTTATGAAGACTTGATGCAGTCTAGAAAGTCTTTATAAATGACGTTGAACCCAGATCTGCAGTGAAACTAGCTCTAGTTAATATCTGGAGTTAAGTTTTAGCTACAGTGAAACCCACTTAAAATGTAAAACATAATTCATTGCCAAATCGAATGTAGACTATTTGTTTGGCTGGTTTATCTGTAGGCTCTACCCTCAAAGTATTGGGTAATAACCGGCCCACCAATAACAAAAGACCCCCACCTGAATCAACTTTTATTTAGTTAAAAAAGCAACATTGGACAATGGAGATTAATTTCACTGATCAAGGCCATTCCAGAGCACATTCAACAGGTCCCATCATAGTCTGTGCAATATAAATGCATTCGTGTTTTGCTGCGCTTCCTGCTTACATTTAGCCTCCTCCCACTGGTCACACATTGGTTGAGTCAACGTTGTTTACACGTCATTTCAATGAAATTACGTTGAACCAACGTGGAATAGACGTTGAATTGAAGTCTGTGCCCCGTGGGCTAGCTACCTCTGCATGCCGCTTGCTTCTTTCTTTGTTTATCATGAGTCTATGCCTCTTTGCCTAAAGTAGCATGATATCACCAACCCACGATACACAACAAATAAATAGGCGTCGTCAATTTCAGAGTCCTTGTGACTTATCTAAGCACCCTCAACAAAAAAAGACCGATAACAAGTGCAGCCACAATAACGACAACGATATAGAGACAGAAACAATGCAGCATCAAACTGTCCAAACTCACAAACCCGTCGTCTGTCGACGATCCAACTCCATCATGGAATCAGAAATCAAAATAGAATTTGCACAAACTACATCTACGTGCAACGGACATCCATGATAATCATCAATCGGCTTTAATCAACTGACTGCTGATTACACTCGTTTGTAAAGACGCTATATAAGAATAATCCCAAGAATAACAGTATTATTACGAAGTAAGAAAGGTTCATAAGTATCCTATTGCATTGTTGAATTTTACTTTAGAATATCTTCTAGAATCCTAACCAACCCCGGTTTATGTGGCACAGCGAGAATCTGTAACAATGAACCCATGATAGAAAGAAGCCAGTCTATAATGGCCACTAACCTCAGCATCCTCTGAGTGCAGCTATGGCTCGTGGCTATCTGAGCATCGAATCTTCACAATAGCCTTGCTGCACCTCCTAGTAAAAGGCTGCTTGGCACTCGATGTGTTTCCATGTCACAACAGGTAACTAGCTACCTAGTTAGAGAAACTAGCTGAATCTTAACTTTCTGAATCTGAAAGTCAGGTGCCAAGCCATAGGGATTTTTTCCCACCATCTGTTCTTCTCGAGACTCGAATCGTACACGTGTCCCCACTTGTCTTTCCTTCCAAGCACCTCTCCTCTCGACTTCAGTGGTGTCGTGACGCCTCTGCTGAGTAGGAGAGGAGGGAAGAGCTGGATGGGGGTCGACAGTCATTCATTAAGAACAATGCAATAGATTGACCACAGACAATTAAACCAGTTGTTGATGGACCCGACCGAGTTTCGTTTTCGTTGAGACCACCGACTGATATCACTTTATCCTCTGCATTCACATTCATGGTAACGATGCTGAGCTGGCTCGAGGCTCGTACCATCACAGCGGGTCGCTGTCAGTTCAGGACCACCATAACGAAGCGCCGTCAATAACTTTAGTAACACGAATGCAATATTTCGAACTGTGAGAACCATTATGGAAATGGAATAACTCACAATGTTCCGGGACCCATTTGACTGATATTGTAGTTAGCTAGTTGGGTGCTTTTCAGACCGGGATTCTCACTATTAACGTAACGTTAGTGACCACAGCTGAGCGTCACTGTCTCTCAGTCATTAGAATGACAGTTTGCTCCCAGAGTTAAAAGCTCTGTGTGGAGCCAATACTTTCTATTTATGACGAGAAAATTATTTTATTACTTACCGAAGTGACGCAAAATCCGTTGACTGAAAATTATAAGAGCGAAGTTAACTAGTTGACCACAGCGGTTCTACTGCTGCTGACGTGACGAATCGATGAAGACATCAATTTGCATATCAGTTACTTGCTCTCTGATTGGACAATTGAGGAGTCGTTCAATTTTTATAATCTCAGATTACATTTGGAGTCGGTTCCACATGGACACATTTCATTTTCATTTTTGTGCCATAATAACTCCTCATATGTAAAATAAAATGACAAATATTAGACCAAATTGGTTATAAAGGCATGACACACAAGATGGCCGCGGTAGATCTGAAGCCAATCCGCGGAGGTTTTACTTTGATAACACAAACCTGTAGTCTCCCGGATAATAATGTTAACTCTGACAGGCGAGATAGTGGGAAAATAACATGGCAACCTGTCATTAGTGTGTGGTGACCCCCAGTGGCTCTTGACAGTACTGCTAAACCAAGTCACTATGGTCTTGACGTTTATTTTTATTTTTGTATTTCACCTTTATTTAACCAGGTAGGCTAGTTGAGAACAAGTTATCATTTGCAACTGCGACCTGGCCAAGATAAAGCATAGCAGTGTGAACAGACAACACAGAGTTACACATGGAGTAAACAATAAACAAGTCAATAACATGGTAGAAAAAAAAGAGAATCTATATACAATGTGTGCAAAAGGCATGAGGTAGGCAATAAATCGAATAATTACAATTTAGCAGATTAACACTGGAGTGATAAATCATCAGATGATCATGTGCAAGAAGAGATACTGGTGTGCAAAAGAGCAGAAAAGTAAATAAATAAAAGCAGTATGGGGGGTGAGGTAGGTAAATTGGGTGGGTAGTTTACAGATGGACTATGTACAGCTGCAGCGATCGGTTAGCTGCTCGGATAGCAGATTTTTAAAGTTGTTGAGGGAGATAAAAGTCTCCAACTTCAGAGATTTTTGCAATTCGTTCCAGTCGCAGGCAGCAGAGAACTGGAAGGAAAGGCGTCCAAATGAGGTTTTGGCTTTAGGGATGATCAGTGAGATACACCTGCTGGAGCGCGTGCTGCGGGTGGGTGTAGCCATCGTGACCAGTGAACTGAGATAAGGCGGCACTTTACCTAGCATAGCCTTGTAGATGACCTGGAGCCAGTGGGTCTGACGACGAACATGTAGCGAGGGCCAGCCGACTAGGGCATACAGGTCGCAGTGGTGGGTCGTATAAGGTGCTTTAGTAACAAAACGAATGGCACTGTGATAAACTGCATCCAGTTTGCTGAGTAGAGTATTGGAAGCTATTTTGTAGATGACATCGCCGAAGTCGAGGATCGGTAGGATAGTCAGTTTTACTAGGGTAAGTTTGGCGGCGTGAGTGAAGGAGGCTTTGTTGCGGAATAGAAAGCCGATTCTTGATTTGATTTTGGATTGGAGATGTTTGATATGAGTCTGGAAGGAGAGTTTGCAGTCTAGCCAGACACCTAGGTACTTATAGATGTCCACATATTCTAGGTCGGAACCGTCCAGGGTGGTGATGCTAGTCGGGCGTGCGGGTGCAGGCAGCGAACGGTTGAAAAGCATGCATTTGGTTTTACTAGCGTTTAAGAGCAGTTGGAGGCCACGGAAGGAGTGTTGTATGGCATTGAAGCTCGTTTGGAGGTTAGATAGCACAGTGTCCAAGGAAGGGCCGGAAGTATATAGAATGGTGTCGTCTGCGTAGAGGTGGATCAGGGAATCGCCCGCAGCAAGAGCAACATCATTGATGTATACAGAGAAAAGAGTCGGCCCGAGAATTGAACCCTGTGGTACCCCCATAGAGACTGCCAGAGGACCGGACAACATGCCCTCCGATTTGACACACTGAACTCTGTCTGCAAAGTAGTTGGTGAACCAGGCAAGGCAGTCATTAGAAAAACCGAGGCTACTGAGTCTGCCGATAAGAATATGGTGATTGACAGAGTCGAAAGCCTTGGCCAGGTCGATGAAGACGGCTGCACAGTAATGTCTTTTATCGATGGCGGTTATGATATCGTTTAGTACCTTGAGCGTGGCTGAGGTGCACCCGTGACCGGCTCGGAAACCGGATTGCACAGCGGAGAAGGTACGGTGGGATTCGAGATGGTCAGTGATCTGTTTGTTGACTTGGCTTTCGAAGACCTTAGATAGGCAGGGCAGGATGGATATAGGTCTGTAACAGTTTGGGTCCAGGGTGTCTCCCCCTTTGAAGAGGGGGATGACCGCGGCAGCTTTCCAATCCTTGGGGATCTCAGATGATACGAAGGAGAGGTTGAACAGGCTGGTAATAGGGGGTGCGACAATGGCGGCGGACAGTTTCAGAAATAGGGGGTCCAGATTGTCAAGCCCAGCTGATTTGTATGGGTCCAGGTTTTCCAGCTCTTTCAGAACATCTGCTATCTGGATATGGGTAAAGGAGAAGCTGGGGAGGCTTGGGCGAGTAGCAGCGGGGGGGGCGGGGCTGTTGGCCAAGGTTGGAGTCGCCAGGAGGAAGGCATGGCCAGCCATTGAGAAATGTTTGTTGAAGTTTTCGATTATCACGGACTTATCAGTGGTGACCGTGTTACCTAGCCTCAGTGCAGTGGGCAGCTGGGAGGAGGTGCTCTTGTTTTCCATGGACTTTACAGTATCCCAGAACTTTTTGGAGTTAGAGCTACAGGATGCAAATTTCTGCTTGAAAAAGCTGGCCTTTGCTTTCCTGACTGACTGCGTGTATTGGTTCCTGACTTCCCTGAACAGTTGCATATCGCGGGGGCTCTTCGATGCTATTGCAGTTCGCCACAGGATGTTTTTGTGCTGGTCGAGGGCAGTCAGGTCTGGAGTGAACCAAGGGCTATATCTGTTCTTGGTTCTGCATTTTTTGAACGGAGCATGCTTGTCTAATATGGTGAGGAAGTAACTTTTAAAGAATGACCAGGCATCCTCAACTGACGGGATGAGGTCAATATCCTTCCAGGGTACGTGAACCATAAATCTTGCCTGACAGCATGAGATCAGAAATAGTGGAAAAGTTTTCTAAAATCTATGATATCCAACCAGAATTTTCACACATATACTTCAACGCGCTCCTTTTGATTATTCTGAAAGTTAAATCAAAGCACAAGCCTTAATTTCTGAAAGTATTACTGGGGAAAGTTAAACTTTTTTGGCCTCGCGTGCCTCTGAGGCCCCGAAATTGCATCACACACGCCAACCACATTTTCAGATCAAGCATAAATTGTCTGTCTTCGCTAACGTTTTAATTCATTTTTCAACACGAACATCGTATGTTCACCCCTGGTTATCAACCTATCCAGCTGATTTATTAAGAGCAAATGTATGCTTGATCTGAAAATAGGGTTTATAGGCACCGTATGGATGGTGTCACACATTTGGGAGTCTGGAGACACTAAGGCCAAATTGAGCTCTAACACGTTGCCGTGCGACTTGACCCACACACCCTTATGTGATGAATGAAGGCTACTTAGATCTCCACAGCTAGTCAATGGCAAGCAGTGCTTACCCCAAACCTAAATCACTACATCACAGCTGTCTAAGGCACTGCATCGCAGGGCTTGAGGTGTCACTACAGACACTGGTTTGATTTCAGGCTGTATCATTTACAGGCCATGATTGGGAGTCCCATAGGGCAGCATACAATTGGCCAAGCATCATCCGGGTTATGCCGTCATTGTAATTAAGAACTTGTTTTCAACTGACTTACCTAGTTATATAAAGGCTCAATTAAAAAAAATATATAGTCATTGGTATGCATTGTCATGTTTATTTCCTTTCAAAGAAAAGATTTCCAAACTCACTACCTATACAGCGCAAACTGTTGACTGAAGTTTTGGTTCCATATAGGAACGGTAAAATGAGAAGTCCACATATGCATTGTTTTACCAAATTCAACAGTCCAGACGACAGCATGTGTTTACTTCATTTCACAGCAATATAAATAGTGCCAAGTAGCCAACAGCTTTGAGCAAAACAATGTCTGTTGAGAGCTGCCATTCCCACAGCACATATTTATATTTCCACAAACCTTTAATCAGCTCAATAAGGGTAAATAGAACATTCAAACTGAATTAAAAGCAATGTCAAGACAGACGTGATTTAACTTAGCATATTCATTAAAACCATACCTGCCTGTAATATATATTACCCATCTTGCCTATAGTTTACACAGTAAAGAAATAATATACTAAACCGTAATCCAAAAGAAAATACATTTCCCCCCACACCAAAAATGTAGTGTTGGTCTAATTTTATTTCGGTCAAATATGTTTGGGGACAAAATAATACCCAAGGTTAGAGCCCATCTCCAGTCTGAAGTCATTGAAAAACATTCCAAGGCCCAATAATTAACTGTCCTGAGCCCACCTTAACAAGCAGTCATGAATCCAGTCCACTCATACAGTATACCTAGAATTAATGCTGATTTTTATTCTCACCTTTCAACCAGCTTTGAGTGATTATCTTCATAGACCAAACCCAAGCATGTGCAAAGAGCAGAAAAGAAAATAAAGGGAAAAAGCTCTGATTGCATTGTAGCCTGTGTTACTAAGTCAACCAGTTGTCATTGTTGATTTACTTACATAATATACACATTTTTGTTCTATAGCTGTTTGAGCACAAGATGCCTATAATGCTTTTAAAGCTGAGCGCAAGTGTTGCAATGTAAAATTAAGTACATTCAACTTGTTCAGTTCCTATTCATACGACTGAACGGCTGCTGAAGCTAGTCTGTGGCGTGGCATTCTGCTCTGCATCTTCCGCTAGTGGCTGCTGACTCGGACTGCAGGATCAGCTCAGCTCTGGGGAGGGTTGTCATCTTTGCTGAAGGGTTGTGTGGATCCGGGCTTCACCCAAGACAGTCCTGACACCTGCAGCCCCTTGTGGTGATCCTCAGGCCGTCTCTAGAATAACAGACACGCATTACCACACTGGTCAGCTAGCACCATGGAAACAAATGGCCGCTCACACAGCTTGACCAATCACAGCCCTGCTGGCTCTCATTCAAGTAAAACAAGCCTCTTGGGAGTGAGCTCAGAGGGAACCCGAGTCCATGGCCCATAGCAGACAGACTCAGAGCTTTGTGTCCTTTTACATAAGTCTGAAAAGCACACTGCTGCGGTTTAGAAAACTCACTTTATGTGTGAACATCCGTTCCTTCGCCTCGTCGTGGATCGCTGGGTTCCATGAAGAGAAACTGGAAAAATTTGCATAAAAAAATAACACTTATAAGAAACAAATTCTCAAACCATTTATTGCATCTCCTTTCATATGCTGCAGGAGGTTTCTTATTGACAGCAAATAAAAATAAATAATAATAATGTTCAGATTGTTCTTGAGCTATGAGAAATGGAATTCCAGGAATGAGCTTTTCCTACTACCAACCTTATTGCATAAGGATCGTCCATCTTGGGTTGGTCGAAGAGGTGACTGTTGCATAGTTTGACGCTGTCTACCACCTTGCTTTTGAACACCTGCACATCCTTGTCGTACCTGAAAAAACAGTGTGAGGTCTACACCTGTTGTATTCAGCACATGTGACTAATACATTTGATTATACATGCAATTTGCCAGTCAATACAGTGTGAAGTGATAATTGCCCCAACCTGGCCACAATCTAATTCATTAGCTCAGAAAATTAAGAAAAAACAGACTCAACAGAATACCACAACATTTCAATTAAACAGCAAGTCTCAACAGCCGCCCGTCCCTTTTAGTAGCCGGGCATCGGCACACATTTCAGTAAATAAATGGGTCTAAATTAATTGTTTATGAAGTTACCATGGACACAGCTCTAATAATCCCAGTCATGTGCATTAAAAACATTGCTCGCCATCAAAAATAAACACGTCAAATTCAAGCTCTCCATGGTGCCGAAGTGCCAAATTGGGGGTGTATGATCTGCGATAGATTTGTTATGTTTATACTGGTCACAATTAGGTTTGGTAGTCTTCAACATTTTGTGCAATAGCTGTGTGCATTAAGGAAATACACACTTGGCTCAAATAGACAGAAGCCCGTCTCTAAGCACCGGTTGTGTTCAGTGACTGAAGCAAATAAATGTATGGGCTATTAATTGAAGTTTCAGGGTACACAATAGGAGCACAACAACTAGCTTGCTTGTTGACCTATATAAACTGACCCAGGTCACATACGTACACGTGGCCCAGTATCCATCTACAGGAGGAAGAGAAGGCTGTGAGGAGAAAGTGAACAAGTACAGACTTACAGCACAGCAGCTTCTGGGTTGAGTGGTTCCATAGTGTTGATCTTGTAGAACACCGTGCGTGCATACATCAGGACTTGCCAGATGTGGTTGTGATTACGCCTTCATGTCCACAGGGAGACATTTATGATTCTCTCAACATAATGGCAAACCAAATACAACTCACAGTCACAGTAAATACACAAATATCATAAAGGCAATCCATGGTGCATAGGTTCATCTCAGACTAGTGAAATACCCAACAGTAGCACTGCTCAAACACCAGTAGTGCACAGCCAAAGTGTGACACACCATAATGACAGACAGGTTTCCAGTGAGAATGTCATGGACAACTTTCCCCATTCAGTAAAACATATAGTGCTGTGCTCCTATAAATCCACCTTCAGCTGATAGAGACTGAGGTTTAAGAGAAGACCTTACAAGGCTGTGTCACTGTCCAGCTGAAGAAACAGGCCATGAGGAACAGAGCTGGAACAGCAGTCAGAGTAAACACTGGGCCTTGATGCGACACATGCCAGTTCTAACTAAGGTACACTATAGACAGCCCCACAGCGGAACTCAGTGACAGCACTGTATCACTATTTACCACCAGAACTACAACATCCTGAGAGAACACACATATCAATCACAACATGAAGCAGTAACATCACAGATCAAAAAGTAGTAACTGCATTTAGCCTATCAAGGGATGTGTAAGGCTGTGTAGTAGTGACTAGTACATGGTGGAGCAGACATTACAGTAATGGAAAAATAGCAAGCCACATGTAACTGACAAACACCCATTTCTAAATCATCCTCATTCATTTGGATGTAATGATCTGGGCATAGAAGCCATATACTGACCTCCACTTGGTGAAGGCTCTCCTGACATCAAGCTCTCCTGAAACAGGGTCCACAAGTGGGTGGAAGACTGGGATATCAAACACCACTCTCTGAATGGGGGTACAGGAGAGAACATAATACTGTTAGAATACTGCATAAATAACAAAACACGCATTTCAAACCCCTCAACTTTTTCCACATTTTGTTACGTTACAGCCTTATTCTAAAATTGATTAACTACACACAATACCTCATAAGGACAAAGCGAAAACAGGTTTGGAAATGAGCAAATTCATATAAAAACAGAAATAGCTTATTTACATAATTATTCAGAACCTTTGCTATGAGACTTGAAATTGAGCTCAGGTGCATCCTGTTTCTAATGATCATCCTTGAGGTTTCTACAACTTCATTGGAGTCCACCTGTAGTACATTCAATTGTTTGGACATGAAAGGCACACGTGTCTATATAAGGTCCCACAGTTGACAGTGCGTATCAAAGCAAAAACCAAGCCATGAGGTCGAAGTAATTGTCCGTAGAGCTCAGAGAAAGGATTGTGATGAGGCAGATCTGGGGAAGGGTACCAAAACATTTCTACAGCATTGAAGGTCCCCAAGAACGCAGTGGCCGTCATCATTCTTAAATTGAATAAGTATGGAACAACCCACCAATACTCTTCTTAGAGCTGGCCGCTCGGCCAAACAGAGATCAGGAGAGAAGGGCCTTGGTCAGGGAGGTGACCAAGAACCCGATGGTCACGCTGACAGAGCTCCTCTGTGGAGACGGGAGAACCTTCCAGAAGGACATCCATCTCTGCAGCACTCTACCAATCAGGCCTTTATGGTAGAGCAGCAAGACAGAAGCCACTCAGTAAAAGGAACGACAGACTGCTTGGAGTTAGCCAAAAGGCACCTAAAGGACTGACCATGAGAAACAAGTCTCTCTGGTCTGATGAAACCAAGATTGAACTCTTTGGCCTGAAAGCCAAGCGTCATGTCTGGAGGAAACCAGACACCACTCTTCACCTCACCAATACCATCCCTAAGGTGAAGCATGGTGGTGGTAGACATCATGCTGTGGGGATATTTTTCCAGAGGCAGGGACTGGGAGACTAGTCCGGATCGAGGGAAAGATGAACAGAGCAAAGTACAGAGAGATCCTTGATGAAAACCTGTTCCAGATCACTCAGGACCTCAGACTGGGGGGTAGGTTTACCTTCCAACAGGAAAATGACCTTAAGCACACAGCCAAGACAACACAGGAGTGGCTTCGGGACAAGTCTCTGTACTTGAGTGGACCAGCCAGAGCAGACTTGACTCGATTGAACACAGAGCGCAGTGACACTCCCCATCCAACCTGACAGCGCTTGAGAGGATCTGCAGAGAAGAATGGGAGAAACTCCCCAAATACAGGTGTACCAAGCTTGTAGCGTCATACCCAGGAAGAATCGAGGCAGTAATCACTGCCAAAGGAGCTTCAACAAAGTACTGAGTAAAGAGTCTGAATACTTATGTAAATGTGATATTTCAGTTTTAATCAATTCGCTAAAATTGTTAAACATGTTTTGTAATGTGTGTAGATTGATGAGGGGAAAAAACTATTTCATCAAATTTAGAATAAGGCTGTAACGTAACAAAATGTGGAAAAACAGCAAATACTTTCCGAATGCACTGTATGATAGTCACAAACCAATCACAGTCTCAGCCACCAAAGCAGGAAAGGCTGAACAAACTAACCTTTGAAACGTGCCAAAGAAAAGTATTTATTTTGTGTAAACAGCTGTGTTGTAATGTTACAGCAGGTCCACAAAAGTACTCACAGGACATTCACCATCAGGATAATTATCTGGAATATACACAGTGAACTTGAAGACTCCATCCTGGTACAAGCCATGTCTGATGAAAATGACCCCGAACCACACTGGAAAGAAGAGAATCTCATGATCCCTTTGTATAGATTATGTGTAGATTATGCAGTCAAACACAAGGACAGATTAGGCTCTTACTCAATGCTGATTTGTAGGATGGCTGCACATAGATTCCAGGCAGTTTTTGCTTGATCACTAGGGTGCTGTGGGTCACAAGGTAACATGGAATTAAATCAATGCAGCAGAAAATTGAAATGGAAATTAACAGCGCATTTTTTCATCAACAGCTTCTCTAAATTAACTACATAACATAGTGGCCTATGCGCAAATACATCCTTCCTTCCTTCCTTCAGGTAGGCTAATCAATGATCTGACATGGTTGGATGGGTGAAAACAAATCGTACCTTCACTTATCCAGTCGCATACAGATCAGTGATTACCTCTAGCAAAGGAGGTAGGCATGAAGCATTTTAAAAGGTAGCCAGTAGCGTCTACTACATCCACAACCCAAAATAAAGTTTGATCTGGGGCCAGTACTTACAACTCAGCCAGCAGCGAGTACTCCAGGTAGAATGGACCGTAGGAGGCATGTGTTCCGTTGGCCAACTGGGCTGTGGCGGCAGGAGAGGCAGGCTTGGCGATGGGGACTGCATTCTTGGGGATGGAGGGAAGCTGCTTCTTCCCAAAGCTAGGACGGGCTGGACTGGCTCTTTGTTGCTGCTGCTCTCCACTCTGTTCCTCACCGTCAGATCTCTGCTCAGCAGAAGAGTGAACAAAAGGCATTTAACAACTCAATATATATGTCTACGAAGTAAAAACTGGTAGCATTGATTATTACAACGAGGGGAATATGCCTAGATTGAAACCACTTAGCAAAACACTATTCACCATGTTGCAGAGAACGCAGACAACCAATTTCAAGCAAGTCTGTTAGTTACATCTACCTGCATAAACAGAGGCAAGCTCTGTTGTCGAACTACAAGGCAACACAGACAGCAGTGGGAGCACACGTTGAGCCCTGGGCAAAAGGCATGTGGTGACAACCTCACAGGTTTCAGAGAGTCTGGTCTGGCATCAGTTTCCTTGTTCCATGGGAGGTGAGAGCACCCACAGAGAGCATCCCTAAACACAGCCCGCATCATATCCCACCAATGCTAGCTCAGTGGGAAGCACAGGGGAGGAGGATAGGCTAGTTCACAGCAGGAGATATGCCAGTAAGCTAAGGAACGGATTAGCAACAAACCCATCCCTCTGCAACTAACGGAAAAATTCAGGTTAACGGACAGCACACAGTGAGTGCCATTAAACAAACCACGTTGTAGAATTATTAATGTTTTTAGGAGGCACAGAGCAATGAGTGAACCATTCATCTGACAAGGCAGGACAGAGTAGTCACACCTATGTTACTACGGGCAGAGCTACTTCGCCAATGTGACGCCTGTATGCCAAACTGGAAGTTGGTGCCTACCATCTCGCAGAAGTCATTGAGGTACGTAGGCAACAGACTGAATGGCAATAACAGCAGACACATGACAAACAGCTTTCACCCAACTGAATCTTAGCAATTAGCAAACATCAAACAAAAGTTGAGTAGTTCACCATTGCTCTGGTCAAACTACAGTTTGACATCAAATCCAAGTGGATTTCCCAGGAGCAACAGGCTCCTCCTGCAACAACCATGCATGTGTTGTGACAAGTCATGTCTGACTATAGTTGCAGCTGCAACCTCCAGAGCACTACGGCTGGGACGATACCAGTACCATGATACGCGTTAGTATAGTGGCAAGGAAACAAGAGATTTAACTTTTAGGAAAACACCATAACGTTGGAAACAATCAGTTGTCATCCAGTCAAATTTATTTTCCAAGCTTTAGACAATATTTTAAATACAGCAGGTTATTAAAGGACCAAAGAGTTAGGTCTGCTTCGTGTCAAATATTGCAATACTAGTATTGTCACAGCCCTACAGAGCACCAGGTAGTAAAAGGCAACCCTGAAACTGCCCTCTTTTGGGATGAGATTGCAAAGGCGTGTCCCTAGCAAGGAGTTGGCGAAAAGGCATGAGTAGGCCTAATGCGTTATTAGAGGACACCACACACCTCAAGTTAAACATTCCCATGCCACAATTCCAGTCCTCCAAGATTTCTCTCAAACAAAAGACAGGTGGTAACAGCAGTAAAATGCACAAAGCTTCAAGGAAGCCATGCCGTATTTATGGGAAAACGTTAGGGAGACAGACCACACTAGGCTTACTTTCAGTGTGTGGGTGTCTCTTTGGGAACTTTTGAAGATCCTGTTTTTTTGTCTCTCTTCTCGCGTGTGTGTTGGGTGAACTTGACAGAAGTTGGCTTTTGGTGCAGAAGAGGCAGAGCGCTCCCTTACCTTAAGACCAGTATTGGTAGACATGCTCCAGAATGGGTTCAGGTTCATTACTCATGGAGGGGCAACTTCTCCATCTAGGTCGGTCCCACAACAAGTGTTGCCTGTGCCATTCACTGGCGTCACTGGGGATACAATTGACAGAACAAATGTTACATTTTTATTAATTTAGAGTCATTTTCATACTGGTCCCCCATGACAATCAAACCCAAAACTCCGGCGTTGAAAGCACCATGCTCTACCAACAGCCACACGAGACCAAATGACTGATGAGACCCTCTACTCAACAGACACAAAATGGGGCAACCTGACCTCGATGGTTGCTGAATCTGATCTGCTGACCATGCAGCTGCTCAGACAGACGTGCCTCATTCATGTCATGACGTCAAACAGGCCTAACTGTTACATCTCTGCCAGGCCAAGCACTTTAAACCCCACCGGGAAATAATCCAGATATACAAATGTGTGATGTCTGGTGTTAATGGTGTTTAATGGTTGTTTAACATGGAGGTTGAGTGTTAGCCCAGTTAGATACATTATTTTATTCGCATACTACCAAAGAGCATTGTTATTGCCGTTGGCTACAGCAGTTGACAAGTTAGTTAACTAAGATCTTGGCTTAGCTAACTACTATGGCAACTAACAATGTTGACATTGTATCCGTGTTTGTTCACGTGTTCCTATGCAGGCAACTAATTCTGCAAAATGACTTTGAACACATAGCTAGTTAGTTAAGCTATATATCTTATATAGTTACAGTAGCTAGTTAAATTGTTAAGATACGTCCAGATTGTTAGCTGGACGCCAGGTTTGCAATTACAAATCAAGCATACATATTCATTTGCGATGGAATCTAGCATTGTTGCTTATTATCCATAATGAAATAGGCATACTTTACGACTCGATAAACGAACGACAAGAA
Organism: Salvelinus alpinus; assembly: GCF_045679555.1. Classification (NCBI taxonomy): domain Eukaryota; kingdom Metazoa; phylum Chordata; class Actinopteri; order Salmoniformes; family Salmonidae; genus Salvelinus; species Salvelinus alpinus. The sequence goes on from NC_092118.1 coordinate 27,238,198, forward strand.
CGTTCACAACACAAATGTATCAAACCACCCAGATCTGCTAGCTTGCAAGCTAACCAGCTAACGTTACTTAGCTTGAAAGCCAACGGTAGCTAGCTAGCTACTATCCAGTTGCCAGCTTACCTTCCCTGAACGAAAATTCAGACAAGTACCTGTTCAGAAATTGCCCATTTATGTGAACAATTTCAAAATGTGCGTTTTAAAGACGTTGTTACAATCACCACTGGTCAAAACAAGAAAAGTGTACCGCAACTGGCTAGCTAAGTAATCTCACAGACACCGGAAATCAATCAAAAGCTCACGATGGGCGTTTCCTATTCACCGCGGGATATTTCTATTGGCTTATAACAAAGGGTGGATAAAGTATCTGAAATATGATTCGCTGTGGTTCTATCACTTAAGTCATGCTGTTATGCCGCGTTCATGTACTAGTCGGAAATAAGAAACTCAGAAATGTCCGACTTGCTGATTGTAGTACGCAGAACGTGTAGAGATGGGTTGGTTAGTTTAGTAACAACACCGACGCATGCGCAACTATGGGGGAAACAGACGGGGTTGGCTTCGATTGTTGACAACATGTAAACTATATTTCGTCTCCAATGCTTATTAAAAACATAAATACATGTGGTCAATGAGCACTTGTGGTCTCTCAAATACAAATACAATTGTATTGGTCACATACACATGTTTAGCAGATGTTATTGCAGGTGTAGTGAAATGATTGTGTTTCTAGCTCCAACAGTGTAGTAATATCTAACAAGTAATGTCTAACAATTTAACAACAATACACACACATTTAAAGCAAAGGAATGGAGTATATAAATATTAAGATGAGCAATGTCAAAGTGGCATAGACTAAAATACAGTAGAATAGAATACAGTATAGAGAGAGCCCTGTGGTTGCGGGCGGTGCAGTTACCGTACCAGGCAGTGATACAGCCCAACAGGATTCTCTCAATTGTGCATCTGTCAAAGTTTGTGAGGGTTTTAGGTGCCAAGACACATTTCTTCAGCCTCCTGAGGTTGAAGAGGCACTGTTACGCCTTCTTCACCACACTGTCTGTGAGGTGTACACCGAGAAACTTTAAGTTTTCCAGCTTCTCCACTGCGGTCCCGTCGATGTGGATAGGGGGGTGCTCCCTCTGCGGTTTCCTGAAGTCCACGATCAGCTCCTTTCTTTTGTTGATGCTGGGTGAGAGGTTATTTTCCTGGCACCACACTCCCAGGGCACTCACCTCCTCCCTGTAGGCTGTCCCGTCATTGTTGGTAATCAGGCCTACTACTGTTGTGTCATCTGAAAACTTGATGATTGAGTTGGAAGCATGCATGGCCATGCAGTCATGGGTGAACAGGGAGTACAGGAGGGGGCTGAGCACACACCCTTGTGGGGCCCCTGTGTTGAGGATTAGCGAAGTGGAGTTGTTGTTTCCTACCTTCACCACCCGTGGGCGGCCCGTCAGGAAGTCCAGGAACCAGTTGCACAGGACGTGACCCAGGGCCCCAAGTTTAATGATGAGCTTGGAGGTTACGATGGTGTTGAATGCTGAGCCATAGTCAATGAACAGCATTCTTACATAGTTATTCCTCTTGTCCAGATGGGATAGGGCAGTGTGCAGTGCAATAGCGATTCCATCGTCTGTGGATCTATTGGTGGTGGTAAGCAAATTGAAATGGCTCTTGTGTGTCAGATAAGGTAGAGGTGATATGCTCCTTGACTAGTCTCTCAAAGCACTTAATGATGACAGAAGTGAGTGCTATGGGGCGATGGTCATTTAGTTCAGTTACCTTTGCTTTCTTGGGTACAGGAACAATGGTGGACATTTTGAAGCATGTGATGACAGCAGACTGGAATAGGGAGAGATTGAATAAGTCCGTAAACACTCCAGCCAGCTGGTCTGCGCATGCTCTGAGGACGCGACTAGGGATGCCGTCTGGGCCGGCAGCCTTGCGAGGGTTAACAAGGGTTAAATACATTGTACAGTTGTTGGTTAGTTTGTGAATTTTTGCCATATTAGCATAGAAGTGACATCAGTCAAAACACATCAAAACAAGACATGGTATCAAGAACAAGATAAAACTAGTTGAAACGGCACTAGTAACAGACCAGAGATATCAACCCAGTGAAACCCTTTGGCTATCATCACAAAGAAAAGCCCCAGTAAAGGTATCCAAAAAAGATTTATTTCTGAGGTATAACATTAAACATTAAAACCAGTAGATCGTGATAATGACATCATCCACAATTCCTAAGTAAAATTCCCGATTGTGCCATATTGCTGAATGGCACCAAAAATTACGGATATACTGACAATGGGAGTCGTTGACCACAAAGTGGCACGGCGGGCTGTCTCACGCCCACCTATCCTTTCTTTGGATTGGTGGATACATCTCATTGTTGTAATCTATTTTGAATAGTCGATGAGGGTTGTTGACGTCACCAGCCTGTATTCGATGGCAAGAGATATGCTTCTTTTAAAAAAAAAAGGATATGCTACTAGCCTCAAGTCATTTAATTTTTTTAACTAGGCAAGTCCATTAAGAACAAACTCTTTACAATGACGGCCTAACCCAGCCAAACCCTAACCTGGACAACGCTGAGCCAATTGCGTGACGCCCTATGGGATTTCCAATCGCAGCCTGGAATCGAACCAGGGTCTATAGTGACGCCTCTAGCACTCAGATGCAGTGCATTAGACCGGTCCGCCACTCGGTTTCCATGAATATGCATAGCCACCTCGAGACAATTCCGATATAAAGTGTTTTTATCAAAGTAGCCTGGATATCACGTGTCCTACTTAAATCAGTACACTCTTAACTTAAGCATTATGAAACTTCTATTCGATCAAATAAACCTCAAGTCGCAAATAAGCCATATTTTTGGTTGTTGACCAAATTCAACACTCGTTGACCTCCATACAAAAACTCCTTGCTTGGGGCGAAAGAACAAAAAGAAAAACACCTGCTACAGGAGACAGATTTTCCGCCGAGTCAGCTTCTTTCTTCCTCCTCTAGCATGGCATCAAAACAACGTTATGGATCATGGTGAAAGTGGCCGTAACTAACAAAGGTTTGTGGTCAATGTAGTCGTTTTCATCCTACATGAAAGAGTCAACCCGGGAGCCTCGTCATAGCCTGCTGGAAGTGTCAGCACGTGGTCCTGTGTGATGACAAATGCAGTAGTCAGAATGGATCACAGTTTATTTAAGTATTTAGGTTTGTAGTGATCTTTAAAATATTTCACAGTGGGGATCAAACTTGATCTTAATAAACACATTTTAGAGCCCAAACATCTGTAAAAAAAAAACTAAAAAAAAACGATTTGGCCTTTCAGGCGATCAAAGTTTATGTAGGCTTTCTAGGACAGACCTTGGTAAGGCATTCATGGTAAGATCGTTCACATGTAATTTTTTATTGCAAAAATACCAGTATACATACAAGAAGCAGACCTGGGTTTTTTGCATTACTAGGTCGCTACTTATGACGTAATAGACCCTGGATTGCAGATGATATGTTTTGGCCAAAGAGAGGTTTTGAAGCCACCGGTCGACCATGTTGCCATTCATCAGATCAAATGCAGTCTTCCATCGGAATTTTACAGTATTTCCTTTAGATGTTTCAAGGACAAAATTACATGTATTTAAGTTTATTTTGTGTTGTAGTTCACAACGGTAGTGGGGACAGTAACATTAGTACTTTCTAAAAATGATACTTTAAGGATTTTTTAAATATTTGATTTTTGTGTTTAGCTCACATAATATAATTTAAGTATGCATTATGGCTAAAACAAATGTAAAAATTTGTACATGCATTTCTATAGCTTCCAAAATATGTTTTACATTAGTGGGGGAGTGCCAAGATGGAGGTGTGAGCTTCCAAACAGCACCCTCTGTCTGTTATCTAGTGTATATATAAAGCATTGGTTGCTATGCAGTATCATAAACTGGTCTCAGAGCATTTTGTATTATTCTGTATGTAAATCCGAGATGCTACGTTTAGTATAATATGTTAGGTTTAACCAACCTTCTTTAATTTTTGCCTTCAGTAACCACTTGTTTTATGTAACCATACCAAACTTTAAATATCATACAAATTTGACAGCCCCTGATTTACATCTACTATGTTACATTTAGTCTATGAGACCAAGCTGAGCTTATAGAGCAAAAACTATTTTAGGTGCAGCAGTAAAATTATTGTAGGGAATACTCAGTAGGTTTTGTAGAATATATACAGTGCGTTCGGAAAGTATTTTGTTACGTTACAGCCTTATTCTGAAATTGATTAAATCGTTTTCCCCCCCTCATCAATCTACACACAATACCACATAATGCAAAGCACATTTTTTAAAGTACATTTTTGCTTACTTATAAAAAAAAAAAGAAGGGAAATATCACATTAACATAAGTATTCAGACCATTTACTCAGTACTTTGTTGAAGCACCTTGGCAGCGATTACAGCATTGAGTCTTCTTGGGTATGATGCTACAAGCTTGGCACACCTGTATTTGGGGAGTTTCTCCCATTCTTCTCTGCAGATCCTCTTAAGCTCTGTCAGGTTGGATGGGGAGTGTTGCTGCACAGCTATTTCAGGTCTCTCCAGAGATATTCGATCGAGTTCAAGTCCGGGCTCTGGCTGGGCCACTCAAGGACATTCAGAGACTTGTCCCGAAGCCACTCCTGCGTTGTCTTGGCTGTGTGCTTAGGGTCGTTGTCCTGTTGGAAGGTGAACCTTCGACCCAATCTGAGGTCCTGAGCGCTCTGGAGCCGGTTTTCATTGAGGATCTCTGTGTACTTTGCTCTTTTCATCTTTGCCTCGATCCTGACTAGTCTCCCAGTCCCTGCCGCTGAAAAACATCCCCACAGCATGATGCTGCCACCACCATGCTTCACCATAGGGTTGGTGCCAGGTTTCCTCCAGACTTGACGCTTGGCATTCAGGCCAAAGAGTTCAATCTTGGTTTCATCAGACCAGAGAATCTTGTTTCTCATGGTCTGAGAGTCTTTAGGTACCTTTTGGCAAACTCCAAGCGGGCTGTCATGTGCCTTTAACCGAGGAGTGGCTTCCATCTGGCCACTCTACCGTAAAGGCCTAATTGGTGGAGTGCTGCAGAGATGGTTGTCCTTCTGGAAGGTTCTCCCATCTCCACAGAGGAACTCTAGAGCTCTGTTAGTGACCATCGGGTTCTTTGTCACCTCCCTGATCAAGGCCCTTCTCCCACGATTGCTCAGTTTGGCCAGGCGGCCAGCTCTAGGAAGAGTCTTGGTGGTTCCAAACTTCTTCCATTTAAGAATGATGGAGAAACTGTGTTCTAGTGGACCTTCAATGCTGCAGAATTGTTTTTGGTACCTTTCCCCAGATGTGTGCCTCAACACAATCCTGTCTCGGAGCCCTACGGACAATTCCTTCAATTTCATGGCTTGGTTTTTGCTCTGACACGCACTGTGAACTGTGGGGCCTTATATAGACAATGGCCAGCAGCATACAACCCTGCATACTACTGCTGACTTGCTGAAGTTAAGCAGGGTTGGTCTGGGTCAGTCCCTGGATGGGAGACCAGATGCTGCTGGAAGTGGTGTTGGAGGGCCAGTAGGAGGCTGTTATGTGAATTCTATCAATGTTCATAAACTGAACTTCAATTAAACTGCTCAGTCTGTTACCCATAATTTGTAAGATACTGGTTGAAATGAAACAGACAGAGTCCCAGCTACAATAGCCAAAATGTTTATTCACGAGGACGTCCCAGTCCGTTGTACAAAACCATCCATTTTATACAGGCTCCTTACGCACATACCTTCACACACAAACAGTAGGTATCCTACGCACATACTGTATCACTACCCAGCCGATAAAGATTAGGGAAACCGTGAGAAGCACTCCCTGTCCTCCCCCAAGATTAGGGAAACCGTGAGAAGTACTCCCTGCCCTCTCCCAAATCTCTCAGTGGCCCCTAGCCAAGGTCGGCACCGAATTTTGCTCAGACAGTCTATGTTTAAGATACTACAAAGACATAGTACAGATATATTGTTTTACCCTAATTCTGACTGAAACTACACACATCATTTAATATAATTTTACTGACTAAAACTACACACATCATTAATAATAATTTTATGTTTCTAATCAATTTCATACAATTATATTGTTTCAGGGTGGAATATTCTAATCCTTAATTTAAACATATAAATTCCATTAACAATCCACCCTTAATGACTAAATAATACACACTGATACATCAAACACTATATGGAAACATAAATGGTATACAAGAATAATCCAAACCAATACATGTATGTTCATTCGATATTCATCAATGACTGTTATAGGCCTATATCCAATTATAACGATTCCTGTTAGGATTTTTATTACAATCTTCATAAAAAACAGTCTAAACATTAAAAATAGACTCATCCAACATTGGCTCCTCGTAGTTAAAAGAAACGGAGCCATCTCCTAGGCCTGGAGGTCTGTATTCGTCATCCCACTGGCCGGAGCTCGGAATCGGTCCGTATCTCACCATCTGTTGCGTCACTGACCTCTCCAGAGTCCTGGTGATCAAACCTCTCACACATGGGACCAAACAACATCCACACAGAACCAAAACACTCATACAGGTGAAAGTTGCCCACAACACAGTGATTATTACCTTTTTCCATTTCCCAAACACCCTGTCAAACCACTTTGTTAGAGAATTATCCAGCCCAGTGTTCTCTGCTAATTCGTGAGCTAATGTGGTTAAACCAGCCAGGGCCTTAGTCACTGATCCGTCTGGAGCTGTGTTATTAAAAAATAAATGTACAGCAATGAACCCCAATCATTCTACATACCCTGCCCTTTTCTGCCAATTAACATATTGAGAGTCAGTCTATTTTACCAGGTCATGAGGGAGGTGGCGGATAATTGGTCAGAGAATCCCTTTACTGCATCCCCAGTATCATTCACGATTCTCTGTTGATTATAATAGATGTCATTAATCCAATCCACATTTTTATTTATTGTCAACCACCAAAAGAACGTAGTGGTAAAGTCTTCACCTATTTGATTCATAGCTTTGTATCAATCTGTAACTTCCCTGAGGATGCCAATAGCATCCATCTAGACAAAGCTACTCCCCTCCTGGTCAAAACTCCTCCTGTGCCTACTTTAGCCTCCTATAACAGGCCTCTGATGACTAACTCGTACTGGTTGGACCAATAACACCGGGGCGCAAGTGCCTATCCACCCTTTCTGGTAGTTTCTGTCGTATGCATCCTTTGCTAGTACGAGCCCACCCTACATCAGTTATGGGTGCTGTTAGGTTAAGAATTTCTTCCAAACCTAAGTCAGTCACATTAACGATTACCTTTCAGCCATTAAAATCATCTAAGTTCTCGGTGCCATTCTTGTATCTATAACACTGGTACTCATCAGGAGTTAAAGTGAACCGAGGTGGGTTGGCCGAGTATCTCAATCTGGCCAACCCAATCCCTGTACAGTTGTCTGCTTTCCTAGGGAATTGTTTAATATTTACCTTAAATCCTACATCTTGATCTTCTTTGACTCCTTATTCTGTAAGACACTCATCAGTGTATTATATCATTTATCTTTTACTTCTTATCAATGACAATGGCGTCATATAATTAGTACCGGCAGGTGGTGGATCTGGATGTATCAGAAAGGTTACCAAGACTATGATGCAGCTCAGAGCCCCTACTCTTCCCAAAAACCGCCAACCCTCTCCTGCCCTTAGTCGGTCTGCTAGGTACCACTCCATACTCACACTTCTAGGAGCACACACAGTGATGAACGGTCGGGATAGGAAATCTTCGTTAAGGAGGTAACCCCCGGACCCTGTTGGTACTCGGTTCTTCTCCTAACTCTGTGTGTGATCAGCAGTGCTTATATGTGTACATACCTTCTTGCAGTGGGTAACGTGGACCCAAGTGACTCTCAGCTGTTCTAATGGCAAAGGCGGTGGTTTAACAGAACCTGGTATGGGCCTTCCCAACGGGGCTGCTTCCAGTCTATTCTCCTCAGGGACTGGATCCACACCCAGTCTCCTGGTTGGATTGAGTGAATAGAAACCAACCAAAGTATTATTGTACTACTTCACTAGCTCAATAAAAAACACATTTTTAGAAACAAGAAAGGAATTGAACATGTATTGATGTCAACCAGTTTGTTTAGCCAGAGAGTATAGATAATATTTGGTTTAGCTGAATGTGAGAAGCTAGCTAACTAACTTAGCAAACGTTGTGGCAGGACATAGCTAGGTAAATTATAAACAATGTAATGCAAAAAATATAAATGTGGCTAGTGTACAAAATCTCAAATTCATCTGTTGATAAGTGAGAGTACTCTGCACAGATAACACGAGAATAGCTAATTTTGCATTTTGATTTGTTTGGCAAAGTAGAGGAGCAGACATTGTTTTTTAGCTAGCTAGCTTGTTTATGTCCATAAGGCCAAGTCTCCTGTGATGAGGAACCTAGACTGTAGTCCTACTATCTTTGCCTACATGACTCCAACAGTCCATTGCCCCCCATAATGGATCTTTCTGTATCATTGACCTTTTGATGGACTACAGGATAATTGAATGGGTTGTTTTACAGGTCAGCCATAGTAGTACGGCACCCCTGGAGCAAATTAGTGCCTTGCTCAAGAGCCCATCGAAAGATGTTTCACCGTGTCGGCTCAGGTAATCAAACCAGATACCTTTCTGTTACTGGCCCAACGCTTTCTGTTACTGGCCCAACGCTCTGCTGCCCACATTTCACTTAATTTAATTTCACTTTTCACATTTGGAGCACATTTCACTGCACCTATCCGGTATTCAGTATGTGACTTCTTATCCTGTTAAATCCTTTAATGAAGTCACGGTGATTGACAACTGACATTGAGTGCGGAGTCGAGGAGGTATTCAGTATGTGACTTTTTATCCTGTTAAATCCTTTAATGAAGTCACGGTGATTGACAACTGACATTGAGTGCGGAGTCGAGGAGGGACAAATTCATGTTTCCAGAAATGAACCAAAAAAATGAAATAAAAGTCCATAGGAGAAAGTATTTTGTCGAGGTGTGATGCACAGACTTGGTCCAGAGAGGTTGACACATCCAAGCCTCTTGTTTGTAATCACATTGTTTTATTTTTGGTCCACGCTTCAGTAGCCATTGCTGCTTGATGATGATTGATTGATTTGCTGACAATTAAACTTAATTATGATTCAGAAGAAAAAAATGAATTGAATGCATCACCGATTGAATTAATTAGAGGAAATGACATTGTCCAAGTTTGAAACTAAAGACGAATTATTGACTTCATTATTGCTATATTATCTGATTCTATTTTGTCCTCAAGTTCACTTCAGTGCCAAAGGCAATTAGCGTCCAGTTTCTTTATTGGGGCAGTCAACAACACAAGGTCACTGACTCCTTTGACTCATACAAATCAAAGACCAGAGCAACTACATAAATAACTTGATGTCTGTTTTGCCTTCACCCAACATTGAGATAATCTCAGACATGGAGAAAGGCACACATCTACCCCACTGATTTCCTAATTACTTTTTTGTATTTGGCATTGATTATTTTTTATAATCAACTATTGTGACCTTTGCATGGTTAGACAAACACATTAAAACAATCAGAGAAGAAAGATTGGGCTTAATCATTTCCTGAAATGTCCCTTAAAAGTATGATAGCATCTCCCCGACTGATAATAATGTGTATGGTAATAGTTATTGGGTAATTATCTCAAACCGACCCTCACTACCAGGTCGATGGTTCTTCTCTAGAACTGTTGCCCTTCATTAGTAAGGACATGAAAGACTGGAGAGTGCTGCTATTGTCAGTGTTATTGAGATTACATTTGATAGATTGAAAATGGTTACACAATGATTAGTCCTTTGACCTGTCTACTACTTTGATATCAAATTAATTTTGACTACAGATATAGATTTCAACATCACTTTAACACATTATTTTCCTTTCAGTCTTATGTAAGAAACAATTACAGCAACAAAACAATTAATCTAAAGTTAGTCTGTAGAGCTAATGTTACCCTTTCACATTAGTGATTCATTAATCAAGTACCATGAAATCCCCCTGTCTACTGTGGCAACCATGAGTAGCCTATTCTGATCCCCTTTTCACAGTGGTTTAAAGTGCAGCTGTGAGTTAGGCTACAGACACACAGTGCAAAGACATGCATCTGATCTGACGACCTAACATCACACAACCATTTAAATCGGACCATTCAATGCAGCTGTTTGAGACAGGTCCATTGGCAAGTGTCAGTAACTATTTGTCAAATTTTACAAACATATTTGGTTCTATTTAGGAATCTATTAATTGTGTTTTTATAAAACATTTAGTGTTAACATGGTCATGGTCAGTCTATATACATAAACTTCCAATAAGAGGAGGAACAGTATAAGTAAGCCCCTGAATTTGAACTGAGGTGAAATATGTCCTGTAGTTATACCTCCTGTCAGTCCATTCCTTCAGAGAGTTTGAGACCCGCCAATTCAGATCTGCAATTTGGTTTAAATGACCGTTAAAAATTGCAATAGTCAGCCACCGGTGAAATTTGCCTTGACAGCACAGACATAAAAAAGTGAGAACGGATGACTCCACGTCCAGATAATAAGTAATAACAATGTTAGTTTAAATAAGAAAAGCCAGAGCTGGATTCAAATGCAATATTCATTTTAGGAAGATGAGCGGAAAAGGCACACACACACACAAAATCTACCAGATCCTTCATATAGCAATAGTCTTGTCTTATCCCTCAGGCTAGGGCCAGTCTAACATCTCAATGCAGCAATTATCTACTGTAATGACTGCAGTTCAAATAAGCCTGGAGATTTTATTAAACCAAATGAGAGAATCATCTGTGTATTATCACCTTGTGATTGACAGTGACAAGTGTTGGGCAGACACTGATATGAGCATGATGAAGAAGCTCCCGTCAAAGCTCTCGATAATGTTACCCCTGATAATGTTGCCCAGGCAGCAAGATCCTCAGCCAGCAAACGAAGGAGAAGGATCTCCATGCATGTCACCCCCTGACCTTAGAGATCCTTTTAATTCTCTATTTGGTTAGATCAGGGTGTGACTAGGGTGGGCAATCTATGTTTTCTATTTCTTTGTTGGCCTGGTATGGTTCCCAATCAGAGGCAGCTGTCTATCGTTGTCTCTGATTGGGGATCATATTTAGGCAGCCTTTTCCCACCTGTTGTTTGTGGGATCTTGTTTTTGTGTAGCTGCCGTTTCGTTTTCTTCTGTATTGTTTTTGAGTTTCATATTTATTAAACATGTGGAACTCTAAGTACGCTGCGCCTTGGTCCATTCATTCAGATGAGCGTGACAATGCATATTAATTCCAATTGTCAGATCCTGCCGTGACAGTGGGGGAGAGATGGGGGAAGGGGTTAGTGTAATCTGCTGGGTCAACCCCTGATACCTAACACTCACTGACTGGCATTTTACACAACTAATGAAAAAGAAATCCATTGTGCTGATCATGTGCATAGATTTCACTATATAATAATGAAATAGAAATATTCATAATAAAGGTAAAGGTCACTTTGTGAAACTGCTAAGCTTCCTAAGCTGCAACCTTTACATGAGCAGTTGTCTGATTCCTCTGGTAAAATGGGAGGGGGAGAAGCATGTCAATGCTTTAACCCTGAAGGGGCAAAGAGGGGATCCAACATTCTACAGTCCTGCTTTCTTTGCTCCGAGGAGGGTATATGTCTCACCTTAGCAAGCAGTAGGCCTACTGATGTTCAGTTGATGTCACTCAGTACAGAGCAGAGGCACATAGTGCCATTTTTATTGTCCTGAAATGAATGATCCACTCAGTGTTGTTTTTCCAAATGCCAATACAACAGGTCTCAAAGGTCAGCAGACATATATTGAAAAGGAGAGGATCAAAGCCACGGTCTTCTCTCTGGGTGTAAAAACCATGTCCAGAGCCATATCCAGCCAAATCAATATGGGAAATAGACTCTACTTCTGTGTAGACACCTGCTTTTCCTGTTCAGGTCACCTGGGCTTCCTCAGACCTATAGGAGAGGGGGATGGAGGGGTAGAGGGGTGGAGGGAGACATCAGCCCAGTACGATCACTCTGAAGGACACCATGAGTATTATTGCCTGCTGTGACTCAAGCGAGTGAGACCCTTCTGCATATGCATCACAGCTAGGCTGGCATTTATTAGTGCCATGCACTAAGTACAGGCCGTGTTATTGGATTTGAATATCAGCTCCCAGCCACATTCCTCGGCCCTAGAAATATATTAAGATGAAGCAATCTCATTTAATAACACCCAAACTAATAAAAGGAGAGCGGATTGGAAATTAAATTTATGAATATTGCTCGGCAGCAGGAGTGATCTAAAAAGCCCTGCTTCGGTGGTCTGTCATCTCCAATGCAGACAGTTCTTGTGCTGTCATAAGCCCAGGCACTAAACATATTTGAGTTTGAGTGTCTGAGATTCAGAAAAAAGTCATGTCTGAGATTCTCAGAAATCATATATTTACTCTAATATGATGTTTATAAAGGAAAGCCATACCCGTGGACTTTCATGTCATAAACAATGTAGATCTGTCTGGAAAGAATATTTCACTATAGGCCAAGTCACAAGAATATGCATCCAAAGAAAAAGTGCAATACGGCATGTTCTAAACACATTTGTCAATGTAGAATAATGGTCTATAGGCCTACATCACTGTTATTTTTACTGTCCTTAGGCTATGGTCTTTTCATATCCAATCCTGGAAGACAGCTGGGTGTACAGGAGAGGAACATGACATTTCCATAAGACTTTTTATCAATTAGATCATACCTTTGACCTGTAATTATCAGTCTATTCCAGTGGCATGAACCCTGATTCTCCTCGCTGTGTTGTCGATGGACATTCTGCCAAAGTATTTCCTTTCTTGTGTGACATGGGGAAATTGAGTGACATCTGTTTGTGATGTTGCGCACGCTATGCTTTCAACTGCCAAGAAGTCTGCTAGTCTGTGTGCGTAATAGTTGTGTCCCGGTGGAGCGGTGACTGTCACTCATTATACGTGTAGTCGAACTGCCAGGCATCGATATACACGTATATCTTACTCTGCACTTCCACAAACTTTCATCAACAGATGCAGCCACTAGGATTGATTAGTTAGCAGCAGCAGGCAAGTCATTGAGCTATTCTCTTTGGAAACATTTATTCCTGTGTGTATGTCGATAACTTAGAAGTCCATTACTGTGATTACCTTTGAGGGTTGGCTGAACAACAGATGTTCAAGGACAACTCATTCCATTTTACTCAGTTAAGAGTGAGTAGTGACTGGTGCCAATATAGAGAACACAGGAGAGAGAGACTATGAAATGTAGCAATATCCAATATCACTGGAGGGCGCCCTAAGACAACAATATGCAAAGCTACAGTTATGACGGGATCGGCTTTTCCATAAATACCCAGTTGTACAATCAGCTATAGTGAACAGAGGATAGTAGAGAGTGGACCGATCGCCTTTAAATGAGTCCGAAATCAATCAAGTAGGCCCATATTCTCGCTTCTCCGTTTTAGGCCTAATTTACAAATGGCCATGTTTTACAATGTAATTTACTAAAATGAAAATACTACAAACTGGCCTTTTTAATTGAGCTAATAAATGTGAAATTAAATGTGTTTATTTCATAGTTGTTTTTCCATTGTTATATGCATGCACTTGTTTAAATTGATGTTAAGAGAATGATGAGTTTGGACAATACATTTTATGTGACAGAAAATTAATGCGTAAAGAAAATACATTATTGAAATATCCGTTTGATAAGGCTATTTCTATAGTTGAAATAATATCAATTCAGCACAAACTGTATTATTATTTTACTGAGGAGACCATAACACTGTTCTTTCTTTTTTATTAGCTCATTTTCTCTCTTGAATCAATATATCACAAGTACATGTCTGTTGCGGATACAGACAGTCTGCCCATTAACTTCATGCTTCTTATCTAAAAACTGTTTTATTAAAATTAAGTCAGAACACAAAATGGTATTTAAAAAGTTTAAGTGAAACAATTTGCATTGGGAGTGGGTGAAATGCTAATTCATTCTCTCACTAAGCCCCACAATCATTCTCATCCATTTTGGTGGCTGATTGTTTTCCACATGGTTGCCTTCATTCATTAAAGCAAATTTCTAAACATAAAGAATATCTCAGTATTAATAATACTGCTTTTTGTAAAAGCTCAATCAACCATAATGTCCTTATATTTTCTATGTGAACCTCATTTCACATGATCTCACTACTCAAGAAATGAGTGTCCCATAAGGGATTTATTTCATCAGGCCTATCGGGATTATTGAATTAAATTAAACCAGACACTTACCGCAGGCGGAACAGGGCTACACTATCCACTTAAAGGTAGGCCTACTCTTGAGTATGATTTAGGCAAACACATTAGGCAGCAAATGCTTTTCATTTGTAGAGGCTACTCCATAATTCATTCATTAAGAAAGTGCCTATAGGTAAACAGAAAGGTCACGTGTTGAAGGGATCTTTAGTAATTACTTTACAACCATGTTTACACGCAGACGACATGGCCAATGTGTTGTTTGTTTATGAGGCTACATAGCATTTTTAAATAGAAAATGAGGCCAATGCCTTATAAACAACAGGAACATAACAATGTAATTACACTGCCCCTGAGAGGTAACAGTGGTTGACTGACTTAAAACAACATAACATAGAAATTGTGATTTTAGAATACAATACTGTCAGAGCAAAGTCATTTCTTTCAAACAGAATAGAAAATAACATCTACTTTCAGTGGGTACATCGACATTATCCTATAGCATACAATAACTGTTTTACATAGGTCTATAATAGACTACTAGAAATACTTGCCTTTGCCATGCAACAGATACACAATATTATAATATCTATAATGAACTATAATTTAACAATGCACTGAAATGTACTAATGGTGATAATTCAGTCAAGTCAACCAATGCCTCTCCTGATAATCCTCTCAATCACCAGTAGATGGCAGGCTTTCTCCACGGTTGGAGGCTCCTTCAGTCTGAGCCGAACGCCTGTGCCCCAGTGGTGCTGTGATGTTGGTTTCCTGAAACCTTGCTGCTCTTGCCTGTGAAATACATTCCCATTAAAAGGCCTTTTAAAAGCCAACACCAGTGCTATAACGATCATCTCCCTGTTTCCCAAGCCTGGGAATGCAGGCAGGCAGTACAGTGCCACACAGGCAGACATGTGGTGACTGCCACAAACAAAGGCATGGCACTCTCCTCCTCCCCTAACCCATGTTACAGGCCTGCCAGAGGCAATTACACCCACAGCCCAGTGTGAGGTCTGAGAGACCCCAATCACCACTAACAAGATCAAGGGTAACACTCCTCTCCTCTCCCCCAACACCTCTCTCTCTCTCTCTCTCTCTCTCTCTCTCTCTCTCTCTCTCTCTCTCTCTCTCTCTCTCTCTCTCTCTCTCTCTCTCTCTCTCTCTCTCTCTCTCTCTCTCGCTCTCTCTCTTTCGCTCTCTCTCTCTCATGGGAACACTCTGAAATTATGACACCTTTTGAGTGCCTGTGAAAAATATACCGCTTGGTTCAAGTCACTGTGTGCTGCAGAAATAACATCACAGACAGGTGACTATTATACTTCTCTAAAAATGCCATCTGATTTCACCCTTTTGTCACTTGATGAAGTTATAAACAATGATTGCTGCAACGACAGCAGAAACGGACTAAAAGGATGTGTTATTACTAGTCAACAACACCCAAGATGTTGGTCTGTCTTACTCCACCTGTTTACCTTACAAATTAGTCTGGTGTTTAGAAACATAGTGGCCTAATGAACCTAATGGAAAACACCCACATGCAGCTTTTCCACCTCTTAAAAGTAACGGGTAACCAGTAAAAGTCACACGACTATTTGAACTCAGTGGCAAAGGCTATAAGGTCAGCATCCCTCACAGAGCAGGTCTTTCGAGGTCTCAGCTTCAGTTGCATCTGGATTCTGGTTTCTAAAAACACAAATTTAGTCACTGTTGCTAACAAAAAAGGAGTTCAATTATACCCTACTCATCTCATCTAATTTGGTGTGTGTGTCTGTGTGTGTGTTTGGACATTGGCCAGGGAGGGAAACCATACCCTTGTACCCTGATCTGATCCTGCCATGAATACACTCTCTTTGTCATGCAGCAGCTCAATGTGTGTGTGTGTGTGTGTGTGTGTGTGTGTGTGTGTGTGTGTGTGTGTGTGTGTGTGTGTGTGTGTGTGTGTGTGTGTGTGTGTGTGTGTGTGTGTGTGTGTGTGTGTGTGTGTGTGTGTGTGTGTGTGTGTGTGTGTGTGTGTTTGCTTGCCTGTGTGTGCCTGCCTTAAGCAGGGCTCACATGCCTCCTCTGATACTACAGTCAGTGGGAACGGATGCCTCATGCCCTCACACCAAACGCCGATCTGGCAGCTCGCTAAATAATTTGTGTTTCTTTACTGGGGTCATTGGATAGAGAAGCCAACGCCGTGAATAATTAATCCACAGACACAATCTGAGCAGGCTGCTCCTGTTTCCTTTCCTCCAGGTTTTAGCAGGATTGTCTGGCTGCACTGTTCTGTTCTGTATTGTCTGGCTGCACTGTTCTGTTCTGTATTGTCTGGCTGCACTGTTCTGTTCTGTTCTGTTCTGTTCACATCATTCATACATACGCCTTGTGTCTAATTCATTTGGATGGGAATAATCACAATAAAAAGACAGGGAAGGCTGGTGGTGGTGGTGGTGGTGGTGATGTGTCCTGAGCATGACCTACAGAGGATCCAGAAAAAGAACACAGACACGCTGCTCAGCCACAAAATGTATTTTCATTTCAAGTTACAAAAATAAAACAAAGGCCCCTTACCCTTGGGGCTTTGTATAGCTACATAATTACCTTTCATTATTCAGTACACAGTTGATACCCACCACAGTGTAGGTTGAAAGAAGTACAGTTGTTCGTGTTAAGGTTGAAATTAGGTATTTTATTGATATTGCTGTGTCGTCTCAGATCTGACGCTTACAAACACTGAGTGCTGGAACCGAGCCTGATGGTCTGTCTGTCTCAAAGAATACTAATGTCATTTTGCGTGCTGTTATAGAGGAAGTTGTAGACAGTCTTACACAGAGCAGGGTAAATGGTTAGATGGCTGGAACACAAGTAGAACCATGCCCTTCAGGGTTAACTACATTGTTTTGGCAGCCCAAAGTCTGATTTTTGCTTTCCCATCATCATACAACCCCAACTCACATTTGGCTGTCCACTAGCTCACAGATATGATTCCACATGTACTTAATGTGTCACATTGACTTATACTCTTATTTTGTCATTCCACAGTAGTGACCAGGAGCAGTGGTATTTAACAGGGGCCAGGACCTGATAAGCCCCTAGCATGGCTGTCACAACATCCAGGAAATAAGTGGAGAAAATCACACAACCCTGAGTCCACTCGTGGAAGTTCATGGTCGACCTACTGTATGCTACCCAAAGAGAGAGTCAAACAAGCCATGGCTGTCAGAGTGTATGACCCTTTAGGATAGAGAGCAGTAGGGGCTAGGCATAAAGGACACTAAGATATTATTGAGTCATTTATAGCAATAGGCCTATGATGCCAAGGCATGAGGGACACCATTCAGCCCTTAATCATCTTCATGTCAACTGGGAGTTCTGACACTTGTGTATACTGCAGATAATGGTCTTTTCCCCACCGTATATCTATGACATAAAGCTCTGTAACAAATGTATCATTATGTGACATTATGTTGCTAGATGGTGGTGTCATGGCGCATCATATACTGACAGCTAACATGGCTTCTACTTGATATGGATAGAGAACTTTATGATCAAATTCTCTCACTGGTAGTTGGGGTATAGCACATCTTGGGCATTATCACCATGCAGTACAGTCTACTAAGTAAGAAAGTCTGAGAGGAGACGTAGGCGTTTGTGAACATCTTGGACCATATGAAAATGAGTCTTGAACCATTGTCTGTATGACATTTGTTAATAATGTTGAAAGGCCTCAATATTAGGATCACCTCATTCATTGCCTCCATCACACTCTATCTACACATGGCAGCAGTAATAAAACAAATGTCAGTTCTCTCACTGCTATTAAACCAGATAAAACAAGACCAAGATTCATGTTTCAGAAGAGAAATCAGAGGCAAAGAACTACAGGTATGAAAATGTTTCTGTGGGATATGTCTTTGACTGGTTAGGATCTCTGGCAGGCTGTCCAAGCCAGTTGCATAGTACAATCAGAGAGAGAGAGAAACAGAGGAGTGAGAGAGAAAATATCCTCCCGACCGTCAGATAACCACACCAGCTTGGATCTGTCCAATCGCATCAGCCGTTACCCATTATCCTCCCTGAGGAGACCCGGCCCTCGCCACATCCTCCACTGGTTTAGGGGACTTCCTGTTTGCTGGAAAACAGCACAGACAAATTACATAATTACAAATGGCGGCCCCAGAACAATGTGAGAGGGTGCTGTCCCTGCCGCTCCCCGGACCTCAAAATTCTGAAGCTGCTAATTTTGTTTCAACCCAAAACAAGCTGAACAACATGACAATGACCAGGCTTTGTCTGTCTCCACACTAAATGGTCTCAGGGGTTTGGCTCACTCTGAGAGACTGCAGATTTATACTTATCCACTTTATCCACTTATCCACTTTTATCCACATAAACTCGATGTAATATAAGAATGCAGTTACGAGAATAAACTCGATGCAATATGTCCATCAATGTGCATTTATTTGGAGCAACTTTGTCCTTTTTTGTGACCTTACATGTTGGGGTGCAGGCAGCAGGATGGCACTAGGTTTGGCTTTTGACAGCCTTTATCCTGACGTCCTCAGTCTAGGTTCTAGCTTAAGGACATCTAATGAGGAGAAGGCCAGTCAGCTAGAGAAAGCTGGGCTTGGCCACACTTTAGAGGGCTGGGATGGGATATGCCAGTTCTATCCAACTGTATCAAACAAGATATTGTTCACTGGATTTACCATGGACAAGGTTGCCAGTGTACTGTTCTGACATTTGGGTTGCCATCGTCTTGGGCTGCTGTGGTAGTAGGAAAGTCATATCATTTACCATGGACAAGGTCGCCAGTGTACTGATGCTGCAACAGGGTTGTTGGTGTGAATCTAAAGATGCTGGGGTTGTAGGATTGTCATAGCACTAACACTGATGTTATTCTGTAGGTACACCTAGTGCATACCTAGTTTAAAAAGATACAAATTAGAAAAGTGTCAACACTCACCTTGGTAGATTGTCGCCTAGACACAGAAGGTCTCTCTATGCTTCTCCCTCCCAGTACATCAACACATCAATATTGGATGGAGATGATGGAGACGTCCAGAGCCCTCATATGTGTGGAGGCTGTTACACAGATGGCACTCTGACCATGCACACATATTTGGGTGCTCAGTTTTGCCAGTGAACTGTAATGAATTGTCTGGTGATCTGTTCAGTCTCCTGACCATTAGCAGCCTGTGAACACTCACTAATACGAGGCGCAGGCTTCATTTTCCAGGCCTCTGATCTCACAAAGCAGTGGGCGCCTAATTCACTACAAGAAATGGGCCATGATTACTGAGGCAGAGATTTAATATATCATGGAAAATTAAGTTGATTTTAATAAATGACCCATCCAGTTGAATAGCCCACATATGCTTACCATGGAGGAGGGGATGTGCCAATGGGGAGGGCGGGCTATTTTAACATGCGTGTTAGAAGATAGGGTTGAGGAGGGTATAGGGGAACAACAGTCAGCAAACCCCCCAGGAAACAACCTGATAGAAGTCAGCATTGCCTGATGTGCTTCTGTTTGGTGCTGGGTGTGTCTTCATAAGCAATGGAGGGACAATTTAAGCAATGGGGTTTGCTTCAGTCATCTCAATGGTTTGTATGGACTATTACTTTTAGGAGTTTATCTGGTTGAAATTCCGTATATAACCCCCTGCCCTCCCAAACCCACCATACCCACCCACCCCCCCTCTAAGTTGGAACACAGTGGAACACTCGTGTCAAAATAGCACACAGTAAATAAAAGATGGTTTGGTGCGTTTTCAACATGTAATGCAAAGTGCATTTTACTTTTATGACAATGTATTTTGCTTATGATGGAGGGTGAGGTAGAGAGAAGTAGAAATGCCTTCATAAATCATTCTTCATGTTCCAACTCAAAATAGTGCTCACATGATAAACGCTCCCAGTTTACTGGAACCTAGTTGAACTGTGAACAATGAGCCTGTGTGTGTGTCTGTGTGTGTATGTGTTTGTGTGTGTACTATGTACTGTGTGTGTGTGACAAATCTGGAAGCAGTTTATGGCTAGCCACACCGCACTCTGTGATTTGACAAACTGTGTCAATCCTAGTCTTTAAAGGACTGCACAACATGGAGGGCATCCGAGAGTCATGGTTCCGGCGTTCTATTGTTCCATCTGTGAGTTCCATTGTTCCATCTGTGAGTTCCATTGTTCCATCTGTGAGTTCCATTGTTCCATCTGTGGGATGGTAACATTCCACAGCATCCATCACACCATTCATTTCTCTCCAAATACTTATTCTTTCTCTCCCTGCTGCCTGCTATAGTCAGACACATGAAAGGTCTGGTTAATTTGTGACTGTGGCTAACGCCAGACAAACACAATCATCTGGAAATTGATTATTTAAATGATAGGAAGATATCTCTATATCACATATTCCTATTTAATGTGTGTCTGGCAATGTGACTGTAGTGCATTGTCAATAATTGTTATTTTCTTAAGAAATTTCTTTGAGAAATAGAATCAAAGAATAAAGTGAATTTGACATGGTGATGTTGATATGATGTACAGTATATTTATTTTCTTCATAACAGCTCTGCTGCAGAACTTTAGTCAAATGTATTAGCTGTGATATTGCATAGCACTGTGCATAAAATAAAGACAAATCCAGTGTTTGTAAAACCATAAAACTTAATTGAAATCCATTTGTCAAATACATGACATTTAAAATGAAACCTGGTGGTATACTGCTGTATTCAACATCAAAATGAATTTACCAACATACAGTACAGTTCTCACATACAAAGAGGAAGTTGATCATCATATAAAACATTAGTCTGTACATGTTGTACTATATTTACTGATACATTATTTTCAGTGTTTGTCTTTCAACTGAGCAAAGCAGAAATCCCAAAACAGAGTGTAATAAAATCACAGCATTAATCAGTCATATTCCACAAGACCCATTCTAAACATCCCCCCTCTGCTCTCTATACTTCCATTCCAGATAAATATGAAACCATCCAAATGGAGAAATTCATGCTTGAAGCAAAGGAACTAATCTCCCTTCTGCCTGTTTCACTCCTCTGTATTTAATTGATAGAAATTGCACGTATCAAAGAAAACGCACACTGAGATTTAATGGGCATAAAATGGACATTAGCATTTTAAAGAGTTGGATTAACACATTAATCCTGGCAATTTTCATCCAGCTCCTTCCAATGAGATGGTCACAGCCACACAGGCCCCTAATGGGGTTTAACTGGCGTTCTCATTTAGCTCCGCTTACAGGGATAACGCCAAACTTTTAGTTTTTAGGAAGGGGAACGAAGGACTTAATTCCTCCTCCGACTCTTTGAAAAGCAGGATTTTATTAGAAATTAACAGACGTTCACATGACACATTACACAAGTGGTACAGGAGTGGAGTGATGTGGGACATGCTGAAGTTTCGTAGCTGTAGCTGTGGCTGAGACGTGAAGGCACCAGATTCAGATGGTCTATCTGCTGCTTAGGGAAACTGAGATGTGGTCGGTGTAACAGAAGAACACTTTGAAGTAGGTTTGCCATACTGTACATGCTGCTAACATCTGTGGTTGGTGTGTTGTGCTTGTGGAAAGGCTCAGTGCATTGTTGAGTACAGAAGCGAGTACGTGAAGACTGGTAGGCCTACATGAAGTACAGTAGGGCTGTCCAAGAGCATCAACGTATTCTTACTCTGCTCACCACGAGGCACACAGATGAGACTAATTTTCATCGATTTGCTGCGGATGCCGTTGTTGAGATGGGACAGCAGCAGTAGATCAGTGCTCTTCAATGCTTTACCAGTGAGACATGCTCATGTGTTTGTGGTGTTGAGGAGAGGATCGAGCAGAAAGTGACTGCCGGGCGGTCCCTGAGGAGTGCGGGATGTGTTTCATGTGCGAGGGACAGAGTCATCACTATCACGCACGCACTAGCAGCACACCACCCATGCTACGATCCAACATCAATAACATGAAGTCCCTCCATGGTGGTGTTTAGACTACACGCAGCGTCTTGTGATGCAACATGTCCCCCACAATGGTACATGCTTTAATTTCCCTTCCCAACACAGACGCTCTTCCCTTTTGTTCTAGTCATTTACACCACATTTTATGCACACACAACATGTAAGCCTTGGTGTACCTCCATGCTAAGAGAATGTAATATGTAGGTCATCAAACAGAGAGACTCGACTGGGAAGAGAAGGGAGATGTTGTTTGTGAGAAGGGAGGAAGCCTCAGGAGAGGAGGACTGACTGGGGGGGGGATAAGAGAACGAACAAACAAGAGCTCCTTCTTTCGACAAACTGTTCAAACGTACTTACAGTGGGCTGTTGTCACCAGGTAGAAGTATAGAAATACCCCCATCTTCCACTCCGGTGAATACTTTATGTTATACCTCCCATTCACCTCCTCGATCCTCCCTGTGCCATTATCGCTCCTACATGAGATTGCACTCAAGACAATGTCAGGAATTTTTTATTACATGGATTGTGAAAATTAAACACTGTTTCTGAATGAATAAACAACACAGTCTGGAGCTTTTTAGAGTGAATCCCCTTTTTGGGGCACACATTATTAGAACAGTATTATTACTATTTAATCTTGAGGAGTCGTCACTGACATCCCTGATCACACACAGAATATAGACCCGCACTAGGGACAGAGAGCTCTCAACTCCTCCTGATTGGTCCTGGGCTGAGTGGTTCTACAAACACGTTTTTTTAGAAGGATGTTGTGACTTAAATGACCTTTGGAAGGCAGCACGGATGACATGTGAACAGACAGGGAACACATCCTGAGTGAATTTAAACATTACCTCTGCATAACTCTGTCTGAAAGTTGGATTAAAGTCAGCACTTTACCCTCGAGGGACGGGATCACCACAGCATGCCATTGAGGTGTATTCATATCTTACATATCTTAAAGTATTTTATTAGGATGGTCATGAAAATAGACCCAGTGGCTGGACATGAGCACTTTTATTTCTCATTCGTGCTAGGACCCGTTTTTCCTTTTAAACCACAATGAATAAGAAGGGGGGCCTGATCCTAGATCAGCACTGCTACTCGCTTTGTGAATACAAGCCCTGATCAACATGATGGGCGTCTTGTCCCTAAATGCTCCCACTCTGCTGACAGTGACAAACACCTCAGTCGTCTATCTACAGTACATACCATTCACACACATGTTAAACAGACAATGGGCTTAAGAGGAACAGGAGAGACCCTAGACCTCCACCATGAGGGATGAGTGTTCACATTCCAATGGTAATCACTCTGTCACAGTCAGCACTTTGACTGCAGCCAGAAAAACACCTTAGCTTGGCTCGAACCCCCCATCCAAAACATCAAAAACAAATCGACAACACCACCCACCACTACCATTCCATGCTCAATGGATAAATCACAAACGCTTCGCCGTGATCCAATCTTTTTCATCCCTTGTTAAACCTACAACTGAAATAAAAAATCTGGTACAAATTTACTAAAAGAAGAAAAATTGTGATAAAGGAAAATGTTCACCCAGGGGGCAAACAATGGGCTGGATATTTGAAACAATATCCAAGCTCTGTTTTCCTTTCCATCGTTTTGTGTATAATTGCAGCTATCTACTCTGTCTGATGTGCATTAGTAGCTTGAGCGATAGCCAAGGCACTTGAACAGACTAAAGGACCAAAAATGTATTGCAAAGTGCTTGTCTTTTGACATGCGTGGAAACGCGGGTAAGCTCTGACGCTTTCAACCTCCAGGTAAGGATCACCTTAAGTCCGTCAGACACGAAGCTAAGTGGAATCCAATTGTACATAACAGCCCTCAAAGAACTCTCTTCCAGTAATTGAATATATACAACTATTTAACTACAACTACAACTACAACTATTTACTACAACTAGTAAAGTTAATGGAAATAAATGAAAGAAAAATCATATTTGTCATTAGTACTGACAAAAACACCTGAAATGATGCTGTTACACTGTAGCATTGATGTGTCTTTTTAATCAGATAGATGGGTTTCCTTCCAGCAGAAATCACAAGGCTGTGAACAGGTCTGAATGGTGGAAACAGATTAGTAATAGCCTGTTTAATATAACTAAGCATGGTGTGTGTGTGTGTGTGTGTGTGTGTGTGTGTGTGTGTGTGTGTGTGTGTGTGTGTGTGTGTGTGTGTGTGTGTGTGTGTGTGTGTGTGTGTGTGTGTGTGTGTGTGTGTGTGTGTGTGTGTGTGTGTGTGTGTGTGTGTGTGTGTGTGTGTGTGTGTGTGTGTGTGTGTGTGTGTATATGTGCATGCGTGAAATAGATCCATCCAGCCAGCCCAGGGCTGATGTGGCTCGCCGGCAGCAGTTGACTCGACAGCCCTGCCAACTGTTGTCATTTCCTGGCAGCTAGATTACTCTTGGGGTGGCATTTTCACAGTTGTCAAGTGAGGATTTAATGGCTAATTATCCTCAGATAAATATATCTCTGCAGAGATGAGGGAACCATCAGACGATTGGGAGAATATGGGTTCTTCTAATTGTTGGGCTAAATAAAGAGGAGAAAAGAGGGACAAGGTGTCTGGTCAGAGCCCCAGGAGACTGGCTCCCTTTCCTACTACCCATCAACCACCACTTCATCAGACCCAAGACAGAGACGGCTGTGGAACTAGCCTGTAATAAACATCAATGTCTGTACTGTAAATCATGTGTTACACTCCTACAGTACAAAGTTACATGGCTTTATTAAAAAGGGTGTCAACACCGTTCTCAGAGAGAGAAAGAGACGCCGCTGGTCTTTTATTTCCACTGGCAGCATCTGTGACAGGGAGGGAAAGAAACTGCTCACTCAGAGGGTGACACAGAGGTGACAGAGGTGACATTCAGGCCAGTATAACTGTACCGAGGAGCCATTTACAAAGAAAGCGCTAATGAGCAGGCCAGTGTAAGGTTACGGAAATGACATACAACAAAAGCCCCAACAATTTCCCTCTCGAGACCCAACTTCACCACCTTACTCGCCCCCTTCCAAACCCTAACACTCTGAGCCTGGTAGTATAACCAGGGAAACACTAAGGCTAGCTAGCCTAGCGGTGACAGAAAAAGGCTGGTTTAAGATCCATGTAGGTGGTCTATGTCGGTAGCAGGTTTGGAGTGTATTGCTGTCTGTCAGTGGGGATCTGGGGTGGCGGGCTGAGTGGCCTGCAGAAATGTCAGCTCAGGTTAATGACAGTGGCAGTCTCAATCGCTGTGGCGGGGGAGGGTGTATGTGTGCAGGGTGGTGGAGGGGATTTAATGCCTTTGGCACCAGGAGGCTCTGATAATGATGCT
The DNA here is from genome assembly GCF_045679555.1 of Salvelinus alpinus. NCBI lineage: Eukaryota > Metazoa > Chordata > Actinopteri > Salmoniformes > Salmonidae > Salvelinus > Salvelinus alpinus. The sequence goes on from NC_092118.1 coordinate 27,263,808, forward strand.
GGGTGGCAGGGAGCACGTGTCCTCTGACTGCAGTGATGATTTAACCCCCTGCTACAAACACAAACACACACAAACTCCTGCCACAGTGAACCACTGTACCACTGACATGTGTTACACATGACGAGCCAACATGGGCAGTGAGGCTTATCTGTGTCACTGTGTCATCTCCTGTGTGTCATCTCCATCTCCACCATATAGCTGATATGACTCTGAGCTTACTGTAACACTGAACCTTATGCTCTGGGGTTGAACATCACTGACAATGGCTATGTCTGTCCCTCCACAGTTTCAAACTTAATAATTAATTAATAAGGAACCTCACTGTCCCTCTGCAGGATTAATGAGTGTGATGTTAGTGCTGTGTGTTATGAACAACACAAATGTGATGTTACATCACATGTTACACACTACTGATGCAGGTAATGACAAATTACATCAACAGAGAAAGAGAGCAGTCATCATAATCTCTGCGACTTATTCATAGATTTTATCAGAGCTGACATATGCAAATAGGACCCTCCAAAAAATACATACTAATTATGTTGCAAAAAATCTGAGTATAGAGTTTCAGCTGAGACTTGACAATAAGCGATGGATTTAGCAGAATGATTAAGTTCTCCCTCTCATCGGCTCTATCATCATCTTTGTTGTGTACAGTCACGGCTCAACCCTGCCACTCTATTAATTATACCGCAGGCCGCCCTTCAGGTAAATCTCATTTTTATCAAAGATAATATTCTGCTATTCAACCTGAATCATACCACCAAGACATGACTGATTATACCCTCCTGACACGCAGAGGAAACCACCAAAAGAGAAAGAGAGAGAGAGAGAGGAAGAAAGAAAGAGAGATACTTATTGAAAAACCCCAGGGTGGATTCATTTCCATCAGCCAGATAACAGCAGCCTTTCCTTATGACATTAGCCCAGGCTGATGGACTGAGACGTGCTTACAGATACCCTTTCTCTGGGAGAAAGGGACCGGAAATCTGTTTGTCTGACTGTGGGCCTACAGTACCTTGCAAAAATATTCATCCCCTTTGGCGTTTTTCCTATTTTGTTGCATTACAACCTGTAATTTAAATAGATTTTTATTTGGATTTCATGTAATGGACCAAATAGTCCAAATTGGTGAAGTGAAACAAAAAAAATAACTTGTTTCAATTTTTTTTTACAAAACCCCCCCCGGAAAAGTGGTGTGTGCATATGTATTCACCCCTTTGCTATGAAGCCGCTAAATAAGATCTGGTGCAACCAATTACCAATTACCTGCATCTATGGAACCCTGACCTGTTCACCAGACGTGCTACCTGTCCCAGACCTGCTGTTTTCAACTCTCTAGAGACAGCAGGAGTGGCAGAGATACTCTTAATGATCGGCTATGAAAAGCCAACTGACATTTACTCCTGAGGTGCTGACTTGCTGCACCCTCGACAACTACTGTGATTATTATTATTTGACCATGCTGGTCATTTATGAATATTTGAACATCTTGGCCATGTTTTGTTATAATCTCCATCCGGCACAGCCAGAAGAGGACTGGCCACCCCTCATAGCCTGGTTCCTCTCTAGGTTTCTTCCTAGGTTTTGGCCTTTCTAGGGAGTTTTTCCTAGCCACCGTGCTTCTACATCTGCATTGCTTGCTGTTTGGGGTTTTAGGCTGGGTTTCTGTACAGCACTTTGAGATATCAGCTGATGTAAGAAGGGCTATATAAATAAATTTGATTTGATAAGTCACATAACAAAGTCCACCTGTGTGCAATCTAAGTGTCACATGATCTGTCACATGATCTCAGTATATATACACCTGTTCTGAAAGGCCCCAGAGTCTGCAACACCACTAAGCAAGGGGCACCACCAAGCAAGTGGCACCATGAAGACCAAGGAGCTCTCCAAACAGGTCAGGGACAAAGTTGTGGAGAAGTACAGATCAGGGTTGGGTTATAAAAAATATCAGAAACTTTGAACATCCCAAGGAGCATTTTAATCCAATATTAAAAAATGGAAAGAATATGGCACCACAACAAACCTCCCAAGAGAGGGCCGCCCACTAAAACTCACGAACCAGGCATTAATCAGAGAGGCAACAAAGAGACCGAAAATAACCCTGAAGCTCCACAGCGGAGATTGGAGTATCTGTCCATAGGACCATTTTAAGCCGTACACTCCACAGAGCTGGGCGTTACAGAAGAGTGTCCAGAAAAAAGCCATTGCTTAAAGAAAAAAATAAGCAAACGCGTTTGGTGTTCGCCAGAAGGCATGTGGGAGACTCCCCAAACATATGGAAGAAGGTACTCTGGTCAGATGAGACTAAAATGTTGCTTTCTGGCCATCAAGGAAATCGTGATGTATGGCGCAAACCCAACACCTCTCACCACCCAGAGAACACCATCAGTGAAGCATTGTGGTGGCAGCATCATGCTGTGGGGATGTTTTTCATTGGCAGGGACTGGGAAACTGGTCAGAATTGAAGGAATGATGGATGGTGCTAAATACAGGGAAATTCTTGAGGGAAACCTGTTCCAGTCTTCCAGAGATTTGATACTGGAACGGAGGTTCACCTTCCTGCAGGACAATGACCCTAAGCATACTGCTAAAGCAACACTTGAGTGGTTTAAGGTGAAACATTTAAATGTTTTGGAATGGCCTAGTCAAATCCCAGACCTCAATTCAATTGAGAATCTGTGGTATGACTTAAAGATTGCTGTACACCAGCGGAACCCATCCAACTTGAAGGAGCTGGAGCAGTTTTGTGTTGAAGAATGGGCAAAAATCCCAGTGGCTAGATGTGCCAAGCTTGTAGAGACATATCCCAAGAAACTTGCAGCTGTAATTGCTGCAAAAGGTGGCTCTCAAAGTATTGACTTTGGAGGGGTGAATAGTTATGCACTCTCATGTTTAATTTTTTTTGTATTATTTCTTGTTTGTTTCACAATAAAACATGTTTTGCATCTTCAAAGTGGTAGGCATGTTGTGTAAATACATTTATTTTAATTCCAGGTTGTAAGGCAACAAAATAGGAAAAATTCCAAGGGGGGTGAATACCTTCGCAAGCCGCTGTATGTGGCCACATTTGTCCAACTTGTCTCAGTAAGTCTTAATGTATTGTAATCACAATCATGTACAGTATCTAGATCACCATTATACTCCATGTCTTCACCGTCGTCGTCGTCTTTATCATCACCACCATTATCTGCTAACTCTTCCTCCCATCCCTCCCCCTCGTCTCCTCTCTCCTCGTCTCCTCCCCCAGTAGTGGTGTGTTGGTAAAATCACCGGGGAAGCCAAGCCTGGAAAAATAGCCATAATACAACCTATGTGTTGTGATAATTGCATTGTTTGGTCTATAACCTGATAGTTATATATGCCTTGTTGCCATGATATATAGGCCTAAGGCCGAGACAATAAGAAGACACAGTGGCAGAATAAATTCAACCACACCTTAGTTTTATCACTAGACCGGAGAGCAACCTCTGTCCTGTGAAGTCCACAAAGCATATTGTATGTAACAAACAGTTACATGACCTACAGCATGGTCAAGCAAGTTAATGTTGCAGAAATTTTCGGACTAACAAACAACTATGGATATAGAACCACGGAGAGTTAGGCTACCACAAGTCGCAAAGAAAACAGAAGATGCCTCCACTATTCCAGCACCATTTCAAATGTACCATTTCAACATCATTATACGATCTATGCTTAGTCTATTACAGTGACAACTAAAAGATACCAAAAACAATTTAGTCCAATCACCATAAGCTAAATATGATGCGGCTGACCATGGTACGGAATTCTGTGTGTGTGGGTGTGTGTGTGCTTGCAAATAGAAAAAACATGTTGTTGATTCACCCTACTTGTAGAGAAACGCCATTGCCATCCTCCTCTCTTTCATGTTGCCAAAACCGTCTATGTCATGCAGTACAAGCATTTAGTTATTGTTGTCCTAGGTTACCTGGCTAAAATACTTGCTTGCTACCTTGACTTCCTTTCATAGGCAACGATGAGCCAGCTAATTAACATTAGCCTACTACATCTAGCTACATATTGAACTCCCATTCTCTCAGCCAAGGGATACAATGTATAAATTAATGGTTGGATCAGAATAGCCATTATAATCATTGGCCAGTAGGCCTATGGAGAATGAAGTAAAACCACAATTCCAAATAACTATCTACATTCATGGCTAATTTAGGAAAGAGACCATTTTAGCTAGCTAGCCACTGGAGGACAACAACACAACGAGATGCAACAATTCAATGTTCTTCTGTCAATGACATTTAGCTTTTGATGTGATTAGTGTGAAGCCAAATCCAAACTGACTTCCCCTAACACTTTTCTTCGGTGCATCAGGACCATTCACAGTTGAGCTCGCTCAGTTTAGCTCAACGCTGATTTTATTCATTTTTTTATCAAGGGAGGCCAAATGCTTGCTGCTTCAATGCTATGGGCGGCAACAATATCATACTATTTTTGACCAGACAGCATCAGATAGATGGACTACACATACAGAGACAGAGGGGCGCTGTTTCACACGCTTGGATGCTTTCTCCGGTGAGATACATTCAGCCACTTTATTTTATGTTTTCTTCTTGGTACATTGTTTGGGGAAGCCTGGCTTCCCTTGGCATCCATGAATACACGCCACTGTCCTCCCCAGTCTCCACCATCACACTTGTCCTATTTACATGATCACCATTGACATTGTAATGATTTGTCCCATTATGCATGCAGAGCTGGACTGAACAGGTCTGAACAGCCAACAGACGTGTTGACACAATCCTGACAGCCTGGCACGCTCGGTCACGTTCCTCCCCAGCCTGTCTCAGGTGGGATCTCTGGTTCCCTGGTTCTGCATAGCCCTTCATTTACATTGGATTACGGTAATGTGCAGCCTTATGGGTGTCACTTCCTCTCCTCTTCACAATTTGGGGAGCGGGTGCAGCCGAGCCAGGGTGTACAGGCCTAATTGTGGTGCTGCTGCTACCTGGGCTGGCTGCTCACTGAGCCCTGCTGGCAAATCAAGTGGGGCAGGCAGAGGCTACATTCCAAATTGCACCCTACTCCCTATACAGTACACTACTTTTGATCAGAGCCCTATGTGCCCTGGGTCAAGAGTAGTGTACTATGTAGGGAATAGGGTGTCATTTGAAACACAGACAGAGAGTGGTACTGAGCGTGGCTGGTGGTTTGTGTCTGGTGGCTGACTCCCATCCTGTCTCCCTTCCTTCCCCAGGCTCATTTGTTTGCCTCCAGTTGTCAAGCGTGAATAGCACTGTGTGCAAATTACCTGCCTGCGCCTTCAAGGAGGCCCCTCCTCCCCCCCCCACCCCGCTCAACTGACGCCTGTTATGTCCAATTAGACTCCCAGCAGCTCTGATCAGCTTCCTCCAACTAAGACTACCTACACAACGACTCTCTCTCTCTCTCTCTCTCTCTCTCTCTCTCTCTCTCTCTCTCTCTCTCTCTCTCTCTCTCTCTCTCTCTCTCTCTCTCTCTCTCTCTCTCTCTCTCTCTCTCTCTCTCTCTCTCGCCCCTTCCCCATCTCTCTCTCTCTCTCTCTCGCCCCCTTCCCCCCCATCTCTCTCTCTCGCCCCCTTCCCCCCATCTCTCTCCCTCTCTCTCTCTCCCCGTCCCCCATCTCTCTCTGCTGATAGGTCTCTCTTACCTACACTCAAAAAAATAGGGGTTATACAAGGGTTCTTCTAAGATTCTCAAAATTCTTCGAAGTACCTTAGGGTTGTTGGCACAGAAAATTGCCCCCAAAAGGTTCTTCCAAGAACCCCATAGTAGGTTCATCGAGGAACCTCCTTAGTTGTTGGGGGTTCTTCTAGGAACCTAACTGCTCAACTGAAACATTTGGATTTGAATTTGAAAGGACAGCAGGAGCAGGCACTTAACTGAAAAATGTAAAGATCTCCTCAATTTATGGTAAACTTTATGATCTAAATTGATATTGTTTTATGATGAATAGGAAAATGGACACAATTCAATGGATATCAATCAACAAAGAGGTAAGAATATGTACTGTATGCTAGAAGAATGTTGAAGGCTAGCTGTATTGCGTGCAGATGACTGAACTGCTCACTTTTGTGTCTGCAGGTATCTGAACAAAATCCAAGGTATGAATACTGTCATGTGCATATTTTGTTAATCATCTTTATAATGACAATTTTTTGGATCCACAGACTTCACCCTCCCTACACCTCTGAGTATAACAGGAAACCTGTTTGATCACCATGCACTGCAAAATCATTCTGGCTATGGATACGGAGAACATCAACACATTAACATCAACACGCCAGAGGATAAACCCATTGGACTTGGGGCTCTGCTGGGAGTTTGCCTCATATTTATATATTTTTATTCTGCTTTGACATTTAAATCATAATAAACACTGAGAACTAAAATATTGTCTTATTGTTGTTATTGTTATGCATATTATTATGATTAATAATAATATGTACATTAATAATAATAATATGGGGGGTAGATACAAAATTAACCCCAAAAGGTTCTTCAAAAGGTTATTTGAGGATCCATTAAAAGGTGTTCTTTGAAGAACCCGTTTAAAGGTCTATTGGAAGAACTTATAGGGGTTCCCCCACAGTTTCAATTTGAAGAACCCCTAAAGGATACTCCAGGAACCTTTTATTTTTACAGTGTAGACTCTGCTGGGTTTCTGCCGTTTCCTACGCACAGCATACGCATCCCTAAGCACACACTGTACATTATCTTTTTGATCCAGACTCTGAGTGCATACGTTCGTGATCATACACACTGATATGACAAGTGCCACTGTGATACAGTATATCCACTGTTCTCAGAGTAAAGAGTAGGAGAAGGAAATGGTAGATCATAGTGTCTCTCTGGAGAGAACTGTACAGTCAAGACACGCTCAATCACAGGTTTAACAATGCCTCTGGTATTTACTGTATCATGTTTCTAGTGTATTGGTGTATTGCATAAAGACTATGGTGGTGCATTATGTGGGACTGTACATACTAGCTGGATTGGGTTGGTTAGCTCGAAATGTAAGATCTCCTGCCGTTTACTGTTTTACTGATGCTGTTGTTGTTTCAGTCTTTGGATAGTTGTGGTTTTTGACATAGTCCAATTGTAGAAGCAGCATTACTCAGACTGTGGCCACGTGTGATACCCACATTATGATGAGCAGCAGCTCTCGGCTCGGACCACCCCTGGCCTTTAGCTGTACCAAACAAAGGGAGGCAGAGAGAGTTCAAATATGGTTTTGTTATGTGTGCTGTCATGGTGGCCCAGGCTGGATGCTTTCATCCTATCTCTCAACGATGCCTCTCTGCCCAGAGGGATGATGTCACAGTGGGGTCAAGCATGGATATGAAAGAGAAGGCAAGATGGCTGCCAAGAGGCTTGTGGGAAGAAACACATTTACCCCAGCTATACCCTGAGAGTGCAAGCAGCTAGACACCATGTGGCACACACAGGCTTACACACGCCCACAGAGCCTGAACATAGGCCTTCTGTAGGCCCTGTGGAGTGGCCATAGGCCTGAGTACAGAGCACCGTCTCTCATCAATAACAAGCGTTATAGTTCTAGATTTCCAGTTTGTGAATAGAATGGATGCAGTCAAGGAACATGAGAATCTTATACATTTTTTTTTACAGTACAATCATACAGGTATTGACAGTACAGACTTTTGAAGGAAAAAGGAAAAAGACAGGCGTGCTCAGTATGGTGTTAGGTGTCTAGCTGTTGGATGCCAAACATGGCCGTAAATGTAAGTGTTGAGCTGAGTGTCGTGTCAAGAAAATAATAAAACTGCTGAAACTAGATTCCCATTTCTTTAGATTTCTTAAGCCACTTGTGTCACAATGTTTTATACATGTCTTTCAACGCTTGTACTTTTACCTCCACAACGCATAAAAACACAACACATGCAATCATGCAAACTAGCTACTCCTTGTGAGGCATTCGTTCTGCCTGGGTAGCTAGCATGCCCTTTGTTTTAAAGAATCCCCAATGTTTTCTACCCACACCCACTTTAGAGAGGAGCGCAGAGGAAAACACAGGTACTCAGACTGGCGCTAGGCTCCATGTGTGAGTGTGTTGTGATTGCTGTCTACACTATCTCCCTATTCCTTTCTTCTGGAAACTGTACATGCACCTAAATCTCATGTTTTAAAGATTATTTTAATGGGAATCAAAGTCTAAATATTTCAATAAGGCTGTTGTATTATTCAGTAGAGTCATCTGACAGAGGTAGAAATCCATGCGCCACACTCCACTGCCATGCAGGTACATGGCTTCAGCCGGCAATATTACAAGGATTAGCATGGCATATGAAATATTTAGTGGATTTCTCTTCCTTCTAAAAACCTAATAAATCAAATGACTGCCAAATGTCGTTAAAGTGATGGTCCTTTGACTGTGTAAGAAAATAAGGCTTTTCATATTCAAATGTGGGGAGAAAGAAATGAAAAGGAGGAAAGGTTACTTGGTTTAGCTGACAACCCCCAGTGCCCTACATTGGCGGGTAAGGGGTAGAGGAGCGATAGGAGGAGAGGGGGGTGGTGACGGAGAAGGTATTGTCTGACGTGCCACTCGCTGGCGTCTTGCTGGCACGTCGTCCCCCCTCTCTACCAGCGCGGTGCAGGGAGGGCGTCTGGCTTGTTGTTTTGATTAGTCAAGCACTCCTTTAGTGAGGTGTCACCGCCCGGAGCGGCGGGCGAATCACATGTGGGACTAGTGGGACGGCCAGCTGTCTCTCTGGGTGTGTCCCAAATTATACCCTATTCCTTATATAGTGCACTACTTTTGACCAGGACCCATAGAGCTCTGGTCAAACATAGTGCACTATGTAGGAAATAGGGTTCCATTTGGGAGACAGCCTCTGTCACCCCCTGTCACCGCCATTGTCTCCTCTCCTCCGCTGGATGAACAGATGATGGACAGATGAATGGCATGTTCCTTTCTTTCTCTCCGCCCGCTCTCTCGCTCCGCCAATACAGAGGATTCATCGATATTCAGCCCATCACCCACTCCACCCGCCCCCCAACCTTCCCTTATGTGTTCTCTGTCATTATGATTCATTCATATGTAAACACAGAGATAAAACATATGGGACTCATTTGCAACAAATCATCGGTGACCCAGGCAAACTTCACTCAACGATATCCATTGTGAAGGATGCAAGACACTTGGCATCTGTCTGCGCTTCAAGTATTATTGCCTTATTCATTACCAAAGTGTGTCATAGAACAATAACCAACAAATGAAAATGGATGTTTCTTTGTAATCCTAGTGTCATAATACTCATCAAGGAAAGTAAGTGATTTCCGCTATGAAGATGAGGTTATGATTATGCCCCTGGTCCAGGTCTCTTGAGACAATGGGGGGAAATGATCTGATTACAGGAACATTAGACAGTGTTTGTTATAGAAGGTCTACAGGGAAAGAGGCTTCACCATTCACTACATCTGAACACCTTGACTGACACCTGTCCTAGTTAAGAACATCGTCAACAATGACATGAATTTAAAAAGAATGCACTGAACCAACACAAACGTATATACTGTACCTTTGCCTATACATCATAAGACTCCCTCTTAAGGCCAAGGTATGGTAATGTGATAAACAGAATAAAACACACATCTGGATGGAGGAGAAAAGAAAAGCCTAGCTAGCTCCAGGACAAAACAAATGTCAATTTTTGACATTGTGAAACAGGAACTAGGGGAGCGCTTTCTTAATCAATGCATTATACATCAAATTACTAATGTTAACTCTAGATAACTTGAATATGTAAAATATTCATGCAGAGCTGTCCAACGTTTTTTTCCCTTCTCTTTTCTTCTTCACGTTAACTTGACTTTTTTTCTCCATTAATTATCATGCCCAGGAGGTTTTCAGGGAGACCAGGGAGAGGAGAGGAACAGCCATCAGCCTGAATCATCTTGACAAGGCGGCATGGCCCAATTACACCAGAGCTCCATCCAGCTTTGATGTGGCGGAAAAGCAGAGAGATAGGGGCAAATCGCACAGCCATTTTATGGTAATGATGCGATTTAATCCTGCCACTAAACTTTATGTAGCTTGTTTAAAGAAATATGCTTACACTAATTACAGAGACTGGGGGAGAGAGGGGTTGGGTGGGATTGGGTGGGTCGGAGGGTGGGGGTGCAGGGGATGGGGGGGCAAGGATGTTTCGACTCTAAAAAGTACAGCTCATAAATGTTGGAAATGGAAATGAGACAAAGTGAACTTATCTCAGTTTAATTATACATCCAACATCGGTGAAAAGGTGAGGGGGGGTGCACATACGCAGACTCAGAACCTATTGGGTGATCATCTTCAATTAACTCATCACAGGAAGAGAGAGAGAGTGGTAGAAGAGATAGAGAGATACAAAGAGAAAGGGAAAGAAAGATACAAAGAGAAAGGGAAAGAGAGATCCAGAGAGAGAGGGGGAGAGGGAGAGAGAGTGGTAGAAGAGAGAGAGAGAGATACAAAGAGAAATGGAAAGAGAGTGAGGGATAGAGAGAATGGGGAATGAGAGAGAGAGACTGTGGGAAAAAGTAAAAACGGAAGAGTGGGTAAACGAGGGGGAGATCCAGAGAGATATGAGAGAGTGGGAAAAGAGGGGGAAAGGGGGAGAAGGTTGGCTACAATGATAATCAGGCTGTAATTAACTTGTCACTTCAATTACAGCTCTTCAGATTGGAATTGTCTTGGGTTGCGGCACCGAGCCCTGTCTATACGCCTGGTTAATTAGTCCAGCGAGTGGCCGTGCCCGCTGCCGCTGCATCTCTCCCCACGCCGCCGTCACGCCTGCAGCACATTCCTTTATTGTTACAGGTGATTGGTCATTGGCTAGCATGGAGCCGCTATACACACACACATCAAATACATTATGAAGCTGTGTGCTGATCGCTCATCAGAGAGAAGCCATCAGAATCACCTAGACATCCTCCAACAGAAACTAACTGAGACGTCAGTCTTGATAGGTTAGAATATAGACACTGAAGATGATGACTGAAATCCACTGAATTATGAATAAATACATCAGAGAATATCCACACAGCTACAAGTGCCAGAGGAGGAGTTGAGAAATCAACCCAGACTGGCTAAGCTAGCAATGAACTCACCTGGCTGGCACATCTGATATTTATTCTGGTTATCATAGGTCAACACTGAGAAGTGCAATGAGAACCGTGAACCCCAGACCATCTCCACAGGTATCTGTACATAGCAGCGGGGTGGCCACCATTACAGCTCAAGTTACAGAGAGCAAATGACCTGAATATGGAAGCCATGTTACATCAACATGACACTGGTTTAGAAGGGAGAGAACACAGGTGTCTTTGATCTCAAAACATTGACCAAATTTGAACATATCCTTTACTTTGGTAATAATGTTCCCTTGTCCTTTATCCCAGGGCTTTATGTCCTCATTTATCAACATTCCACCTGGTTGGTCAATCAATCTCCACAGCAGCAGGCCTCAACCCATATGTTCAAAAGGTGACAAGGTACAACACATGGAATCCCAGACGGTGTCAGTATTCAGACTCTTTTATCTAAAGTAGCAACAGTGGGAGTTAGGGTTTAAAAGCCCATATGAATATCACTAAAAACAACACTAACACAACGCAGAATAGACACCTATCTGTATGCTTTCTAGGGATACAAGTGTGCCTTTAGTACTATCTGCTGTATATTCATGTATTACTATGGTAAACATCAACTGGTATCAAGAGGTACAAAAGGCAACATCAGGAACTGTTTTGCATCTTTCTTAGAAGTGCAACAAAGAGATTAAGGATTCTAAGAAATACTTAACTACATGAAAATGCAGTGATAAAAATACACTATTTAGACAAATAGTACAATCTCTAGAACATTCTGTCCTCTGTGTTACCTCTCTTTCTCGCTCTCTCTCTCTCTCGTTGTGGAGAGACGTTTCTCCAGGGACTGATGAATTCTTAGCACTTTGTTAAGATTCATTTCCAACAGAACACATTGTTACGACTGCATGTATTATCACAGCTCTCTGTGAATGTGAGTACACAGGTAGGCTTAGCAGAACTTCCACTACTGTTATACATTATTTATAGTGTGTTGAGCTTTCTGGGCAAGGTAATGCACGCAATGGGGCTCATTATACTTTATTAATGTATCTGTCTACATTCAGGCACAAGCACAAACAAGTCGATATAAACAAGAAGTTGTGCTTCCACTTAACCCCAAAATAGCTTCACGTTTTATGTTGTCTGAAGCAATATGCTCTTAAAACATTTGTTGGTTCATCCACCCCAAACCACTGCTGTAACCCACCTGGCATGGGGCAGCCCAATGTGAATGGGCCAGTGTTGGCAGATGGAGAGTATTGATTTATCCAGCTCAGTTGTTGCCAGAGCATCTTCACCATCAGAGGAAGAATCCTGAACCAGTCTGCTATTTCCTGTCTTCTTTATTTCTTGATCCATTAGCTGCTGCCTGTGAACACCGCTGCAGGCAGGCACATGAGAGATGTGTGTTACAGCTGAGCTTGAAAGCAGACAGCTTGTATGAGGCTGGCCAAAGTGAGCTCTGGCGATTGCTGTCCTGAGCTAAACAGTCGATTTCAGAAACGGACAGTAACAATTTACCATGGGAAAGTTATGGAGGCAGGGGATTTCTAATATCAGGGGTCAGGCAATAAAGTTCATAGCCAACGTGGCAGAACTTTGTAAAAATCAAGCTGAACAATAGATTTGATCAACATAGCAATGTATTATTACAGTCAGTATTGATCAAGCTGATGTCAGAGTAAAGGTTAGCTTCATAAACACGATGATTGATGGTTTAGAGGGAGTCCTAGGGGAATGGTAGGTCTCTGGTTAGAAGTTACACCCTTGTACGAAAACATTGTTCCTCTGTGAATGTCTGCCATTAGAAATATGTCATCCACTTGAGGTCATGCTGTCTTGGTCACTGGAGAGGACTGGAGAGGACTTGGCTATGAGCTGCTGGTTGGTGGTTTGAGAGGAACTTGATGACACAAACAAATGGCTGCTGGACTCTCTGAAGTTGTGTCCCAAATGGTGTCCCAAATGGCACCCTATTCTCTGTATAGTGCCCTATGGACCCTGGTCAAAGTAGTGCACGGCATATGGAATAGGGTGCCATTTTGGACACATCCTGTGAGTCGAGCCAATTCTTATTCACAGTGGACATCTGTCTGACAGTGGTCGAGCTCCGACCTCAAGCCTAGCTAGGCTTCTGAAGTGGTATTGTCTGATATTGTCATTACTGGACAACATGCAAATCTAGTGGTGGTGTAACAATATGTTTATGAGGTTGAAATTCATGTTTTTTCTTTTACTCATTTCCATTGACAACATTGTGCAAATATTCTTGAAAAATACAAAAATATTAAGATATGGGATGAATCAAACAACCGACCCTGCTGTATTACACAATAATCCTCAATAAGAAAATCCTAAACCTACAGAAGACTGAAGTCAAAATGTTATCCCCACACCACCCCTTCATGATCCGTCCGGATGATTGTTAGCGGTTTAAAGTCTTGAGTCTTTGCCTAAAACAGCACACCTTCCCCTTTCTTTAGTGGGCCTCTGGTGCGTTTCAGATACTGGGAGAGGCAAGTGATAATTGCTAGAGCAATCTGTTTTTGATATTGTTATAATCATCCATGTGAAAGACACCTAACACCAGGGATGACAACAGAGAAGGGAAATGCATACTTCATGTATAACCTGGCATGAAAAACCTGATGGGAGTCGAGAAGAGAGAGAAGATTCAAATTAGCCCTCTTATCATATTAGCTCTTCCACGGTGACTAGCCAACAGAGTTGGGTTCAAATAATATGTGAAATCATTCAAATACTGTCAGCGTTTGCTCTAGCTTGCCTGGAGTGCCAGATGGGCGGGTTTACAGTTTATGGTCTATTCTATTAATAAATGTAGCCAGGCAAGGTCAATCAAGCACAGATAAAGTATTTGAAAATATTTAAAATAGTACTAGCCAATGGGTGGACTGCTAACCTGAACCTGACCCAACCCTACAGTAGATGGAGGCTCTCTGCTGTGTCTCAGATATTTTGGTCAATATTAGCAAATAGCAACATCATCAATCTAGCTCACTATGTCCACATGAATTATTCTATTCTCATTTGACAAATTGTAACCCAATTTACAAGTAGGGTTACAGGAGGCTCCACCTAGCTAACTCTTCATAGCTGTCAGTCTGTGTCATCATTGACGGGGGCTCTTTTGGCCTACTAGCTAAACGGGGGACATCACATTAACGAGGAAAACTTTGGAAATCAGTAATTTACCGGGGTTTGGTTTTGGGTTAAAAGACACAAGAATAAAGTCTGACAATAACTTGGTGATAGCAGCTGTTATGTTGAGCCACATCGTATCAAAGCATTCCATGTGTTTCTTTCTGGGAGGGTAAGATATGGAAGAAGCACAGCCAACATGTTTTAAAGTTGCCATAAAAACAAGACTCTCTCCTCACACGGTCATTATGTGGGAGGGAGAGAGTTCCAAACCCTCACAGAAACACATTGTTAAAAGCTGGAGCAATTAACGCTGAAAACTGCAAACAACAACAGAATACACGGCCATGTTGGAGAGGAGAGATGCAGGAATGTGAGAGGTGACAGTTCCCAGATTGATTTACGAGATAATGCTGATGATCTCCCACCGCTTATCACATCTGTACATGTACCCAAAAACATACACACGTGCAGGCACACGCATGTGCACACACACACAACAAGAAACACTGACACAAACATACAAGTAGTATTTCCACATAATCAGCATCACAATCAATTAAACTACATTGAATTTATAGAGCACATCTCAAACCAGGCCTAAAAATGACATGAGAGACAGATGATGTAGAGGGACCACTCCCTATCTACCTCACCAAGTACATTCCACATGACAGTTGGTGCATCTGAGCTCATCTTGTGTGAATTGTGGTCTGGCACATAGCAAGTATGGCAAGGAAGTGCTACAATCATGGATACAGATGTTCTCATACCTAGCTTGGAAATAAGGCATCAGATAGAGCAGATACACAGATACACTGAACATAACGGTCAAGCAAAAAATGTCCACGTTCAACATCCTTCAATCTGTCATTGCAGTAGTTTGTTAAAGTCAAATAGTGATGCTAAAGAAAGTAAAATACAACCATCAAGTTATCACAGTCCTCAGATGGCGTTGAGTTTAGTTTACGAGAATGACGCCATACCAATACCAGATCTGTGTGTTATTAGAAGTGACATTGTCATTATGCACTGACACAGCATCCCTGCTCCAGTGAGGCATAAAAATGTCCTACTAAAACGGCAACATAAACACGCTGATAAATTACATTTATATGCCATCAAGCTGCGACATTGGCTGACACTAGAATGTTTCTTTCTGGGCTCTGAGCTCTGCCGAGGAGAGGAGGCTCTTTACAGTGGTTCTCATTATATGGTTCTCATTATCCACTCTGGGAGAACGAGCGCTGCAGAGATACTAATGAAATATACACCTTTGTAAAGTCATACAGCAAATTAGAGACTGAACCAACTCTAGTCAGGAAGAGGCTAGAGAAGAGAGGAAGTGATGAGAGGAAGCTAGTGATAAAGCTATACCGGTGTATACATTGCTGAGGTTTCACTGTAAAGAGACGGGAGGGTCAGTTGTGTTTTTTCCCTTAACCTGTCTGATATCAACATTTTCAAATAAAATACGGTGATCTAAAAAAAATGATTTACTGAAAGAACTCAACCTGTTATCAAGGTGATATGGACTCTTGATCAAGCGCTGTCTGACATGCAAGCTAGCTGTCTGTATTGGAAGCTGGGGTAAACAGTTCACAAAGGTCACTCGCTCCTGTCTCTCTTCCAAAGATCTCAGAAAGAAAGCGATCTGTAATGTAATGGAACAAACCCTTGGGGCCTGAGCAGTGAGCGCAGATGCACCGACCGGGGAGTTGGAACAACACAAAAGACAAGGGCTTGAATCCACTGGGAGTGTTGGAGGAATTGCTATAAGGGCTAATGTCTTAATTAGGCCATAAGAAATAATACAACACAGAGCATGACCACATGACGCCAAAATGTGAGAAAATGGTTAAACACTGTTTCACTCTGGATTCCTGAAAAATATGCAACTCATTAACCATTGAGGTAATAGGCTAATTTCCTATTTTGCAGACGTAGGTTTATGGGACGAAATCAAACGTACGTTTTTATTAAAAATAGGTGTGTCCAGCAGACAGTGCCATAAAAATGATATTTTGTTTCCTTTAATGTATCACCAGAATAAGCTTGTATTCTTGCGGTATTATTCTACAACTGTAAAGGCACATTCAACAACAATTATAGAAATGGTCCAGATTTATTGCCAAGACCAAATTAATTTGTGTTTGACCTCCGTGTTCACTCAAGCAGTCATTTTCATAAATCTATGCTTGGACTGATTTATTGAAAAACCATAAGGAGGGTTCTCCAGACGATCTGTGCATTTGCTGACTGAGTTGGTGATGGCTCTATGTGTTTTAGACTATGGTATATTACGGTTCTTTGAAGCTTAACTGGTCATTGGCAATGGAGGGGTCAGAATATACAACTATGATGGTTATGACTTTCACAAGGGCCTGTAGCCCTTAATAGTAGTATGATTATAATAGCCTCTAGTCTATAGTCATCTAAAATCAGTCAGAAAATAAAATATCCAGAGGTGGTAATGGGAAAGTTACCTCAAAGTCTTTGAGGAATAATTTTGGTACTTTGTTCAGCGTCTTTTTGCCTATGGCAGGTGCCCTTTCTCACGCTCTCACTGTGAGCATATGGGCCTGTCCAGGAGAGGCCCTAGTTGAAGCCAGAACCAACCGCAAGCTGCCAAAGCACTGTCACACCTGAGTACAGAAGATCAAAGAGACTAACAGTGCCTACAACCGCACAGCTGCTGCACGTGCCAAGCTTTCATCACTACTGCTGCTCCCTGCACCTTCACACATGTGTTTCCAAGGTCGGCCACTAACACTGCTGTTTACCTGTTATAGCTGGGTCTGGGGAACCAGTGACTGAAGGACGGAAGGACGGACAGACAGACGAACTTTCACCCATGTCTCCCTGCTGTTATATGGGGTTTCAGATTTCAGACCTCTGGTTTGTGTAAGTTTTTGTTTGTTTGTTTTCTTGTTTAATCGTGGAAAGCCACAAGCGGAGGGGAGAATGCCAGGAGAGAGCTTCTGCCATCCTGCTCAGCCAAACCAAACCAGTGGGACTTAATTGCATTGGGGTTTCCACTTGTAAAACAACAGCTTTGGCTGGCAACAGAGAGAGAGACAGGCAGGCAGCTTTTCCTAGCAGCGAGCGGAGGAGCAAGGCAGAGGAGGAGTAGAGAGTTGTCGGCTCGGCACCGAGCTCGGCGGTGCTCCACATTGGGACCGTCGTTAAGAGAATTCCGCAGGGACTTCTGAGGGATTAAATACTGAGTTAAACGCTAGGGGTCATATTTTTTATATTTTTTAAATAAAGTTCCCAAGGTAAACGGACTATTTCTCAGGTCCAGATCGTAGAATATGCATATAATTTACAGATTAGGATAGAAAACACTCCAAAGTTTCCAAAACTGTCAAAACATTGTCTGTGAGTATAACAAAACTGATTCTGCAGGCGAAAACCTGAGAAAATCTAACCCGGAAGTGATTTTTTCTTTTTTAAATCTGTGTTTCCTGGCCCGTCTTTCTTCCATTTAAAGGGGTATCAACCAGATTCCTTTTCCAATGGCTTCCTCAGGCTGTGACCAGGCTTTAGACATAGTTTCAGGCTTTTATTTTGAAAAATTAGCGAGATTTTTCAAAACTAGTCAGGTGTCCTCTAATTAGTTCCTGCGCGCGAGAGGGTAGCTCTCCATTTTCTTTTTCTCTCTTATTGAATAGGTTACGGTCCGGTTGAAATATTATCGATTATGTTTGTTAAAAACAACCTGAGGATTGATTATAAAAAACATTTGACATGTTTCTACGAACATTACGGATACTTTTTGGAATTTTCGTCGAACGGAACGAGGCTTTGGTTTTCTGAACATAACGCGCAACCCAAATGGCGTTTTTTTGTTATAAAAGTAATATTTATCGAACAAAAAGAATTGTGTAATTGTGTTTATTGTGTAACTGGGAGTCTCGTGAAGATTCTCAAAGGTAAGCGATTAATTCTATTGTTTTTCTGACTTTCGTGACCAACCTAATTTGGGGCTAGCTGTTCTAGCATTGATTGATATACTCACAAAAGCTTGGATTTCTTTAGCTGTAAAGCATATTTTCAAAATCTGACACGATAGGTGGATTAACAACAAGCTAAGCTGTGTTTTGGTATATTTCACTTGTGATTGCATGATTATAAATATTTTTAGTAATATTTTGCGCCCTGCAATTCAGCGGTTGTTTAGGAAAATGATCCCGTAAAAGGGATCCGTAGCTCAGAGAAGTTAAACCAGGCAGCAACCTCTCTCCACACCACAAAACAACCCTGAAAAAACACTCTGCAACAACTAACGAACAAATAAACAAATAAATAAACAAAGAAGTGGGGGCCTCCCGGGTGGCGCAGTGGTCTAGGGCACTGCATCGCAGAGCTAGCTGCGCCACCAGAGTCTCTGGGTTCGCGCCCAGGCTCTGTCGCAGCCGGCCGCGACCGGGAGGTCCGTGGGGCGACGCACAATTGGCCCAGCGTCGTCCGGGTTAGGGAGGGTTTGGCCGGTAGGGATATCCTTGTCTCATCGCGCTCCAGCGACTCCTGTGGCGGGCCGGGCGCAGTGCGCGCTAACCGAGGGGGCCAGGTGCACGGTGTTTCCTCGGACACATTGGTGCGGCTGGCTTCCGGGTTGGAGGCGCGCTGTGTTAAGAAGCAGTGCGGCTTGGTTGGGTTGTGCTTCGGGGGACGCATGGCTTTACGGGAGTTGGGGGAGTTGTAGCGATGAGACAAGATAGTAATTACTAGCGATTGGATACCACGAAAATTGGGGAGAAAAGGGGGTAAAAAATATTTATAAATAAATAAATAAACAAAGAAGTTCAGAGATATTGATAATGGTTTTGGCGAGAACAGTGTTTTGGAAATGTTGTGTCATTATGGTTCTGTAAGAGATTTGGGGTCGTGGAGGTTGGAGGGAGAAGGACACAGTGGTTTGTATTGGTCTGCTGCAACGCAATCCCCATTTAACAAACATCATTTAAGTAATGTTATTGACTTCTCAATCTAACTAAACCTTCTTAGCCTGGCTTGAGTTGGAAAAAATCACCAAGGGTTCTCATAATGCTATAAACTCTTTAGTTTCCTGATGGGAATTTATCTTAGTTCCTCTACAGAGAACAGACAGTGAAATGTGGGGCTCTGTTCTTACACTGTGTACTTTTCTTTTGCTTTAATCAAACCCACCTCTTAGAGAGAAAGAACATGTTGAAAGACACACAGAGGCCTACAAAATAAAAAACTATTATCAACCGTTCTTCGCAGTCTTCTTTTGTGACTGTCAACTTGTAACATGGCCTTTTAGCCATGTTGCTTGAATGTTACTGTGGCCTTTTAGCCATGTTGCTTGAATGTTACTGTGGCCTTTTAGCCATGTTGCTTGAATGTTACTGTGGCCTTTTAGCCATGTTGCTTGAATGTTACTGTGGCCTTTTAGCCATGTTGCTTGAATGTTACTGTGGCCTTTTAGCCATGTTGCTTGAATGTTACTGTGGCCTTTTAGCCATGTTGCTTGAATGTTACTGTGGCCTTTTAGCCATGTTGCTTGAATGTTACTGTGGCCTTTTAGCCATGTTGCTTGAATGTTACTGTGGCCTTTTAGCCATGTTGCTTGAATGTTACTGTGGCCTTTTAGCCATGTTGCTTGAATGTTACTGTGGCCTTTTAGCCATGTTGCTTGAATGTTACTGTGGCCTTTTAGCCATGTTGCTTGAATGTTACTGTGGCCTTTTAGCCATGTTGCTTGAATGTTACTGTGGCCTTTTAGCCATGTTGCTTGAATGTTACTGTGGCCTTTTGGCCATGTTGCTTGAATGTTACTGTGGCCATTTGGCCATGTTGCTTTGGACAAAATGTAGTTTGGCCTTCAGATCAATACCAAGAATCCAACTTGCTCCATACTAATATGGGTCTGAAGACAATAACAATTAGGGACATTAGATTATTACAATGATATTACTAATCAGTACATAGTACAACATGGAAACTGTGAATGAGCTCACCCAGTCTGCACCCAATACATCACACTACAGTACAATATGCTTTTGATCTTCTCCCTCATATTCCTCAGACAAATGGCTTGGTTGCATTACTGATATTCAAAGTATCATTACTGAGGAGAGGGGAGCAAGGCCACTCTTTTATGATGCAGATGTTTATCAAAAATGAGTCACTCTACTTGAGTTAGATCTCAAAGAGAAGCAGCCATGATGTAACAGCATCTCTGTTGAAGAACTGTGACTGCCAGATGCACCAGTTTCAACTAAATGCTTTTATGACAGCAATAAAACTCCAGTACAGGCCCAGAGGATTAGTGTTTGCCCCTGGTCATATCTACACATTGTCTTTTCATGGAAATATTGACTCCAAGAAGATTACAATATCTAAAACTGTGTTAAGGTTATGACTTGTGACTGTACAGACTTATGACCGTAAATGTCCATTATATCTACCTACAGTGCTCCATTTGAGACGTCCTGTAAATGCCAACATCCCTATTACCCATTAAGTCTATTGACCAGAACCATGGACTAAAAATCTGCCCCAAATATGAGGGCTACAGCTAAAACAGCCCTGGTCTGAAATTCCCTCTGGTGTGAATTTTCTCCAGGTACCATTTGTATTCCTACAGCCATTTAGCCTTTTCAAATAATAAACTAATGGAAAAGTTCATGGTCTCAACAAAAAAGTGAAAGTGTTTGATGGCAATGAGCAGAATGTGAGGAGCCAGGGTTTATGAGGGATTATACTTTTCTATAAACAGTCTGTCCCCCCTACATGGCTATGTCCAGGACCACAAACTGTTCTGGAAGGACTGGGTACAGTCTTCTGTGGTGAGGGAGCTAATTCATACTCAGTTTGCATCTCAAATGGCCCACTATTCCCTACATAGTGCACTACTTTTGACTAGGGCCTGGTCAAAGTAGTGCACTATGTAGGGAATAGGGAGAATGTTGTTCCCCGAGGAAGACCTACAACATGTAAATGTTAACACTACAACTTCTGCAAGGTAAGGAGAATGACAAACAAATAACCCAGGAACAGGAACATGCCTGTGGGAGTATTAGGAAAATACTTGATGAGATGTTATTCTTTTCATCTACTGTAATATACTGTAACATTAGGCAATGTAGATTCAATGTATATATGGCGACACAGAGAGATATGAAGTATAATACTGTTCTATTTAATGATATTGGGCAGCCACTCCGTGATACTGTGTATGGAAGGGATGTTGTTTCAATGAGAAACATACTTCTAAGTCGTTATACGGGTCAGTTGGGGAGTAGTGACAATATGCCACTCACTAAGTCACCTCTAGTCTGTGTGCTGTAAAAATGAACTGTTTCCTTTATCCCTACCACAGCGGATTTGAGAGCGGCTGTGCAACATGGTCATGTGATGTCTATTTCAGAATTCAATAAGGATCCATTTCGCTCCAGAGAGTTGAACTGGCGTCTAGGAAGAGATTTATTTTTTTCTGGTGAGAAGAAATAAGAAATGAAGTGCAAATGTTGAACCTCTCCGAAAGGTTTAGATTTTGGGTTGTCATGCGCTCCGTGCTAGACGAGGGTTGAAAGAAAGCGTTTGGTCTAACGCCTAATGTGTTCGTGTTGGCGCGCGCCCGTTTCTATGGGAATGGGCGCCAGATGTCTTTTGTGGGCCGAGGACACAGGCAGAAAGCGGTGGGTGACTTACAGGGCCCTCACACCGTTCCAAAACCACTGCAGTGTACACGCAAACGGGCACCATTTAATGAGTCACACACAGTCTCTTCAAAGTAAAATTACACCCATTTAAACCTGTCTTACACGTCACCCAAAAGTAGAGGGGGAAAAAAGAGTGTCTACCTTCAATTTATAGCTGAATGAAAAGCACAAAGACAAAAACAAGACATGTGCTAGTTATTATGGAAATGGGCCTTTTTTCATTGATGAGAGCAGCATGTATAAACTAGAGGGGTACATCATCCCTCCCTTTGTCTATTTATGATACCAGACTTCCAAATGGGAAAATCAAAGGAAAGCCTTTTCTAACAATATTTTCAGCTTTCTCTCTGTCCTTTGTTTCTCATTTCTTACTTCATGTTCTGCCTCTTAGAACACAAATGACCTTTTCAACTGGTGGTGATTTGGCCCATCAAAGACTCCTTTGCATTATTACATTATTATAGTCCCGAGCAATGTTGGAGTGAGGAGAACCAGCAGGTAGTGACTGGGAGAGAGAGTTAGGTAGTGACTGATGGAGAAAGTTAGGTAGTGACTGGGAGAGAGAGTTAGGTAATGACTGGGTGAGAGAATTAGGTAGTGACTGGGAGAGAGAGTTAGGTAGTGACTGGGAGAGAGAGAGTTAGGTAGTGACTGGGAGAGAGAGTTAGGTAGTGACTGGGAGAGAGAGAGTTAGGTAGTGACTGATGGAGAAAGTTAGGTAGTGACTGGGAGAGAGAGTTAGGTAGTGACTGATAGAGAGAGTTAGGTAGTGACTGGGAGAGAGAGAGTTAGGTAGTGACTGGGAGAGAGAGTTAGGTAGTGACTGGGAGAGAGAGAGTTAGGTAGTGACTGGGAGAGAGAGAGTTAGGTAGTGACTGGGAGAGAGAGAGTTAGGTAGTGACTGGGAGAGAGAGTTAGGTAGTGACTGATGGAGAAAGTTAGGTAGTGACTGGGAGAGAGAGTTGGGTAATGACTGGGTGAGAGAATTAGGTAGTGACTGGGAGAGAGAGTTAGGTAGTGACTGGGAGAGAGAGAGTTAGGTAGTGACTGGGAGAGAGAGAGTTATGTAGTGACTTTTAGAGGGACTTATGTAGTGACTGGGAGAGAGAGTTAGGTAGTGACTGAGAAAGACAGTTAGGTAGTGACTGGGAGAGAGTGTTAGGTAGTGACTGGGAGAGAGAGAGTTAGGTAGTGACTGGGAGAGAGAGAGTTAGGTAGTGACTGGGAGAGAGAGAGTTAGGTAGTGACTGGGAGAGAGAGTTAGGTAGTGACTGGGAGAGAGAGAGTTAGGTAGTGACTGATGGAGAAAGTTAGGTCGTGACTGGGAGAGAGAGTTAGGTAGTGACTGATAGAGAGAGTTAGGTAGTGACTGGGAGAGAGAGTTAGGTAGTCACTGGAATAGAGAGTTAGGTAGTGACTGATAGAGAGAGTTAGGTAGTGACTGGTAAAGAGAGTTAGGTAGTGACTGGGAGAGATAGTTAGGTAGTGAATGGGTGAGCTAATGACAGGGGAACAGAGAGGGCAGAATGTTTTGGCATGTTCAGCCCTGATTCACAGATTTGTGATTTGGGCTATAAAGCCTTTATAGTACAGTGCTGAAGGGATATGGAGAAAGCAGGAGTGTGACATTGAATGTCAGGCAGAACATGGATCCATACAGATGTCCCAGATCCAGTCTGTGCTGTGGGTGGGTGGGTGTTATGGGTGGGTGGGTGATATTGTTATGGGTCGGTGGGTGGTATGGGTGGTATGGGTGGGTGGTATGGGTGGGTGGTATAGGTGATATGGGTGGTATGGGTGGGTGATATGGGTGGGTCGGTGGTATAGGTGGGTGGGTGGTATGGGTGGTATGGGTGGGTGGTATGGGCGGGTCGGTGGTATAGGTGGGTGGGTGGTATGGGTGGTATGGGTGGTATGGGTGGGTGGTATAGGTGGGTGGGTGGTATGGGTGGTATAGGTGGGTGGGTGGTATGGGTGGGTGGTATAGGTGGGTGGGTGGTTTGGGTGGGTCGGTGGTATAGGTGGGTGGGTGGTATGGGTGGTATAGGTGGGTGGGTGGTATGGGTGGGTGGTATAGGTGGGTGGGTGGTATGGGTGGTATGGGTGGGTGGTGTGGGTGGGTGGTATGGGTGGGTGGTATGGGTGGAATGGGTGGGTGATATGGGTGGGTGGTATGGGTGGGTGGTATATGTGGGTGGTATGGGTGGTATGGGTGGGTGGTATAGGTGGGTGGTATGGGTGGTATGGGTGGGTGGTATGGGTGGGTGGTATAGGTGGGTGGTATGGGTGGGTGGAATAGGTGGGTGGTATGGGTGGTATGGGTGGGTGGTATGGGTGGGTGGTATAGGTGGGTGGTATGGGTGGGTGGTATGGGTGGGTGGTATGGGTGGGTGGTATAGGTGGGTGGTATGGGTGGGTGGTATGGGGGGTATGGGTGGCTGCACCACTCTCACCCCACTTCATGGATGCCAGGATTATGTTGCATTGTTTGATTTATTTCTACCATGTTGCAAGGAGCCAAAACACAATACTTCACAGGAAACAGTGGGACATCAGTAAACTCAATACCCAACATGCCTGTGTGTTGTGTTGTGTGTCGTGCCTTGTAACCAGTAACCAGTGTCAGAGAGACTTCCCAGGAGCACACAACAACACAATGCGTGCATTTTATTATTAGTTTCAGAAGAGCTAGCATGTGAGAACTGGCTGGCACAAGGGAGCTAATAAAAGGATTTATAAAACCATACAGCCAATGAAAGTGACATGAAACAACTATATAGGTGACACTAATGGAACAGTACCATCACTATCATAACCATCAGCGTTTTTTGGAACTTATGGATTTAAATACTCACACTTAGAAATAAACAACGGCTTTCATGTTCTCTACAGGGCCAACTACTTCAGTTTAAATTGAGTGTGGTTTCTTTTTTGTGTGGAGGGGAATAGCCATAATAAATGTGTTGCTATGCTTTTGATATACCTTCCAGTTTCCTGAAGTCTTGCCGTGTTGCGCTCTCATGTCCACCAGCTGGGCGAATCGGTCAAGTTTCAGCTGGCACACTGGCCTTAATGTGTGTGTGTGTGTGTGTGTGTGTGTGTGTGTGTGTGTGTGTGTGTGTGTGTGTGTGTGTGTGTGTGCGCATATGTGCGCAGCCTTAATGCCTTCCATCCTCTGGGCCACAGCAGCTTCCACCTCCATCCTGATGGAGAGAAGAAAGAGAGAGGAAAGGGAGAAGAAAGAGGTTGGAGGAAGTAACACCTTGTTCCCCTGAGCCCCATGGACCCCATCAGTCGAGGCAGGCAGGATATCCTGTACAGGAGGACTGTACTGTATGAAGGTGTTTAAACAGCCCAGCCAGCTGAGGAGGGCAGTCTTAGCCAGACTCTATGGAGGATCTTACAGTCACAGCAATGATATCAGCAGCAGTTCAAATGCCTCTACTGGTGAGGGGTGTGTGTGCCTGTGTAAAGGCAGGGTGAAATCAGGTAATATGTCAACCACAAATCATTACAACTCTTCCCACATGTTCCACAGATATCCTGACTATGTCTCCATCCTCATGTGGCTGTCCCCATAAACATATCATCATCCACACGACTCACACACATACACACATACACACATACACACACACTTTGGTCAACATATGCTCTGCAACACATAGGACACAACGCAGGCCAAGTGTTTGATCATGACACATTGCGATTATGAGATGGCATGACCCTCTGTAGCTGGACCTGTTGGAGTGACGTCATTTCCGGTCACAACTTGCAGACGTGTTGCTGTGCGTTTTGTTGCCAACCTTACTTTGCTACCTGACAACTTTACGGTTTTTACTTTTTAATTACCGTTTATATTTTTCGTTTTTCCCTCACAACTTTTTTTTCATTCAACTTTTTCACTCCGGACGCTTTATCTGGACATGGTTCGTCAGCACCTTCAACAGCCGAAGCTAAGTAGTAACATTAACATGATACCTTCTAATTGCAGTCGCTGTACTCATAATATTTTATTTATTTTATTTTTTATTTTACCTTTATTTAACTAGGCAAGTCAGTTAAGAACAAATTCTTATTTTCAATGACGGCCTAGGAACAGTGGGTTAACTGCCTGTTCAGGGGCAGAACGACAGATTTGTACCTTGTCAGCTCGGGGATTTGAACTTGCAACCTTTTGGTTACTAGTCCAACGCTCTAACCACTAGGCTACCCTGCCGCCCCATAATATACAGGAGAACGATCGCCTTACGGCGAGGATAGCTGTGCTGCAAGCCCAGCTTCAGACGCAATCGTTAGGCAAGGGTAATTTCAGTGTAGGAAAGGATGAAACAGCGTCTGTGCCACCAGTAAGTACAGATAGTAACGTTAGTATAAATCCCCTCGCACAGTCCCCGCAGCCGGACAACTTTCTCATGGCTTCTGGAGGGAAATGCTGTAGGAATGCTCAACCGGTGTCGCTCATTCAGCCGACAGAAACTTTCAACCGGTTTTCCCCATTATGCAGCGGGTCGGAGTCTGAGGCCGAGCCTTCTCTTGTCTCTACTCCTCCCGTTACGGGGTCTGAGACGCCGAAGCTTCCCACCATTAGCTCTGACAAATTGAAAACCCTAGTCATTGGCGACTCCATTACCCGCAGTATTAGATTTAAAACAAATCACCCAGCGATCATACACTGTTTGCTACCGACGTTAAGGCTAATCTGAAGATGGTGCTGGCTAAAGCTAAAACTGGCGAGTGTAGAGAGTATAGAGATATTGTTATCCACGTCGGCACCAACAATGTTAGGATGAAACAGTCAGAGGTCACCAAGCGCAACATAGCTTCAGCGTGTAAATCAGCTAGAAAGATGTGTCGGCATCGAGTAATTGTCTCTGGCCCCCTCCCAGTTAGGGGGAGTGATGAGCTCTACAGCAGAGTCTCACAACTCAATCGCTGGTTGAAAAATGTTTTCTGCCCCTCCCAAAAGATAGAATTTGTAGATAATTGGCCCTCTTTCTGGGACTCACCCACAAACAGGACCAAGCCTGGCCTGCTGAGGAGTGACGGACTCCATCCTAGCTGGAGGGGTGCTCTCATCTTATCTACCAACATAGACAGGGATCTAACCCCTCTATCTCCACAATGAAATAGGGTGCAGGCCAGGCAGCAGGCTGTTAGCCAGCCTGCCAGCTTAGTGGAGTCTGCCACTAGCATAGTCAGTGTAGTCAGCTCAGCTATCCCCATTGAGACTGTGTCTGTGCCTCGACCTAGGTTGGGCAAAACTAAACATGGCGGTGTTCGCCTTAGCAATCTCACCAGGATAAAGACCTCCTCCATTCCTGCCATTATTGAAAGAGATCGTGATACCTCACATCTCAAAATAGGGCTACTTAATGTTAGATCCCTCACTTCAAAGGCAGTTATAGTCAATTAACTAATCACTGATCATAATCTTGATGTGATTGGCCTGACTGAAACATGGCTTAAGCCTGATGAATTTACTGTGTTAAATGAGGCCTCACCTCCTGGTTACACTAGTGACCATATCGCCCGAGCATCCCGCAAAGGCGGAGGTGTTGCTAACATTTACGATAGCAAATTTCAATTTTCGTCTTTTGAGCTTCTAGTCATGAAATCTATGCAGCCTACTCAATCACTTTTTATAGCTACTGTTTACAGGCCTCCTGGGCCATATACAGCGTTCCTCACTGAGTTCCCTGAATTCCTATCGGACATTGTAGTCATAGCAGATAATATTCAAATTTTTGGTGATTTTAATATTCACATGGAAAAGTCCACAGACCCACTCCAAAAGGCTTTCGGAGCCATCATCGACTCAGTGGGTTTTGTCCAACATGTCTCTGGACCTACTCACTGCCACAGTCATACTCTGGACCTAGTTTTGCCCCATGGAATAAATGTTGTAGATCTTAATGTTTTTCCTCATAATCCTGGACTATCGGACCACCATTTTATTATGTTTGCAATCGCAACAAATAATCTGCTCAGACCCCAACCAATGAGCATCAAAAGTCGTGCTATAAATTCTCAGACAACACAAAGATTCCTTGATGCCCTTCCAGACTCCTTCTGCCTACCCAAGGATGTCAGAGGACAAAAATCAGTTAACCACCTAACTGAGGAACTCAATTTAACTTCTCTAAAAATAGCGTGCCCAATTTCAACTTCGTTCTACTCATCCCCAGAATATAAGATATGCATATTATTAGTAGATTTGGATAGAAAACACTCTGAAGTTTCTAAAACTGTTTGAATCATATCTGTAAGTATAACAGAACTTATGTAGCAGGCAAAACCCTGAGGACTAACCTTTTTTTTTAAGTCACTGTCTGTTCAATGAGATTTTATGGGCAGGCAAGATTTATAATCACTCTATTCTCAGTTCCTACTGCTTCCACTGGATGTCACCAGTCTTGGGAAATAGGTTGAGGTTATTCATTTGAAAAAATTAAGAAGAAGGCCACCAGGAAGTAGAGTAACGTCTTGTGTACTGTTTGAGAGTTGCGCAAGACTAGAAAAGTAGCGTTAGTTTGTTGATCTCCTGTATTGAAAACAGATTGACCCGTCTTCAATTTGATCGATTATTAACGTTTACAAATACCTTAAGTTGTATTACAAAAGTACTTTGAAATGTTTTGGCAAAGTTTAGAGGTAATTTTTTATATATTTCGTAGTGACTTTGCGCTTATTGGAAGCTGTTTTTTTCTGGTACAACGGCGCCAAATAAATGGACAATTTGGATATATATGGACGGAATTAATCGAACAAAAGGACCATTTGTGATGTTTATGGAACATATTTCAGTGCCAACAAAAGAATCTCGTCAAAGGTAATGCATGTTTTATATTTTATATCTGCGTTTTGAGTAGTGCCGGCATGGTTGAAATAGGCTACACTCTCTTTGTTGACATTGTGCTATCATCAGATAATAGCATCTTATGCTTTCGCCGAAAAGCCTTTTTGAAATCTGACATGTTGGCTGGATTCACAGCGAGTGTAGCTTTAATTTGGTATCTTATATGTGTGATTTAATGAAAGTTTGATTTTATAGACTTTTTTTGAATCTGGCGCTCTACATTTTCCCTGGCTATTGGCCAGGTGGGACGCAAGCGTCCCGCTATCCCAGAGAGGTTTTAACCTTGCGCAATACCCTAGATGCAGTTGCACCCCTAAAAACTAAAAACATTTGTCATAAGAAACTAGCTCCCTGGTATACAGAAAATACCCGAGCTCTGAAGCAAGCTTCCAGAAAATTGGAACGGAAATGGCGCCACACCAAACTGGAAGTCTTACGACTAGCTTGGAAAGACAGTACCGTGCAGTTTCAAAGAGTCCTCACTGCTGCTCGATCATCCTATTTTTCCAACTTAATTGAGGAAAATAAGAACAATCCGAAATTTATTTTTGATACTGTCGCAAAGCTAACTAAAAAGCAGCATTCCCCAAGTGAGGATGGCTTTCACTTCAGCAGTAATAAATTCATGAACTTCTTTGAGGAAAAGATCATGATCATGAAAGCAAATTACGGACTCATCTTTAAATCTGCGTATTCCTCCAAAGCTCAGCTGTCCTCAGTCTGCACAACTCTGCCAGGACCTAGGATCAAGAGAGACACTCAAGTGTTTTAGTACTATATCTCTTGACACAATGATGAAAATAATCATGGCCTCTAAACCTTCAAGCTGCATACTGGACCCTATTCCAACTAAACTACTTAAAGAGCTGCTTCATGTGCTTGGCCCTCCTATGTTGAACCTAATAAATGTCTCTCTATCCACCGGATGTGTACCAAACTCACTAAAAGTGGCAATAATAAAGCCTCTCTTGAAAAAGCCAAACCTTGACCCAGAAAATATAAAAAACTATCGGCCTATATCGAATCTTCCATTCCTCTCAATTTTTTTTTTTAAAGCTGTTGCGCAGCAACTCACTGCCTTCATGAAGACAAACAATGTATACGAAATGCTTCAGTCTGGTTTTAGACCCCATCATAGCACTGAGACTGCACTTGTGAAGGTGGTAAATTACCTTTTAATGGCGTCAGACCGAGGCTCTGCATCTGTCCTCGTGCTCCTAGACCTTAGTGCTGCCTTTGATACCATCGATCACCACATTCTTTTGGAGAGATTGGAAACCCAAATTGGTCTACACGGACAAGTTCTGGCCTGGTTTAGATCTTATCTGTCGGAAAGCTATCAGTTTGTCTGTGAATGGTTTGTCCTCTGACAAATCAACTGTACATTTCGGTGTTCCTCAAGGTTCCGTTTTAGGACCACTATTGTTTTCACTATATATTTTACCTCTTGGGGATGTCATTCGAAAACATAATGTTAACTTTCACTGGTATGCGGATGACACACAGCTGTACATTTCAATGAAACATGGTGAAGCCCCAAAATTGCCCTCACTAGAAGCTTGTGTTTCAGACATAAGGAAGTGGATGGCTGAAAACGTTCTACTTTTAAACTCGGACAAAACAGAGATGCTTGTTCTAGGTCCCAAGAAACAAAGAGATCTTCTGTTGAATCTGACAATTAATCTTGAAGGTTGTAAAGTCGTCTCAAATAAAACTGTGAAGGACCTCAGCGTTACTCTGGACCCTGATCTCTCTTTTGACGAACATATCAAGACTGTTTCAAGGACAGCTTTTTTCCATCTACGTAACTTTGCAAAAATCAGAAACTTTCTGTCCAAAAATGATGCAGAAAAATTAATCCATGCTTTTGTTACTTCTAGGTTAGACTACTGCAATGCTCTACTTTCAGGCTACCCGGACAAAGCACTAAATAAACTTCAGTTAGTGCTAAATACGGCTGCTAGAATCCTGACTAGAACCCCAAAAGGCAAGGGTTGATTTCAAGGTTTTACTGCTAACCTACAAAGCATTACATGGGCTTGCTCCTACCTATCTTTCCGAGTTGGTCCTGCCGTACATACCTACACGTACGCTACGGTCACAAGACGCAGGCCTCCTAATTGTCCCTAGAATTTCTAAGCAAACAGCTGGAGGCAGGGCTTTCTCCTATAGATCTCCATTTTTATGGAATGGTCTGCCTACCCATGTGAGAGATGCAGACTCGGTCTCAACTTTTAAGTCTTTACTGAAGAGTCATCTCTTCAGTGGGTCATATGATTGAGTGTAGTCTGGCCCAGGAGTGGGAAGGTGAACTGAAAGGCTCTGGAGCAACGAACCGCCCTTGCTGTCTCTGCCTGGCCGGTTCCCCTCTCTCCACTGGGATTCTCTGCCTCTAACCCTATTACAGGGGCTGAGTCACTGGCTTACTGGTGCTCTTTCGTGCCGTCCCTAGGAGAGGTATGTCACTTGAGTGGGTTGAGTCACTGACGTGATCTTCCTGTCTGGGTTGGCGCCCCCCCTTGGGTTGTGCCGAGTTCTTTGTGGGCTATACTCGGCCTTGTCTTAGGATGGTAAGTTGGTGGTTGAAGATATCCCTCTAGTGGTGTGGGGGCTGTGCTTTGGCAAAGTGGGTGGGGTTATATCCTTCCTGTTTGGCCCTGTCCGGGGGTATCATCGGATGGGGCCACAGTGTCTCCTGACCCCTCCTGTCTCAGCCTCCAGTATTTATGCTGCAGTGGTTTATGTGTCGGGGGGCTAGGGTCAGTTTGTTATATCTGGAGTACCTCTCCTGTCTTATCCTGTGTCCTGTGTGAATTTAAGTATGCTCTCTCTAATTCTCTCTTTCTCTCTTTCTTTCTCTCTCTCTGAGGACCTGAGCCCTAGGACCATGCCTCAGGACTACCTGGCATGATGACTCCTTGCTGTCCCCAGTCCACCTGGCCGTGCTGCAGTTTCAACTGTTCTGCCTGCGGCTATGGAACCCTGACCTGTTCACCGGACGTGCTACTTGTCCCAGACCTGCTGTTTTCAACTCTCTAGAGACCGCAGGAGCGGTAGAGATACTCTTAATGATCGGCTATGAAAAGCCAACTGACATTTATTCCTGAGGTGCTGACTTGTTGCACCCTCGACAACTACTGTGATTATTATTATTTGACCATGCTGGTCATTTATGAACATTTGAACATCTTGGCCATGTTCTGTTATAATCTCCACCCGGCACAGCCAGAAGAGGACTGGCCACCCCTCATAGCCTGGTTCCTCTAGGTTTCTTCCTAGGTTTTGGCCTTTCTAGGGAGTTTTTCCTAGCCACCGTGCTTCTACACCTGCATTGCTTGCTGTTTGGGGTTTTAGGCTGGGTTTCTGTACAGCACTTTGAGATACCAGCTGATGTAAGAAGGGCTATATAAATAAATGTGATTTTGATTTGACTTCACTTCCTCTCTCTCTCCCTATCCCTCTCCTCCTGTCCTCTCCCTCTCCTCTTGTCCTCTCCCTATTCCTCTCCCTCTCCTCCTGTCCTATTCCTCTCTCTCTTCCTTTCCCTCTCCCTCTCCTCCGGTCCTCTTCCTCTCTCTCTCCCTCTCCCTATCCATCTCCCCCTGTCCTCTTCCTCTCCTCTCCCTATCCCTCTCCCTCTCCTCTTGTCCTCTCCTCCTGTCCTCTCCCTATCCCTCTCCCTCTCCTCCTGTCCTCTTCCTCTCTCTCTCCCTCTCCCTCTCCCCCTGTCCTCTTCCCCTCTCTCTCCCTATCCCTCTCCCTCTCACCTGTCCTCTTCCTCTCCTCTCCCTATCCCTCTCCCTCTCCTCCTGTCCTCTTCCTCTCCCTCTCCTCCTGTCCTCTTCCTCTCTCTCCCTCTCCCTCTCCTCTTCCTCTCCTCTCTCTATCCCTCTCCTCCTGTCCTCTCCCTCTCCTCTTCCTATCCCTCTCCTCCTGTCCTCTTCCTATCCCTCTCCTCCTGTCCTCTTCCTATCCCTCTCCTCCTGTCCTCTTCCTATCCCTCTCCTCCTGTCCTCTTCCTATCCCTCTCCTCCTGTCCTCTTCCTATCCCTCTCCTCCTGTCCTCTTCCTCTCTCTCCCTCTCCTCCTGTCCTCTTCCTCTCTCTCCCTCTCCTCCTGTCCTCTTCCTCTCTCTCTCCTTATCCCTATCCCTCTCCTCCTGTCCTCTTCCTCTCTCTCTCCCTATCCCTCTCCCTCTCCTCCTGTCCTATTCCTCTCTCTCTCCCTATCCCTCTCCCTCTGTCCTCTTCTCCTGTCCTCTCCCTCTCCTCCTGTCCTCTCCCTAGTCCCTCCCTCTCCCACTGTGATAAAGTAGAACCACATAGGGCCGTGGCCCCATCCTCACATCACATCTGGACCAGAGCAGAGAGAGAGAGAGCCATGGCGCTGGCTGCAGCAAAGGGCCACAGTTGTTCCTCAGCCTTCTCCTCCCTCTCTTCCACCAGCCCATTATAAATCCCATCTAGCTGTGTCCATGAATATACTGTAATTATTCCACTCTTATGGGCTTACGCAACAGTGCAGTAGCCAAGCCAAATGACAAACAGACCAGAACCATAAATTAAGAGTTTTGTTTTAATGGTTTTCACTCTCATGTTTGCCACTTATTTTTCGGCTGCAAACTGTGATGCATTTTATTTTCTCTCCTACCCCCCTCTCAAACCGCTCCGTCTCTTTTTAACAATAAGTATCCAAGCAACAAAACAAATATGGCATAGGGTGGGATGGCGTTGTGAAAAGCATTTGTTTTTTCCTGCTTATAACATTGAATAGTAATATCACTTTAACCATATCTACATGTACATACTACCTAAATCAGCCCGACTAACCGGGCTACTGTATATAGCCTCGCTACTGTTATTTTTCAATGTCTTTTTACTTTTGTTTTTATTTCTTTACTTACCTATTGTTCACCTAATACCTTTTTTTGCACAATTGGTTAGAGCCTGTAAGTAAGCATTTCACTGTAATACCTGTTGTATTCGGCGCACGTGACAAATAAACTTGATTTGAATATAATGGGACTAAATGCTGCAGTGATTTTTAAAGGTGTTTAAAATATGTAAGTTCCATCTGACGAAGTAATTAGATCTGTAAGGCTTTCATTCATACGCATCTGGATTAACTGAGAGGAAAAGAGCTCTGTAACGCTTGTCGTCTGGAGGAGAAGAAGAAGACCAAGGTGCAGCGTGGTAAGTGTTCATATTCTTTAATTAAATACGCAACACTAAACAAAAACAACAAACACGACAAACAAACAGTCCAGAAAGGTGAAAACAAACACTAAACCGAAAACAACCACCCACAAACACAGGTGGGAACAGGCTACCTAAATATGATTCTCAATCAGAGACAATGAATGACAGCTGCCTCTGATTGAGAACCATACCAGGCCAAACACAAAGAAATACAACCCAAGGACAACATAGAACACCAGACATAGAATGCCCACCCAAACTCACGCCCTGACCAACCAAAACAGAGACATAAAAAGGATCTCTAAGGTCAGGACGTGACAGTACCCCCCCCAAAGGTGCGGACTCCGGCCGCAAAACCTGAACCTATAGGGGAGTGTCTGGGTGGGCATTTCACCGCGGTGGCGGCTCTGGTGCGGGACGTGGACCCCGACCCACCTTTAGTCTTGGCCCACTTAGGTGGCGCATCTGGAGCGGGGACCCTTACCGCCGACCCCAGACTGGGGACCCTTTGCAGCGGGCCCCGAATAGACGGGCGACTGCGTGCAACTGCGTTCTCGGTTCAGTGCGTTCTCTGCTTATCAGCGTTCTCTGCTTATCAGCGGTCTCTGCTCAGTTTGGGGAGAGGTTGTAGAGGGAGATGCCCATGTGCTTCGCTGTTTACCGGATCTTTTTTCTGCAGTTTTCTTGAAGATCGCTCCGCGACCCACACGCTGCAGCGCTGTCGTTCAAGCCACTGACTTGTTATTTCCACTCGCCATCACTCACCACTGCAATGAAATGGACTCATGCTAGCCACAAGTTCTGACTGAGCTCAATCGTCATGAAACGCAAATACAGTGATGACTTTTTGTCTCTTTCATACAAACTTTGAGAAATAACGAGGAGCGCCCACAATGTGTTTTGTGTGGGGAAGTGCTTAGTAATGTGTCTCTTGAAACGAACAAATGAATAAAACGACACGTCCTGACCAAACATCCAGGCACAGCATGATGGTAAACCCAGGGAGTTCTTTCAGAACAGGGTAGAATGCTTCAGGAAACAGTGCTTCGAAAGTGGAAAAGTAAGTCAACTAGCAAGACATTGTCATTTTATAACAGGTGATGATAAGCAGAAAAATGGGAGTACTATCTCTCATAGTAGTAGATGTGATTTTCTCTTTCAAATAATCCTCTGGCCTTGTAACGTTACACCGCTAATAGCCAACGTTAGCCAAAGCAAGCTAACTAGCTACTGAGAGTGCAACCCTAAGTAACAGTACAGTTGAAGATGAAAAATTATCAGGCCTACTGTACATTTTACTGTAGAAATGATTGGAAGACGCTCGTCGATTCAGGCGCAGCTGGGAATTTTATCGACAGAGCATTGGCCATTAGGTTAGGATCCCTATTTTTCCTATAGTTAGACCCTTCCCGGTACACGCTCTAGATAGTCGACTATTAGGGCCCGGGCTAATCAAGGAGGCCACCATCTCCTTGGCCATGGTTATGCAGGGGAATCATGAGGAGAGAATCAGTCTCTTTCTCATTGACTCTCCTGCGTTTCCTGTGGTACTAGGCCTTCCTTGGTTGGCTCTGCATAACCATAACTGTTTCCTGGCAACAGAAGGCTCTCACGGGGTGGTCGCGAGAGTGCTCAGGGAGGTGTGTAGGGGTTTCCGTTGGTGCTACCACTGTGGAAAGTCCAGATCAGGTCTCCACCGTGCACATCCCCCCCAGAATATGCCGATTTGGCTCTCGCCTTCTGTAAAAAGAAGGCGACTCAATTACCACCTCATCGGCGGGGGGATTGTGCGATAAATCTCCTGGCAGACGCTGCGCTTCCCAGGAGTCACGTGTATCCCCTGTCGCAAGCGAAGACGGTGTCTATGGATACATATGTCTCTGAATCCCTGCGTCAGGGGTACATTCGGCCCTCTACTTCACCCGCCTCCTCGAGTTTCTTTTTTGTGAAGAAGAAGGCTGGATGTTTATGCCCGTGCATTGACTATAGAGGTCTCAATCAAATCACGGTGAGTACAGTTACCCGCTACCTCTTATCGCCACGGCGATTGAGTCAATGCATGGGGCGCGCTTCTTCACAAAACTGGATCTCAATAGTGCGTACAACCTGGTGTGTATCCGGGAGGGAGACGAGTGGAAAACAGCGTTCAGTACCACCTCAGGGAATTATGAGTACCTCGTCATGCCATACGGGTTGATGAATGCTCCATCAGTTTTCCAATCCTTTGTAGACGAGATTTTCAGGGACCTGCACGGGCAGGGTGTAGTGGTGTATATCGATGACATTCTGATATACTCCGCTACACGCGCCGAGCATGTGTCCTTGGTGCGCAAGGTACTTGGACGACTGTTGGAGCATGACCTGTACGTCAAGGCTGAGAAATTCCTGTTCTTTCAGCAGGCCGTCTCCTTCCTAGGGTATCGCATTTCCACATCAGGGGTGGAGATGGAGAGTGACCGCATTGCAGCCGTGCGTAATTGGCCGACTCCCACCACGGTAAAGGAGGGGCAGCGATTTTTAGGGTTTGCCAATTACTACCGGAGATTTATCCGTGGTTTTGGCCAGGTTGCTGCGCCCATTACCTCACTGCTGAAGGGGGGTCTTGTAAAGTTGCGGTGGTCGGCTGAGGCAGACAGTGCTTTTGGGCAACTAAGAGCTCTGTTTACTTCGGCTCCAGTGCTGGCCCATCTGGATCCCTCTTTGGCATTCATAGTGGAGGTGGACGCGTCCGAGGCTGGGATAGGAGCCGTGCTCTCACAGCGCTCGGGCACGCCACCGAAACTCCGCCCCTGTGCTTTCTTCTCGAAGAAGCTCAGCCCAGCGGAGCGTAACTATGATGTGGGGGACCGGGAGTTGTTGGCTGTGGTTAAAGCGTTGAAAGCGTGGAGACATTGGCTTGAGGGGGCTAAACACCCTTTTCTCATCTGGACTGACCACCGCAACCTGGAGTACATCCGGGCAGCGAGGAGACTGAATCCTCGTTAGGCAAGGTGGTCCATGTTCTTTACCCGTTTTGTGTTTACCCTATCCTACAGACCAGGTTCCCAGAATAAGAAGGCAGACGCACTGTCCCGGCTGTATGACACAGAGGAGCGGCCCATGGATCAGACTCCCATACTCCCGGCCTCTTGCCTGGTAGCGCCGGTCGTGTGGGATCTGGATGCGGACATTGAGCAGGCGTTGGGTACAGAGCCCACTCCCCTCCAGTGTCCCGTTGGGCGTGTGTACGTTCCGTCTGCTGTCCGTGACCAGTTGATCTCTTGGGCCCACACGTCTCCCTCCTCTGGTCATCCGGGGATCGGTCGGACGGTGTGCTGTCTGACTGGGAAGTACTGGTGGACCACTTTGGCTAAGGACGTGAGGGTTTATGTCTCCTCCTGCTCGGTGTGTGCCCAATGTAAGGCTCCGAGACACCTGCCCAGAGGTAAGTTACATCCCTTACCACAATGACCTTGGTCACATCTGTCAGTGGATTTCCTAACGGATCTTCCTCCCTCACAGGGAAATACCACGATCCTGGTCTCCCTATGGCCCTACAGACTGCGGAGGCCCTGTTTACACATGTCTTCCGGCACTACTGGGTGCCTGAGGATATAGTGTCGGATCGGGGTCCCCAGTTCACGTCGAGAGTTTGGAAGGCGTTCATGGAACATCTGGGGGTCTCGATTAGCCTTACCTCAGGTTTTCACCCCGAGAGTAACGGGCAGGTAGAGAGTCAACCAGGATGTTGCCAGGTTTCTGCGGTCCTATTGCCAGGACCGGCCCGGGGGAGTGGGCAGCGTTTGTGCCCTGGGCCGAGATGGCACAGAACTCGCTTCACCACTCCTCCACGAACCTCTCCCCCTTTCAGTGCGTATTGGGGTACCAGCCGGTTCTGGCAGGGGTCAGACCGAGACTCCTGCGGTGGACGACTGGTTTAGGCACGCGGAGGAGACATGGGAGGCCGCCCGTGTCCATCTCCAGCGAGCCGCGCGTCGCCAGAAAGCCAGCGCGGACCGTCACCGCAGTGAGACCGGGTCTGGCTCTCGACCCGTAACCTGCCACTCCGCCTGCCCTGCAGGAAGCTGGGTCCGCGGTTTATGGGGCCATTTAAAGTCCTGAGGAGGGTGAACGAGGTATGTTATAGATTACAGCTTCCATCTGATTATCGTATTAACCCCTCGTTCCATGTGTCTCTCCTCAGGCCGGTAGTGGCTGGTCCGCTCCAGGAATCTGAGGTGCGGGAGGTCCCTCCGCCCCCTTTGGGCATCGAGGGGGCCCCGGCGTACATCGTTCGTTCCATCCTGGATTCGAGGCGTCGGGTGGGGGGCCTTCAGTACCTCGTGGAGTGGGAGGGGTACCGGCCGGAGGAGACGTGCTGGGTTCCGGTTGCAGATGTTTTGGATCCTGAACTGCTGCGGGAGTTTCACCGTCGCCGGCCGGATCGCCCTGCGCCTCGTCCTCCGGGTCGTCCTCGAGGCCGGTGTCGGTGCGCCGCTGGAGCCGCGTGCCAAGGGGGGGTACTGTCACGACTTCCGCCGAAGTCGGCTCCTCTCCTTGTTCGGGCGGCGTTCGGCGATCGACGTCACCAGCTTTCTAGCCATCGCCGCTCCATTTTTCAATTATCCATTTGTCTTGTCTTGTTTCCATACACACCTGGTTTTCATTTCCCCAATTAAGCTACTTGTATTTAACCCCTGTTTCCCATCATGTTTTGTGTGTAATTGTTTCATGTTGCTGTGGTCTCTTTTACGCGCTTTACTTTTGTTATGTTCCGTGTTTTTGAGCGCATTTTATTTGTTGTGCTCTCGCTTTGTGTTACGAATCCCTTTGGCCCGACAATCTAGGAGTGATGGTAATGGGACCCGTAACACAACTCATGCAAATTATTATCGTGACAACGTAACAGTGAGAACAAAAATAACCACAGACAACTTAATTACCGTCAAACACTAAATGTTTATTTATAAACACACGGTAAATGGGGGGAGCAGGAAAAGGGGCTGAGCGGGACCCAAGGAATGAAATAATAATCCAAAAACACCCCTAAGCTAGACTAGCCTACTTCACAAACAGCTAACTAACTAACCAAAAATACAGGGGGTGGTCCGCCCAGTTCTAACTAGTGTTTATATAACAAAGTTTAACTACGGGTAGTGTAGCCCAAGGGCAACTTGTCTGGTTACCCCCTTTTCCCACCATCAAACAAACACTCAAACACCATAACCAAAAACAATACTCACAGATGGGGACCAAGTGACATGTAACTGCAAAACACACAAGCGATCTACAGACAGGAGGCATTTACAAAAGAGATTGAGCTGGGGAGAAAACAACTGACAGGGGTTTTAAACCAAGGGAAAGGGACTGTGATTGGGTAAGGGAAAAGGAGCAGGTGTCTTCTGATTAGCGACTGATTGATGACTGATTGGGGAATGATGATGGTCACCTGTGAGTAGGGGAGAAGGAGAGAAAAGAAATACACACAGGATACACACAGAACACTTGTATCCGTAACACTTTGGAACTTTAATAAAGTGCGCCTGTTTACGGTGACAGTGTGTTCTGTTATACATCTGTGTGATGTGATCAATCCGTTTATTCCAGTTCAGAATGAAATTATTTATTGTATTTGAACAGCAACAGTTTCAACCTAGACAGGTATGTAAGAGTGTTTTTAATGGGGGAAAATTAACATGAAAATATATTTATGGGTATTTCATTGTTATTTGTTTTTGTCTATTGCATTTTGTTTAGGGGCAATGAAATGTTCTGATATTTACGTATAGTTGCATATTTTCCTAAGCTTGGGTCCCAGGAAAACACAGAATTTCTAATTTGGGTCCCAGGCTGAAAAAGTTTAAGAACCCCTGCCCTACAGTATACTGTGCTTCAGGTATTTTCTTTTTTTAGATATCCTCAATCTTTTTAGTTTTGTAATGAATGGAGATATTCATAATTATAGATGTGTAGATATACTCAATTGATCTATATCTAGGCTCTCACATCAAACAGAGATCAATGACTGGATCAGGGACTAAAAGACTCTGCTGCCCCTTCAGAAGATGCAACCACCTGCTTCCAATCTGTCCTGGTTTACCTCTTTAAACTGGCAGACATGGGCCTGACATCCTAGAGGGCCCACTGAACACCAGTGAGAGAGAGTTATCTTCGCTTCTCTTCCCCATCCCAGCAGCCCAGGGCTTGTCAGTCAGTGAGCCGTACCCAACACTCACTTAATCAAGCAGGCATGTGGCATGGTGTGGCAACTGCCTGGGCGCATAAGTACATGTCTGGTGGTCTAAGCTGGTTTAAGACGGGATGGATGTGGCACCAGTGGCAGATTCTCTCAAGTTGTTCTTGGTATGTTTGTTTTGACAGTCGGCTAAGACCCCGGAGGGCAGGCACTGGCACTAGCATCGGGCTGATCCAATTACAAAATACATTTGGTTTACAAAAACTACAAATAGAAGACACATTATCCCTTAAATATGGAAAACTGTTGCCCAAATACATTTTAGAAGACGAAAAAACACAACTTCAATTCGATTTTTTTGCCTTCGTTTTTTCCTTCCGGCTTTATAAAATAGAACAGAGATAGTCAACAGCTCAGAACAACGCAGTCTGATTGGATTCAGCCTAGCCAGATGTAGAAGGCGAAGCGAGCGGTCATCAAACATTCCCGGGCCTACCCTTTAGTCCCCAATTCACAACATAACAAATGTTCCTCTGAGCGAGAAGGCAGCACATCTGCGGAGAGCGCCAATAAAGCACTTTGAAATGTACACCAACGACAACATTCTGCTACACAAGAAAAAAGTCCTTTGAAACCGCTCCCATCAGATCGCCGTGCTGAAAAGACGCCTGACTGGCAGGGTATTTCAAAGATGTCTGTCCATTCTCGTTTCCCTGAGTTTAGTTTTCCATATGTAAATCTAGTCTCCCTCAAGGTTCCATTCTAAGAGAGGTATCTATATATGGCTCTACTTTATTAACGGACAAATCCTCTTTAATGTTCTTGTCAGTAAAGTAACAGCTGGAGAGGGGATAAAATGACGAACCAATCTGCTCCAGCTGTTGAAGTATTAATACAGGAACTAACTACTGTGTGTTAGTTAATTGCTTTCTGCTTAATGTGCTTTCAAAAGAGCTTGATTCCTATTTTCTGTTACACAATCTCCAGTGCTGTGGGATATCTGTGAAAGAGAGCTCTGAAATGAAAGATTCCATTAAAAAAACGCTTCCCCCGTCTTCTCATGGCTCAGCGACTATAATGGACTCTAGTGTTGAATAACCAGAATGATGACATTAGCCACCTGCTACTGGGTGCTATGCTGAGCTCCCTGTTATAAAGTAACACTGATATGATAGGTGGATATAAAATTCTGATTACAAGAACTAGAACTAGAACAATCCGGTCAAGGCCAGTGTCACCCAGTCAGTCAAATGCTCATTGTGTGTACAGTCACAG
Organism: Salvelinus alpinus; assembly: GCF_045679555.1. Classification (NCBI taxonomy): domain Eukaryota; kingdom Metazoa; phylum Chordata; class Actinopteri; order Salmoniformes; family Salmonidae; genus Salvelinus; species Salvelinus alpinus. The sequence goes on from NC_092118.1 coordinate 27,305,274, forward strand.
TGCTACAAATGAGACTGTTGTACAATAAGCTCACCATGCTACCCCTGTCTGTCTCTCTCCAGCCTCATGCACAGTTTTCCCCAACTGCCATGCGTTTCATTTGTGTTATTATCTGTTGCCACCTCGCTCGCACATACTGAACAATGACACATGGAAGCAGTTATAGGACTATGTGGATGACATGTTAAGAAAGATAGAATGTTCCCATGAGCAGCTACAGCTCTCTCTCTAGCGAAGCCGGGCCCTATACATGCACGGTTTGCGTCTCCAGCACATTTAATTCAATGCCGTAAAACATTAATCAGAGCCAGATGAAGTGTGGAGAATTCTATGGCATCCCGTTTGAGGTTATTTACACAGGAGAAATGAGGCTGTAACAAGGGCCAGTTAGCTCTGCTGAGGAGTGAGGACACTGAGTACAGGACAGACACCCCACTCTATTTACACTACTCCAGAGTACTAATCCCTACTGAGACTGTCAACTTGAAAAGTCAGAACTCACCACACTGTTGTAGTATTGTCTGTGGTCAGATTGGAAAAAATGATATTGGGGAGACTTAGCCAAATGTCACTGAACTAACCACATCATGAATCTTAGATAAAACAAGCTGACAACTGGTAGACAAACACACATGCCCTCATATCTCTGGAGCTCATGGGAGGATATTGGTGAATTATACCATGCTCTATTGTTGTCCATTAGATGGCTTACTTGCACAACAAACGCTGCTTTCTCCGATGGGTTTGGGGTGAAGTTCAAGATGAGGCCTTATCCTACATATTCCAGAAAAACACTGCTGCTGGATGGGAGCAATATGTGGCATATGAGAGGTCAGCGAGAGGGCTGCCACCACAGAGACAGAGCTACAGACAATAGGGGGCAAGCCAACATCGCACAGATCGCACGCAAACGCACACATGCACGCACAAACAGAGACACAGAAACTGCACTGTATGCAAACAGGGAACCACTGCGACCTCCACAAATAATCGTAACATGTGCTCTTTGAATATTCTGTGAAGGGCACAGCTTAAGACAATAACCTGAGGAGAGTGGTTTCTGAGGGCCTCAATTCCAATTCCTTATACACGTATATTTCCCCATGATATGTCCGCAGCGTACCTCGTGATGAGAGATGGATAAATACTAGGACAAGTTAGCTGTACCATGTCGTCTGAAGTGGGATTGGATGTCATGACAATCGGCTGAGGGTGTGTCAGCCACCTCAGGTCACTCCTGTCTGATTAAAAAGGCATTCATGTCTTAGGTCAGGTTATGATCCAGGGAGACCCGACTGCTTGAATTGCTGTATTACTTATTGCCTTATTACAGCAGAACTTTCTTGAGAGAGAAAACCCTCCTTGTTCACTCTTAGAAAAACAGGTGCTATCTAGAACCTAAAAGGGTTATTCCGCTGTCCTCATAGGAGAGCCATTTGAATAACTATTTTTGGTTCCAGGTATAACCCTTTTTGTTCCAAATATAAACTTTTTGGGTTTTTACACAGAGGGCTCTACATGGAACCCAAAAGGGATCTACCTGGAACCAAAAAGGGTTTTCCTGTAGGGACAGCCGCAGAACCCTTTTGGAACCCTTTTATCTAAGTGTAGGTTAGGGGTATAACAGCGTTATAGCAGCCCCACCTCCAGCTGTCATTACAGACCCTGTTCTCAGGTGGAGAAAGGAATTCTGGGACTGAGAGAGACGAGAGAGGTTCTTCAATGATAACATGGATTTGCTCGAAAACACGCTTCTGCTTTTCTCAGAACATCATGAATAAGTCATCGTTGTATGAAACCTTTTGCATTTTCAGTATCTTTCCTAATGCTTCTGCTTTTAAGATGCATATTGCTGCATGCATAAAACATTTGTTTCTCCAACCGCCGCAATGAATGATTGAAGAAACAGAGAAATTCGTACACACAAAAATCTCATCCCTCTGTGAACCCCCCCCCAGATGAACAAATAAACAAGTAACTCTAGATGTGTCCTCAGCGCAGTGTAACACCAAGCCAAGGCCTATGATTAAATGTCTCTCGTCTTCTTCCATTTTGTGCCGAGCATCATCACATCGCATGACTCACATGAATGAACTCCATGTGATCTTTTATTCCATCCGATTGTCGCTGTTGCTCCGGAAAACAGGGCTGTAATTTTTGACATCGACATTGACAAAGTTTTTCACTTAGCCTCTGAGGGGATTAAATCAATTATGTTGTTTCTGTATTTACTGCTTGTGTGCCCACAGTCCTTTGTAATTAGCTTATTGCTTTTGATCTGATGTAATGTGATGAAAAGCCCTGAGTGGTCCAGGACTCCGGGAGTCTGCTTGGCTAGGTCGTGTGGAAGGCGGGAGGGCGATAGCCAACCAGGGCGGGTGCCACTCCAAGGCCCCACTTGAGCCTATCCAATTGTCCCTGGCTGGAGGAGAGGGAGGGGACGTGGACGCAATGCGTTTCGCGTGAGCACACGCAAACAGAGAGACAGAGAGGTAGGGGGATCAGTGTCAGAGAGAAGTGGAGGACCACCCGCAGAGATGGCGGCATCCTCCGAACCTCATTACCCTCAGAGCCTCCCCTCACATGCATGCGTCATTACCCTCCTACCCCCCAGGCCTGCCCAGCCTCCAGACCCCAACCTCCAGACCCCCACAACACCTGATACCCACAGGTAGAGCAGCCCAGTGGGGACACTCCACTGACCAGACCCCTTGGCCCCTGGCCCTTTGGCCCCTTTCAGACTGACCGGCCGCCTTTCAACTCTGGCCACCCACAAACTGTAAAAAGTAACTACTCAAACATCTCCAACGGTCAGTAGAACTCAAATCATAAAAGTGGTACTAACTCAGATGTCAATAAGATTTCTTATCACTTAATGTTTTTGAGTACTGAAAACAAATATTAGGTTAATAAGTAAATATAACTTTATTTACTTGTGTTCGGCTAATCTAAAGTTATTGAGTTTTTGCAAGTTATGATTTAATATTTTAAAGCCAATCTAAACTTGAATAAATAAGTTGTTCTTACTTGATTCTATTATGTTTCACATCTTTACTTGAAATAATAAAGTAGTAGACATACTGCTCTTTGAGTAAAAAACACTTCATTTATCTGTGTTGTGCTGATATAGGATTATTACGTTTTTGGAAGTTACTAATACTTAATAGTGCCACTGTTTTTATTTCTGGGTAATTCAACATGTTAGAACTGTATTATTCTTTTACACAATGTTGTATGCATGTTTGAAGAAAGAAAAGTATATTTCTAAAATAATATTAAGCAATTTGTTGTGCTATAAGGTGTAATGGATCATGATTAATGGATATCAAAACCTGCAGGTAAAGTGACCTTCAAAAATGAGACAAGCCATTCCCACCATGAACAAAGTTGTGCACTCCACTCTTAATGACAGAGGCTAATGCAGCATCCTGCAATGCTTACAGCTCTACCTCCCTTTACTGCTAGAGGAACGGGCACTGTGCTCAACAACGCCTGGTTACAGCTCTGCCTCCCTTTACTGCTAGAGGAATTAGCACTGTGCTCAACAACACCTGGTTACAGCTCTACCTCCCTTTACTGCTAGAGGAACGGGCACTGTGCTCAACAACGCCTGGTTACAGCTCTACCTCCCTTTACTGCTAGAGGAACGGGCACTGTGCTCAACAACGCCTGGTTACAGCTCTACCTCCCTTTACTGCTAGAGGAACGGGCACTGTGCTCAACAACGCCTGGTTACAGCTCTACCTCCCTTTACTGCTAGAGGAACGGGCACTGTGCTCAACAACGCCTGGTTACAGCTCTGCCTCCCTTTACTGCTAGAGGAATGAGCACTGTGCTCAACAACGCCTGGTTACAGCTCTGCCTCCCTTTACTGCTAGAGGAATTAGCACTGTGCTCAACAACGCCTGGTTACAGCTCTGCCTCCCTTTACTGCTAGAGGAATTAGCACTGTGCTCAACAACACCTGGTTACAGCTCTACCTCCCTTTACTGCTAGAGGAATGAGCACTGTGCTCAACAACACCTGGTTACAGCTCTACCTCCCTTTACTGCTAGAGGAATGAGCACTGTGCTCAACAACACCTGGTTACAGCTCTACCTCCCTTTACTGCTAGAGGAATTAGCACTGTGCTCAACAACACCTGGTTACAGCTCTACCTCCCTTTACTGCTAGAGGAATTAGCACTGTGCTCAACAACACCTGGTTACAGCTCTACCTCCCTTTACTGCTAGAGGAACGGGCACTGTGCTCAACAACACCTGGTTACAGCTCTACCTCCCTTTACTGCTAGAGGAATGAGCACTGTGCTCAACAATGACTGGTTACAGCTCTACCTCCCTTTACTGCTAGAGGATTGAGCACTGTGCTCAACAACACCTGGTTACAGCTCTACCTCCCTTTACTGCTAGAGGAATTAGCACTGTGCTCAACAACACCTGGTTACAGCTCTACCTCCCTTTACTGCTAGAGGAACGGGCACTGTGCTCAACAACACCTGGTTACAGCTCTACCTCCCTTTACTGCTAGAGGAATTAGCACTGTGCTCAACAACGCCTGGTTACAGCTCTGCCTCCCTTTACTGCTAGAGGAACGGGCACTGTGCTCAACAACACCTGGTTACAGCTCTACCTCCCTTTACTGCTAGAGGAATTAGCACTGTGCTCAACAACACCTGGTTACAGCTCTGCCTCCCTTTACTGCTAGAGGAATGAGCACTGTGCTCAACAACACCTGGTTACAGCTCTACCTCCCTTTACTGCTAGAGGAACGGGCACTGTGCTCAACAACACCTGGTTACAGCTCTGCCTCCCTTTACTGCTAGAGGAACGGGCATTGTGCTCAACAACAACTGGTTACAGCTCTACCTCCCTTTACTGCTAGAGGAATGAGCACTGTGCTCAACAACACCTGGTTACAGCTCTACCTCCCTTTACTGCTAGAGGAACGGGCACTGTGCTCAACAACACCTGGTTACAGCTCTACCTCCCTTTACTGCTAGAGGAATTAGCACTGTTCTCAACAACACCTGGTTACAGCTCTGCCTCCCTTTACTGCTAGAGGAATGAGCACTGTGCTCAACAACGCCTGGTTACAGCTCTACCTCCCTTTACTGCTAGAGGAATGAGCACTGTGCTCAACAACACCTGGTTACAGCTCTACCTCCCTTTACTGCTAGAGGAATTAGCACTGTGCTCAACAATGACTGGTTACAGCTCTACCTCCCTTTACTGCTAGAGGAATTAGCACTGTGCTCAACAACACCTGGTTACAGCTCTACCTCCCTTTACTGCTAGAGGAATTAGCACTGTGCTCAACAACGCCTGGTTACAGCTCTGCCTCCCTTTACTGCTAGAGGAATGAGCACTGTGCTCAACAACACCTGGTTACAGCTCTACCTCCTTTTACTGCTAGAGGAACGGGCACTGTGCTCAACAACGCCTGGTTACAGCTCTACCTCCCTTTACTGCTAGAGGAATTAGCACTGTGCTCAACAACACCTGGTTACAGCTCTACCTCCCTTTACTGCTAGAGGAATGAGCACTGTGCTCAACAACACCTGGTTACAGCTCTGCCTCCCTTTACTGCTAGAGGATTTAGCACTGTGCTCAACAACACCTGGTTACAGCTCTACCTCCCTTTACTGCTAGAGGAATTAGCACTGTGCTCAACAACACCTGGTTACAGCTCTACCTCCCTTTACTGCTAGAGGAATGGGCACTGTGCTCAAAAACACCTGGTTACAGCTCTACCTCCCTTTACTGCTAGAGGAATGAGCACTGTGCTCAACAATGACTGGTTACAGCTCTGCCTCCCTTTACTGCTAGAGGAATGAGCACTGTGCTCAACAACACCTGGTTACAGCTCTACCTCCCTTTACTGCTAGAGGAATGAGCACTGTGCTCAACAACACCTGGTTACAGCTCTACCTCCCTTTACTGCTAGAGGAATTAGCACTGTGCTCAACAACGCCTGGTTACAGCTCTACCTCCCTTTACTGCTAGAGGAATGAGCACTGTGCTCAACAACACCTGGTTACAGCTCTACCTCCCTTTACTGCTAGAGGAATTAGCACTGTGCTCAACAACGCCTGGTTACAGCTCTGCCTCCCTTTACTGCTAGAGGAATTAGCACTGTGCTCAACAACACCTGGTTACAGCTCTACCTCCCTTTACTGCTAGAGGAATTAGCACTGTGCTCAACAACACCTGGTTACAGCTCTACCTCCCTTTACTGCTAGAGGAATGAGCACCTCTTTACAAAAGGAAAGGGCTGCCCACCTCTCCACAAAGAGAAAGTGCTGCCCACCTCTCCACAAAGAGAAAGTGCGGCCCATCTCTCCACAAAGAGAAAGTGCTGCCCACCTCTCCGCAAAGGGAAAGTGCTGCCCACCTCTCCACAAAGAGAAAGTGCTGCCCACCTCTCCGCAAAGGGAAAGTGCGGCCCACCTCTCCACAAAGGGAAAGTGCTGTCCACCTCTCCACAAAGAGAAAGTGCTGTCCACCTCTCCACAAAGGGAAAGTGCTGTCCACCTCTCCACAAAGAGAAAGTGCTGTCCACCTCTTTACAAAAGGAAAGGGCTGTCCACCTCTCCACAAAGAGAAAGTGCTGCCCACCTCTCCGCAAAGGGAAAGTGCGGCCCACCTCTCCACAAAGGGAAAGTGCTGTCCACCTCTCCACAAAGAGAAAGTGCTGTCCACCTCTTTACAAAAGGAAAGGGCTGCCCTCCTCTCCACAAAGAGAAAGTGCTGTCCTCCTCTTTACAAAAGGAAAGGGCTGCCCTCCTCTCCACAAAGAGAAAGTGCTGTCCACCCCTCCACAAAGGGAAAGTGCTGTCCACCTCTCCACAAAGAGAAAGTGCTGTCCACCTCTTTACAAAAGGAAAGGGCTGCCTTCCTCTCCACAAAGAGAAAGTGCTGTCCACCTCTCCACAAAGGGAAAGTGCTGCCCACCTCTCCACAAAGGGAAAGTGCTGCCCACCTCTCCACAAAGAGAAAGTGCTGTCCACCTCTCCACAAAGAGAAAGTGCTGTCCACCTCTCCACAAAGGGAAAGTGCTGCCCACCTCTCCACAAAGGGAAAGGGCTGCCCACCTCTCCACAAAGGGAAAGTGCTGCCCACCTCTCCACAAAGGGAAAGTGCTGCCCACCTCTCCACAAAGGGAAAGTGCTGCCCACCTCTCCACAAAGGGAAAGTGCTGCCCACCTCTCCACAAAGGGAAAGTGCTGTCCATCTCTCCACAAAGTGAAAGTGCTGCCCACCTCTCCACAAAGAGAAAGTGCTGCCCACCTCTCCACAAAGGGAAAGTGCTGCCCAGCTATCCACAAAGGGAAAGTGCTGTCCACCTCTCCACAAAGGGAAAGTGCTGCCCACCTCTCCACAAAGAGAAAGTGCTGCCCACCTCTCCACAAAGGGAAAGTGCTGCCCACCTCTCCACAAAAGGAAAGTGCTGCCCACCTCTCCACAAAGGGAAAGTGCTGTCCACCTCTCCACAAAGAGAAAGTGCTGCCCACCTCTCCACAAAGAGAAAGTGCTGCCCACCTCTCAGCAAAGGGAAAGTGCGGCCCACCTCTCCACAAAGGAAAGGTGCTGTCCACCTCTCCACAAAGAGAAAGTGCTGTCCACCTCTTTACAAAAGGAAAGGGCTGCCCTCCTCTCCACAAAGAGAAAGTGCTGTCCACCTCTCCACAAAGGGAAAGTGCTGTCCACCTCTCCACAAAGAGAAAGTGCTGTCCACTTCTTTACAAAAGGAAAGGGCTGTCCACCTCTCTACAAAGAGAAAGTGCTGCCCACCTCTCCGCAAAGGGAAAGGGCTGCCCTCCTCTCCACAAAGAGAAAGTGCTGTCCACCTCTCCACAAAGGGAAAGTGCTGTCCACCTCTCCACAAAGAGAAAGTGCTGTCCACCTCTCCACAAAGGGAAAGTGCTGCCCACCTCTCCACAAAGGGAAAGTGCTGTCCACCTCTCCACAAAGAGAAAGTGCTGTCCACCTCTTTAAAAAAGGAAAGGGGTGCCTTCCTCTCCACAAAGAGAAAGTGCTGTCCACCTCTCCACAAAGGGAAAGTGCTGCCCACCTCTCCACAAAGAGAAAGTGCTGTCCACCTCTCCACAAAGGGAAAGTGCTGTCCACCTCTGCACAAAGAGAAAGTGCTGTCCACCTCTCCACAAAGGGAAAGTGCTGCCCACCTCTCCACAAAGGGAAAGGGCTGCCCACCTCTCCACAAAGGGAAAGTGCTGCCCACCTCTCCACAAAGAGAAAGTGCTGTCCACCTCTCCACAAAGGGAAAGTGCTGCCCACCTATCCACAAAGGGAAAGTGCTGTCCACCTCTCCACAAAGAGAAAGTGCTGTAAACCTCTCCACAAAGGGAAAGGGCTGCCCACCTCTCCACAAAGGGAAAGGGCTGCCCACCTCTCCACAAAGGGAAAGTGCTGTCCACCTCTCCACAAAGGGAAAGTGCTGTCCACCTCTTCACAAAGGGAAAGGGCTGCCCACCTCTCCACAAAGGGAAAGTGCTGTCCACCTCTCCACAAAGGGAAAGTGCTGCCCACCTCTCCACAAAGGGAAAGGGATGCCCACCTCTCCACAAAGGGAAAGGGCTGCCCACCTCTCCACAAAGGGAAAGGGCTGCCCACCTCTCCACAAAGGGAAAGGGATGCCCACCTCTCCACAAAGGGAAAGGGCTGCCCACCTCTCCACAAAAGGAAAGGGCTGCCCTCCTCTCCACAAAGGGAAAGTGCTGCCCACCTCTCCACAAAGAGAAAGTGCTGTCCACCTCTCCACAAAGGGAAAGTGCTGCCCACCTCTCCACAAAGGGAAAGTGCTGCCCACGTCTCCACAAAGAGAAAGTGCTGTCCACCTCTCCACAAAGGGAAAGGGCTGCCCACCTCTCCACAAAGGGAAAGGGCTGCCCACCCCTCCACAAAGGGAAAGGGCTGCCCTCCTCTCCACAAAGAGAAGGTGCTGCCCACCTCTCCACAAAGGGAAAGTGCTGCCCACGTCTCCACAAAGAGAAAGTGCTGTCCACCTCTCCACAAAGGGAAAGGGCTGCCCACCTCTCCACAAAGGGAAAGGGCTGCCCACCCCTCCACAAAGGGAAAGGGCTGTCCACCTCTTTACAAAAGGAAAGGGCTGCCCTCCTCTCCACAAAGAGAAAGTGCTGTCCACCTCTCCACAAAGGGAAAGTGCTGTCCACCTCTCCACAAAGAGAAGGTGCTGTCCACTTCTTTACAAAAGGAAAGGGCTGTCCACCTCTCTACAAAGAGAAAGTGCTGCCCACCTCTCCGCAAAGGGAAAGTGCGGCCCACCTCTCCACAAAGGGAAAGTGCTGTCCACCTCTCCACAAAGAGAAAGTGCTGTCCACCTCTTTACAAAAGGAAAGGGCTGCCCTCCTCTCCACAAAGAGAAAGTGCTGTCCACCTCTTTACAAAAGGAAAGGGCTGTCCACCTCTCCACAAAGAGAAAGTGCTGTCCACCTCTCCACAAAGGGAAAGTGCTGCCCACCTCTCCACAAAGAGAAAGTGCTGTCCACCTCTCCACAAAGGGAAAGTGCTGCCCACCTCTCCACAAAGGGAAAGTGCTGTCCACCTCTCCACAAAGAGAAAGTGCTGTCCACCTCTTTAAAAAAGGAAAGGGGTGCCTTCCTCTCCACAAAGAGAAAGTGCTGTCCACCTCTCCACAAAGGGAAAGTGCTGCCCACCTCTCCACAAAGAGAAAGTGCTGTCCACCTCTCCACAAAGGGAAAGTGCTGTCCACCTCTGCACAAAGAGAAAGTGCTGTCCACCTCTCCACAAAGGGAAAGTGCTGCCCACCTCTCCACAAAGGGAAAGGGCTGCCCACCTCTCCACAAAGGGAAAGTGCTGCCCACCTCTCCACAAAGAGAAAGTGCTGCCCACCTCTCCAAAAAGGGAAAGTGCTGCCCACCTATCCACAAAGGGAAAGTGCTGTCCACCTCTCCACAAAGGGAAAGTGCTGCCCACCTATCCACAAAGGGAAAGTGCTGTCCACCTCTCCACAAAGAGAAAGTGCTGTAAACCTCTCCACAAAGGGAAAGGGCTGCCCACCTCTCCACAAAGGGAAAGGGCTGCCCACCTCTCCACAAAGGGAAAGTGCTGTCCACCTCTCCACAAAGGGAAAGTGCTGTCCATCTCTTCACAAAGGGAAAGGGCTGCCCACCTCTCCACAAAGGGAAAGTGCTGTCCACCTCTCCACAAAGGGAAAGTGCTGCCCACCTCTCCACAAAGGGAAAGGGATGCCCACCTCTCCACAAAGGGAAAGGGCTGCCCACCTCTCCACAAAGGGAAAGGGCTGCCCACCTCTCCACAAAGGGAAAGGGATGCCCACCTCTCCACAAAGGGAAAGGGCTGCCCACCTCTCCACAAAAGGAAAGGGCTGCCCTCCTCTCCACAAAGGGAAAGTGCTGCCCACCTCTCCACAAAGAGAAAGTGCTGTCCACCTCTCCACAAAGGGAAAGTGCTGCCCACCTCTCCACAAAGGGAAAGTGCTGCCCACGTCTCCACAAAGAGAAAGTGCTGTCCACCTCTCCACAAAGGGAAAGGGCTGCCCACCTCTCCACAAAGGGAAAGGGCTGCCCACCCCTCCACAAAGGGAAAGGGCTGCCCTCCTCTCCACAAAGAGAAGGTGCTGCCCACCTCTCCACAAAGGGAAAGTGCTGCCCACGTCTCCACAAAGAGAAAGTGCTGTCCACCTCTCCACAAAGGGAAAGGGCTGCCCACCTCTCCACAAAGGGAAAGGGCTGCCCACCCCTCCACAAAGGGAAAGGGCTGCCCTCCTCTCCACAAAGAGAAGGTGCTGCCCACCTCTTCACAAAGAGAAGGTGCTGCCCACCTCTCCACAAAGAGAAGGTGCTGCCCACCTCTTCACAAAGAGAAAGTGCTACAGCGTAACACAAACACACACGCACACACACAAACCCCCAGCCCTCCAGTTAGACTGGTGAAGTGGACCTATGGTGTGCAGGCTGCAGCAGACAGACAGTTGTGTTTATGGAAGGGGTCAGTGTTCCGCATATGGCCAGCGTGTTAAAATACACATGGCTCCTGCCACAGCTTCTAAAAATGTATTGCGGCTGTCTGTACATCCAGGAATAAAATAAACTCAGAATGTTTCAGCAAGCAGCACTGAGGATTTAATGATTGAGTATTTGAAACTATGGTCAGATTTGTACATGAAAAAGCAAGAAAGAACACGCCTTTAAAAGTCCAAAGATATTGGGTTGGACGTCAGTAATATACAGAGGGCTGTTTGAGTTGGCAGAGCGGGACGAGCAGATTTGCCTTGGATAAGTGTGTGTCACACGCCATCTCAGAGACTAGCAGGGGAGCAGTATAAGCCATAGGAACTGGTGGTGAAACTAAACACATGCAATGACAGCCACAGGCAGTCCACGCCAGCCAAAGAGTCTTAACTCCCAAACACCAGCCCGAAGGGGGAGAGCACACAGGGCTTCTGATACCTGGAATAAAGCAGCAGAAATATATCAATACCTTCCCCTTCAAAGCAAATCATTATGTGCGACTAAATTCAGATTATTTTCTATGTACTCTGTTGCTTATTTCTCTTGGCTGAATAGTATCTCTACTCTGACTCCACCAAGCTTACCGACTGAGTCGTTCTGCCTAGCTAGCTAATAGATAGGTTGCCGACTGACTGACCTTGAGGTTTATATTAGAAGGCTCAATAGATTGTGAACACACAATGAACAACGTCGACCAGAGAAGACTACTTAACACTGGCTGCTGTGGTCTTCACACTATCATTGGAATGCCAAAGACAAATGTGCATCCCAAATGGAACCCTATTCACTATGGTGCTTCCCTATATGGTGCACTACTTTTGACCAGAGCCCTATGCGCACTGGTCAAAAGTAATGCATTATAAAGGGAATAGGGAGCCATTTGGGAAGTAGACAAAAGCCTATACCAGGATACTGTACAGTCTTGTAGGAAGCGGTAGTCAAGTGTGAACTAGAGGTCATATACTGTAGGCATCATGGCGTGATGTTTTTGGTACAGTTCCTCTGACTGACACCCTGTCTGTACAATCAGGGGTTGTTATGGGCAATATAGTGGGACCTGTGTCAGGAAGGCTAACCGTGTCCACCTCTCAGCAGACTGAGCCTGTCTAGCACCCTGCAGTGGCCTGTGGGTAATATCCAACGATAATTCCATCTTCCATTGGCCAATGAAAAGCCTTACCCACTGGGCTCTGGTTTTTCCACTCCCCTGGTCTCGGGTCATGGGGCTAGGCATTGTGGGTATGTTGAGGGAGGGTGGGGATGTGGGGGTGTGGGGTAAGAGTGGGGTCGGCATATAAAAACATATGTAATGAGAAAACATGTGGCGTCGAGTGACTATTGGAAGTCATCAACAACAGAAAATAATAATTCAATGGTAAAAAAAACAAAAAAAAACACTGAAGCCGTCTTTTCGTGGCTGGGAGACCACTGTCATCATGTCTCAGGAATTAGGCAAACATATGCTGGTCTGCTGCTGTTGAAACCGAGGCGCCTCGCTCAGGCTGTGGTTTGGGAACATGAAAGGGTTTGTGGGATGAGCAGGAGGTCTGGCCCTAACTCAGGGCCTTTTTGCCAGGGAATCTGGCAGCACACTCCGATTGTGGGACCGGGAGAAGGAATTTGGTTACATATTCCAGCAGGGACCACGAGCTCCAAACAAACCTAAGCAACAGGCTGCTGACAAAACCATTATGTCCACATAGAAAGCCCCCCTCCTCTCTCTAGGGCTGGGGAGGGGATGCCTCCCCAGCTGACCCACCCCCTGGGGAGGCTGTGCGACGGGGGGACATGGAGAGGGGTGGAGGGGAGCTGGATGGGGGAGACAAGGGGAGGAGAAGAGAAGAGGAGTAAGGCTCCCAGAGCTGAACTGGATCCCTCCATCCTCCCTGCCTATGGGGAGCGTAGCCCAGAGTCACAGCAAGCACAGCCCACAATGCTGGCTGATCTGGCAGCATTCTCCCTTATTTGGCCAGGGTGTCTGAAAAACAAAGCAGGGCTTTGTTTTGTTTTATAGCAGCCAATGAAACTGTTAAATTTGATATCTATCATCAAGATGTTACACAGAGGTCAGATCCATGATGTGCTGGGAGGAAAAAGGAGTATAGGAGGACAATTAACAGGTCACTATAATTCCCAGCTTTACAGGGGTTAAACAGAGCATGGTTTCATTGAAACTTGAGCAACTCTGCAAATTAGATGAAACCGGTCTGTGCATCTATACATAATTGGGCAGTTAGCTAGTGCAATATATATCCAGACTCCACATAGACACAAACCCATCTTGATCACTTTCCAAAACATAGGCATTTCTTGTGTTTTCTGGCAGGGGGATTTCCATTAATCGTGTCTCAGTTTAGGCTACATATGATTATGGTCTGCTGTTTACAAGAGATGTCTCCGTTGCAGTGTTTGTCTGCGTCCCAAATGGCACCCTATTCCCTGGTCAAAAGTAGTGCACTATATAGGGAATAGGGTGGCATTTGGGATGCAGACTCTCATAGCTGGAGATGGTGGCGGTGGTGGTGGAGCCCATAACTGAACACTCACTTATTGAAAGGTTTGTCATCGCCTGTGACTAGGGACACATCGACCAGAGCAGATAAGTGAAAAAATATTCACATCCAAAGTCCTTGTAATTGTATATCTTCTAGGTTTCTCTGTATTGAGTGTCAATGGAGTCTCCGTTGTTGTTAAAGAGCATCCAGGGAAACTATTCCTTAAACCCTGGCCAAGATGTTCCACTGGGTTGTTAGTTTTACAACCCAATACACACATGTCTAGTAATATCACACCCAACCAGTGGGAGGCAGCATAGACTGGCAGATAATGTGGTTTGAAAAAGGACACACACACACTCACACACATACACACATACACTCCCTTCCTTTCTTCCTCCCAAACACATGTACATAAAAACATGCACACACATACACCAACACACACACTTCCACACGCAGGGCCAGCTAAGCAGTGGTTGAGCAGGGTGACTAAAGAGAAGGACAGGACACATCTGGACTCCAGATTAAAGCAGATCAGATGACCAGGCAGAGAGGAGGAGGAGCATGCAGGCTGAGACCAGTGACCAGTGACAAGGCAGAGAGGAGGAGGAGCATGCAGGCTGAGACCAGTGACCAGGTAGAGAGGAGGAGGAGCATGCAGGCTGAGTCCAGTGACCAGGTAGAGAGGAGGAGGAGCATGCAGGCTGAGACCAGTGACCAGGTAGAGAGGAGGAGGAGCATGCAGGCTGAGACCAGTGACCAGGTAGAGAGGAGGAGGAGCATGCAGGCTGAGACCAGTGACCAGGTAGAGAGGAGGAGGAGCATGCAGGCTGAGACCAGTGACCAGGTAGAGAGGAGGAGGAGCATGCAGGCTGAGTCCAGTGACCAGGTAGAGAGGAGGAGGAGCATGCAGGCTGAGACCAGTGACCAGGTAGAGAGGAGGAGGAGCATGCAGGCTGAGTCCAGTGACCAGGTAGAGAGGAGGAGGAGCATGCAGGCTGAGACCAGTGACCAGGTAGAGAGGAGGAGGAGCATGCAGGCTGAGTCCAGTGACCAGGTAGAGAGGAGGAGGAGCATGCAGGCTGAGACCAGTGACCAGGTAGAGAGGAGGAGGAGCATGCAGGCTGAGACCAGTGACCAGGCAGAGAGGAGGAGGAGCATGCAGGCTGAGTCCAGTGACCAGTGACAAGGCAGAGAGGAGGAGGAGCAGGCAGGCTGAGACCAGTGGACCAGTGACCAGGCTGAGACCAGTGGACCAGTGACCAGGCTGTGACCAGTGGACCAGTGACGAGGCAGAGAGGAGGAGGAGCATGCAGGCTGAGACCAGTGGATCAGTGACCAGGCTGAGACCAGTGGACCAGTGACCAGGCTGAGAGGAGGAGGAGCATGCAGGTTGAGACCAGTGGACCAGTGACCAGGCTGAGAGGAGGAGGAGCAGGCAGGTTGAGACCAGTGGACCAGTGACCAAGCTGAGACCAGTGGATCAGTGACCAGGCTGAGACCAGTGGATCAGTGACCAGGCTGAGACCAGTGGATCAGTGACCAGGCTGAGGCCAGTGGATCAGTGACCAGGCTGAGGCCAGTGGATCAGTGACCAGGCAGAAAGCAGTGACATGTGGCAGGCAGAGACAGAGGATGTGTCCCAAATGGTACCCTATTCCCTATATAGTGCACTACTTTTTACGAGGGCCCATAAGTAATAGTGTGCCATTTGGGATGCATACAATGACAGGGCAGCCAGAGGGGGAATGCACAGAGACCACATTCCCATTCTGATATACTGCATGTAATCCTCAGAGTGCCTCAGTACAGAGAAACAGTTTGGTTCTGGTTAGAGCCCATCACCCCTGGTCTTGTGTTCTCATCCCATTCTAATTACAACATAGCTGAGGCTCAGAGACCAGCAGGCAGGCAGCACTACTCTGTTGTTGTTGCTGTTTGTTGACATTACGTAGCCTGTCCCCACAACAGGGCTGGTTAGTTGTCACACACACCCTCTAAACCACCCACACCCTCTACACCACACACACATACAGCTGTCCGCAGAATCATCAGCACGGGCCCTGGAGCCACCACCAGGCGAGCAGGAACAGAAATCCTGTAGTCTGTTTGGTGCCACTGAATGATGAGCACGACCACCATAACGTACAAACAGACAAACAAATCACCATCATTTACAAACAGGGAAGAACAATTGATGCAGAGTCGTTTTGGATAGGAGTTGAGTGATGAAATGTCCCCCTCCATGATTACGAAAGAGACTTTGGGCCAGTTATGCAGAGAAGCAATCGAATGACAAATAAATGGATTCCAATTGGAATTGATACAGCTATTTGTCAGATGTTGTTCAGACATACCAACTGTCCTTCGGTGATCCCATTTAGCATAGAAAAAATATTAATTAGACAAAAGGATTTGATTGGAAATCATAAGCAGGGTCTTATTTGACATCTGTCAGGGAGGCCTTTGACTAAACAGGAGAAATGAAACATTCTCATGGGTGTTGTGGTGAAGAAACCTGTTCGCTGAATCATTGTTTCACTGAATGGAAATTGAGAGTCAGCTATTTCACAAGGTGTCTGTACTAACATGAAGCAATAAGAAATATTACTGAACAACTGATTGGCAAGAACTCATCAGTGATCAGCTAAAAATGTATATCAATCAAAATTAATTATGCCCTTATTAAATCAGCAGCTGTCACAATGTGCTTTTATAGTAATCCGGTCTTGACCCCATAGAGCCAGAAAAGCCCAGAGTAGAAACCTTGATAATAGCAACACACCTTATAGCTATATCTGAACAAGAAATACCACTGTGAGCGTTTGTCTCTACCTAAATACATAAGCACCACCATTTTCGCTCTTTAGTTTCATGTGAGCAATTAAAAACTCCTGTGCTGTCTTTCTCAGAGAGGTAATTTACTGAAACAACGCCTTGAATCAAGTGTTTCCTTCCCTGACAGACTCCTGTCTCCCTGAGGAATCTGGGATTCAAAACCACAGTCTGCAATCTATGTGTTATTTTCTCATCCCCAATCACATTTTATGTTCTATCTGTGACTAATTACTAGCAGCTAAAGGCGTTGGGATTCCCCTCAAATCACTGTCTGATGCTTTTGTGGTTCTATGTTTGGAATAACTGCTTCTCTTGCTCTTTTAATGACTTGTTGATTTACAATAGAGAATGTAGAAACTTGGGTCAGATGCCAGAAAAGGGTCACGGTGGGTGTGCTCTTTTTAAAACTGCAGATCTATAATAAACATAACCATACGTTTACTATAGAATGTTGGTCAGGAGATTATTATGTCTACAGTTGCAATATATAGACTCCATACCATGACATACATGACCTACTTTACCAAGATACACTCAGTGGTCAGTTTATTAGGTACACCCATCTAGTACTGGGTCGGACCCGCCTTTGTTCTACAATGTGTGGTGGTCAAACGTTGTTCATTTGGCATCAAGGGACCTAACGTGTGCCAGGAAAACATTCCCCACACCATTACACCACCACCACCAGCCTGTACTGTTGACACCAGGCAGGATGAGGCCATGGACTCATGGTGCTTACGCAAAACACTGACTCTGCTATCAGCATGATGCAACAGGAACCGGTATTCGTCGGACCAGGCAATGTTTTTCCACTCCTCAATTGTCCAATATTGGTGATCGAGTGCCCACTAGAGCTGCTTCTTCTTGTTTTTAGCTGATAGGAGTGGAACCCGGTGTGGTCGTCTGCTGCAATTGCCCATCCGTGACAAGGACCGATGAGTTGTGCGTTCCGAGATGTCTTTCTGCACACCACTGTTGGTACCCCCTCCCTCCCTGCGTGCACGTGCCACGTCTATTTCTATGGCACAAGCACTGTTCATGACACAAACTGTTCACACCCCTCTTGTTGGTGGAGCTCATTTTCTTGCAATTCAATACATTTTGCCATGTCTAATGTGTATTCATGTGATATTTGAGTGACTCAAACACTACAACAAAATCTATAGGCTAAAGATCCTAGCTGAAAAAATGTTAGCTGAGTTATTAATAGCTCTCTAAGGTATGCAATGACTGACATGACAAGAGGAGCTGATGATGCACTACCCAATATCGAAATTGCACCTTGTGCATTTTACTTTTATAACTTTCAAGAGCCCCCCCAACCCCCCCACCAACCCTTCGCCCCCTCACCCCATGGGGCATGCCCCACAGTTTGTGAACCACTGTTCTAGAGTACAGTATGTTCCTATTTCATAATGTTTCCAAGTCCTTGTTGATGTGGGTGTGAAAGGAGACTGATGCACGTAACATTATTGTCTGGTGAGAATTGTATGATTCCTAAGTGAAAAACAGATGACTAATACCTCTGTTCACAGTGAAGCAGTGAATTATCAAGACAGGGCGTGTCATCTTATTGGCTGGTCCTTTGATCATGGCTTTTCCCCTCAACTTTCAGAGGAAATCTTATAGCAGGCCATCATCCTACTGTACCAGAGAACATCTCACAGTGGTGATTCTACCTATGAATATACTCTTGTGTCTCAAATGACGCCCTATTCCCTATATAGGGCACTACTTTTGACCAGAGCCCTATACGCCCTGGGCAAAAGTAGTGCACTATAAATGGAATAGGGTGTAATTTGGGATGCAGCCTATGACCCACTTCAGGAGACATCAGAAGACATTAGTACTGGGCTTGTGGGTACAGTGGGTACAGTGGAAATACACAGCTGTCCTCTTTACCCTCTGGGAAATATCTAATCAAAAGGTGTTTAGGGCTCGCTGCACTCAAGTGAGACTGGCTGTGTGGGGTACTCCTGGCACCTCCCTGCTCACCCCTGGCCCTGCTTATGAAGTTATCACCTCTCTCACACAGCTGTTTCTTTACTCTGTCCTTGATGTCTGACCGGCCAAGGTCACACACAGACATACAAACACACACACACACGCATGCACGCACACGCAAACACACACACACAGACACAAACAGAAACACACACACAAGCACTTTACTATACAAAAACAACTTAAAAGAAATGGTTCCGCTGCCACCACTTCATCATTAGCTGTCATTCCTCCCTCTAGTAAATTGGTTGTTTTAATATTTTCTGGTGAGACTGGAACAATAAACTGTATATCTGGAAACATTTGCTGAAAGAAAGTGGTTGGCCATAATTGAAACGCTATTTAAAGCACCTAACTCCAAACATTCAGGAAAAAGTCCAAAATATGAAAAACACTTTTTTGAACTACTCGGCAAAACCCCAAGACCTAAACCACAATTAAAATTAAAAGTGCTGTTATTTTATGATAAGAGCAGCATTATATGTGGCCACCAAGCTCCCCCATTCACTTCTGATCAGCGGGCGGGTGGTGTTATTTTCCCCTCACACATGCCACACACACATGCACGCACACTGACACACCGACACACACACACTGCTCTTTCTTTATTAGGAATAGAAAAAAAGGATCACTAATCTGTGCTCGGTTCAGACAGCGGACTCCCTCGGCACACACATCTGTGTACCAGCTGAGAGGAGAGCAGCCCTTCACATATCTAAGGCCCTGGGGTGCTTTGGCACCGCTCGGATAGTTGTCCTTTTTTACAAAAGACAAATAAGCAAAAACCCTTGGATGCTGCCCAAGAGCCCGTCTTCGACATAATGTTGAAATGGGGAGACTTGGCTCCCTGACTTGTTATCTACACGTGTGTGTGTGTGTGTGTGTGTGTGTGTGTGTGTGTGTGTGTGTGTGTGTGTGTGTGTGTGTGTGTGTGTGCCTGTGTCTAAAACCGGGGCTGTTTACAGATGGCAGGCAGGCCGTGTTGTCGAGATGCTTGTTTTCAGTAACACTAATGCAGTCACACACTCTTTAATTAATCTGCTTCAGCACTTCAGCACAAAACAACATAATTTGCAAAACCACTTGATGGCTTCAAACAAAACGACCGGCTGGAGACTGGCTGCTTTGTGTCAGAAAAAGAACAGAAAGAGAGAGTGTGTGTATGGAGTGTTAGCTCAAGGTGTGTGGCAGGCTTCCGATTGGTTGCACAGCACATTTCCAGCGGTCACACTATTTGTTTGACATGGTGATGTCATCACAAATAGCTCTAATTACTGAGAGTGTTCAGTCAAACATACGCCTGATAATGTTTATATGTCTTGTCCCTTCTCTTTCACTGAACTGCCTCATGCAGACCAGGCTAATTATGAACAAACTGCCTTGTGTTAACATCTGGGAGAAGGCTGTTATACTGTATGGGAGATAATGTGTCAGTTACTGTCAGTCTTTACTTATCCTATAAGATCATCAATAAGCCAGCATCACCATATAAGGCTATAGATGATGTAAACAATGACACTGAAGTTCATAGTGGTGAGTGAGAGGTGGTGGTGATAATGACCAGGATGATGATGATGCTGAAGACAATGACTGTATATATGAACGGACAAAGCCATTGATCATGTGACACCATTCATTCCTATGTGAAGACTCAACAGCACATTGAAGCCAAATGAAGCCGGTTAAGATGGCGTCTCATGGAGACATAACATGCGCAGTTTGAGCTACTCCAAGAAGTGACAATGTATGCTAGCTCAGCATTGGGTAGCTCAAGTTAAAGGCTGACTGGGGTACTGCAGGTTGCAATTAGCAACTAAATTATACTTAGAACTTCTTCTATGTGCGATTATAAAATAATCGGTTCATGGACATACATCTGGTGTATTAGAAATGTGTTTTTTATTTACACGAAGATTGACCACAAAGATTGACCTTTTTCCATTCACTATAAAGGGCAATGCTATTTTCTGCTAACAATGCCTGCAGTACCGCGGTCGGCCTTGAACTGCCGTGGCTTCTAAGAGAGGTGGCAGTTGTTCTCCTCTGGCTGAAGACAATGACAACGGCATCTTTATCCTTTAAGATAAACCTTAAGAACTTATATCATTTTATTAATGAACGTTACTTGGTAAGATATTTTTTTACGGTCTTTTTACAGTTTCCTCCCTATTGATGAGATGTATTTGAGATATTTTTTATTTGAGATATTCATGTATTTTCAAGAGGACCACAATGGAAATACGTTTTAAAACTTTTTTGTATCTTCCTCAATCATTTTTATGACATTGTACTGTATCGACATGTGTGGTTGTATTTTGTTAAAAAATCTCAGCTAATGAGGCAACACACACACAAATCACAAGGTTCTAAGTGTTTCGAATCCATCTGCAACAACAACAACACACAAATGGAACACAAGTTAAATAGGAACAAGGCGTATTTGGGATCCTACATCAAAGTCTATTAATGGGCTTAGGATACCCAGAAGCTGCTGCCTTTCTTAAGCCAAACCAAACAGACAACTAAACAGATGCTGTGGAAGGTCTGAGAAGTGTTCTCTTTATGTTTCATACACAGTGCAAAGAGACCAGGCCACTCCACCCAACTAACCAATTATTCTATTATACTGTTAGACCAACTTCCGGGTTAAAATTAGGGGGAACAGGGTGGAACAGGACTAATCACCTTAATATGAGAGCCAGCATATGGTACTGAACAGATCTTTGACCTACTAATTTTTGGGTACAGCTCGTCTGTCCAGAAACTCCTAATTCAACCCCTAACTTCGGGCAGAGGTGACAGATATTGGATATGTATAAACACAGACTTCAATTTCTTACAGTTGGATATGATTGAAAGTGAAGGAGGGATCACTACGTAGATGTAGGAAGCTCTGGATTCAGTGTCAAATATACCTTTCACCACAAGCACACTCCGCAAATGACAACATGTGAAAGATTAAAAATATATGAATAAATAAAGTTCACTGTAAATTATTTCAGTACACAATGGGTGTGTTAGTCAGATTCCTAGTCAACAGCCAAAAAATGCCAGTCTCACACCCACTGTTCACTATCTATGGATTTACAGAGCATATGGAATACAGATGTAGGATCTTAATTTGAGCCAGTTTACTACAGCAGGAAAATAATCATGTAGAAACAGGATGTGGATTATAATTAATGGACATTTTTGTAGGGATTGATACATTCTTCGTAAGGGAAAATCAAGTCTGACATTTCAAAGTGGAAATTACAAACCTCAGAAGCCTTTTAAAACCTCAAATATACACTACACGTTTTAAATGTCCTGCATTGCAGGAAAGTTCTCCTACAACAGGGTGGCCAAACTAAGATCCTACATCTGTGACATAATCTACAAACAAGGATTCACAGCATTAGAAGACTTCTTGCTACAAGTCAACCTTGCTGTAGGCCTATGCTACGACTGATCTCTAAGCATACCAAGACACTCTGAGCAACATGTCCTAAAATAGAGAACCACCAATAAGACCCAAACCTGGTCCCAGTGACTGCCTGACTCAGGGGGAAAACATGCACATTAAAGACAGAAAAGCACTAATAAAAATCCCCTAATGTTAAACAGTCCCCTTCAAAGGGATCACTCCCAATATCTGTTGAACTTTTACATATCATATTAATATGCAATTTCAGCCATTGTTCACTTATGGTCTGTTTGATCTGCGTGGAGGCTATATCTCTACAGGTAATGGGAATGATGATGAGGAAGGTTGGCACTTTATTAACACAGTTAGGAACAGGTGAGGTTAAGGGTCACGTCAGGACATTGTGTCCACCTCATTGGACCTCATTTGGTTTTCAGCTCAATCTCAGACAGTGATTTGTGTCAGACTGAACAAATGCAGGATTAGGCCTAGGCACCGGGTTGGCTGTGAGTGATAAAGTAGGCCTACACATATCCCTCCAAAAAAGGAGTCATCTTCTGTCCCCCACAAAAGATTTCCTCCCAAGATGAGAGAGCACAAGACAAGGACCCACACACACACCCACACACACACACACCCACACACAGACACACCCACAGAGGATGTAGCTAGCTATGCTTCCGTATATATCCATTTTTATAATGTCTTTCAGCCTGACATTGTGCGTGAGATTTAAACAGGGGCTCTTTTGTATGTCAAACCTCACTTTTAATGGGTTTCCTATAAAACTGTTCAGTGATTATGGTATTCAAATCATAGCAATAGCAGAGTGCTTCCCTTCCTCTGTACGGGTGTCTGGAAATGATCCCGGCCAGGGAAGTGTACCACATCTTAGACTAGGGCTGCACGCTCTCTCTGTTCACTAACCATGGCGCTTTTTCCTGCGGGCACTATGTGATCATTTATAGAGGCTTAATCAACATGTATTGAATGGTGTATGTACTTTGTGAATCAATTTTATAGGGCCCTGCCTTCACTTTAAGCCCTGGCCAAGAGGTTAGCGATGGTTTTAACACCATACCAGCTAACGTAGGGCCACCGAAGCATTCAAAGAGAAAAGCTTAAGTTATAACCTCTCACAGCTTCCTTTAGGGGTTCAAGCATCATTCTCATTTATATGATGATGAAGAAAAGAGGGTAGATAAATGCCAGCTACTGGCATGAACTTAATGATGCCCTTTCCCTTTCAATATGCATAAGAAATAGAAGCTGCGGTATTATTGGTAGAGCAAAGTAAAATAGTGGACGAGGTATACATAGGCCCAGAGCCATGTATTAAAATGTATGCATTAATTTCTCTAAACACATGGCTCTGTGGAGACCTATTCTTACATGACTGTTCTAATATGAAGCAGAAATATGAGAATTTTCATACATGTCCTGGATTGGTCAACACAGGTCAACTGTGTGCTGAAGGTGATGGAGTCAACATGGATGAACTCATGAATTATATTGAGGACATGGCCTGAAGATATTTCCTCCGCTCTATACCATATCTCCATCTTCTTTCACGTTACCTACACTAGCTACTGATCTTTCAAATTTCGAGCGCAATACCACATGCCCTTTTTAATGTATGCCGCAGACGCTGTATTGTTCATGTACACACGTAACCCAACTAATAGGCCACCCTGTCGGAGCCAGCCAGGTACCCTAGTGCTACAAAGGGATTGTCTAGGGGTGATGTGGGGTTGCTTCAAAGAGGAGAAGAAAGCAATAGAAAAGGGCGGAATGTAAAAAGTCAGCAAGAAAAGAAAATCTCTTTTGAAAGGGGACACAATCTTATGGAGGACTCCCGCGCGGAACCTAAATAATACATTTCAGGTTTTGATATAACTATTACTGCCTGTGAAGAGTCCTTTGATGTTAATTGAAACCACTGGGCAGCAATCTGCTTTATAGCACTGACAAATAGCAGTTTCCTAAGGCTTATCATTGACAGGGAAGGCACATACTTGCTCCATATGCTCATTCAATACAAATACAAATCAAAAACCACTCTCTTCTTTATGGATACTGGATGCACCACAATATGCACAAGGATAGTTACTGGCAGGAGGTTGTGGTGGGGAAATATGCCTTTTGCAATGCCTAAGAGTACCTTGAGTGAAGTTCACGTATGGTACTGGAGTCTGGACAACTCAGGACGCATATTGTTTGCAGTTTTTCCAGTCGTTTTTTGTCCCTGCCTTTCTTCTACAAACCAAGGACAATTTGATAATGCAATAATAACATGTAGGTGGCCCAATATAAACCTCCACAGAGGAAACATATCATTATTCACAAAGGAGCCTGTCTCTACTGTAGTATATTTGTGATTTTTCAGACCAATGATAGTTTGAGGCATGGGGAGACATAGGGAGAGCTGACTGCAGGGGCTTTAGGGTTGGTAGTTCTGGTTTTAATACAGACAGCACACAATGGTCTCTGTCTTCCTTCCTTTAATGTGCTCAACTAACATTTCTGGCACCGCACTTTCCTCACCTTTGATTTCTACCCAGCTTTTTTATACACTCATTATATCACAAAAAAAGCCTTGTCAAAGGGGTCGTCCAGAGCTGATGCAATGTGCAACAACAGAAAACATCCCCCCATCCCATCGTGAACCCTGTGAGATGGACATCAGAGGAGAGGTAGGGAGTAAATAGCCTGATTGGCTACATGACAAATGACCGTTATTGTTGGGAGGTTGTAAATTGTCTGTTTTACCATGAAGGACCTGAGCATTAGGATCAGTTCCAGTGCCCCCGCTGTGCTGTTCCAGACAATCTGACAGAGAAATATGTGACACACACACACACACACACACACACACACACACACACACACACACACACACACACACACACACACACACACACACACACACACACAATCTGACAAGAAAAAATGAGACGCGGAATCAGAGTTCCCTTCTGCTTGTCTTTGAAATGTTTTTCATCCAGAGATATGATTGACAGGGGTAGTATGTGAAAGGTAGTTTAACAGACATGAGGAACATAATGATGGATTGGGTTGATGGGGGAAAGACAGGGGTTTGGGACATTACCAGTTAAAAGGGATATTTATAACATATATAACAAATGTTCTCTCTATTAGCTCTGTCCTAAACCCTCCTATATGCCCCCATATGTTTATGTTCTAATATGCACGTGGATCCAGTTTTGTCAAAGTGTTTCCAAATATATTTTTCATACAGATTTTCTTCTGAAGAGAACAGGGATAGAGAGGAAATGTAGGTTATAAATAGGAATCAAAAGGACCATTTTCTGCTTATTGCCAAAGGATGCCAGAGACACCAACACATTTGAAAGCAGGAGAGCTTTTGAGCTTTTTACAAGACAGGTGAATGGAACATGTGTTAAATCAGTGTGCCCGGTCACTTAGTTCAGCTCTACCATAAAAGGAAAGAGATTACAAAGGAAACTAATGAAGACACTGATCAAAGTCTGTAATGGTAATACAAAGCAGGTGTTTCCAACCTTACAGTCCCCCCCCCCCCTGTGTGTGTGAAGCAGCGCATGTCTTTCACATATGCGCTGTCTTTGATAGGAATAACAGACAGAGCACATTTCAACACTATTCACAGTATGTTACGAGGTATTTGGTTGAACCCAAGGTAGAGGGAATATTGTCTGCATGTGATACCATACATAAATGCTCCCATACTGTATACAGCATGCTTATGGTTTGCCTTCACAATTGGTGGTGAGTAGAATGTGATGTGTGTCTGTCTATGTCGAGGCAGCCAATACCTTTTCGCAGTAAAGCACCTGGATATGAGATGCAAGAGTTGAAAGAGTCTTGGCAGTGTTGGAGTCTTGGAGCATGTTCAAAGCATGATTGCTATTTTTACACGAGTTACAAAATGCTGCTTTTGATTTAGGCTACACAAGAAAAAACCCAAGCAGCAAAAAAGAAAAGTTCAAACTGCCCAAACTCTTTGCTATTTCTTCTAAAATCTCATTGTATTGTATTGGCTAGGCATATTCGAAAATATAAAAGTGACAGTGGACATACATTTAATTTAAGTTTACCTTATTATTATGTCAGCTACTTTATTCGTTTTTATTTGATCCACGTGCTGTATTATTTTGTGTTATAACCATTGTTTTGCCATGTTCAATTGCTAAAGTACTTGTTCGCATTTTAGATTAAACGCGCTCATCGACATCAAAAGAGCAGCTGCGAGATTTACCAGATTTATACAATTATCTCAACGTTATTGTAAGGATGGTAGGGTTTCCATATGAATTGAAGATCTAGTATTATTGTAGCTGCTGTGCGCACTACGCAGCAAGAATCCCCATCCGGCCGAGTCAAATTACGCTTGAACGTATTTCCTCTGTTCCGTGCTTCGGGATATGAAGTTTTCCATTTTCATTCGAAGCAAATTAATACTAGATTGTGATCAGAAATGTATTCTTTCATAGCCCGTCTTTGTATCTATATTATTATTACAGGCACCCGTTCATTTTATATGCCCTGTTTATTTAATAGAGCTATAGTTTTATTGTAATTCATCTGTTGGAACTACAACTACCAAGATGAGCTGAAGCGAAAGCGGGTGTGTAAACATAACTCTAGGAAACATGAAACGATCGGGTGGCAGTGAGAGCGAGAAGAGAAGAAAGGTATTCATAGCGTTATTCTCCCTTAGCTCTGGCAAATACACAGTGGACTCGTTCTCTCAGAACTTTATGTTACAAATGCGGTGATGCTTGGGTCATTTTGAAGGCTGGAAAGCTGCAGTTGTCTATGTAGCTACACATCAGCCTGCATGATTTCTGGCTTTTTTGTGGTTTCCTCTTCATTCACCTACAATGGAGCATCGCTGTTATTAACAGCTTTATCGTTACAGATAGGCCTACACTGTTTTTGCTTTCAGTATTACAGTTTAGACATGGGTGTAGACTGTGCTACAATAAACTGATTGATCGCTATGAAGGCTTGAATATTGATTTAGACACGTTGCATGGTAAAAGTCCCCTATATTTTAGATGTTCAATGTTTTCAAGTCAGACTCCCTCAAAATCAGAATAATCTTGCTCCAAAATTGTATTAGGGGGGGGGCGTGAGTGAGTGACTGCAGTGTGTTCTTAAACTATCCCGTGAGTTGGAGGAGAGCAGTTTCTGGCTGTGTGCGAGTGGTACAATTCTATTGCAGGTAATAATTATAGGCACATCTGAAACGCAAAGGACTATGATGGCTGCTGGATTGTCCTGGGATGCTGTTCAAAACAATGAATATTAACCGCATTGACTGGTGTTTGTGTAAAAATATGATTGAGAATGAAATAGTTGATCAAAGGAAAGGTGTGACATTTTGGGCATACCCAGCTTTATAGTAGGTAGCAGACCCCACTGCCAAAGAGGCCTGCTGTGATGTGTTCTGGTCTGGATGTACTGTGTTTGTGGGTTGTGTAACTAGATGGAGAGAAATAGAGGAAAAGTAAAGGCTGTTCTGTTCTCCAGACCTCCCTAGCTACCCCTACTGCTGGTCCCATGCAGACTGCTCTGCTCAGGCTCATCCAGACCTCCTTAGCTACCCCTACTGCTGGTCCCATGCAGACTGCTCTGCTCAGATTCATCCAGACCTCCCTAGCTACCCCCACTGCTGGTCCCATGCAGACTGCTCTGCTCAGGCTCATCCAGACCTCCCTAGCTACCCCTACTGCTGGTCCCATGCAGACTGCTCTGCTCAGGCTCATCCAGACCTCCCTAGCTACCCCTACTGCTGGTCCCATGCAGACTGCTCTGATCAGGCTCATCCAGACCTCCCTAGCTACCCCTACTGCTGGTCCCATGCAGACTGCTCTGCTCAGGCTCATCCAGACCTCCTTAGCTACCTCTACTGCTGGTCCCATGCAGACTGCTCTGCTCAGATTCATCCAGACCTCCCTAGCTACCCCTACTGCTGGGCCCATGCAGACTGCTCTGCTCAGATTCATCCAGACCTCCTTAGCTACCCCTACTGCTGGGCCCATGCAGACTGCTCTGCTCAGATTTATCCAGACCTCCTTAGCTACCCCTACTGCTGGTCCCATGCAGACTGCTCTGCTCAGGCTCATTCAGACCTCCTTAGCTACCCCTACTGCTGGTCCCATGCAGACTGCTCTGCTCAGATTCATCCAGACCTCCTTAGCTACTCCTACTGCTGGTCCCATGCAGACTGCTCTGCTCAGGTTCATCTAGACCTCCTTAGCTACCCCTACTGCTGGGCCCATGCAGACTGCTCTGCTCAGGCTCATCCAGACCTCCTTAGCTACCCCTACTGCTGGTCCCATGCAGACCTCCTTAGCTACTCCTACTGCTGGTCCCATGCAGACTGCTCTGCTCAGGTTCATCTAGACCTGCGTTCAAATACTATTCAAAATCGTTTCAAACACTTTGTCTGTGATTGAGCTTGACTTGCGTACTGGACCAATATAATAGTCCTAACACTGCAAGCTCCACCCATCTGGCACTCTAGGCAGGCTAGAGCAATCACTCAAAGTTTTTGAACAATTTCAAATAGTATTTGAACCCAGGTCTGCTCTCCCCAAGTCAGTCAGTCCCGGCAGCTCCCAGCCTTGGCCGCGCCACAGTCAGCCATGGCACATGTGTTTGGATCATGTCTGACAGCACAGAAACTATGTAGGACGTGGTTCCTCCTGTTTGTGAAGAGCTGAGAGAGCGGCCATGATGACCAGATGAGAGCGAGAACGCTTTCCAGCTGGCCCCCAGGTGGGTGTAGGCAGCATAGAGCAGACACACACACACACACACACACACACACACACACACACACACACACACACACACACACACACACACACACACACACACACACACACACACACACACACACACACACACACACACACACACACACACACACACACACACAGAGAGAGCAGACTCAGACCTAGCTAATGGTTCTGCTTCCTCTTTTAGACAAATAATAAAAGGATGATTGAGGAACGAGGACAGGGTATTGTAATGGTAAAATGGCTGGAAAACCACAGAACAGTTCTAAATTAGAGTATCTGCATTAATCCCAGTGGCTTGTTATAGGGCAGGGACACAGTGCAGTGGTTCAGTTTATCATCATATGTAATAGCTGGGGATATGGGGATATAACTGTATTCTCATAAGTGAGTATGTTTGCAGTTAGACTCAGTCAGTGAGTTGTTTCCCCCTGTCATTTTGCTAGTTTAGTGAAGGCAAGCTATTTATCATGAAGGCCTACTGAACATAACTCCCAACCTGTTTTAAAAAGGCAGACTCAATTTAACCACATCCAATACAATGTGCAGGACAAACATGGCTTACCCATGTTTCTGAGAGCAGCTCATGTCTCATGTTTGTCTGACCCATCAACTAAAAAGCCTAACTAATAGGCCTACTTGTAATATACTGTGATCAATAGCATGTGTTTTCACTAATGTCAGCAGGTTATTGTAAAGGAAATTCATGGTTTTAAACATGTCTATTATTTTAGAAATAAAGGTATATGCATTTTTATATACACGTCCTGCGTAAACTGAATATAAAGGGCATTTACCCTCAACCTACTTCCTTGACGTTGTCTTTGATGATAGCTGCTGTCTATGTGATGACATGTATAAAGTGTTGATGGAAAAGTGGAAATATATTTCAGGGGAATGTCAGGCTAAGTAATGACCACATAGGGTCAGCAGATGTTTTGCTGAGGTCCTGGCTGAGCCCAGAACACCGCTCAGATCAGCCTCATTGGTTTCCTCTGGTTGTGGCAGCTAGTGCTGTTTAGGGTATTTCATTCCTCAACACTCATTCAAATGTTTTGTGTTTCCCTTGGCAATTCTGTTAAATGAACAACTAGAGAGGTTAAAGCTGATTATGTGGCCACACATCCAGACATGGTTAATCAATCCCCCCCACAAAATGTTACCCGGTGAATTAGTGTTAAGGTAATGATTTATGGCGACTAATGCCGGGTGTACTGTCATGTCAGCTCTGGTTGTTTTAGCAGGAGGGGTGTCACATTCAACACATTCAGCACCTTTCCCCTGCTCCGGCGGCCATCTCCCCCCTCTTACCCACCGCTAACACACTGCTAGTTCTATTAATGAGCCAATAATGAGAAATAGTGTTGGGAGCTGACATAAAACACGCTTAGGAATACATAGGAGCACTAGGAGCCGGGCAGGGAACATAGAAGTAGGCTGCTGGAGATTTACATCCGGGCCTGGGGAAGGAGGGAGATGGAGAGATAGATTTACATCCGGGCCTGGGGAAGGAGGGAGATGGAGAGATAGATTTACATCCGGGCCTGGGGAAGGAGGGAGATGGAGAGACAGAGGACATTTCTCCACTCCTCACTGCATGGCTCTCCCTCCCTGACTCCGTCAGACCCCTCCAGCACGGCCCGGTAAGTCTTTTGCTGTGGCTGATAATAGTACCATTACACTAATGGAGAGATCTGATGAAGGAACAGCCAGACATAAGGCCTGCTTTATTACCAGAGGGGGCCATTTCCTCCCTGCATTCCTAATGGCCTGAGTGTATCACCCTGTATTGATTAGGCCATCATGCTGCTAATCCAACACAGAATTACTTATCGCTGTTGAGGTGTCGATCCGGCTCCTGACTCGGCCCCCTGGAGCCCCCTGGAGCCCCCCGGCCTCTTGTGACTGCATGGGGACCGGCACTAACCCACCGTGGAGGCTGTTTATCCAGCTGTTGATTTAGGGCCGAGCAGGGATGATGACCGGGAGTTCTTCATTGGTTGGAGGGCTGGCCAGCTCAATGTGGGTGGGGACTGCTTTGTTGAGGGTGAGGAAGAGGAGGGTCTGCTTACGGAGAGGAGGGAAATTAAGTCAACAGCTTTGCTCTCATTTAATTAAGGAGCAGGGAATGATCTGGTTCCTCCCTCTTTATGGCCCTGTTGGTCACTGTGGAGCAGTGAAGGGAAAGCTGAGTGATGAGCCTGCTTGGTGTTGTCCTGGGTAATTGAGCTGTGCTGTAAATAAGAGCAGGCAGCTCCATCCAGATCCTCTATCTAGTGTCATCAGCACCACTGTCTCTTCACCATGAGGGAGACAGAGAGACAGAGAGCCGGAGCCCAGTACTACTGCTCCTGATGATGATGACGATGGTCTGGCCTGATTACAGTCTCATGTCCCCTCTTTCATACGTCTTAACCACTGACAGCTAGGGCCTTCGTGCTTGAGGTGGCTGGAGATGAAATGCAGAGGATTTGTTTCAACAGTATCCTCTCCAGCCCAGTGACACAGTCAAAACAGAGCTAGGCTACATGTAGAATTGAAACAATATGTGCGTTATTGACTATGAGTATGATTGAGAATGCTGCTGATCCATGCTATTACCATTACAAATGGAAAGGAGGCCAGGCAGCACAGAACGACCTGCTCAAGGCTTGTGACCGGTCATATCCTTGTTGGCCCCTCAGTAACTTAGCCCCTCTTAACCATTAGACTCCTCAGGCAATAGAAGGTATGGCATTTCCATGTCAGCATATCGCCTCTGCCCTCCCCAACCGGGCGTCACCTCTGGCCTCAGCTAAT
The DNA here is from genome assembly GCF_045679555.1 of Salvelinus alpinus. Lineage (NCBI taxonomy): Eukaryota > Metazoa > Chordata > Actinopteri > Salmoniformes > Salmonidae > Salvelinus > Salvelinus alpinus. Next base: position 27,336,660 of record NC_092118.1, read on the forward strand.
CAAAGAGTTTACCTTCAGGGGAGCATTTATCCACTCTTCATTAGGGACCATTCCTGTAGCCATAAAGATGTATTTCTGTATCTGCTGTCGCACAGGGCCGGCTAGGGAAACTAGGTATCGATCGGGATATTTACTCATTTATTTCTGCTTGGGACATCAATATTGTGCAAACATCTGTCCATGCAAGTGGGCTTGACCTCAGCCCCAGCCTCTGTTTTTAGTCCCATTGGAGTTCAATGATATACTATTCTGAAAAGTAAATCAATGAATGAATATGAAGTTTTGTGTGTAATGTAGTGCCTGTGCGGTGGTGTGGCAGTGGGCCCAAGGCCCCGGGTAGTTCATTGATCCGATATGAGAACGATGAGGAGGGTTGATTAGTCTGTGGCTATAAGCACCCCCCTTTTCTTTACCTCTTCATACCTTGTCTTAGTTATTGGAGCTTAGCCTGGATATATCTGGAGTGTTTTTGTGTTGTTTACAGATCAGCTTGGTAAACCCAACCCTACAGCCTTTAAGACACATGCCTGGCAGTGGCAATGTGTCAGTGATGGAAGAGGGACTTGGGTTGCTATTGTTTTTTTCCATTGTTTTTGCCAGCTACAGGGTTTCTTTCATCTCTTGGCAACAAAGAGCAAATTTATAGCACATTTTATTTGCAGTAATGGCACTAACATGGAACCAGCTATCGTACCCTTTTCTGGGAGTGAGATACACTCCTAACTGTTTATATCTGAAATATGGTTTCTCAGTAAGTAGTCCTACATCCCTGTCAACAGCTACACAGTGGTGCAGTATATAATATGTCTCTTCATGTGTCGTGATCTAGATGTGTGTCTGCATACATGTCTCTTCTCTTATCCTTACCCCCTTTTATAGTGGTCTGCTTCAAATGTAGGACAATTTAAAGGTTCATGATGTCTACATTTGTTTTGCATCTGGGAGGATATCAACTTTTACAGCCCGGCCTGGCTGCTCTCTCTGTGGTGTCTCAGGTCCCATGTCTACAGCCGCCCCTAGCTGCCAGGGCCAGGGCCCACAGACATGTATGTGTTTAAGAGCATCTGTGATCCTACTAAACATCCAGAGGGAAAACCCAGCCTAAGTATGTATCCCAAATGCCACCCTATTCCCTATATAGTGCACTACTTTTGACCAGGGCCTTGATAAAAAGTAGTGCGCTATGTATGTAATAGGGTGCCATTTTGGATGCACTCTGGGATATAGCCTAGGTTCCTCTCCTGATGTTAGCCATCACAGCAGGCGTATGATAGATGACACTTTACACAGCATGTCCATCCACACGGTTTGGCTAAAGGGCTTGGGTTTTAGTGTATGTTGAAAACACTAAGGATGAACATATAACGGGATGCTATGTTCAACTCATCCGGCAGATGAACAAAGATTTAGTGTCTTCTACATAGTTACTTTATTCATACTTTATTACTATTGACAAATGGTACATTTATTTAGGATTTTCTTTGAAGTAATACCTAACTGGATTGTCAGCAGAAATCGGCCTAGTTGCTCAGTTTCAGAAGTCAAATGTACCACCAGTCCCAGGTTTTGTTGTGAGCAGGCTGTTAGCTTGTGAGCTGTGGGCGACCCTCTCTGTTGACAGATCCCATGTCATCATCAGCTCTACCTAGCAGTTCATATTAGCATTGGCATATTATTGCTGATGTCTGCGTATTTTCCCAAACGAGCTGCTGTGACAATGGATCATCTCAGCTGTCAGAGTCAATGAGTTTACGTTCAGTGTGACCCAGAGTTCATCAGTCACACAGAGCCCTATCACCGGTGATATACATGGAATAATCAATCTGATCAATAGGTGGTGTGTGTGTGGCTGTGGTGGGGCCGTACTAAATAAACATGGGAATGATCCGCTCACCTCAGACAGAGGGGACTCAGGGGGGTTCATTAGCCACTCAAGGCTTCAATCTAGGGAGGTCATTATTTTCATTTGAATCTGTACTTATGTGTGGAGGGGGGGGGGGGACACACTGTAGAGAGAGACAGAGACTAATGATGGGAGAGGACGAGAAGACTGGTGCAGCAGTCCTCTAATTTAATCTAATTTTCCTAATAAGGCCATCTGTCACAAGGACAGTGACTAGACAACACTTAAGGTGCAGTCTCTTCTTTCAAGGCTGTCTTTGGCGTTCATCATGTAGGTTAACTTTCTTTTGCTCTTGGTCCTAAAGCAGTAAAGCTAGCCTACCTATTGTAGCTCTCAGAAGGCCTGCTCTCCCTGTGACTCCACCTGCTCCATTTATATTACAGGGCTGGTGGTGTTGCTGTTTATTTGTGAATTTATTTTCCTTTGTATTTTCCTTTGACTCACCTTTCCAATAAAGCTGAGCTACCTAGCAGTTAGCTAACGTTAGACTTGGCCAACATCTGCTTCTGATGACTGCTTCAATAGCCTCCATTCACAAAAACTGCAGGAGGCCACTTTCATAAGGCCCTGTAAATTGTAACTGTTAATTTGTACATCATAAGATATTTTCCATAAACGTGTGTAATGAAAGTACCTGGCATGTAGTACTGTAGTACACTGCCCAGGGGAGACTGAGGAGGGAGAGGGATGGTAGTGCCCCCCTGCCCCATCACTGGAGCCAAGTGTAACCTAGCCAGCTGGAGTATCTGCGTGACAAGCCGGAATCCGTCTTTGCAACTACCATGGCATGCATCTACCTTGCCTTACCCACCAACCACCACTCATAAAATACCTTTCTCTGCCTGAAGTCAGATATTACAGGGATTATTTCATTTTAAAATAAGCCAAGACCATTTGATGGATCATTTCTTTGGATATTCCATGATACCTGTTGATGCCAGCCAGGTAGCCTCTTCATCTTTCAGTGATTCTCTCTCAGCCTGTGTTTTTGTTCATGGGCCCAGCTAACTTTAGTCATGCGTATGCTATGTTAGAGAAGGGGTCACCAGTTTGATTGGCATGCTGTCAGGCAGGCGTTGCCTTCTGTGGTGTAGTGCCGCCACTCTGTTTTAGAGGGGCTGAGTTATGTGTGTGTACTGTGTGTGTACTGTGTGTGTACTGTGTGTGTACTGTGTGTGTACTGTGTGTGTTCTGTGTGGGGTAGTGATGGTAATAGGGGTGAGGAGGAGGGGTGTTGTCAGAACTCAGAGAGCATTCTTTCTTTGCATGTTCTCCATGAGACAGGCGCTCCTCAGCGTGCGCTGGTGCATGACAGTTGCCTTTCATTGCTGTCTTCTCTGCGCTTAACCTCTGACCAGAACCCCCCTCAATCTTCTCTCCGCCCTCCACGCTCACTCTAACGTGAAGCGTTCTTGGCCCATTCTGAGTGACAGACTTTGGTGCGAGCGGATGGCGAGGAGGTGCCGTGTGTGTGTGCGCGGTGGTACTTGTCATAAGTCCACCACTGTCAGGCCCACCACTTCCTAGCTGCCTGCCTGCCTCTCCATCTAGGTACCATCACATCACCAACCAGCCAGACCTCAACCTTTTGTTCAACAGTCCATAATTCTTCCCACCGGTGCTGTCAACCACATGATCATACGTGCATAAAGAAGAGAGCCCCCTGACGGCATCTCATCCCCCTCTCCTATCTTCTTCTCCTCTCTTCCCATCATAATATAGGCAGATTTCCCTTCCTCTCCTGTTCCTGTCTCTGTGTATTCAGATGAGGCTGACTGGGGGGCAGCAGGTCAGATCCACTTGCCTGGGTAAGGGCCTGAAGTCAGGCTTGTCTCCTGTGAGATGGAGAGAGAGGGAGGTGGGAGGTGGGAGGTGGAGGGAGAGAGGTTGTGTCACTGCTGTTTTGGGCTGTGTGTGTGTGTGTGTGGGGGGTAAATGTGTGTTTGTCTGTGTGTGTGTGTGTGTGTGTGTGTGTGTGTGTGTGTGTGTGTGTGTGTGTGTGTGTGTGTGTGTGTGTGTGTGTGTGTGTGTGTGTGTGTGTGTGTGTGTGTGTGTGTGTGTGTGTGTGTGTGTGTGTTTATCAAGGCAGCTAGGGGTGTGTTGTGTGTGTTCAGTTGTCAGCACTAGTGTCATGCGTGCCCTGGCCCTGTAATGTTGAGGGCAGCCACTGTCATTTGTCTCAGGACTGCTGAAGTGGAGGAATCACACAGGCGTACAGCCTAAACACTGAGGCTCAGCAGTGGCTGAGATGCCATCTATTAGCCTTGTATTCTGCCACAATAGTCTTACCATTTTATTTGTTGTTTGATCAGTTATGTTGCTGTTTGTTCTTGATAATCTGTGGAGTTTTTGGTTAGATTAGTCCTCTTCTGTAGCTCATCAGTTTAGTCTAGTTCTCTTTGTATTCTGCCCATATGCTCTCAAAGCAAGCTTCAGCAAAAAAAACTCCTATTCCTATCTCAATAAACAACTGTTTCTACAAGTTTACGGGCTTGTGTGTGTGTGTGTGTGTGTGTGTGTGTGTGTGTGTGTGTGTGTGTGTGTGTGTGTGTTTGGCCTACTTGTGTGAGTGACAGTGGCACCCATTCCGTATGTAAAAATGTGATACAAAGCTTTGCAAAGTTGTTGTTTCCAGGATCACCAGTAAAGCACATCATATGACTGGGAGTGTTATCCACCAACACACACACACACAGAGGCTCTTTGTGATGTGAGTGGACCTTCTTAAACACATTGTCATATAGAACGGTAGGGATGGACTGGGATGTAAATGCAGTGACAGTCTAGTGTCATGCCTGACTGATGCCGCGTATGGATTGTATTAATCTAAGTGACTGATTCTCCAGCATGCGACGGCTACCCTGTCCCTAACTCCTCAGGAACAGACAGCCTCTGTCGAGTTATCGCTATTTGTAAGTCCTTCCACTGCACTGGGATGACAATAGGGATTAGTGCCAAGGTTCTTTAAACTGTTTTTTTGGGGGGAGAGGGGGAAAGCTTTCTTATCAGCGGCTACAGGATGCTGCTGCAAACACTTTTCCTTGACTGTCAATTAAAGAAGGGATCATTCACTTCAAGGGTATAAATGTTCTAACACTGGTATTAGGATGGGAAGCTAAGTCTCTGACAGATGTTCTAACTTTAATTCTCTGCTTGTTTTTGTGTCCTTTAATTAATTTATGTATCGTTCTATTCAGAGGTTTTAGATTTTTTCTATTTGTGGTAATCTCCGTTGCCATGGTAGTTACAAAGACGGATTCCGGCTTGTCACTCTGCAGTGTTCTTAGGAGGTTCAATCGGCTAATGTATTCAATATCAACATAAATAAAAGGTAAACAGTATCTAATGGTGCGTGTGTTCCTATACCAACTCCACTGCCTGCTGTCTTCTCTCTTCTCTCATTCTGGAGGGGAGGAGGGGAGGTGTCTGTCTCTGATTTGGTGCTTTTAAAGAAAGAGAGCCACTATTGAAAGTGTTTGCAGAAACCAAAAAGGGGTGCAGCTTGTAGGCTTATCTCAGGTTTTTTGGGTAAACAACAGAAACTAGTTTACTACTTGAGTGTTTAGCTGGAGTATGTGGTTGTTCTAGTGATCAGGTGTGTTAGTGTGTATAGTGCTGACGGTGGTGAAGAGAAGTCCCTGTGTTGTATAGCAGAGACCTGGAGCTGTCTGTCACCAGGGGACTCCTCACTATGGGCAGCCGGAGAGAGATGGAGAATGCTGCTAATGGGCAAACTCTCCTCCGTCTCCCCCCTCTCCCTCTGACAGCTCCTTCCTTTTGTTCTCCCCGCTCCTTCCCTCTGTCCCCCCTCCTCCCTCCTCCTCCCCCCTCCTCCTTCTCTCTCTCTGCTGGGGATTTGTGACAAGTTTTAGCAGACTGATCAAACGCGGCGGTGACACCTGATTAGGATATGGAGCATGTTTACAGTAGCGCGTGCCGAGCGAGGACCCCCAGACAACAAGGGAGACTGACTTCAACCCTAACTAATTACATCTCCACCTGGGATGCCATCTGTGACAGCCAGCGATGTAGCCATGCCTCCACTGACTGACTGGAGACTCATGGTTGTTGGATTTATTCATGTCATTCCATACTTCACTGTGACATTTATGGAGGCGGACTGCACTGAATTTTATGGTGTGTGTGTGTGTGTGTGTGTGTGTGTGTGTGTGTGTGTGTGTGTGTGTGTGTGTGTGTGTGTGTGTGTGTGTGTGTGTGTGTGTGTGTGTGTGTGTGTGTGTGTGTGTGTGTGTGTGTGTGTGTGTGTGTGTGTGTGTGTGTGTGTGTGTGTGTAGTGGGATGTTGTGGTGGTTTATTTCACCATCATAGTGGTGTTGGTGATGACTAGCAGTTTCTCCTACATCTCTAGGTGGCAATGTTGAGCAGTGGTTAGAGAGGTGGACTTCTGTCCGACCTCACACTAGATAGAACAACACTCTGGTTGTGTCCCAAATGGCACCCTATAGTGCACTACTTTTGACCAGGGCCCATAGAGCTCTGGTCAGAGGTAGTGCACTACTTAGGAAGTCGGGGGTTCCGTTTGGTGGGTTGTTTTGGTTGGTTAGAGTGAATATACTGGACTCCGTTCCCTGGCTGTTTCACTTTAGTGATTAGTGGTTGGAATGGCTGTTATCTTTTAGTAAGTTATTTTACTCAGACCCTGTTTAGGGATTGCTGAGTATATTGTGACCACATTGCAAAAAAATTAAATGTTGTGTGTGTGTGCCTTGGCTCACCAGACCAATGTCTATATATTTGTGTGTGTGTATCTAAATCAGTGTTAGTGTAAAGGCCATATCCAGATGGTGAGTGGTACATCAGTCACCTAGTAGCAGCAGAGACGGGCCTGTAATTTGTGGCTTTCTCTCCCCCTTCCCTCTCTCTCCCCTCTCTGCCCCAACCTCTCTCTCCCACTCCTCTCTCCCCCACCCAATTGGACCTGACTGGACTGCTGGTCATGCTGTATTACATAGGTTAGATGAAGTAATTATTTCTAGGCCAGTGACTACAAGCCAGATTAATAGTTTTTGAAGCGGCCATAATGGAGGTCTGACCCTGGGGGACATCAGCATTATTTCAGGCTCACCTCCACTCTCATCTCTCTCACCTCCCGGCACGGGGAGGGCTGTGATTTATACCTCCACTAATGGTGGGAGGGGATGGCCCTTAGCTACTAAACACAGCCATAGACACATCTGTTTCTCCATCACAACAAACACAGCGTAGCAGCCAGGACCAACAGCAGGGCTAGAAACAATGACCATACTACTGGAGCTGGAGAGAGCTGGAGAGAGCTGGAGAGTGCGCTAGAGAGAGAATACGATGTCAACTATGTACAGTAACTACGTCCCACATCATCGCTTTACACAATTGACTTGCACGTTCTTGCAAAGTAGGTTAGTGGTATTGGGTCCCTAGTCTAATTCTTGGCATTGGTGGCAGTAGATCTTTCTTAGCGTTGACCGTGTTGGACTGTGCCATAGGTAGCTAGGCCTGTGACAGAGCTGTCTCAGTCCAGATGGGTCCTCCTGTCTGGGCTGTTTTCTGGGGCAGACCCCCTCTCCTCTGGAGCCTGGAGGACCGTCACTTGACTGGACGAGCCACATGGTTTTCACTAGGTGGCACTTGGACATCACCATATGGGATGCTCGCTCGCCGCCACCCCTCCCTCCCTCCCTCCCTCCCTCCCTCCCTCCTTCCCTCCCCTCTGTGCTAAGTACACTTCAGATGTCAAGAGTGTTTTATTTGGATTGGAGGAGGCCAGTGTGTAATGTATTCACCTCCATCTCTGCCAGATGTTAAATTCCCCAGAACATGATCTCCTCAGGCTCCGCCCTGTTAACCTCGCTGATTGGCTCTAATAATTAGCAGGAGTGTGAACAGTAACCACGGCGATATCTCCCTCTTCCCTCAGACCAGTGTGGGTGGAGGTGGTGGGGGAAGTTGGGAACAGCCAAGATCTTCTAGTACGTGACCGAGTCCCATTTTACTTTCTGTCTCAGGCTAGGCTAAATTAGTTGGGTCTGACCCACACTGGCACGATCTCATCAGCACCAACCATGCCCCTGGAGCTCAGGCCGTCATTGTAAATAAGAATTTAAAAATAAATAAAAAAATCAGCACCAACCATTCGCCTGGAGCTCATCAGTACCAACCATTCGCCTGGAGCTCGTCAGCACCAACCATTCACCTGGAGCTCGTCAGCACCAACCATTCACCTGGAGCTCGTCAGGACCAACCATTCACCTGGAGCTCGTCAGCACCAACCATTCACCTGGAGCTCGTCAGTACCAACCATTCACCTGGAGCTCGTCAGTACCAACCATTCACCTGGAGCTCGTCAGCACCAACCATTCACCTGGAGCTCGTCAGCACCAACCATTCACCTGGAGCTCGTCAGGACCAACCATTCACCTGGAGCTCGTCAGCACCAACCATTCACCTGGAGCCCGTCAGTACCAACCATTCACCTGGAGCTCGTCAGCACCAACCATTCACCTGGAGCTCGTCAGCACCAACCATTCACCTGGAGCTCCTCAGCACCAACCATTCACCTGGAGCTCGTTAGCACCAACCATTCACCTGGAGCTCGTCAGCACCAACCATTCACCTGGAGCTCGTCAGCACCATCCATCCACCTGGAGCTCGTCAGCACCAACCATTCACCTGGAGCTCGTCAGCACCAACCATTCACCTGGAGCTCGTCAGCACCAACCATTCACCTGGAGCTCGTCAGCACCAACCATTCACCTGGAGCTCGTCAGCACCAACCATTCACCTGGAGCTCGTCAGCACCAACCATTCACCTGGAGCTCGTTAGCACCAACCATTCACCTGGAGCTCGTCAGTAATATTCAGTACCACCACTGCTTTCTTTTCTACTGGCTTCATATTAACCCTCCAGTCCACTTAAAGCCATGCATGCAGTAGACTGTCCCCTCAGGGTTTGGAAACGTCCGGTCTGTTAATCTGTCACCATCCAGGCTACTAGGAAGAGTGTAAAGAGGATTAAGATGTTAAATTCTTGGTAGAATATTATCCTTGGTTCACAATGAGTGAAGGAAGGAACATACATAAACAGTGAATAGGAATGGATGGGATGGCTTGAGAAGAAAACAAAAATGCCTTCTGTTGCCATATATTTTAGGATTTGTCTAATGCCATTATAGACTATTTATCTTGTGGTGGATTCCAGGAAGACAGTCAAAAACCATGTAAACATTCCCAAATAATATCTGTCCGGTAATTCAATAGCATTCTGAGTCTTAATCGTAAAGTTGAGACACATATGTTAGATTTGTTCTGTTGTAGTGATTCAGTAACAACACTGAATCACTTCCTAAGCGTTCTTGTCTGTTCCTTTAGTCTCAGATATTAGTAACATACTGTTCCTGTACATAGTGGTTAGTAAAGGAAATAGAAAGGAAACATGCTTGTTTTTCACTAAATGGATTCTAGCTAATACAATGCCATTTCAGATGTCACAATCAGCCCTGTTTTACCCTGATTTAGCCCTAGTCTCCATCTGGATTGTAAATCATCTTTATCCCCAGTGAAGCTGCAGACAGGCAGCAGATCATCTAGACTCGATCCTTAAGGACAGGGAAGGGGACTAGCTGCCATCTGAAGGGGTTGATCAGCTTGTGCTGTTAACACTGTGGATGGAACACAGAGCTGGCTCTTTACTCTGTCGTACACTGTTTTCTGGATTAGCAACACAAGCCACTTCCACTGTGAGCAGTCACTCACACACACAGACACTCGGAATGACTGCAATCCTCTCAACATCACCCATCTGTTTCACTCACTGTATCAGAATTAGGACAATTATTGACAGCGAGCTAGAATAAGTAGTCTTGCTATTTGCTCTATTATGGTTTAGATATTGTCCATAATAAAGCTATGAACACATTGTATTGTCTTAACTGTAGGAGAGTGTTCAGGTAGCTTACTGACCAATTCCCTGAGCAGGCCCATGCCCCGTGGCTGACTTCTGTTGTCCTGTGTCCTGTTAAGGAGCTACATTGTGTGACCAGTGGGCCACGCTGCTACCTTCCACAGCAGAGATGTTTCTCTAACTGTTATTGAACTGTTTATTGTCAGAGATCTGCAGTCTCTCTGTCTGAGAACAAAACATCCAGTTCAGCTGTGACCAGACAGACAGACAGACCGTCCTCCAGGAGGAGGGAGCAGGAGGCTGAGTCCTGGCTGGCTGGGCCCCAGCAGCGGGACACCCTCTGGGGCAGAGTATTTAACGCTCCACCTGCTTATCGATCCTGTCCTCCAGGCCGAGTGATGGGCTCGTGAGCGGACACAGGGGAGGGGGCAGAGGGGGGCATGGCAGACCCCAGCCTCAGCCTCCGGTATCCCAGCCCGGCTTGGGTCTGTCCTTGACACTGCCCGTGGGACAGGCCTGGAGGACGCCTTGGCCCCGCTTCTAGCCCTCAGTCTCCCCCGGGCCGCCTGCACTTTGCAGAGCCATATTGATTTTGTGGCGGGGCAGAGAAGTGTGGCTGGCTAGCTAGAGAGGGAGAGAGACAGAGAGAGCAAAGAGACTGATAGAGAGAGACACGGAGAGAGAGAGACACGGAGAGAGAGAGAGCGCTCTCTAAAGCACTGACTTCTCCTTGCCTGCACCTCAGGACGCGACAAGGCTGTCAGAACAACTTGATGGCCTCAGCGCACCCTGCTGAAAACTGCTAATCACAGTCTTTCAATCAATGCTCTCCTTCCCCTAGCTCCGTCCCCCCCGTTCCCTCACCTCTCCCCCAACCTACTGGCCTGTGTCTGAATCTGAATACCTAGGGAATGTGGAAAACAGCTGACCTCATGAAACCATGTTGTCATTTGAAGGTGAAAACTAAAAAGCTTTCTCTATCGACATAATCCTGATAGAAGTGTTATGGCCTGCCCACAAAATAACAATTAAAGCCAAAGTGGCTAACACCCTTTTCTGCTTATGTAAGGCAGGGCCGAGCTCTTAAATATCTGCTCTGTTCTGCTCTGGTCTCCTCTTTCTCTCTCTCTCGTTCTCCACACTCTCTCCTCTCCAGATTTGACACCTTGGGTAAAGGTCATGGAAACATATTTTTCTCCTTCCAGGTGTAGATGAGTGTGAAATAGATGTCGACACCGTGGACACATTGAAAAGCACTTAAATGGACAGGCCTTGTATGTGCCAAGATGTCAGTGTCTAGGCTTACCCCAGGTGTATGTGTAAATACTTTGGGGTGATTCATCTTTCTCTCTTTTGCTTTCTCCTAACGCCTGACAGGGTTACACCTGCCCGTGGCTGTGTCACGGATTGAGTTTAACACTGTGAGAGAGAGACAGAGAGAACACAGAGGGCTAATTGAATGGCTGTTTAAGCTACTTGACTGTCTTCCATTAAGTGATTGTCATTGTGTGTGTGGGTGTGTATACATTTCTGAACATCAACCAGGATGATTGTCTATAGTACTATGTGCTTTGTGTGTGTGTGTGTGTGTGTGTGTGTGTGTGTGTGTGTGTGTGTGTGTGTGTGTGTGTGTGTGTGTGTGTGTGTGTGTGTGTGTGTGTGTGTGTGTGTGTGTGTGTGTGTGTGTGTGTGTGTGTGTGTGTGTGTGTGTGTGTGTGAGAGAGAGACTACTGAGTTGAGCTGCTGAGGGAGGACACAGATGAAGATACATGTTGGTGATCAGCGTTTCCTCTTGGGCAGGAGGAGCATCGAGGCTCATCATATTCTACTGGAGCTGTGTACTATGCAATACCTTTTGACATATTCAGTAGAACAACTATATTTGACTCTTACTATTTACTACATGAGCAGTGACCACCTGATCTGATCAGGATGTAACCAGCTAGTCCTCCAACCAGACAGATGAATATGCATCCCCACCTCCTGGTCCAGTGTGTGGGTGTGGGGTTACACATTATTACTGCCCTGTGTGGCCTGGTTCTCAGGTCACTCTACAGATGTTTCAATCAGTTAACCATTTATTACACTGTTCAGTCACTTATCACTTACCTCCCATCCACCTCCATAACCATTACAGTGACCGCTGACCAGTGTGTGGGATTCTGAGAATGCATTATGCCACGATTTGTCGGAAACAAAACGTCAAAAGGCAGTTAAAGTTTTGCTTTTCTTTCAATGGATAGTGCTTATTATGTCCCGGGGCCTAAATGTCAGTTAACATAACCATGTAGCCTGGGGGGGAGGGAGGGACAGTGTCAGTGTGCAAGGAAGTGTGTGTGATGGCACCTAGGTGATGTGTGATCTCACCGTGGTTCGAAGCAGTCAGAGACATGCCCTGTGTATGAGGTAGCTACGTGCTGTTTGTCACCGAGGCGGAGGGAGTCCAGGTGCCTGGGGGGTGGAGGTCCACGGGGCATGGAGGACCTGGGGGGTGGAGGTCCAGGGGGCTGGGGGGTGGAGGTCCATGAGGCTGGGGCGTGGAGGACCTGGGGGGTGGAGGTCCATGGGGCTGAGGCGTGGAGGACCTGGGGGGTGGAGGTCCAGGGGGCTGGGGGGAGGAGGTCCAGGGGGCTGGGGCATGGAGGACCTGGGGGGTGGAGGTCCAGGGGGCTGGGGGGAGGAGGTCCAGGGGGCTGGGGGGAGGAGGTCCAGGGGGCTGGGGGGAGGAGGTCCAGGGGGCTGGGGCGTGGAGGACCTGGGGGGTGGAGGTCCAGGAGGCTGGGGGGAGGTCCGGTGGCTACCCGCTCCTTACTCCTCACAGCAGGCTTGTTGACAGAGGTGTGAACCTCATCCGTTTGTTCTCTCTCTTCACCCCTCGCCTCCCCCGGTCCGAAGTGGGCACTCCCTGGCCTTCCTGCCATCCTTCTTGCCACTGGCCGCCCCACACCCACTCCCCACATTTTGCGATGGGGTGCCAAATGAAAATGGGACGGAAGCGCGTTTGATGTCTTCGTCTGTCTCCCTGTTTGAGGCTGATGTTCTACAGGAGACTGATTCACCGTCACTTTTGCAGGATGAGACCATTTTCTGAAATCGGTGTCACACAAGTACCAATTGTTTGCTTCCTAAACAAAGCGCTCTATTAGGCCGCTAACTCTCAATGCGTCATCGTGGGGATGAAAGGGGGCTGGGGTTGGCTGTCAAGGTTTTAACTCCCAAGGGCTCTCAGTAGAACGCCATCTACTGGTTGGAGGTCTGGTTCCACCTACACCCTGACTATGGTTCTGATTGTTACAGCATAGCAACCCGAGTCAAAGCCAGTCCATTGGGACCCAGGGTTCCTCAGGGTTATGCTGGATCCATGGGGGTAGTCCTCAGACAAACCACCCTCTCAGAGGAAACGTGCTCTTCTCCACCACCACCAGCAATTTTGATGTAGACACGTTATTTTCTTAGTTATTTTGAGCCATAATGATCTAAGCACTGGACATGAATCGACTCATTAAAGTGTCAAAAATCTAAAATACCATCCGTTTGATTTCCCTCTTGTGTCCAGATCTGAGAGAACAGACCCCCTATTTATGTGATAAACAGTCTGGCCAAGGGGATTTTAATCCCGTCAACAGAGAGAGATTAGGAGCAGCATCAGATATATCACTCAGAACAGACGACTGGCATAGTTACAGTAAATCATCCATGTCATTGTTTTTATGGGATTGGTAATCTGGTTTCTTATGCTGGGTGGAAAAGCAGCATCTCTCTCTGACAGAGAGACTGCTCTGATATACAGGGAGATGAGAGGAGAGAAGGATAGAGGAGAGGAGAGGAGAGAAGGATAGAGGAGAGACAAGAGAAGAGAGGAGGAAATGAGAGCCCATCTGCTACAGAGGGCTGGGGTTGTCTTTTTTTCCTGTGGAATTTCTGAGTGGCTTGATGTATTCGACATGTGCGTGACAGCCCGGTTGTGTGCGATTGGAGCTGAGGCAGTGTGCTATCCAGCCCAGTGTGTGTGTGTGTGTGTGTGTGTGTTGTGTGTGTGTGTGTGTGTGTGTGTGTGTGTGTGTGTGTGTGTGTGTGTGTGTGTGTGTGTGTGTGTGTGTGTGTGTGTGTGTGTGTGTGCCTGCATGCACATCACACAGGGCAATGTGCTCTAAGGTCAAGTTGGCAACGGCCTACCAACCAGCCTTGTACACACATACATGCAGGAACAACACACACTGGTTACACACACAGGAAACACACCACACTGCCCCCTTACTCATGCTCACACATCACACAGAAACACCCCCACGCTGGACACTCACACACACACTCACACACACACACAGGTTTAATATCCTGAAGCTTCTGCAGGAATTTGACACCAATGAATGTTTGTCAGTTTTCCTCCTCTGCTCTTCTTCCTGGCCCTTTGAACACAGACTGGCCATGAATAGTGTATGTTGTTTTGTGTTGTAGATTCACTCTGTCTGTGGACCAGTTTTCCTCTCCTTTTGTTTGTTCCACTCTAAATAGAATAACTTAGTGCCGGCCTGTCTGGAAGCCCATGTGCATCCTGTTTGTGTTGTTGGTGGGGGTGGTGTTGTTGGTGGTGGTGTTATTGGTGTAGTTGGTGGTGTTGTTGGTGTTTGGTGTTGTAGTTGATGGTGGTGGTGTTGGTGGTGTTCTTGCTGGTGGTGTTGTTGGTGTTTGTTGGTGTTATTGTTGGTGGTGGTGTTGTTGGTGTTTGGTGGTGTTGTAGTTGGTGGTGGTGTTATTGGTGTTGGTGTAGTTGGTGGTGTTGTAGTTGATGTTGGTGGTGTTGTAGTTGATGTTGGTGGTGGTGTTGTTGGTGGTGTTATTGGTGTTGGTGTAGTTGGTGGTGTTGTAGTTGATGTTAGTGGTGTTGTAGTTGATGTTAGTGGTGTTGTTGTTGTTGTTGGTGTTGGTGTTTGGTGTTGGTGGTGGTGTAGTTGGGGGTGGTGTTGTAGTTGATGGTGGTGTTATTGGTGTTTGGTGGTGTTGTAGTTGATGGTGGGGGTGTTGTTTGGTGTAGTTGATGGTGGTGGGGGTGTTGGTGGTGTTATTGGTGTTGGTGGTGGTGTAGTTGTTGTTGGTGATGTTGTTGGTGTTTGGTGGTGTTGTAGTTGGTGGTGTTGTTTGTGTTTGGTGGTGGTGGTGTTGGTGGTGTTATTGGTGTTGGTGGTGTTGGTGGTGGTGTAGTTGTTGGTGGTGGTGTTTTTGGTGTTTGGTGGTGTTGTAGTTGGTGGTGTTGTAGTTGGTGGTGTTGTAGTTGTTGTTGGTGATGTTGTTGGTGTTTGGTGGTGTTGTAGTTGGTGGTGTTGTTTGTGTTTGGTGGTGGTGGTGTTGGTGGTGTTATTGGTGTTGGTGGTGGTGTAGTTGTTGGTGGTGGTGTTGTAGTTGGTGGTGGTGTAGTTGGTGGTGTTGTAGTTGGTGGTGGTGTTGGTGTTATTGGTGTTGGTGGGGATGGTGTTGTAGTTGGTGGTGTTGTAGTTGGTGGTGGTGTTATTGGTGTTGGTGGGGATGGTGTTGTAGTTGGTGGTGGTGTTATTGGTGTTGGTGTCTGGTGGTGTTGTTGGTGTTTGGTGGTGTTGTAGTTGGTGGTGGTGTAGTTGGTGGGGATGGTGTTGTTGGTGTTTGGTGGTGTTGTAGTTGGTGGTGTTGTAGTTGGTGGTGTTGTAGTTGATGGTGTTGTAGTTGGTGGTGGTGTAGTTGGTGGTGGTGTTATTGGTGGTGGTGTTATTGGTGTTGGTGGGGATGGTGTTGTAGTTGGTGGTGTTGTAGTTGGTGGTGGTGTTATTGGTGTTGGTGTCTGGTGGTGTTGTTGGTGTTTGGTGGTGTTGTAGTTGGTGGTGTTGTAGTTGGTGGTGTTGTAGTTGGTGGTGGTGTAGTTGGTGGGGATGGTGTTGTTGGTGTTTGGTGGTGTTGTAGTTGGTGGTGTTATAGTTGGTGGTGTTGTAGTTGGTGGTGGTGTAGTTGGTGGTGGTGTAGTTGGTGGTGGTGTAGTTGGTGGTGGTGTAGTTATTGGTGTAGTTGGTGGTGGTGTAGTTGGTGGTGGTGGTGTAGTTGGTGGGGATGGTGTTGTAGTTGGTGGTGTTGTAGTTGGTGGTGTTGTAGTTGGTGGTGGTGGTGTTGATGTAGTTTAGCCTGCAGATAAAGCTGTAGCCCCCTGAAGGGAACTCTACTAACAGCATAGAGCTAATAGGTTCTCCGTCTCCGTCTCCCATACTGAGATTTCACCTTTTCCTCTGTATTCATGCACATACTTTTTCTGTTTGTTCTCTTTTTGATCCAGTCCTCTTTTGAGTCATTCAGGACACAACCTTTTTAACGTACACTTTAATGTTCTTAACAGGACATTTTATTTCACTCTAAAAGTCAGGACATATTTTGGCGGTCGGGACTCTCGCATTCCCCCGCGTCCCGCATGAGGTCTCTGGCATTATTAGGCCGGCAGAAATGTGAAACGCATGTAGTAAATGTCTGGGAATATATACGAGGCCTGCTGTCCTTAAACCTCACAGCCTTCACTCTGCTCTGTGCTTGCTCACTGCTGATGTGGGGAAGCTGTGCGGCAAGGGGCGAGGCGAAGCGTTCACACCGGTGTCCACAGCACATTTAAAGGTTTAAAGGCAGGAGCGGGTCACTGACATGGCACTCTCGCCCGCCGGCTCTCAGCCAGCCAGTGGCTGACTGGGGTGTGGGGTGTGTGCACCTGTGGGGCTGTGGGGAGAGAATAAAGGACGGAGGGACGCAGACGGCAGAGAGGGAAGGAGGTGAGGGGAGGGTTCGGCACTTGTGAAATTTATTTGGGTATCACAGTTTTACGCTGGTTGCCGTTGGATTTACAGGTAGGAATGGAATGTGAGCCAATGAAAGGGCTTTGATCCTTCCACCAGGTTGGGTCTTTATAGGAGGGAGCCAGTACGCAGAACGCAGCAGGGCATTCTTTATAAGGTTGTGAGGAACCCCACTGCAGAACCCAGAAATCATAAAAATGTGAGACTACAATGAAGCTAGGGGATTATGGGATGGTCATTGGATATCATCTGGGGAGGTTGAATTAAATGGGACACTGATGCTTCACAGTCTCAGTTTAAATGTAGGCTAATGCATTCGCCAACTCCCAAAACCCTGAATTAATCTGTTCTCTTCTATCGTACATGTCATTACCTGTAGATTCATCATGACGTGTGCATCTTTGCTGACCTTTGTGTACTGACCTGTGTCTGGTCTCCTCTTCTCCAGAGGCGCAGGCTGCTGCAGGAGCTAGGAGACCAGCGTATCCCCTACCTCGGGCCCTCAGACCATGGCTTCCAACAGCTGGTGAGTCAGTCAGTCAGGCTGGTCCAGAGTCCAGACCACTGTTGACCTTCTGCCATTGGTACTAGTCCAGACCTTCTGTCATCCCACTGCCATTGGTACTAGTCCAGACCTTCTGTCATCCCACTGCCATTGGTACTAGTCCAGACCTTCTGTCATCCCACTGCCATTGGTACTAGTCCAGACCTTCTGTCATCCCACTGCCATTGGTACTAGTCCAGACCTTCTGTCATCCCACTGCCATTGGTACTAGTCCAGACCTTCTGTCATCCCACTGCCATTGGTACTAGTCCAGACCTTCTGTCATCCCACTGCCATTGGTACTAGTCCAGACCTTCTGTCATGCCACTGTCATTGGTACTAGTCCAGACCTTCTGTCATCCCACTGCCATTGGTACTAGTCCAGACCTTCTGTCATCCCACTGTCATTGGTACTAGTCCAGACCTTCTGTCATCCCACTGCCATTGGTACTAGTCCAGACCTTCTGTCATCCCACTGCCATTGGTACTAGTCCAGACCTTCTGTCATCCCACTGCCATTGGTACTAGTCCAGACCTTCTGTCATCCCACTGCCATTGGTACTAGTCCAGACCTTCTGTCATCCCACTGCCATTGGTACTAGTCCAGATCTTCTGTCATCCCACTGCCATTGGTACTAGTCCAGACCTTCTGTCATCCCACTGTCATTGGTACTAGTCCAGACCTTCTGTCATCCCACTGCCATTGGTACTAGTCCAGACCTTCTGTCATCCCACTGCCATTGGTACTAGTCCATACCAAAGCCTTCTGTCTATCCCACTGCACACAGAGGACTCAGCACTTGGAAAGATACTTAGCTCATAGGCAGAACCATAGAATTAGAAGGAACAATGGCTAGTTATACAATATTTATGTTGGCTGTTTGGTCTGTGTACTTGTTCTCCATCAATTGTTTCTGGAGACAGAGAGACCACTTAACTCATAGCAGGCAGAACAACAGCTAATTGATCTGTGTTTGTTTGTGTTCCAGTGGGAGACTAGCTACTCTGGCCTGGCTCTGCGGCGGTCCTGCTCCCTGCCTGAGGAGCTCCATGGTCGGGTGGAGGCTGCTCTGCTCACCCTGCGGCGGAGGGGCTGTTTCCTGAGGGACCTGGTGAAGGTGAGGGACCGAGACGTCTTCACCGCCGTGTCCCGGGTGCTGCTGGGTCAGCCAGGAACCACCTACCGCTACCTGGACACGCGGCTCTTCACCATCCCCTGGCACACAGACGAGCAGAGAGGGACCTGCTGCGACCCAGACCTCAGCGCCGCCTGCAAAGCACTCTGGGAGCTCAACCGCTTCTTCTGCTCTGATGTCGGAGACAGGAAGGAGGGGGATGTTTTCAAGCAGTGCAGGAAAGAGTTGGTTGGTGCTATAGAGTCTAAACCCAGTGTAGAAGGAGACACGGAGTCTAAAGATAGCGAGGAGTCCAAACCCAGTGACGATGGAGGAGACTCGGAGTCCAAGCAGAGTGAGGAGGGAGAGACTGAGTCAAAGCACAGCGACGATTGGGACATAGAGTCAAAACACAGTGAAGAAGAAGGCCAATTGTCCAAACAGGATGCAGCGTGGGAGTCAAGACACAGCGACGAGATGGGAGATATGAAGACTAAACAAACTGAACTGGGTAGTCCAGCGGGGTCAAAACAACACAGTGAGGGAAAACACACAGGCTGGAAGCACAGGCCAGCTGGCAGCACAGAGACAGAGACCACAGGCCTAGGCCCTCAGGAGCAGCCTGTGGCTGAGCTAAAACACAGTCTCTCTGGGTACCACATTGAAGATGAGGATGAAGACCAGCAGAGTGGCCAGGGATGCTCTAACCTCAACCCTGCTAAGACATCCTGTCCTGGCCCGACCCAGTTCAACGTCACCCTGCTCAACTACATGGACCCAGCAGCTATGAGCCAGCTGAAAGAAGAGCCGTATTATGGGATGGGTAAGATGGCTGTGGGCTGGCACCATGATGAGAACCTGGTCAGCCTATCTCCTGTGGCCGTCTACAGCTACAGCTGTCATGACGACGACAAAGGTGAGGGTCAAAGGTCATACTGTATAGTTGTTGTATATCACTGTCAGTAGTGGTGGATCCCCGTCAAACTAGACCCAAACTTCCTCAAAAACACCCTTCAGTCTCACTTGTTATCCCATTTTTATCACCACCCACAACCCCTTAGAAGTAGCTATTTTCTTCTCCACTGTGATGTCATTTTGAGCTACTATCTCTATCAGATGCAGCTAACAGTTAACGTTGTGTATGTGGCCCTACAGCAGCTCACTTCCAACAGCTTTACAGCATTTATCTCAGACACGGCCTCCAGTGAGCCAGCCATCAGATCTATCAGCCTGATAGTGTCAGGGCATTATCAAATGTCATCACAGACTGCCTCTGTTCTGTTCTGACAGGCTGGGATGCCTTATCGCTAGCAGGGCCAGGGGGTGAGGGAAGATCATCAACACACACTCTCTGGGACACATTCAGGGGCTAAACACATGCTGAACGGCACACTACAAAACTCCAACAACTCGCCCAGCCTTATCGCTCAACCATCTGATCTAAGTCATTTCCTCCAGAAATGATCAATGTGTAATTATCTGATATGGAATAATGAGTGTCTGCTTTGATTTCTGGTTCTAGACTGTACAGCAGTATTGAGGCAGAGTTTAGCCTAGATGTTCTATCATAGTGGGTCTCGGCCTGATTTTATAGGGCTGATGTGAGTATCTTTTTTGATGGAGTTCATTGCTATTGAATCAGTGATCGTCTAACAAAATTCTGATTGATCGACCATGATCATATTTTTAAATCAAATATTTACTCTGTTTTACTACCAAGGTGCACAATCCCCTTTTAACATGACAATACCTTGCACAACCCATATCTCAGCCGCCTTTGCATCGGGCCAACATCATTTCAGAGGGATTGGTTAAACAGAACCATCTGCCGTAGAGTAAAAGTCTGTGGAGATGATTTGTTCTGACCCTTGACCCCTGGGAACGCTGGCTTCAAACAGCACAGGACCGACCGGCCGGGGCTGTAGTCTAGGTAGACTGTTCTATCTGCAGCTGTGCCTTTCCTTTGTAGGCCAAACTGACCCCACAGCACCAGACTTCACAGACAAACCTGACAAAGTTTAGCAGCACTGCTCGCTAACCCCGCTGTGCATTACTCAAGAAATGTTATGTTCACTTTGGGCCAGATCGTTCTGAATACTCCCAGAACCACAGAGATGGAATTGTTACCATGCGGAATGTTGTTTTTTTACGAGGGGGCCCATGTTTTTTTACATTGTTCTCGGCTGCGCCACAGACAAAGCCCCTCTCTCTCTCTCTTTCTCAACTCAATAATTTAGCTGTTTTGCATCACACAGTCTGGTACGTACAGTAACCAGTAACCTTCTAAGCATGTTTATTTGCATGACACCTGTCTTTCTTTTGACACGCTTAGTTTTCATGTCAGGTCTGGGAGAAGTCTAGTATTTGTCTCTTTTTCCCAAGGCTCTGGTGTTTCAGAATGGTTTTATTTAGAATCACCCAGCTGCTCTCATCCGGAGGTATCTGGCTTGGCGGCAGAGTGTTTTCCGGCTGGAAAGACCACAATGCTCTTTACTCCAGCTCCAACACCATTCCCATCCTGGGTCCTTTAGGAGCAGTGTCATTAACGGCTCTATCAGAAAGCACTGGCTGGAAATTAAGTTACTATTTGTCCTCTGCTGAGCAAAGGAAAAGGCCTGATTTGCCGTGGGGCTGAGAGAGGCCCAGGAAGACTTTAGTATTGATTTATGCTGAAGGGTGTGGACCTAACAGGGGCTGGGTAGATCTCGTTTTCTCACCATGCCTCGGATGGAGGACAGACAGGGAGAGGCTGGGTGAGAGGCTCAGAGACTGGCTATGGGAGGAGAATAGTCCCCACTACCCTGTCTGTCTGCTGCCCCTACACACACTAGCTACCTAACATCAAATACTTTTATTAAAAAGGCTGTCCTCTTGTACAGAAACTGTGATGAAGACACAAGTTGTACTGAGAGATAATGTAACAATATGCCCTGTCTCCTATTGTATATTTGGTTCTGATCTGACTAACCTAAGTGGTGGGGTTGTTTGTGTTTAGCAGGTGTGAGCTCGGAGGAGGGTCCTGCAGAGAAGGGCTGCTGGAGGATTGGTTTAAAGTTGGCCTGGGACATCCACACCCCTGGATTGACCCTCCCACTGCAGTCCGGAGACTCCTACTACCTGAGAGGTACTAGAGCATGCACACCACTCCTTCTACATGACATCGCTAGTCTGTGTGAGATTTACACTTGATGTTCTAGTGTGTTTGGTTTACTGTGTCCCTACTGACCCATAGAAGCAGGATGCTCTCCAGACTCTCTCTCTCTTTCTCTCTCTTTTCTCCCTTTTTTTTCTCTCTCTCTCTCTCTCTCTTATCTATCTCTCTATTTCTCGCTCTCTCATCATTGTGTTAGTCTGAACCCAACCCGACCAGAAGCCCTGTTCTGTTCCGCATGTAGCTCGGACTCTGCCCTGCTTGTGTATCTGTAACCCTAAGGTTCCATGTAATTGCATGCATTAGAGAGGTTAAGGAAACCAAATGTTATTTTGTGAAGTCCTGTGACCCGGTGCTGGTGGTGTCTCTATGGAGTGGAGAGGACAGGCAGCGGGCCAGGAGGGTGTAAATGCTGATGGCTACAGCAGATGCCTTTCCCTTTCATCTCCGCCTGCTGGGTCGGGCTGCTCTTAGCTTCTACAATACAGGACAAGGCTACACAGCTATTATTGGCTACCACTAGGTTCCCCATCACAGCAGCACGCCATGTCCCACACTGTGTATGGGTTAGGACCTCCAAGACATCATTGTGTGTATTTGTCTGGGATCGTTGGTGAAATATGACTGCATTATGTTTTTGGACACGTACGAACAGACACACACACAAAGACACAGGCAAGAACATGCAGGAACAGACTCATATTCTACCTCAAAACATGTTGATTTGAGTAGAAACCATGAGTTGGAGTGACCTCACGGGACATAACCCAGACAGGATGAGATTTGTCACTTTCAGTCCAGGCATGATAACAGAGTGATGGCCTGCTCTACAAACACCATTGTAATTGGACCTGACTGAACTCGATCAATGGGGATTTATGTTCCAGTTTGGAAGATCCCTACAGGATCACTATTGTACTGTATCAGCTCACACAGTCAGTCTGTCGCACTCCTACACCTGGATCAGGTACACAGTACAGACACTAACTACTGTAATCAACCAAGACTACATTCAAGAAACTAGTCCACTCAGTGTTTCATTGGAGGTTATAGCATGCCTCGACAAGGGAAAGAAATAAAAGCTAGCTTTGTGATGCCTGTTGACTAGTGGCTTTCTGGTGTTTTTTTATGTTTTAGTAATATTTAAAACATTTTGTCGTAGTTTTTGCCCCTTTTTTACATTTACATTTAAGTCATTTAGCAGACGCTCTTATCCAGAGCGACTTACAAATTGGAAAGTTCATACATATTCATCCTGGTCCCCCCGTGGGGAATGAACCCACAACCCTGGCGTTGCAAGCGCCATGCTCTACCAACTGAGCCACACGGGACCACACATCACAATTTTTCTCCCCAATTTTGTGATATCCAATTGGTAGTTACAGTCTTGTCCCATCCATCGCTGCAACTCCCGTACGGACTCGGAGAGGCGAAGGTCGAGAGCCTTGCGTCCTCCGAAACAGGACCCCGCCAAGCCGCACTGCTTCTTGACACACTGCTCGCTTAACCCGGAAGCCAGCCGGACCAATGTGTCGGAGGAAAGCTGGCGACCGAAGTCAGCGTGCGTGCGCCCGGCCCGACACAAGGAGTCGCTAGAGAGCAATGGGACAAGGACATCCCAGACAGCCAAACCATCCTCTAGGCTGGGCCAATTGTGCACCACCTCATGGGTCTCGGGATAGAACCTGGGTCTGTAGTGACGCCTCTAGACCGTTGCGCCACTCGGGAGGCCCCTGGCTTTGTAGTGTTTTAATAAAGAACGTGCCCGTGTACCATAACGAACACACCGTCATTCCTTTTAGGCACCGTTAGTCAGTGACTCAACCTCTGAACTGTTAATGTTTTGTGTGTGTGTGTGTAATATGTGTGTGCAAATTTAATCAGCCGTTATTTCCACCCAAATGGAATTTCAGTGGTTAAAAAAGAACAATGCAAGTCTGACACCGAGCCTGTTGGGTAATACGATTTCCAGCTCCCAACTCACGAGGGACCCGAGAAAGAGTTGACCCAATATATTTAAAAGCCTGCTGCTTCCTGGAAAAAAGAAGGGGACAAGTGGCAACAGATGAGGGGGTAGAGAAAGAAAGATAAATATTTATTACAGAAATCGAGTTTGTCCCCCCCAGTGCCATCAGACTGTGGAGGACCAGATTGATGGAGATCATTTATTATTGGATATAAACTGTTTTAAAGACGGGAGTCATTCCCTCCAGAGACCTAATCCTTCACAATCTCATCAGAGGATAACACAGAACAGTGGGGGAACTTGTTTTGTTTGTCATGCTCTTTTTCAGTTTTTTCCCTCACTACCTCATAATAATATCTATTAATATCTATCTTCCTAAAGCACTTCACTGTTTGACTTTCAAACCAAAGGCATTAGCCAGCCACACTGCTCAAGGCGGGATGTAAATATGCACATGTGCTGTGAGTGACAGCTCTGTAATGGCTAAATTAATGATTTGTTGTGGAGCAAATAACAACAGAGCTGGGCGATTTCTAAACACACAAACAAGCTCGTGGACTGACGGGACTGATACACTAGAAACAGCAGTTGGGATCGGATCAGGATCTTTATTTATTGGATACATGTTTGTTGATATCAGACCTCCATCATGAGGGAATGAGATCTGACAGTGTTTGTTGATATGAGACCTCCATCATGAGGGATTGAATGAGATCTGACAGTGTTTGTTGATATCAGACCTCCATCATGAGGGAATGAGATCTGACAGTGTTTGTTGATATGAGACCTCCATCATGAGGGATTGAATGAGATCTGACAGTGTTTGTTGATATCAGACCTCCATCATGAGGGAATGAGATCTGACAGTGTTTGTTGATATGAGACCTCCATCATGATGAATGAGATCTGACAGTGTTTGTTGATATGAGACCTCCATCATGAGGAATGAGATCTGACAGTGTTTGTTGATATGAGACCTCCATCATGAGGGAATGAGATCTGACAGTGTTTGTTGATATGAGACCTCCATCATGAGGAATGAGATCTGACAGTGTTTGTTGATATGAGACCTCCATCATGAGGGAATGAGATCTGACAGTGTTTGTTGATATGAGACCTCCATCATGAGGGAATGAGATCTGACAGTGTTTGTTGATATGAGACCTCCATCATGAGGGATTGAATGAGATCTGACAGTGTTTGTTGATATGAGACCTCCATCATGAGGGAATGAGATCTGACAGTGTTTGTTGATATGAGACCTCCATCATGAGGGAATGAGATCTGACAGTGTTTGTTGATATGAGACCTCCATCATGAGGGAATGAGATCTGACAGTGTTTGTTGATATGAGACCTCCATCATGAGGAATGAGATCTGACAGTGTTTGTTGATATGAGACCTCCATCATGAGGGAATGAGATCTGACAGTGTTTGTTGATATGAGACCTCCATCATGAGGGAATGAGATCTGACAGTGTTTGTTGATATGAGACCTCCATCATGAGGAATGAGATCTGACAGTGTTTGTTACATGAGACCTCCATCATGAGGGATTGAATGAGATCTGACAGTGTTTGTTATATGAGACCTCCATCATGAGGGAATGAGATCTGACAGTGTTTGTTGATATGAGACCTCCATCATGAGGGAATGAGATCTGACAGTGTTTGTTGATATGAGACCTCCATCATGAGGAATGAGATCTGACAGTGTTTGTTGATATGAGACCTCCATCATGAGGGATTGAATGAGATCTGACAGTGTTTGTTATATGAGACCTCCATCATGAGGGAATGAATGAGATCTGACAGTGTTTGTTATATGAGACCTCCATCATGAGGGATTGAATGAGATCTGACAGTGTTTGTTGATATGAGACCTCCATCATGAGGGATTGAATGAGATCTGACAGTGTTTGTTGATATGAGACCTCCATCATGAGGGAATGAGATCTGACAGTGTTTGTTATATGAGAACTCCATCATGAGGAATGAGATCTGACAGTGTTTGTTGATATGAGACCTCCATCATGAGGAATGAGATCTGACAGTGTTTGTTATATGAGACCTCCATCAGGAGGGAATCAATGAGATCTGACAGTGTTTGTTGATATGAGACCTCCATCATGAGGAATGAGATCTGACAGTGTTTGTTGATATGAGACCTCCATCATGAGGAATGAGATCTGACAGTGTTTGTTGTTATGAGACCTCCATCATGAGGAATTGAATGAGATCTGACAGTGTTTGTTGATATGAGACCACCATCATGAGGAATGAGATCTGACAGTGTTTGTTGATATGAGACCTCCATCATGAGGGATTGAATGAGATCTGACAGTGTTTGTTGATATGAGACCTCCATCATGAGGGAATGAATGAGATCTGACAGTGTTTGTTATATGAGACCTCCATCATGAGGGTTTGAATGAGATCTGACAGTGTTTGTTGATATGAGACCTCCATCATGAGGGAATGAGATCTGACAGTGTTTGTTATGTGAGAACTCCATCATGAGGAATGAGATCTGACAGTGTTTGTTGATATGAGACCTCCATCATGAGGGATTGAATGAGATCTGACAGTGTTTGTTATATGAGACCTCCATCATGAGGGAATGATTGAGATCTGATAGTGTTTGTTATATGAGACCTCCATCATGAGTGATTGAATGAGATCTGACAGTGTTTGTTATATGAGACCTCCATCATGAGGGATTGAATGAGATCTGACAGTGTTTGTTATATGAGACCTCCATCATGAGGAATGAGATCTGACAGTGTTTGTTATATGAGACCTCCATCAGGAGGGAATGAATGAGATCTGACAGTGTTTGTTGATATGAG
The DNA here is from genome assembly GCF_045679555.1 of Salvelinus alpinus. Taxonomy (NCBI): domain Eukaryota; kingdom Metazoa; phylum Chordata; class Actinopteri; order Salmoniformes; family Salmonidae; genus Salvelinus; species Salvelinus alpinus. The sequence goes on from NC_092118.1 coordinate 27,362,884, forward strand.
ACCTCCATCATGAGGAATGAGATCTGACAGTGTTTGTTGATATGAGACCTCCATCATGAGGGTTTGAATGAGATCTGACAGTGTTTGTTATATGAGACCTCCATCATGAGGGAATGAATGAGATCTGACAGTGTTTGTTATATGAGACCTCCATCATGAGGGATTGAATGAGATCTGACAGTGTTTGTTGATATGAGACCTCCATCATGAGGGATTGAATGAGATCTGACAGTGTTTGTTGATATGAGACCTCCATCATGAGGGAATGAGATCTGACAGTGTTTGTTATATGAGAACTCCATCATGAGGAATGAGATCTGACAGTGTTTGTTGATATGAGACCTCCATCATGAGGAATGAGATCTGACAGTGTTTGTTATATGAGACCTCCATCAGGAGGGAATGAATGAGATCTGACAGTGTTTGTTGATATGAGACCTCCATCATGAGGAATGAGATCTGACAGTGTTTGTTGATGTGAGACCTCCATCATGAGGAATGAGATCTGACAGTGTTTGTTGTTATGAGACCTCCATCATGAGGAATTGAATGAGATCTGACAGTGTTTGTTGATATGAGACCACCATCATGAGGAATGAGATCTGACAGTGTTTGTTGATATGAGACCTCCATCATGAGGGATTGAATGAGATCTGACAGTGTTTGTTGATATGAGACCTCCATCATGAGGGAATGAATGAGATCTGACAGTGTTTGTTATATGAGACCTCCATCATGAGGGTTTGAATGAGATCTGACAGTGTTTGTTGATATGAGACCTCCATCATGAGGGAATGAGATCTGACAGTGTTTGTTATGTGAGAACTCCATCATGAGGAATGAGATCTGACAGTGTTTGTTGATATGAGACCTCCATCATGAGGGATTGAATGAGATCTGACAGTGTTTGTTGATATGAGACCTCCATCATGAGGGATTGAATGAGATCTGACAGTGTTTGTTGATATGAGACCTCCATCATGAGGGAATGAGATCTGACAGTGTTTGTTATATGAGAACTCCATCATGAGGAATGAGATCTGACAGTGTTTGTTGATATGAGACCTCCATCATGAGGAATGAGATCTGACAGTGTTTGTTATATGAGACCTCCATCAGGAGGGAATGAATGAGATCTGACAGTGTTTGTTGATATGAGACCTCCATCATGAGGAATGAGATCTGACAGTGTTTGTTGATATGAGACCTCCATCATGAGGAATGAGATCTGACAGTGTTTGTTGTTATGAGACCTCCATCATGAGGAATTGAATGAGATCTGACAGTGTTTGTTGATATGAGACCACCATCATGAGGAATGAGATCTGACAGTGTTTGTTGATATGAGACCTCCATCATGAGGGATTGAATGAGATCTGACAGTGTTTGTTGATATGAGACCTCCATCATGAGGGAATGAATGAGATCTGACAGTGTTTGTTATATGAGACCTCCATCATGAGGGTTTGAATGAGATCTGACAGTGTTTGTTGATATGAGACCTCCATCATGAGGGAATGAGATCTGACAGTGTTTGTTATGTGAGAACTCCATCATGAGGAATGAGATCTGACAGTGTTTGTTGATATGAGACCTCCATCATGAGGGATTGAATGAGATCTGACAGTGTTTGTTATATGAGACCTCCATCATGAGGAATGAGATCTGACAGTGTTTGTTATATGAGACCTCCATCAGGAGGGAATGAATGAGATCTGACAGTGTTTGTTGATATGAGACCTCCATCATGAGGATTGAGATCGGACAGTGTTTGTTGATAGCAGACCTCCATCATGAGGAATGAATGAGATCTGACAGTGTTTGTTGATATGAGACCTCCATCATGAGGAATGAGATCTGACAGTGTTTGTTGATATGAGACCTCCATCATGAGGGATTGGATGAGATCTGACAGTGTTTGTTGATATGAGACCTCCATCATGAGGGATTGAATGAGATCTGACAGTGTTTGTTGATATGAGACCTCCATCATGAGGGAATGAGATCTGACAGTGTTTGTTATATGAGAACTCCATCATGAGGAATGAGATCTGACAGTGTTTGTTGATATGAGACCTCCATCATGAGGAATGAGATCTGACAGTGTTTGTTATATGAGACCTCCATCAGGAGGGAATGAATGAGATCTGACAGTGTTTGTTGATATGAGACCTCCATCATGAGGAATGAGATCTGACAGTGTTTGTTGATATGAGACCTCCATCATGAGGAATGAGATCTGACAGTGTTTGTTGTTATGAGACCTCCATCATGAGGAATTGAATGAGATCTGACAGTGTTTGTTGATATGAGACCACCATCATGAGGAATGAGATCTGACAGTGTTTGTTGATATGAGACCTCCATCATGAGGGATTGAATGAGATCTGACAGTGTTTGTTGATATGAGACCTCCATCATGAGGGAATGAATGAGATCTGACAGTGTTTGTTATATGAGACCTCCATCATGAGGGCTTGAATGAGATCTGACAGTGTTTGTTGATATGAGACCTCCATCATGAGGGAATGAGATCTGACAGTGTTTGTTATGTGAGAACTCCATCATGAGGAATGAGATCTGACAGTGTTTGTTGATATGAGACCTCCATCATGAGGGATTGAATGAGATCTGACAGTGTTTGTTATATGAGACCTCCATCATGAGGAATGAGATCTGACAGTGTTTGTTATATGAGACCTCCATCAGGAGGGAATGAATGAGATCTGACAGTGTTTGTTGATATGAGACCTCCATCATGAGGATTGAGATCGGACAGTGTTTGTTGATAGCAGACCTCCATCATGAGGAATGAATGAGATCTGACAGTGTTTGTTGATATGAGACCTCCATCATGAGGAATGAGATCTGACAGTGTTTGTTGTTATGAGACCTCCATCATGAGGAATTGAATGAGATCTGACAGTGTTTGTTGATATGAGACCTCATTCATTCCCTCATGATGGAGGTCTCATATCAACAAACACTGTCAGATCTCATTCATTCCCTCATGATGGAGATCTGACAGTGTTTGTTATATGAGACCTCCATCATGAGGGAATGCATGAGATCTGACAGTGTTTGTTGATATGAGACCTCCATCATGAGGGATTGAATGAGATCTGACAGTGTTTGTTATATGAGACCTCCATCATGAGGGAATGAATGAGATCTGACAGTGTTTGTTATATGAGACCTCCATCATGAGGGAATGAATGAGATCTGACAGTGTTTGTTAAATGAGACCTCCATCATGAGGGAATGAATGAGATCTGACAGTGTTTGTTATATGAGACCTCCATCATGAGGGAATGAATGAGATCTGACAGTGTTTGTTATATGAGACCTCCATCATGAGGGAATGAATGAGATCTGACAGTGTTTGTTGATATGAGACCTCCATCATGAGGAATGAATGAGATCTGACAGTGTTTGTTATATGAGACCTCCATCATGAGGGATTGAATGAGATCTGACAGTGTTTGTTGATATGAGACCACCATCATGAGGAATGAGATCTGACAGTGTTTGTTATATGAGACCTCCATCATGAGGAATGAGATCTGACAGTGTTTGTTATATGAGACCTCCATCATGAGGGAATGAATGAGATCTGATAGTGTTTGTTATAATAGACCTCCATCATGAGGGATTGAATGAGATCTGATAGTGTTTGATAGTGTTTGTTATATGAGACCTCCATCATGAGGGATTGAATGAGATCTGACAGTGTTTGTTGTATGAGACCTCCATCATGAGGGATTGAATGAGATCTGATAGTGTTTGTTATATGAGACCTCCATCATGAGGGAATGAGATCTGACAGTGTTTGTTATATGAGACCTCCATCAGGAGGGAATGAATGAGATTTGACAGTGTTTGTTATATGAGACCTCCATCATGAGGGATTGAATGAGATCTGACAGTGTTTGTTATATGAGACCTCCATCAGGAGGGAAGGAAAAAGATCTGACAGTGTTTGTTCAATGAAGTAGATGCTCACATTTCACTGATCCTGCTGCTGGACAGAGATTGGTAGATAGAGGACCTGGCAGTCTGTTTAGTTGGTGTGGAGCAGCAAATGTTGTTTTATGGTGCATCAATAAATTAATGCTAGAACATTGGTCGCCAGGATTAGCTATTTGTATCTAGCCTAATAACTGCATAACGCTGCAAGATAGACACATGTTCATTATAGTCATACTGAGTTGGTGATGCAATTGTTCACCATTTTGCTAGATCCTCCAGAGACGAACAGGGTCTGTTGCATTTATTCACATAATAATGGAGTCAGATTGATAAATGTAGTTCATTATTATTCAACATAGTTTCCACCTACATAATGGTGTGCCCTAATGAATACACCCATGCCCTAACCTGTCCTGAACCACTGACACCTTGAAACAGGTCACTTTTCAGTGAACAGTGGTACACTTGAGAGGCTGTACTATTGCACTGTTAACAATCTAATGGCCAACATTTAACATGTTTGTGAAAATAAGTAGATCATTAGCAGAAATATTAGCATTTCTGGAAAAAAATGAAAACACCTCCGAAACGGGATAAACCAGTTAATGAGAGGTGTTGCAACTTGTGGCTAAAGCTGGAACTAGGCCATCACACACTTACCTAAGAAGCCAGTGTAACAACAGTGGTGGTGAGCGACTTACAGGAGCAATTAGGGTTATGTGCCTTGCTCAAAGGCACATCGACAGATTTTTCACGTAGACTCTGGTGATAAGCAGACTCTGGCATCTGTGCCCTTATATAATAGAAGGCGTTCACGTTTGATAGGATTAGCGATTGCATTGTTAGGTTAGCAAGAAATGTTTGAAACTATCCATCTGTTTGAGTGGGGAGAAATGGTCCGACAAGGTGATAACTCAGGCACATCATAACAAAGAGGCAAAAGTTATTAAACAGACATTTCAATTATATTTTCGATCTTCATTCCACTAGTGGACAAGTGTGGTGTCTCGTGTCCTAACAAAGGTTAAAACAGAATGAAAACATTTGGCATTTGTGTAGGCCTATATTCATAGTAAATTGTTGTGAACATCATTGCCTCTTAATATTTGGGATAGTTGACTGGTGTTGGTTGTGTGGTGACTGTGGTGTGTCCTCCTCTGTCCCCAGATGATCTGAACAGGACCCATCAGCACTGTGTTCTGGCTGGAGACTCGGCCCGCTTCAGCTCTACACACAGAGTGGCGGAGGTGAGGGGGGTCTGGGGTACACTGGGGGCTTGGAGACCCTGGCCTGATTCTAATAATGATTGATTTATTTTATAGGATACCGTATATGCCATTACCTTTCTTTAACAGATTCTACCTTCTATTCTAGAATTCCAAGAGGCCCTTATGCTCCCAGAATACATGCATTATCTCCCAACCTTTTTTGACTGTCTGTCCTCACAGTGTTCCACCGGGACCCTGGACTACATCCAGTCTCGCTGCCGGGAGGCCCTGTCTAACCTGAGCACAGACCCAGAAACAGGGACCCACAGCCTTCTCTCCCTGCTGCCAGCTACCCTGCAAGGCTACGAGGAGATACACAACGAGGTGGGTGTGTGTGACTGTGTGTGACTAACTTTTGGGGTTCTACGATAGGCCTAACTTTGTGTCCTACCTACACTCTTAGAAAAAAAGGTGCTATCTAGAACCTAAAAGGGTTTTTCGGCTGTCCCCATAGGAGAACCCTTTTTAGTTCCAGGTAGAACTTTTTTGGTTCCAGGTAGAACCCTTTTGAGTTCTGTTTACACAGAGGGTTCTACATGGAACCCAAAAGAGTTCTACCTGGAACCAAAAGGGTTATCCTATGGAGCCAAAGAACCCTTTTGGAACCCTCATTCAAGGAAAGGGTAGTTGTGTATAATCTATTCCTTTCTACTTTCGGTCACATAACCAGGGTTAAGGCCCTTCCATAGGAAAATAAAGAGGTTGTCAACGTTTAAGTTGACATCATTCATAGCTACCGTGGGTATTTATGTTATGGGAGAAATATTTCATAAGTCCAGGTTGCTCTTGTTTGTCTAAGGATCGAGATCATGGCCTCTTTCACACAGAACAATCAGTGAATCTGGCTCCGGGGCCCTGAGACCCTATGGGGGCCGTTCACGCTTTACAGTGGCAGCTTGCTCAATACAGCGTTCTGCAGCCCAGCCTGCCCCTGACTGCCAGGGGCTAATGGTTAAAATAGCACTTCACCTCTCCCCCTCCGCATGTGTTATCCTCACTACTCCCAGGTAACCACAGCAGCGGGCCGAGTCAGGAACCACACGGGACGCCATGACAGATGAGCTTGGCGTGAGGTTGTTTAAAGGTTGTAGCCAGTATTAATTATTCAGACAATATGAGAGCGCGAGAGAGAGAGAGAGGTATAGAGAGGGGTATAGAAAGAGATAGAGGGAGAGGCCTAGCCAACACCTGGTCTCCATCGCAGAGAGAGAACACCTGCTCACAGCGCAGCACCACAGGATTACCCAGTGTAGGCCTCGCTGGGGGGCGCACGCCGTTTATTTAGGAAAACAGGAGGCTATTTATAAAAGGCTGGGAGAGGAGGGGATGGAGCTCTCTCTCGGGGGCCTGGCCCCGCTCTACTCTACCTGGCGTCCCCAGGACCACGATGATGGATTGGGCCATTTGTTCTGAGTTGCCCATGAGGGCAGAACATCCACTTAAATGATGTGTTGTTGGCAGAGTTATTTATTATGACGGCTAGTTTTGGCGGTTAGCGGGCGCATATTGCATGGGTCGTGTTTGACATGGACGACCGTAGAGCGAACAAGCAGAGGCTCGTCAGACAGGCTGACCTGACCAACACCTTATGGGCATTTCCTTAAAAAGTGATAAACAGGAGATCGACCGGCCGGCCGGCTGCCTGGCTGATGCTGATGTACTGTGTGATGTGTATGCTTAGAGGGGGTTTGACAGTCGTTTGGGTAGGGATAGAGGGGGGAAGGGGGGTGTTTAGGGCTGTGGTGGGGATGAAGCTGAACGTCAGCCATCTGAGGAACGTGTGTTCAGGGAGAGGGGGAGAATGTTAATAGCCAGAGGAGGGAGTTGAAGCAGGGGTTGATGGGTAGAGGACAGGAGAACAGCACCTGGCATAGCAGAGAGAGAGAGAGACCGTTTTCTAGCTGATTCTAGGCCCTCCTGGCCTCTCTACTCTAATCTTCCTGTCTGTGTGTTGGAACGGTGGAACGAACATGGGGATAGCATCGCATCACAGCCCATCGCCACACGGCCCTGTCTGTGTGTGTGTGTTTGGCTTTGAAATGCTAATCCCAGACACGTCTTGTCTCATTTAAAGCCATCGTGTCACTTCCCAGGTGGGTGTGTGACAGTGTGCCCTCTGGGACCCCCCTAATGAAGCCTGTCCCTGCTCAGTAAATATTGGAGGGAGGGACACACTAAGTAAGTCCCACATGTCTGGTTCTGCTAGAGATGGGGGAAGGTAAAGTACAAGTGTAATCAGCCAGGTAGTTCCTCTGACCTTCCTCTGTCCTGTACAGTATGTTTTCCAGGCCAGGCCTCTCTCTCCCTAGTGAGTAACAGTGTTTGTCAAGTAGCTAAAAGCCCACACCACTCTTCCTTGTGGAGTCAGAGAGTTTGTGACTTACCTGTAGGGAACAGTTTTTTCTTATCCTATTTTCAGTTGAGAAAGAATGTAATTGAAATGTGTAATTTGGAGCATATTATTGTCTATAGGCCTATAGGTGAGCAAGGACAGGTTGTGTGAGTGAGTCTGTGAGTACAGTTTGTATCTCCTCAAGGTATGTGTGAGTGTGTCCTTGTCTGTAAGTGTGTCCACGGTAGCCAAGGTGTGATGAGTGTGAAGTGTGTCCTTGTCTGTAAGTGTGTCCATGGTAGCCAGGTGTGATGAGTGTGAAGTGTGTCCTGTACCTCTGGAGACAGGGAACAGGGAACAGTCCTCAGTGCTCCTGGTTGATGTGATGTGGGAGCAGGTCCAGGAAAGTAAACAGAAAGAGGCAGGTTGATATCGATCCGTCTCTCATCAGCTCCTACCTCGAGGGCCGCACGGCATGGAACAGCCGGAAATTGATTGGTCAAGTCCGCTGGGGGACCACCGAGAGGTGTGGAAAAACCCTGCTTCATTAAATACTGAAAGGGACTACTTGGCTTTGACTCCTGGGTCGCCATGGTGAGTGGGAGGCTGAGCGGAGTGCTAATGTGCAGTTAGCACGTCCGTCACCTGGAGAGATGACAGGAGACACCACAGGGGAGGGACCCCTCAGTCTCCCTGCTCCCAGAACTCAGAGCGGGCTAGGCAGAGGAGAAAATCTAGCCTAACGATGGCGATGACTCTCTCCATCTCTCTCTCCCGCTCTCTCTTTCGATCTCTCTACCTGGGCAGGTGGCATTTAGTCAGTGTTCCCCTCTCAGTAACTCACAGCCGGGCGGCTCAGGCTCCAAATGCCAGGCATCCCACAGATGCCGCAGTCGCCTGGCTTTGAGGCTGCCATCGCCATGCTCCGCGGGGGCTAGGAGTCCATGTCGGCTCAAAGCAGAGCCACAGGCTGTGTTCCCTCAGTAAAGGACAGACGGACAATCAGAGAGAGAGTGGGAGCGGAGGGTGGAGGTAGAGAAAGGACAGTCTATGTTTGTCCTCTCTCTCTTGCTTTGTTGAGTGTGTGAGCAGTACTGTTCAAGGGGGGGAGTGAAGTAGTGGAGGGTTGAAGAGCCATAAAGCCTGACATTTGTTTGAAGGGTCTGTTGTATGGAGTGGTTGTGAAGGTGCTGAACCGTGCTATGGCCCATGTACCCCCCCGTACGTGACCCAGCCCCTGCATGTAAAACCACTGTGATCAGCCCCCTTTGGATCCAAAATGGCGGTCAGTTTCTCGGTATTCTGTGTCACTGCATAGCCTAGAAGGCCAGCCACTGAACAAAGGGTGAAGTGGAAATGGCTTTGTATTCTTGTCATCTTCTTCCTCTGTATTGTGCTTATGTGTTATAGAGCTAATATAACACTGTACCATACATACTAATGCCCCCTACAAGAACAATACACAGACTAGTAGTTGGAGATGAACAGTAGGTCTTGTAGTCACTTTCACATTTGATATGCAACTCTTTTGTACTCCTCACCTTGTGTTCTACAGTTGTCTATGTCAAATGAAATGGTGTATGTATTGTTGGGAGGATGATACTGGAACAGTGCTTTGTAGGATGTTTTGGGGAGGGCAACTCAGAGCGCCTTGCATTTGCATCACCGGCATTTGGGGCAATCTCTGACACACACACTTTCTCAGACAAACACACACACACACACACACACACACAAACACACACACACACACACATACACATCCATACACCTGGCTATGTGACGTGTCCTTGTGAGGATTAAATCAGCACTTCAAAAGAGCTGAAAACATAAACACTCCCAGTGGAGGAGAGGTGAGCCGCTCTGCAGAGTAAACTGTCATTCCCCTGCGGAGCGAGGGAGGAGGAGGAGGGGAGGAGGGGAGGAGGAGGAAAGAGGAGTGAGGAGAGGGTGGAGCAATGTGGGGTATAGGCGTCTAGGGTCGGGTTGGTTTGGGAAATGGGGGTCGAGGGGTGTATTGTGAGAGGGGTGTATTGTCTATTCTCATAGGGATGACCATCTGTGTAAACAGACATTCTAGTAAGTCTCTACTCCAGTACACTTCATTCTCTACACATATCTGATTAGGGGAAATCCCCAACAGACAGATTTACACTTGTGTTATCTCCTGTCTCTCACTCGTGCTCTAAAGCGCAGTAGAGGCCTTGGCGTTGATAGACGGATAAACCTCCATGTCTTTGTACCTCCATGTCTTTGTACCTCCATGTCTTTGCACCTCCATGTCTTTGCACCTCCATGTCTTTGTACCTCCATGTCTTTGTACCTCCATGTCTTTGTACCTCCATGTCTTTGTACCTCCATGTCTTTGTACCTCCATGTCTTTGTACCTCCATGTCTTTGTACCTCCATGTCTTTGCACCTCCATGTCTTTGTACCTCCATGTCTTTGTACCTCCATGTCTTTGTACCTCCATGTCTTTGTACCTCCATGTCTTTGTACCTCCATGTCTTTGTACCTCCATGTCTTTGCACCTCCATGTCTTTGTACCTCCATGTCTTTGTACCTCCATGTCTTTGTACCTCCATGTCTTTGTACCTCCATGTCTTTGTACCTCCATGTCTTTGCACCTCCATGTCTTTGTACCTCCATGTCTTTGTACCTCCATGTCTTTATACCTCCATGTCTTTGTACCTCCATGTCTTTGTACCTCCATGTCTTTGTACCTCCATGTCTTTGCACCTCCATGTCTTTGTACCTCCATGTCTTTGTACCTCCATGTCTTTGTACCTCCATGTCTTTGTACCTCCATGTCTTTGTACCTCCATGTCTTTGTACCTCCATGTCTTTGTACCTCCATGTCTTTGTACCTCCATGTCTTTGTACCTCCATGTCTTTGCACCTCCATGTCTTTGTACCTCCATGTCTTTGTACCTCCATGTCTTTGTACCTCCATGTCTTTGTACCTCCATGTCTTTGTACCTCCATGTCTTTGTACCTCCATGTCTTTGCACCTCCATGTCTTTGCACCTCCATGTCTTTGCACCTCCATGTCTTTGTACCTCCATGTCTTTTCACCTCCATGTCTTTGTACCTCCATGTCTTTGCACCTCCATGTCTTTGTACCTCCATGTCTTTGCACCTCCATGTCTTTGCACCTCCATGTCTTTGTACCTCCATGTCTTTGTACCTCCATGTCTTTGTACCTCCATGTCTTTGTACCTCCATGTCTTTGTACCTCCATGTCTTTGTACCTCCATGTCTTTGTACCTCCATGTCTTTGTACCTCCATGTCTTTGCACCTCCATGTCTTTGTACCTCCATGTCTTTGTACCTCCATGTCTTTGTACCTCCATGTCTTTGTACCTCCATGTCTTTGCACCTCCATGTCTTTATACCTCCATGTCTTTGTACCTCCATGTCTTTGTACCTCCATGTCTTTGTACCTCCATGTCTTTGCACCTCCATGTCTTTGCACCTCCATGTCTTTGTACCTCCATGTCTTTGCACCTCCATGTCTTTGCACCTCCATGTCTTTGCAAGTTTGCGCTTTCCAATATTTCCATCTGGACTTCATACGGCTTGACTGATCTACCACTGTCTGTCTAGGATCTGAACTATTCCTATAATCCTATATGGTTCCTCTACCTGACTGTACTGTGTTGTGTGTTGTGCAGGTGGAGTTTGAGTGGCTGAGGCAGTACTGGTTCCAGGGCCAGCGCTACACCCGGTTCTGCAGCTGGTGGGCCAGACCCATGGGTCAGCTGGAGAATGACTGGAGAGAGATGGAGCGCATGGTAAGACTGCACAGAGACCCCCTGGGACCCAGTAATAACACATACTAGTGTGTAGTAGTAAGGTTGACTGTCTACGATTTGCCATTTAAGAGCCATACAAAGTCTAATCACAAAGAACTTCACTGTAACACTTCAGTTCATTCACACACTTCTGCAGTCAGTGATTATTAGTGTACACAGTTTCCTGTTCCAACGTGATCAGCATTCTCACAGTGGACAGCCTCCATCAGGATCTGATGCTGATTGGCTGTATACATCTGTGTAACCTCAAATATGCCTGTGCTTGAGTTCATTGCACAAACTACACCGATAATAATCAGAGAGTGCAGGTGTGATTGTGAAATGTCTTTGTGTCACACCCCGGGTGTGATATTAAGAATGTCTGGTTCAACATGGTCTTACTCAGCTCTTCACCATATCACAAGGGACTAGTAATTGTTCTGACACATCATTTTCTCAGTCATTTCATAAATGAGAGAGGATGGGTTGTTCACATTGAAGTCTACTTAGTCACATCTGTTTACCGTACGTGTGTGACTGCGCGCGCGTGTGTGTGTGTGTGATAGTCCAATCTCAGCTCTGCTGTTGTATCAAAGTGTGTGTTGTAACTCTGCAGAGTGGAGCAGTAGGGGGCACTCTTGTATCACTGAAACAGCCAAGACCAGAGCTGTGCTCCCTCCCTCTCCCTCACTCTCTCTCCTTCCCTCCCTCCATATCTCTCTCTCTCTCTCTCTCTCTCTCTCTCTCTCTCTCTCTCTCTCTCTCTCTCTCTCTCTCTCTCTCTCTCTCTCTCTCTCTCTCTCTCCCCCTCCCTCTCTATGCCTCTCTCTCTCTGCCTCTCTCTCTATGTACTCTCTGTCTTTGTCAGTGTGGAGCGCTGAGCAGTAATCACATCTAATACTCAGGCGGGGATAAAGAGAGAAGCCTGGAGAAGCACGGTGCTGCTCTGCACTGAGACACAGGGAGGCAGTCAGTCAGGCTGGCAGGCAGGCTGGCTGGCTGGCTCACTCGCGTCCACACAGCCAGGAGGAGGGGGAGACGGTTCTAAACTCATCTAGAGCTCAGATGAAGTGTGTGATTTGAACCTGTACTTAGAGAGGAGTAGGAGTGAGATGTGAAGGCTCTCTCTCTCTCTCTCTCTCTCTCTCTCTCTCTCTCTCTCTCTCTCTCTCTCTCTCTCTCTCTCTCTCTCTCTCTCTCTCTCTCTCTCTCTCTCTCACTCTCACTCTCTCACTCTCTCACTCTCTCTCACGGTCAACCAGACCGCACTCATCGTTTAGTTTTCCCTGGCACTGGTCAGACATGCAGACGTGTGTCTGCTACACATTGCCTTGAGTAGTCTACAGAATCTTTTTTTTCCCCAAAAAATTCTCATTCCCTTTAGAGCAATGTTTATTCTCTATTTTGTATTTTATATTAGAGGCATGCTGTTAATTTATACTTTCCCATTTAGCTTCTGTAAACTCTATTTACTCGTTTTCTTCTTTATCATTTTGTATTTTACTGAAGGTGCATTGTGTTGTTTTCTAAATGAAACAACATGAAGTAGTTTATCAGGGAGGTACTTGTCTTTGACCCATTAAGTAAATCAAAGCCATGCTCGTTGTGTTTGTGGAAAATGAACAAATAAAATGGGCCACTATTGTTGAGGAAGGCTCTTTGTGCTTTCATAAGCAATATTGTACCACATACTGATTAAATAGGCCTTTCTCAGTATTATAGAAATCAGTTATATATGCATTTTTATTTTCCTTTTTTCGATCGCTTATGTTTGTATATTACACTTCTACTTGAATTGTCAAATGATTTTATAACTTACTTACATTGTTTATATTTTCATATACTTATACATAAACTATTTTTACACATAAAAAAAGGAAAAACACAGTAGTGTGTGCTGTTTTTAATTGACAACAAAGACCGTATATTATTGAAATGGATTTGCGTGTGTGTGTGTGTGTGTGTGCGTGTGTGCGGGTGTATGCCTGCGACATACATAGCCTTGCATTGTGTTCAGTATATTTCAGAAGCTGCTGTCTGTTTATAGATGCTAGTTTCCTCCCTAGGGCTCAGTCCCTGTTCTCCATCCTGTTGTCATGCAAATACTCACCCTGCCATCTGAATGACATTCTGATAAAACACATCCACAGCTTTTCTCTCTCTTCCTTTTATCTCCAAACTGTTACCTCATGAATTGAAGTCGCTTCCTAATAGAAACAACAAGAGGTAGATGGAAGTCAGTGGTAGAGAGAGGCTAAATAAAGACTATTCAGATCAGCTGTGGGTGGGTGGGGGTGGGTGGGTGGGTGGGTGGGTGGTTGTGGGTGGGTGGGTGGGTGGGTGCACGAGTGCTCCATGCATAGATAAAGGAATTGAAGTGCTTATCAGATATGAGAATAGGTACCTGTATGAAGAAGGTCCAGTGTTCCACCTCTCTTAGAAGACGAGGGGTACAGGCTGCGCCCCGTGGTTAAAGGACAGGGGTGTAAAGGCTCTGTTCCCCTGTGATCCAGACTAGGAATGGAGCGAGGGGCGGTGGAACCCTGTTATGGTTTGGATGGGCCCGGTCCGCAGCCCAGCCCCCCTAGGACCTACTATCATGGATCTCATACAATCCTGACATTTACTTAAACCAGCAACAATGAATAGCTTCCACCTGGCTGACAAAAGGAGAGAGACAGTCTGGCTTTATGCAAAATATTTTAAATACTGGTATGGCATTTATTATCTTTCATTTTTTTTATATCCTTTTTTTTGCTGTGCGGGAGAAGCAACAAAAAATTGCATATTTCCTTTTTTCTTGTGTGTGTGTGTGTGTGTGTTTGTGTGTGTGATGATGCTAATGTATGCACTCTGTTTGACTTTAATTGATTTACCAGCTCTGCCTGCACTCTACAGCTTCTCCCCTAATTTGTCACTTTCCCTGACTTCTGTGGCTGCTCATATCATAACTTAAAAAGCTGCTGGCATGCAAAGAGATTTCAGACAGTATTTTCTCCCTCTCTCTCTCTGTTCTTCTCCCTCTCTCCCTCCCCCTCTCCCTCTCCTTCTCTCTATTCCTCATTTGACAGTTGAACGAGCCTTGTAGATTAAAATCTCTCAGCGTGTATCAAGAAAATGTATCCACTTTCACAATAAATATAATCCACACACTTGAATATATTTGTATACTTCAAGATCTACAAAACAGGAAGGGGTACCCGGGCCATGTCTTCTAGTGTCTCCCTGTAACCATTTTGTCAGTCTCTCTCTCTTCCTCTGGGTTTGGTCACACTCCCGTCATGTAGTCGTGGAGGAACATGATGTGTAGGGACGCGGCCTGTGACCATTTCATCATTTCTCTTCTCCTTTCCCTCGCTCCCTGTCTTTAATGTTGGTCCTCAGTAACAATCTGGGGCGGGCTGCTGAGGGGGAGCGACTCAGGGGGAGCACAGAGCAATCACTCGCAGGCTGGCCAGGTCGCCATCGATAGCTGATTAGGTTATTGACCTAGCAAGGGGGAGGAGGGGATGGAGCTTCAGGGAGAGAACGAGAGAGAAAGAAAGAGAGAGGGGGGTCAATGTAAATGTTATTGCAGTGTGAGCTCATTTGATCAAAGCTCTGCCATACAAAACCAGATTGGATTCGCTTAACCTTTCCAGAGTGCAGACAGACACCGTCGGGAGAGGAGAAACCTCCGGACGGAGAATGGATTATCGTATTGGTGCTGGGCTGAACTAGTGCAGGAGGCCCTCCCTCCCTCCTATAGACAGACAGTTTACTCTGCCTCTAATGCGTTTAGACAGCAATTGGCCTTAATAACCTTTATTGACTTCAGCGGGTCAGAGCCAAGAATCTAATTATCAAAGTGTATCAATTTCATTGGGAGTTTAGAGTTGCACTGTTCATATAATTATTTTAAGGTCGTCAGGGCCAATTAATCCCTATCCACTTATTTGATGGATTTGTAAAACATTATAGATGTTATGGTTCTGTAGTGTGCAGTTTCAGCGTTAATAATCTTGGGGGAATGTTTTTTTTGGGGTTGTGCTAGTTGTTGTTTTTCTGTGCCCCAGTAGGTAAGAAAGAGCAGGACATTTAGAGGCTTGAGGCTTAGCTACAGTAGAATCACACTACACTGTTTCACTCTCTAGTTTATTGAGCCTTAGCTACAGTAGAATTACACTACTCTGTTTCACTCTCTAGTTTATTGAGGTTTAGCTACAGTAGAATCACACTACTCTGTTTCACTCTCTAGTTTATTTAGGTTTAGCTACAGTAGAATCACACTACTCTGTTTCACTCTCTAGTTTATTGAGGCTTAGCTACAGTAGAATCACACTACTCTGTTTCACTCTCTAGTTTATTGAGGCTTAGCTACAGTAGAATCACACTACTCTGTTTCACTCTCTAGTTTATTTAGGTTTAGCTACAGTAGAATCACACTACTCTGTTTCACTCTCTAGTTTATTGAGGCTTAGCTACAGTAGAATTACACTACTCTGTTTCACTCTCTAGTTTATTGAGCCTTAGCTACAGTAGAATCACACTACTCTGTTTCACTCTCTAGTTTATTGAGGCCAAGCTAGAGTAGAATCATACTACTCTGTTTCACTCTCTAGTTTATTGAGCCTTAGCTACAGTAGAATCACACTACTCTGTTTCACTCTCTAGTTTATTGAGCCTTAGCTACAGTAGAATCACACCACTCTGTTTCACTCTCTAGTTTATTGAGCCTTAGCTACAGTAGAATCACACTACTCTGTTTCACTCTCTAGTTTATTGAGGTTTAGCTACAGTAGAATCACACTACTCTGTTTCACTCTCTAGTTTATTGAGCCTTAGCTACAGTAGAATCACACTACTCTGTTTCACTCTCTAGTTTATTGAGGCTTAGCTACAGTAGAATCACACTACTCTGTTTCACTCTCTAGTTTATTGAGGTTTAGCTACAGTAGAATCACACTACACTGTTTCACTCTCTAGTTTATTTAGGTTTAGCTACAGTAGAATCACACTACTATGTTTCACTCTCTAGTTTATTGAGCCTTAGCTACAGTAGAATCACACTACTCTGTTTCACTCTCTAGTTTATTGAGGCCAAGCTACAGTAGAATCATACTACTCTGTTTCACTCTCTAGTTTATTGAGCCTTAGCTACAGTAGAATCACACTACTCTGTTTCACTCTCTAGTTTATTGAGGCTTAGCTACAGTAGAATCACACTACTCTGTTTCACTCTCTAGTTTATTTAGGTTTAGCTACAGTAGAATCACACTACTCTGTTTCACTCTCTAGTTTATTGAGGCTTAGCTACAGTAGAATCACACTACTCTGTTTCACTCTCTAGTTTATTGAGGTTTAGCTACAGTAGAATCATACTACTCTGTTTCACTCTCTAGTTTATTGAGCCTTAGCTACAGTAGAATCACACTACTCTGTTTCACTCTCTAGCTTGACATTCTAGGGCAACATTTTCTAACAGTTTTGTATACAGGCCACACACATGCAAGCCAGATTAATGGTAAGTGTGAACTAAACAGTAAATTGTTTAATGAGCATTTTTATTACTTTTATATATTTGTATTATAAAACCATTCATTATCTTCTGGTAAATCTCAGCAGTTTTTTAGTTGAGCATTTTAGAAGAATGCACTGTAGCTGTCTGTTATCGATATTGAGTAATTTTAAGAGTGTCTGTGATTATTTGTACGTGTTTGTGATTTTGTGTATGTAATAGTATATGAAATGTGGAGTAGTTTATGCTTCCTTCCGTGTGTGTGTGTGTGTGTGTGTGTGTGTGTGTGTGTGTGTGTGTGTGTGTGTGTGTGTGTGTGTGTGTGTGTGTGTGTGTGTGTGTGTGTGTGTGTGTGTGTGTGTGTGTGTGTGTGTGTGTGTGTGTGTGTGTGCACCAGGCTACCTGGATAGTAGTGTGTGTTGTCCTTATCACAGAATAGTGTATAATCCTGGTGTTCATTCTAGCTCGGCCTTGTTTACCTCCAGCTCTATATTAACACACCTGCTGCAACCTATTTACAACCCTCCACACTGAAAAGAAATTACTCCAAGATTATTGTTATTATTCATTTAAAAAGGAGATATATGGCTGATAAGACATTTTACATTACGGAGCCGGCTTGTGTTGAGGGGAAATATAAAATGAGAAGGAAAGTAAGAGAGCGAGGGGTAGAAAATGGAGCATAAATCGCAGGCAAAAGGTATTTGCGATTCTCTTTGAAGTACTTATTCAACAGGGTAAGCTGCATTTTCGTCAGAGCCTGATAGTGTTCTGGGTAAATACTTAAACCCCTTTAGAGAATTTCATGCAGCACAGATACGGTGCGCTGCGGAGTGGGGCTGCGGAGGCAGCAGTGCTTATGTTACCTGCAGCCACTGCAGCCCGCAGGCTTTGTACCTGAAGACATAGGTACTGACTGGAATCTCACTAGGGGATTGGCTGTGTGACAGAATCTACAGTAAAACCACTGTGTGTGTGAGTGTGTGAGAGAGTGAACAGAAAGTTTTTTTTCAACGCTTTCACTGCACAGAAGGCCTCCGTCACAGGCCACCCAACCTTGTGTGCACACACACACTACACACACACTACACACAGCCTCCCAAGGTCTAAATCCAATTCAGCTGTTGACGTGACGTTGAAGGCACTCTCCTAGGCTCTCGGGATTTCCTCTTTATCATTTTTAAACAATACCTAACATTGATTGACCACATCCTGTTATTTCTGTTTAATCTGCTGTCATTATTAGTCATAGATGTAGTAGTGTATGTGATTTTTCTCTCTGATAATGTAACAGTAAACTTAATACAAGTCATTGTCTTCTGGAGAAAGGTGTGGTGATTTGGGGTGTTTTGGTTCACACAAAAACACCGGCCTTTACTGTATATGGAATATATGGGGCAGTCTGAGACATCATTACCCTACTTTTCATCTTAAATGAACTCCTAATATGGACACATCAAATAAGGAAGTGCTATTGTTTTGCTTCTTATTCCATAATGAAGAAAAAGCTCGGCAAACCCTCAGCTCATTTTCTTGCTTGTTATATTCTCATCCCAAACCATTTATAATTACCTATAGAATATCTCTCTTTCTTTGTGCGTTCATAAAAAAACAAAGATATTTGTTATTGACACCGGTTTGGGTAATTCATTGTGTGTGTCTGGTGGATTGTGATGTTGACAGTGTTTCTACTGTATTGGCAGACTTTGAAGTCACTTGTCTATTTTTCTTAGAAAACAAATGAGCACTTTACAGGGACTGATCTGTCTCCTCCTCTTAGCAGCTCCTCCAATCCCCTTCCTCCGTTATTTATTTATTTAGCAGGTTGTTGTTCCTCCTAGCCGGGCCCTGATCAGCAAGATAAGTCTTCAGAGGGGGGAGATAACATCCATTAAAGTGGTAAAGAGGAATTACAGGGCAGAGCAGATTAATCACTCCTCAGTTTAATCACATTCACTGTGGCTGTGGACGGGCGGGCTAGCTGCAGGGCCTCTCCCTGCCTGCTCATGTCACAGACACCGAGAGGGAGAGAGAGAGAGGGGAAAGGATATATAGAGTGAGAAAGAAAGAGATTGAAGGGAGAGAAAGAAAGAGTGAGAACGAGCAAGAGAGAGAGAGAGAGATAGAGAATGACAGACAGTGAGAGAGTTAAACAGAGATGAAAGAAAGATGTCTCCATACTCCCATACCAAAGCACACCCTCTTTCTGCTGACAATAGACATTAACGTTAACCAACACTTGACATGCAATTATTGCATCACTTTGATCCAGGTGTAATTATTTATTCTCCAACTGATCTGATGCTCGTCTCTATGTGGGATCGAGTCAATTAACACAGACACAGAGGGGCGGTTCTGTTTTTCTTTTGTGGGAATGAAAACCATACTGTTGGAGGAAGTACTGTTTCACTGTAGGCTCTGGCTCTAGACAGTGTAGCAGCAGACAGGAACATTCAGTCCCACCTTTTCCCCCAGACGCAGAAGGGTGGTTGTTTTGTTTTCTGCAAGTAAAAAATGTATTATAAAATGTATTAATATTTTCCTGTAGCAAACGTGTATGTTCATCCCCTGAGATAGATTCCACTCTGATTCTTCTAGGCTCATCCCCTTGATATTTAATTGTATTATCTGTGAATAAACGCCTTATTGTTGGTGGGTACACTCTTTCTGTGTCGCAGGCACAGTAGAGGCAAGACACAGTAGTAGCAGACAGGTAGCAAAGTTCAAAACTGAAGTACCCCACCTACCTATTCCCCCAGTCTCACCCCTCTGCACATGTTGTGCAATTGCCCATTTTAATTCTCCAAAGTCATCAGTGCAGCTATCGTGTTCAGGCTCTTAAGTGCGTTAAGCTGCGTTGAGAACAAAGAGCAGGAGAACGGGGGAATCCTGACGGGAAGAGGAGTGTAAAATTGTCTGATTCGCTTGAAGAATCGCAAAGAAAGAGAGGAATTATGGAGAAGATGCAGCAGATTATTTGGGACGTTTCAGGTGAGGGGGTGGAGGGAGGAGGGAGGAGGGAGGAGACACGTGGGGGAAAGTAGAGGTAGAGATAATGGGAGGATTTAAATGGCAGTCAGACAGAGAGGTAGACAGAGGAGGTAGAGATGATGGATGAATGGATGTGGGGAGAGAGAGGGAGATGGATGATGTGATGCAGGATGGGTGATAGAGGAGGAGAAGTGAGAGGAGTAGAGATGATGGATGAATGGATGTGGGGAGAGAGAGGGAGATGGATGATGTGATGCAGGGTGATAGAGGAGGAGAAGTGAGAGGAGTAGTGGAGCTCAGTAACATGCTGGGAAGTTCCTTATTTTGTTTCTTAGTTTGTTTCTCTTTCAGGAGGTCCTGTATGAGGTGAAGAAGCCAACTGAGATAAAACATCAAGTGTGTTTGTTGGTCAACATATACCTCCACACGTTACTCTCAAGATGATTATTTTGCTATAAAAAAAACACAATGATACAGTACAGTATCCCCCAGAAATGTCTTAAACCAACTCCAACTCCTTTTTTGGGTCATACCATCTCGCTAAAGCTCACAGGGGCAATCAGATCACTGCAGGTAGTGGGGGGGTCTCTCCCCTCCAGATAGCTCACGCTAGTGGGCGGTGTTAAGTGGGTGAGATGTAGGACAGTGTAATTAACGCTAGTCCTTTAGAGGGGCCCGCCTCCCTCCGTGGGGAGCGCCAGATATAGCTCTCATTAATTTCTATTTATGTGTAATGAGAGGGTCATGTACGGTGTAATAAATGTCTGTTTTATTTGGGTAAGAGCTGCCTGGAGGGCTGCATCCTCTCTCTGCTGGCTAACTGCCTTATAAACACTGTTTACCCACTCAGCTCCCATCAGCCTGCCTGGCTCCCTGGGAGGGGAGCAGGAGCACACACAATGAAATGAGCATTGGTGTGTGTGTAGTGCGATTAATTCACAAGTCTAAAAACAGATAGTATCCTTTCCATTTTCTAACTCATATTACTCATGAATGTAAATGGTGGTTGTCTTGTTCTAGACCACCCAGTACAGGAGACGGGGGTTCATACGGGTCAGTTAGCCTCATGTCTGTCAGAGCCTGGGGACCTTATAGAGGAGTTGTCTGTATTAGCCCTGACAGTACTCTACTACAGCCTTTACAATGGGACTGCACCCCTAGGGAACTCATACTAGTCCACTATGTATTCCTCTCTCTCTAACAGACTTAGCAGACCTGCCAGCTTCACTCCCAGGATAAAGACATGAGTGGGATCTGACAGGTCTTTCACACAGTAATGTAGCCCTACCTCAGGCCTTTCTGTTCATACAGTCACATACCTCTCTAGCCAGAGCAGTGATGGACCTCAGGCCTTTCTGTTCATACAGTCACATACCTCTCTAGCCAGAGCAGTGATGGACCTCAGGCCTTTCTGTTCATACAGTCACATACCTCTCTAGCCAGAGCAGTGATGGACCTCAGGCCTTTCTGTTCATACAGTCACATACAGTGGCTTGCGAAAGTATTCACTCCCCTTGGCATTTTTCTTATTTTGTTGCCTTGTATAATTTGATTTACACAACATGCCTACCACTTTGAAGATGCAAAATATTTTTTATTGTGAAACAAACAAGAAACAAGACAAAAAAACAGAAAACTTGAGCGTGCTTAACTATTCACCCCCCCAAAGTCAATACATTGTAGAGCCACCTTTTGCAGCAATTACAGCTGCAAGTCTCATGGGATATGTCTCTATAAGCTTGGCACATCTAGACACTGGGATTTTTCAGGGCAAACTGCTCCAGCTCCTTCAAGTTGGATGGGTTCCGCTGGTGTACAGCAATCTTTAAGTCGTACCACAGATTCTCAATTGGATTGAGGTCTGGGCTTTGACAAGGCCATTCCAAGACATTTAAATGTTTCCCCTTAAACCACTCGAGTGTTGCTTTAGCAGTATGTTTAGGGTCATTGTCCTGCTGGAAGGTGAACCTCCGTCCCAGTCTCAAATCTCTGGAAGACTGAAACAGGTTTCCCTCAAGAATTTCCCTGTATTTAGCGCATCCATCATTCCTTCAATTCTGACCAGTTTCCCAGTCCCTGCCAATGAAAAACATCCCCACAGCATGATGCTGCCACCACCATGCTTCACTGTGGGGATGGGGTTCTTAATGTGATGAGAGGTGTTGGGTTTGCGCCAGAGTGTTTTCCTTGATGGCCAAAAAGCTACATTATAGTCTCATCTGACCAGTGTACCTTCTACCATATGTTTGGGGAGTCTCCCACATGTCTCCCACATGTCAAACGTGTTTGCTTATTTTCTTCTTTAAGCAATGGCTTTTTTATGGCCACTCTTCCGTAAAGCCCAGCTCTGTGGAGTGTACGTCTTGAAGTGGTCCTATGGACATATACTCCAATCTCCACTGTGGAGCTTTGCAGCTCCTTCAGGGTTATCTTTGGTCTCTTTGTTGCCTCTCTGATTATCTTCTTTGGGAAAGGTGGGACACTAGCGCCCCATCTCGACAACATCCGGTGAAATTGCAGAGCGCGAAATTCAAAATACAAACATCGTAATATTAAACATTCATGAAAATACAAGTGTCATACGTCATTTAAAAGCTCTTGTTAATCCAGCCGCTTTTTCAGATTTCAAAAAGGCTTTACGGCGAAAGCATACCATGCGATTATCTGAGGACAGCGCCCAACATACAAAAGCATTAAAAACATTTTCCAAACTAGCGTCACAAAAGCCTGTGGCCTGTGTTCTTTCAATGGAATAGTTAAAGCACGGCATTTTCAGCCCTACTCTAATGTTAACTCTATAAATGGCCCAGTTCTGTCCCTATAGACATGCTAAACCATCTTCTCCTGTGCTAGCAATGCTGCAGGAGATTGATGGAAATCCCCATTATTGGTTTAGCATTTTTTAGGAAATGAGGTGTGGCGCATTTGAGTGTGTCTAACATTGTAACTTTCTGGGAGAGATCCTGGCTTTCCCCCAGTCAGCAAAAAGCTTTTATTGGCAAGAGAGAGGTGCTGATCCGAATCTGCTATCTACAATCTATGATCAACCTTTAGGTGGAGGGAGCAGACTAGTAGCATGCTCATGTGAGCAAGTGCCATGTGTCCTCCATCTCTGTCAAGTTCCATCTTTTCTGTCCTAAATTAGTCCTTATACCCCAGATGCTTTCTTATGGTGGACAGTGATTCATTTTGTCTAGGTCAGGAAGGCTGGGGTAGTAGTCTGTGTAGAATGTGTATGTCCTTACCAGTCCCCCTGATGTGGAGGCAAATCTGTGTGTGTGTGTGTGTGTTTGTGTGTGTGTGTGGAAGCCATCTGCAGAGCTCATTTAGATGGGGTTATGTGGTTTAACCATTACATTCAACTGGATCTGCTCTCATGCTGACCTGTGCGACGGTTAGAGCCGTGCGAGTAGGGTTTTTGTGAGATGTTTGTGGGGCTGAATTGGACTGTTGGATTGCGACCCTAAAACAGATTTGCTTTTTCTTTGCCAACAAAAGAGACGACCACAAAAGCCAATCGGGTTCTGCCTCATTTGGCCCTGTGCAAAGCATATGTCCGTCCATCCTCCCTGCATTCTGCCCTTAAAGATGGACTGTAGCTCTGCCTTACATAGACGCCCTGCCCTTGCTAGTGCATGACAATGCCTTCAAACACACTCACTTGTTGAGGCCTACTCCTTCTATGGTATCTCTTTACAACCCCCCCCTTGTCTGAGCAAATGTGCTTCTCTGACGTTTCAGACACATTTTTCTAATGTTTTACACTTCATATAATCCGGTGTGTATAGGGAAGCCCAGTTTGGGGGTGACATAATTGATGGCACCCATGCCCCTTAGGGGGTCAATCTGGTGGAAAGGGCAACCTTTCAATCACCAAGGAGATCACAAGTACCACGCACACACACACACGCCACACACACACACGCACGCACACACCATACACACGTACACACGCACACACCAACTCATCTCTAGGGGCCTGAATAGACATAAGACCTCCTCCCACCCCTTCTCTGTAAGAGGCCTAGTGTTTCCCAGCCCCCCACCCCTCAGCCTGTTCACTCCAATGCCTGCTCAGCTTTAGTGATGTCAACAGTCAGGGGCCTTCAAAGTGGAAAGGAGCCTGCACAGTGATGAGACCAAGTCAACACAGCTATCTTCCCACCAGTCCTCGTGGACATTTGGCAAATCAACTGTCAGCCAGGTGTCTATAGGGTGCGTCTCTGATAGGCAGGAGTAGGTAAGAGCACCACTTTTATTACTGGACGCTGTGTGATGTCACAGGAAAGTGAAAGTGGCTCGGGCTTATTTCCTGGGCTAATATAATGTTTCCAGCCGTGTGACTGTTACCCCCAGAGCAACGTAACCTGGGAAGCCACACACACACACACACACACACACACACACACACACTCAGCATGATCACAGTTCCTCCATATTACCCAGCAGAAGCTATCAATTACCTGAAGCAAGGTGCCTGATGCCTTTTTCCACCGACCAGTTGTGGAAGTCATATTGGTTTCATGTATTAGCAGCTTGCCAAACTCCCACTCCCTGGGCCTATGAATAAGATGTCAGGGCAGGAGCAACTGGAGCAGCCACTAAGTGTCAGAAGATTTGGAGAATAGGCCTGAAATCTACCCTGAGCTAGAGTGATAGCGTCAGACCAAAAAGGGAGATGGAGTGATTGAGAGTAGAGCTGGATGAAGAGAGAGACTGGGAGAGAGAGAGAGTGAGAGACAGAGTGAGAGAGGGCAGGGTTAAGACTCTGGCTGGTTCAGATATCTGTGTGGATGTTTGAGGTTGGCCGTCTTGGTCAGCATGACATGAGCTCCTCCATGTAGCTGGTTGTGTAAGAGAGGCCCCAGCAGTCGTAAACAGAAGGATGGATTACTGGGCCGGGCTAGGCCTCCATTATGGGCAGCTTGTAGTTGGCACAGAGAGTCTGACGAGGAGGCCTGTACATTGCTGGGACTGGTAAATGTGGCTGTGCCAGGGAGTTGGGGGAAAACTGAAAGAGGTAGAGCTGCCATTCAGACAGACAGAGGTGGGCAGAGCAGTAAGCTATATGCTGTCCCTATCTCTAACCACTGATAAAGGGTCAGATATGTCTTTACTCTGCAATGGATAAGGTTAGAATTGAGGGTAGGGTAATCTGATCTTAGATCTGTGGGTAACTTTTAACTACAGTGTGGGGAGAAGAGTGTGTCATAACCTGGTCCAAAAGAGGAAGTAGAGCCAGATATAATCCAACATGCCTGCAACTGCTGATCTGAAATCAGGCAGTAAGACTTTTCATGGGGTGTTAACAATTTGAAAGATACTCTAGGGTCAGTCTGAATGCACTACAGTATTTATGGTATGTGAACCACTCTGGAGCTTATTTTCCTATCACTTCCTACTTCCTCTCCAGTAATATACTTTCTGTAAGTTACACTGTGACCAAACCAGTCACTTTTGGACTGGTAGTGAAGCATAGCACCATAATAACACAGCCCCGTCTACCCTGACTTTTATTTTGTTCCCAGTCGTTCTATATGGAAACACAAATGGTGGTATTTGAGATCAGATTTGAGATAGTTGTTTGTTAGTTGTGCGTGTCACCAGGTGACGTGGAGAGGATCTGTGTCTGCACCACGTACTCTTACTACTGGTGTCCCCCAAGGCTCAGTTCTAGGCCCTCGTCTTTCCATACACCAAGTCACTCGGCTCCGTCATATCCTCACATGGTCTCTCCTATCATTGCTATGCGGATGACACTCAACTACTTTTCACCTTCCCCCTTCTGACACCCAGGTGGCGACACTCATCTCTGCGTGCCTGGCAGATATCTCAACTTGGATGACGGCCCACCACCTCAAGCTCAACCTCGACAAGACTAAGCTGCTCTTCCTCCCGGGGAAGGCCTGTCCGCTCTCCATCACAGTTAACAACTCCACAGTGTCACCCTCCCAGAGTGGAAAGAATCTTGGCGTGACCCTAGACAACACCCTGTCGTTCTCTGCAAACATCAAAGCAGTGACTCGCTCCTGCAGGTTCATGCTCTACAACATCTGTAGAGTACGACCCTACCTCACACAGGTCCTAATCCAGGGTCTTGTCCTGTACCGCCTGGACTACTGCAACTCGCTGTTGGCTGGGCTCCCTGCTTGTACCACCAAACCCTTGCAACTTATCCAGAACGCCTGGTTTTCAACCTTCCCAAGTTCTCTCATGTCACCACGCTCCTTCAGACTCCACTGGCTTCCAGTTGAAGCTCACATCCACTACAAGACCATGGTACTTGCCTACGGAACAGCAAGAGGAACTGCCCATCCCTACCTTCAGGCTATGCTCAAACCCTACACCACCACCTCAGGTCTCTTGGCCCTCCCGCTCAGCCCAGTCCAGTCCAATCTCCTCTGTCCTGGCACCAATGGTGGAAACCCCCCCTCTCTGGATAAGTGTCTGCTAAATTACTAAAATGTAAAATGTGTCAGTGAGAAGCCGCGGGCTGCCCTGGGGTTTGGTCTTTAGAAGTTGTTCTCAGTCTATGTTTGTATTCGTTTACCTAAGCTAGGAAATCTGGAGGCCTTTCTTTAGATTAAATGCACAATGCTGGAGCTGGTGGACAATAGTATAGAGCTGGATCTGGGTGTGGCAGCTATAGGTTCCCCTCTGCCCTTTCTCTCCCCCTTGGTCCCTACCCCGGGTCACGGGGACATCTCTGGTCAGCATCAGGAAGCTGAGGATGGGTGCTGTCATCTGGATGTAAACAGAGGGGGAGGAGGGGGCCACCCGGTGCTAACAGATGAGGCTGAGATGATAAAGGTGTGGGCTGTGGGTGTAGGGTAGGCTGGGCTTTGTAGGTGGGGCTGTGGGTGTAGGGTAGGCTGGGCTTTGTAGGTGGGGCTGTGGGTTTAGGGTAGGCTGGGCTTTGTAGGTGGGGCTGTGGGTTTAGGGTAGGCTGGGCTTTGTAGGTGGGGCTATGGGTTTAGGGTAGGCTAGGCCTTGTAGGTGGGGCTGTGGGTGTAGGGTAGGCTGGGCTTTGTAGGTGGGGCTTTGGGTGTAGGGTAGCCTGGGCTTTGTAGGTGGGGCTTTGGGTGTAGGGTAGGCTGGGCTTTGTAGGTGGGGCTGTGGGTTTAGGGTAGGCTGGGCTTTGTAGGTGGGGCTGTGGGTTTAGGGTAGGCTGGGCTTTGTAGGTGGGGCTGTGGGTTTAGGGTAGGCTGGGCTTTGTAGGTGGGGCTGTGGGTTTAGGGTAGGCTGGGCTTTGTAGGTGGGGCTATGGGTTTAGGGTAGGCTGGGCTTTGAAGGTGGGGCTGTGGGTTTAGGGTAGGCTGGGCTTTGTAGGTGGGGCTGTGGGTTTAGGGTAGGCTGGGCTTTGTAGGTGGGGCTATGGGTGTAGGGTAGGCTGGGCTTTGTAGGTGGGGCTGTGGGTTTAGGGTAGGCTGGGCTTTGTAGGTGGGGCTGTGGGTGTAGGGTAGGCTGGGCTTTGTAGGTGGGGCTGTGGGTTTAGGGTAGGCTGGGCTTTGTAGGTGGGGCTGTGGGTGTAGGGTAGGCTGGGCTTTGTAGGTGGGGCTGTGGGTGTAGGGTAGGCTGGGCTTTGTAGGTGGGGCTGTGGGTTTAGGGTAGGCTGGGCTTTGTAGGTGGGGCTGTGGGTTTAGGGTAGGCTGGGCTTTGTAGGTGGGGCTGTGGGTTTAGGGTAGGCTGGGCTTTTGTAGGTGGGGCTGTGGGTTTAAGGTAGACTGGGCTTTGTAGGTGGGGCTTTGGGTGTAGGGTAGGCTGGGCTTTGTAGGTGGGGCTGTGGGTTTAGGGTAGGCTGGGTTTGGTAGGTGGGGCTGTGGGTGTAGGGCAGGCTGGGTTGGGTAGGTGGGGCTGTGGGTGTAGGGCAGACTGGGCTGGGTAGGTGTGGGTGTAGAGCAGGCTGGGCTGGGTAGGTGGGGCTGTGGGTGTAGGGCAGGCTGGGTTGGGTAGGTGGGGCTGTGGGTGTAGGGCAGACTGGGATGGGTAGGTGGGGCTGTGGGTTTAGGGCAGGCTGGGCTGGGTAGGTGTGGGTTTAGGGCAGGCTGGGCTTTGTAGGTGGGGCTGTGGGTTTAGGGTAGGCTGGGCTTTGTAGGTGGGGCTGTGGGTTTAGGGTAGGCTGGGCTTTGTAGGTGGGGCTGTGGGTTTAGGGTAGGCTGGGCTTTGTAGGTGGGGCTTTGGGTGTATGGTAGGCTGGGCTTTGTAGGTGGGGCTGTGGGTTTAGGGTAGGCTGGGTTGGGTAGGTGGGGCTGTGGGTGTAGGGCAGGCTGGGTTGGGTAGGTGGGGCTGTGGGTGTAGGGCAGACTGGGCTGGGTAGGTGTGGGTGTAGAGCAGGCTGGGCTGGGTAGGTGGGGCTGTGGGTGTAGGGCAGGCTGGGTTGGGTAGGTGGGGCTTTGGGTGTAGGGCAGACTGGGCTGGGTAGGTGGGGCTGTGGGTTTAGGGCAGGCTGGGCTGGGTAGGTGTGGGCTGTGGGGGCTGGGTAGGTGTGGGTTTAGGGCAGGCTGGGCTGGGTAGGTGTGGGTTTAGGGCAGGCTGGGCTGGGTAGGTGTGGGTTTAGGGCAGGCTGGGCTGGGTAGGTGTGGGCTGTGGGGGCTGGGTAGGTGTGGGTTTAGGGCAGGCTGGGCTGGGTAGGTGTGGGTTTAGGGCAGGCTGGGCTGGGTAGGTGTGGGCTGTGGGGGCTGGGTAGGTGTGGGTTTAGGGTAGGCTGGGTTTGGTAGGTGGGGCTGTGGGTGTAGGGCAGGCTGGGTTGGGTAGGTGGGGCTGTGGGTGTAGGGCAGACTGGGCTGGGTAGGTGTGGGTGTAGAGCAGGCTGGGCTGGGTAGGTGGGGCTGTGGGTGTAGGGCAGGCTGGGTTGGGTAGGTGGGGCTGTGGGTGTAGGGCAGACTGGGATGGGTAGGTGGGGCTGTGGGTTTAGGGCAGGCTGGGCTGGGTAGGTGTGGGTTTAGGGCAGGCTGGGCTTTGTAGGTGGGGCTGTGGGTTTAGGGTAGGCTGGGCTTTGTAGGTGGGGCTGTGGGTTTAGGGTAGGCTGGGCTTTGTAGGTGGGGCTGTGGGTTTAGGGTAGGCTGGGCTTTGTAGGTGGGGCTTTGGGTGTATGGTAGGCTGGGCTTTGTAGGTGGGGCTGTGGGTTTAGGGTAGGCTGGGTTGGGTAGGTGGGGCTGTGGGTGTAGGGCAGGCTGGGTTGGGTAGGTGGGGCTGTGGGTTTAGGGCAGACTGGGCTGGGTAGGTGTGGGTGTAGAGCAGGCTGGGCTGGGTAGGTGGGGCTGTGGGTGTAGGGCAGGCTGGGTTGGGTAGGTGGGGCTTTGGGTGTAGGGCAGACTGGGCTGGGTAGGTGGGGCTGTGGGTTTAGGGCAGGCTGGGCTGGGTAGGTGTGGGCTGTGGGGGCTGGGTAGGTGTGGGTTTAGGGCAGGCTGGGCTGGGTAGGTGTGGGTTTAGGGCAGGCTGGGCTGGGTAGGTGTGGGTTTAGGGCAGGCTGGGCTGGGTAGGTGTGGGCTGTGGGGGCTGGGTAGGTGTGGGTTTAGGGCAGGCTGGGCTGGGTAGGTGTGGGTTTAGGGCAGGCTGGGCTGGGTAGGTGTGGGCTGTGGGGGCTGGGTAGGTGTGGGTTTAGGGCAGGCTGGGCTGGGTAGGTGTGGGTTTAGGGCAGGCTGGGCTGGGTAGGTGTGGGCTGTGGGGGCTGGGTAGGTGTGGGTTTAGGGCAGGCTGGGCTGGGTAGGTGGGGCTGTGGGTTTAGGGCAGGCTGGGCTGGGTAGGTGTGGGCTGTGGGGGCTGGGTAGGTGTGGGTTTAGGGCAGACTGGGCTGGGTAGGTGGGGCTGTGGGTTTAGGGCAGGCTGGGCTGGGTAGGTGTGGGCTGTGGGGGCTGGGTAGGTGTGGGTTTAGGGCAGGCTGGGCTGGGTAGGTGTGGGCTGTGGGGGCTGGGTAGGTGTGGGTTTAGGGCAGGCTGGGCTGGGTAGGTGTGGGTTTAGGGCAGGCTGGGCTGGGTAGGTGTGGGCTGTGGGGGCTGGGTAGGTGTGGGTTTAGGGCAGGCTGGGCTGGGTAGGTGTGGGTTTAGGGCAGGCTGGGCTTGGTAGATGTGGGCTGTGGGTGTAGGGAATGCAGTGCTGGGTAGGTCTGGGTGTAGGGCTTGCTGGGCTTGGTAGATGTGGGGCTGTGGGTGTAGTGCAGGCCGGGCTGGGTAGGTGTGGGTCTGGGTAGGTGTGGGTCTGGGGGGTGGTAAGGAACTTGCTCTGGCCCAGTGCAGTTAACAAGCAGTAGAGTCTCTAAAGGGCCTGGGGATCAGCCTGGGGATCAGCCTGGGGCTAAACCTGAAGGCGTCACTCATCACCGGTCAGTCAGACCCTCCTGAACACAGCACAACAAACACACATAGAGAGACACACACACATACGCCCCTCGCCCCTCTCGGGAGCCTGTCGCCAGTGTGTTTACTAAGAATTAACAGGAGAGGTGAGCGTGAGTTCAGGCCTGCCATCAGTGTGAGGGTCCTGTTGTGGGTCTTCTCCTGCTCCTTTGGTGGCTTCTGTCATCATCCATGCTGGGGCAGAGGGGGGACAGAGGGGCTCTTCCCCTCTCCTCTGAACCCCTGACCCCTCACACCTCTAGGGTGAAGAGACACATACAGAGTCAGCGTTTAGTGGGGTTGAAACAGGTTTCAGTTCAGTTCTGGTTCAGTTTTACTCAGCAGTGCTGAATCACACAGCAGACAAACACGGTTTAGGAGTACTGTAAAGGAAAGCAATCCATAGAGATGGTGAGAACTCATTTCAGAGACGTTGATACACACGGAATGCACTTTCTCATAGTTTCTCAAGCAGTCAATCATATGAAGAATAGTGCTTGATGCAAGGTGACGGCTACAGTACAGTACAGTTTCCATAGGGACCTGACCTATAGCCAGTCTCATTCTCCTCAGGTGCAATCGGTCACATGTCCTCGGCTCGCCGCCCGTGTCATCAAATGTTTTGACACCTGTCCCGTCGGTGTAGGAGGAAGTGAGGGTGATTTGAACGTCTCTGAATCCTGCTTCGCTCCCTTCTCAAGAACCCACAATCAAACCTGTCCTCACACGAATGAAGACAGACAGGTGGATTGTCAGAAACTGATTAAAAAGGCTGGGAAAAGAGTCGGGGGAGGAGGGGGAGAATGGAGAGGAGATAGAGAGAGAGCTCTGTAATAGGAGGAAATTAAAGTGTGTGACTGGTGGATGTGACAGGAAGAGACTGCTCTTAACAAGCAGTCAGAGTCAGTCAGAGTAACAGATCCATCACACCTCCCTCTGAGGGGAGAGACGGAGGGAGAGAAACAGAGTGAGAGAGAGAACAAGGGTGGGGGAGAGAGCGAGAGACGACGGGAGAGAGATGGAAAGAGAGACGGAGATGGAGGGAGAGAGAAAAAGACAGGAGGAGAGAGAAAGACTGAAGGGAAAGAGGGATTTGAGCGGCACTGACAGAACTGCATTTAATTTGGGCTGCCAGATCCCTTTTCATTTCACTTCCTCTGAAGCAGCTTAGAGAAAAGGAGGAGAGGAGAAGACAGCAGAGGAGGAGAGAAAACAGAGGAGAGGAACAGAGAGAGGAATGCGAGAGGAGAGGTTACCAGTATGTTCCAGATTAACGTTGATGCACCACGTCACACTCTAAGCCTCCCTGTAATTCATGTTCAACAGGGGATACTCACACATTACACACCAGTGGTATACGTGATTAATTGACTCACTCTCTAATATTTGGGGTAATTTGCCATCCTCTGATGTGAAACTGCCAACCAGAATAAAAAAACGTTTGATACCAAAAATATTATTTACTAATGTCACTACACAAGTGAGGTCTGCCAAACAAAAACCTGATGAGAAGGCTTTTAAATATAATGTATGTACAGGAAATGAATTTTCAAATAGTCTGTGAAAACTGTGTTCAATTTGGAGTTTGTGACATCAGCTGAGTCTATTACAGCATTATAGACACTATTCCCTGCATTATAGACGCTATTCCCTGCATTATATACTCTATTCCCTGCATTATAGGCGCTATTCCCTGCATTATAGACTCTATTCCCTGCATTATAGACTCTATTCCCTGCATTATAGACTCTATTCCCTGCATTATAGACGCTATTCCCTGCATTATAGACGCTATTCCCTGCATTATAGACGCTATTCCCTGCATTATAGACCCTGCATTATTCCCTGCATTATAGACGCTATTCCCTGCATTATAGACTCTATTCCCTGCATTATAGACGCTATTCCCTGCATTATAGACGCTATTCCCTGCATTATAGACGCTATTCCCTGCAATATAGACTCTATTCCCTGCATTATAGACTCTATTCCCTGCATTATAGACTCTATTCCCTTCATTATATACTCTATTCCCTGCATTATAGACGCTATTCCCTGCATTATAGACGCTATTCCCTGCATTATAGACGCTATTCCCTGCATTATAGACGCTATTCCCTGCATTATAGACGCTGTTCCCTGCATTATATACGCTGTTCCCTGCATTATAGACGCTATTCCCTGCATTATAGACGCTATTCCATGCATTATAGACGCTATTCCATGCATTATAGACGCTATTCCATGCATTATAGACGCTATTCCATGCATTATAGACGCTATTCCATGCATTAGACGCTGTTCCCTGCATTATAGACTCTATTCCCTGCATTATAGACTCTATTCCCTGCATTATAGACTCTATTCCATGCATTATAGATGCTATTCCATGCATTATAGATGCTATTCCATGCATTATAGACGCTATTCCATGCATTATAGACTATTCCCTGCATTATAGACCGTTCCATGCATTATAGACATTATTCCCGTCATTATAGACTCTATTCCATGCGTTATAGACTCTATTTCATGCATTATAGACTATAATCCATGCATTATAGACACTATTCCTTTGCATTATAGACTATTCCCTGTATTATAGACTGTTCCATGCATTATAGACTGTTCCATGCATTATAGACTATAATCCATGCATTATAGACGCTATTCCATGCATTATAGACTCTATTCTATGCATTATAGACTCTATTCCATGCATTATAGATGCTATTCCATGCATTATAGACTCTATTCCATGCATTATAGACTATAATCCATGCATTATAGACTGTTCCATGCATTATAGACTCTATTCCATGCATTATAGACTATATTCCATGCATTATAGACTATAATCCATGCATTATAGACTATAATCCATGCATTATAGACGCTATTCCATGCTTTATAGACTCTATTCCATGCATTATAGACGCTATTCCATGCATTATAGACTCTATTCCATGCATTATATACTGTAATCCATGCATTATAGACTGCTCCATGCATTATAGACTGTTCCATGCATTATAGACTGTTCCATGCATTATAGACTCTACTCCATGCATTATAGACTCTATTCCATGCATTATAGACTCTATTCCATGCATTATAGACACTATTCCCTGCATTATAGACACTATTCCCTGCATTATAGACTCTATTCCCTGCATTATAGACTGTTCCATGCATTATAGACACTATTCCCTGCATTATAGACTCTATTCCATGCATTATAGACTATAATCCATGCATTATAGACACTATTCCCTGCATTATAGATACTATTCCATGCATTATAGACGCTATTCAATGCATTATAGACTCTATTCCATGCATTATATACTCTATTCCCTGCATTATAGACTCTATTCCATGCATTATAGACGCTATTCAATGCATTATAGACTCTATTCCATGCATTATATACTCTATTCCATGCATTATAGACTATAATCCATGCATTATAGACTGTTCCATGCATTATAGACACTATTCCCTGCATTATAGATACTATTCCATGCATTATAGACGCTATTCAATGCATTATAGACTCTATTCCCTGCATTATAGACGCTATTCCCTGCATTATAGACGCTATTCCCTGCATTGTAGACTCTATTCCATACATTATAGACTCTATTCCCTGCATTATAGACTCCATTCCCTGTATAATATACTCTATTCCCTGCATTATAGACGCTATTCCATACATTATAGACTCTATTCCATACATTATAGACTCTATTCCATACATTATAGACGGTATTACTTGCATCATAGATTCTATTCCATACATTATAGACTATTCCATGCATTTTAGACTCTATTCCCTGCATAATATACTCTATTCCCTGCATTATAGACTATATTCCCTGCATTATAGACGCTATTCCATACATTATAGACTCTTTTCCATACATTATAGACTCTATTCCATACATTATAGACGGTATTACTTGCATCATAGATTCTATTCCATACATTATAGACTATTCCATGCATTATAGACTCTATTCCATGCATTATAGACACTATTTCCTTCATTATAGACGCTATTTCCTTCATTATAGGCGCTATTCCCTGCATTATAGACTCTATCCCCTGCATAATATACTCTATTCCCTGCATTATAGACGCTATTCCCTGCATTATAGACGCTATTCCCTGCATTGTAGACTCTATTCCATACATTATAGACTCTATTCCCTGCATTATAGACTCCATTCCATACATTATAGACTCTATTCCATACATTATAGACTCTATTCCATACATTATAGACGGTATTACTTGCATCATATATTCTATTCCATACATTATAGACTATTCCATGCATTATATACTCTATTCCCTGCATTATAGACTCTATTCCATGCATTAGATACTCTATTCCCTGCATTATAGACTCTATTCCCTGTATTATAGACTGTTCCATGCATTATAGACTGTTCCATGCATTATAGACTATAATCCATGCATTATAGATGCTATTCCATGCATTATAGACTCTATTCTATGCATTATAGACTCTATTCCATGCATTATAGATGCTATTCCATGCATTATAGACTCTATTCCATGCATTATAGACGCTATTCCCTGCATTATAGACGCTATTCCCTGCATTGTAGACTCTATTCCCTGCATTGTAGACTCTATTCCCTGCATTATAGACTCCATTCCCTGTATAATATACTCTATTCCCTGCATTATAGACGCTATTCCATACATTATAGACTCTATTCCATACATTATAGACTCTATTCCATACATTATAGACGGTATTACTTGCATCATAGATTCTATTCCATACATTATAGACTATTCCATGCATTTTAGACTCTATTCCCTGCATAATATACTCTATTCCCTGCATTATAGACTATATTCCCTGCATTATAGACGCTATTCCATACATTATAGACTCTATTCCATGCATTATAGACTATTCCATGCATTATAGACTCTATTCCCTGCATAATATACTCTATTCCCTGCATTAAAGACTCTATTCCCTGCATTATCGGCACTATTCCCTGCATTATCGGCACTATTCCCTGCATTATAGACTCTATTCCCTGCATTATAGACTCTATTCCATGCATTAGATACTCTATTCCCTGCATTATAGACTCTATTCCCTGCATTATAGACTGTTCCATGCATTATAGACTGTTCCATGCATTATAGACTATAATCCATGCATTATAGACGCTATTCCATGCATTATAGACTCTATTCTATGCATTATAGACTCTATTCCATGCATTATAGATGCTTTTCCATGCATTATAGACTCTATTCCATGCATTATATACTATAATCCATGCATTATAGACTGTTCCATGCATTATAGACTCTATTCCATGCATTATATACTATAATCCATGCATTATAGACTGTTCCATGCATTATAGACTCTATTCCATGCATTATAGACTCTATTCCATGCATTATAGACTATAATCCATGCATTATAGACGCTATTCCATGCATTATATACTGTAATCCATGCATTATAGACTGCTCCATGCATTATAGACTGTTCCATGCATTATAGACTCTACTCCATGCATTATAGACTCTATTCCATGCATTATAGACTCTATTCCATGCATTATAGACACTATTCCCTGCATTATAGACACTATTCCCTGCATTATAGACTCTATTCCCTGCATTATAGACTGTTCCATGCATTATAGACACTATTCCCTGCATTATAGACTCTATTCCATGCATTATAGACTATAATCCATGCATTATAGACTGTTCCATGCATTATAGACACTATTCCCTGCATTATAGACACTATTCCATGCATTATAGACGCTATTCAATGCATTATAGACTCTATTCCATGCATTATATACTCTATTCCCTGCATTATAGACTCTATTCCATGCATTATAGACACTATTCCCTGCATTATAGACTCTATTCTCTGCATTATAGACTGTTCCATGCATTATAGACAATATTCCCTGCATTATAGACTGTTCCATGCATTATAGACTGTTCCATGCATTATAGACTCTATTCCATGCATTATAGACTCTATTCCATGCATTATAGACTCTATTCCATGCATTATAGACACTAATTCCTTCATTATAGACGCTATTTCCTTCATTATAGGCGCTATTCCCTGCATTATAGACTCTATCCCCTGCATAATATACTCTATTCCCTGCATTATAGACGCTATTCCCTGCATTATAGACGCTATTCCCTGCATTGTAGACTCTATTCCATACATTATAGACTCTATTCCCTGCATTATAGACTCCATTCCCTGTATAATATACTCTATTCCCTGCATTATAGACGCTATTCCATACATTATAGACTCTATTCCATACATTATAGACTCTATTCCATACATTATAGACGGTATTACTTGCATCATAGATTCTATTCCATACATTATAGACTATTCCATGCATTTTAGACTCTATTCCCTGCATAATATACTCTATTCCCTGCATTATAGACTATATTCCCTGCATTATAGACGCTATTCCATACATTATAGACTCTATTCCATGCATTATAGACTATTCCATGCATTATAGACTCTATTCCCTGCATAATATACTCTATTCCCTGCATTAAAGACTCTATTCCCTGCATTATCGGCACTATTCCCTGCATTATAGACTCTATTCCCTGCATTATATACTCTATTCCCTGCATTATAGACTCTATTCCATGCATTAGATACTCTATTCCCTGCATTATAGACTCTATTCCCTGCATTATAGACTGTTCCATGCATTATAGACTGTTCCATGCATTATAGACTATAATCCATGCATTATAGACGCTATTCCATGCATTATAGACTCTATTCTATGCATTATAGACTCTATTCCATGCATTATAGATGCTTTTCCATGCATTATATACTCTATTCCATGCATTATATACTATAATCCATGCATTATAGACTGTTCCATGCATTATAGACTCTATTCCATGCATTATATACTATAATCCATGCATTATAGACTGTTCCATGCATTATAGACTCTATTCCATGCATTATAGACTCTATTCCATGCATTATAGACTATAATCCATGCATTATAGACGCTATTCCATGCATTATATACTGTAATCCATGCATTATAGACTGCTCCATGCATTATAGACTGTTCCATGCATTATAGACTCTACTCCATGCATTATAGACTCTATTCCATGCATTATAGACTCTATTCCATGCATTATAGACACTATTCCCTGCATTATAGACACTATTCCCTGCATTATAGACTCTATTCCCTGCATTATAGACTGTTCCATGCATTATAGACACTATTCCCTGCATTATAGACTCTATTCCATGCATTATAGACTATAATCCATGCATTATAGACTGTTCCATGCATTATAGACACTATTCCCTGCATTATAGACACTATTCCATGCATTATAGACGCTATTCAATGCATTATAGACTCTATTCCATGCATTATATACTCTATTCCCTGCATTATAGACTCTATTCCATGCATTATAGACACTATTCCCTGCATTATAGACTCTATTCTCTGCATTATAGACTGTTCCATGCATTATAGACAATATTCCCTGCATTATAGACTGTTCCATGCATTATAGACTGTTCCATGCATTATAGACTCTATTCCATGCATTATAGACTCTATTCCATGCATTATATACTCTATTCCATGCATTATAGACACTAATTCCTTCATTATAGACGCTATTTCCTTCATTATAGGCGCTATTCCCTGCATTATAGACTCTATCCCCTGCATAATATACTCTATTCCCTGCATTATAGACGCTATTCCCTGCATTATAGACGCTATTCCCTGCATTGTAGACTCTATTCCATACATTATAGACTCTATTCCCTGCATTATAGACTCCATTCCCTGTATAATATACTCTATTCCCTGCATTATAGACGCTATTCCATACATTATAGACTCTATTCCATACATTATAGACTCTATTCCATACATTATAGACGGTATTACTTGCATCATAGATTCTATTCCATACATTATAGACTATTCTATGCATTATAGACTCTATTCCATGCATTATAGATGCTTTTCCATGCATTGTAGACTCTATTCCATGCATTATATACTATAATCCATGCATTATAGACTGTTCCATGCATTATAGACTCTATTCCATGCTTTATATACTATAATCCATGCATTATAGACTGTTCCATGCATTATAGACTCTATTCCATGCATTATAGACGCTATTCCATGCTTTATAGGCTCTATTCCATGCATTATAGACGCTATTCCATGCATTATAGACTCTATTCCATGCATTATAGACTATAATCCATGCATTATAGACTATAATCCATGCATTATAGACTATAATCCATGCATTATAGACGCTATTCCATGCTTTATAGACTCTATTCCATGCATTATAGACGCTATTCCATGCATTATAGACTCTATTCCATGCATTATATACTGTAATCCATGCATTATAGACTGCTCCATGCATTATAGACTGTTCCATGCATTATAGACTGTTCCATGCATTATAGACTCTACTCCATGCATTATAGACTCTATTCCATGCATTATAGACTCTATTCCATGCATTATAGACACTATTCCCTGCATTATAGACACTATTCCCTGCATTATAGACTCTATTCCCTGCATTATAGACTGTTCCATGCATTATAGACACTATTCCCTGCATTATAGACTCTATTCCATGCATTATAGACTATAATCCATGCATTATAGACTGTTCCATGCATTATAGACACTATTCCCTGCATTATAGACACTATTCCATGCATTATAGACGCTATTCAATGCATTATAGACTCTATTCCCTGCATTATAGACTCTATTCCATGCATTATAGACACTATTCCCTGCATTATAGACTCTATTCTCTGCATTATAGACTGTTCCATGCATTATAGACTGTTCCATGCATTATAGACTCTATTCCATGCATTATAGACTCTATTCCATGCATTATAGACTCTATTCCATGCATTATAGACTCTATTCCATGCATTATAGACACTATTTCCTTCATTATAGACGCTATTTCCTTCATTATAGGCGCTATTCCATGCATTATAGACTCTATCCCCTGCATAATATACTCTATTCCCTGCATTATATACGCTATTCCCTGCATTATAGACGCTATTCCATACATTTTAGACTCTATTCCATACATTATAGACTCTATTCCATACATTATAGACGGTATTACTTGCATCATAGATTCTATTCCATACATTATAGACTATTCCATGCATTATAGACTCTATTCCATGCATTATAGACACTATTTCCTTCATTATAGACGCTATTTCCTTCATTATAGACGCTATTTCCTTCATTATAGACTCTATCCCCTGCATAATATACTCTATTCCCTGCATTATATACGCTATTCCCTGCATTATAGACGCTATTCCCTGCATTGTAGACTCTATTCCATACATTATAGACTCTATTCCATGCATTATAGACTATTCCATGCATTATAGACTCTATTCCCTGCATAATATACTCTATTCCCTGCATTAAAGACTCTATTCCCTGCATTATCGGCACTATTCCCTGCATTATAGACTCTATTCCCTGCATTATATACTCTATTCCCTGCATTATAGACTCTATTCTCTGCATTATAGACTCTATTCCCTGCATTATATACTCTATTCCCTGCATTATATACTCTATTCCCTGCATTATATACTCTATTCTCTGCATTATAGACTCTATTCCCTGCATTATATACTCTATTCCCTGCATTATCGGCACTATTCTCTG
Source organism: Salvelinus alpinus (assembly GCF_045679555.1). Taxonomy (NCBI): domain Eukaryota; kingdom Metazoa; phylum Chordata; class Actinopteri; order Salmoniformes; family Salmonidae; genus Salvelinus; species Salvelinus alpinus. Next base: position 27,402,893 of record NC_092118.1, read on the forward strand.
CATTATCGGCACTATTCCCTGCATTATCGGCACTATTCCCTGCATTATAGACTCTATTCCCTGCATTATAGCCCTGGGCAGAAATTGCTGAAATGTACTGTTATATCCACAAAACATGTCTGCCTCTGTCTAAGTGTTTCATGTCTGTCTGGGAGCTATAAGAAAGATCAGCAAACATCGGGAATTATCACAATGCAATACTTATTTATCAGTTTCTATGTAAAAAAAACAACCTTACGTTCTAACGAGTGTGGCTTGTGATCGTCGTAGAGCAAAACAGACAGTACGTCCGTCTTCGTGAGAGTCTAAGCTTTGATGCCATGATGGTGTCATAATAGTCTGTAACTCAAACTATTCAGACTTTAGAGACGTTTTCGTGAGAACAACCGGTTTCTGAATGTTGTCTCGCCGACGCAAGAGGCTGCTATGTGTGTATCCAGGACAAATAGACGCGTCAAATGACATGTCCAGGAAGTCTGTAGCTCGAACAGGCGAGTCAGGAAGTGTTCAGAACCACTCAAATTCCGCCTGCGCCAAATTAGGCCTGATTAGTCTGAGATATGGTTTACTTTGGATTCATAGACAGAATCGAGATATGTAACCATGTCATTTTAATACATAATTTCCTGTTTACTTCCTATCTTTCAGACGCAACTCTTATTGGCAGCGGTAGAGGAAGAGGGACAACCGGAGGAGGGCAGGAGAGAGATGGCGGAGACCCTGCTAACTGCCCTGACAGACAGACAGCAGCACAGGCAGACCTGGAGAGACAGGTAAACAAATAACCACCAACAACAGTAAACAACAACATCAACAACAGTAAACAGAAACTCACACACAACAATTTTGAAATGTGAAAACAAGCACACTTGTCTGGATGGCACATGTTCAAGAATCACACCCTGTTACACTTTCAATTGTGTGAAAAAAAACCTTAAAGGAATCAGTATTGTTGAAATTTGAGTAGGAATGGAGGTGATGTGAAGTGAATTCCTCAGATAGTCTGCAGATCTGACGTGGGTGTTGGAGGTTGTTTGTAGTGAGGGGTCCTTGGACCTAGCAGCTATCAGGGTGACATGTGTCTTGGATTGGATAGCCCAGTAACTTCCTTCCCCTAGATGAGGCCCAGTCCAGGATTAGAACAGAGACAGAGCCCATTCATTCAGATAAAGCAAGGCCTCACACTCACAACCATGTTGTTTTAGCTGTTCCATCTCTCCCTCCACTCTGGTAGCTGTTCTCTCTGTCCACACACACACACACACAATACATATTATACACACATGTTATTACATAAACACCCATAACACCCTCCCACACAAAACATCATGTGTTTGTTTTAGCTGTTCCATCTCTGTCTCCACTCTGGTAGTGGTAAACCCCCCCCCCCACTGCTTTGGTGCCCTTGTCTCAGAAAGACACACACTTAACCACACACACAGGCATTCATACACAGGAATGCACACACACATCTGTGCTCACACACACACACACACACACACACACACACACACACACACACACACACACACACACACACACACAAAAACTCATATAATGCCCAGTGGGTTAAATAATGACGGAAAACCAATGGTCCAAACCTCATCTCTCTATCAGAACCTTGTAGGACGGCCAGAATTGGTGTGACTAAATCAATGGTCCAAACCTCATGAAAGAGGAATTTGGGATAACTTAACTTCAGCCTCTTTTCCCAGCATGATATTCGCCATCTTCAACACAGCTGGTTTTATGAGTGTTTCACCAATGGTGTGTGGTTTGCCCTGCTTTGCGATCAGGTAAGCAACTTCGTACGATGCTGTGAGGATCGGTTTGTTGATGGGTACAAAGCCGAGAACAGGCAGAGTAGCCTTTTCATCGAATCTGGCTCTCTTCACCTTGAATTCAGCGAGCGAGCGTTGTGTTTTCCATCTCCATGCAGCTTAAGGAAGTGTTCTCTTAGTTTTGCCGGTGCTAGACTAGAATTGCTCAACTTGGCATTGCAAATCATGCAGTTAGGACGCTGACTCCCATCACGTTCCGTTATACATGTGAATCCATATTGTACATATTCGTCCGACCACTTTCTTTTTTTGCTCGACATAGTAAGTATGAAGGGATTAAAATATTAAGAAAGAAATCACAAGACGTACCATCACGACAGTCACAAGTCGACTACTGAGCGCACCAAATTCCCTGCAGCACAGATAGGCCAAGCGATGTAGCGTGATCACCTGCAGCCAATGATGGCCAAGCGGGACGTGTCATCACGAATCATATGAGTCGGATGTGTGTCTTGACCTCCGCCGAACCCCTGAGACTGACTCACCGAACCCCTGGGGTTCGATCGAACCCAGGTTAAGAACCACTGGACTAAATCAATGGTCCAAACCTCATCTCTCTATCAGAACCTTGTAGGACAGCCAGAATTGATGTGACTAAATCAATGGTCCAAACCTCATGTCTCTATCAGAACCTTGTAGGACGGCCATAATTGGTGTGACTAAATCAATGGTCCAAACCTCATCTCTCTATCAGAACCTAGTAGGACGGCCAGAATTGGTGTGACTAAATCAATGGTCCAAACCTCATCTCTCTATCAGAACCTTGTAGGACGGCCAGAATTGGTGTGACTAAATCAATGGTCCAAACCTCATCTCTCTATCAGAACCTTGTAGGACGACCAGAATTGGTGTGACTAAATCAATGGTCCAAACCTCATCTCTCTATCAGAACCTTGTAGGACGGCCAGAATTAGTGTGACTAAATCAATGGAGGCCAGAGAAAAAAAGTGGTCAAAAATCTGGAAAATTGCATGGCGTCTGCCAGGCTGGACTCTGTCCATGAATTAAGGCTACTGGCTACTTGACAGCTTCTCTTTCCCGTTGAACTTTCTTCTTGAATACACAGGACAGAAAACAGTATAGAGGTCAGATGGATATAGATTTTGAGACAGGACATGTAGTATTTTCTTATTTTAGTATACGCTTTTAATATTAATTTGAAATCCAAGTACTCTTTCTAAGATTTCTCACAAAAACAAGCGTATCTCTGTGAAATGTCAACGGAGCACTGAGCGAATACCAAGCTTCTTTTTCCAAAGCCTTTTACATTTAATCCGGCTCGTGTCATGCAAATGTAGCTTTTAGAGAAACACCCCACTGAACGATTCAGAACATGAATAATAATATTTGTCTTGTTAAGATGTATTTTATAACGTAAGGAAGTGAAATTTCATAAGCAAAGCGCCTTTTCACCCACTCTGCCCAGAGTGGGTGAACACCCTACATGTTATTACATATACACCCATAACACCCTCCCACACAAAACATCATGTGTTTGTTTTAGCTGTTCCATCTCTGTCTCCAGTGGTAACCCCCCCCCCTCTCTACTGTTTCAGTGCCTTTTTCTCAGAAAGACACACACACACACACACACACACACACACACACACACACACACACACACACACACACACACACACACACACACACACACACAGCCACTCTCCGAGGGTGTCTCAGGGGGAGTTGGGATGTACATTTCACACCTCACACTCGTACAGGTTACCCGCTTGTACCTGCAGTGAAACAGGACAATTATAAGCACCCCCTATTAGAACTTTGACACACACACACTACATATTATTACATATACACCCATAACACCCTCCCACACAAAACATCATGTGTTTTGTGTGGGAGGATGTTATGTAAGGGATAATGAACGAGGTGCTATGCGTTCTATTGAAAACAATGCACGATGTGGAAGGTGTGTTCCACGACACACCAGTGTGAATAGTAGCTAGAATATTTTACCAATAAAAGTCGCTGGAGGGGTCTGAAAAGTCACAAAGTTGGCAACGTTGGAAATAATGCATGCTCTAGAATGCCCTTCAAGCCAATCAGAAACAAGTATACAACAATGCCATGGTATTGTTAGGGTCAAATTTTCAGAGTAAATAACTCACGGACACTAGAGAAGCTTAACCAAGTTGAATTCTTCCCAAAGGGTCGACACAGCTGTATTTAGACAAAAGACATGGCTTCCCCCGTGGTGGTATTCATACCCCACTTTGGGTGAGTCTCCTCCTTATCTCTAAACATTGCATCATTCTTGCTAAGCAGGGAACTAAGTGATATGAGCCTTCAACGGTTTCTCCCCCTATCAGTACTGTCAGAAATGATTTCCCCCTGCACTCAGTCCCTCCCAAGCTTCATTATGGCACCCCTCATGTCTCTTGTGTAACTAATGTTCCTATACTCTGAGTATAACAATGTTCAAAGTTTACTCCAGAATCCAACAGTATAATTAAATAGTAAGGCCAGAGGGGGTGTGTTATATGGCCAATATACCACAGCTAAGGGCTGTCCTAACGCACGACTCAACGCGCAGTTCCTGGATACAACCCCTTAGCCGTGGTATATTGGCCATATACCATAAATCACTGAGGTGGTTTTGTCGTACCCATGGTATATGGTCTGACATACCACGACTGTCAGCCAATCAGCTTTCATAAACCACCCAGTTTATAAGGATGTATATGTAATAATGTGTGTGTATAATGTGTAGTGTGTGTATGTTCCTGTGTGTGTGTGTATAATGTGTAGTGTGTGTATGTTCCTGTGTGTGTGTGTATAATGTGTAGTGTGTGTATGTTCCTGTGTGTGTGTGCGTGCGCAAAGATGTGTGTGTGCATTCCTGTGTGTTGTATGCCTGTGTGTGTAGCTTAGTGTGTGTCTTTCTGAGACAACGGCACCAAAGCAGTTGAGGGGGGTCATAATCAGCCACTAGGTCCCAGCTGTAAGGGCCTCTCCCTCCCTGTGTGTCCCAGCCTGGACACCCTGTGTTCAGGGGCAGACGAGACCCCGGCCCTGGCTCTGGTAAGAACCTAAAGAGCTTGGAGGTGAATGAACACACACAGACTACACACTACAGATTAATACCAACCAGGGACAAACACACACACACAGACTACATACTACAGATTAATACCAACTAGGGACAAACAGACACAGACTACACACTACAGATGAATACCAATCAGGGACAAACACACACAGACTTCACACTACAGATGGATATCTGTACAGACAGCCCCCACCCTCTCCCCTCCATACCCCCTATTTCCCCCATAACCCTGTGTCCCGCCTTTGTTTTGATATGTCCCCTCTTGTTGACCCGAGCTACACCCTGACCAGATGATTCTTGTAAACAGACAGTTTCCACACACCTCGTCAGCCTGCGTTGATGCCTAGCCCGGCCTCTCAGCCTCTCTGGAGGAGGGAAGGAGGGAGGGCTGGCCATCTGAACTGCATTCCTAACGCAGGTGCTGAAAGCTAGAAACCATCCCACTAGTCACTACACCCACCCCCCAACACTACTACAACACCTGCACTCCCAACCCACAAATGTCTGTACCACCCTCCTAGTCCAGCCCAGTCGCACACACGCACACGCACACTTACACGCACACACAGCCCAGCCCTCACACATCACAGGGAAACCAATAACAAGGCTCAGGACAGGAAATGCAGGGTCCCTGTCTTCGGTTCAGACAGGAGTTTATTTAATCAGCAGGATAGAGTGATTAGATTGGGGGGACAGCACCACACACACACACACACATAGACATACACACAGCACCACACACACACACACATAGACATACACACACATACACAGACATATACACACACAGACATATACACACACACATACGCAGCCGTAATGGGTTTGAACTCCGACTGCTCCCTATCTCTCTGCACGCAGATAATGCCTCTCCCCAAAAAGCAAGCTGGGGGTCGTCTGTGAAGTGGCCGTCAACAGACGACGTTTAGACAAAACGAAACACATGGCCTCGCGCAATGTTAAGAGACGATTCTGATAATGATTTGAGATATGGAGGGATAAGGGAAAAGAAACACTTTGTGATGAAAGATAGCTACACTTTGGGGTCTCTGCAGGATTTTGTTCTGAAGTAGTTTCATTGTTCCTAATCAAACATCATATGAATGTTGATATATTAGAGAGAGACCAAAGTTCAGCTCAGTTTAGTCTGACAGATTTAAACATTAATTTATTTCCATAAAACCACCAAAATTTTACTTTTTAAAATGAACCAGTAGATTAATTTGACTGTTTTAATGTTTTATATTTATATGAATTTTTAATTAGGTTTCAGTAGACTCACTATTCAACAGGCTCCACTGTCTGCGTTCTGCTGTGCTTTTGTTTCCATGGAAACCCTTCGGAGAATAATGCTCGCTAAAGGTTTCAGAACACAAAACAACATGATGGATTACTCCAGCTAAAGGCACAGAAACATAAGCACAGCAAGCTGATTGATGAAGTTTCCCCTGACTTTAGTTTCTTAAACACCACCAGTTAAAGCACCAGAGCGCTCAGCAAACCTGTGCCTGCTAGCTCTCAGCCCAGTATTCCCTCAGGCGTTTTTACCACTATAGAGAGAGAGAGAGAGAGATGTTCCCCGTGACCGCCAGGTCTTCACCAGTGACTTATGGGTACTCAGGGTGAGGAATGTCTTCGCTCCCCCAGCACTGTGAGAGCAGCCCATCCATTCATTCATCCCCACTGCAACAATGAAGTTATGAGGCCTCTCTTATTCTTATGATCTTTTTGTCCTGTAACATGGTTTCTGGTGGGTGCATATTGAGAAAGCTTTGATATACAGTACCAGTCAAAGGTTTTGGACACACCGACTCATTCAAGGGTTTTTCTTTATTTTTACTATTTTCTACATTGTAAAATAATAGTGAAGACATCAAAACTATGAAATAACACATATGGAATCATGTAGTAACCAAAAGTATGTTATTTGAGATTCTTCAAAGTAGCCACCCTTTGCCTTGATGACAGCTTTGCACACTCTTGGCATTCTCTCAACCAGCTTCATGAGGAATGCTTTTCCAACAGTCTTGAAGGAGTTCCCACATATGCTGAGCACTTGTTGGCTGCGTTTCCTTCATCGGTCCAACTCATCCCTAACCATCTCACATGGGTTGAGGTCGGGTGATTATGGAAGCCAGGTCATCCGATGCAGCACCGGCACTCTCCTTCTTGGTCAAATATCCCTTACACAGCCTGGAGGTGTGTTTTGGGTAATTGTCCTGTTGAAAAACAAATTACAGTCCCACTAAGTGCAAACCAGATGGGATGGTGTATCGCTGCAGAATGATGTGGTAGCCATGCTCGTTAAGTGTGCTTGAATTCTAAATAAATCACTGACAGTGTCACCAGCAAAGCACCATCACACCTCCTCCTCCATGCTTCACGGTGGGAACCACACATGCGGAGATCGTCCGTTCACCTACTCTGCGTCTCACAAAGACACGGCGGTTAGAACCAAAAATCTCAAATTTGGACTCATCAGACCAAAGGACAGATTTCCACCAGTCTAATGTCCATTGCTCTTGTTTTTTGGCCCAAGCAAGTCTCTTCTTATTATTGGTGTCCTTTAGTAGTGGTTTCTTTTTGCAGCAATTCGATCATGAAAGCCTGATTCATGCAGTCTCCTGTGAACAGTTGATGTTGAGATTTGTCTGTTACTTGAACTGTGAAGCATTTATTTGGGCTGCAATCTGAGATACAGTTAATTGCCGATTTCTGAGGCTGGTAACTATAATGAACTTATCCTCTGCAGCAGAGGTAACTCTGGGTCTTCCTTTCCTGTGGCGGTCCTTATGAGAGCTAGTTTCATCATAGCACTTGGTTTTTGCGACTACACTTGAAGAAACTTTAAAAGTTCTTGAAATTTTCCGGATTGACTGACCTTCATGTCTTAAAGTAATGATGGACTTCTCTTTGCTTATTTGAGCTGTTCTTGCCATAATATGAACTTGGTATTTTACCAAATTGGGCTATCTTCTGTATACCCCCCTACCTTGTCACAACACAACTGAAGCATTAAGATGGAAAGAAATTCCACAAATGTACTTTTAACAAGTCACACCTGTTAATTGAAATGCATTCTCGGTGACTACCTCATGAAGCTGGTTGAGAGAATGCCAAGAGTGTGCAAAGCTTTCATGAAGGCAAAGGGTGGCTACTTTTAAGTATCTAAAATATAAAATAGATTTTGATTTGTTTACTTTTTTTGGTTACTACATTATTCCATTTGTGTTATTTCATCGTTTTGATGTCTTCACTATTATTCTACAATGTAGAAAATAGTAAAAATAAAGAAAAACCCTTGAATGAGTCGGTGTGTCCAAACTTTTGACTGGTACTGTATATATGCTGTCTACCATGTACTTAGATAAATGTCCTGTGAGTGGCCCTCCAAACAGCCATTATTAGGTCTGTGAGTGAGTGAGGGGGCTGTTCCGTAGCATGGCAGTTAAAGAATACATCATGAGGGTAAGGTAAACACTAGGTACTTATCCTTTGCCATCCAGAACGTATGACCCCTGGAAGCGTTGCTATACTGGAGCCCTTTAGGTTGACATTGACTAGATCTGGAGAGCCTCTAGCCAGAGACCTGGAAGGTTGTTGTTAGTTGTCGTGTGGACATCAATCATGACTTTATATTTCTTGCCGTAGTGTGTTCTAACTTATTGGCAGGTGTTGTGACCTGTGCTTTGCCTGCGCTTTGCCTGCGGCCACCTCAAACCTTCCTGAGTGAGGTGACCCCGTGCCGACCTATCAGAGCCAAAGGTCACGCCTCTGGACCAATAAAAAGGCTGCACTGTCACAGCCGGCGAGCAAACACTGAAGGGAACAGCTGTGAATTTTGTACTGACCGTGCAAACTGCTGTAGGCTTTGTAAGGTCATTATATGATAATGAAAATGATTACAGAATTACATGGGGGTTTAGGACATGAGAGTGGCGGGGAGGGGAAGGGAGGAGGAGGAGGAGGAGAGGAGAGGAGAGGAGAGGAGAGGAGAGGAGAGGAGAGGAGAGGAGAGGGGGGGAGAGGCACATTGGGTTTGATAAATGGACTGTGAAGGTACCCATCTGGCCCTTCTCTGTGGCTTTTCTCTTCTTTTCTTTCATTCTGTTCTGTTCATTCTGCGTCTCGCTCTCTTTACTACCTCCCTTTCATTCCTCTCCTCTGTTCTCTTACCAGGCTCTGTGTAAAAGGAGTGTGGGGCGGGCGTGGAGTGAAAGATCAACAGAGTGCAGCCCCAGCTTTCCTCTGGGGGAGGGGAGGAGGGGAGGAGGGGAGGAGAGTGGGTAAGAGTAGGTGTTTATGACTCAGTAGGAGGGTTTCTGGCTGACACGGCAGCCCCTGTCCTCTCGGTCGGTATGCACAGAGCGCTGTGTGTGTGGACAGAACGGTAGGAGAGTGGGCAGCAGCCGATGACCTTTGACCTGGGAAGCAGTTGGACAGCTTCGACTGCGTAAATCAAGGGGCTGCTGTATTCCAGGGGCTCGGAAGTTCATCTTCCAATAGAAAACTGCATGACCTCAAACCATTACACTTCCTGACTACACAATGCTTTTCTCCACACACAGTTCAACATGACCATCATTGTCATTTCTAATTAGTTTACCATGAATAAATAGACTACTATATTTTTTCCCAAACTATTTAGTTATGTAATAATTGCATATATTTGTTAGTCCTTTTGCTTTGAAAAAGGTAATTGAAACTAATCTATTGTAGGTCTGTACTTGGCACAGTCTTTAGTACGGCAGTACATCTGTTATGTTCATTTTCATGTAGCTGCTTACTGTATCTAGCTATTCTCAACAGCATTGTTGAGGTCTTTATTCTCTCTCACACTACTCATCAGATCAGTGGGAGATAGAGAGATTTAGGTCCCGTTGATAGAGAGATGAAGAGAGAGATGTAGGTCTCATTGATAGAGAGATGTAGGTCTCATTGATAGAGAGATGTAGGTCTCATTGATAGAGAGATGTAGGTCTCATTGATAGATGAAGAGAGATTTAGGTCCCATTGATAGAGAGATGTAGGTCTCATTGATAGAGAGATGTAGGTCTCATTGATAGAGAGATGGAGAGATGTAGGTCTCATTGATAGAGAGATGGAGAGATGTAGGTCTCATTGATAGAGAGATGTAGGTCTCATTGATAGAGAGATGGAGAGATGTAGGTCTCATTGATAGAGAGATGGAGAGATGTAGGTCTCATTGATAGAGAGATGTAGGTCTCATTGATAGAGAGATGTAGGTCTCGTTGATAGAGAGATGGAGGTCTCGTTGATAGAGAGATGGAGGTCTCGTTGATAGAGAGATAGAGGTCTCGTTGATAGAGAGATGGAGGTCTCGTTGATAGAGAGATGGAGGTCTCGTTGATAGAGAGATGGAGGTCTCGTTGATAGAGAGATGGAGGTCTCGTTGATAGAGAGATGGAGGTCTCGTTGATAGAGAGATGGAGGTCTCGTTGATAGAGAGATGTATGTTTCCAGGTCCACAGCTGCACTCATCACTCAGCTGTCCATCACGGTCCTCTGACCTGGGGGCCATCATCTCTTCTCCCACCCTCCACACCACCTTTGTTTACTGCCCCTGTCTACCCCTGCCCTCCCCTGCCCTCACCTAGGTACAGCGCTCCCGGACAAAGGGCCCAGCCTGTCATCAAACCCAGGGGTCAGCAGGGGCCACAGTAGGGCCACAGGGGCCAGGCTGGAGTTATGTTCAGGCTGTGGTGAGTTCTCCACTGTGTCAGCCACCAGTTGCACCCCTGTAGAGCCACTCAGAGAGAGAGAGAGATCCTCCTCTCATGTTACTCCTAACCCCCCTCCTGTGTCCTCCACCATGATGACATGTCCTTTGTGTCCTCAGTGACAGAGACCCAGAGAGAGGAACAATGGGGATCCCCTGTCCCAGATGGGAATTTGAAAGATGGTACTCTTCTTGTTCCACAATGAAGAGGGACAGAGTGGACAGAGCCCAGGCTGCTGCAGTCCAGGCTGTGACACAGTGACAGGCCTGGTGACAGGAGCTATAGGACCCAGAGGGAGAGGCCCCATACTTTGGGAGGGTCCACTAACTACCAGAAAACAACCTCCTTTTAACACAGACCCATAGCAGCAACAAGGGGAGTTCCCATAGACCTGGGGTGTCAAGCTCATTCCAGGGAGGGACTAGTGTCTGCAGGTTTTTTCCTTCCAATGAAGACCTAGACAACCAGGTGAGGGCAGTTCCTTACTAATTAGTGACCTTAATTCCTCAAGCAAGTACAAGGGAGGAGTGAAAACCCTCAGACGCTCGGCCCTCCATGGAATGAGTTGACACTAACCCTAACCCAAGAGTCTCCATAGACCTCCATAGAGACCTGTAGCCAAGCAGTCATCTGTCTACAGCGGTCTGCCAGTCTACAGCAGTCATCTGTCTACAGCAGTCATCTGTCTACAACACTCTGCCAGTCAACAGCAGTCATCTGTCTACAATACTCTGCCAGTCAACAGCAGTCATCTGTCTACAACACTCTGTCAGTCAACAGCAGTCATCTGTTTACAACACCATGCCAGTCAACAGCAGTCATCTGTCTACAACACTCTGTCAGTCAACAGCAGTCATCTGTTTACAACACTCTGCCAGTCAACAGCAGTCATCTGTTTACAACACTCTGTCAGTCAACAGCAGTCATCTGTTTACAACACTCTGCCAGTCAACAGCAGTCATCTGTTTACAACACTCTGCCAGTCAACAGCAGTCATCTGTCTACAACACTCTGCCAGTCAACAGCAGTCATCTGTTTACAACACTCTGCCAGTCAACAGCAGTCATCTGTCTACAACACTCTGTCAGTCAACAGCAGCCATCTGTCTACAACACTCTGCCAGTCAACAGCAGTCATCTGTTTACAACACTCTGCCAGTCAACAGCAGTCATCTGTTTACAACACTCTGCCAGTCAACAGCAGTCATCTGTTTACAACACTCTGTCAGTCAACAGCAGTCATCTGTCTACAACAGTCTGTCAGTCAACAGCAGTCATCTGTCTACAACACTCTGTCAGTCAACAGCAGTCATCTGTCTACAACACTCTGCCAGTCAACAGCAGTCATCTGTTTACAACACTCTGTCAGTCAACAGCAGTCATCTGTCTACAACACTGCCAGTCAACAGCAGTCATCTGTTTACAACACTCTGCCAGTCAACAGCAGTCATCTGTTTACAACACTCTGCCAGTCAACAGCAGTCATCTGTTTACAACACTCTGCCAGTCAACAGCAGTCATCTGTTTACAACACTCTGCCAGTCAACAGCAGTCATCTGTCTACAACACTCTGCCAGTCAACAGCAGTCATCTGTTTACAACACTCTGTCAGTCAACAGCAGTCATCTGTCTACAACACTGCCAGTCAACAGCAGTCATCTGTTTACAACACTCTGCCAGTCAACAGCAGTCATCTGTTTACAACACTCTGCCAGTCAACAGCAGTCATCTGTCGACAACACTCTGTCAGTCAACAGCAGTCATCTGTCTACAACACTCTGCCAGTCAACAGCAGTCATCTGTCTACAACAGTCTGTCAGTCAACAGCAGTCATCTGTCTACAACACTCTGCCAGGTCAACAGCAGTCATCTGTCTACAACAGTCTGTCAGTCAACAGCAGTCATCTGTCTACAACACTCTGCCAGTCAACAGCAGTCATCTGTTTACAACACTCTGCCAGTCAACAGCAGTCATCTGTCTACAGCAGTCTGCCAGTCAACTAGCAGTCATCTGTTTACAACACTCTGTCAGTCAACAGCAGTCATCTGTTTACAATACTCTGCCAGTCAACAGCAGTCATCTGTCTACAACACTCTGCCAGTCAAGAGCAGTCATCTGTTTACAACACTCTGCCAGTCAACAGCAGTCATCTGTTTACAACACTCTGCCAGTCAACAGCAGTCATCTGTCTACAACAGTCGGTCAGTCAACAGCAGTCATCTGTCTACAACACTCTGTCAGTCAACAGCAGTCATCTGTCTACAACACTCTGCCAGTCAACAGCAGTCATCTGTTTACAACACTCTGTCAGTCAACAGCAAAGTGATGGGGACGGCCTTCTGTTATGTAATGATTTTAATCCTCAACAACGTGTGCCTGTCATCACCTCTGTCTAGTCCTTCATGACCAGAGCCACATATCATCACAGGGTGATGTACAAAGTCAGGGCGAGAGGTGGGTGTCACTTGAAGGGAGGTCATGAACCAACAGTCCGCATGATAGGCTGAATCGTTGGCCGTTAGGGGCGAGAGGGGATGTCATGTGACACCAAACTTCATCGGCGTTCGTTAGCTGTTCATTAATGACTTGTGTACAGCTTTGCTCTCATTTGTTTAATTAGTGTGGCTGGTGTGGCCCTGGAAGAAGGGGGTGGCACGGGGTCGGGCTGGCTGCCGTGTTGGTGGGAGGGCGGTTGTTGAACAGAGCTCTGTGATGTAGTTGTCATCGGAGGGGACAGGTTAATCAGAGACATCTCTCAGACATCTTCCCCTTCGCTCTGTTGCTCCTTATCCCCTAAACAGGATAATATAGCTACTGTACCACCGTCTCCCTGCCAACTCTGTCTATCTCTCTGTCTGTCTGTTTTCCTTGGTGTACGTGCTGCTCGCCAAAAGTTTGTTGGCTGCACCTTTGTGAGTCTCTCTACCTCAGGGTGCTACGCTGTTATGTGCTGGCGGGCAAACACCTGTGACTGGGTCAACCATCATCTACTGCTCTCTCTCTCTACCTCTCTCTCTACCTCTCTCTCTTCCTCTCTATCTACCTCTCTCTCTTCCTCTCTATCTACCTCTCTCTCTTCCTCTCTCTCTTCCTCTCTCTCTCTACCGCTCTCTCTCTACCTGACTCTACCTCTCTCTACTGCTCTCTACCTCTCTCTACCGCTCTCTACCGCTCTCTACCTCTCTCTACCGCTCTCTACCTCTCTACCTCTCTCTATTGCTCTCTACCTCTCTCTACCTCGCTCTCGCTCTCTATCGCTCTCGCTCTCGCTCTCTACCTCGCTCTCTATCGCTCTCTACCACTCTCTATCGTTCTCTACATCTCTACCTCGCTCTCTATCGCTCTCTTCCGCTCTCTATCGCTCTCTACATCTCTCTACCGCTCTCTACCGCTCTCTACCTCTCTCTACCTCTCGCTCTCTACCTCGCTCTCTACCTCGCTCTCTATCGCTCTCTAACGCTCTCTACCGCTCTCTACCGCTCTCTACCTCTCTCTACCTCTCTCTACCTCTCGCTCTCTACCTCGCTCTCTACCGCTCTCTATCGCTCTCTACCGTTCTCTACCGCTCTCTACCGCTCTCTACCGCTCTCTATCGCTCTCTACATCTCTCTACCGCTCTCTACCTCTCGCTCTCTACCTCGCTCTCTACCGCTCTCTACCGCTCTCTACCGCTCTCTACCGCTCTCTACCTCTCTCTACCTCTCGCTCTCTACCTCGCTCTCTACCGCTCTCTATCGCTCTCTACCGCTCTCTACCTCTCTCTACCTCTCGCTCTCTACCTCGCTCTCTATCGCTCTCTACCTCTCTCTACCTCTCGCTCTCTACCTCGCTCTCTATCGCTCTATATCGCTCTCTACCGCTCTCTACCTCTCTCTACCTCTCGCTCTCTACCGATCTCTATCGCTCTCTACCGCTCTCTAACGCTCTCTACCGCTCTCTATCGCTCTCTACCGCTCTCTATCGCTCTCTACCGCTCTCTACCTCGCTCTCTATCGCTCTCTACTGCTCTCTACCGCTCTCTACCTCTACCTCTCTCTACCTCTCCCTCTCTCCCTCTCTCCACCTCTCACACTCAGTACCGCTGGTATGTTTACCCTCTACCCCTCTGAGGGAGAAAACAAATAAGAACACATCATCTGTATCTTTCATCATCATCATCCAGGGACTAGAATTAATGTGAAAGCGATGGTTATCTCAAAAAGCTCTGTCATTTGTCTGTCTTTATCTAAACCTCGTCTGTCTGACAGTATGCGTGCAATGCTATCAGAGCGCCTGTGGCCTGGGTGGTTGAGGTGTGATTTGTGATTGTAAATTTCGCCCATGTATTCACCCGCCCATTTAGCAATAATACAGCTATGCACGACACGACCTCTGTGTTGTCAGACTCCGCCCCACAGCACGTTTAGCTCTCTCCTCCTGTTGGCTGCGTGGTTGGAAAGTACATGAGCACATGTCTGTCTCAGTCAGGTTGGAATGTTCCTTTGAAGAGGAACTGTTTATTCATCTATGCAGATAAGACAAGCCCAAAACCTGTTTACACCTACTATGCCTGCACATACATATCTGGTCTGGCACTGAATACTACAGCCTAATCACACCATCAGATACATGGTTAGCCTCATTTTGTAGGGTAGATGTGGAAGCCGTACTAATGGGCCTGATTCAGTGGGTAGTACTTCATGTACCATTGCCACCCCTTCTGCTAAATGCACTATTTGCCCTTGAATTGAATGGTGAAGAAAATCACAGCTGTGTTAAATTGCTCCCAGCTCTTAATGGAAACAGTCGTTTCATAATTACGCTTTTCACAGTAATAGCTTGGCGATGCAACACAGCGTTGAGAGAGAAGAATGTCATTAAAGCACCACAGACATTTAGGGCCACTTGTTGCAGAGACAGTCAAGCCATTAAGTGTTGCTTTTAATATGGAAACAGCATTTAGGGATTGGAGAAAGAAAGACAAAGTGAACACATGTAGGGAGGGCTGGGGCCTGTTTTACTGGTCCTCAGGAAAACCATGGGCATTATTTCTGGTCAGACACCAAACCAGAGAGCATGATGGGAGGAGGATGTGTGGCAGGGGGGTGAACTGACAAACAAGAGCACGGCATTATGGGCCAGTGGAGGAATTGACTGGAGGAGAGTGTGTATTTTACCTCACCAGAGAACCAGCAACACCTGTCTACATTCAAGTATGTCTTTCAAGTAGAGTGAATGTCCAGTACATGAAGGTTAGCCAATGAAGCGTTTGGAATCAGCCTCGTATAGCAGGTCATTATCCTCTCTGTAAATGAAATAGGTCTCTGAACTAAAGCTTTCCTGTTTCAAAGGGGCAGGATCTGTAATTGGCTACTTTCTGGGATGTTTTATTAGTAATAGGAGGGTTAATAACAGTGATTTTCTGGAGGCTCACAGCGTGGTTAAGAATAGCCTCTCTGTCTCTCTGACAGGGGAACCCTCCCCCTCTCTTTCTCTCGCTCTCTGTGTGTCTCTCTGTTTCTCTTTCTCTCTGTCTGTCTGTGTGTGTCTCTCTCTCTCTGTCTCTTTCTCTGTCTCTCGCTCTCGCTCTCTAACTCTAACCCTGTCTGTCTGTCTCTGTCTGTCTGTCTGTATGTCTGTGTGTGTCACTCTCTCTCTCTGTACAGTAGAGAGGGTGGAGTGTTCTGTTTAAGGTGACAGGATGGTTTGGTGGGGGTAGGGGGGTAAGGGTAGTATGTAATTAGTCTTACCGTATCGTTGAATAGCCTGATGTGACGTGTGAGGTACACACCCCCATACACACGCCAACATTTACACCTACCATGTACTCCCCCTCCACCCTGTAGTGTTAATTATAACCTCCATACACCGCTGGAACACTTAATTCCATGGCAAGCATATTGTCTCTCCAAGGCAGGCAGGTGGGTCGTAAATGATCCTGAAGGTGAAGATGTAAGTTGGAGGAGATAGTTATGAACATTTCATCTGTCTGCTGTAGCGGCTGCAGCTGCTCCTGTCAGCACATGTGTGCTGGAGGAATTACACAGGGTCAGGATGGGGGAGAGAGTGTGTGTGTGTGTGTGTGTGTGTGTGTGTGTGTGTGTGTGTGTGTGTGTGTGTGTGTGTGTGTGTGTGTGTGTGTGTGTGTGTGTGTGTGTGTGTGTGTGTGTGTGTGTGTGTGTGTGTGTGTATGTGTATGAAGGCGGGGGTTACATGGGTAGACAGGTAGGACCTGCCTGTCACTGTATGGGACATCTCTGCCACCCCGTCACCCATGCCCCCCCAGCAGCGGCAGCTTGGCCCTGCATAGGGTGTGTGTGTGTATAATGTAGACAAGCAGGCGTGCGGTCCCCAAGCTGTCTCTGTTCATTACTGCTAGCGACATTGGGACACAGCAGGCAGGTGGCCAGATCTTTAACCCTCACCTACTGTCATTGTGTGTGTTGGGGGAGTGTATGTGTGGGGGTGTACTGTAACACATCAACGTATGTAAATGCAGACACATTCACTTTAGTATGTTCATATGTGTACGTTAGGGCTTGTCCTTATGCGGATGTTCGTGGGAATTACCCCTGTTGAAATGTGGCACTGCTCAGTCCTTGACAGAGTGTAGAAACAGGCCTATCCACATCCAAGAATTCCACCTTCCCATCCTTGCAATTAACAGAAAAAGGACATATTTTTCTCCTCCAAGAAGTCAATCGGCAGATCCCAGAATTCACCCAGTGAATTAATTCTATTATGTCAAAATCATGACTGTTAATTAGAGTTGTAACGACGGTGCCTCCTGACAGAGGAATGGATGGCTTCAGTACAGATGTAGAGAGATATCGCTTCACTTTCACTTCTCTTTACAAAGGCTGCCTGCGTAATGGCTCATCAATCCCACAGTGATAAATGTCTCTTGGAGTAATGACCGTCTTATCGCCCCAGGATTAGTGCAGATATTTATAATTAGTGTACCCACACAACTCCCCGACAGATGTTGGAATATCAGCAGCACAATGTTGGGGCCTGCTTACAGCTGAATGGGAACTTGTGGAGATGAATAGACAACACTGCAGCTTATTGTACTGTACATCTTTACTTGGCTTAGGTGAACTTGCACTGACTGTGACTGCAGCGTTTTGTCACTCCGTAGCAGATTCATGCTGTTTTTGATGGTAAGCACTCATATTATATGATACACACACACACACACACACACACACACACACACACACACACACACACACACACACACACACACACACACACACACACACACACACACACACACACACACACACACAAAACAGGTAGGCCGAGGCCGCTATAGCCCCTATTTATTGAGGTCCATCCTCCAGTTAGTAAACTCTAGGGCCTCTCCTCCCATCCAATCCTCTCCTCATGCCTATACAGTTGAAGTCGAAAGTTTACATACACTTAGGTTGGAGTCATTAAAACAACATTTTCAACCACACCACAAATTTCTTGTTAACAAACTATAGTTTTGGCAAGTCGGTAAGGACATCTATTTTGTGCATGACACAAGTAATTTTTCCAATTTTTCCAGATTATTTCACTTATAATTCACTGTATCACAAATCCAGTGGGTACATACACTAAGTTGACTGTGCCTTTAAACAGCGTGGAAAATTCCCGAAAATGATGTCATGGCTTTAGAAGCTTCTGAAGCTTCTGCTAATTGACATCATTTGAGTCAATTGGAGGTGTATATGTGGATGTATTTCAAGGCCTACCTTCAAACTCAGTGCCTCTTTGCTTGACATCATGGGGAAATCAAAAGAAATCAGCCAAGACCTCAGAAAAAAATTGTAGACCTCCACATGTCTGGTTCATCCTTTGGAGCAATTTCCAAACGCCTGAAGGTACCACGTTCATCTGTACAAACAATAGTACGCAAGTATAAACACCATGGGACCACGCAGCCATCATACCGCTCAGGAAGGAGACGCATTGTGTCTCCTAGAGATGAACGCACTTTGGTGCGAAAAGTGCAAGTCAATCCCAGAACAAGAGCAAAGGACCTTGTGAAGATGCTGGAGGAAACAGGTACAAAAGTATCTATATCCACAGTAAAACAAGTCTTATATCGACATAACCTGAAAGACCGCTCAGCAAGGAAGAAGCCACTGCTCCAAAACCGCCATAAGAGCGTCTGCTAAATGACTTAAATGTAAAATGTAAATAAAAAAGCCAGACTACGGTTTGCAACTGCACATGGGGACAAAGATTGTACTTTTTGGAGAAATGTCCTCTGGTCTGATGAAACAAAAATAGAACTGTTTGGCCATAATGACCATTGTTATGTTTGGAGGAAAAAGGGGGAGGCTTGCAAGCCGAAGAACACCATCCCAGCCGTGAAGCACGAGGGTGGCAGCATCATGTTGTAGGGGTGCTTTGCTGCAGGAGGGACTGGTGCACTTCACAAAGTAGATGGCATCATAAGGTAGGACAATTTTGGATATATTGAAGCAACATCTCAAGACATCAGTCAGAAAGTTTAAGCTTGTTCGCAAATGGGTCTTCCAAATGGACAATGACACCAAGCATACTTCCAAAGTTGTGGCAAAATGGCTTAAGGACAACAAAGTGAAGGTATTGGACTGGCCATCACAAAGGCCTGACCTCAATCCTATAGAAAATTTGTGGGCAGAACTGAAAAAGTGTGTGCGAGCAAGGAGGCCTACAAACCTGACTCAGTTACACCAGCTCTGTCAGGAAGAATGGGCCAAAATTCACCCAAATTATTGTGGGAAGCTTGTGGAAGGCTACCCGAAACATTTCAGCCAAGTTAAACAATTTAAAGGCAATGCTAGCAAATACTAATTGAGTGTATGTAAACTTCTGACCCACAGGGAATGTGATGAAAGAAATAAAAGCTGAAATAAATAATTATCGCTCGTATTATTCAGACATTTCACATTCTTAAAATAAAGTGGTGATCCTAACTGACCTAAGACAGGGCATTTTTACTAGGATTAAATGTCAGGAATTGTGAAAAACTGAGTTTAAATGTATTTGACTGAGGTGTATGTAAACTTCCAACTTCCACTGTAGGTAGCCACAGATATGCCAGGGGGATGAGGTGAATTCACTTTTAACTTTTCAAAGCAGTTTCTGGGGCTGAGATGTGCCTGTCCTCATCTCCTCCTCCTCTGCTACGGGCTGGAAGAACTTTCTCCTCCTGATGTCATGAAATCACACTGTGATGTATTCTGCCTCAGGTGTAGTCCCTATTCACAAAGCAGTTTGACACAGCACAGGCCTGTTCCCCCTGCATTCTGCCAGTACTGGGACTTCAAATAGGCCTACCCAGTACTTGGACTTCAGATAGACCTCACTAATACTGGGACTTCAGATAGGCTTAGCTAATACTGGGACTTCAGATAGGCCTAGGTAATACTGGGACTTCAGATAGGCCTAGCCAATACTGGGACTTCAGATAGGCCTAGCCAATACTGGGACTTCAGATAGGCCTAGCCAATACTGGGACTTCAGATAGGCCTAGCCAATACTGGGACTTCAGATAGACCTAGCTAATACTGGGACTTCAGATAGACCTAGCTAATACTGGGACTTCAGATAGACCTAGCCAATACTGGGACTTCAGATAGGCCTAGCTAAGTACCTGCAATATATCAACTGACTCCTAATCTCAATTTCAATTCAATTTAGCCAACACTGCTTTTGTGATTGAATTGGTAAGGTAACTTGATTAAAAAGTAAACAAACAAACTGAGAAGATAGTGTGGATAACCAATACGTCATCATCTCTTGGAATCAGTCTTGACTCTCTCCGTAACACTAATGTTGATTGCGTTGTGTGAAATATTATTTCTGTGAGTGTTGTGATTTTGTCCCTTTGTGTGTGGATGCCAAGCTGGGTGACACACACACACACACACACGTACACACACTCTGCGTCCTACCCGCCACTGACAGACGCTGTAAGCAGATGCGGGCCGGGGCAGTAATGGCAGGTGATTATAAGTGTCACGCATGCCAAGCTAATTAAACCCCTGGGCTGACAGACAGCAGCATTGTGTGTGTGTGTGTGTGTGTGTGCGTGGGGGGGGGGGGGGGGGGTGCAGCCTGGCTGCACAATAATTGTTACTCACCTGCCTGGGAGAGAGACTGCAGCTAACAGCGTCATTTATTTTACCGTAGCCTGGCTGGCCAGGCACTACAGAGGCCCAGGCTCGTTCGAGTTAGTTTTGACATCCTTAAATGCCTCTGTCACAGATGGGACCACTCAGGTCTCTGGCCCAGTATATGGATAACAGTAGCCAGCTCTACACTACCGTGCAGGTATGTGAGGTGAGTGTATTTCTGTGTGTAGGAGTGGAGAATAATGTTTGTGCTCATCATTACCTGTTTAAGAGTAGCTGTTTAGAAAAGTAGGATAATATAATACATTCAGATTGGTTTGTTTTCTACAGTAACAAGTAGAAACTGCCTCATTCTGCAGTGCTCTTCCCTCCCTATACCGGCAGGGGTGGCAGGTAGCCTAGTGGTTAGAGCATTGAACTAGTAACCAAAAGGTTGCAAGATCGAATCCCTGAGCTGACAAGGTAAAAATCTGTTGTTCCTAGGCCGTCATTGAAAATAAGAATTTGTTCTTAACTGACTTGCCTAGTTAAATGAACCTTTCTGATCTACCGATACCGAATACGGGTTCACTTTCCTAAACAACCGCTGAATTGCAGGGCGCCAAATTCAAAAATATTCCTAAAAATATTTATAATCATGCAATCACAAGTGAAATATACCAAAACACAGCTTAGCTTGTTGTTAATCCACCTATGGTGTCAGATTTTGAAAATATATTTTACAGCGAAAGAAATCCAAGCTTTTGTGAGTGTAGCTTTCAATGCTATAACAGTTTAGCCTTATATTAGCTTGGCTAGCTTGGTCACGAAAGTAAGAAAAGCAATCAAATTAATCGCTTACCTTTGATAATCTTCGGGTGTTTCCACTCACGAGACTCCCAGTTACACAACAAATGTTCTTTTTGTTCGATAAATTTACTTTTATCACAAAACACCGCCATTTGGTTTGCGCAATATTTTGTGAAAACAAAAGCCGTGTTCCGTTCGACAAATCCCCAAAAGTATCCGAAATGGTCGTAGTAACACTCCAAATGTTTTTTATAATCAAACCTCAGGTTGTCTTTAACAAACATAGTCGATAATATTTCAACCGGAGCATAACCTATTCATTAAGAGACAAAAGGAAAATGGAGAGCTCCTGTCTGGCGCGCAGGAAATATTCAGGGTACACCTGACTACAACTGAAAAATCTCGTTCATTTTTCAAAATAAAAGCCTGAAACTATGTCTAAAGCCTGGTCACAGCCTGAGGAAGCCATTGGAAAAAGAATATGGTTGATACCCCTTTAAATGGAGGTTATACAGGCCAGGAAACAAAGTAAAAAAAATATATATATCACTTACGGGTTAATTTTTCTCAGGTTTTCGCTTGCAGAATAAATATAATTTTTCTCACAGACAACATTTTGACAGTTTTGGAAACTTTGGAGTGTTTTCTATCCTAATCTGTAAATTATATGCATATTCTATGATCTGGGCCAGAGAAAATTTCCGTTTACGTTGGGTACGTAATTTGAAGAAAAAAAAACAATTCTGACCCCTAGCGCTAAGAGGTTTAAATGAAGGTAAAATAAATAAAAAATACCGTACTGCCACATACTGTAACCACCACACTGTCAGGACACTGCAGAAAGGGACAAGGACAGGCCTCCATAGCCAAGGAGTGAGGTCACAGTCCCTCCAGCTGGTGAGTGACTCGGAGCTGGTCACAGCTGTCAGAGCTGCACAAGGAGGCCTTCCTGCACCAGGAGGCCCACCTGTACACAGTACTCTATGTAGCCTCACACGTACACTCTGAGGCACACATCTGGCAGAGAGGCTAGACAGACAGACAGACAGACAGACAGACAGACAGAGCTGCACCAGGAGGCCCACCTGTACACAGTACTCTATGTAGCCTCACACGTACACTCTGAGGCACACATCTGGCAGGCAGGCAGGCAGGCAGGCAGCTCTTTCTGTGAGAACTAGTCAGACTGATCTGATTCATGTGATGCTAAAGAGCACGCAGGTGTGGCTGAGCCAGGTGCACATTGCATCGCATCGCATTGCCATATCAGATCTGATCAGTGACAGCTTTGTGTGCTTGTATGCCTGGGGTGGAGTGGGTTAAATGAGGTATGTGAGCTGGTTTGTCTGTAATGCCAGATTTCTGTATTATCACATATCTTGTTATGACAAAAACATGACTCCATACTTACATGTCAGAATACTACATTCGGAGTATTGTTTTGTCCTTTCAAGCCTGACCTAGACACATATCCAAAAGGCTGCCCTCTTTACCTAACTTGTCTCTGTTTCCCTATATTATGCTCAACGTTGTCAACATTGTGCACCCTTCACCTCTCACACATCTCTAGATCCTGTACACACTCCTTGTGTCCTTTCTGTTCTGTACTGTGTGTTCAGATGGTTCAGGATGAAGCCGGTCTTGTGATGGTTTTAATAAGGAGCTGGTGGCATCAGATCCATCAGATACTGTGTCTGAGGCTTAGTGCTGCCTCAAGTGCTGAAGAAACCTGATTAAAACATCAATTTATACTGTGTGTGTGTGTGTGTGTGTGTGTGTGTGTGTGTGTGTGTGTGTGTGTGTGTGTGTGTGTGTGTGTGTGTGTGTGTGTGTGTGTGTGTGTGTGTGTGTGTGTGTGTGTGTGTGTGTGTGTGTGTGTGTGTGTCAGAGTCTCTGCTAGGCCTCATGGCTGCTTGGATGTCTTATCTCTGTGTTCAACCCTGTCACACTAATTAGGGGCCATATTTACTTACATAATGTTTTTGTTTCCTCCTCTCGATAGTAATCTGTGACTGCTGCTGTGAAGGGTGTTCTCATTAACAAAGTGATTTACTGTGATAGCAGAACATCTAGCAATAACACACAGAGGGGGAGACATCATTCCTTAAAAGAGGTCACGGTAACAATCATTTCTATGAATATGTCATTAGAAGTGAATGTACTGCTGGGCCTAGTGCTATGTTTTATTACTAGTGATGCAGATATCAGTGAAAACACATGAGGGGATGAGTGTACATCAGAGACTTAGGCCAGTATTCACTTCTAAAATACTATTTTTTTTATTAGTGATACAACTATTGCTCAATCTCTTAGGTAGAAAACATCATGCAGGGATACAAGTAAGTTAAAGCCATAGCATTTGTTAGGAGTATTGTTTTACTGGGTCATTGACTGTGTGACCATACTGTCACTGCTCACCCCAGTACTATAGATCCCCTTTAGACTTCAGTCAACACCTGTCACCTCGGAAGAGATGGATGGACATCCTGACACTGTGACTTCACTTTTTGTCAGCCACAGTTTCTGATTAACCAAACTTTTTACACACACGCAGACACACACACACACACACACACACACACACACACACACACACACACACACACACACACACACACACACACACACACACACACACACACACACACACACACACACGCACACACGCACACACATTAAACCATTAAACACACACACACACACACACACACACACACACACATTAAACCATTAAACACACACACACACACACACACACACTTGTGTCTCTGTGTGTTTGACGTAAAACCCAAAAGGCCTTGTAAATGGTTAAAGGGAACAGGTCGTGGTTAGTAAATGACCCACAGCTGATGGTTTAATGTTCATAGGCGAGGAGTGAGGGTCTCTGTGTCTCAGTCTCTTTTATAAGAGCATTAGTGACTGTTAGTCTGTTAGTGAGGGATTCCCAGACACAGCACAGTGCATCCTTAATGGGTAAATGCCATGTATTCAGCCGGCTAGTCTGGGAAAACATATGGCGCCATTTGAAGGCCCAGGCTGGAGCGTGCTGTTCTGCTGTAATTACTATGGGCTCACCCGGCAGTGTGGCAGCAGCAAGGCAGCGTGGGTAGTGGGTGCTCTCTGTCTCTCCTGCTCTATGTCCTCAGCCAGCTCAGGAAGAACACAGCCAGGCCTCCTGCAGGAGCAGTTGTGTTTGGCCTTCACACACATCTACATTCACAGCTACTGTTCAGGTGCCAGCTCTGGCAGGATGTGTTCTGAATGTGTGCAAAGTAGTCCAGTCATGTCCAGCATTCTCTCTGTCTATCTTTTTCTCTCTCCTGGTCCAGGAATCTTAGGAAGGCTTAGAAGGTGCTTTCCTTCTCTTCCGTCTCTCTCTCTCTCCCCATCCCTCTCTCTCTCCATCCGTCTCTCTCTCCATCCCTTTCTCTCTACTTCCCTTTCTCTCTTCATCCCTCAGTCTCCATCCCTTTCTCTCTCCATCCTTTCTCTGTTTATCTCCACCCCTCTCTCTCTCCACCCCTTTCTCTTCACCCCGTCTCTCCCACCCCCTCTCTCGCCATCCCTCTCTCTCTCTCCATCCATCCCTCTCTCTCTCTCCATCCCTCTCTCTCATCCCTCTCCCTCCCTCTCTCTTGCCATCCCTCTCTCTCTCTCCATCCATCTCTCTCTCGCCATCCCTCTCTCTCTCCATCCCTCTCTCTTTCCATCCCTCTCTCTCCATCACTCTCTCTCTCTCTTTCCATCCCTCTCTCTCCATCGCTCTCTCTCTCTCGCCATCCCCCTATCTTTCTCTCTCTCTCGCCATCCCTCTCTCTCTCTGTGTCCATCACTCTTTTCTCGTCCTCAGTCTCTGCCTCTCTCTGTCTCCATCCCCCTCTCTCGTCCTCAGTCTCTCTCTCTCTCTGTCTCCATCCCGCTATCTTTCTCTCTCTATCGCCATCCCTCTCTCTCTCTGTCTCATCACTCTTTTCTCGTCCTCAATCTCTGCCTCTCTCTGTCTCCATCCCTCTCTCTCGTCCTCAGTCTCTGCCTCTCTCTCTCTGTCTCCATCCCTCTCTCTTCCTCCCTCTCTCTATCCATCCCCCTCTCTCGTCCTCAGTCTCTGCCTCTCTCTGTCTGTAATAGTGTGTACGTGTGCTTGTATGGAGGGGGAGCAGATTGTGGGTTTAAAGTGTGTGGTGTCTGTTGGCAGGGCGATGAGGGTGTCAGCTGGGATGTTAAGGCAGGGGGAACAGGCTGGCAGCACGGCAGGAAGGCCCTGTTAAGATCCACTGCTGGGAATTTGGCGGAGCCAGTTGCCGGCCAAAACAGGGGGGACTTCCAAACTTGGGATAAAGACATTTCCTCCCCCATTTATAAAGTCTGTCACCCTCACGTCTGTTGTCTCCCCCCATCCCACCCCTACCACCTCCATTCCCCTTCTGCCTTGTACCCAGTACACCACCACCCACCATACCCCTCCCTATGTTTGAGTACCTCTCTGCATTGCCATTTGTGTTCTTTCTGCAACTACAGCGTGTTGGAGCACTCTGCCAAATGAACATATGCTGCATGTATATTTCAGCGCAGTTTAAAGCATCTCTGTGTGTAAATAATGCATGGTGTACACTGAAGGTGCTTGTTCTGCTCACGCTGGGGAAATCTAACTGTTCCTCTTCAACTGATGATGCAGATTTAGAGTTACAGGACATACAGCACAGAACCTCTAAATGGACCAGGGTATCTCTGATTCCCCTAACACACGCACACACACACACACACACACACACACACACACACACCACACACACACACACACAGACAGACAGACAGACAGACAGACAGACAGACAGACAGACAGACAGACAGACAGACAGACAGACAGACAGACAGACAGACAGACAGACAGACAGACAGACAGACAGACAGACAGACAGACAGACAGACAGACAGACAGACAGACAGACAGACAGACAGACAGACAGACAGACAGACAGACAGACAGACAGGAAGGAAGGAAACAGTGCTAGACAGGTTCTGACAGTTTGATAATAGGATCTGTTCTGAAGGGACTGGTTTGGTACTGTTGTAGCATCTACACTGAGTGTACAAAACATTAAGAACACCTTCCTGATATTGAGTTGCACCCTTTTGCCTTCAGAACAGCATCAATTTGACAGAGCATGGACTTTACAAGGTGTCGAAAACGTTCCACAGGGATGCTGACCCATGTTGACTCCAATGCTTCCCACAGTGTCAAGCTGGCTGGATGTCCTTTGGGTGGTGGACCATTCTTGATACACATGGGAAACTGTTGAGCATGAAAAACACAACAGCGTTGCAGTTCTTGACACAAACCGGTGCGCCTGGAACCTACTACCATATCTCTTTCAAAGGCACTTAAATCTTGTCTTGCCCATTCAACCTCTCAATGGCACATACACAATCCATGTCTCAAGGCTTAAAAATCCTTATTTATCCCGTCTCCTCCCCTTAATCTACACTGACTGAAGTGAATTTAAAAAGTGACATCAATGTGGGATCGTACTGTAGCTTTCACCTGGTCAGTCTGTCATGGAGAGAGCAGGTGTTCCTAATGTTTTGTACACAGTGTATATACTGTACACTGTGTGTGCGTGTGTGTTTTCAAATGAGCTGCTCTTCCAGAGATTTGTGACTGAATTATTCAATGATGCATGTCTCACAAAATGATGCAAAACCATGCTGGGATTGTCAGTGTGGGTGGCAACTGTAAACCAGTAAACAGTGTAAAAGGCTCTTCTGCATTATAGACAAGCCTTTTGAAAACGGTTCTCATATGCAAATGGCTTTAGATTACACTGACTACAGCAAGGACTTAATGTGAATCTACCCATCCATTCACCTACCGCAAATCCAGAATGATGAGTGAGTCAAGACTGTTTATGCTGATATTGTCTGGCCCTGGTGGAATGAAATGGAGGGATGTTGGTCTGAGGGGATAAAGCTTCCAATTGTGCTTCTGTCGATGTTTACTTTGAGGGAATGAGAACTGAAGACGATAGCACTGCTACTACAAAACAGGTATGCCTTCCTAGGCCCATCTCTGGCTATGGAAAATGGCTTTAAAGGATATGTGTGATTAGATCTGTCAGTGACGACTCAGACACTCTTTCAGCTCCTATATTTATCCTGCTGTGGGTGACTGCAGGTCTTCAGGTCAAAGCTCTCCTCTCTCTACCTGCCAACAGGGCTCTGGACAGTAGACAGGACATATGTGTGGGTGGATAGATTAAATATTTGTATTATTAACCCACATGTTAGCCGCTAGTAGCCCTCACATCTCTCGTCCTGTCACTAGCCTTTCTCATTACCACTCTGACCTTTGTAATGGGATGTAGGTAGCACCTGACACTTTTAATGCCACCTATTCACCTCCATTAGCCTAGCCTAGCGCTGGTCAGCCTTCTGTTTAAAGGACCTGTGTTAGCCTAGAGCGTAGCGCTGCTGTTTACAGTGCCTGTGTTACTGTTAGCACCAAGAGGCTATTAGCATAGCACTGGTCAGCCTGGAGTTTATATGACCTGCGTTAGCAGGAGGCTCCAGCATTATCCTAGCACTGCTCAGGCTAATGTTTACAGGACCTATGCTACTGTTAGCACCAGGAGGCTCTGTACTGTGAGGCTCTTTGGTCCATAATGATAAGGCCCAGCCTGTAATAAACACTGTCTCGTAAACACACTGCTTCTCGGCCCCCATTGGCCTCAGGGGCTTGTAACTGCTTTATAACACATTTATTACCTGTTTAATGGAGTGTGAGTTGAGTTGAGTCATAACATAAACTAACTGTAATCTGATATTTTTCTGACAAGCGTTGGCATTACTGTAGCTGTAAGTCATCATTATGTGCACACCTTGGTGTGAGGATTTGAAGAGTCTGACAATATTCCTATACCTCAATTAGGCTGTTTCTATGCTTGGCATTGAAATATAACTGTGTGTGTGTGTGTAGTGTATGGGGATATGGGAGCCAGTTACTTTGTTATCCCAAAGCACCCCCACACAGAGAACAGACAAACGGGCAGTATATGGGAAAAATAGTCATTTGAAGATGTATCTCCTATATTTACTGTAGGCTGCCTGAATACATTTAGGAGCTAGAAGGCAGCATAATGTTTCATAACCCGGAGGTATTTGAAATGGAACAGCAGGGCTTTCTTTGAAAAAGAATAGTTGATGTGTTCCGAGAGCTCACTGTTTACTTTATGTGATTTGGACTGAAATGCAAAAACCGAGTTATCTTTTTATTTTCATCTTTGGATAAAAAGTGCAAAGCCAATGTTTGGGCTTCTGTTGCACTGCAGCCAGAAGGGAAACTGTTTTATGAAACTTTGAAGTAATTGCTACCTTTCTGTAACTCAAAGTACCGTCTACCCTTTCTCTTTGGAAATAGTCACAGCACCTTCCGTTCACAGCAGCAAAGGAACAGTTCATGGTTCTTCTAGGCTATTGCATGTCCAATATGTCATCCCTTTTCTGGCATCTTTAGGTTAGATAGATAATGTATATCTTTCTATTTAAAAATTGTATGTATTTACCACCATTCTGATGTGTTATATACACAAAGAAAGGTTAAGAGATTGTCTTGTTTTAAGATGGGCCTACAGATTTTCCATCACATAGACAAAATAACCCCCTACAACATTATGGTTAATTAAAGTAACCCCTTGGTCTGTAGATATCTCATTTTGCTTTCAAGACTTCTTTCTCCAAATACCAATTTGAGCTCTCCAACCTTGTATTATCTTGTGTCTGTAAAGAATCAAGGTATTAATCTTTTATGTTTTGGAAAAATCATGTTATTTGCAGGGACCTCCTGCTCAACCGACCAAGATTGGGGAGCTGGCATGGGGAGAGACATGAAATTGCAGAGTAAATCAATACTGGCCCAGTAATGTTAGGGGATCCTCTTTCAAAGGGCTACGTTGAATTTGTAAAACCCCGTGTTTTTCATTTCTTTTTCATTCCAACCTCACTTGTTATCATAGTTGCTGTTGTTTGTATGTTATTTTAGCTTCTTTCCCAAGTAGCTATTTTGCAATTTGGACAAAAATACAATTAGAGTGACATGTGTTTCCACTGGTCCTAACGTTAGACAGATGCGTGAGTCTATTGAAGCCATACTCCTAGTCCTGAGCTCTGGCAGGTCGGTTATAAAATCCTTTCAGTAATGTACATGGTGTTCAATATGGAACCAGGCTGATTTATACTGTACTGTGGCCATGGATGTGTAAACCTCTGATAGAGCTAAAGCCACTCTTTCATGTTTCTCACTTACAGGAGAAATTAGGGTTGAGTGCTTTGCTCAAGGGCACATTGACAGAGTTTTCACCCAGTCGGTTCGGAGATTTTGAAGCAGCAGCCTTTCGGTTACTTGCCCAATGCTCTTAACCGCTAGGCTACCAAGAAGTATGTGTCTATGGAACGACCTCAGTGTTTACAGCCTAGTTTCAGGAGGCACCTGAGTTATTCCTTACAGGATCAGATCATTCCCAACGTCTCACAGGTTCATACACATACCGTCTGCCGCATTAGAAACTTCAAGGAAAATCTCCCACATGTCACACTGATCCTTCCTACGTGTGTAAACGGCTTTCCCACCATCTCTGAGTGCATCTCCACCATGGACCCCTGACACCATGTCCTCTCACCGCCCACCACTACTCTGATGGGATTGTTTAGGTATCCCTCTCTGTCCAGGTTGAACCAACAGTAGCAGGCCTGGAGTATTACAGACTACACAGAGAGGGTTTTAAAGTGACAATCTCTCCTGCCCCAGATGCAATGCTCTTAAATCCTCACAATAGTAAACAGGTTGATCTAACGTATCAAAATATCCCCTCTGACAGCCATGGTGCTGGAATTTAAGTGGATTTAAGTAACCACCTGACTGGTCACGTGTGGCTCAGTTGGTAGATCATGGCGCTTGCAATGTCAGGGTTGTGGGTTCGATTCCCATGGGGGACCAGTATGTATGCAAGTTGCTCTGGATAAGTGTCTGCTAAATGACAAAAATTGAAACATGTAAAATGTACTTTGCCGTTCAGCCTTAAGCTGTCAGAGAGAGAGAGCTGTGTGAAAGTCAGACACTCTTGCAAATATGGTTTCTCCGGGACTTGGGCTTTGGGTGATTGATCACACTGTGCAGACTCTGATGGACCTGGACTCCACTTAAGCACACAGCTTTTCTTTTTCTCCTCCTCCTCCTCCTCTTGTCTCCCGAAGAGCATGCAAGTACAAACATCTCTGACACAGTTCTTTACCTAGAAAGAAGTCTGGAGGCAGCTGTCCAAAACACTTCTTCTTTCTAATATAGGAAAATTGAGCTGCTTTGAACTTGGGGGTTTTTGATAACTACTTGGTATGCTTCCTGAAGGATAACCTGTGGGCGTGGCTTCCCAAGACCTAATCACTTTGATTAAGTGCCAGCGCCAAATATCTCCACACTCGATAGGCCCGGCCCTACCTCCTAATTCCCCCCTTCTCATCTGTAGGCTTCTGAAGCACACCGCTTGCTTAACTCTCAGTAGGTAAAGCCTCACTCAGCCTACTTAGTTAAGATAATCCAAACTCCTCTCAGATGCTGTTCCTTTGTTGTTTTGTTGAAAAAGGTTCTGGCAAATAATAAACTCCCCCACGCTTGCCCTCTCCCTCCCTCTCTCTCTCCCTCCCTCTCTTCCTCTCTCTCTCCCTCCCTCTCTTCCACTGACAGTGTTCCTGTTTGGGGTCAGCGTGGCCTCCTTTCCTCTGGCTGATTGTGTGAGTCATGGCTGTGGGTGCACGTGGTACTGGAGTGGTACTCCCCCGGAAGGCAGAGGAGAGGAGGGAGAGGGCAGCTGACTATAGGGCCATGGCCTCTCCAGAGGAGGTGTAACACAGTAGGGTGATTAGCAGTGGGCTTTAGGCTGTGCTGTGTGCTGCGAGATGCAGGCCCCAGCTTCATTTCAGCCTCAGTCCCAGACTGGTGGATCAACCATTGATACTACTGGAGGCAACCCAGGGTCTAACCCTCCATGGCCCCATCACACTCCCTACCCCCAGCCTCACCAGCTAGCTCTAGCCCCCCAGGTCATGGGTGGTTTACAGAAGGAAAGATGTGTCTGTGTTAGATCAGTTTCTCTTAATTCCCTCCCAATGAAAGGCTTTAGCCTCCTCCTTGTCTGTCTTTGTTCAGCTGTAGTTATGTGCTGTGTTTATTTAAAAATATATATATATATATATTTCACCTTTTTTTAACCAGGTAGGCCAGTTGAGGACAAGTTCTCATTTACAACTGCGACCTGGCCAAGATAAAGCAAAGCAGTGCGACAAAAACAACAACACAGAGTTACACATGGGATAAATAAACATACAGTCAATAACACAATAGAAAAATCAGCATGCAGTGTGTACAAATTAAGGAGGTAAGGCAATAAATAGGCCATAGTGGCGAAGTAATTACAATTTAGCAATTTACACTGGAGTGATATATGTGCAGATGAGGATGTGCAAATAGAGATACTGGTGTGCAAAAGAGCAGAAAAACAAATATGGGGTTGAGGTAGGTAGTTGGCTGGATGGGCTATTTACAGATGGGCTGTGTACAGCTGCAGCGATCGGTGAGCTGCTCTGACAGCTGACGCTTGAAGTTAGTGAGGGAGATATAAGTCTCCAACTTCAGTGATTTTTGCAATTCGTTCCAGTCATTGGCAGCAGAGAACTGGAAGGCGGTCAAAGTAAGTGTTGGCTTTGGGGGTGACCAGTGAGATATACCTGCTGGAGCGCGTGCTACGGGTGGGTGCTGCTATGGTGACCAGTGAGCTGAGATAAGGCGGAACTTTACCTAGCATAGACTTATAGATGACCTGGAGCCAGTAGGTTTGGCGACGAATATGAAGCGAGGGCCAGCCAACGAGAGCCTACAGGTCGCAGTGGTGGGTAGTATATGGGGCTTTGTTGACAAAACGGATGGCACTGTGATAGACTGCATCCAATTTGCTGAGTAGAGTATTGGAGGCTATTTTGTAAATGAAATCGTCAAAGTCAAGGATCGGTAGGATAGTCAGTTTTACGAGGGTATGTTTGGCAGCATGAGTGAAGGAGGCTTTGTTGTGAAATAGGAAGCTGATTCTAGATTTAATTTTGGATTGCAGATGCTTAATACGGATTTGGGGTTGTACCTGGTAGGTTCCTTGATAATTTTTGTGAGATCGAGGGCATCTAGTTTAGATTGTAGGACGGCCGGGGTGTTAAGCATATCCCAGTTTAGGTCACCTAGCAGTACGAACTCTGACAATTGATGGGGGGCCATCAATTCACATATGGTGTCCAGGGCACAGCTGGGGGCTGAAGGGGGTCTATAACAAGCTGCAACAGTGAGGGACTTATTTCTGGAGAGATGGATCTATGTCACTGTTTGTGTTAGAGGTTTGAGTTAAGACCCAAATCCAATGTAATTGTTTTTAATTCATGTTTCTCTTTTTTATACTCCTATTTCTTTTGTCTTATTTGTGATAGAAATTGTCATAAACAGTAGACCTTGGAAACTAAAAACCTAAAACTTCATATAATGGACTTGTGTTCACGCCATCATGATACCAATGCTTGCTTTGATTTTGCAAAAGGCTTTCTAGAGAGGCGTTGTTGGGAATGTATGTTCACAACACGGTATCTGAAGAAAACTGCTGGATTGAGATGCAGATTGAGGGAGAACATTGGTTGACCCCTTCAATCATCCCATGCCCTTCTGTTATTCAACCGCCGGGATATGAGGGCACTCCACTCTGACATATTTTCACTCTGCGTATGTGAGGCATCAATCTGTTGTTTCTCATGGGTAACTTCTATCCAATGTTATTCTCTGTAGGTTTCCCCCCTCCGTCACTCTAACCTAAACCATTCCAGAGTGAAATGCAGAGGCTTGAGTTACTCTCTGCTTACACACACATCACATACTGTAGGAAAGATGACAGCTGGGACAAAACCTGATTTAGAGTTCCATTTGCACGTCTTTTTTACCAGCCCAATTCAGCGGCAGAAACAAAAGGCGCCTGGATAAAAACTATAATGGTGTTTTTCTAACGTTCATTCTGTTTGCGTTGCGTTACGTTGAGATGCATGGTAGGATGGTATGATTCACGCTAGGTTGGACCTGACCAGAGACAGGGAAGACTGCTTCCTATTATGATCAATTAGAAATGTCAAGAAAACAGTCTAGACTTGCTATGATTCACAAACCTCAACCTCTGAAAGTAGAAATAACTGAGGGAGTGGTACTGTACTGTTTGAGAAAAGTGAAATGTTTTTGTTTAGAGATCCTGCAAACAGACTAACCAGAGCTTTGAGTCTGTGACCTAAGAGTTGTCATTTTGCCTGGAGTTGTGGCAGATCTGAACTTCAATGCAGTCCCCAACACCAAAGTAATGTCTTATAGCGTCTGAATAATGTAGGAAGTCCTCATCCGGCACGGTGGATATCAGCTTGGCTCTGTTGTGTGAGCGCGCGCCCTAGACACGTTTTGGGCTGCCTTTTATTATTTAGTTTAGATACTGTATATATATTTTTGTTGGGGGGCACTGGGGTGTGGATAAGCGTGTGTCACGGCCTTTCACAATCCCTTATGAGAGAGTCCCACCCAGTCCCTGTGTGAGTGAAAAGCCTTGCCCCCCAGCAGCCCCAGCTCAGTTCTCCTGATAACCATGAAGGGATTTGGGCTGGATGGGCAGAACCTAACTGGGCTGATTGCTGAGAATGGGGCAGGGGAAATGTGCTACAGGCAGGCAGAGGGCGGGTAGGGGACTGATGAAGGCTTCTCTGAAGGAATGAAGCATCTGTGTTGTCACTGCCCCTGGTAGTGTCCCAGTCTAATACCTCTGGATGAGATATAGTACGGGAAGGGAGGGGAACATGAGTTACCCCCAGCCATCACACACAAATCAGCCCTGTGTTGTTCTCAAACACATCACACACTCTGTCACAAAACAACGGAAAACTACTTTTACTAAACTTTGGGTCCCACTTGCCCAGTAATATACTAGTTTGGATCCTCTCAGGAAGCTGTGCTGTGTTGTTGGTTAGTTTCAGCCATAAAGGTTACAAAAAGGTAATTGATTACGAGCATTCCTTGTGTCAGTCTTTTTCCACCAGCACTTGTTTGAGAAATTAGTCGAGCACAGAGACAACCCATACAGAGAGAGAGGATTTCCTGAATGGGACATGTGCTTGTTTTGCTCGCTGTTTCACCTTGTCCTCTGCCTCTCATAAAACACCCTGAACATGAGATAAGACAAATTACAGTTGCAGCTGCAGGTGTCCCAGTGCGTTCCTCTCTCCCTGCCCTGAGGCGATGTTACCTGTGTTACCTATGCACTACAGGGCCAGTTATGGCTTGGGAGCTGTCACTGTCAGGAGGCCCCCAGAGGCCCGGCTTCTCTGAGCAGGGTGGGCCAGGACTCTGACGGCCTGTCCCCCCGAGCAGGGAGCATCAACCTCGGGGACAGGTCCACACCTTGCTCCCCTGACCCCCAAAACCTGGTTCCACTTCTTCACACAACCTGCAACTAAACCATTGGTCATGGAACTAAACATGTCCGCCAGTGGCAGCCAATTATGTGATTTGGGCTCCAATTTAGAATACACAGGCTTCCACTTTAGTGACTGGAGCAAGTTAGAGCAGGACCCATCGTCCTCTCTCTGTAGACCCCTGTTACTCTTCTTCACTTCTCTCTCGGTTCTCTCTGAGATCTGCTGAAAAAACTCCCAGGTAACGCTTGTTGTTGATGTCAGTAAACGTTCTAATCTTGTGTCAGAGAGAACAGGGGGATGATG
The DNA here is from genome assembly GCF_045679555.1 of Salvelinus alpinus. NCBI lineage: Eukaryota > Metazoa > Chordata > Actinopteri > Salmoniformes > Salmonidae > Salvelinus > Salvelinus alpinus. The sequence goes on from NC_092118.1 coordinate 27,438,252, forward strand.
TGCTTTGCTTTCTTCAGTGTAGGTGGAAGGGCTGCAGGGGGAGAGGCTCATTTTGTGAGGGAAAGAGTAGCAGTAAATTACTGATAAGTGACAGGCAGAGCAGCTTATCATGTGACTGCATCAGTGTGGAATGAGGGCCTGGTTTGTGTGAGTTGAACTCTCTGACACGTCTACGCTGAGAAGGTGAAGGTGAGGTGTAGAAAGAGGAGGAGGAAGAGGAGAAAGATATGAGAAGTGAAGGAGGAAGAGAGGAGGGAAACAAAAGTGAGGGGGAAGGCGAGAAGTGGGGACAAGAGAGTAGAGGGGGCTGGTGACAGGAGGGACGGTTGGGTAGGTGGTGGTGCACTGCACACAGCACGTCTGGGTTTATTTTCAGTTGCAGTTTACGATTTTTCATGGTCGTGCCGTTCTCCCTTCTCAAAATAATCTGCAGCCGGCTTTTCCGTGGCTGGCCTCCTTTCATTTTGGGGTTTGTTTTTGAAAAGGTTGCTATTATAGCCGAATGGTTTGTGTGCTTATCTAAACACAGCAAGGCATTAGGCCTCGCTCCGGTTACAGGGCCTGGCATCTAATGAGAGAACCAATCACACAGAGGAAACAGACAGATCAGTCCTCCTACTGCCGCTGCACTGCCACCAGACCTAACATGTGCCTTACCTCTTTTCCTCTTTCTGTCTGTCTGTCTGTCTTTCTCCTTCTCTGTCTCTGTAACTCTCTCTCTCATCATCTCTCGCTCTCTCTGGCTTTCTCCTTCTCTGTCTCTGTAACTCTCTCTCTCATCATCTCTCGCTCTCTCTTGCTTTCTCCTTCTCTGTCTCTGTAACTCTCTCTCTCATCTCTCTCTCTCTTGCTTTCTCCTTCTCTGTCTCTAACTCTCTCTCATCTCTCGCTCTCTCTTGCTTTCTCCTTCTTTCCTGTCACATCTCAATTCCTTCACAACTATAGTTAATTAAATCAAATGTTATTTGTCACATGCTTGGTAAACAACAGGTGTAGACTAACATTGAAATGCTTACTTACGGGCCCTTCCCAACAATGCAGAGAGAAAATAGAAAAAATGATTGTGAAGTGCACTACTGTATGTGGATGTGTAAATACATAGATTAACACTCAAGGCTCAATCTAGACTGAGAGTGTGTGCAGATCATGATAGTCAGGCAGGAATCAATATTCTGGGCCTAGAGTCTTCTAGGGGTTTACAGTGTCAGCATATGAAGGGTGTGGTTGGTTTCTTCGTAGACTAGACTGGATAGAACAGCATTCATTCCTGGTGTTATCTTGTGATCTGCGCCTCTGATTTTACAACTATAGCACTATGACAGTGGTGGAAAAAGTACCCAAATTGTCATACTTTAGTAAAAGTAAAGATACCTTCATAAAAAATGACTCAAGTAAAAGTGAGTTTCCAGGTAAAATACTAGTTGAGTAAAAGTCTCGAAGTACTTGGTTTTAAATATACTTAAGCATCAAAAGTCAAGGTAATTGCAAAAATATACTTAAGTATCAAAAGTAAAAGTATATACAATTTCAAAAACAATACAGCTCTGCTGTAGCTACACTGGGCTCTGCTTTACAGTAGTTACACTGGGCGCTGCTGTACCTACACTGGGCGCTGCTGTACAGTAGTTACACTGTGCTCTGCTGTACAGTAGTTGCACTGGGCTCTGCTGTGCTGTAGTTTCACTGAGATCTGCTGTGCAGTAGTTACACTGGGCGCTGCTGTACAGTAGTTACACTGGGCTCTGCTGTACTGTAGTTACACTGGGCCCTGCTGTAGCTACACTGGGCTCTGCTGTACAGTAGTTACACTGTGCTCTGCTGTACAGTAGTTGCACTGGGCTCTGCTGTGCTGTAGTTTCACTGGGCTCTGCTGTGCAGTAGTTACACTGGGCGCTGCTGTACAGTAGTTACACTGGGCGCTGCTGTACTTACAATTGGCTCTGCTGTGCAGTAGTTACACTGGGCTCTGCTGCAGTTCCACTGGGCTCTGCTGTACAGTAGTTACACTGTGCTCTGCTGTGCTGTAGTTACACTGGGCTCTGCTGTGCTGTAGTTCCACTGGGCTCTGCTGTGCTGTAGTTCCACTGGGCTCTGCTGTAGTTCCACTGGGCTCTGCTGTGCTGTAGTTCGACTGGGCTCTGCTGTGCTTTAGTTACACTGGGCTCTGGTCTATAGTAGTTACACTGGGCTCTGGCGTACAGTAGTTACACTGGGCTCTGGTGTACAGTAGTTACACTGGGGTGTACAGTAGTTACACTGGGATCTGGTGTACAGTAGTTACACTGGGCTCTGCTGCGCTGTAGTTACACTGGGCTCTGCTGTGCTGTAGTTACACTGGGCTCTGCTGTGCTGTAGTTACACTGGGCTCTGCTGTGCTGTAGTTACACTGGGCTCTGCTGTGCTGTAGTTACACTGGGCTCTGCTGTGCTGTAGTTTGACTGGGCTCTGCTGTGCTGTAGTTACACTGGGCTCTGGTCTATAGTCTTAACACTGGGCTCTGGTGTACAGTAGTTACACTGGGCTCTGGTGTACAGTAGTTACACTGGGCTCTGGTCTATAGTAGTTACACTGGGCTCTGGTGTACAGTAGCTACACTGGGCTCCTTTGTAGCTACACTGGGCTCTGCTGTACAGTAGTTGCACTGGGCTCTGCTGTAGCGACACTGGGCTCTGCTGTAGCTACACTGGGCCCCGCTGTACAGTAGTTACACTGGGCTCTGCTGTAGCTACACTGGGCTCTGCTGTAGCTACACTGGGCTCTGCTGTAGCTACACTGGGCCCCGCTGTACAGTAGTTACACTGGGCTGTGCTGTAGTTACACTGGGCTCTGCTGTACAGTAGTTACATTGGGCTCTGGTGTACAGTAGTTACACTGGGCTCTGGTGTACAGTAGTTACACTGGGCTCTGCTGTATAGTAGTTACACGGTGCTCTGCTGTTCAGTAGTTACACTGCTCTGGTGTACAGTAGTTACACTGGACTCTGGTGTTCAGTAGTTACACTGGGCTCTGGTGTTCAGTAGTTACACTGGGCTCTGGTGTACAGTAGTTACACTGGGCTCTGCTGTACAGTAGTTACACTGGGCTCTGCTGTAGCTACACTGTGCTCTGCTGTGCTGTAGTTCCACTGGGCCCTGCTGTGCTGTGGTTACACTGGGCTCTGCTGTGCTGTAGTTCCACTGGGCTCTGCTGTGCTGTAGTTCCACTGGGCTCTGCTGTGCTGTAGTTACACTGGGCTCTGCTGTGCTGTAGTTCCACTGGGCTCTGCTGTGCTGTAGTTACACTGGACCCTGCTGTGCTGTGGTTACACTGGGCTCTGCTGTGCTGTAGTTCCACTGGGCTCTGCTGTGCTGTAGTTCCACTGGGCTCTGCTGTGCTGTAGTTCCACTGGGCTCTGCTGTGCTTTAGTTACACTGTGCTCTGGTCTATAGTAGTTACACTGGGCTCTGCTGTACACTAGTTACACTGGGCTGTGCTGTATAGTAGTTACACTGGGCTCTGCTGTATAGTAGTTCCACTGGGCTCCGCTGTGCTGTAGCTACACTGGGCTCTGCTGTACACTAGTTACACTGGGCTCTGCTGTACACTAGTTACACTGGGCTCTGCTGTATAGTAGTTACACTGGGCTCTGCTGTATAGTAGTTACACTGGGCTCCGCTGTGCTGTAGCTACACTGGGCTCTGCTGTACACTAGTTATAACTGGGCTCTGCTGTATAGTAGTTACACTGGGCTCTGCTGTATAGTAGCTACACTGGGCTCTGCTGTACACTAGTTACACTGGGCTCTGCTGTATAGTAGTTACACTGGGCTCTGCTGTATAGTAGTTACACTGGGCTCTGCTGTATAGTAGTTACACTGGGCTCTGCTGTATAGTAGTTACACTGGGCTCTGCTGTCTCTAGCTTTTCTATGGGAATGTTATGCTCTCACCAGTCAAAGACCCTTTCAGGAGGCAGCGGCTTTGACTCCTGAACTTCAGTAGAGACAGTAGAGAACAGTAGATCACTGTAGTGTGCATAGTGAGCCTTCTGCCAGTGTGAGACTTTCCTCTGTCTCCCTGCTGCAGTCATATGATTTATAGAGGAGACTCCCTGTTGTAAGAACCTGAAGAAGGATCACTCAGGTCTGTAGAGAGGGAGACTTCTCCTCTGTGTCCCCTCCTTAGTGCTTCACCTACACTGCTACTGTACTGTACCTGCTGGCATGGCACTCCTTATTCCCATTTCAGCTTCTGGTTTTGACGGTAGAAAGAGAGAAGCCAGGCTAGGCTACCTCTCCTTTTGTTTTTTCAAAGTTAGTGATTGTTTAACACTTTATACATTCTCTTTCTGCGTGTGTGTTTATTGGAGGTAGTGAATTAGGTCTGAAGCGTTCACCGCAGGTTGTGTTTGAAACTTGAAAGGAAGGAAGCCCCCCCCTCTTCTCTCTCACCCCCCTCCTCTGTCTCTCACTCCCCCCTCTCTCTGTCTCTCACAGACACACACACTCCAGTCCCTGCGTGCTTTGGCACAGTTGTCATACAGCACACAGCGTTATTTGCACATTATTAGTTATTACTTTATCGTCTCCCGAAGCTGTCAGAAGACATCCTCCTGGAATATACAGCAGCATAAAGCCATCAGTCCTCATTACCGCTACCCTGCACCACAATTTACACACACACACACACACACACACACACACACACCACACACTCATGATGACAACATGCTAATGTGTGGGTGCCGCTGACACGGCTGCACACACATGATATGTGAGACACACTGAGACTCACATCTGTGAATGGGACTGAGCTGAATGTGGCTGGATGATAAAAGAACTCACTGAGGCTTTTGTATGTGCAGTCAAACAGAAACATAGCTGGAATGGTTAGTTAGTAAAGTCTCACTGTCAGAACACGGAATGTGTAACACCGTTCTGTACCACTAGGTGGCAGGGTGCTGAAAGGGAGTGGCCCAGGGTGGTTGATGGTGGAGGTGTTCTCTCCCAGTCCTACACAGGTGAGCTGTACGGTAGAACACCCGGGGGCTCTGGGGCTTGAGAAGGGCCCCAGCAAGTCAGTGAGGCGGGTGAGTTACTGTGTCTGTCTCAGATAGAAATCAACCTAGCAGCCCTGCCTCACCTTGCCTTGCCTTACCTGGCTCGCCTTGCCTTGCCTTACCTGTCTCACCTTGCCTTGTCTTACCTGGCTTGCCTCGCCTTACCTGCCTCGCCTCGCCTTACCTGGCTTGCCTTGCTTTACCTGCCTCGCCGTGCCTCACCTTACCTGCCTCACCTTGCCTTGCCTTACCTGGCTCACCTTGCCTTACCTGTCTCACCTCACCTTGTCTTACCTGGCTTGCCTCGCCTTGCTTTACCTGCCTCGCCGTGCCTCACCTTACCTGCCTCGCCTTACCTGCCTCACCTTGCCTTACCTGCCTCACCTTGCCTTACCTGCCTCGCCTTGCCTTACCTGCCTCGCCTTGCCTTGCCTTACCTGGCTCACCTTAGAGAATATCATGAAATATGTTTTGATCCTTCCCTCTCTCTATTTGGCCCGAGGTGTCTGTGACAAACAGATGTACTAACCTGAGTTCCCATCATTAGGGCTGTTCTGTGCTGGATGTTGGATATGAAGATTGAGCAAATCAGACCTCCTGCACTGACATGCCTCTCCTCTCTTTATTACCGGAGCCTGTTGTTAGTGTCTGCTTCCCAAATGGCACCCTATTCCTTATGTAGTGCACTACTTTTGACCAGGTCCCATAGGGCTCTGGTCAAATGTAGTGCACCATATAGGGAATAGGGTCCCATTTGAGACTAATCCAGTGACTAACCTTGATGCTGTTTGATGTAGCAAAGAGGCCACATTAGTAGGAACTAATTCCCCTGGCTGTGGTTTTGGAAAGCCTTCCTCTACATGTTCCTGAGAGCTGGAGCAGACTGATTATGGGGTTGCTGTGTGTAGTCCTTTGATTCTCATTGCAAACATATAAGTCTTCATTCCTCAGAAGTCATTCATTTGTCTGATTGAGCAAGATGCCTACTTCAAGTCATCCATCACAGGACAGGTGACATGAGAAAGGCGTCACCCAAAGCCCCGGTGGCTTGGAGCTTATTGATGTTTATCTGAGGAGTTGGAAAGGTATCATTGTGAACATGATGTAATGTGGTTGTCATCAGAGGACTGAGAGACTAGTTAATGTACTATGGAAAGTGGACATGCTTCAACAACTGTGTTGACAGCCTTGCTGGAAGGATTAGTGTTGCTTTGATGAAATGACTTCCTTGTAAATAAAATGTTTCAACAATGGAATATTAGAACTGGTTACCTTACTTACACCGTTGACACCATGAATAAGCTTATTGTTGTTTCTTTGAGTGAGAACGTGTGTCAAAGAAGACAGAGGAGAGCAGAGTGACGTTGACTGAAAGCTGTTGTAACTGTAGTACCAAAGTACTAACTGTAGTTTTATGGAGGACGTGGCTAATCTCCAGAAGGTCACACATACAGTAACAACGTTGTCTGACAGCCATAGAAGCAGTGTCTCTGCCTGCGCTGTTGTGTTGCTGTCGTTGACGTGTCCTCATTTGTTTCATCCTTCATTATCAGTATAAAGCAGCAGTCAGGATGGCCAGCAGCAACAGCTGAGGGATTCATCACGAAGTTGCTCTTGTAGAGCTGCATCTCTCTCTCTGCATAATGCCAAAACACAATTATGTAAACTTATTTACCACAAAAACAAAAAATTATGGATTTAATATATGCCCTTACCTTCCAGCAAGCGTTTTATATGTAAATGAGCGATGGATGATGATTCCGGGGGAAAGGAGGAGAAGGGAGAACCTTGAGCATCTCTCTTTCCTGGAGGGTTGTATGCATCCATCTCTTTGTTGCCGGGCGGATTAGTGAGATCTGTTATGGTTTGTTAACATGGGGTTTTTGATTCCAATTGAAACGAAACCATGTGTAGAATTAGATTAAAGACAATGGTTGTGTCCAAAATGGCACCCTATTCCCTATGCTGTGCACTACTTTTGACCGGGGCCAGCATAGGGCTCCGGTAAAAAATGTGTGCACTATATAGGGGATAGGGGGGACGTGCCGGACAGCAACCTACGTTATGTGAGTCCCTACGGCTGTCCCTATTATCTGGCCTGGCTCTGTTGTGAAGTGGGTCTGTGTTCTCCTGTTTTTGTTCTGTAATGGGCTATAATAACTTCTATAAATCATACTGACTGGGAGCAGCTCCACAGGATCTGCTTGGCATTGATGGAAGGTGAGGAGACTGGTGGGGAAAGTGTTAGGCTATATAAGCTGAGGGAAGGTTTGGGCGTCAGCCTCCTTGGGTTGAGAGTTAGTTTCTTTGTTGAAGAGGGACTCTGACTTGGTATTGAGGAGGAAGGCATAGGAAGGTTTTGATAGTGATGCAGATACAGTGTGTTGGGGTAGGTGAGGATATGAATGGAGGTACGGTGCTGGGCAGGTCGTCTTGGGCGGTCGGTCTAAGCATTTTTTCCGGCCGCCTATATCTTGATTTATTGTGTTTATTTTTGGCAACAAATACAGCATTTGGGATAAAAAAAATTAACATTCAAGTAAAAAACTCTTTCAGTGTTAACTTAAACAACTAAAATATATATATTTTTAAATAATACATATTTGAGAACTATGAATCACTGAAATAAAAGCTAGACAAAAATGATGAATTCAGAAATATTGATTTAAATGATAATGTATGAGCATAAGAAGAACACAGCGTTAGCCATGGCAAAATGCATAGAATTGCAGGAAATTAGCTTCAGCCATTGCCACGCCCCTCGCCATGATGTGTTGTCAATAAGGAAGGCTTTTCACTTTGTCCTGTAAGCCCTGACAGTGTTGCACATTTAGTTCTACCACAGGGATTTGTCCAGAGGCCTGTTTTACATTGAACACAGCCCACAGAGGATGGAGGGAGGGAGAGTGGGGGGGGGGGGTGGAGGGGAGAGGTGGAGGAAAGTAACTAGTGATTAATTATGTGCAGACCTGATTGTGACAAGCTATCTGCTGCTATTAATGGGCAGAGATAATTACACTGGATTGTAATTGCAGCCTCGAATTTCAGAAGTGTACTGTGTCCAACATCAATCTTCATACCAAACCCTGCAACTTATAGTTAAACTTAATTTGTAGTAACTCCTGTAATTCAGCTCAACTACTGAGATCTCAGAGAAGTCGAGTGTCAAGAGGGGGGGACGGGGTGTGTGTGTGTCGGGGGGGTAGAACGGGGATTCAAATGGTGGCAGGGATAGACAGACAGGTCAGAACAGAACACAGTGATATTACAGCTACACTGCTTGAGGTTATGAAAAATAATTAGATGTTGGGAGAAAAAACATTAAGTTGTTTTGAGGTGGCATATTACAGTTTTCACAACTTTCCTTGCACGCAGCTCTTTCTTTTAATTCAGCTCCTAAATGAGAGCCATTATTCTCGCTCACGCATAGCATTACTGAAGAATGAAAGGAAAGTTACACTTTTTAAAAAATAAATATTGAATAAAAAAATCTTAAGTACGGATTAATGAGAAAATAATGCCTGCCAAGTGATTTTCAGGCTTCATTTAAACTGCTGAAAGAGAAGTCCCATGTATTTGACATAAAAAAGCTTTGTCAATGTAAAGGTCTGTTCTGTGTCATGAGCATAATAACTCTGCCTATTACACTCAAAGGTTCAAGAAGATAAATGGATAGTTTACTTCATATTCTATCCAATTTTGGCACAATTTTTTCATTAAAGAATCAAAACCTTATATGAAAATTGTCAAATGAAGCCCAGCTTCTCTTTTTGCCTTTCTAAAGTTACTCTGGCAGTGTGTTTAAAGAGGATGAAATGAAGAACGTAATGAAAGGGAAGGAAACTTTAAGAGAACTTCAGAATGTGAAGCAATCAGGACTTAAAGCTCCGTTTGGTCTCCCCATCACAGTGGCTCCTGCTCCACCACAGAGTCACACACTGGCAGACTCAGAACACAGGGTACGCACGCACGCACGCACGCACGCACGCACGCACGCACGCACGCACGCACGCACGCACGCACGCACGCACGCACGCACGCACGCACGCACGCACGCACGCACGCACGCACGCACACACACACACACACACACACACACACACACACACACACACACACACACACACACACACACACACACACACACACACACACACACACACACACACACACACACACACACACACACAGGGCAGAAAATGGCACATGTGACGGTTCTTTATTCCAGTACCTTCCAGTGTCGTGCCATCTCACTTCTCTCCCCTGCCTGTCTTCTGACACACTCTGTTACACTCTCCCCTCTACTGTGGCTTAGAGAACGACTGGGACGACACAGCTGGAGACAGTCCCCACCAGGGGAGGAGAAGAGAGAGAAGGGGTGGTGGAGATAAAAAGAGAAAGACAGAACTTGGGGGAGAGAGTAGAGGAGATGGAGGAAGAAAAAGAAAGGGTGGGGGAAGGGAGAGGAGAGAAAAAACCCACTTTAGTTTTTTTCATGCCCACTGGCAGAGCTAAACAAACAGAAAGAGAGAGCAGCATTGGAGAGAGAGACACATTAACTGTAACGGCCCTTGATCTGTGGGAGTTTAGAGCGCTGTCGGCACGGCTAATAAACACTTCATTTAGTTTTAATGGTGCCGGCGCCTCTCTGCGCGCAGCCTTCAAAAGCACCCTTTATTTGGGTCATTTAGCGCTCTTCCTCCGAGCAGAGCCCAGGGGACGGCGGATCCAGTCCACATCGCACGCCGCCTCTCTGCCTGCCTGCCGGAGCGCCTGAGCCCGGGGGGAAATTAATAGGGCTATCTGGGAAAAATAAATAAGTGATGGCTGGGGTTTACCCCTCCAATCCAAAGAGTCCTGAGAGCTTATTAAGGCAAAGTGAAGAGAGAGAGAAAGATAGGCGGTTGGGGAAGGAGTTTCATATGAATTTTTCACCTTTTTATGTAGCCTGTATTTAATTTTTTTACTTTTTTGTTTCTCTCTTTCTTTTATCTTCCCTCTCTTCTTTCTCTCTCTTCGTCTTCCTCTGTGTGCCTCTTCTATAGTAATTGTAAACAGGGCAATTATGGATTGTGTGTGAGTTAATTACAGCTTTGCGTAGGGCCCCGGGGGAACGTTCCGGCTGATAAAGAACCCAGCAGCTCATAAGCACCCCACCAACCAGCCAATGGTGTCTCAGGTCCTCAGAGAGTCTGACCAAAGGGAGCCAATCCCCTGGGCCCGCCTTAGCCCGACGACCAATTAATATTAAGCAGGAATTAATCTTAATGGGACACTTCACAGAACAGCCACATCGTTCTGATTCTGAACAGGTCCTCTCGAGGTGAAGAGGAATTGACGCAGCCGGCTGATTGGCTGGCTGTGACTCCTCAGCTTAGTTCTGAGTCCTCATCCTCCCTCAGCGGGCTACAGACTCTACAGACAAGATCAGCCCAGCAAACATGTGTTCTCTGCTCCTCACCATGTTGGGACATTAGTTAACTTGGTGTACAGTAAGTTCCTGTAGTAAAAAAGCAGCAAATCAGATCAGTTGACAAGCTATGGCTCATAAGGAGGCAGTCTGTTGTCAATCACTGCAGTTAGAGCAGCAGTACATCAGTAATCCTATCTTCTGATAGATAGACCATAGAAATAGAATTACTAGAATAACTAAAACTATTTATATGGCCATGACAACATATGGTATAAGGAGGCCTATCTATATTGATGTGGCTGTTAGCAGCTCCTTTTGTTTTATTTGGTTGTTTCAGCCTGGCCCCTCCAGCCCCTGTCAGATCCCATCAGGGGGGTCGATCAGGACCCATGCCCAGTTTGAGTATTGATTTCTGTTGGGGGAGTTTGGCTCCATTAAGGTCCTCACCGGGGGTTTTGAGGGGTCACCGAGACGGGGAGCAGTCCGCCGTGACCCCAGCTGCAGTTTACACATCGATTAACTCTGTCTACGTCCTAAATGGCACCCTATTCCCTTTATAGTGCACTACTTTTGACCAGGGCTCATCAATCAACATAACTTTATAGGGAATAGGGTGCCATTTGGTACCCACACTCTGACTGGGAAAGACTGGTCCTGAGGAGGTAAATGCTGTTCGGCAGGCCCCCATACACACGATTATGGTACATTAGCCCTCTGGTTAAAGCTGAAGGCTTGCACTAAGTTAATTAGCACTTTGTTATGATATCAGTGATGACAGGAGGTAGAGATATAGACCGACAGGCATTGATTCCTGCTCTCTCCATTTCAGCCATAGAGACCGTTAGTTACCGCCATGCAATCCACCGGATACTCCCATACTCTCCCATCCGTCTCAGTAGAATACTCCCGTCACTACCTGGAAACGATTAGCGAGTACTAACCCCGTAACGAGCACTAATACGCTAACTACTGAGGGAGATCATAGGGATATTTAAACTGCTATGAGCTGCTGTTTGAAACACACACACTGTATAAGCCATGCCTGGGGTATAGTCCTCTTCTTCTTCATCTCTCTGTTGTTCCTTTGTGGCCCTCTCCTTTATGCCATCTTTCGCTCACCACATCAATTATGTTTGAACTGACTGACTGGCATTTTCTGAATGCTTGTGTAATGTTACTGACTGTTTATACAAACTCTCGTCTTATAGAGGGGTCCTGGACATGTTGTCGTGATGGCTTGTGACAGCCCTATGAGGAGTGCTGTGTTTGAAGCAGGGGCTTGTGGGAGTGCACATCTCACTCTCTCTAGTCACAGCGGCCCAGGAGATGAACTGACGCCTCCGTCGTTTCGTCGCACATCTCTAATCGCTAATTTCTTACTTTGGCAATTAATGCGTAAAGGTGTCAGAAAGCTGAGTGTCTTTGTCTCCTCCACTCTGCTCCTCTGGCTGCCTAACGGACATATCCCCCTGTCTCTCGTCATCTCTCTCTCGCTCTCGCTCTTTCTCCTTTCTTTCTCTTTCTCTCTCTCTCTCTTCTGTACCCTAATCCTGTTGTTATGCCTGCCATTGTCTTTCAGTTTGCCTTGCGCTCTTTTTTTCTCCTCCCTCTCTCTCTCTCTCTCTCTCTCTCTCTCTCTCTCTTTTGTTGAATGAAAGGTATGCCAATGGATCACCACTGTATTTTCTTCTCTTTTACAGTGCACTGCACTCAATACTGTTTGTTTTACCAGCAGCTAAACTACAGTCACCATCTTTCCTTTTCTCATCTTTCTTTTTTACTCCTTTCTTCTTTTTTTGCTTGGGGCCAGTTAGCCAGCCAGCCAGGCAGTGAGCAGAAGTGTCTAGATCAAGCACCTTGGTTTCGTTCCAAATGGCGCCCTATTCCCTATGGGCCCTGGTGAAAAGTAGTGCACTAGATAGGAAATAGGGTGCCATTTGGGATGTAGTTCTTGTCTGTCAGCAGCGTTGGAGGGAATTAATCACGAGTCAATAAGTGCTCTGATGAAGATTCAGAGATGCTTGTTAAGATAGAGTCGTCAGGTGCGTCTGATCCATCATGCTGTTGACAGCTGCCGCAGGCGGGACACTGAGCCAGGCATTAGGGTCTGTTCACCAACCTCTCCCTCTGTCTCTCTGTCTCTGCCTGTAAGGCACTGGTCACACTGCTGAGGGCCTTGTGGACAGTCTGTGTCTGTCACACACTAGATTATTTTATTTTGCCATTATTTTATAGTGTTTCACTACTGCTCACCTTATAGTCAGTGACCTTATACACAGACACAGATAACAGGCAGAGAGACACAGACCTGAGCTGCTTCTTGTGTCAGAGCATTATTTTTGCTCCACATAATTTCTAGGGAAGAAGTCAGCTACATAAAGTATATCTTATAGTCAGACATATCTCTGGCATTACTTACTGAGATCAGATACAAGGTGAAATAGGGTCATTGGGACAAAATAACAGATTCAACAATGATAAATGTCTTCTAAAATGTTACAAATGATGACTGTAGTTCCATTTGAAAAGGGGCTGTAGGCGTGGTTTTTAGTGTTATTCTGCCCAGTTCAGCATTCCTTAGGGTAATTTACTACATGGCTGGGAGCAGCTAGTTTAATTTCAGAGCACAAATGAAAGCGTTTGTGGCATATTGACATATTGTTCTTGTTAAGAAATGTTTAAGGTAGAGATACACACGGTGGTAATTGCAGGCTTGACTGTGAGTCAGGCAGAGCAGTTGAGTGAACAGACATCAATACACCCTGACCCTGGGAAAGACATGAAAATCAAATAGAATATTACACATAGAGCATCATTGCAGAGGTATGTCATCTAGCTTAACTCTTTCCCTGCCTGTAGAGGAGAATCACTCACACCATGCCAGGCAGTTACACTACATACAGAAAGAAGTAGAAAATAGAATTTACACACAAAAAAAAACTGAAAAAATAAACATTTGCCTAGAAAAACAGAACTGGGCAGAAATGAAGAATGAGGACACATGAGCCTGTAATAATGATAGCATAGCAAACACCAGCCAAAATTAGTCTCTCACAATAAACTGACAGGGGTAGGAAAACAACCAACAACCCACTTTATAATGAAGCATTGATTGTTTGTCCTCGATTCCTATTCCAGTTCCTAACCAACCAAATTGAATGCAGCAGCCACTTGTGAACAGCCAAAGCTGTGTCTTAGTTGTTCTCATTAGTATAAGTTATGTTAATATTCTACTGAGAAGTTAAGGAGGAGCAGTGATCTAGATCAAAGAGAGAGGCCCTTGGGATGTCACTTCCTGTGTGTTGCTACTACTTCCTGTTTGCCTGTCAGTGGTCAGCTGCAGTGTTCCCCGCAACAGTGTTAAACAGTGCTACCAACCAGCTCACTGTCACAGCTAGAGGGTAGCGGGCTGCAGGACCAGGGTCCTCTGGGCTGCCTGTTTGTTTGTGCTGTCTTTTATTATGCCAGATACATTTTTTTTCTTTAATTGTTGTTGTGGCAGAGACAGGAATGTGCAGTTGCTTGCTGGCGGAGCGGTGAAGGGCCCAATTATGTTGGGTCCTGGTGCCTGGTGGCGGGCTGGGGGCCTGGTGAGCAGCTGTCCCTGGTGATGCCTGCTGGTGGGAGAGAAAGGAGGAGAAAGAGAGGGGAAAGAGTGAGGTGCATGGAGAGAAAGGGGCAGAGAGAGAGAGAGGGCAAAGAGAGAGAGAGAGAGGGAAAAGAGAGAGAGAGAGAGGGAAAAGAGAGAGAGAGAGAGGGAAAAGAGAGAGAGAGAGAGGGAAAAGAGAGAGAGAGAGAGGGAAAAGAGAGAGAGAGAGAGGGAAAAGAGAGAGAGAGAGGGAAAAGAGAGAGAGAGAGGGGAAAGAGAGAGGAGCATGGAGAGAAAGAGGCAGAGAAAGAGAGCGGCAGATGTACTGGTCCCTCAGGGACATGGCTTCCTTCCCAGCAGCCTCTGCTCACCAGACCTCACCGCTCTCCCTTACCACTTTTAATGCTGTCTGATGTTGTAAAGTTATGTACGTGACGTCTCTTACCTAAGTGAAGTGGTTTCCCATCGCCCTCCCTGGTTTTAACAGTATGTGTGGCCAATTAGACCCTAGGTTATGAGGCTGTGTATGAATTACAATGTATTATTTATCCTTCCCCAAATGTTGCCCATTTGCCATTTGTCGTTGTTCCCCTCTTTAACAGCTGTGGTGGTAGGAACCCGTTAAGAACCAGGAAGTGAAAGATACACTATGGTCTGTCACACACTTCCACTGTGGTCCTGTGGGTGACATGGGAACGGGACAGAATGCTCTGGTGAACACACAGACACTGTTACAGACAGTGTTAACATAGTAACTTGGGATTTTTAGGGAGTGTAGCACCAGTAGATAGTGGAATTATACTTCCTGTAACACGGGCCCAGATAGTGTAGTGTGTGTTGTTTAATGTTTCAGAGGGGGCAGTATTGTCTGTAACACCATGTTTTTGACTATGATATCATACTGTCTGTAACACTGTGTTCTCTATGGTAGCAGAGAGTAAGAGGAAAAGTCAGAGGGTTTACTCCGCCTAAAATCTGTCCATTAAAATAAGACCACGAAGTGAATAATTTTTGTATGGAGGTCAATAAGTGTCGAATTTGTTCAACAAAAAATGTAATTGCTAATTTGCCACCGTGAGGCTTATTTCATGGAATATAGGTTTTGTAATGGCTAGGTTGTAACATGCACTGATATAAGTGGACGCACATGGCATTTCAGGAACAACAACAATTACAAATCTTTATGCCTGTCTGTTGTTCAAGTTTTAATGTCATGTGCACAGAGAAATGCCCCACAAGTTTTAATGTCATGTGCACAGAGAAATGCCACGCAAGTTTTAATGTCATGTGCACAGAGAAATGCCCCGCAAGTTTTATGAGCAAAAAGGTTCTATTTTCATTTGTACTGTAAAAACACCAGCAAATCAGCCCCAAGTGATTTTAATTTTGGAAATCTGTTCCAAAGTATTCCCACGCATAATAGAGAGATATATGTACGAAAAAGTATGAAAAATATATGCACTGACTACTTGTAAATTGCTCTGGATGAGAGTGTCTGCGATATGACTAAATATGTAAATATGTGATAGTATACAAGTGTAAGCAATTTTTTAATTATTATGTTTTAGTCAAATATTATATATGTTTGGGCTTCTTGCTGTCAAGTTGCAGTCTACAAATGATTTGTAATTATGTTCCGGTGACTAGGATTCAGGATATATGATAAACAGAGTAGCAGCAGTGTGCATTATGTGATGATTGAATGTGCGTGTGTGTGAAGTCAGTATAAATGTATGTGCATGTCATGTGTGTGTGAGCAAATTAAGTGAGTGGGGGTGTGTGTGTTGGAGTGTCAGTGTGCGTGACTGAGTCCTGTGATTGTGCATAGAGACAGTGCAAAAATAAAATACAAGTCCATGTAGCTGTTTTGTTAGCTACTTAGCAGTCTTATGACTTGGGGATAGAAGCTGTTCAGCAGCCTGTTAGTGTCAGACTTGATGCACCAGTACCGCTTGCCATGCAGAAGCAGAGAGAACACATGCGTATCTGCTCTCTCATTGGCTAGACTGGTCCCACCTGATCTCGCCTCCTCCCGCCTGCCTTCCATCTTTGCAAGATGTATTTTGATAGTTAGAAGGAGTCACTTGACTATCTTGTCAATATAATAGATCATCTTTGATGGTAGTGATTTTTAGGGAGTACCAGTGGATAGGGAAATTATACTTCCTGTTACACAGTGTGTGTTGTTTCAGAGGGGGCAGTATTGTCTGTGACACCGTGTTGACTACCGTAGGTAGTGGTTCCCTGATCTCTCTCTTTCTCCGAGGCGGTGTGGTGAGTGGTGTCTAATGACAGGCCAGATGAATGATGAGACTATACACTGGTAATGTTCTGCGCCGAGTAGCGGCTGCATTGGTTTCTGTCCTGTTAACTCCGCTGGTGGAAGATGGATTGTGCTGCGCTCTGCACTCATACAAAGACACCTCATTACTCCGCAATGAAAATAAAGCTTTTCCAGCTCAAATGAAGACCAATAGTTGGTCTAGGCCCGATGAGACTGAGAAACAATAGCCCTGAGGACAGTGATGGCCCCGGCATCGGTGTCACCGACATGAGTGACTGACACACCATGAAATGGGCTGCGTTCGCTCGACGCTCCACCAAGGCTCATTTGTTTACAGATTACTTCCTGCTAATTGTGCCTGTGGCATTGTGGAGTTTCAGTTTCTGCCTCACTCAGCTCTGATGAACTTAACTCAAGTATCTGTCCCCATTAAAGGCTTTCACTTTGCTTGCTGATTCTCCACCAAGATTCCCCTTCAAATTACAGCTGACACTGTGGAGAAACATCTAATAGAAGTGTGTAATGGGCTCTGATGACAGACTACACGGTTGGAAGACCATGTAATCTCCTCGCAATTAATTAAAGTGCGTCCTGTGTGCGTTTTTTCTTTTCACATACACCCCCCCCCCCCCCACCATGAACCAGATGCCACAAAATAACTCAAGTAACATTGCTGTCACCAGTAAAAAATGAAGGCCCACACCCTAACAAAGAAGGGTACTTAGAGGTAGGAGAGGAGAGGGAGGCAGCTGCAGGGTTATTTGCGCTCTACTGCTCAGCATCGTCCTGGTAAGGGTCCTCAGCAGCCCAACATCTGTACCTCTGCACCCCCCCCCCCCCCCCCCCCCCCACACGTAATTACCCAAAACACCCCAGCCCACCCGCTTCCCTGTCTGTCAGCACCTTGCTGGAGAGGAGAGGGTGAAGAGGAAGAAAGGATGAAGAGTTGTTCTGTCCTATGTTAGGCCCTAATGTACTCTACATCTGCCAGTTGGCCACCTCTCCCATTTTACACTATACAGTATCTATTCATGTATCCTATTGTAATATGAGTTCATCTTCACCATTGTGTATTTTACATTCAGTATATTTCTACAGTTATCTTTTATTAGTATCATCACTACTAACCACCAATGTTAGTCACAGTAATATGAGAATAGTGATGAGAGCTCGTTTCTTTATTCTCCTTTCTCTCTTTCACTATTGTTTTCACTCTTTACTTTTTCCTCCAGGATATTGATCCAAAGCCACTTATTTTTATAAGTAAATGAGAAATTATCCGTGCTTTGTGTACGTTTTGATGGGAACTATCAGTCTGGAGTTGCCGCTGCCATTGATTTGATTAAAGGCATTATGCATTGTCTAATGAGTTTTACACTTGACTGGGTGGAGGATAATCACAGTGGTTTCTGACCTAGAACTCCTCTTTCCCCTCCTTGTTCTCTCTCGCCATCCTGTCTCTCTCTCTCTTTCTCTCTCTCTCCATCCTCTCTCTCTTTCTCTCTCTCTCCATCCTTTCTCTCCCTGTCTCTCTTTCTCTCTCTCTCCATCCTTTCTCTCTCTGTCTCTCTTTCTCTCTCTCTCCATCCTTTCTCTCTCTGTCTCTCTTTCTCTCTCTTTCCATCCTTTCTCTCTCTGTCTCTCTTTCTCTCGCCATCCTGTCTCTCTTTCTCTCTCTTTCCATCCTTTCTCTCTCTGTCTCTCTTTCTCTCTCTCTCCATCCTGTCTCTCTCTGTCTCTCTTTCTCTCTCTCTCCATCCTTTCTTTCTCTCTCTCTCTATCCTCTCTCTCTGTCTCTCTTTCTCTCTCTCTCCATCCTGTCTCTCTCTGTCTCTCTTTCTCTCTCTCTCCATCCTTTCTCTCTTTCTCTCTCTCTCTATCCTCTCTCTCTGTCTCTCTTTCTCTCTCTCTCTATCCTTTCTCTCTCTCTCTCTCCATTTGTCTCTCTCTCTTTCTCTCTCTCTCCATCCTTTGTCTCTCTCTCTTTCTCTCTCTCTCCATCCTTTATCTCTCTTTCTTTCTCTCTCTCTCCATCCTTTATCTATCTCTCTTTCTCTCTCTCTCCATCCTTTCTCTCTCTCTCTTTCTCTCTCTCTCTCCATCGTGTCTCTCTCTCTCTCTCTCTCTCTCCATCCTTTATTTCTCTCTTTCTCTCTCTCTCCATCCTTTCTCTCTCTCTCCATCCTTTCTCTCTTTCTCTCTCTCTCCATCCTTTCTCTGTCTCTCTTTCTCTCTCTCTCTCTATCCTTTCTTTGTCTCTCATTTTTTGTTCTCTCACTCGCACTCTCTTTTTCTATCTATCTGAAGAGAGAGGGACTGAACACTTGCCAGCACAGAGCAGCTACAAAAATCATTTTATTTGGAGTGTTATTTGTTTTTCTCTCCTCATTGATTCCTATACTTGTTTTGCTTTAATATCCATTTTCCATAATTGTTCAATAAATGCAGAGTGAATGAATATGAAGATTAGATGCCAGGGCTGTTTTTGCTATGCATGGGGGATCGTTTCACATTCAGGACTATACATTTTCCACGCCGCAAATTGTCTTGCAATTAAAGCGTATTGCAGATAATAAGCGAACCGCTGTCTCGATTGGGTGTTTAGTTTTATCGAGCCTGTCTTCTTGAAACGGCAGCAGCTCATACCTGGAGCTGAACCATTGAATTGAAACGGCAGCAGCTCATACCTGGAGCTGAACCATTGAATTGAAACGGCAGCAGCTCATACCTGGAGCTGAACCATTGAATTGAAACGGCAGCAGCTCATACGTGGAGCTGAACCATTGAATTGAAACGGCAGCAGCTCATACCTGGAGCTGAACCATTGAATTGAAACGGCAGCAGCTCATACCTGGAGCTGAACCATTGAATTGAAACGGCAGCAGCTCATACGTGGAGCTGAACCATTGAATTGAAACGGCAGCAGCTCATACCTGGAGCTGAACCATTGACTTGAAACGGCAGCAGCTCATACCTGGAGCTGAACCATTGAATTGAAACGGCAGCAGCTCATACCTGGAGCTGAACCATTGAGTTGAAACGGCAGCAGCTCATACCTGGAGCTGAACCATTGAATTGAAACGGCAGCAGCTCATACGTGGAGCTGAACCATTGAATTGAAACGGCAGCAGCTCATACCTGGAGCTGAACCATTGAATTGAAACGGCAGCAGCTCATACGTGGAGCTGAACCATTGAATTGAAACGGCAGCAGCTCATACCTGGAGCTGAACCATTGAATTGAAACGGCAGCAGCTCATACGTGGAGCTGAACCATTGAATTGAAACGGCAGCAGCTCATACCTGGAGCTGAACCATTGAATTGAAACGGCAGCAGCTCATACCTGGAGCTGAACCATTGAATTGAAACGGCAGCAGCTCATACCTGGAGCTGAACCATTGAATTGAAACGGCAGCAGCTCATACCTGGAGCTGAACCATTGAATTGAAACGGCAGCAGCTCATACCTGGAGCTGAACCATTGAATTGAAACGGCAGCAGCTCATACCTGGAGCTGAACCATTGAATTGAAACGGCAGCAGCTCATACCTGGAGCTGAACCATTGAATTGAAACGGCAGCAGCTCATACCTGGAGCTGAACCATTGAATTGAAACGGCAGCAGCTCATACCTGGAGCTGAACCATTGAATTGAAACGGCAGCAGCTCATACCTGGAGCTGAACCATTGAATTGAAACGGCAGCAGCTCATACCTGGAGCTGAACCATTGAATTGAAACGGCAGCAGCTCATACCTGGAGCTGAACCATTGAATTGAAACGGCAGCAGCTCATACCTGGAGCTGAACCATTGAATTGAAACGGCAGCAGCTCATACCTGGAGCTGAACCATTGAATTGAAACGGCAGCAGCTCATACCTGGAGCTGAACCATTGAATTGAAACGGCAGCAGCTCATACCTGGAGCTGAACCATTGAATTGAAACGGCAGCAGCTCATACCTGGAGCTGAACCATTGAATTGAAACGGCAGCAGCTCGTACCTGGAGCTGAACCATTGAATTGCAGATGGACTGAATATGTTCCTGGGAATATTGCCCACTCTCAAAGACCAATCCATCTTGCTTAGGGAGGCAATCTTAGGTGGAGTAGATAAACTAATATTTGTGTATAACCTCAGTCAGACAATACAAATGATGGGATGATTTTTCATCTCCTTATGCATACAGGGAAATATGAAAAATGGTGGTTAAGGAATATTTGCTGGGTGTGATGCGTGGCGGCTGGGCTGAGCACCGCCGTGGGCCAGGGTAGACGATTGACGCAGCCTGCCGAGCTGAGCTGCCGAGCTGAGTGAAGAGTGATGAGAATATTATACCCGTCTGTCTCCCGTCACCCCCCCCCCCCCCCTTACCACACTATTTCAGACGACCATATGAGAGAGGAGAGCAGGTAGAGCACAGCGCCTGGCCACCACCGCTCAACGCCACCCATCGCCCACCACCATGATTGACAATCGCTCTGACATAATTCTCCCAGTCAGTCATCTCCCTCTCCAGCCTCTTTATTGTTCCTCCCCATGGTGACTCTCTGGAGAAAGCGGTTAGATAAATCTGTCATTTATCAGACCCCCTTTTAGAGGGGCGGAGACCCCTAACCTGCCTCCGCCCCTCTAAAAACCTCTTATGGGGGTAATCTGCCTGTGTTACTGGGGCCAGCTATTCATCACCAGTGGCTGAAGCAGAGGGGTCACAGCGCTGATCATTTCCGCCTTTGATGCCTCTCCGTGGCTGGGTCGTGGCAGAGCCGGGTACCTTGTGGCTGTGGAGGGGGGATGGGTGGATCTGGAGCTCAAACCCAGGACAAACAGACAGGAGCGGGGGTGGGGAGGGAGCAGAGGGGGGCTGAGCACCCAGCAATAACACAGCATTAGGCCTGGATTGCCACGTGCCCGAGCCCCGCTCTCAGATATGATTAGATGTGGTATGAACGTTTCCCTGGCCGTCGACTGGATAAGACCGGCCGTGTCCTGCATAAGACTGATTCATCAGACCCAGACATAGATGTGATGCCTCACACTGCCTCCCAATAGGACTATCCTTACACACTGTACTGAGTCGTGGAGATAACCACACAGCTTCTAATGATGGCCCAGCCCTGTACAGTATTCACATGAACATGTTCCAGTAACCAGTAACCAGGCAGACAGTGGAGCACAGGGTACTTGTTTCAGTTAGAGCTGTTTTCTGGCTGGCATCCTTCTCTCTCCTCCTGTACCAGCCCCGGAAACCTGCTGAATCCCACACAATCCACACAATCCGCCTGTCAAGCGCAATTCGCCTCACTACCTCCCGCCTCCCACCCCAAACTCGCCAGAGAGGTGGCTTTTTCCCCCTGCAGGTCCTGGAGTTTTATTTGTAGTTTATTGCGTCGCCTCACGCCAAAGCCTCCCTTGTTTTCCCTGGAAAACCTTAAAACCTTTCTGTTTGCGTGCTCTCTATATTTCTGCATTATCTCCCTCCCTTCACCCTCTTTGCTTTCTGCTTTTCAATGTTTTATTTAATTTTTTCATTCCCCCTCCTCTCTCATTTTTGTTTTATTCCGCCACAAAACTTCTCCTCCCTCCTTCCCTCCTTTCCCTTGCCGTGATAAATCAGGCGCTGAGTGGCGTTCGGCGAGCGGCTCGGCGGTGGTGGCATCGCTCCGTCAGACAGAGAGGCATCAGTGGTGCTCTGATGAGATAAGCGCTCCTCATCTCTCGCCTCTCTGCATGGAGATTTATTGGCTGGCGATAAGCAACAAGCTAGCCATCACTCTCAGCTCAAATAGACTCCTTCGTTTATGCCTTTATTCTTATTGCTACGGCTGCTGAGGTGGGGTGGATGGGCCCCTGAGGGCCTGAGGCCTGCTCAGTGCCAGAGAGGGGCCAGGGCCGGCTCTGCCGTCTGTCTCATTGTCTTCTATTAGATCAATGAAATCAGGGAGGGGGACAGAGGGACCCCCTGACACTGATGATCTCTCTCTCGCTCTCTCTTTCTCTTTCTCTTTCTCTTTCTCTCTCTCTCTCTCTCTCTCTCTCTCTCTCTCTCTCTCTCTCTCTCTCTCTCTCTCTCTCTCTCTCTCTCTCAGGCCAAGGGATGAGCAGGGACAGAGGGGCTGTAGCAACAGACTCTAGTGTCATTGGCTTTTCTGTCATGTCTTGTGTTAGGCCTCAGTATATCTGATGTTTTAGTTTTAAATCAGTCAGCTCTGCTCTGGGGGCCTTTCCGCTCTGCCGCCCTCCAATTCCATCTTTAAGTCAAGTCTCCTTGTTCAGCTGCTGATGACAGCATTAATTTTGGCTGTGTGGCAGTATAGTACATTAGCTTCATCCCATCAGCGTGTTTCAGTGTGCTAGGCCAGGCGACGGTGTGCAGACCTAGCATGCCCCCATCACTTCACTCACAGAACAAGTTCTCCACAAATTGCTTTTACCCTTGTCACCTCGCCACACACACACACCAACCCCTGCAACATGGGGCCTACTTTTTGGGCCCTCAGGTTGTATTTAATCATGGGTGGAGAGGAAGAGGCTTTTCTCTTTATGAAAGGTATTAGAGCGCTGCTGTGTTCTGTGTTTTCACTCAGCTTTACACGCTGCCCTCCTTGCTTTGCTTTCCTCGACCCCTGTTACCGGGTGCCAGGGAGAAATTTGATAAAGTGACACAGAACCCCCCTTACCCCAACCTCCTTTTCCTCTGTCCTCCATCTCTCTCTCTCTTTCTCCCTCCCCCTGTCTCTCCATCACCTCTACTTTCTCAGGTTATAGTCTAATACTGTCTGTCAGCTTGCATGCTCCAGCCGGCTCTGTCCTGCCTCTCATCTAATTAGTTAGGTCACATCTTTAGGCTACACACTCTCTCTCCTCCTCTCTCTCTCCCTTTCCAGCACTCTCTCCCTCTCCATCTCTCTCGCTCTCTCCCTCTCCTCCTCTCCTCAGCTCTCTCGCTCTCTCCAGCTCTCTCTCTCTCCCTTTCCAGCTCTCTCTCTCTCCCTTTCCAGCTCTCTCTCTCCCTTTCCAGCTCTCTCTCTCCAGCTCTCTCTCACTCTCTCTCCCCAACTCTCTCTCTCACTCTCTCTCCCCAACTCTCTCACACACTCTCTCTCCCCAACTCTCTCACACACTTTCTCCCCAACTCTCTCACACACTCTCTCTCCAGCTCTCTCTCTCTCTACCCTGGCTTCACTTTGTCATTTATCTGAGTGTGTAACACCCACTGGACTGCAGGTCTGATCCAATCTCCTTTGCTACACTACAACCTGAGGCTCATGTACTGTAGTGGACAGACAGACAGACAGACAGACAGACAGACAGACAGACAGACAGACAGACAGACAGACAGACAGACAGACAGACAGACAGAGCCACTGTGATACACAACGATACAGCACCTCACAGGAGGGGAGTGTTACATACTGTATGACTGAAACATATAGTCTCTCTGCCCTCGTTTTTGTCACTACTTTCTTTAGTGTCTGTCTGTCTGTCTGTGACCTGCATTGTTAAAATGACTGTTTTTTGGAGGGTAACCATTGTACTTTTTCACCTTGATATACAGTAATATATTCCAACTTTTCACCATCCTTACATGAATTTTCCCTGGTTGATCTGCAGCGACAATTATTTTTGATCCAACAGAAGTGTCATTGAAAAGTCAGCACTTTGAGTTACTGCAGACGAGGATTCATTTATACACTTTTCCACTGTTGATTAGCATGAAGATGCTACTATCCATCCCATTTATTCTGCTTCATGTTGCTGTTCCCTGGGCCTCCCTCTTTCCTCAGCAGCAGAAGCCTCTTGGTCATTAGCTAGATTGACAGTGATTGTCCGTCTGTAGAGTTGAGGCAGCCTTTAAACCACCGGGGTGCCTGCCTATGGATGCACAACGTATAGATTTTGTGTGGGGGCGAACAGAATTAACAGAAAACATTACAAGGAGGGTAATCAATGTTGGCGTGAAAGACATCAACGGCCCAGCACGGAAATCACATCTCAGACATGTTGTTATTCAGTAATTGATTGGGTTTTTTGAGAGTTGTTGTCCATGTGAGAGGTTTGTAGCTATGCCTCACACAATAATGGCAGTCTTTGGTGTCTTTGTCGGTCAGCTAATTGAATCAGTGTGTAGAGTAGTGACCCACAAGTCCACTCTCTAGTGCTCTCTCGGTTACATACAGTTGTGCTGTTGTCGTGGGTAATTATAGGTGTGTTGTTGTCTGCCTGGAGTAGCGCTCTACTCTGAATTCAAATTCAGTTAGACACAGGCACACGCTAAGCCTGGATGTTTAGTAGAGAGCTGTAATGATATACCATGCAACCTGTCCTATTCCTTATTGAAGTGGTGATGGGGATGTATCTGACAGGTTAGCCTCTCTCTGCTCCTCTGTCTCCATCTCTGTTGTATTGAATGTATTGAGATGGCCCCTCCAGCCCCGTGTGCTCTGGGTTGCGTGCGTGCGGGTGCATGTGTGGGTGCATGTGCGGGTGCATGTGTGTGTGTGTTGGGGGGGGTTATGTGGGGTGTATGGGGTTATCCTCCATTATTCATCAGTAGTAATGGCTGAGAGGAGCTGGCAGCATCTGTGGACATATCGATCCATCTGCTGGCCGGTTCCGTGTTAGCCTCCAGTGGGGTGTCCGTGGGGAAAGGGGAACAGCGGGGTGCACCCAGACACGGGGCCTCATATTGGGGCTGAGCAGGGGGCAGGGCCCTGGCTGTCTCACTGAGACTGGGTTCACATGGCCAGGGAGATAACCATGGTATATTCTTTCAATAGGAGTTACTGCAGCGTTTCTAGAGATTGATGACATATCCATGACCTTGAGATATTTATTATGGAGGCAAAATATGTGTTTTATGTGTATATCAGTAAGTGCCTGTATGGATGTGTTTGACATGCATGGCTGCATAAGTGGAATGAGTGAGACACAGACAGACACAGACAGACACAGACAGACACAGACAGACAGACAGACAGACAGACAGACAGACAGACAGACAGACAGACAGACAGACAGACAGACAGACAGACAGACAGACAGACAGACAGACAGACAGACAGACAGACAGACAGACAGACAAAGGAAGAGACAGACAGAGAGGCAAAGAGAAAGGAAGAGACAGACAGACAGTCTCTCTCGCTCTCTCTCCCTCACTCACTCACTCACTCACTCACTCACTCACTCACTCACTCACTCACTCACTCATTCTCTCACTCACTGCTCTAACGCAGGCAGGCAAAATTTGGCCCGCCCCTTTTTAATACCACAGAGAGGGAAGAAGATGCCATTATGAATTATCCTTAATTACAGCCATTTCCTAAACTAATAAAGCTGCTAAATCTTTACTGCAAAGGTTAGTTTACCCCACGCACATAAATGCACTGTGTGTGAGTGTGTGTGTGTTTGCGAGCTCACGTGTGTGTGTGAGTGTACGTAGATGTGTGCATCTGTCCGTGCTTGTGTGTGTGTGACAGGACTGGCTTGCTGGCAGCACCCACTCTCCCATTAATTTCATGTGGGCTCCCTATCACCAGCCACAGATGCCTATAGACACATAAATGAGTCTCCAGCGAGGCGCTGCGTCTCACAGAGGTAGCTGGGCCTAATGGGCTGGAAACACAGCGTATGTGACAGCAGGAGATGACGGCCTTATTTACACTGGCACACATTAGTGGACGGAGCTGATTCACTGATTAACACGTCAGCCACACTCTCTTCTTCCTCTCCTCTCTCTCTATTCCTCTGTGTCGCTATTCCTCTCCTTCATCCCTCCCTCCTCTCTCTCTCTCTCTCTCTCTCTCTCCCTTTCTCTCTGCATCCCCCTCTTTCTCTCTCTCACCCCTCTTCTTCTCTCTATTCCTCCCTCCGTCCCCCCTGGTGGAGATCACAGACAGACCCAGGGAGGAGGGTGAAGCCGTCTGTAAATTATGGCTCCTGTGGAAAGATGATGTTTCTCATGCAGCGAGAGGCAATGGGCGATGAGAGGCGGTCGGATGAGATGACTTTCTGAATGGTTAAGTCGGTAAATCTGGATCCCTTCACCCTGCCCTCCATCCAGCCCCCCCATGTTTATTATAGGAGAGGACAGGAAGAAGCAGGAGATAAGAGAGAGCCAGGGCTAATGCTGTGATTTGTGTCAGTCATGCAGTACAATTTGTTACAATCGCAACACTTATCACAATATAATATATTTATTCTGCTCAATTAGGTGTGTGAGCCTCTCTGAAGTGTCACATGGTGAGAGGTGACGGCTGCGCTGGCATTCAGGGGACGATCAAAGGGAATGGAACTAATCTGATTGTTCTGCATCTCACGCTGCTGTACCGCCACTGCTGTCGCCATAGAGACAGATGCATTGTGGGAGCTGTGACATCTGTGGAGGTGTGGAGATAGAGCCACCCCGGTGCTGCTTTTCTTAGAGCATTCCTAACACGTACACACACACGTGCATATATAAGCACACACAGATGCAGACATTATGCTCGCTTGCGTATATACGCAGTCTCACACACACACAGAAACACACATCTTTGCTGTCCACAGGAGACGATGATGACGTACAAACATACACGTGTCACACACACGTTAGCGAGGCCCAGGCAGCATCTCCTAGTAACATCCCAATAGAGGCAGGGAGACAGGGTTACTGTATCCATTAACCAGTTAGAGCGTGTAGCGGACCAGTGAGCCCATCGATCTGAGACAGTTCATTAGGTAAGTGCTGACATCACAGATTGATGTCTCTTTAAACCAGTGCCTGCCAGAGAGCTGACAGGGGAAATCAGAGCTATTGACTCCATGTGTTCCTGTCTGTCTGTCTGTCTGTCTGTCTGTCTGTCTGTCTGTCTGTCTGTCTGTCTGTCTGTCTGTCTGTCTGTCTGTCTGTCTGTCTGTCTGTCTGTCTGTCTGTCTGTCTGGAAAATGTGACGCTGGACAACAAAGATTTTAATTTTACCGGACATTTGAGAAATTTACCGGACATCCATATGCATTCAGATCCGATAGTAGAAAGAGAGAGATAAAGAAACCTCTGACGTGGTGCAGCAAGCACCATCAATCAACAAGGGACATTGGCCAAATGAGCCAAATTTACTTGTCCTTAAAAACAGTACTTCGATGTGTAGCATATGCAAAACTTTAGCCAATTTTTTAAATTGTTTTTTACTTTCCTAAAACAATATTGTTGTCCACCTCAAGGTTCAGCTGTCGGAGATTTGAGCACTAAATGCATCAGGGCATTGCATGTATAGGCCTATAGGCTTAGGAGTCCACTGTATGATATTAATATAAAATCTATATAAAGGAAGAGAAGCTAAGGGCTAGCCCCAGAGAGCGAGAGAGCTATGCCGGCGGCATGCATTTGTCAGATAGCTACTGCGTCTGCTACACAGATATAGGAGTACAGAAGGAGGCTTATTTGTTATTTTGCGATAAGAAAATATGTTTTATATAGATAGCATTATATTGCTAGATTATAGGAGTAACTCTGGTAGGCCTAAAGCATTCTTCTTCACTTCAAGTTCAGTTGTCGCAGTCAGTTGTAGCACCTGTGTGTACTGCCTTTATATTATAGGCCTACATTAGCTAAAGCTTAATAATAGCCACACCACACCAAACCTTCACAAAGGTTTTTAAACTTTATTAGGGTAATATCTAAAGTATGTCAAGCTGTTGTTTATCGGGAAAATACGAGCAGGCTATTATATTGCTTCAAACACAACATTACAGAACAGGAACTTAATTTGGCCAAAGAAAATGGCTCAACAGAATGAAACTGAACACTTTGCGAACTGGTTTAAACCTTCACAGAAGTTTTGAATAGTCAATTAACAACAAAGGCTAGTGCCTACCATACCCAACAAATGACAGCAATAGGCTAATTAAATGTATTTTACAACAGGCCTACTGATAAATCTTAAACTAAATACAGTGACAGATCAAACTTAATTTATCCAACGAAAATGGCTGAACAGAATTAAACCAATTTTTTTTTGCATATTTAAAGAACTGGTTTAGATTAGTAACTGCCATACTTTCAATGGTATAAACGAATAATAGGCAAATTATTATAAATAAATAAAAGTTCCAAAATTGCATCCTACCTGAAAGCGATTTTATTTATCGGCTTTTCATTTTTGGGTGGGCCAAAAGCCGCCAATTACCGGCTACCGTGTGTGTGTGTGTGCGTGTTGTCACTATCGAGAGGCCTCTTGCCGTTGATGTGCTCCATATGTGTAGCTGCTCACCAATTCTGCTAGTTATGTAGTCAACCATGCTGCTAGTTATGTAGTCAACCATGCTGCTAGTTATGTAGTCAACCATGCTGCTAGTTATGTAGTCAACCATGCGGCTAAGGAACCTGTCAAACAGCCCTGTCTGGCTACACACAATCTATCTACCTAAGACTGGAGTCAAGGAGAAGGAGAGGAAGAAAGAGAAGGAGAGGAAGAAAGAGAAGGAGAGGAAGAAAGAGAAGGGGAGGAAGAAAGAGAAGGAGAGGAAGAAAGAGAAGGAGAGGACGAAAGAGAAGGAGAGGAAGAAAGAGAAGGAGAGGAAGAAAGAGAAGGAGAGGAAGAAAGAGAAGGAGAGGAAGAAAGAGAAGGGGAGGGAGAAGGAGAGGAAGAAAGAGAAGGAGAAAGAGAAGGAGAGGAAGAAAGAGAAGGAGAGGAAGAAAGAGAAGAAGAAAGAGAAGGAGAGGAAGAAAGAGAAGAAGAAAGATAAGGAGAGGATGAAAGAAGGAGAGGAAGAAAGAGAAGAAGAAAGAGAAGGGGAGGAAGACTGATAATGAAAAGCCTAGGAAGAACGTGAAGGACAGGGAGAGAGAAAATGAGAAGGAGGGAGAGGAAAAATAAGGACAGGCAAAAGAAGACTGAGAAAGATTGAGGGGCTAAGGAGAAGAAGATGAAGAGAAAGAAGTTGAAGGGCGAGCTGAAGGAAAAGAACGAGTGGAAATCAGAGGAACACCGGATGGATAGAAACCCTCTGTCTCTCTTTCTCTCTCTGCCATCTATTTTTCATCAGTGTGTTTAGGGCTGCTGTTCAGTAATTAAAATGTGTGAGAGTAGACTAATTTACCCTTGCGATGGAGAGAGAGGAGATCGACATGGGACTGATTAACACTGTTACGTTAGAGGAGAGGAGCCCTTGGAGCTATTTCAGTTTCCCTCTGAAATGTTAACTGGAATATTGTGCGTGCGCGTGTATTTGTGAGAAAGAGAGAGAGAGTCTGAAAGTTGTGCCTGTGCTGCATTTAACCCTGGTCTAGTCCCTGAATGTTGATGGATTAAAGATGTCATTTGTATCTGAAGTGTTTCACTAATGAAGACCACGGTCGGATCGTTGCCATCGACTGGCTCCACACACACATTGATTACAACAGGCCAGGGAGGGTGCTGAGGCTGAATGCTGGGCTGTCGTGAGAGAAGTCAGGCTGGAGACAGCAACACTGTCAGACACACACTGACTCATTGTCATGATTACCCACAATGCAGCATTCCCAAAGCAGAGTATCATGATCATAAAAAAACAAGAAATCAGTGTAACAACTCTCTTCTCACTGTGTGAGTGTGTTGAAATAGCACATACTGACATGGTGCTACATTAACTACTATACTACAGTATTTGAGACCTTCTCTCCCACTGGGCCTCCATGGCCATTGGATCCAGGCCCAGAGTAGAGTAGAGAGCAGGCCTCTGATTAAAAGCCTCAGCCCTCTCCTCTCTGGCTGTGTGATATGATTGGCCTCAGAGGGATCACCAATAGCCTTACTCCCCTGCTAACCAATAGCCTTACTCCCCTGCTGTACAACACTGGTGTCAACTCCCGATTACAGCAGGGCCGATGGACAGGCCCCACATCCTCTGATGTCATCCCAGGCTGTGGTCTCTCATAGCCTCTGGTCTAGTAGCACTTATACACAGTGAAAACTGGTCTATTTTCATACACAGAGAAAACTGGTATATGCAATAGGCTGTGACAAATAACCTAGTTTCATATGCAGTGAAAATATGTATTTTGTCTGTGACCTATACTGACCTCTGCAACCTCAGGATATCTTGCAAATTCTGTTTTCTTTAACCAAGCGGTCAATCAGCTCTTAGAACAGTAACAGTTCTGGGTTTCTCTCTATCCAATAGAACACAATTAAACAATCAATAGCTGAAGAAAGACCAAGAATGGTAGACTCTCTAGCTCTAATGTATGGACATTGCGAAGAGGCTGTATATTCAGAAGAAGAACAGAAAAAACTGTTGGGAAAGTTTTGTCTGTAGTTGAGTGGTGAGAGTTTGAGAGTTGAGCATAATGCTTGGTAAGTGTTTGGATTGTTCATGCTGCGGAATGTGCAGAAGGCATTCAACCCCGCCAGGCGACCATCACCGCAGGCTCTTCCCCATTGGCTGCCTCCAGGAGATTAAAGTGAATAATTGCCATCTGATTGGCTGTTCAATTTTTCATGGCCCTTTGATGCCCAAAGTGTTTGTATTACCTTTAGCACATAGGCATGCTAATGGGATAGCATTCGACATACTTAAATAAAACAGTATTTTCCTCAGCATGTTGCTTTTCCTAATCTACAGACTGAATGCTGTCATTGTTCTGTCCATAGCCAGTCTCTGTCTTTTGGAAAATGCTGAAGTCATACTTTTTCTGTATGTTTTACTCTTTAATTGTATAACACTCTGAAAACAGTCAATTCACTTTGTATGCTCGCAGGCAGACGAACTGTATCTGAGTCCTAGACAGGTAGTTGTGGAGTTGGAGCTACAGCCGTGCTAGTAGTTGTCTGTGGAGCTCCTCCTGTACAGTATAGGTGACAGAGTTGAGTTGACGGGCCCAGACCCCTGCCCTGCTGACAGTAATCTGTACAGTGTGTCTGTAGGTGACCTACCCCTCCTCTCTCTCGTGTCTCTGTTGTGATGCCAGCGTGAGCAGTTGAGTTCCGGTCGCAGCGCGTGATGTCTCCTCTGCGGTTCCGCTCTGGAGGTCCGGGGACGGTGAGCTCCTCACGGTTGTCACTTTGAAGTGGTGGAGCACTCATTCCTGGTCCCCTCTCCCTGAGCCTCAGCCCTGCTTCCCCGCCATCCCTCTCACTCGGATTAGTTCCTCTCTCTGGGAAAATGGAAGCAACATTCCGACAATTTGCATCCCAACTATTCCCCTCCTTATGCTTTATGTTATATTTTTCTACCTCCTCCCTCCACTTCTCTCCTTCATTCCTCCTCCCTCCACTTCTCTCCTTCATTCCTCCTCCATCCACTTCTCTCCTTCATTCCTCCTCCATCCACTTCTCTCCTTCATTCCTCCTCCATCTACTTCTCTCCTTCATTCCTCCTCCCTCCACTTCTCTCCTTCATTCCTCCTCTATCCACTTCTCTCCTTCATTCCTCCTCCATCCACTTCTCTCCTTCATTCCTCCTCCCTCCACTTCTCTCCTTCATTCCTCCTCCCTCCACTTCTCTCCTTCATTCATCCTCCATCCACTTCTCTCCTTCATTCCTCCTCCCTCCACTTCTCTCCTTCATTCCTCCTCCATCCACTTCTCTCCTTCATTCCTCCTCCATCCACTTCTCTCCTTCATTCCTCCTCCATCCACTTCTCTCCTTCATTCCTCCTCCATCTACTTCTCTCCTTCATTCCTCCTCCATCCTCTTCTCTCCTTCATTCCTCCTCCATCCACTTCTATCCTTCATTCCTCCTCCATCCACTTCTCTCCTTCATCCCTCCTCCATCCACTTCTCTCCTTCATTCCTCCTCCATCCACTTCTCTCCTTCATTCCTCCTCTATCCACTTCTCTCCTTCATTCATCCTCCATCCACTTCTCTCCTTCATTCCTCCTCCATCCACTTCTCTCCTTCATTCCTCCTCCATCTACTTCTCTCCTTCATTCCTCCTCCCTCCACTTCTCTCCTTCATTCCTCCTCTATCCACTTCTCTCCTTCATTCCTCCTCCATCCACTTCTCTCCTTCATTCCTCCTCCATCCACTTCTCTCCTTCATTCCTCCTCCATCCACTTCTCTCCTTCATTCCTCCTCCATCCACTTCTCTCCTTCATTCCTCCTCCATCCACTTCTCTCCTTCATTCCTCCTCCATCCACTTCTCTCCTTCATTCCTCCTCTATCCACTTCTCTCCTTCATTCATCCTCCATCCACTTCTCTCCTTCATTCCTCCTCCCTCCACTTCTCTCCTTCATTCCTCCTCCATCTACTTCTATCCTTCATTCCTCCTCCATCCACTTCTCTCCTTCATTCCTCCTCCCTCCACTTCTCTCCTTCATTCCTCCTCCATCCACTTCTCTCCTTCATTCCTCCTCCATCCACTTCTCTCCTTCATTCCTCCTCCATCCACTTCTCGCCTTCATTCCTCCTCCTTCCACTTCTCTCCATTTTCTTCACACACTGGACCATTTTATTGTGATTGTCAGAAAGAGTACCAGTTGTATTGTGGGCTGATTACGACAGGGTGTTTTTACCCACAGATCACCAGAGCAATTAAAATCTGTAAATAAAAGGCTACCCATGATGCTGCAGTCCAAACAATGGCTTCCCACTGGATGGGTTTGTTTGAAGGAGAGCAGTGGAGGGGATACACACACATACCGAACCCAATCGTTAATTACAATACACTCCTCTCCCCTCTACTGTTGTGGCGATGGACAGCTTAATGCAATCACAGTGACACATATTTCCAGACAAGATGAAGTTGTTTACTTTTGTGTTAGGTCCCGAATTACGATGGGACACTTTGTTCAGCAGCAAGGCAAATATAATGTTATTGTGCCAGCTACATGTGTTTAGAAGAGGAGAAGAGTGAGACCTGTGCCTGCTGAAGAGGCAGTGCAGTACAATAGTCTACCGTCAGTACTGTAGGCAAACCCAGAACCCAGGTCTGAGACATACAGTACCAGTCAAGAGTTTGGACACACCTACTAATTCAAAGGTTTTTCTTTATTTTTACTATTTTCTACATTGTAGAATAATAGTGAAGACATGCTCCCGAGTGGCGCAGCGGTCTAAGGCACTGCATCTCAGTGCAAGAGGCTTCACTACAGTCCCTAGTTCAAGTCCAGGCTGTATCACATCCGGCTGTGATTTGGAGTCCCATAGGGCAGCGCACAATTGGCCCAGCGTCATCCGTGTTTGGCCGGGGTAGGCCGTCATTGTAAATAAGAATTTGTTCTTAACTGACTTGCCTAGTTAAATAAAATAATAATAATCTAAACTATGAAATAACACATATGTAGTAAACAAAAAAGTGTTAAACAAATCAAAATATATTTAATATTTTAGATACTTCAAAGTAGCCACCCTTTGCCTTGATGACAGCTTTGCACACGCTTGGCATTCTCTCAACCAGCTTCACCTGGAATGCTTTGCCAACAGTCTTGAAGGTATTCCCACATATGCTGAGCACTTGTTGGCTGCTTTTCCTTCATTCTGCGGTCCAACTCAGCCCAAACCATCTCACATGGGTTGAGGTCAGGGGATTGTGAAGGCCAGGTCATCTGATGCAGCACTCCATCACTCTCTTTCTTGGTCAAATAGCCCGTACACAGCCTGGAGGTGTGTTGGGTCATTGTACTGTTGAAAAACAAATGATAGTCCCACTAAGCGCAAACCAGATGGGATGGCGTATTGCTGCAGAATGCTGTGGTAGCCATGGTGATTAAGTGTGCCTTGAATTCTAAATAAATCACAGACAGTGCCACCAGCAAAGCACCCCAACACCATCACACCTCCTCCTCAATGCATCACGGTGGGAACCACAAATGCGGAGATCATCCATTCACCTACTCTGCGTTTCACAAAGACACGGGCGTTGGAACCAAAAATCTCAAATTTGGACTCATCAGACCAGAACCCGGCTGAGACATACAGTACAGTTAATTCCAGAACCCGGCTGAGACATACAGGCAAACCCAGAACCCGGGTGAGACATACAGTACAGTCAAACCCAGAACCCGGCTGAGACATACAGTACAGTCAAACCCAGAACCCGGCTGAGATGTACAGTCAAACCCAGAACCCGGGTGAGACATACAGTACAGTCAAACCCAGAACCTGGGTGAGACATACAGTACAGTCAAACCCAGAACCCGGGTGAGACATACATAAGGATATGATGGAGGTCAGAAAGGAAAGGATCTGAGAGAGGAAGCTACTCCCAAAGGAAAGTATCTGAGAGAGGAAGCTACTCCCAAAGGAAAGTATCTGAGAGAGGAAGCTACTGTCAAAGGAAAGGATCTGAGAGGAAGCTACTGTCAAAGGAAAGGATCTGAGAGGAAGCTACTCCCAAAGGAAAGTATCTGAGAGAGGAAGCTACTGTCAAAGGAAAGGATCTGAGAGGAAGCTACTGTCAAAGGAAAGGATCTGAGAGAGGAAGCTACTGTCAAAGGAAAGTATCTGAGAGAGGAAGCTACTGTCAAAGGAAAGGATCTGAGAGGAAGCTACTGTCAAAGGAAAGGATCTGAGAGGAAGCTACTGTGAAAGGAAAGGATCTGAGAGGAAGCTACTGTCAAAGGAAAGGATCTGAGAGGAAGCTACTCTCAAAGGAAAGGATCTGAGAGAGGAAGCTACTCTCAAAGGAAAGGATCTGAGAGAGGAAGCTACTCTCAAAGGAAAGGATCTGAGAGAGGAAGCTACTCTCAAAGGAAAGGATCTGAGCGAGGAATCTACTCTCAAAGGAAAGGATCTGAGCGAGGAATCTACTCTCAAAGGAAAGGATCTGAGAGAGGAAGCTACTCTCAAAGGAAAGGATCTGAGAGAGGGAGCTACTCTCAAAGGAAAGGATCTGAGAGAGGAAGCTACTCTCAAAGGAAAGGATCTGAGCGAGGAATCTACTCTCAAAGGAAAGGATCTGAGCGAGGAATCTACTCTCAAAGGAAAGGATCTGAGCGAGGAAGCTGCTTTCAAAGGAAAGGAGAGAACTGAAGTGGTTACAGTTGAGGAGGTCTATATGACTGGTCTAACCATATGTCTTATTCAAGCTATCGAGGGAAGTGTGTACCCTTATAATGCTATCCTTAACCCTGGCACCCCTCAGGGCACTGAGTGAAAGCTCTGGCTGGTGTTTGGGCCCAATATCAGAACCCTCTGTGGTGCTGTATCCCCATCTGCAGCCTGGCAAACCCAAGACTGGCAGTGCCCAAGTGTGACATCTTACTAAACCCAACAGTGTGTTCACCTAGTAATTACCTGTAATAAATGTTCTCTAGCTATTACACAACGAGAGACACCCTGTTTCTCCCTGATTTATATAGCCCAGTACCAAGTGTTGCAACATCTGCGAGGTGTGACTAGACAACTACAACAACTACTCAACTCTACTACTGTGGGTGTCTCTTTAGGGAAACAAAAGAGGCTCTTTGTAGTTTGCTGGAGGAGACATGGGAACATGTCATGTATTTGGTGTCAGGATGTGTGTGGGCCGGTTCTGCCCCCCTGTTCATCAATTACTAAATACTGAAGCCTGGGCAGGTTTGAGGGAGAGGGAGGGAGGGGGAGAGAGGGAGGAAGGGAGAGAAGGAAGGAAGGAGGTATGGACGGGGAGAGGAATAGGAGCGGTGAGGTGGTGCACTGTAATGGTGCCAGGCTCCCCGGGCCTGGCTGGAGGCTATATGCCTTACCAAGATCCTGTTTACAGTTAGCAGAGGAAGCTGCCAGCCTACCATTTCCATAACTGTGCCTGCAGTCCTTGGTGGAAACCGATTCTT
This sequence comes from Salvelinus alpinus, assembly GCF_045679555.1. Taxonomy (NCBI): domain Eukaryota; kingdom Metazoa; phylum Chordata; class Actinopteri; order Salmoniformes; family Salmonidae; genus Salvelinus; species Salvelinus alpinus. The sequence continues at coordinate 27,474,289 of NC_092118.1, forward strand.
CGCCTCTCTTCTTTTCTTTCCCTCTCTTCTCTCTTTTTTTCCCCCTGCTCTCTCCTCTGGCTCTAGCTCACTTCCCATCTCTTAGTTTAACCCCTGAAATCTCCCTCCACCCCAGTGTACTTTTAAATCAGCTATGCAGTGTTGTTTGCTGCCAAGAGGCGTTGAACGTTTGTCAGTCATGGTTTTGATGAGATGGGGGAAGTTGCCCTATGAAGAAACTAGACATCCCTCCCCTGGTATCAGCTCCAAGGTAGAAGAATAGTCTCTGAAGGTCAGATCAGGTTGTTCACTTGTAGTTCACTAGCTCTCTGTGTGTGTGTGTGTGTGTGTGTGTGTGTGTGTGTGTGTGTGTGTGTGTGTGTGTGTGTGTGTGTGTGTGTGTGTGTGTGTGTGTGTGTGTGTGTGTGTGTGTGTGTGTGTGTGTGTGTGTGTGTGTGTGTGTGTGGTGTGTGTGTGTGTGTGTGTGTGTACATTAGGTTGTCTGGGACGGATTGTACCTGTCCTGGGGGCTAGTGGAAGCTCAGGTGCCGTGGCGGACGCCAACGCCTATGTATGTTCTGTTCCACTGTGTTTGTGTGTGTTCTGCTGTGTGTGTAGTCTCTCTGTTCCTGTGTTTGTCTGTGAACATCTGCTCTTTCACACGGTCCCAATGGCCCCAAATGTCAGAACAGACCCAGATACCAGACAGAGACGTGGGGCATTGTACTGGACGGTGTTACTCCCCCCACCTCCATATCTCCTGTCTTACGATGTTAACCGTTATTGAAGGTAAGTAGGTAACAGTGGGGGGGGGGGGTCGTCTCCTGCTTTTTAGAGCATTAAATCCTCAGATTTCGGGAGAAATGTCTGTCAGGGGAATGTCAGACAGACAGTTGTGCAGCAACTGCTCTCCTGTCCTTTGTGTGCAGGCAGGTACCCTGGGTCCCAGTGAGTAAGACCACGACATGAGAAAGCCATTTGTAGCAGGAACATGCTCTGTGCTGTATGTACTAGGGAATCAGGCAGTCTGAACCCACAGGACACAGTATAAACAGTTGCATGTGTCTATAGTGTTACATTTCTGAACGTGGGTCCTGTTTTCTGTGTGCTCTTCCTCTCTCCCTGTGGGCTGAAAACAGTGTCTACACCACACAGAGTTGATGAGGCTGTTGTTCTGCCGTGTGGGTGGGAGGCTATAGTGAACTATACTGGGCGCTGAGGCAGAATCGATGGGGGGAGAGGAGACGGGTACAGTGGCCCCAGGAGGGGCCGGGGGGCTGGGGTGGAGGTCCGGGGGCTGGGGTGGAGGTCCGGGGGGCAGGAAGCCAGAGGTAACCCCTGCAGCTCCCCTCCAGCACCATGCAGGACACGCTTCTGCTCTCAGACAGCCCTATTGATTTGTCCAGCTGATAAAGTCTGTCTGCAGGTTAGCTGGTGTGTTAAATATCCCTCTTTTCACCTCCTAGTCTAGCGTGTGTGTGGGGCTGGAGTGGGCTGGGGTGAGGACACAGACGGACACAGGCGCCATGCAGTGGTACCATTGATCAGGTGACTGACAGTGTTTGCTGGCTAATCCTCTCTCTCTCTCTCTCTCTCTCTCTCTCTCTCTCTCTCTCTCTCTCTCTCTCTCTCTCTCTCTCTCTCTCTCTCTCTCTCTCTCGCAGTGCATGCTGGGTGTTTTTGGAGTTTGAGTGTTTGGTGTGGAAAGCTCTATCCTAACTAACTTTCTTGATTCCTTTCTTTACATGTTATTTTCTATGGTGGAGGGTTAATGCAATATTTGTTTTAGCGGTATCCAAAGTTTTTTTTCAAAGTTAGGGTGGAAGAGGACAGAGAAACGTTCCTGGGTTTTTGAAGTTGTGGTGTGCGCGATGGCTTCTCAGCCTAGCGCGGAGGAGACGCTGTCTATACAGCATGGATTCAGGTGTGTTCCTGAGAACGGAGTTAAGGTGGAGGAGGTTCTACTCGCGGTCGGTGAACAGGTAGGAGCTGAGTTTATACATTCTGCTTCTAGAATGAACAAAGCTGTGGTTGTGTTCATGAAAAGGGCTAATTTGGTTGGTAGGCTAATTGCTAGCGGAATATTTGTAAGGGATGTGTTGGTGTCAATTTCACCTCTCTCTACAACCTTCAACAAGAGTTGTAGTGGCAAATTTGCCTCCGTTTATTACGGATGATCAAATTAGGAAAGAGCTGAGTCGTTTTGGTAAGTTTGCTAGCGGTTTCCGTGTACTGTCAGCAGGGTTTCAGGCAGATGCCGTTAAACACGTTGTTTCGTTCCGGAGGCAAGTGTTTATGTTTCTGAACAACAACGAGCAACAGCTAAATGTGCACTTTAAAGTGAGACATGGGGAGGGGCTCTATGCAGGTTTTGCCAGCACAGATAGTCTACGGTGTTTTGAATGTGGGGATTTGGGGCACAAGAGTTTTGCGTGCCCACACAAAGGCCGTAGAAAAGGTGAGGGTACAAGCGCCAGTGGGGGAAATCGAGGTCAAAGTGCAGGGGGTAAGGAGATGCAGAGGCTGGACCTAGTCAGGTTAGAGATGGTGGGGTAGATGAGGCTGGGCCTAGTCAGGCTAGAGATGGTGGGGTAGCTGTAGCTGAGTTTAGTCAGGCTAGAGATGGTGGGGTAGTGGAGGATGGGTCTAGTCAGGCTAGAGATGGTGGGGAAGCAGAGGCCGGGTCTAGTCAGGCTAGAGATGGTGGGGTAGCTGAGGCTGGGCCTAGTTATGCTATGGAGGGTGCTGGGTCTAGGCAGGATATGGATGGTGGTATAGCAGAGGCTGAGTCTAGTCAGGCTATGGATGGTGGGGTAGCTGAGGCTGGCCCTAGTCATGCTATGGAGGGTGGGGTAGCTGAGGCTGGCCCTAGTCATGCTATGGAGGGTGGCGTAGATGATACTGGGTCTAGTCAGGTTATTCTAGTGGATGAGGAGAGTATAGTGGGGAAGTGTAAGAGATTAGGGGGGGAGGAGGAGGGTGTCAAGCGGAAAAGGAAAAAGGGTGTGGACAAAGGCACCATGGAAATGTTGCCTGTTGCTGTGGGTGAGGCCCTAACCAGAGAGAAAGAGCAGGTGGTCAGGGTGGGAGATAGAGAAGAGGAGGAAAGTGAGTCTGAGGAAGAGGATGAGGAGTTATTTTTTTCAGACTCTTCTTCAATTGGCCCGGAGCTGACAGCCAGTCAACCAGAGGGGTCTAAGTACACGTTGAGAGAACTGACAAGGTTCCTGAATGAGACTAAGGGGAAAAAAGTTAATCTTGAGGCTTTTTTTCCTGATCCTAGAAAGTTTGTAAGATCAGTACAACATGCTATGAGAAATGAGGGGCATGATGTCCTCTCACCCAAGAAACGGTTTAGGTTGAGGAAGTGGGTCACAACAGTGCGTAAAGGTTTACCTTCAGACACTGTTTAAATGTTTAATTTCTTTCTGACACTGGGGCTTTTTGAGCTTTGCTATTGGTCTATTTCTCTGCTGGCTTTTCTCCCACTTCTTATGGAGACTCTTCGGGTAGGCTCGCTTAATATAAATGGCGCCAGAGATGCGGGAAAGAGGAGTGTGTTGGGTGAATATGTAAAACAAAAAAAAGTACCTGTGTTATTTCTGCAGGAGACGCATAGTGATGTGGTGAATGACGTTGATTGGGGGCTCTGGTGGAAAGGGGCAAGTGTGTTGAGCCATGGGACAAATCTTAGTGCAGGGGTGGCAGTCCTTTTTGCACCGGGTCTGTCTGTAAAAATGTGCTCCTCAAAGGAAGTGTGTAAGGGTAGGTTGCTTGTTGTTAAAGCAGAAATTAACAGCATGGGTTTTGTTTTTATAAATGTGTATGCGCCTAACACAGGGAGAGAAAGAGGGGTTCTATTTGGGAGTCTTAGACAGGAACTCTCACAAGTAGCGCCTGAGGAGACGCTGGTGATCGGAGGTGACTGGAACTGTACAATGGATTTTACAAAAGACAGAAATGGGGAAGAGCCTCATTCAGTGTCAGTGGGAGTGTTAGGGGACATCATTAATCAGTTTGACCTAGTGGATGTTTGGAGAACTAAACATCCAAACACAAGACAGTATACATGGGTGAAGGTTTTTGGGGCTAGGGTGAGTGCAGCCCGACTTGATCGTTTTTACATATCTAGGAATCAGAGCAATAGGCTGCTGGGCGCTACCATTCTCCCAGTGGGGTTTTCGGACCATCACATAACCATGGCTCGGCTGTCTATTTCACCAGGGCCCCGGCAGGCATCTTATTGGAAGTTCAATGTAAAGCTCTTACAAGATGCCACTTTTTGCTCAGTTTTCCAGACCTTTTGGGAAAGGTGGGGGCAGCGAAGAGAGGAGTATGAGTCTTTGAGTCAATGGTGGGATGTGGGGAAAGTGCAGATTCGGCTTTTCTGTCAACAGTACACAGCTCTCTCATCATCAGAGGCTAGGAGAGTATTGGGGGAACTAGAGCGGTGTATTAGTGAGATGGAGGTAGAGATGGTGGGGCAAGGCAATGTAGGCCTCCAGGCTAATTTAGCCGAATTACGTAGGGACCTGGGCAGTTTTTTCCAGGTTAAAGCAAAGGGAGCACTTGTAAGAGCTAGGTTCTCCATGCTCAAGGAGATGGATGCTCCCAGCTCCTTCTTCTTTGGTTTGGAAAGACAGAGCAGTGAAGCCAAGGGTATGCATTGTCTACGGCTGTCTGATGGGCGGGTGACCTCTGTGGTGGGGGAGATGCGGGAGCGGACTGTGGAGTTTTATACTGAATTGTATAGGGCAGAAATGTGTGATCCTATGTGTGCTCAGGTCTTGTTCGCAGGACTCCCTAAGCTCTCTCGGGCACAGAGGGATGAAATGGACATTCCTCTGTTGTCACATGAACTGGCAGAGGCCGTAACCCAGATGTCCCCCGGTCGTGCACCGGGGGTCGATGGACTCCCAGTGGAGTTTTACAAAAAATTCTGGGGAATAATTGGACAGGACTTCTTTTGCGTCTTGCGTGAATGCATCGGGGTAGGAGAGTTGCCGATGAGCTGCCGTCGGGCGGCTCTGACTCTCCTGCCCAAAAAAGGGGACTTGTGTGAACTTAAGAACTGGAGGCCTGTGGCATTACTCTGTGCGGACTACAAGATTTTTGCCAAGGTCCTCTCTAACAGACTGAAGTCCCATCTGGACTCTATAATACACAAGGACCAGACATATTGTGTACCGGGACGCTCAATCACGGACAACTTGTTCTTGATTAGGGACATGTTGGACTTGTCGAGAGGTTCTAATGTGAACTTTGGACTGGTCTCTTTAGATCAAGAGAAGGCTTTTGATAGAGTGGATCGTGAGTATCTGTTTAATGTGATGTCTGTGTTTGGGTTTGGGAAGAGTTTTGTGACCTGTGTGAAGCTGTTGTATGCTGGGGTGTCATGTATGGTTAAGGTGGGAGGGGGGCTCAGTAGGCCAGTCTGGGTGAGACGGGGCATTAGACAAGGATGCCCTCTATCTGGGCAGCTATACACACTAGCCATTGAGCCTTTTTTAGGACTGCTACGCAGGAGAATGCAGGGAGTGTGCTGGACAGGCATGGGTGTGGTGACAGGAATAGCAGTCTCAGCATACGCAGATGATGTTTCTGTGATGGTCAGGGATGGGCAAGATATGCAGGAACTAGAGACCAGTCTGAAGGTGTACGAGGGAGCTTCATCAGCTAAGGTAAACTGGGGAAAGAGCAAAGCTCTGTTATGTGGGGCATGGGGGGATAGGGCTCCTCCTCTGCTTCCAGGGGGTTTGCAGTGGGGTTGTGAAGGGCTTAAAGTGTTGGGGGTGTACCTGGGCTCGGAGAGGTGGGTCAGGAAGAACTGGGAGGGGCTGTCACAGGCAGTGGTGTCAAGACTGGCCAGGTGGAGGTGGCTCCTATCCCAAGTGTCATATAGAGGGAGGGTGCTGATAATTAACAACCTGGTGGCATCTTCCTTGTGGCATAAACTGGCTGTCCTCAACCCCCCCGCCGGTCTGCTTGCAGACCTGCAACGCAAGCTGGTGGATTTCTTTTGGTCGGGACATCACTGGCTGAAGGCAGCAGTGTTGTACATGACCGTCCACGAAGGAGGACAGGGCCTGGTGGAACTGGAGAGCAGGATGGCTGCTTTCCGGCTAAAGGCGGTGCAGAGACTGCTGTATCATACCGATGTTGGCTGGAGGGAACCAGCATGCGCACTGCTGAGGAGAGCTGGTGGATTAGGGTTGGACCGGCAGCTGTTCCTCATGAAGCTGGAGAGGCTGAGTACAGCAGGTCTCTCAGAGTTTTACTCTGCGGTGCTGAGGGCCTGGCAGCTGCTAAGGCCCATACGAGAGGGGGGTGTGGAGCCTGGGCAGTGGGTGTGGGAGGAGCCTATTTTCCACAACCCAGCCATCCCTTTGAGATCGGTTCAGTCTGCCACCCTGCAGAGGCAACTGATGGCAGGGGGTTTACGAAGGCTAGGTGACCTGAGACTGCTGGGAGAGGAGGGGTGGAAAACCCCGGAGGTCTTGGCGCAACAAACAGGAATAACGTCTCTTAGACTGTTGGAGAGATTCCTGGAGGAGGTACAGGAGGCACTGTCTGAGCAGGTAAGGGGGGTGTTTGAGAGGCCAAAGGGAGAGGGGCCACCAATGTTTCCGCCACTGCAGGTGACGGCAGAGACTGGAGACTGGCAAGGGGGTCTGGAGGACTTGTTAGATTTTAACACTCCGAGCCTGGGGGAATTTGAGGGGGTGGGAGGTAAAGCTCTCTACAACCTCTGCGTTAAGGTTAGGAACATTAGAAGTCTAACAGGAGTGAAGGCACATCAGTGGCAGGGGGTATGTGGGGCGGAGAGTATGGTGGGCTTTAGATGGAGGGCGCTCTACAAACCCCCAGTACCAAAGAGGTCAGGGGACCTCCAGTGGAGGGTTCTTCATGGAGCCCTGGCCACTAACAGCTGGTTGGCACGTGTTGATCCGGGAATTGGGCAGGGGTGTCCTTTCTGTCAAATGAATGAAACTGTGATTCATGTGTTTTCTGTGTGCACCAGGTTAATGCCATTAATGTCTCTGTTGGAATGTCTGTGTGAGAGGTTGGGGGTGGTTTTTGCTGTTGGGATGTTTATAATGGGATACAGGTATTCGAGTAAGGAGAAAGAAAAATGTGTTTTGTTGAATTTTCTGTTTGCTCAGGCAAAATTAGCTATTTGGCTAACAAGGAGAAACAGGGTCAAAGGTGGGGGGATAACAGACCCTTTACTATTGTTTAATGGGATGGTCTCTGCGCGCCTTAGGGTTGAGTTTGAGTTCTATAAACTGATCAAATGTGTGGAGATGTTTGAGGAGATATGGTGTGTTGGGGGGGCTGTCTGTATTGCTGGGGAAGATGTTTTGGATATACGGTTGTAGGAGAGGGTATTGTTTTTGTGTATGGTGATGTTGGTTTGTATCATGTGGTAGATGGAAAGGTGAGTATGGTACATGTATGCAGTACAGGATATATTTTTGTTTTTTTATTTTTAGGGGGGGGGGGGGTGTTAAAAGAAATGAGAATGTTTCAATAAAGAAAGACAAAAAGTCTCTCTCTCTCTCTCTCTCTCTCTCTCTCTCTCTCTCTCGCTCTCTCTCGCTCTCTCTCGCTCTCTCTCTCTCTCTGTGTGCCACCCTCCTATGCCCACACCTGTCACCAGGTGTGTCTCAGCCATTAGGTGGCGCCGTTATCCTCACTGTCACCTTGTTAGAACCCAGCCCTACCTACAGTATCCTCCACGGCACAGTGCTCTATTGTCATAACCTCAGGCTACAGGCAGACATAAGTCACAGAGCCGTTAGCCTTTGACACAACAGCGTGTGACAGGTCTGCTCGCTGTGAGGAACTCACATGGGGCATAAATCAATCCAGGGCCTGAATCCGAGGATCCTGCAGAGCAGGATGTATGTCTATGTTAATTCAAGCTTAATGTAGATTAATTCACAAGAGCCTGGGATTGTCGTGGTGTGTTGGCACATGTGATCTGTGTATGTAGGGAACTGGGAGAGAGAGAGATATATGGAGCCAATGTTACTCCCCATGAGCTTAACACAAGGCAGTTCACTCACGGGTGTGTATGCGTGTGCGTGCGTAATCTAATGACAGATGGGTGTAGTGTATGAACCCCCAGAAGCCACTGCTGCTGTGACACATTTTTGTCCCCAGCGTTAGTTGGTTCAGTCCCTGGGTGTCTTTGAGTCAGAGCTGTCACAGGTGCTAGATAAGCCACTGAGATACACACACACACACACACACATACACACACACACACACACACACCAAGACCAATACAGCGTGTCTACTATGCTGCTCAGCTTGTTCTGTAACACAACCCAATGTGTTTCACAGAAAGAGAAAAGTTGGCAACCAGACACTTATATCTAAATACAGGACATTTCCTTCTAAACGACTGAGGTGTTGTAAATCTGTGTTTTTTTTTAAATTAAAGCAATAACATTTTGTCATTGAGTCACCTGAGTGTTTAATGTCTCTGAGTGGAGAACAGGTGTGGAGGTATGCTAAAACAATAAGGCTTTGGGTGGAGAACAAGTGTGGAGGTATGCTAAAACAATATGGCTCTGAGTGGAGAACAGGTGTGGAGGTATGCTAAAACAATAAGGCTCTGGGTGAAGAACAGGTGTGGAGGTATGCTAAAACAATAAGGCCCTGGGTGGAGAACAGGTGTGGAGGTATGCTAAAACAATAAGGCTCTGGGTGGAGAACAGGTGTGGAGGTATGCTAAAACAATAAGGCTCTGGGTGGAGAACAGGTGTGGAGGTATGCTAAAACAATATGGCTCTGAGTGGAGAACAGGTGTGGAGGTATGCTAAAACAATAAGGCCCTAGGTGGAGTACAGGTGTGGAGGTATGCTAAAACAATAAGGCCCTGGGTGGAGAACAAGTGTGGAGGTATGCTAAAACAATAAGGCCCTGGGTGGAGAACAGGTGTGGAGGTATGCTAAAACAATAAGGCTCTGGGTGGAGAACAGGTGTGGAGGTATGCTAAAACAATAAGGCCCTGGGTTGAGAACAGGTGTGGAGGTATGCTAAACAATAAGGCCCTGGGTGGAGAACAAGTGTGGAGGTATGCTAAAACAATAAGGCCCTGGGTGGAGAAAAGGTGTGGAGGTATGCTAAAACAATAAGGCTCTGGGTGGAGAAGAGGTGTGGAGGTATGCTAAAACAATAAGGCCCTGGGTGGAGAACAGGTGTGGAGGTATACTAAAACAATTAGGCCCTGGATGGAGAACAGGTGTGGAGGTATGCTAAAACAATAAGGCCCTGGGTGGAGAACAGGTGTGGAGGTATACTAAAACAATTAGGCCCTGGATGGAGAACAGGTGTGGAGGTATGCTAAAACAATAAGGCCCTGGGTGGAGAACAGGTGTGGAGGTATGCTAAAGCAATAAGGCTCTGGGTGGAGAACAGGTGTGGAGGTATGATAAAACAATAAGGCCCTGGGTGGAGAACAGGTGTGGAGGTATGCTAAAACAATAAGGCTCTGGGTGGAGAACAGGTGTGGAGGTATGCTAAAACAATAAGGCTCTGGGTGGAGAACAGGTGTGGAGGTATGCTAAAACAATAAGGCCCTAGGTGGAGAACAGGTGTGGAGGTATGCTAAAACAATATGGCTCTGAGTCGAGAACAGGTGTGGAGGTATGCTAAAACAATAAGGCCCTAGGTGGAGAACAGGTGTGGAGGTATGCTAAAACAATAAGGCTCTGGGTGGAGAACAGGTGTGGAGGTATGCTAAAACAATAAGGCTCTGAGTGGAGAACAGGTGTGGAGGTATGCTAAAACAATAAGGCCCTGGGTGGCGAACAGGTGTGGAGGTATGCTAAAACAATTAGGCCCTGGGTGGATAACAGGTGTGGAGGTATAGTAAAACAATAAGGCCCTGGGTGGAGAACAGGTGTGGAGGTATGCTAAAACAATTAGGCCCTGGGTGGATAACAGGTGTGGAGGTATGCTAAAACAATAAGGCCCTGGGTGGAGAACAGGTGTGGAGGTATGCTAAAACAATTAGGCCCTGGGTGGATAACAGGTGTGGAGGTATGCTAAAACAATAAGGCCCTTGGTGGAGAACAGGTGTGGAGGTATGCTAAAACAATAAGGCTCTGAGTGGAGAACAGGTGTGGAGGTATGCTAAAACAATTAGGCCCTGGGTGGAGAACAGGTGTGGAGGTATGCTAAAACAATAAGGCCCTGGGTGGAGAACAGGTGTGGAGGTATGCTAAAATAATTAGGCCCTGGGTGGATAACAGGTGTGGAGGTATGCTAAAACAATAAGGCCCTGGGTGGAGAACAGGTGTGGAGGTATGCTAAAACAATTAGGCCCTGGGTGGATAACAGGTGTGGAGGTATGCTAAAACAATTAGGCCCTGGGTGGAGAACAGGTGTGGAGGAATGCTAAAACAATAAGGCTCTGGGTGGAGAACAGTGATGGAGGTATGCTAAAACAATAAGGCTTTGGGTGGAGGTATGCTAAAACAATAAGGCCCTGGGTGGAGAACAGGTGTGGAGGTATGCTAAAACAATAAGGCGCTGGGTGGCGATCAGGTGTGGAGGTATGCTAAAACAATAAGGCTCTGAGTGGAGAAGAGGTGTGGAGGTATGCTAAAACAATTAGGCCCTGGGTGGAGAACAGGTGTGGAGGTATGCTAAAACAATAAGGCCCTGGGTGGAGAACAGGTGTGGAGGTATGCTAAAACAATAAGGCTCTGAGTGGAGAAGAGGTGTGGAGGTATGCTAAAACATAAGGCCCTGGGTGGAGAACAAGTGTGGAGGTATGCTAAAACAATAAGGCTCTGAGTGGAGAAGAGGTGTGGAGGTATGCTAAAACAATTAGGCCCTGGGTGGATAACAGGTGTGGAGGTATGCTAAAACAATAAGGCTCTGAGTGGAGAAGAGGTGTGGAGGTATGCTAAAACAATTAGGCGCTGGGTGGCGAACAGGTGTGGAGGTATGCTAAAACAATAAGGCTCTGAGTGGAGAAGAGGTGTGGAGGTATGCTAAAACATAAGGCCCTGGGTGGAGAACAAGTGTGGAGGTATGCTAAAACAATAAGGCTCTGAGTGGAGAAGAGGTGTGGAGGTATGCTAAAACAATTAGGCCCTGGGTGGAGAACAGGTGTGGAGGTATGCTAAAACAATAAGGCTCTGGGTGGAGAACAGGTGTGGAGGTATGCTAAAACAATAAGGCTCTGGGTGGAGAACAGGTGTGGAGGTATGCTAAAACAATAAGGCTCGGGGTGGAGACGACAGTATAGCAACTTCCCCCTCATCAAAAGAAGTGAACTGGTACACTGACGTTCTACAAAGCATCTTAACATGTTTAGCCACTGTACAGAGAAGGCAGTGTGGTGGATTATGACGGCGTGCTACACAGATGTTTGTTAGTTTTTCCTTCGAAAGTACATTAACTGCATCGTATTGTGTTTGCCGTGTCTTAGAGCCAGACATATGCATAGCTGCCCCTCTCAGGATGAGAAAATATTATAATATTAGCACCCAGTTGAAACAAAATGCCCGCAATCTAGGAGAAGTGCTGGCTAGCCTCCCTCTGTAATACGGCTGACAACAGCCTCACCTGCGACATGAGCGGAGAGGACAGCGACTAATTATGGGGGCAAGTGTGTGTTGTCTGTGCTCAGTCTGTTTATCTCAACCTCTGTTGGTTCAGACTCTCTCTCTCTGTTCTGATTTAACCAGAGGCAAAGCCTCCCAACTCATCAAATATTAAACAAGGCAAGGTTCTCAATGGTTTTCTGTCTCTTCCTGTATTCACAGCTTGTTTCTTTCTTTCTCTCTCTCTCTCTCTCTCTCGCTCTCGCTCTCGCTCTCGCTCTCGCTCTCTCTCTCTCTCTCTCTCTCTCTCTCTCTCTCTCTCTCTCTCTCTCTCTCTCTCTCTCTCTCTCTCTCTCTCTCTCTCTCTCTCTCTCTCTCTCTCTCTCTCTCTCTCTCTCTCTCTCTCTCTCTGTGCCCTCTTCCTTTAGTTCTCTCTCTCTCTCTCTCTCTCTCTCTCTCTCTCTCTCTCTCTCTCTCTCTCTCTCTCTCTCTCTCTCTCTCTCTCTCCAATTCAATTCAATTCAATTCAAGGGGCTTTATTGGCATGGGAAACATGTGTTAACATTGCCAAAGCAAGTGAGGTAGATAATATACAAAAGTGAAATAAACAATACAAATTAACAGTAAACATTACACATACAGAAGTTTCAAAGCAATAAAGACATTCTCTCTCTCTCTCTCTCTCTCTCTCTCTCTCTCTCTCTCTCTCTCTCTCTCTCTCTCTCTCTCTCTCTCTCTCCCTCTGTGCCCTCTTCCTACAGTTCTCTCTCTCTGTGCCCTCTTCCTATAGTTCTCTCTCTCTCTCTCAATTCAATTCAATTCAATTCAAGGGGCTTTATTGGCATGGGAAACATGTGTTAACATTGCCAAAGCAAGTGAGGTAGATAATATACAAAAGTCAAATAAACAAGAAAAATGAACAATAAACATTACACATACAGAAGTTTCAAAACAATAAAGACATTACAAATGGCATATTATATATATGCAGTGTTGTAACAATGTACAAATGGTTAAAGCACACAAGTTAAAATAAATAAACATAAATATGGGTTGTATTTACAATGGTGTTTGTTCTTCACTGGTTGCCCTTTTCTTGTGGCAAAAGGTCACAAATCTTGCTGCTGTGATGGCACACTGTGGAATTTCACCCAGTAGATATGGGAGTTTATCAAAATTGGATTTGTTTTCGAATTCTTTGTGGATCTGTGTAATCTGAGGGAAATATGTCTCTCTAATATGGTCATACATTGGGCAGGAGGTTAGGAAGTGCAGCTCAGTTTCCACCTCATTTTGTGGGCAGTGAGCACATAGCCTGTCTTCTCTTGAGAGCCATGTCTGCCTACGGCGGCCTTTCTCAATAGCAAGGCTATGCTCACTGAGTCTGTACATAGTCAAAGCTTTCCTTAAGTTTGGGTCAGTCACAGTGGTTAGGTATTCTGCCACTGTATACTCTCTGTTTAGGGCCAAATAGCATTCTAGTTTGCTCTGTTTTTTTGTTAATTCTTTCCAATGTGTCAAGTAATTATCTTTTTGTTTTCTCATGATTTGGTTGGGTCTAATTGTGCTGTTGTCCTGGGGCTCTGTGGGGTGTGTTTGTGTTTGTGAACAGAGCCCTAGGACCAGCTTGCTTAGGGGACTCTTCTCCAGGTTCATCTCTCTGTAGGTGATGGCTTTGTTATGGAAGGTTTGGGAATCGCTTCCTTTTAGGTGGTTGTAGAATTTAACGGCTCTTTTCTGGATTTTGATAATTAGTGGGTATCGGCCTAATTCTGCTCTGCATGCATTATTTGGTGTTCTACGTTGTACACGGAGGATATTTTTGCAGAATTCTGCATGCAGAGTCTCAATTTGGTGTTTGTCCCATTTTGTGAAATCTTGGTTGGTGAGCGGACCCCAGACCTCACAACCATAAAGGGCAATGGGTTCTATGACTGATTCAAGTATTTTTAGCCAGATCCTAATTGGTATGTTGAAATTTATGTTCCTTTTGATGGCATAGAATGCCCTTCTTGCCTTGTCTCTCAGATCGTTCACAGCTCTGTGGAAGCTACCTGTGGTGCTGATGTTTAGGCCGAGGTATGTATAGTTTTTTGTGTGCTCTAGGGCAACGGTGTCTAGATGGAATTTGTGGTCCTGGCGACTGGACCTTTTTTGGAACACCATTATTTTGGTCTTACTGAGATTTACTGTCAGGGCCCAGGTCTGACAGAATCTGTGCAGAAGATCTAGGTGCTGCTGTAGGCCCTCCTTGGTTGGTGACAGAAGCACCAGATCATCAGCAAACAGTAGACATTTGACTTCGGATTCTAGTAGGGTGAGACCGGGTGCTGCAGACTGTTCTAGTGCCCGCGCCAATTCGTTGATATATATGTTGAAGAGGGTGGGGCTTAAGCTGCATCCCTGTCTCACCCCACGACCCTGTGTGAAGAAATGTGTGTGTTTTTTGCCAATTTTAACCGCACACTTGTTGTTTGTGTACATGGATTTTATGATGTCGTATGTTTTACCCCCAACACCACTTTCCATCAATTTGTATAGCAGACCCTCATGCCAAATTGAGTCGAAGGCTTTTTTGAAATCAACAAAGCATGAGAAGACTTTGCCTTTGTTTTGGTTTGTTTGGTTGTCAATTAGGGTGTGTAGGGTGAATACATGGTCTGTTGTACGGTAATTTGGTAAAAAGCCAATTTGACATTTGCTCAGTACATTGTTTTCATTGAGGAAATGTACGAGTCTGCTGTTAATGATAATGCAGAGTATTTTCCCAAGGTTACTGTTGACGCATATTCCACGGTAGTTATTGGGGTCAAATTTGTCTCCACTTTTGTGGATTGGGGTGATCAGTCCTTGGTTCCAAATATTGGGGAAGATGCCAGAGCTAAGGACGATGTTAAAGAGTTTTAATATAGCCAATTGGAATTTGTTGTCTGTATATTTGATCATTTCATTAAGGATACCATCAACACCACAGGCCTTTTTGGGTTGGAGGGTTTTTATTTTGTCCTGTAACTCATTCAAGGTAATTGGAGAATCCAGTGGGTTCTGGTAGTCTTTAATAGTTGATTCTAGGATTTGTATTTGATCATGTATATGTTTTTGCTCTTTATTCTCTCTCTCTCTCTCTCTCTCTCTCTCTCTCTCTCTCTCTCTCTCTCTCTCTCTCTCTCTCTCTCTCTCTCTCTCTCTCTCTCTCTCTCTCTCTCTCTCTCTCTCTCTCTCTCTCTCTCTCTCTCTCTCTCTCTCTCTCTCTCTCTCTCTCTCTCTCTCCTGCAAGGTGGACAGCGGAAGTCAGGTGGAATGAAAGCTGAAGTTTCTGCTGGTCGGCTAGTTGCCTCAATCGGCCATACAGGCTGGGGGCTGCAGGGGATTGCAGGGGGGTGAATGGACAGTGACATGTTGATGTTGTACTGAGAATGTTTGGATCCCCATGTGGCCAGAGAGCTAGCCCCTCCCCCTGTCACTCTCCTCTCCTAGCCCTCTTCCTCTCCCGCCTCTCTTAGTCTCTTCGCCAACATCCTTTCCTCTCTTTCTTCAACCCCTCTCCTCTCTCTCTCTCATCTCTGCCCCAGCCTTCAACCCCTCCCCTCTCTCTCTCATCTCTGCCCCTATGCCCTGTATACCCACCATCAAAGCTGGGCCTAAATACAGCTCACTGAGAGCTGCAGCCAGAGGGCCTATGATGCTCCATCTGTACCCATCATCCGTCTTTGTCTGTGTGTCTGCGTATCTGCGTGTGTGTGTGTGTGTGTGTCTGCGTGTCTGAGTGTGTGTGTGTGTCTGCGTGTCTGTGTGTCTGCGTGTGTGTGTGTGTTGCTTCGACCAGTCAGCTGCCTGAGCTGTGTTTGTCCTGCTCCTCAGCTGCCTGATCCAGAGTTAGGCCTCACTGCTGGTGTCAGATGCCTTGCTAGACTCTGGATAGAGTAAGGACCTGGATGAATGATGTTGTGGTAACAGTGACCCAGAGCTGCATTGATCTGATTTTGGACCTGTCTCTCTGTGTGGCCAGCTGGGGGTCTATGAGTCTCAGTACTGGGTTATCCCCTCTCCTAATCACAGCTGACCTTGGATCAGTGGTTTAAGTTCTAGAGTCAGGGGCACATCCTCAGTGAAATAGGGAGTGGAGAGACAAGAGCAGGTGGACAGTTTGTTGAGCGGGTTGAGAGTGAAAGGAGATGAATGAGAGACTTTATCCCTTACTCCTACAGTGTAATCCATCTCTGTTCTCTACTGGCGTATGGCTCTAGTCTTCATTTAGTTGCCATTGTTCTGAATGGGAAGTTAACGTTTGTTACTTTACCTTTAAGAGACCTTTAAAACAGGCCAGTGGTATTCTCAGAGAAGCCATACATTACATATAGGAACATTAAGCAGTCAGGCTATGTTTTAATATTGACATGGGCAATGCTTTGTTGGTGTAGTAGACAAAGGGCTGGGTGTACTGAAACACAATATGTTCTTTCTCTGATATCACTGGGCGTGAATATTCATTCTGTTAGACTACAGGTCAACCGCATGTTTGTATAGCTCTTTGTATTACTTCTTCATCCACTGTGGCGTTTTGTACCTGTTTGAACACAAACACTATTTTTCTTCTTCACACCCTTATAAACACGTGTTCAAACACACAATACCACATATTAGACATATTCATTTTCACACACTTTCTGACATCCCCACACACACACACACACACACACACACACACACACACACACACACACACACACACACACACACACACACACACACACACACACACACACACACACACACACACACACACACACACACACACACACACACACACACTCACTCACCCCCTCCGTAGCATTGCGTTTCCTAGGCTGCCGTGCTGTGCCGTGCGGTACACTCTTGCACCCTGCTCAGTGCTGAAAGCCTCAGGGCCTGGCCTACCTGCTCCTCTAAACAAATTGCTCTCTTTCTGTTTCAGTCTTTTCACGGCAGCGTTTTAAATGCAGTGCCCTTTAATTACAGTATTTACTTAATAGGGTGAAACAAACCCATGTTCACACAGCAGGAGGTGACTCAAAAGGCTAAACACCTGGCAGCAACACACTCCTGACACACACACCCACACACACCCACACACACCCACACACACACACACCCACACACACCCACACTTAAAAGAAAACACACGGTGTTCTCTGGCTGGGAGAAAGTACTGGAGACCTGTGGGACATTTTCCACTTTGTTTACAGAAGCCACTCATGTCTATGGGAAAATGCTACTTGTAAATTAAAACATTTTAATTTGACAATCTTTAAAGTAAGTTAACAGATGGAAAGGAAATAAACATTCATGTATTTTATTCCTCCCTTCTGTAGTATACTATTACATTGGTCAGGGAAGACTGCTAAGTGTCTTTTCTCTTGTCTCTTCCCCCCTCTCCTCCCCTCTCCTCCTTTTCCATGTAACATTCCATGTTACATTTCTTTCCAATACACCTCCACAATTAAATCATCACTGCTAGATTACCCCAGCATTATGTTAATGACACGTTTGACTTTGTCTGGGTCTTTAAATGGCTCTGTGGTTTCACATTGTTTGAGGGTATTTCCCTAATCTCTCTGGTTCTGCACTTTAACTTTACATCTCCTTTTAAAAGCTACAGATGAAGATGTGCTGATGAGGGAGGAGCCTCACTGACATCATTCAGTGAGGTCACACAGGAAGTAATGTCTCAATGCGAACCTTTAACTGTAGCAGTACAAGAAGATGTGACATGTTGATTTGTGGTGTTCAGTCTCTTCCTCTAATCTCTTTTTTCTCTCTTTTATAACCAGGTTAATGTACTCCACCTATCGGAAACCTAATATCTATTGTACAACAGTTTAAAGCTCCTGTCCCACAGTTTAACACCATAAAGGCCTCAGATATTTAACACTACATCCACCGTAGCTTGCAGAATGGCTTGTAACAGGCAATCTGAGGCACAATACCTATAATTAGCCAACCCAGGTTGACCCTGCCATTGTCACCTGCAGACAGGTGGGAATTGTGCGAGTCTCTGGTGACCTTATCATGTGACCAGGGTCAGGTGTCAGTCGGGGGAGAGACTGTTTAGCTGTCGAGGCAGGCCTCATCCATCAACCTCTATTATTGCTCTCTCTCTCTCTCTCTCTACATGATGCCCAGAAGGCGCTAGTAGGGTGGGGAGCCAGGGGTGAAGTTGTGGAGGGTGGAAGAGAGGTGGTGGTGGTGGAATGATCGTTTTACAGGAACGTTCACGGAACAACAAGTTTTCACAGCAACAGTGCGCCGTTCCACCACAAATAAAGAGTTACGGCTCCCAGCCCCGCAGTAACCCTCTTCCTGATCCCAGAGCAGATTTATGGCCTTCAACCGCTGGGCTGTGAAAAACTGCAAACACTGACAGGCTCGTAACCTCTTTACCCTCTCCATCAAGACGCTTATTGCTCAGTTTTCTCTCCTGGGCTGTGTAAATAAACACAGTCACTGTGAAAAACTCACATTTCTCTTTAAACCAACTCTAATTAGTTTTCCCCCACTATATCAAAATGCTTCACTCTGGTATTTGGCCGCATATATGGAAGAATGTTGCATTATGGGGGCTGTGTTGGCATGTTGAGGCATTGGTCCCTGTTGAGTCTTAGCCAGGGTGTCTTCATGGCTGTCGTCGTTATGGCTCTTGACATGGCCGAAGTAAAAGTTTGTTTACAGTTTGAGGTCTCCGACCTGAACCAGGTGCATTAGTCGAAGCTACGGAGCTCTCACAGGTGGCTTGGAGGCCCTCTTCATCCCTCTTGGAACACACACCCATACACAGCCTTAGGGGATGACCCATGACCTGCCCCTGTGGGAAGAACACACGGCCAGAAGCCGTGGACAGAACCTCTATCTGTTTGTCTTTACAGCCTGATTGCATTTGAACAAAAGTTGTCTGCTCGTAAATGTTGGCATTAGACCGCATTCCATCCCATAGCCCAAGGTAAGAGAGGAGAGCTGTAGCAGAGTAGGGCTGTGGTGTTGGGTAATTTGTCACGCTGTTAAACGACTAATGGACGTCCACCTGGTTTGAGAGCAACAGCAGCAGTTTACCTGGCTCCTCCTTAGCAAGTCCAGACTGCAATTGTGTTTTATGGCCCCAATTATAAAGGATATTTAGCGACTACCTTGCTGCTTGTGTGTTTTGCATCTGGTTGGTGGAGGCTCCAGACACTCAACAACCCACCTAGCCAGCCCACATCAAACAACCTCGGTGTGAGACTTGGTGTGCTCTGCTCTGATGAGCCCTGCTTTTTATCAATGCCTCATTCACCTAGTTATTGAATCATGCAGCACAGGGGCATTGCAGAGACCAGAAGTGCACATGGTGTGGTCGTACGTGCCGCAGCCCAGACCTACAGGTCCTGTGTTCCCACTGCTGTCATGTAGGAGTCCTGCAGGCTCTAATAAAGTCAAATAATAAAGTATCCTATTTGTTTCATGTGGTTTAATGAGCAGCCGCACATCAGACTGTAGCTGGATTGAAGGGGACCTCACAGGGTCTGAGTCTGGCTGTGGTGGGGTGGCGGGGCGTCCCACCCAAAGGTAGCTCACTCATTGTTACAAGCAGCATCACCCTGGGGGGTAGTGTGTGTGTGTGTGTGTGTGTGTGTGTGTGTGTGTGTGTGTGTGTGTGTGTGTGTGTGTGTGTGTGTGTGTGTGTGTGTGTGTGTGTGTGTGTGTGTGTGTGTGTGTGTGTGTGTGTGTGTGTGTGTGTGTGTGTGTGTGTGTGTGTGTGTGTGTGTGTGTGTGTGTGTGTGTGGTGCGCTGCGCTGCACAGCGGCACGTGGGGGAAGAAAGCAGCCTCAGCTCCTGCTCCCGACCAAAAAGCATTTGCGTGTTTTCCACAGCCTTTAATTAGAGGGATCAGATGTTAGTTTTATTAGCAGGGGCTCTTTAAAAGGAATCAAAATGAAAGGAACATATGTCACGCATTTGATGCCCCGCCTGCTCCCCCTATTCCTCTCCTCCACAGTCACCCACCTCATACACTCACGAAGAGCACAGTCAGCACAGTCTGTCTGCAGACAATAGTGGTTAGTGGATTGATCCTGAGGAAGCTGTTGGGATGTTGCCCTACCCACGCTCTGCTGTGCCTACCGCTGTGGGGTTTGACCCCAGAAGGCCTGTGAGCAAATTAAAGAGCACAGGCTCCATACCAAGCAGCCTCTCTGAACCTTACAGTATAGTAGATGACTCCACACAGTTACCACTGAACCTTACAGTATATAGTACATGACTCCACACAGTTACCACTGAACCTTACAGTATAGTACATGACTCCACAAAGTTACCACTGAACCTTACAGTATAGTACATGACTCCACAAAGTTACCTCTGAACCTTACAGTATAGTACATGGTATAGTACATGACTCCACAAAGTTACCACTGAACCTTACAGTATAGTACATGACTCCACACAGTTACCACTGAACCTTACAGTATAGTACATGACTCCACACAGTTACCACTGAACCTTACAGTATAGTACATGACTCCACAAAGTTACCACTGAACCTTACAGTATAGTACATGACTCCACAAAGTTACCACTGAACCTTACAGTATAGTACATGACTCCACAAAGTTACCACTGAACCTTACAGTATAGTACATGACTCCACAAAGTTACCACTGAACCTTACAGTATAGTACATGACTCCACACAGTTACCACTGAACCTTACAGTATAGTACATGACTCCACACAGTTACCACTGACTCTTACAGTATAGTACATGACTCCACAAAGTTACCACTGAACCTTACAGTATAGTACATGACTCCACACAGTTACCACTGACTCTTACAGTATAGTACATGACTCCACACAGTTACCACTGAACCTTACAGTATAGTACATGACTCCACACAGTTACCTCTGAACCTTACAGTATAGTACATGACTCCACACAGTTACCTCTGAACCTTACAGTATAGTACATGACTCCACACAGTTACCACTGAACCTTACAGTATAGTACATGACTCCACACAGTTACCACTGACTCTTACAGTATAGTACATGACTCCACAAAGTTACCACTGAACCTTACAGTATAGTACATGACTCCACACAGTTACCACTGACTCTTACAGTATAGTACATGACTCCACACAGTTACCTCTGACTCTTACAGTATAGTACATGACTCCACACAGTTACCACTGAACCTTACAGTATAGTACATGACTCTACACAGTTACCTCTGAACCTTACGGTATAGTACATGACTCCACACAGTTACCACTGAACCTTACAGTATAGTACATGACTCCACACAGTTACCACTGAACCTTACAGTATAGTACATGACTCCACACAGTTACCTCTGAACCTTACAGTATAGTACATGACTCCACACAGTTACCTCTGAACCTTACAGTATAGTACATGACTCCACACAGTTACCTCTGACTCTTACAGTATAGTACATGACTCCACACAGTTACCTCTGACTCTTACAGTATAGTACATGACACCACACAGTTACCACTGAACCTTACAGTATAGTACATGACTCCACACAGTTACCTCTGACTCTTACAGTATAGTACATGACACCACACAGTTACCACTGAACCTTACAGTATAGTACATGACTCCACACAGTTACCACTGACTCTTACAGTATAGTACATGACTCCACAAAGTTACCACTGAACCTTACAGTATAGTACATGACTCCACAAAGTTACCTCTGAACCTTACAGTATAGTACATGGTATAGTACATGACTCCACAAAGTTACCACTGAACCTTACAGTATAGTACATGACTCCACACAGTTACCACTGAACCTTACAGTATAGTACATGACTCCACACAGTTACCACTGAACCTTACAGTATAGTACATGACTCCACAAAGTTACCACTGAACCTTACAGTATAGTACATGACTCCACAAAGTTACCACTGAACCTTACAGTATAGTACATGACTCCACAAAGTTACCACTGAACCTTACAGTATAGTACATGACTCCACAAAGTTACCACTGAACCTTACAGTATAGTACATGACTCCACACAGTTACCACTGAACCTTACAGTATAGTACATGACTCCACACAGTTACCACTGACTCTTACAGTATAGTACATGACTCCACAAAGTTACCACTGAACCTTACAGTATAGTACATGACTCCACACAGTTACCACTGACTCTTACAGTATAGTACATGACTCCACACAGTTACCACTGAACCTTACAGTATAGTACATGACTCCACACAGTTACCTCTGAACCTTACAGTATAGTACATGACTCCACACAGTTACCTCTGAACCTTACAGTATAGTACATGACTCCACACAGTTACCACTGAACCTTACAGTATAGTACATGACTCCACACAGTTACCACTGACTCTTACAGTATAGTACATGACTCCACAAAGTTACCACTGAACCTTACAGTATAGTACATGACTCCACACAGTTACCACTGACTCTTACAGTATAGTACATGACTCCACACAGTTACCTCTGACTCTTACAGTATAGTACATGACTCCACACAGTTACCACTGAACCTTACAGTATAGTACATGACTCTACACAGTTACCTCTGAACCTTACGGTATAGTACATGACTCCACACAGTTACCACTGAACCTTACAGTATAGTACATGACTCCACACAGTTACCACTGAACCTTACAGTATAGTACATGACTCCACACAGTTACCTCTGAACCTTACAGTATAGTACATGACTCCACACAGTTACCTCTGAACCTTACAGTATAGTACATGACTCCACACAGTTACCTCTGACTCTTACAGTATAGTACATGACTCCACACAGTTACCTCTGACTCTTACAGTATAGTACATGACACCACACAGTTACCACTGAACCTTACAGTATAGTACATGACTCCACACAGTTACCTCTGACTCTTACAGTATAGTACATGACACCACACAGTTACCACTGAACCTTACAGTATAGTACATGACTCCACACAGTTACCACTGAACCTTACAGTATAGTACATGACTCCACACAGTTACCACTGAACCTTACGGTATAGTACATGACTCCACACAGTTACCTCTGAACCTTACAGTATAGTACATGACTCCACACAGTTACCTCTGAACCTTACAGTATAGTACATGACTCCACAAAGTTACCACTGAACCTTACGGTATAGTACATGACTCCACACAGTTACCTCTGAACCTTACAGTATAGTACATGACTCCACACAGTTACCTCTGAACCTTACAGTATAGTACATGACTCCACACAGTTAACACTGAACCTTACAGTATAGTACATGACTCCACACAGTTACCTCTGAACCTTACAGTATAGTACATGACTCCACACAGTTACCACTG